>NC_081316.1:17240231-18490231 GCF_026419965.1 Kogia breviceps | reverse complement strand
GGGCCGTGGCGGGGAGGGGGCTTCCTGCTGGTCTCTGTCCTTCCTCACCGCAGGCCGGCCAGCTGGGCGCGATCGTTATCCCATCCTGCAGGTAAGACAACCGAGGTACAAGGGGTTTGCGCAGCCACCGGGCAGCAGGACTGGGACCCTCGGCCATCCCCGAGGACACGGCTCCTGGTCCGACACCAACCGTCTCTTCTCTGTCCTCTCCGTTTCCTTCAGAGACTCGGGCGCTGGCATCAGTGTGGTGGTGACGTCAGCAGACCCATTTTGCAGATGCAGACACTAAGGCCAAACAGGCTCAGTGACTCACCAAGACCAAACAGCAAGGCCGGCGTTGGAACCCACATTGGGCCCCAGACTCCAGCCCTGATTCCTGCAGCCCCTCCACGTGAAGTCCCCTTGTGTCCAGCACGCGGCCACTGGAAGTTCTGCTGGGTTCATTCACGTCCCCCCACCCCCGAACCTCAGCACACGACCTTATTTGAAAGCAGGGCCTTCGCGGATGTAACTAAGGTGAGGTCACCTGGGTTAGGGTGGGCCCTAAAGCCAATGAGTAGCACCCCTATAAGAAGAGAGGACGCAGACAGAGGGACAGCCGCGTGAAGACAAGGCAGAGGTTAGAGGGACGCGGCCACAAGCCAAGGATTGCTGGTGGGGCCCCAGAAGCTAGAGGAGGCAGGAAGGGTCATCCCTCAGTGCCTTCGGAGTGAGTGGCCACCACAGCACCTTGATCTAGGACTTCTGGCCTCCAGGCTGTGAGAGGAGAAACCTCGGTTGTTTAAAGCCACCCAGTTGCGGTGCTTTGCTCCAGGCCCCCAGAAAGGTAGTACTTCACCCCAGCGCCGTGTTCCGGGAGGAGGAGTCATGCAGGTCGGCTTCCGCCCTGCCACGTGACCTTTCTCTTCCTGCCACGTTACCAGTTGACTGGGGATGTGGGTGAGCTTGGTTCTGGAAAAAGAGAAACAGGTGCCAGGACTCTCCACCAGGGAGCACAGGTCCCAGGCCACGAAGGACGGCCGATCCTCCCGCCAAGACCCAGGAGGGGCCCTTCTCCAGCCTGGGTGGCCTCACCCCCACCCCCAGCCCCCAACCCCGCTACGGTCCACCCGACAGGCAGGGGCAGAGCTCCGTCCTGCACACCTTCGCGGCCATGTGGTCAAGCAGTCGCTGCCCTTCGGTTATGCGGCAGAATTACGTACCCGGTGGAAAGCAAGACCATCCGGTCCCAGGCGCCCCCAAACACGCTCCTCACGCCTCAAAACAGTGCCAAAGGCAGCCGATCAGGTGAGAGCGTTCCCAGAGCGGGCTGTCCCAGCCCTGAGAAACCCTCCGCAAGGCCCCAGTGCCGGCCGGCCTCCTGCCCCTGCCAGCCGGCGTCGGGCTCTGCAAGGGACTCGGCCCGTTTCCCTCAAGCCCCTCACCCCACGACACCTCTGACGGTAACAATATCCCCCTCCTTCTGAGCTAAAATCAGTCTCACTGGGGTGACCTCTAACCCTGGACAATCCCCAACATAAGCGGCCAACACTTTGGTTTCCGGAAGCAGCCAGCCAGGCACGCACAGGGGGTGGGGTGTTGATGCTGGGGGGGAGGTGTTCTGGAATGTTCTCAGCCCCAGTTCCCTCCTCTATAAGACAGAAATGAGAACGCATGAGCCTCTGGGGGCAAAGAGAGACGCCCTCGGCAGGCACCCGTCTGCCCTGATGCTGGCCGAGCCCCCAGAGGTTTATTTAACCGTTTTTACAAGGATGTGAGCTCGGGTCCCTTTCACTCCCCTCCTTGTTGATTTCCCTGGAGCACAGATGCTGAGCCAGAACCTCTTCCAGCCTCTGGGGCGGGAGGTTGCTGGCCCTGAACAGAGAAGAGTTGGGACCTGTCCCCTTGTTTCCTCGTGGCCCATCGTCCTAGCTACTCCCTGGTACCTCCCAGGCACCACTGAGCCACGCCCCCAGGGCCTGAGCCCACCTCACGGAGCCCCGTCTTTTGCTCCGGGGGGCAGGAGCAGGAGTCGAGCCAGAGACAGTCAGCGCCCAGGGGTCTCTGGGCTCAGAGTAGACAGACTGCCAGCCAGGTGTGACTCGGCCCCGGTCCAGGTGACAACGAGCCTCTCCAGCGAGAGGCAGAGCAGGTCCCACATCTGAGCCCAGGACACACAGCCCTGGCAGACGACCAGGGACCTCTCCCCGCCTGACCCCGCCTGACCCCACCGGGGCCACGTGGCCACACATCCCACAGTGGGGGACCCAGGCAGGACTACGGGGTGCAAGGAGGGGGCTTCGTCCTCTCACCTCACCTTGCCCCCCTCCACCCAGCCCCGCGGCTGCTCAGCAGTGAGATGGGGCAGCCCTGGGGGCGGGGCACGGGGTCAGGCCGCCATTCGTTCAGTCAGTCAACAGATGCTTACAGAGCACCCACTACGTGCCTAGCAGTATTCTGGGCACTGGGGACTTGGCAGAGGATACAGTAAAGTCCTCAGCCTTGTGGAGCTTACATTCCGGTACGGAAGGCAAACAACAGACAGATACCACACTCAAGGCACCGTGGGGAGGGGTCACACCAAAGAGACCTGGGGAGGTGGGGGGGAGGGGAGTCCACCCGAGACCCAGGTTCCTGGGAAATAGGACCGCACGAACCGAGCATCCCTAGAAGCACGAGGTCTTTCCAGCCACGACGGAGGGGCCCTCACCGCCCACCCCCAGCAGCACCCAGACTCTCCCTGCAGGCAGCTGAGGCGGACACCTCCAGTGCCCCCGCAGGGGAGACGGGGCTCCACGGTGCCACCGCAGCGGCCGGCAGGCGGGCCCGGCACCGGGGTCACTCCAGACCCACCCAGAGGGGTTCCTGCGGCCAGAGAGGCCTGGGCCACCACCCTGCCCGCCCAACGGCACCGCCTGGCAAGTGTGGTCACGCCATCCCCCCACTTGCAGGCCAGGTTGCCCTCCGTCGCACAGCCTGCAATTCAGCAGGTGTTTACTGTCGGCCCAGACACATCGCTGCCACCACTCCGGTCCCCTGGCGTCCCTCAGACCGGCTAAAGCAGTGACGAGGGAGCCCTAAAGGAGGTGGTACCCGCCAGAGGACGTTCCCAGCACAGGCCTGGGAGCCAGGAAGGCTGCAGGAGGAGGAGACCCTTTGCAGAGAAGGAAGGGGGGAAAGTTCCAGACTGGGGCACCTGGCCCCGGGCTGAGAGGGGCGGTGCTGGAGTTGGGGTGGGGCTGGGGATGGTCTAGGCCAGGCCTCCGGGGACCCCCGTCGCTGGAGCTCTGCTGCCCTCTGCCGGCCAGCTCTGGTACTGCGTACATGCCAGGGAGCGTCTCCGGGTGTGTCCTACCTGGCCCTCTACAGGGCCCTGCCTCTGGATGCCCAGGGCCTCTGTCTCCAGCCCCCACCTGTATGCAAATCACCTGTGGGACCCCCAGCCCACTGCCAGCAGGGGCAGCAGGAAGAACCTGCATTTCCTGTCCCCTGAGTGTCTGGTGGATTGACAAGGCTCCCACTCCAGGCTCACAGGCAGCCCTCCCGTCCTATCTCGCACACCGGGCAACTAAGACCAGAGGAGAGAAGGGGCCCCCGTCACAGAGCAGGGTCCTACTTGGCTGGCGTCAAGCCCTGGCCTGTGTGACCTCCAAGCCAGATGGTCACCTGTGCTCTGCTGTGGGTCAGCAAATCTCCCACTCCGTCAGTGGGCTCCTGGGAGGTCCCCTAGACCCCTGTGGCTTATGGGGCCACACTAGGACGGCTGGTAGCCCACGGGTGGCTGGAACGCCCACCTCCATCGCACAGCCGCAGGCCTGACACGTGGACCCATGCCTTAGGGCCCCGGGCAGGCTGTTTGGATCGTTCCCGTGGTACCTAGACCCCGAAAGTCACAATGTACATCTTCTTCCCGGCTCACGCAGGCTCACCCTTGGGGCCACCACTTAGGAGATCCCCAGACCCAGGCTTCTTGGGCCCATATGTGTCCCAGAAGTTGCTTTGGGTCACCTCACTAAGAACAGCGGGAAACAGGACAAAGCATCATCTGTTTTGCTTTTTTTCCCTTGAGCACTGGCCCCACTGGACGGGTCCGGGCCACCTGGAGCTTGTGATCTGAGGTCTCAACGAGCTTAGCAAAAAAAGAAAAGCTGCAGCCGCTTTGCACATTGTCAGGGGCTGCGTGAGTGTCCTGGGGTGGCCGTGACAAGGTATCACGAACGGCGCTTTGGACGCTCCTCCCAAAGGCTCTAGGGGAGGGTCCTTCTTCCAGGGGCTCCTGGTATCCCTGTGCTTGTGGCCACATCCCTCCAGCCTTGCTTCCGTGACCACGTGGCCTCTCCTCCGTGTGTCTCTGCGTCCTCTCCTCTTCTTGTACAGAGGCCTCATCCTGTTCAGGGTCCACCTTCAATCCAGGGTGACTTCATCTCAAGATCCTTAACATAATCACATCTGCAAAGACTATTTCCATATAAGCGCACATTCACAGGTACCAGGGGTAAGGACTCGGACATATATTTTGGGAGGGGTCACCACTGATTTCCCTATAGTGGTGCCAGGGAAGGGAACGCCCCCAGTGGCTCCCAGAGTCCTGCCCCTAGCCAGCAGCAAGAGCATCCCCTAGGAGCTGGTTAGAAATGCAAATTCCCAGGCCGACCTCCCCAGGCCCTGCTGAATCAGAAACTCCAGGGTGGAGCCCAGCAAGCTGTGTTCCGTAAGCCCTCCAGGCATCCCAAGATGTGCTCAAGTTTGGGGACCACCTAAATGATACCAGAAAACATCCCTTCCTGCCTCACTAACCCATACGCACAAGAGTCCTGCTTGGGGTTGCACTGGGTGCCACGTTCACTGGGACTCATTTTACATATTGGGATCCAGGAGACATGAGACATCTCGTTCCCAGGCCCACACCCACCTGTGACTTAGGGGTGGGGTCAGTGGTGGAACAGACAGAAAAAGGGCATTAGGAACTGGGGAGGGGGGTTCATTCCTGCGGGGAGACCAGAGAGGCCTCCCGGCAGAGGGGGCTGGGCCAGCCACGCCCGACATCAGGATTGAGCTACTTTCACCATCCTAATTCAGCGAACACGGGTAAGAATCCTGCCACGGTCCTGGCCTGTGAGCGTGCGTGGGAAAAATCCAACTCTGAGGGCTTCCCCGGTGGCGCAGTGGTTAAGAATCCACCTGCCAATGCAGGGGGCACGGGTTCGATCCCTGGTCCGGGAAGATCCCACGTGCCGCGGAGTAACTAAGCCCGCGCGCCACAACTACTGAGCCTGCGCTCTAGAGCCCGCGAGCCACAGCTACTGAAGCCCGCGCACCTGGAGCCTGTGCTCCGCAACAAGAGAAGCCACCGCAGTGAGAAGCCCGCGCACCGCAACGAAGAGTAGCCCCCGCTCGCCGCAACTAGAGAAAAGCTCGCGCGCAGCAACAGACAAATAAATAAATTTATTTTTTTAAAAAATCAAACCTCATTGTGTCATTCCCTTCTATATGAACACAGGCCACAAGCCAAGGTGACGGTAGGACCACCGGCCCGTCATCAGCAGAAATCACAGGCACATTTCTCACTGTGGCCACTGTTGCCCGTGTCTCAAAACAGGCTGTGGGTCTGCTCTGTCACGCATGTGGATCTGTTGCTGTTTTGCTGACAACTTTTCAATATCATTTCCCTGCACCCCGTGTTTTTTAGGTTATGTTTTTGGCAGGTGCCCAAGGGCCGCTGGCATCACGAGGCTTTAACCCTCTGTCCAATCTAGAACTTTCTAGTTCATTTTAAAGCAGTTTGCCCCTACTTTTTCCACCATCAGGACATAGTATGGAGGGAAGGGTGGGCATTCAGTCCTTTCTTTAAACGTCTGTCACGTTCCCGCCATCCAGAGGAAAGACCCGCCAGCCCGAGAACTTCTGGGTTTGCCTCTGTGCAGACACCCCAGAGGGCAATGCTACAGATGATGTTTCCACCTGCACCCGAGAGGCGTGACATCCCAAGGTCGGAGCCCTTTGGACGTAAAAAGTATCGACAAAGGAGAGGGATAAAAACCAGCTCCCAGATTCTTAAGCCCCCGTGTCCACTTGAGACTAGAAAGCGCCCAGCGGGGGAGTAGGTAGGATTTGCACCGCTGTGCTGCACCCCTTCCCCACATCTGACAACACCACACCTTACTGGGCTCAGGGTCCCCTGGAGGGCTGTACCCCACAACTGGGGGCCATGCACCGAGGCCAAAGCAGCACGGCAGCACCCCCAAACTCCAGTCAGTGGGGCCAGGACCACCTGAGGCTTCCCGGAGCCAGGTGTGGGTGATGCGGGAAGGGGAGAGGATGCCGGGATGGAGCCGTTTGAAGACCCGTCCAAAGGGACCCCTGGGAGGACAAGGGTCTCCAGCGGCGAGTGTCACCCCCGGGGACAGGCATGGCACCTGTCACAAGAGGCACTGGACGGGTGGGAGAGACCCAGCAGAGCCCCAAGGAGTCAGCTCTGAACTTGTGCCACCTTCATCCACCCGGGAAACCGTGCCCTTCACCTGGCGCCCCCTCTCCCCTGAGCCCACTGCAGGGCGGGGCCTCCGTCCGCAAATCAGGGAGGAAGAGCCGGGATGGGAGAAAGCAGCGACCACCTACCGGAGCTCCGGCCATGGACCGCGGGACGTGTCCCGGGGAGCTGGGAGCAGCCCAGCCTCCTCCCTCCCCCTTCCCTCTGCTGCGCACGTCTCCAGGTGATGCTGTGGGACAGGAGAAAGGAGGGCACGCGAGCCTGTGCTGTCCACATCCTTGGCCACGAGGTCCTTCATGCCTCCCTCCCTTGAATGGTGGGACAGCTGTATGCACTTCGGAAACTGACTATCAGAGCCAGAGTTTTACTTTCTTTTTGGTTTTTTTTCTGTTTGGTTGGTTGGCTTTTTCTTTTTGTGTGTTTTTGTTTTTGTTTTTGGCCGTAGCACGTGGCATGCGGGAGCTTCCCCAACCAGGGATCAAACCCGTGTGCCCCCTGAAGTGGAAGCATGGAGTCTGAACCACTGGACCGCCAGGGAAGTCCTATTTCTTTTTGTTTTACATTAAGAACCTGTGAACTTTTGGAGAGGCTAAGTTGACCGTGTGCCCTGGGTGTGCCTCATGACCCCGTCTGTGTCCAGGGCTGGACACTGTCTTTCTCCTAAGTGAGAAAGGGAGCTCGTGAAAGCTCACAGGCGGGGCGGGTGAAACTCCCAGAGGGAGCCCACCGGCCTCAGTGACCCAGCCCAGGGCCTGGACTCTGTCCAGGGGGCTGACGGGGCCTCTGAGGATACTCCTAAACATCCAAGTACAGCTGATACACTAGGTATCAGCGGGTACCCGGCACTGGGCTGGGAGAGGGGAGGGGAATCCCCCCACGGAAGGCTCAGCCCTTCCAGGTGGAGCCCACCCAGAGCCCCTCCCCGCCTCAGCCACTGCCAAGCTCAGGGTGACAAGGTGCTCGCCGAGGGGCCCGTTGCCGGCCGAGGACGTGAGTACAGAGAAGCCAGTGGTCCACGAAGACCCACAGTCATTGCTGTGGAGCCAAGGGCGGGAAACCCAGGAGGCCACACACAGGAAATTCATGGCCACAGCCCGTGAGGACAGCAGGCTGAGAGAGCACCTGGCCTCCGAGACAGCCCTGGGCTCATCCTCTGCCTTGCCCCCTGTGGGCTTGGGCCCCTGAACTCTCTTGTGCCTCAGTTTCCCCACTTGCAAGACGAGGACAATGACCCC
Organism: Kogia breviceps; assembly: GCF_026419965.1. Lineage (NCBI taxonomy): Eukaryota > Metazoa > Chordata > Mammalia > Artiodactyla > Physeteridae > Kogia > Kogia breviceps. Next base: position 18,482,527 of record NC_081316.1, on the reverse strand, counting down.
CACCTACAAAGAGCTCAGCAGTGCTATTTGCACGTGTCTGAAGTGCAAATACTGCGCCTGAGCCGCCTACCCATCTCCTTTTCCAGTGAGGGAACCAGTGCCCAGGAAGGCCAGCCACGCATCCTGGCGTGCAGAAGGCAGGGTGCAGACCCAGGCCTAGGTTCCGGGTGCCCTGGGCTACTTTGGATAGTGGCTAAGACGGGAGAAAGTCACAAGGAGCCCAGCCTGCGCCCTGAAGGTCACCTCATCATGCGTGCCACCTCGCACCTCCTGTGGCGACGCACGGAGCCCACCAGGGCCTCAGTGACTCTGGCAGTCCTGCAAGTTACACCTGACGCTCCAGCACTTGCTCTGTGAATTCTCCCACTGACGCACGGCGGGATGGAAACAGAGACAAGTCTGGGCCAGGAGAGGAGGCAACGCCGTCACCAGCTGTGTGGCCATGAGCAAGCGACCCAACCCCTCTGTTGCCTCAGCTTTCCCACCTGTCAGGGGTGCCACAGCTGGGGACTTCTCAGGATTAAACTAGCCAGTTTAAAGTGCTCAGAAAAGCACCCCAGAGAGCAAGCACTCCAACCGTGGTTTTTATTGTGACTAAACATCACCGTAACTATTATTGTCCTGAGGGTTCCCTTAAGGGAAATAAAACGTTGACACTTTCTGTGTGTGCTGCTTCACAGACTTGAAAGGAGGTGTTTTCACATCCTTACCTCGTGGGGCCCCCACGGTGAGCCCTGAAACACGCGGATGACAAAACCGAGGCTAGGGAGGCTGCTGTGGGTAGGGGCTCATTTCCCTTTTCCCAGAGGCTGCCAGGAAGCTCGGAGCTGGCCTGCAGCAGCAGAAGGTCTTCAGGTGTGTTTGCAGTCCCTTCTCTTCCTCCTGGCCCCGCCTCTTCTGTTTTCACCCCCTTTCACTTCTCTCCCCCACTTCTCGTTGGCTGCCGGCTTGAGTGTGGCTGCCCAGGTTCCCTGCTGCTCCGTTTGTGTTCTGGTATATAGTGGCCCCCGGGACATATTTGTAGAGCAAATCCTAGTGTTTGACACGGGACTCTTTGTGTCCTCTCCGGCATCACATGGTGTGAATAGCTGCGGATTCTTTCACGCACAGATATTGGCTGTGCGCCAGCTACACACTAAGCACCACAGGCCCTGGGGACAGAGGAGGGAGTGGGAACACCCCACTGTGGGCAGGGGGGTCCAGGGGGGCAGCGTGAGAACACAGAGCTGCGGACCTGGGAGCGGGTGGCTGGACCCCCATCTCTCCCCACTTCTAGCCCGGGAGCCCACTCCACCCAGCCCACCCGAGACTGGCCGGGGCCCCCAGGGTCCAGCCGGCTCTCCACGGCCCGTCACGCAGTTAGGGCACAGACCCTGAGCCAAGGATGGGCGGCGCCGTCTGCCTGGACCCTGCTGCCCAAGACGTGCGTCCTGTTCAGCTGACATCTTTCCCTGAATCCTCTGCCCAGAGCAGACAGTTTGGGCTATTCTGACCCCCCCAGAAAGGGGTCCTTTCTGTAATAGCTCCCTCCCAAAACGTTGCTTTTTAAAACTTTACCAACGGCAGCGATGTGTGCGCGTTACGTACTTGCTCAAAGAAAGCAAACAAGGGAATGGGGTGGGACATTCTCTACCTGTGGTCTCTGGACCGGCAGCAGCGTCACCTGGGAACTGTTAGGAATGCGGGTTCCCAGGCCCCCGGCTGCTGTGCGGTTGGGGCGCAGGACTGGTGTTGACAAGCCCTCCTCCAGGGGATTCTGAGGCCCCCACAGGTCAGAGCCGATGGCAGAGACTCCTGCCCGACGCTCAGCCCTCAGACGGCACCAGGCTTCAGCAATGGGTGCGGCTGTAGAATGGCCTCGGCCGTGGATTCTGGCGTCAGCAGCTCCCGTATCCCCACACATCTTCCTGCCCGTTAACTGCGATGAAAAAGCAAAGGCCAAGCAGGTCTGGCTCACCTGGCGACAGGGGTTGCAGGGCCCAGGCACGGATTAGCCGACTGCTGTTGCACCCAGGGCGGCAGCCGGGCCGCCCAGGTCCTGCAGGTGTGGGCCGGCCGCCCTGGGGGGGCTCCAATTGTGTTTCCCAAGAGAATAGCTCGGCCGATCAGAGGGCCCGGGGTGGGGGGGGGGGGCGCGGCAGCTGCTGGCCGCTTTGACGTGAGGGGCGCTGTGAGGCCCACGCCCCCTTCTTTGGTTTTTAAGAGTGGCACCGCGTGGCTGCCTCCCACTTTTTTGTTTTAAGCGAGGAATTGTTCTCATGTCTTAATAAGAACCACCAATGAGCAGCAAGGCAGGAAACCAAACCCTGGCTGTTTTGGTGAAGGACAAGACTCGGAGGAGACCACATGAAACACGCACACCCGCTTGCTGGGACTCCGCTCCGAGGTTCCACCGACAGATCGGGCCCCGGGCCTGGACCCCGCCCGGCTGCCAGGGCTGGGGGGCGGCTCTTGGGAGGGGACCCAGGAAGGGACCTCGGTGACCGCCGTTGCTCCCACGAGGAACCTGGGCCTGCGGAGCCGGCAGGAACCCCACACACAGATGCTGCCGGCCGCCTCTAGGCCGCACAGAAGCCCCCCAGCCTGCCCCACGCCCCCGCTGCTGCCTACTGCCCTGGTCCAGGGGGCCATGCCTGTCCCCCACTCCAAGCCAAGGCTACAGCCACTCCCCTTCTCACCCCTGGGTCCCCAGATCTCCCCCATTGTCCACACAATTTCTCCCACGTAAATAACCGATGTTGTCTTGACCCCCCCGCCTTCCACACACCACTCCCATGTCTCTGCTCCCCTTGGCAACAGAATTCCCAGGAGGAGCTGCCCGTACCCTGTGTCTTCAACTCCCCTCCTCCTGTGCTCTCCCGTTATTATATTTTAATATATTACATCTTGGTATGTACAAAAGAATATACAGTAAGTCTCCTACATACGAACGAGTTCCATTACGAGAGCGCATTCGTAAGTCCAATTTGTTCGTTAAGTCAAGCGAAGTTAGCCTAGGTACCCAACTAACACAGTCGGCTGTATACCGCTGCTTTTACACTTGCTTCTGGATATCTGGGCTTGAAATAAAAATACTGTGCTACTGTACTCTATACAGTACAGTACACAAAAGCACAGCCACTTGTAGAGGATGCATGCACGTGACAACGTACGCCAGACACATGAACTAACTTACGTGATTGGGCACGCGAACGCACATTCGCATCTTTGAAAGCGCGCAGCTTGAAGGTTCATTAGTAGGGGACTTACTGTATGTCAATGTATGTCCACTATAAAGTTTAATAACACACCTGTATTACCCAGATGGCCCTTCTCACTCCGCCCCCGACTCCCCAGCGCTGACCCTTCTGCTGGATTACGGGCTGCCCCTGTGTTTCACTTTTGAGTAATCCTACTGCCAGTGTGTACATGCCCACACTATAGGGTTTAACTGTGGTTTTGAATTTTATAAATAATATGGTGCCACATGGAGTCTTCTGGAACTTGCTTTGTTCACTGGACATTGTGTTTCTAAGACTTGGTCACATAGTTGTTTGTGGCTGGAGATCATCCATGTTCGCTGCTGCGTAATATTCCACTGCATGAATAAACCTCAGCGTATGTGCATTCTGTTGGGGACATCTAGGTTGTGTCCTTCTCTCTGCAGGGCTCACTTTGCTCTTTTGCACATTTTACCACCTGGCACACGTGGGCAGGGGGTTCTCTCGAGTGTGTACCTTGCAGGAGAATAAGGTATGTCATATTCAACTACAATAAATAAAGCCAAATTCTTTTCCAGAGAGATTGAGTCCATTTAAATTTCCTCCAAGTATACATAAAAGTTCTAATCATTCAGTTGGTTAGAATTCTTCAGTTCTGACCTTGTAGTGACAGTGAAATTATTGCCATGTGGTTTTACTCTGCGTGTCACTAATTACTGGTGAGACCGAGCATCTTTTCACATACTTGCTGGACTTGGGAGTTTGCTTTCCTGTGAAAAGCCAGTTCAAGCCCATTTTTTTTTCATTGGTTTGTTTGTATTTTCCTTGCTAATTTGTAGGCGCTCTATATGGGGTCTAGATACAAGTCCTTCATCAGTTATATCTGTTCCAAATATCTTCTCCCAGGTTGTGGCTTGCCTACCTTATGGCACCTTTTCTTTTTCTTTTATTTATTTGGCTGTGTCAGGTCTTAGTTGCGGCACGCCATTTCTTTAGTTGCAGCATGCGGGATCTTAGCTGCTTCTCTCTGGTGTGGGCAGCCCCGGGCCCAAGGTCCAGGCCACGGGCACCCACACACCCTACCCCACCTGTGCCCCTGTGCTGCCCCACAGCCCTGCCCTCCCGCTCCAGCCATGCTCCCAGGTGGGTGCCAACCCCTTCCCCCTCCCCCCGGGCCTGCCCCCCCCCCACCAGGCCGGCTGTCTCCAACCTACTTCCTGCCAACACCCAGCCCAGGGCTCCCCAGTCGCTGGAGACACAGGCCCCGCCTCACACCCTAACCCCAGGCCCCAGGGCTCCTCCAGCCACAGCCGCATCCCAGCACGCTTCCTTCTGTCTTCAGCAGGGCAGACACAGCAGATCCTGGTGTCCTTGACTCCTGCCACTGTGCTGGGCAACCCCAGGGTCCTACAGGGCTGAGCCCCCCGCACCTGACACTCAGCCAGAGTGCTGGGGGGTGACCAGAGCTGCTGCAGCACAGGAAACAACAGGAGACCTCACCAGGGCCGCAAGGGTGTAGTGAGAAACGCGAGCACGTGTTCTTTGTCAAACGCATCTTTGGTGCAGCCGTGATATCCTCCTGAGCTCCACGGAGCGCCTGGCTGGGGACAGAGGACGCCGGGAGCGCTGCAAACCGGGTGACCCCCACCAGCCCTGCCCCCCTTAACGAGCAGCCAAGACCCAGCTCTGCCTTGAATCCGGCCCTAGTCCTCGTTCAGACAAAGGCTCAGAGGCTGACATCACTTGACACAGGGAACTGACGCAGGGACGGGTGCCCCAGCTTGTGTTCAGAAGGCACCGGCACAGTGGGCACCAGCACTGGCTTCAGTCGTGCCCCCAACCCCCCGAGGGCACAGCCCGGGCCCTCTCTGCACACAAAACATGGAACGTGGACCCTCTGAGGTGGACCCTCAGCTGGGACCGGCGCAAGGACAGGGCAGAGGGCACATCGCCCACGAGAACCAGGCTCACTCTGGGTGGACAAGCTTGCAGCCCAGGGAGGCCGGGCTCCCAGCCTCAGATCACAGGCGGGGGCACAGAGGAAGCAGACCTTCAGGGGCCCTGGGAAAAGCAAGGCCCTATCCCCTGGGGATCACGGGGTCCAGCTTACACCGAGTCAGGTCAACTGAACCTGAATCCACCACTAGATGGCGCTCAGAGCTGGGTGGGCGGTGGATATACAGCCAGAAGGCACAGCAGCTGACCAGACAGGCCTCACCCTCATCCCCAAAAGAGCAGGGCCTTGCTGAGGCAAGCTGGGTATCGACTTCTAAACCACGCTCCATGAGAGCCTCCCCACCCAAAACCAGCCTTCCAGGAAGGCAGCCTGCACAGGGGGGCAGGTCTGGGAGAGTCCTGTCTACCTCCAAAGGTCCCCAAAACCTGAGGAATATTGGGTGAATGCCCACAATTTCAGAAAAACTCTGGGATCAGAAACCCAATGTGCTTGGATACACAAAAAGTTACCAGCAGTTAGAAAACCTCAAGCAGTTGGATTTCGTGACATTTTAGAAGTGCCGTTTTTTAGTTAAGCTTTCCTCATCCAATTTCCCAGACAAGCTGGGGAAGATTGAGATCACTCCCTGCAGTGGAGTCAGCATCTGTACCCTGATTTCCCCTTCGGTACCCACAGCAGACATCACTAATAGATCCCAGCACCCCTTCCCATGAAGATTCCAATCCTTCTCAACAGAACCGCCAAGAGCTACCACCAACCACTCGAACTGGCCCTTGAAATGAGAAACCCATTTATCAATCTGGATCGATGGCAGACCAAGTGGCAACGTGGCCTGCCACACACTGCTCACTTTCCCCTCCTCCCCACCCCAGCCCCCTCTGTCACACACCCTGAGGACACACAAAGTAGGGCCACCGCTGACTTATACATGTCTTTATGCAAATTAGAAAAAGGTGTCCCCCTCCTGGGGTAGACAGTCAATGCCAGGACACACCCTTGCAGCCAGGTACCCTTGTGCAGTGCACAACCTATACAACCATACCCGAGGTAGTGTTAAGCTCCGACAGTTGTCTTCTTCTTTTCTGTAATGCAAGTACCTGTTTTAAGCTTTGACTGCAGAGGCGTCCACTTCAAACACGGCTATCTCAAACACTTTGGCAGCTGCTCGATGAGACAAAGAGCCAGGTCACCTTCCTCCATTGAGGCTCCTTTATTTTAGAAATCTTGGTTGGTTTTGATAACTGACCATTTGGACCACTTTTTTTTTTCTTCCTTGGCTTTAAATTCCTGCTCTTATGTTTTAAATTCACCAATAAAGAGTAAGCCCCTGAAACCCTCGCTCCCAACAAAAGCATAACCCCAGGCCCACACACACTCTCTCTTTCTACCCAAGACCTCACTGTGTGGCCCCAGGTGTACTACGTAATTTCCAGGTCTTGTAAGTAATGAACCTTTATTTTTTCAAAGTTTCCTGACGGTGGTTGCTGAAAGGCATCTTGCTAACACAGTACAAACCGCAAGCGCTGGTCCGACCACAGCACTGGCTCCTGACAGGCTGAGACCTGGCTCAGCCAGGTCTGGCAGCCCTGTTCCAGAGAAGCACAGTCGTGTCAGAGTAAGGAGGACAACCTCATCGGCTGCAAGACTTGTTGATGAAGATGACTGTCATTCTCACCCACAAAGAAACGCACCCAACCACACTCACACGAGCCATAAAATAATAAGACGCAGCCCAGATTCTTATCATGTAAAACCAGGATCCCAAGCTTAATGCCCTGGAAAGCTGCCGGTTGGCCTGTGCGGGCCTCACGTGGGCCTCTGGTCCCTGAAGGCCACCAGCAGTGAAGGCACCACGGAAATCACAGGGCACAGGGGGAGGGCCACTGCATCTCCCTTTCACACTGTCTCAAAGGCCCCTGTGGAGACACCCTCTTTCCAGATTTAGAAAAATAAGTCTCAGGGAAGTGGCTTATAAAAGAAAGCGGCATGGACAGCGCCCGAGGGGCCGCAGAGGTGGTCCAGCTCGGCTGCAAACCAGGGCCTGCGTGTGTCCCAGCGTCAGCGTGCGTCGGCGTGCACGGTGGTTCTGTCCAGCGTTGGCGTGCGTCGGTGTGCACGGTGGTTCCGTCCAAGGGAAAAGCCCCTCTGGTGGGCCGCGGCCGCCTCCTCCCCAGGCCGGCGCCCATCCCGAGGCCGCATCACCTGCCGCCGCCCCAGCCAGGAAGGCGCCTGGACGTCACCTGCACAGCTGCAGGTGTGGGTGGTGGCTCAGCTTCTCTATCAGCTCCTCCTCCGTGGGCTCCTCCAGGACATCCCTGCGGAATCGGGGACAGGATGGATGGGGAGCCCTGGGCGCCTCCAGAGGAGCAGTTGAGCAGAGCTGACGCAGAGGCCCCATCGGTGCTCGGGACGAGGGGCCCCTCGGAACCACCCCCCAGGGACTCGGGTCCATGTCTGGGATTCTTACATGGCGTCCCTCAAAGCCCGGGAGGACACCTCTCCACGTGGCTGTAACAACACAGCAAACGCTCCGAGACGGCAGTTTGACCACCCGGGGCTGACTCTGGGACGACTGTCACTTCTCTGCATCAGCAGAGGGACAAATCTCCAGGTTACCATGGAGACGAGAAGGGCGAGGCTTCCTCGGGCCACCTGTCTACGCCCACCAACAGAATCACCTGGAGACCAACGGAACCTGAGCGCGCTTCCCCGAAGATACTCACCGGAGAGCAGGACAGAGGCCCGGCCCCACGACAGCAGCAGAGGCAGAGACCCCGGGCTCGTGGGCACCAACCGCCCGCCCACTGCCTCCCCTCTCCACGCACCTGAACAAGAGCTCCACGGTCACCTCAGAGGTGGCCTCGAGGTCCCCCGTGAGGGACTGCAGGTGACTGCGGCGGTCCCACTTGTGAAGGAAGTTCTGGCAAGAGGCAGGGAGGGACGGGTGGCCAGTAGGCGTGGGCCCTGCGTGGAACCAGCCTCGTCCCCTGCCCCGACCCCACAGTGTCGGCCTGGCTGAGAAGCCCACCCTGGACACCGGGATCCAAGGCCACCAGCTCCTACGGGAGCAGATGCCTGAGAGCCCTCCTCCAGCCCGCCTCCCACAGGTCAAAGGTCAGGAGCATTCCAAGAGGCCCCCAGCAGCCAGGGCGAGCAGCCCCAAGGGAGGACGGAGCCTGAACCCACCAGGGCTGCCCAAACCCAGCACGGCCTCTTTGGACCAAGTTCCGGCTGGGCCCCCGCCAGCAAGTTATCAACTCCGACCGAGAGGAGCCAGGGCAGGGTCGCCGATACCTCCAGAATCAGAGCCAGGAACAGGCTGACCCAGATGACGGACGACACCAGCCACCACAGCACAAAATAGATCTTGGACCAGCTGCGGAGAACAAGGAGGCCACCGGGGCCGCCCCGTGAGCCGTGAGCCGAGCTGCTGCCCAACCCGCGACGTCGCCGTTCCCGCCCTCGAGCTTGCCCAGCCTGGCCATAAGGGGCGCTCGGCCAGCTGCCGGGCGGCACGGCCGGCGAGAGCAGGAGCCGGTCTGAGCTCTGCAAGCTCCAGGCTGAGCCCCTCCACCCCACGCGCCCCGCCATCCCCAGGGGGCGTAGAGCCAGACGCGCATGCGGCGCACGGCCGCGGTCGGGGCCGCCAGGACGGGTCACTCACGGGCCTGCGTAGCGCCGGAAGGCGTCCAGGAACACCTGCCAGTTATTCACCACCATCACGTCCCACAGAGTGACCAGGGCGGCCTGTGGGGCGGCAGACGCAGGGTCCAGGAGGCCGCGGGAGGCGGAGGCGGAGGCGGGGGTCCCGAGGGGCGGGGGGCACAGGACTCACGGCAAAGTCGTCAAAGTTGTTGGTCCAGTACTCTAGCTGCTCGAAGCTGCCGCACGGCGCGGAGCCGTTGTCAGGGGCCAGGCTGGGGGGGCACGAGCCGGGTCGGTGGGAGGCGGGGGCAGGACACACAGCCGGGCGCCCTGGCTCCGCCGCGGCCCCTGCTCGGCGCGGACCCAGCTGGGCCCCTGAGGAAGCGGGGGAAAGAGGAGACGGCCCCCGACCTCGGAGGTGCTGAGGGCGGCGAGGAGGCCAGCGCTGTGGACACACAGGGCCAGCGGCCGGCCCGGGGGGGCCCTCGGCCCTACAGTTCAGGCCTGGCCCTGGACGCCCCCCTCCACCACCGGCGCGCGGCCTGGCCTGCAGGCCCAGAAAGGCGCACAGCTGGGGACTCCGAGCCGGCACGGGAAACACCCTCGGTGCAGGCTCGAGGGAGGGCTTCGGTGAGGGGCGGGCAGGTGGAGAGGCCAAGGAAGAAAGGGGCCTTCTGGCTCCCTCCTGGGGAGCTGCGCCTCACCCCTCCACCCCCCGCCCCCGCCCCGTCACCCGCGGCTCCAGCACCCCCTGCACCTCGGAGCCCCCCTCACCTGCTGTTTCCAGGAGCCACGATGACACCTCGGAACAGGATGATGCCGATGACGGCAAAGATGTAGTAGACCACCTAGGGAGGCAGGTGGGGCCTGTCAGCACCCCCCAGAGGGACCCCCGCAAAGCCAGGCTGAGGGTTGCAGGGATTCCCAACTGTGGGCACCGCCGGCCTCCCCGGGACACTGGGGCTCCCAGGCACCTGCACCAGAGCGAAGCGGGGAGGAGCCACTGTGGGGAACCCCAAGATAAACCGGGGGCCCAGGCGTAAGAACTGAGGCCGTCCGCCCCTCCTCCAGGGCTGGTGTGGCAGGAAGAGGGTTCCACTGAGAATAGGGCAGCGAGGGCCAGGGGACGGCGTGTCGTGGAAGGGTGGCCGGGAGCCGGCCAGGCCCCTCCGGAGAAGTCCCACCACACTCTCCCCACGCCCATCAGGAGACGTCTGAGTGCACCACTGGGAAGCCTTGTGCCAGTCAGAGAAGGGGCTGCTGGCCGCCCCCGACCTGTCCCCAGCATGCCCGGTGTCAGGAGAGGGGTGCGGGGAAGAGGCACCCACCCCAGGCTAATCCAGCCCCCCTCTGGGCCTCAGTTTCCTCCACTGTTGCAAATAGGGGTCTGGGGGGCAGTGCCCGAAGCAACGTGCCACCTCTAGCATCCCATGACAGCCCATAGCACCACAGGAGCCCCCTTATTGTCCAAAACAAGAAGCAGCAGGGCTTTGTCACCCTCCCTCCTGCCCTCCGGGCCTCGCGCCTGGAGCAGCACCCAGGGTCCCTGCTCACGGGGCCCTGCACCGCCTGGGCCACAGGGTAGAGTCAACAGCGGCGTGGGGGGAAGGGCTGACCCCAGGGTGGGGGACATCACGGCTCTCTCAGCAAAAGTGACTGTGAGTTCTAGAAATCTCTCTGAGCAAGGATGGTTGGCCAACCCCCGCTGGGGGCTCTGGGGGCCCTGAGGGGTCCCTGGTGCCTCTTACATCTTTCATCTTCTCAGTGCGGCCCCTGGCCCAGGACACGGGAGGGGTTCAGAAGTGAGCGAGAGGATCTCTGGCACGGGAAGGGGTGTGGTCAGGCAGCGCCTCCAGCCAGACCAGCCCTGAGCTCCTCTCTCTGGCTTCCTGCCCCGCCCCGTGCTCCCTGGGCCCTGGTCACGCGCTCCCCTAACACAGGGACCCTCCTTCCGAAGGCCACCAGCTTCCTGTTGAGCTCTGGCTCCCCATCCAACGGCCCGGCTCCACTCCCCCGAGGGGCCAGCGCAGGCAGCCAGACTCACCGCCAGGATCCCGCCGAAAGCCCGCATGTTTTTGATCAGGTCCAGGATGGTACTAGCCACCACGGCCATCAGCTGAGACAGGGAGAAAGCACAGACCCGGTTCCTCCTGGTCCCACTGAGGTGACACCAACCCGCCCACCACCCAACACTGACCTGGAAAGGCAGGAGGAGACTGGTGACTTCCCAACCGACACACCTGTACACAAACCCCTCAGGCATCCAGACATACCTCACCTGTACACGCACCTGTACACACCCACAGCCCCCATACACACCTGTACACACACACCCAAGGCCTCACACACACACCTGTACAAACACCCACAGCCACCCATACACGCCTCACCTGTACACACACACACACAGGCCCCATACACACCTGTATACACATACCTGTACACACACCCCACAGCTACCCATACACGCCTCACTTGTACACACACCCACAGCCACCCATACATGCCTGTATACCCATCCCTGTACACACACACGCTCATACCTCCACGCCCACCCATACATACTCACACGTGTATACACCCACCCACACAGATGCATTACCCCCCTCCCTGCAGATACCTCCACCCACCCAGCCTCGGATGGGTCTAAGTCCAAGACCCTTGGTGAAGCCATGGTGTGCAGGGCCTGGGCCAACACTGCCCACCAACTCACTAAGGCTGGGTCAGCTCCACCCTGGTCTGGAGGCTCCTAAGAAACGCCAGCCTGGAGACGGCCAGTCAGCCCTGGGTGATAGGGTCTGAGATGGGGCCTCAGGGACCCCGTCAGGAACCCCGGCTACAGGCCACCCTGAGCCCCAGAGAAGGGCTCTCCAAGCAGCCTGGTTACCCTACCTGGTAAGTTAGGAGAACACAGTGCTGCATGGTAGCAGGCGGGGACCATGCTGTACGTGTGTGCACATGTGATTGTGTGCATGTATGTACATGCACATGCGTGTACAGGTGTGTACAGGTAATCACGCATGTGTATATGAGCGCACACGTGATTATTTGTGTGTGTATATACAGTTGTGCTTATATACACATATATCGTGTGTGCTCTAGAGTATGATTATATGTATGTGTGTGATTACATGCACGTGTATATACAATTGTGTGTGGTTACACGTATACACGTGTCGGTGTGTGCACGTGTATAGTCATGTGTACGTATAAGATGACGCATGTGATTGTGTGCATGTGTGATTATGTGTGCATGTGTATAACTGTATGTGTGCTTGTGGGTCTGTGTGTGTGATCACATGCCTGTGTATACTATGTGTATGTGTGTGTATAATCGCACGGGTGTGTGTGTCTGTGTCTGTGTGTGTGTGTATGAAGGCCTCAGGGCAGCAGCCCCCCTCTGCACCCAGGACCCCCGAGCCACCTTCAGATGGGAAATACCCCTGGGTGACAGGTCACTCCCCTGACAGGCCAGGAGCGCAGCTTGGTAGGAAGGACAGACATGCACAGGGGAAGGACCTGGACACTTAGAAAGGGGTCAGTTGTCCTCGGTTTCTTTTCTCCTGAAAAGTGCTTAGGAAAGCAGACGGGAGCCTCCGAGCCGGGCGGGAGCTGGGCCTGAGCACCCGCCTCCCACCCCCGCTCCCCTCAAGGCGGGTGTTACTCCGGGTGGGAACATTAAGAGAAACCGAGGCTCAGAGACGGTCACAGGCCGCCCCACTCCTGCTCTGGGGGTCCTGGAAATGAGCACTGGTAGCCACCAGCAGCCCGTGCCGAAGGCCTTGCAGAAACGCAGGATGCCTGGGAGCGCACCAGTTCCTCGCAAAGGTCAGGGACTCCAAGGATCACGAGGCCACCCCTGCAACCGGCCGAGGGGCCTCACACGGGTCCCGCCTGCACCCCCTCGCTGTCCTCACCCACAAAGCAGGGCTGGACACTCATACTTCCAACCGCCGCCAGCATGGCCCAGCCGCAGGGCAGGGCGGGCCGCAGCCTGAAGGGCCGCAGGTGGGGGGGGGGGGGTGGGCGGGGCGGACAGTGCTCGGCCCGGGTCCCTGCCCGGCAGGCACACCCACTCCCAGAGCAAGGCCACGGCGTGCGCAGGCGCCGGCGCAGGCGGGGGCGGTACCTCCATGCTGGGAATGACGCGCAGGAAGCGGAAGGCTATGAGCATGTTCACCAGCCGGGTCATGTCCCACAGCGACAGCAGGCCCCGCATCTCCGGCTTCCTGGGGAGACACATGGACGCGGGTTGGGGGAGGCCGGGAGGCCAGCCAGGAGCAGACGGGAGACACGTGGTCCAGAGACAGAGACGCAGACGCTCAGAGAGAGCCACGGAAGTGCCGGGAACGCGTCCCGTAGCCAACACCAGCCGGAAAAGCTCCATCGTGACAAGAGGGCAGAGGCTGAGCCGCCCATGCCTGCAGCCCCAGGGCGGTCACGGCAACACCTTCCAGGGCACAGCCCCGTGCACTGGCCACAGGGCTACCCGAGCCCTGTCCTACATGGGAGAACGCTGAGGTTCCGGACGCCCAGCTCAGGTCCCAGCAGAGCTGGGAGAGACGGGGCCCCGACCCATCCCCTATCCTCTGACCCCGTTCCGTAACCTCTGAGCCATCCCCTGAGCCCTGACCCTGTCCCCTTGGTGTCCCGCATGGCCGTACTGGCCTCTCATTTCCATTGAAATTTAAACCCATTCTCACCCAAGATGTTACCCCCCCACCCCAGCCCACCCCGCCTCCCCAATGCGGGTTTTAGCGCACTTGAGAAAAAAGGTGAGCCGGCCCCAAAGTGCCCGACGGTGCAGCAGCCCCACTGCTCCCAGGGCGCAGGACCCCGCTGAGGACCGCACAGCCCCCGTCTTCCCGACACAGACCCTTCCCGGGACCCCAAGGAGCAGCAGCCTTCCAGCTCCATCCCTGTCTTGGGCAACTCCCAGCTGCTCCACTGAGACGGAAGCAGCCCAGCAGAGGGACCAAGACACCAGGGCTGCCCGAGGTCGGCACGCGTGCTTGCTGGTGGCTGTACTCTGGGCAGCGAGACCCCAAGGCTGCCACAGGCCACACTGCGAGGCGCCCTGGGACCCCTGGCCAGATGTCCATCGCTCTGCGTGGCTAGAACTGGTGGCAGCGTGAGTTCAGCGAGCCCCGGGCCATCCCTGCCACCTAAAGGGAGGTGAACTGACACCCAGAGTGGGAGGTGACGCCCCCGGGTCACAGGGCCTCCAACCAGAGGAGGGCCCCAGCCCGATTCCAGTGCCCCCAGGACCTCCCTGCTTCTGGCCCCCAGCACACCTGGGCCCCGTGTCCCATCCTGGGGTGGGGGTCAGGGGGCACCGAGCCAGGGCACTGCAGGCGGCGTGTCCACAGCTTCCTGTCCCGGCTCTGGGAACACTACCCTTCTGAAGGCGGCTACGAAGCACAAGCACAGAGTCCCCAAGAGCGAGGAGAAGGGGCCTGTCCCCATAGGCCTCGGCAGGGCAGGAGCCGCGGGCGCTCCCCCGACAGTCGGGCGTTTGGCTCTAGAGCTGCCCGGGCCAGCGGCCGGAAGCCGGGCGCACACCCTTCCCCGGGGCGCTAGCGAGGCCTCCCTGGGTCCTCCACAGTCACATACCAGCCCGGGTGTGGGAAGCAGTACACAGCCAGAGTTGAGATCTCCAAAACCTTTAATCACAAAAGAAAAGAAGCTCGCTACGGCAAGGCTCACTGGCAGCTCTAACACACTGTCTCCAGAGGGGTTCTGGGGAGAAATCAGGACCAGGGGGGTCCTATCCCCATGGTGGGTGCCACGTGGGGACATCCCGCAGCTGAGAAAGACACCTGGCCTCAGGAGTCGGGCTGCACACACGAAGGGCAGCGCTCGGGAAGGGCTGGCCGAGTCCCGGGCACGGGAGAAGCTACTTGGTCAGCTGTCTCCCTCCCGCTCCCAGGGGCCCCCCGGCTCTAATCCATCAAATACGAATATTGCTGCTGTGATACGCACACCGGGCGTGGCCCCTCACTACCCCAGGCCCTGGGGAAGGGTGTCCTGAGACCCGCGGTGCCTGAGAACCCCTGCCCCTCCCTCACCCACGTGGAGGCCCCACTGGCCAGCGGGGACTGCGGGTTCCCTCCGGGCCTCCCTCAGGGGTCAGGAGAGGCAGCCTGCCACCGCAGCACACTCCCACCCACGATGCGGAGATGCAGCAGAAACCAGCCTCCTGCAGCCACCCGCCAAGCAGCTCAGCGGGGGGAAGCCAGCCCCTGTGTCACAGAAGGCGGGAGCCCCGGTGCCCGCGGCCCCCGGGCCCAGCCCAACGCCGAGCGCTCACCGCCCGCCCGAGAGCGCGCCTCGGCCCGTCTCAGACTTTACCAGCAGGACGACGGTGAGCAGCCCATCGAACACGTTGCTGGAGGAGGCCAGGTACCCCTGCAGGCCCAGAGCGAACACCTTGAGCAGCATCTCCAGCAGGTAGTACAGGATGAAGACGCAGTTGAGAATCTGAAAAGGGAGAAGCAGGACCCTGCGTTCAGTCCAGTGCCGCCTGGCTCCCCAGCCGCCCCTGCCCCCCGCCCCCCTCCCCCCGCCACCGCCATGGGGCCCAGGAGGGAGCCACGTGGCTTGGACGCCACAGGGCTCCTTGGATCCCGCCCTGCTGCACACAGCGAAACCCAGAAACCCACCACGGGAGCTGGCGGGGGCGGGGCCAGACAGCCCCGCCCCTGCCCGAGCCACGTGACCCTCTCCTCCCTCTTCTCTGCTGCTCCTTGGCCCCTCTGGGCTGCTCTTCCCGACCCCCCCGCACCCGCAGACACGGGCACCTTCAGCGCCCCCTTCCTGCTCCATACCCTCTCCTCGGGTGACCTGCACCCCATGCACGGCTTCAACAACGATTCGCACGTCTGCATCCCCCGACCCAGACTCCCCCCACCATCCGATGGGCCCTCAACGCCCCCAGGCCCGGTGTCTCCCAACCCCACATCATTTCTATGCTGGCAGGGCCTGGGTCACCCACACCTGCCCGGTCCTGTTCTGCCCCATGGCTCCCGCCCCACGGCCACAGCCGGAGCCCCACCCGCAGGCCTCTCTCCCCTGGCCTCCTCGGGGGTCTCCGCCTCCAACCTGGCTCCTCTGGTCCAATCTCCTGGGGACACCGGGCAGTGTCCCTCCCTAAGGGAAACTCCTGGCTCTCAGCAGCAACCTCCCAGTCTCTGGGGGAATGTGTTGAGGAGGCCTCATCATCAAAGCTGGTCTCAGGCTATGGGGTCACTGTCTTTCCTGAAGCCAGCAAGTATCAAGTAGCTCTTCCCTTACAGGGGGCTTCGTCGGGGTGGGGTGAGGGGGGGCATGGGGTCAGCTGAGCACTAGTGGTCACCGTGCCTGGGGTCCAGTGTAAATTCTATATTCTGAGCCAACGCTGCCTCCTTCACACTTACACAGAGATCACCGTTAAAGGCAGAAGAATAAACACTTCTGACCCTGCATTATGAGCAGTTATCATAGGGGCATAAAATGATGGAATTCTGCAAAGTCACTTCAAGAACGCTACGTGGCACTGATCTGACCAGAAGTCTCTCATAAGCAGTCAAGCTGACGCGAGTGCTTAAAACTATTGTTCAAAAAGATGAAATACAGGTCAACTGTATCCAACTTGACATTTGTCAGGAATAAAAACCAGCCACCTCTGCAATATGTTATTCACACAGAGGAGACTGAACAATTCCTGTCGAATCCAGGAAAAAAAAAAATTAGGAAAGTAGAAAATTCGATTTGAAGTGTAAAATAGAGGAATTTCAAATAGCAGGTCAAGAAGCCATTTCTTCCATTTGGATGCTGTAAGTTTAACTCTATGTTTAATATACATGACCTAATGTGTCATTTTTTAATTGGACAAATCAAGCTTTTCTTATATAATTAGAGAACCTTCAATGGTTTTCATCAACTTAATACCATTCATAATATATTTCATTAAAATAAACTTTAAAATACATGCTTTGTGAAGGTCTGGCATTAAGTAATACGGGGAGGGGGGGCACGTACAGCTTTTTGCTTAAAATCCAAAACGGAAAAATTGTTTTTAAGTTCCTAAGGAGGGCTTCCCTGGTGGCGCAGTGGTTGAGAGTCCGCCTGCCGATGCAGGGGACGCGGGTTCGTGCCCTGGTCCGGGAAGATCCCACATGCCGTGGAGTGGCTGGGCCCGTGAGCCGTGGCCGCTGAGCCTGCGTGTCCGGAGCCTGTGCTCCTCAAGGGAGAGGCCACAGCAGTGAGAGGCCCGCGTACCGCAAAAAAAAAAAAAAGTTCCTAAGGAGTTTGACCTCAGAATGTTAGGAAAGGAATTCTCTCTACACAACTCTCCCTCCGCCGTCCGGCCTGCATACCTGTTCACCTGGGGCTCTGCACGGGCTCCCGGCTGCCCCCGCATGGCCAGCACCCCGACCCCTGGGCCATCCCTGCGATGCACTAGAACAGCCCGGCCTCCCAGGGATTGGGGGCCCCAGGTGGGGAGGCTGTGCCCTCTACCCCCCTAACTCCCCATCACCCCGCACGGATGGAAGGCTCACCCCCACCACGAAGTCATCACGGTCCTCGGGCAGCACATCTGCATCCAACACCAGGAACACCTGCGGAGCCAGAGTGGACGGCAACTCAGCCCCGAAGCCAGGGGGAAGGGCAGGTGAGAGATCTAGGGGGTGGGAGACGCCAGGGCAAATCCTCACTCACACAGATGGTCGCGAGGTTTCCAAGGGCCACGATGTTGCCCAGGTAGTCAAAGTAGCGGTGGCCGAAGAGGAACTGGACGCTCTGCAGAAACGGAGACCGGTACTCGGGCCGCGGAGGGTGCTGGGGGGACACACACACTCAGAAACATGCCGGAGGTGGCCACGGCCACAGGGGCCCAACGATGCCTGTACCCCCTTATCCTGGGATTTGACCTCTTCCTACCTTACTTCCTATCCCAGGCTCTCCAGCCTAAGGAAATTGTCTCAAACAGAGTTAACGGTCTTATGCGCAAAGATGTTCATCACAGTCTTTCTAACACCAAGAGAGGTGGAAATAACCCAGACGGCCATTGATGCCGTAAGTAACCCGTGACGGACTATCACACAGTCGCCTTAAATGTATGCAAAGCGTCATGTGAAAATACACGTAAAAAACTACATGCTAATAACTATGAAAACTCAGCACAGAACGAAGGTACCTCACACACTGTGACCAGGCTGGAGTGGAACTCAAAGGAGGGCAATTAGGCAACAAACACTAACGTGAAGACACCCGTCAGACCCAGCACTCCCATACTCGGCACCCCCCCCAGAGCCAGGACAGAGGCGAGGGCAGTCACCGCAGCACGAGATGGACCGCGCCTGCGCTGTCCCACGCAGGGGGCGCTCACTGCACGTGGCCACTTGATTTAAATTTAAATCCGATCAAATTAAACACTCAGCTTCTCTGTCACGATAGCCACATCTCAAGAGGGGTGAGGACACCCATGGAGCTCTGACCCAGCCCCACACTCAGACGCATGATCCCTCGGTGACAAACAGCCACAGCCTGACCCGCTAAGAACGTTCCCAATCTTCCCACAGTCCTCCACATGGGAACTGGTGCCCAGAGGCACCTGCCCACACTAGTGAGGTGCGGGTGCAGAGAGAATTAGGTACCAATTCCCTCTGCACCAGCACCCATCCCTGCTGCACCCCAGAGGGTGGCTTCCTGCAGACCAGCTCCAGGCCGGGCAAACCGGCAACCGTCTCTGTCACCCTGTGGGCTGGACCACAACTTCTCCAAGGGAGTGTGAACCCTGGCCTTGGGGAAGACGCCCCCTCCCACCTCTGCTCTTCCTCAGGCATCTCCCTCACCCCTCAGGTACCGCAGTCTCCTCGTATCTTACAGCTACTCTTTTATCACAGATGACACTTCTTAAACTTCCCCTGCTAAACCCACTGTGTGGTTTCTGTCTCCTGCTTGGACCCAGACTGATATATTGGTCAAGAGAGATTTCAGCATTATCCATGATGTTTAAACGGTTACAAGGAGTATGGACTCATCAATTACCTCGTTATCAAGAAATAACAAACCTTGAAATGATTTCAGTGGTTGTCTCTGGGAAGGGGGACAGCTGGGTGAGTTTTTCTATTTTTCTCTACTACCTATAATGAATGACTGCTATGCTTTTAACCCAAAAAGCTTCTTATTAAAAGAAAAACAGATTTTCAGAAGCTGGCACAGTACCTTCTGTACAACCAGCTAGCAAGAACTGACCAGCACTGGAGGCCAGGCTGACGGACAGGGGGTGACCACACACGGGAGGGCTCTCGTGGAAGGCTCGTTTTCCTGGCACCAGTCTGCCTGGAGAACGCCTCTCTTCAGCAGCGATTCTAAATTCACAGGCTGCCAGGGCACCTGGGACAAGCCCCCACATGCTAACAATCCGTGAAGTACATGCCTGCCCCCTTGCAATCAGCATTTCGGGGTTAAGAGGCTATCACAAAACCAAGGCAAGGACCCCACAGCTCCCCAAACCTCTAGGACCCAAACTCCCACATCAAATCACAATTCTGGACTTTAGACCCAGGGAGCTGTGGGAAGAGAGAACATCCCATGGACCACACTAGGAAAGGCGTGGCCAGAGCAGGGGCATGGTTAGGGCAGGGGCGTGGCCTGCGTGTTAGACCATCCCTGAGTCTGTGCCCAGCATGTGCCCTGCTCCACCAGTCACAACCACAGCACCTCCTTTTTGACATCATCAGATCCTGATGCCAGAAGAGGAAGGGAGAGTCGGTTTTGGAAGACCCGGACCCAGCAGCATCCTGCAGGCCAGCAGGTAAGTGCCCAGGGAGAGCATGGCTGGCCCAGTGGACTCCACCGAGCAAACCCTGAGAAAGGAGCCTGCCTTCCCAGACGTCCTCCTGCCCAGGTCAGCCTGCACCCAGAAAAGGGCTGGATCACATGACAGCTGCCAAGAGCTGCGTCCTGGGCCCAGCAAACTTCCTGCCCCAGAATGAGGACATCATCTAGAAAGGTGCTTCCTGATTTTCTATCGTTTGAGGACCACTGTCACAGTTTCTGCAAAATCTGCATCTGATGGCACGTACTTACTATTTCCTTCGAGTCACCTGGAAGCAGACACTGTTGCCTAGCCTCTTCCCAAGAGAGGTGCTATGTGCACTAACATACAAAGTGTCCACCTGTGTGTCCCTACAACCAACTCCCATGCCCCGAGGGTGCTGCAATGAGGATGCTGCTGACAACAGACATGTCACGTACGCACCACCCGGAGCTCCAGGCCCGGAAGGGCCTGCCTCCAGATGACCTGGAAAGACCTCGGGAAAACATGTTCTTAGGAAAACCACCTCTGACTGGGGCCTGAGGCCACAGAGGCTGACCACAAGACCTGGAGAAGCTGACATTTGTTGTGGGCTAAGATGTATCCCCCAAAATTGTATTTTGGCATCCTGACCCCTAGAACCTCAGATGTGACTGTATTTGGAGTCAGGGTCTCCTAAGAGGAAATTAGGGAGAAATGAGGTCACTGGGGTGGGGCCCTAGTCCAATGTGACTGGGGTGCTTGTAAGAGGAGGAGACCGGGACACAGACACACACAGAGGGACGACCCTGTGAGGACACAGGGAGAAGACGGCTGTCTACACGCCAGGGAGAGAGGCGGACCCAGAGGAGGACCCAGCCATGCCCACACCAGGATCTCAGATTTCCAGCCTCCAGGACTGGGAGATAATAAGCCCTGTTACTTAAGCACCTCCCGGCTATGATATTTGTTACAGAAGCTGAGCTGACTGACTCAACGGTGACACAGAGCTGCTAGGAGTCCGATCAGCAGATGTCCGATTCTACCTCTTCACTCCAATCCCTGTTGAAGTCCGGCTTGGCCCTCTCAAGGCCAAGGGGCTGCAGTGGCAGCCCTCTCTGCTGCCCCCACGGTCTGCCTGTGAACAGCTCGGCTGTCTCTCGGCACCTCTGCCACCCCCCTCACCAACCCCACCCCAAGCCCCCGCCTCCCAGAAACCTAAAATGCAGGCGGTCCAGGGTCTTATGGACACAGCACTGAGCTGGATGCTGAGGCCCATTTGGTAACTTTAAAAATCAGTGTCAAGGACAACAAAGGTTTTAGACAAACTCAGGAACCTCCCAGGTTAGACACATGGGAAGAGGATAAAAGTCTATCACGGAGACGGAGAAAACTGTTTGGAAAGTTCCTCTGGGTCAAGACAACAGTCCCTGTGGTCTGTGAATTTCATGAGGTCAACAAAATCTCCCCAAGAGCCACACCATCTCTGTTCCCACATACCATCCTAGGGACCAGAATCCCTGGGAAGGCAAGTCCTGGCACTGGTCACTAAGCGTGACCCAGATGATCAATGCCAACAGACACCGAGGACTTCCCCCTGACCCTGGGTGGCCCTGGCACTGGGCAGGTGACTCTGGTCTGGCCCATTACCTCTTTAATCACCCTTTTGTCAAACTCATCGAAGAGTTTCTGAAACTCGTCAGCTGACAGCAGGTCCCCACTGCGGGAATGCAGCTTCTGCAAAGCAGGAAAGCACAGGTCAACCGAGCAGCTGGGCTGAGGGCAGGAGGGGGGAGCTGCCCCTGGCCCCACCCGGACTGGGCCAGCCCGGCTGATCCGAAATGACACCCACTTGATGCCCAGAGCCCAGAGGCGCTGGCAGGGGAAGGCGGGGGGCGGGGGGACCAGTACCTCCATGATGGCCTGTTTGCGGTCACTGTCCAGCTGGACTCTCTGAAGCACCTGCAGGATGTCCTGGGGCTTCACCCCGACTCTGTGGGGAAAACGCCCCACCATGAGCCCAGCCAGCTCAGCACCCTCGGGCGCCCCAACCTCTGGCCTGAGCAGCCCCGGGAGATGACAGGGCCTCCAAGAAGGAGCGCCTCATGGTCCTCCTGTCTCCAAAACCCCCGAGACCTCATCTTCCACCTTAGAGGGGAGCAGCTAAAGCTGGGAAGGGGGTGCAATCCGACAGGCCCTGCGGCTAACGAGCTGGGGGCACTGAAGCTTCCCCGGTGACACGGGCTCCAAGCCAGGCGGCAGAGTCGATGTGTGTCCCAGGCCCCTCTGGTCCCAACACACGAGTCACAGCACCAGGGTGTGGGAAGGGTGCCCCTGGAGGGGGACAGTCAGAGCACATGGCCCGTCACCAGCCAGGGATCTCCAGCGGGTCACGAGGACACACGAGTTAACTCAGACTTAAGGACCATGGAAAGAAACCCTGGAGCCCAGGGACGTCTTCGTGATCCCAAAGGAGCCTTGCAACCTGCTGCCAGCAGGGAGCTCGGCACAGAGTGGGTGCTCAAGAAACATCCCCCCCATGGACACACCCTCCCAGAGCATCCCCAGGGGAAGAGGGCGGGGGCCCCACACTCACCCCTTGGGGTGGGCTTCTCCCTCTGTTGTCACGGATGAGAGGACCTTGTAGGCAGCCCGGATCCCCAGGCGCCTCCGCAACAGTGAGGTCTGCAGAGACTTCTGCAAAGAGTATGGCTCTGAGGGGCTCGGCTCAGCCCTCTCCCCAGCCGCCCAGCCCCTTGTCCTGGGGCAGCCCCCACCCACCGGCAGCCCGGGGAGCAGCTCCTTGGCCCGTGGGCATCAGGGGAACAGCCCCCGACAACAAGGGCTGGTCCTGCCGATAGCCACTCGCTGTGTGATTCACTAAGGTATGCGTTTCTTCTCGGCAGATGTGGGGTCCCTGGCCCCCCTGCAAGGTGGGTTTGGGGTCACTGCAAGAAGACTGCAGCTCCCTCTAGAGGAGGCGGGGCAGGGGAGGTACCCCCAGGGTGGCGTTGGGGACAGCACCGCCTGGGAGGCAAGGAGGGAGGATGGGCCCAGTCCCCCTCACCCATGAGAGGGTGCTGGGGCAGTGCTGAGACCACTGCGGACCCTCTCCCCCTTGCCCCCTGCTGGTCAGCTTCCCGCCAGGCCTCCAGCGACAGCTCCCCTCACAGCCAGGCAGGGTGGGCAGCTCAGCTCACCATCAGGTAGCCCCGGAACTGATTGTAGATGATGGCCGTCAGCAGGTTCATCAAAAACAAGCTCCCTTGGAGAGGAAAAGGCCATGGTCAGTGGGGACCCCTGTCAGTGGGGACCACACGGGCAGGGGCAGAGCCTGGAAGGAGCACCAGCTTTGGGGGCCCAGAGGGTCGACACGGGCATAGCAAGAAGGTGAGCAGCAAGAAGGGCCCAGATGGGCAGAAACAGGGCCTGGGGCCTGGGGGCCTCGTCTGCGGATGGGGGCGCCACCTGGCCTGCCCAGCAGGCGCACTGAGGACAAGTCATCGGTGGTCACAGAATGAAAACCACGGACGGGCCACAGAGAGATGACGTCACAGGACTGGGGAGGTCACGCCGAGGTGCGGTCACAGGGTTAGGGGGGTCCACTGAGGTGAAGTTGTGGGATCTGGGGAGCACACCCAGGCCCGAGTTTTCGGGATCTTGTCTGCCCCACGTGACCCTGCAGACCTGCCCAGACTCACCTATCAGGGTGAAGGCTATGAAAAAGATGGCGTAGAGCCGGTTCTTGGAATAGGCAGGAATCATCACTGAAAGAAATTAAAGGAAATAAAACACACCCACAGATCCAGTGTCCAGTCTGATTCCCTTCATTGTCTCACACCACTGCCTTCTCAACAGAAAGGAGGACCCCGTGTTAGGAGAGCTGGGAGGTCTTCTTGTCCAACTCTGCTCTTCACACCTCTGCTTGCAAACCCACGGGGACAGGGAACTCACTACCTTTCAAGGATGCTCATTCTCTAGGCTTCCCCATGACCACACCTCCCAGACTGAAAGTTCAGCTCTCCCTTGGGTGACTCGAAGACTCACAGGACACGTGGGGACGGTGCTCAGGGTCCCGAGCGCGGCTCTCCCCAGGTATGAAAGCCAGTGGCTACCCTCCTGGGAGGGTCTCTATGGTCAGTGACCATCCGAGCCCAAGATGAAAGGCCTCAGCCAGGGCGGCCAGGCCACAGCTGAGCCCCAGAAGACCATGACCACCCCATCCTGGCCACATCCCCGTCCCGAGCGAACAGAGGCCCCATCAGCAACCCTGACACAGTGAGTGTCACAGCCACCGGAGACCCCAGGGCCTCTCACACGTGGTGCGGCCAAGCCTCACCCCACGGCTGGGCCGCAAAGAGGAGACCACCAAGGACCCCGCTGAGCACAGCTTGACCCATCTCCACACAAAGAACACCGTCCATCTCTAGCTTCTCGGGATGCAGAAAACAAGGGGAAGAGGAGAAAGGAACAGAGAAAAGGAAAGGGGAGAAAAAGGGGAAAAGTAGGAGAGAGAAGGGAAACTAGAAAAAGAGAAAAAGAAAATCAAGAAGGAAAGGAAGGTAGGAGGGAGGGCTCCAACATCACACTTTGATTCCCCAGCTCTCGACAAAAAGGCTTGAGGGGCTCCCACCCCCTGCGCGGGGCTCTCAAGCTCAGCACTGACTCCGCCCCCTGCCCCGCCCCCGCCCAACAGGGCCCCTAGCCCCGCCCCCCTCCTGCCTCACGCACCATCAGGGTTGTTGGCGGTGGTCAGCAGCACCAGGAGGGAGGTCAGAGCCTCGGGCAGGTGGCGGAAGTAGGTCAGCCGCTCCCTGTCCTGCCTGTCGTCCTGCGGGAACAGACGTGGCAGCACTGAGGTGCCGCCGGGCCTTAGGCCCCCAAAGCCCAGGCCCTGGACCCAGCAGGCCAGGACCGCCCACCGAGGCTCAGCAGCCCCGGACCCGCACCTCCCCATCACCTCCCAGCGGGCTCCGAGCTTGAGGCCGAACAGGACCTAACTCAGGACCTCCGGGCCCAAGGGCCAGCGTCCGGGGATGCCACACACCCACACGGACACCAGCCACTGCAGCAGCTGAACAGCTCCGGGCCAGCCTGGCAGAGAGCATCACAGCCTAGACACAGAGAGGGCCCACGCGGGGGCCAGCCAGCCCGCTCTCAGCCAGACTCTCCACACGCTGTGCCGTGTGCCTTACACCCAGTGTGGGCGGAAGGTGTGGCGCCCAGACACACAAAACCACCTGATCACTTAGGGAGCCTTGCAAAGCCGCTTTCCCAGCTGCCACCCAAGGGCCAGCTCTCCAGCAGACACCCTGGAACCCTCGGCATTCCCAGGTCAGAGGCCCACCCCAGCCCCCCGCGCCCAGTGCACCCACCCACCCTGTCCTGGGCTCCGCGAACAGCAGGGTCACTGGACAGACACGCAGGGCCTGAGAGTCTGTTAGCCAGTCTCACGTCTCACAGCCTAGGTGCCCCCGACACCCAGACACGCACACACACGCACGCACGCATGCGTGAAGCGGAACTCCTCCCCGGGGGTCTGAGGCATGGTCTTCGTCTTCCCTCACGGGCAGCACAGCCACAAGCCCCAAGTGTTGCCACGAACTCACTGCAGACCAGCCCTGGCCAAGCACCGGGCACGATCCCAGGACAGAGGCGCACGGCAGTCCCGCCCTGAGGAGGACGGTGACCCGACCGGGACACGAGGAAAGAACACGGGACGGCAGATGCGAGGCAGGCCCCACGGGTGACACCCCAGCACAGCAACAAGCCGCCGGGGGCCGGGCAGCAGTGAGGGGCTGCAAGGGAAGGGGGCCCACGCGGGGAGGCGAGGAAGTGGTGGGAGGTGCCCTCTGGAGAGGCGGGCGGGGGCGGCGAGAGGGGCCGTCCTGGTGGCTAACGTGAGGGGCCTCCGTCTAGGGAGGTACGGAGAAGGCGGGTCAGCAACCGGCCCAGGAGAGAGGGGACTTGGCACGGGGAGGAAGAGGCAGCCGGGCAGAGCCGAGTAGCCAGAGCCCAGGAGGTCCGGGGCAGACACCCTGGAGATGTGGCCGCTTAAGAAAGGTGCCTGGAGTCCAGGTGGGCGGGTGGCCTAACCCGAGAACGACCTGGCAGATTAACCAGGGGCGGCGCCGTCGACCACCCTGCGCGGAGCCTGCCCGGCTGGGGACGGGGAGAGCGCAAAGGGCACGTACCTTCCCGCCGGGAAAGAGCAGCATCCCAAGCATGGCGAAGAGGCACAGGTGGACGGCCAGCAGCAGCCCAACGCTGGGGGCGAGAGCGGCACTCAGCGCTGGGCAGACGGGGCCCAGGACAGCCGACCTGGCCGCGCAGGGAGCTCCCCGCAGCCGAGGCCCCGGGCCAGGTCCCTCCTCCGCCCCAGACCTGCCGCCCTCCCACCCAGGGGTCCTGCTCCGGGGAAAAGCTCAACCCCAGGGGAGTGTCCCGGGGGCCTGGGAGAGGCAGCGTCCCGGGGCCCCCGGACTCTCAGAGGGGAAAGGCCACTTCCATTAACCTGGGCCAGAGGGGGAAGGGTCATCCACGTGAGTCATGGTGGGGGGGATGGTGGGGCAGGGGGGGTCAGAGCCGAGGTGGGAAGTGCCCGCAGGATGGAGCAGGGGGCGGGGCTCAAGGCAAGGTCATTTAGGGGGTCGCCCGGAGTGTGAGACAGAGACCCCCAAATGCCCGCCCACCGGCCTCCCCAGGTCAGGGGAGGGGAGCCCTGCCCTGCTCGGCCAGCCCACCCGACACCAGAGCCCACCTGGCCATCTCTGGCAGCGACCACCTGATGCACTTGAGAGCCTTCTTCATCATGGAGGAGTTCTGCATCAGGAAGAAGGGGCGCAGGAGCCGGCGCACCCGCACGGGCTGGAAGAGACCAGGACCCGGGACCCTGAGAACAGCCACTGCGGGCTGGCAGACGGCACGCGGGCCCAGAGGCCCGACGCTCTGTGCGAGGACGGCCACGGCCCGGCTGTCTGCGGGCTCCCAGCGTGCCCGGCCTTGACCTCGCAGGCTCAACACCCTCCCCGCTCCCTCCCGGGGCCCAGCTCGGAAGCCCAGCCCCCAGACCTGCCGGCACCACCGGGGAAGGGGGGCGACCAGCGTGCCTCTCCGGGGCACCGGGCTCCCGCTCCTGCCGCGGCCGGGTGCCCTGCACTCGTCTGTGAAGCCGGCTGCCCTGCCCTCTGCGGGCTCTTCAGGGCCTCTGCTCGGCTGCGGGCCTCAGCCCCCAGCACAGATGGACAGAAACCGAACAGGAAGCCCACACCTACACACACACACACACACACACACGTGAACACACACCAAACAGCCCTCCTCCCCGTCCTCAGGACCCCAGCCCCTCAGAGGCTCCCCTCAGGGGCCCTTCCTCCCCCCCCCCACATGGACACAAACACCACGCGTTTCCACAGCCTGCCACTGCAACAAAAATGACACTCGCCCCTTCGTTCACCCGTTTCCCGCTCCCACCCCAGCCAATCTGTCCGCCTGTCCAAGGGCAGGGGACCCACCTACGGTGACCGCCAGGCCTCTGAGCCCAAAGTCACCTCCCGTCCTCCTGCCTGGATTGGCAGCTGTCTCTCCCCCCGCCCGGCGCCCTGGCCGCCTCCTCTGTGCCCTACCATGTGCTGGACGCCCGGAGCCCCCTCCTCCCTGCTCTTTGGCCTCACGCCTCAGGGAACATAGCCGTCCTTGGGATTTTAAGGATCACAACACGTTCAATCTCCAGCCTCAGAAACGTGAGGCTGATGGAGTCACCTCCCGGCCCAGCCCTCCAGGGCTGCCTGGAGGCCCAGGGCACCCCCATTCCCCGCCCCCGCAGCCCCCCACTCAGCGGGCTGCTTGCACCCGGCCCTTCCATCCGCTGTCAATGCCACCTCCGGCGCTGCATGGGCGACCTTCCTTCTCACCACCCGCCTCAATCCTTTTTTCCCCCCCGCACACATCCGATGCTTCCTGGTACCGTCAGCCCCTCTCACAACAGAACGAGGCCCCGCCAGCAGCGGCGCACAGTAGGCCCTCAGAACGTCTGCAGCGTGAGTGTCCCAAGGACTCACTCAGCCTCCCCGAGCTGCACTCGCCCTCAGAAGGGGCCCCGGCTGCCGACAGGACTGAGAAGGGAGAAGGAAACAGCAGTGAACGGGCGAGGCTCAGGGGTCTGCCCCACTCCCAGGCTGAGGGACCAGTGCCCCAGCTCACTCAAGACCCGCTCGCTGCCCCTGGGCGAAAGCTCCATTCTCGGGGCCCATCTCGGGGGTCTTTCAGCCCGTCCCCCAGGCCGAGCAGGAGCTAGGGGTCCAGCCGCACCCACTCCCCGGGCTCTGGGCCCTCGCCTGTAGTCAGACACAGACCAGAGCATGGCTTCTTCCAGACGCAATCACCCCACCCAACCCAACCCACCGAGGGCCTTCCCGATGGCTGGGGCCACATCACTGCCACGGATGCAGGGAACACGTGTGAAGGGTGGGAACACGTGACCTGCCCGCAAGGAGAGCCATCCCAGTGCGAGCTAAGCCCCTAGCGAGGCTTAAATCACACGGAGAGTCACAGCCTAGGCCTCTGAGCCTTTAGAAAAAAGCTACCAACTAATCTGCAGAGAACTAGTCTCTTATGAGAAACAGCCACGGCGGTCATGACTACGGCCTATCAGCTGACCAGTAGACCATGTGTGACCTGATCCTCCAGCCACAAGGCTGGGGAAGCAGGACTCCATCAGGTGCAAAAGGACAGGAAAGACCAGACTAGAGCGGGTCAGAGGCCCCGGTCCTCCTGTAGGCCCCAAGGCCGGGGAGCTCTTGAAGACCAGCCAACTGGCCACGGAGAAGAACCTTGGGCTTGGTGTGCAGACAGTTCTGGGTGATGGGCCAGTCCCAGCCAGAAGTGGATGGCGTATAGCGTTACAACCTCCACGGGAAGGTCCCCTAGAGACGGCCCCACAGCGGGAGCTTTACAGAGGGCAGGGTCCACCCTGTATGGACCAGAAAGGTAATGACTCCCAGGGGGCCAGGGCCATGGAAAGAACAGCCTGGGCGTCTGGGGACGAGACCGTCCGAGAGGACACGTGTGGGTGGGCAGAGAGTGCCCCCACCACGAGACAGCAGGAGGAGGCTCTCTGGACAGATGACACGTCTGTGGACGTCCTCAGCCTCTCCCACGGCCACCCTGCACCGATCTCCACAGGCCACAGGCAAAGTGGCCACAGAGCAGGGATGGGGGTGACGTCCGGGGCCAACCACATGGACCCCCACCCACCCAGGCCACTACTGGGGGCCCACCCTGCCAGAAGCAGAGCCCAGAGCCGGCCCCCAGGCGGCCCCCGCGGGGACCCACCAGCCCCTCCCCAAGCAAGGCCCTCAGCTGTCCTCAGCGGACATGCAGGCGGGCGGGCATGGGCTCTGCCCGCCCTGCCCTCCATGCCTCTCCCAGGACCAGCATCTGAGCCTCAGGACCAATGCTGCATCCATCCCGGGCACGGCCCACAGCTCCCACAGGCCTTACCACGGCCCTACACCGAAGCAGCTGGCCTGTGGGAGGGCCTGGTGGCCCTGAGGCGGGGCGGAGGGTGGGGGGGCAGCCACACACACCCCTTTGTGGGGTGGGAACCCAGCAGAGGTCCTGAGCGCTAGGACAAAATGGGAGCAGCAACGCCTCCACTCCCCACCCCACAATCCCGGGCCCTGCTGGTCTGGAAGCATCCGCTCCCGAGACGCTTCCACCAGGGACGCATGCTGGGCCCACTGGGCTGGACCACAGCTGTTCATGAAAAGAGGGCTGGGGGCCAGTGTGGGCAAAAAAGCGCCAATTACCAAGGACAGATTGGGTTGTTGCTGCCTAGAGGGGCAGAGAGGTCTGCGTCCAACATGAAAAATTATCACAAAACTCCAGTAATACAAAGGCAGGACCACCAAGGACCCAGGCCCCTCAGGAAGGAAAGTCTGGGTCCCCGTACGAGGGCACCCAAGGCATGTGGGGCTGGGGCAGGGGGCAGCTGGGCTCCTGGGCCACTAACCAAACAAGGCCTGCGGGTCTTCATGGCCAGTTACACAGACACAGGTTTGTACACAGCAAAGGCCCTCTCTCCTGTCCCCCTCCTCCTAATCTCACGCGAGGCTCCTTGGTAAGGTTCACAACCCAGCCTTAAAGGGACAAATGCTCAGGTGACATGAGACGGTCCCTCAGAAGTGGAGCCAGTGGTGGTTAGGCTGATGTCTGTCCCCTTCCTGGGGGCGGGTAAGGGCCTCCTCCTCGGTACGAAGAACGCAGCACTTTCTCAGGGAGAAGCATGTGCTGTCGTGCTCCTACAGGGCCATGGCGGAGGCATGGGGGCTGCAGGGAGCACTGCGCCCTCCACCTGCCCTCCGGCCCTGCTGTGAGCCAGGCCAGGACCCGCCACTGACACTTCTCCTTCATCGGCCGCCCCTGCCTAGTGGGAAGCAGGCAGGAGGCACGGGCTGGGGACCCGCTGGCTCCCGTCATCTTGCTGCCCCCGCAGGCAGCACCCAGGGCATCCAGCCTCCCCCTCCTCCAGCACCCCCAGAACCAGCATCATGGTTGCACCTCCTGGAGGAGCCAGCACCCCGTCCCCAGAGGGCAGGGTCCCAGCTCGCGGAGCCCCTCCCCTGAGCTTCCAGGTTCCATAACCCCGATCTCCTTCCTTTCCTCCCCTAGCCCCCGGTTAGGTGGGCAGGGGGGTTGCTGCCTGCAGTTCTGTGTTCTCTGGGCCGCCTTCTCGATTTCTTGCTTACTCAACCCCTGTCTGAGGCCCTATGTTAAATTTTCTCGACTAAAGCAGCTGATGCGCTTCTGTGTCCCCGACCAGCCCTGATGGCTCAGGATGTCCCCAAACCAACGGTTCCCAGCTCTGCTCTATCAAATCACGGGGCGATGCTTCTGGGTGTTCGGGGGGAACAAAGATGCTGTCGTCAGCAAGGCTGGGGGCTGCCAGCTCGGCCGAGGCAGGGCAGGAACCCCGGAACTCGCCCCCAGGGCCCCGCGCCTCCCCTAGGCCTCAGTGTCTTCATCTGCAAGATGGGGACAAGGCTCCCTGGCCCGTGGGTGACTGACGTGCTCTGGAGGGCGGGCAGAGCCGGGCAGGTGGGCCGGACGGATGCAGGGCCTCGGGACTCCCGCCCACCGTTCACCTGGGCAGCTGCGTCCCCCCAACCCCCCGAGCTCCCCACCTACCTCCTGACAAACGAGGCTCAGCGACACGATCCAGTCCACGAGAGACACAAGCAGCACCACGAGGTAGGCCAGCAGCCAGGGGTTCTTCCGGAACTGGGCCCACCCCACCAGGTAGCTCTGCAAGAGGGACGCGGCTGAGCCGGGGGTGGCCACACAGACCCCGGCCGGGCAGCCGGTCTGAGGCCCGCGATGCACGCGCGCGAGGCTAGGCAGCCTCAGCGAGCAGCACGGTCCCCGCGTGACTCAGAGCGGGAAGCTGAGCATCGGTCAGAAGGCCCACGGTCCTCGCCCAGCCTGCTCGGGACCCCGGGGAGCCCGTGACCCCGGGCTCTGCACTGACCGGCTCCAGCCCGTGTCCCCACGGGTAACGGGGTCCCTGCCTGTCCTGCATACCCAACCACCACTGTATCTTGTGTCTAGGAATCATTCCAGAAAAGACTAGGAATCTGAGCAGATGCACGGGGCACGTGCCTTGGGAAGGCGGGAGTTTGGCACCTGTTCGGCGCCCCTAACTGTCCCTTCCCATCACTGACTCCCGCCAGAGGTCACAGCTTGCAGATAAAAACATGTGCCCTCTCTCACCTTTCGAGACTTCCCAAATGGACCAACCATTCCAAACAGGCTAATGAGAACTTCTAACCAGTTTCAGTTCCAGTCTAAAAACCCCCAGACCTCCTAACCACATTATAGGCTAAAAAAGAAGAAATAAGAAACTGTCAGGGCCCTCAGTCACACACACATGCACCACCGCCCACCCACGTCCCTCGGGGTCAGGCCACAGAGGCCAAACCACCCTGCAAGCGGGTGCCCTGCAGGCAGGGTGTGGACGTGCATGTGGCCCTGAGGCTGGAGCAACCCAATCGCTGTTGTTTGTTAGAAGTGACAGAAGGCGGGGCCAGTGGTACACCCTGCGTCTCAATGGGAAGTCTCTACAGCTCTGAAGCCCTGACACAGCTCAGCTCACGCAAGCAAGGCAGGGCCCACCTCCAGCTTCTAGAAGGACCTGCATCAGGGAAGCCAGAGCTGCACACAGCCGGGGGCGGGACAGCAGCCCTTCTGCCGCACGCCAGCTCCTCCCCTCTGGGCTTCTCCTCTGTCGGGGCCGGAGCCGGAGCATGGGCCATGGAGAGACGCCCAGTCCCCTCTTGTTCAGTGGGGGTCCCTCCCCACAGCAGCACTGCCAGACCCTCGGCCACTCTCTCCTGGGGTCCCGCAAGGCTGTGTGCCCCCGATGGCTCGGCCATCCCCCATCGATGGTCTGGGAGGGGGAAGAGCCGTCCAAGAGGCAGCCTAGGCCTCTGCTCCGCGGGTCGAAGCGCACAGTGGGACAGGCAGCTTGCTCCAGGAGTGCGAAAAATAAACCCAGGAAGCAGCAGCCGGGCCGGGAGGGCGCGGGTCCCAACCTCAGCACCTGTGCAGCCCCCTCACCTTCACGGAGACGTCGGCCGCGAAGACCAGCAGGCAGAGCGCCTCGATGCCCTCGGTCAGGCCGCAGGGCGGCTCCCAGGGGGCCGAGCGGTAGCGCACATCAGAGGTGCTGGTGAGTGAGGAGGGGGTCTCAACAAAAGCCAAAGCCAGGATCAAGAAAATGGTGAAGCTCAGAATCCTGGAAAAGGGACCAAAACTGGTCAAAAGGCAAGAACCAGCCACACTCTGGGGCCAAAAAAAACAGATGAGCAGGCGAGACGCCTGGAAGGCAGCAGGGCAGACTCCACGGGTCCAAAGGCCGGAGCCCACACTTCCTGCTCCGTGGCCACTCGTGTGTGTGGTCAGATAGCACGTATCGGCACAAAACTCAATAGCCATGGCTGGCCGGAAGGTTCTGGAAAGGAACCCTCATCACAGAGGGGCCGGGCTCTGCTCCGATAAGGAGGGGAGACGGCGGGGAGGGGAGCCTGCCTGCCCCCCGAGACCAGCCCCCTCCCCAGGCCCGGCTATGGGAGCCCCGCGGCGCGTGCACTCTCACCACTGGCTCATGCTGGAGTAGTACCGTCGGTACAGCCACAGAGACCTCGCGTCCACGCGGTGGTTGATGGAGCGATACTGGAAGTGAAGGTCATGCGGGGCACGTGAGGGTCCCCCCCGTGCCACACAGCACAGCCAGCCCCGTGCAGGGCACCCCTCTCACCCACAACAGGCCCGAGGCGGGGACACAGGCTGGGGATCGCAGGGTCCAAGTCCACTCAGTACAGGGACCAGGGGCTCGTCGGGACCCAGCAGGGTCAGACCCTCCCAAGCTGCAAGGTTTCCGCAGGGCCGGCGGGTGGACAGACACTTGCTGGCTGGATGCACAGCTGTGCCCTGTCTGTGAGGCTCTCCCCTCCTCCGTGCAAGGCTGACCCCACCCCACCTCAGCTGTGTCAGCATGCAGGATGCCCCCAACCTCAAACCCCAAGTGAGGCACTGGTGGCTTCTACAGTCTGTTTCCCTAATTAAGCCTGTGTGTCGTCTGCAGGCAGGGGAAGGTCTTGCCACCTTTGGGCATCTTTCACGGGACCGAGATCAGGGCAGCACACGACAGGCCCTCGGCAGGTGGTGAATCAGTGAAATGAGGGACGAGGGACCCCGAAGAGCACCCAGCACATGTCTCCTTAAGAGGGACTCGAGGGGACCATGCCCCAAAGCCCAGTCGTCGCAGCTACAATGACCACACGGTGCAGCAACCACCGCAGCCCTGGCCCCAGGATGGCAGGAGCGAAGGGGCCGGTGGGGCAGCCGTCGTGCAGTCCCCACGAGCCCCAGGGGACGAGCCGCCGGGAGCAGGCGCCGCCCACCTGGATGGCATCTTCGATGAAGACCACGGCCTGGTCCAAGCACAGATCCCGCCCGGCCACGGCACCTGCGGGTGGAGGGGACAGGTCGGGTGAGGAGGGGGCTCGGGAGGCACTCACCCGCTACAGGGCCACCGAGAGCAAGGCAAGAACCCGGCTTTCCAAGGCTCTGGAACGAGACGCCTCTTGCCCGGCAGCGTGTGTGTGTGTGTGCGTGTGTGTGTGTGTCCGTGCGTGCGCTGTGTGTGTGCATGCACTCTGTGTGTGTGTGTGCGTGTGTCTGTGTGTGTGCGTGCGTGAGCTGTGTGTGTGTGTGCGTGTGCATGCGCTCTGTGTGTGTCTGTGTGTGTGTGCGTGCGCTCTGTGTGTGCGTGTTTCTCTGTGTGCGCGTGCGCTCTGTGTGTGTGTGTGTCCGCACGTGCGCTGTGTGTGTGTGCGTGTCCATGCATGCACTGTGTGTGTGTGCGTGTGTGTGTCTGTGTGTGTGTGTGCGTGAGCTCTGTGTGTGCGTGTGTCTCTGTGTGCGCGTGCGCTCTGTGTGTGTGTCCGTCCGCACGTGCGCTGTGTGTGTGTGTGTGTCCGTGCATGCACTGTGTGTGTGTGCGTGTGTGCGCACGCGCACGCCCACAGGGCAGGACCCCCGAGTGCTGGGCCCCAGGTGGGGCAGGGTCTGAGCACGGGCTCCGGGCCCAGAGGACGAGGAGCTCCCACGGTCCCCACCCGCTGGGGTGGAGTGACGGAGGGCCCAAATCAGCCAGCGAGACAGAACCAGGCTCAGGGGGCTCAGACCCCGGCTCCCCACCTACAGGCTCCAAGGCTCAGGGCCGTGGGCTTAAGCTCACTGTGCGCATCTCCTCCTGTCAAATGGGGGTGTTAAGAGCCACACAGCTTGGCCCCCAATGCAGTGCAGGACCCCCAGGGCCGGCCCGGCACACGGAACGTGCTCACCGCCACCCGCTGCCCCGTCCCACCACCGGCCTCCAGGTGACCTTTGTCAGGACGCTGCACCCCAGCTTACGCAACTGTAAGATGAGGCAGCGCTACCGGCCTGCGCCCTCACCGAGCAAGATCGCGGACTTAACACTCACACAGGAAGGTGACGTCTAGAAGCCTGAGGCGCCGCGTGACCCTCCACCAAGTACTGAGCACTAAGAAGGACCTTCTGAGGCCATCGTGGCCCCTGCTCGTGCCACGGGCCCACAGGGCCAGGCGACCATAACCGAGTCACCCCGAGAGCGGGAACCGAGGGAACCTTCACCAACCAGGGACTGGGGTCCTCGGGGCAAGGGAGGCTGGGGTGGTGCAGCTCTCTGACTAGGAGGGGCCTTCAGGACAAGTCGCGTGGCTCAAACCTCTGGTCTGTCACCTCGGCCTAGGGTTCTGCCCACTGCATGGTGGGCAGCTTTGCACAGAAGCCTGATGTAAAGGGCCAAGAAAGACATGAGGAGCCACAGCGCACAGGACAAAGGACCCCCCAGAGAGGCCCCGGAGAGGGTGCAGCCCAGGCCCCTGGGGGAGTAGAGCCGGCACACAGCCCCCAGCAGCTCGCAGATCCGGGCTTGGAAATGAGGTGCGCAGGCCTGCCACCATTTCTGTTGAAGATTCTACTTTCACATCTGCCCTTGAGCCCAGCAGCTGCCCAAACCGCCCTTAACCGGTACCGAGAGATGCGGAGGCCAGAGGCGGGGGAGGCCGGGCACCTGCGCAGAGCTCCGGGCCCCTGGCCCCTCTGCCTTCCGACCCCAGGGACGCAGCTGCCGCTGTCCTCGGGGCCTGTGCCCACCGGGGACGTGGGGGACCCTGGACAGAGACAGGGGGCTGGACTCTGTCCTGTCTCTGCCATCGCCTTGCTGTGTGTCACCCAGAAACAGCAGCCTTGTCCGTCTGGGCCTCAGATTCCCCCCACGGATGACCTCCATGCTCACATGAGGGGCTGAAAAGTTCCCCCACGGAGGCTCTGAGGGTGGCGACTGCTTGCTTCCCCTGGAAGCGTCCCGGGAACGCTGTGATGTGAAGGCACCCTGTTTTGTTCCCTGCTATACCCACAGAGCCCAGGACAGCATGGGGCTCAGCACACAGCAGCCCGCAAGTCCCACTGGTCGACTGAGTGAACAGCCGAGGGGCGCCTGGGAGGGCAGGGTGGTCTGAGGGGACACGAGAGGCCCCATGTCACCAAATCCCCGGGTGAGAATGGGACTCAGCCTGGAGAGATCCAAGGAGACGAGCTTCCTGGATAAGCAGAGACAGGCAGCCAGGGCCCCCAGAGCTCGCTCCAGGGCCAGGACTGGGGGCAGCGAAGGGGCTTCCTCTGGCCACCCGGCCCTCAAGGCACCAAACCTCCGGAAAGCCATCCCACGCGGCTCCGCGGCCCCGACACCGGCCTCCCTTTCCCATGCTGCGGTGGCCGGAGGGATCCCGTCACACACCCTCAGATGGCAATCACAGCTTTCCGTGGGTCCCCACTGCTCCAGGAGAAAGTCCACACTCCGCCCCCAGTCCGGCAGCTCCCCTGCTGCTTCCTCCACCCTGTGCCCTCCATGCCACTCACCCGGAACTTGGCTCCGCCAAGGCCAAGCTCTCCAAAGCCTCCCAGGCTGTCAGCCCTACCAGGAGCACTGTCCCCCAGCTTGGCGTCTGGGGACTCATTGCCTCGGGTGGCGATCAGCTGTCAGCAGCCCCCCACCACTATAGAATGTTGGAGCACAGAGGACATGGGGGCTCAAACACCTCAGCCCTGCACTGGTCCCCCTACCCCAAGTCTACCCTCCCCAACATCCCAGAATAAACCCCCCTCCCCCTTGGCTCCAGCCCCTGCCCACTCCCCAGTACCTGGGTGGGGTCCTGACTAGCTGCCTCTGTGTCCCTGGACAAGCCCCTTACCCTCTCTGTGCCTCAGTTCCTGCGGGCCCTACACAACAGGACTGATGGGCAGGCTGAATGGGTTACTGTAGCTGAAGTGCTATGCACAGTAAGCTCTTCATAAACATTTGCTATTACTGTTGTTCTCAAAGCCCCTTCTATGGCACAGTGACCCCTTGTCCTCTGACTTTTCCATAACCAGCAAGAGGGTAATTCCCTGACCAGGAACAGGAAAAGGACTATCCCCACCCTGTGGTCATGGCCCATGAGGTGGGGCTGGGTCTGGACCTGACCACCGGGCCCACTGGGGTCCACGGGGCACCCAGCAGCAGCCCTCCCCCACCCTTGTCGGTAGGAGAGTCCAGCTAGCTGCGGACAGGCGGACCCTGAGCTCAGGGCCCCATCCAGGAGCCCCGCACGGGAGCTGGGCAGAAACTGAACGAGGGTCTGCAGAGCCTGGCTGGACAGCCTGACCAGGGAAATCCAGAACACAGAGTGTCCTGTGCATGTCCTCAGAAGCCCGCACCAAGGCCACGGCGTCGGGACCTAAAAGCCGTCCCCAGGGTCCCCCCTCACCAGCCAAACTGCCTGCCCCGGCACCTGTCTCTCGCGTGGGTCTCATCTGCCCTCCATGCACTCTCCCTGGGCTGGACCTGCAGTGATCACGGTTCTCCACCCAGAATGGCCACCAGCACTGACGCGCACCCGCTCTGCCACCTGGACTCTCTCTGAATCCTCACAACACCCCGACCACCCCCCTTTTATTGAGACTCAGAAAGGTTAGGCAACCTGCCAAGGTCACAGAGCCGGGAGGTGGCCTCCCGACGCAAAGGCTGCATCCCCTGAATGCCACCACGACCAGAACCCCGGGAGTTCTGGCACGGACTGGACGGAGAACTTTCCCAGGACAGCCTCTGAGATGGGCAGGTGGGCACGTTTTCCATCTCCTGCCAGGGACCGGCCCCAATAATCCCAGGACAGGCACACACTGTGGACCCCTCCCCAACAGAGGAGGAAAGTGAGCCCAGAGACAGAAGGTGGCCCGGAAGGAGCACCCAGTGGGGGTGCCTGCAGCGGCTGAGACAGATCCCAGGTCTATTTCCTTGGACAGGTCCTGGACACTCTCTGGGCCTCAGTTTCCCCCTCTGCAAAACGAGGCTGAGGCCCTTCCATCCCTAACCCAGCACCCGGTGCCCTTGGGGTCTGCCAGGGACAGAAGGACTTCACCCTCCTCACCCTCCTTGGGATTCTGCAATCTCTCTGCGGGTAAACAGGAAGAGCAGGATGGAGCTGCAGAGAAGGAAGGAAGGAAGCTGCCCGGGTCTGGGGAGGCCTGCCCCAAGCCGACGCTGAAGGAGGAGCCTCACAGTTCACTCCCAGCTAGGTTCGAATCCCACCTCGGCTACTTCCTGGCTGTGTGACCTTGGGTAGGGGAACGCCCCTCTCTGTGCCTCACTTTCCCCAGTAAGAACTGGGGAAAACGGAACTGCTTCCTCCTAGGAATCACCAAGGCGATTCACGGAAAGCACGAGGCCCCGGGCGCGCCGAGGGGGCTGCAGGAGGCTGGCTGCCCCTGGGCTGAGCGAGGCCTCTCAGCCCGACTGGTCGGGGGCAGGGCGCGACCCCGCAGAATCTGGCTGAAGCCCGCGCCCTGGCCGGGGCCGGGGTCCGCACGGCGCAGCCGCCCCGCCCTCGGGAAGGCGGCTCCCTGGCGCGGCGCGGCCCGGGCCCGCTCGGACCCCGGCCGGGGGAGCGGGGCGCGCCCGCAGGGACAGCAGTGACGCGGCGCGGGCCGGCGGGACCCCTACGCGCCATCCCTGCGCGGCCCGGCCCCTCCACAGGCCGCAGCTCACCAGGGCCGACTTGGACGCTGTGACAGGAGGGTACGCCCGCCGGGGAATCGCGGCCACTGGCGCCGCGGGTCCGGCTCAGAAGGGGCTCCGATTCCTCCCGGGGGTCCGCCATGGGGTCACAGCCGCTCACCCGGACCTCACACAAGCACAAAACGCGAGCGCCGAGCTCCACTGCGCAGGCGCAATGTCCCCGCCCCCGGGGTTCGGGAGGAGGCGGGGACAGCCCTGTGAGGTACGAGACGCTCCTTCCTACCAGCCAATGAAGACGGAGATCTTGCTCTTGGAGGCGGGGGCTTTTATCCGACCACGCCTCCCGGTGGGTGGGGCTCAGCTTCCTTCCGTCAGGGAGGGGCTCTAAGGACCCTCCTAGGGCTGGAAGGAAGGCCTTCTGAAAGGGTGGTCCCGGGCCAGCTCCGTCAGCATCACGTGGGCACGGGTTAGAAATGCACATTCTTGGGCCCCCTCAGACCCGCAGAATCGGAAACTCGGGGCAGGGCCCAGGAATCTGTGTTTTGCATGTGACTTTTGGGTACATGGGAGTGATGCCAAAGGTCATCCACCAAAATGGAAAATGAGTTTACCCTCTGATAATGAAATTAGGGAGGTTAAGTATAATTGAGGGTAAAGTTTATAATGACAAGTGACACATTTGAAAAAAATATTTATGCTATATATAAAAAGTATTTCCAACATTAATATGTAAAGAGCTTTTTTTCTATTGCTGCAGTGACACATTACCACAAATTTAGCTTAAAACAACTCCCACTTACTATCTCTAAGTCCTGGAGGTCAGAAGTCCAGTGGCTGGCCAGGGTTCTCATCTCAAGGCCTCAGGAGGCCAATCAAGGTTTCAGCCCACCTGGGCTAGACTCATCCAGGTAGGTGGCAGATTCACTGCCATGGGGCTAGGACTGAGGTACCCATTTCTCCTCTTTTTTATAAATGTATTTATTTTGGGCTGTGTTGGGTCTTCGTTGCTATGCACGGGCTTTCTCTAGTTGCGGTGAGCAGGGGCTACTCTTCCTTGCGGCACGCAGGCTTCTCCTTGCGGTGGCTTCTCTTGTTGTGGATCACGGGCTCTAGGCGTGCGAACTTCAGTAGTTCTGGCGCGTGGGCTCAGTAGTTGTGGTGCACAGGCTTAGTTGCTCCATGGCATGTGGGATCTTCCTGGACCAGGGCTCAGACCCGTGTCCCCGGAAGTGGCAGGCGGATTCTTAACCACTGTGGCACCAGGGAAGCCCTGAGGTACCCATTTCTTGCTGGATGTTGGCTAGGGGTCATTCTCGGCTCCTAGAGGCTACTGCATTCCTTTATTTATGCCCCCCCCCCCCATCATCGGAGCCAGGAAGAGAGCACTGAATCCTCCCATGCTTTGAATGAGATGCCTCGAGATGCAGCAAGGTGCTTCCGATCCTTCTGACCTCCCCCTCTGCAGCATCTCTTTGCTTTGAAGGGCTCATGTGATTACACTGGACACATGGGATAATCCAGGATAATCTTCTTAGTTTAAAATCAGCTGATTAGGGCTTCCCTGGTGGCACAGTGGTTGAGAATCCGCCTGCCAATGCAGGGGACGCGGGTTTGTGCCCTGGTCTGAGAGGATTCCACATGCCGCGGAGCGGCTGGGCCCATGAGCCATGGCCGCTGAGCCTGCGCGTCCGGAGCCTGTGCTCCGCAACGGGAGAGGCCTCAACAGTGAGAGGCCTGCATACCGAAAAAAAAACAAAACAAAACAGCTGATTAGTACCCTTAATTACATCTGCAAAATCTCTTTTGCCGTCTAACTGACTGTAACCACAAGCATGGTGGTGGGGGGAGAGGTCATGGGGCCCATAATTCTGCCTCCCATAGAGCTCTTAAAAATCAGTAAGAGATTCTAAAGCAGAAACTAACACACCATTGTTAAGCAATTATACTCCAATAAAGATGTTAAAAAAAAGAGAAAAAAATCAGTAAGAGGGACCTCCCTGGTGGCGCAGTGGTTAAGAATCCACCTGCCAATGCAGGGGATGCAGGTTCGAGCCCTGGTCCGGGAACTAAGATGCCACGGGGCAACTAAGCCTGCCTGCCACAACTACGGAGCCCACGCGCTCTGGAGCCCGTGCACCACAACTAGAGAAGCCTGCATGCTGCAACAAAGTTCCTGCATGCCACAACTAAAAGACCTGAGGCAGCCAAATAAATAAATTAATTTTTTTTTAATCAATAAGAAAAAGACTAAACTCCCCCTTGGTGGGAAAGGGGCAAAGGGTAAGAACGAGAAGTACACAAAAGAAATATGAATAATGAATGCTCAAAGCAAAGCTCCAATGCGTTCATGGGTTTGCTTTGTTTTTTTCTTAAACAACCTGCATGCAGTTTAAAACCTAGAAAAGGCTTCCGCCCTGTCTCCATCTTGGAATTGGGAGGAAGACGGAGAGGGACCCTGGGACGGGACTGGGGCTGTGGTGAGGAGGGAGGCCAAGACCGAGAAGAGGAGAGGGGCAGAGGGTATCAGGACCACCCTCAGCTACAATCTTTCTGCTGTCCTCGGGAGAGAGAAAGGGAAAGGGAGGGGGCAGGGGCGGGAGTGGGAACTCTCACCCTTGGACTCCGGTGTGAGAGGGGCTGTGCCGTCGGAAGTCCTCGGGGTAGGCCACCTATCAGTGGCCAAAGATCTGGGGCTCAGTCCCCTCTGTCCCAAATTTCCAGGCCTGACCCCACGCCTCTCAAATATCCGGGTCTCAGCTCCTGAGATTCCAGATGTCTGAGACTCCTCTCTAAACCTGGGGCTCTGTTTCACAGGATTTCAAATATCTGGGGTTCAGGACCCTGCGTGCACCAGTATCCAGGGTTCGTTCCCCACGAGTTCAAATATCAGATTCAGCCTCCCCCCCATTCAAATATCTGGGGTTCAGAGCCCACAATCAGAAATCCGGGATTCAGCAACCAGCGCCCTCGAGGAGGAGGAGGAGGAGGACTGGACCGCGAGGTCAGACCACGTCGTCACCCTGTCCCCTCCAGGGGAAGCTTCCTCGCCGGCCCCTCAGGAAGGGGCGGGTGGATGGGGGAAGAGGTGGCAAGGGGAAAGGTCTCCTTGCCCCTCTCCCTGCTTGGCAGAGCCGTTGGCGGACCCCAGGAGGAGGTGGAGGCTCTGGGCACCAGAGTGACCCCTAGTAGGCCAAGCCCCACTCTCGGGGCCACCATGCCGGGCCGGGAGCCTGAAGGACCCCGACGTGGCTGAGCTCTTCTTCAAGGACGACCTGGAAAAGCTCTTCTCTGACCTCCGGGAAATTGGCCACGGCAGCTTTGGAGCCGTGTACTTTGCCGTGGGCGTCCGGAAGACTGTCCTACAGTGCGAAGCAGTCAAAGGAGAAACGGCAGGGCATCAAGGAGGTGCGGTTCCTGCAGAAGTTCTGGCGCCCCGATGCCATTCAGTACCGGGGCTGTGGCCTGAGGAAGCCCATGGCCTGGGTGGTGCTGGAGTATCTCGTGGGCTCAGCTTCTGACCTTCTAGAAGTGCACAAGAAGCCCCTTCAGGAGATGGAGATTGCAGCTGTCAAGCACAGGGCCCCTCACAGCCCGGCTTATGTGCACTCCCACAATGTGAGACCCGTAAGGACATGAGGCTGGAAACATCCCGCTGTCAGAGCCAGGCTTAGTGAAACTGGGGGACTTCGGCTCTGCATCCGCCATGCACCTGCCAACTCCTTCGTGGGGGGCCCATACTGGATGGCTCCAGAAGGGATCCTGGCAATGGATGAGGGGGCAGTGAGGTGGCAGGGTGGATGTCTCGGTCCTCAGGCATAACCTGCACCGAGCTGGCGGAACGGAAACCATCGCTGTTTCACGTGAATGCGACCAGTGCCTTATACCACACTGCACACGGCGAGACCCCGTGCTCCAGCCAGGACACTGGTCTGAGTACTTCCGGAATTTTGTCCGCTCCTGCCTTCAGAAAATCCCCCAAGACAGACCAACCTCAGAGGTTCTTGTGAAGCAGCGCTTTGTGCTCCGGGAGCAGCCACCCGCAATCATCGTGGACTTAATCCAGAGGAGCCAGGATGCCGTTCGGGGAGCTCGGCAACCTGCAGCACTGCCAGATGAAGAAGATACTATTGCAAGAGGCGCCGGTGGCCCTGGCGCCGAGGCCCCAGGGGAGGAGGAGGCCGAGCCCTCCATGCAGCGGGCCGAGACGCGGGCCGGTCTAGAGAGCTCGGTCCACAGCCTGGCGGACGCCTCTGACAAAGAGGCGCGAGGCCCTGGAACCCCGGGCGGGAGACGCCCTCCGCGATGCAGGAGGGCGAGTCCGCCATCATCTCCCACAGCTCCATCATCCACCGGCTGCCGGGCTCTGACAGCCTCCGTGACGTCCCCTACCCGCCAGAGATGAGCCCGGGCCCCCTCCAGCCGCATGCAGCCCCGGGTCCCACGTCTACCACCTCTTCTGCCTGCCGATGGGCCTGCTGGCGCGGCCGGAACCGCTCCGCCAGCCTCCGTACTGCCTGCCTGCTCGGCCGCCGTCACACCCGGGAGCCCGAGCAGGGCTCGGCCCTGCGGCAGCCGCTGCAGACGGAGGCGACAACGGCGCCAGAAAGTGCTGCCGGCATCGGAGACGAGGGTGAGGGCTGGGCCTCAGGAGCAGGAGCTCGAGGCGCAGCGGGCTGGCTTTGGGGCTGAGGCCAAAAAGCTGCCAAGGTGGCACCAGGCTACCGGGGAGGAGGCGGAGCGACGAGCTGGCCAGGCTGAGGAGGGTAAGTGCCAGCAGCACGTCCTCGGGCAGCGGGAGACGAGCCGGCTGCCCCGCCGGAGGCGCAGAGGCAAAGCTACAAGCTTCGGAAGCAGCTGAAGGAGGTGGGATAGGGCCGCAGCGGTGGGTGGGGTTGATGGCAGGTGAGGCGGGCCCTGAGCTCCTTGCTGTCCGGGAGAAGCCCAGCACACCCAAGCGGGAGAAGGCTGGGTGGCTTTTGCGACCGAAGGAGTAGCTACAGCAGCGCCAGGCGGAGGAGGACGCTGGGCGCCGGGACTTTGAGCTGCAGTGTCGCCAGGACAGGCGCGAGATGCTGCAGGCTCGTCACAGCCTGGACCAGGACCCGCTTCGAGAGGCAGGCCCCCCCCCCCCGTTCCCCTCCCAGATCCCAGACACCTACATCCTTCTCCATTTGCCTCACTTGTGGTTGCCTTTCCCCTCTGCCCTCATTCGTGTTATGGCTCGGCTTCTTTCCAACACCTCTTTCGCTTCTCGTGCCCACCAGACCCTGCTAGAGTTCCCATGCCCGCCAGGAGCTTGGCTCCCCCCTTTCACCTCTCCTCTGCACCCCGCATCTCCCACCCTCGGCTCCCTCTCCCAAGGAGTCCTGGCGCTCTCACTTCCTTGACACCAACAAGGCTTTCGGACCAGTTTCTGGGCCCTGCCTCTCTTTTGCCTCGGGACTTGAGCAAGAAACAGACACAGAAGGACTTGGAGCGTGTGTTGCCGCTACGGCAGCGTGAGGCCACACGGGAGCCGGAGCTACGGCAGCTCCAGGCCGTACAGCGCGCACGGGCTGAGCTCACCCGCCTGCAGCACCAGACAGAGCTGGGCAACCAGCTGGAGAACAGTGAGCGGCGTGAGCAAGGTGCGGCAGAGCACGCGGCCCAGGTTCGCCAGCAGCCCAAGAGCCCCAAAGTACGTGCAGGCCAGCGTTCCCCGGGGCCTCCCGCTCCCTGCTCCTGGGGCTCTGGGACCACCTAACGCAGGCACCCTTAAAGAAGAGCAGCCCTGCTAATCTGGCCAGGAGGCAGACCACAGAATGCTGGGAGGGC
The DNA here is from genome assembly GCF_026419965.1 of Kogia breviceps. Classification (NCBI taxonomy): domain Eukaryota; kingdom Metazoa; phylum Chordata; class Mammalia; order Artiodactyla; family Physeteridae; genus Kogia; species Kogia breviceps. Next base: position 18,438,488 of record NC_081316.1, on the reverse strand, counting down.
TTCCCTGGTGGCACAGTGGTTAAGAATCCACCTGCCAATGCAGGGGACACGGGTTCGAGCCCTGGTCCGGGAAGATCCCACATGCCACGGAGCAACTAAGCCCGTGCGCCACAACTACTGAGCCTGTGCTCTAGAGCCCGTGAGCCACAACTACTGAAGCCCGTGTGCCTAGAGCCCGTGCTCCGCAACGAGAGAAGCCACCGCAATGAGAAGCCCGCACACCACAACGAAGAGTAGCCCCCGCTTGCCACGACTAGAGAAAGCCTGCGCACAGCAACGAAGACCCGACACAGCCAAAAATAAAATAAAATAAGTAAATTTTTTTAAAAAGGAGAAGAATCCTGGGAGAGGAGGAGGAAGCAGTTCCAGAGAGGAGGATTCTGGGGAAGGAAGGGGCTGCCTAGGAGCCAGGAGAGCAGAGGATATTGGGGGAAGAATCAGGAACCCCAGTCCAAGTCCACAGAAACAGAGGAGTTTCGTTGATGAGAAAGTTTGGGGGCCACCTGAGGAGGAGCTAGAGGAGCTTAGAGTTCCGTCCCCGGCGCCCCGGGAGAGGAGCACCATAGGCCAGGAGGGATCCGGGGAATGTGGAGGTTGTAGGCAAAGGAGGATGGTAGCCTCCTGGAGGAGGAGTTTGAGCTTGGCTGGGTCCAGGGTCCAACAGTGACTGCAGTCCCTGAGGAGGAGGGGGGGGGGGCTCCGTTTAGGACCCCGAGGGATCCTGGATGCATCTGTCCCTCACCAGACATCGCCCCCAAACCCCCTCCTGCACATCCGAGGCCCAGCCCTGCTAGCCAGCTCCCTGGACTCTTGTCCCGGGGCCTCTTGGCTGGACCCTCCTCTGCAGCGGGATCCTCCTCCGGCCTCCTGCTCCTGGTACATCTGCTGCCATTCCCAGGGCTGGCGGCCAGGGGTGTGGTGGCCTGCAGGCAGCCCTGCTGGCCCTCAAGGTGGGGCTGGTGGGCCTGGGGGGCTCCTACCTACTGCTCTGTACAGCTCTGCACCCGCCCACCCGCCCCCCCCCCCCCGTCTATTCCTACTGCTGGCTCAGGGCACTGCACTGGGGGCTGTCCTCAGTCGGAGCTGACGCCGAGGCCTCATGGGTGTCCCTCTGGGTCTTGGGGCTGCCTGCCTCCTAGCCTGGCCAGGCCTGGCTCTACCTCAGGCAGCTCTGGAAGCCGGGGGCAAATGGGTGCGGCTGCAGGGCCCCCGGATGCGCCGGGGCATCTCTCGACTCTGGTTGCGAGCTCTGCTGCGTCTGTCGCCCATGACCTTCGGGGCCCTATAGGGCCGTGGGGGGCCTGGGCCTATTTGCACTCTACCCCAAGACCAACGAGGATGGATGGCTTCCGCAGCCGCCTGCCTATCCCTGGGCCCCAGTGGGATAATCCACTATCCAACACCCACTAGCCCTGTAGGCAAGGTTTTGGGCCCCGTGCAAGGGCTGGAACTGGCTCCTGGTACAGGCCAGCCAGGGTTGAGCCACCCGCCTGCCCCGCTGGGCCATCCACACACTGGCTGGTTGGCCGTGAGCGGCCCAGCCATATCCCCTGGCTGCTACCACGCGGCCAGCGCCGGCTAAGCCTCCCTGCTTCACACCAGCCACCACCAGGGACTCTAGCTGCGCGGAGATCCCGAACCCGCCAGTTCCGGGGCCCTGCATCCCTGGAGGTGACCAACTCTAGCTCCTACCCAGCCCAGATCTAGAGCATTGAAAATGCACTTTACCACCCACTACTCAGTGAAGTTTCTCCAGTCCCAGTCCTCTCCTGCCCTTCACCTCTCCTGCCTCGGCATGCTTCCCCGCCTCACCCCTAGCCCTTTGGGCCTCTAGACCGGCAGCGTCCTCTGCTGTGGAGTCCGGAGATTATATTTGGGGTTCTCCTGATGCTCCCCCCTCACCCTAAGTTGTTGCTGTTCTCCCCCCTGTGCGCCCATCCTCACCCTCATCGACTCAGGCCGGGACCAGGGCTGGCAGTGTGTGGGAAGAGTCATGTGGGGATTTTTTCTCTCTTTGCTTTTGTTTTTCTGTCTCCCTTCCAACCTTTCCCCCACCAAAAAAAGAAAAAAGACAACACAAAAAAATACCTGAGCAGAACTGTAAAAAAATAATAATAATAATAAATAAATAAATAAAACCTAGAAAACAATAAGCCTTCTTTTTTTTTTCTTTTTTGCGGTACACGGGCCTCTCACTGTTGTGGCCTCTCCCGTTGCGGAGCACAGGCTCCGGACGCACAGGCTCAGCGGCCATGGCTCACGGGCCCATACGCTCCACGGCACGTGGGATCTTCCCAGACCAGGGCACGAACCCGCGTCCCCTGCATCGGCAGGCGGACTCTCAACCACTGCGCCACCAGGGAAGCCCAAGACACTTTTGTTCTTAAAAAAGGAAATAATAGATGCACACAGCCCTTTGCAAAAATGACCCATCCCCCAAGGACTCGTCTTTACTGCAATTAAAGAATCCCTTTGGGGCTTCCTTGGTGGCGCAGTGGTTGAGAGTCCGCCTGCCGATGCAGGGGACGCGGGTTCGTGCCCTGGCCCGGGAAGATCCCACATGCTGCGGAGCGGCTGGGCCCGTGGGCCATGGCTGCTGGGCCTGCACGTCCGGAGCCTGTGCTCCACGGCGGGAGAGGCCACGGCAGTGAGAGGCCCGCGTAAAAAAGAATCCCTTTGATGTTCGTACAAACTCATGAGGCCTGAGTGGAATGCGGTGCCGTGTAAGCATTTACATGGACTTTATGCAGTCAGTCAAGGCTGGTTTGGATGCAGGTGGGGTTAACAGAAGGAGTGCTCATAAAAGGGGAGAGAGAAACAAGGTTTCTCAGATGCCAGTGTATGCCCCTGTACAACCAAACTGACCCTGGGGTGCAGACAGATGGCCTCTGCGCCATGTCCTCTACTGGCTTTCAATAAGTAAGTCAGCCTCGTGCTTGGAGGTGCCCGTGGGGAGAGAAAGGGCTGGCGGGGCCCTCTGGGCAGCCGGGTCCTCACGACAGCCTGGTGGTCCCATGTGTGGGTCTCCTGGAGCCCAGGGCACTGACTGAGGGGGACAGGGCCAAGGGAGCAGAGCTGGCCTGGGAGTGAAACCAGAGGGGCACCAGCCTGGCCTCGATGTGACCTCAGGCAAGTCACAGCCCCTCTGCGTGCCTCAGTTTCCTCTTCTGTGAAGTGGGATCATGACAAAACCAAGACCGCTGTGAGGCATGAAGGGGATGGCACTGGCGCTCAGCGCTCTCTGGGCATACACAGCCCCCCTAGAGGCAATGCAACCTCCGCTGAGGTCCAGCCCCCGGGTGAGCTGCCTCCTCAAGACCCAGCCTCTCTGTGAGGTAGACCAGGAGCCATCACTCAGCCGGTCCCGCCCAACAAGTGTCTACTGAGCACCCACTGCGCGCCAGACAGCAGTCTGGGTGCTGGGATACAGCAGTGAACAAAACAGGCGCTTTGGGGTGCCGGCACCCTGACTCTGCTCCTTCCCTCCACCCCTAGGCTGGCCCAGCTCTGAGACCGTAGGCATGCCGTGTCCCCTCTCTGAGCCTGTTTCCCCATCTGTACGGCGGGGGGAGAATTACACCAGCCTCACACAGCTGTTGGGAGGGTACAAGCAAGGTGAGACATGTCAGGCACTCAGTGTCAGGGGCCAGCTGGCCCTCGGAGCTCCGCGTCTGTCTGGTCCAGTGGAGGACACAGATGGAACTGGAAAAGAGGATGCTGTGACAGGCTTGGAGGAAGGGATGCAGACTCAGTGGGCTCTGGCCACACCCCCCAAAATGCCATGGGATGGGGAAACTGAGACCAGAGGTGACAAAGGCTCTGCCAACCTCTCCCCTTGTCTGTGGCTGACGTTGGATGAGGGCACCAGGCCTCCTCCCAGCTCTGCCCATGGGTCTTTCTGGTGCCGCAGACCAGGAAGCAGGCCTGCAAGAAACCCGGGCTGTGACAGTGACATCATCTGACACCCCTACCCCCATCTTCCTCTCTCCTTCCCCTTCCTCCCGTGGACCTACTGTCCCTCGTCCTCAGCCCACAGGCAGGTGACGGCCACAGCCAGAAGCTGCCCTAGGGACTTCCCTGGCGGTCCAGTGGTTAGGACTCTGCGCTCTCACGGCCGAGGGCGTGGGTTCAATCCCTGGTCGGGGAACTAAGATCCCACAAGCCGTGTGGTGTGGCCAAAAAAAATTTTTTTAATAAAATAAAATTAAAAAAAAACAAAAAAGAAGCTGTCTTAGAACCAGGGTTCCCAGATCCTCGGTCCCCTCAACCCGCCGGACACTGGGCAACAGCAAAGAGGCCACAGAGCCATTCCTCCCCCCTTGGGGATGCTGCACCCTGCGTAGGCTGTGGAAAGGGCAGTAACCGGGGTGATCTCTTGTGCAGCCTCAGCCCCCTCAGCAGAGCAGAACTCAGCCTGGGAAGAGGCAGCCCTTGCTGCACACTGTAGACAGCTGCACCCAGACACAACCCAGAATTATCTCTGAACGCACCTGCTGTGGCATCAGTGACCCTCCCGTCAATATCTCGTTGCTCACGGAACTTCAGTCAGTCATCTTCTTCCTCCTCCCGATTTCTACCATCCCACACCCGTTATTTATCTTATCAGTCTCTTCAAACTGATTTAAATGGATTGGTTTTCCCTGCTTAGTGTCATTGCAAGCAATAAATGTCCCAAACCCAATTTCACGTGCTACTTATGTTTTTCCTAAGACACATTCAATGAAATCTTTGTATTGGTTATCTATGGCTGCATAACAAGTAACCCCAAAACATTATGGTTTAAAATGACATTTGCGGTTGGGGCTTCCCTGGTGGCGCAGTGGTTGAGAGTCTGCCTGCCGATGCAGGGGACGCGGGTTCGTGCCCGGGTCCGGGAGGATCCCACGTGCCGCGGAGCGGCTGGGCCCGTGAGCCGTGGCCGCTGAGCCTGTGCATCCGGAGCCTGTGCTCTGCAGCGGGAGGGGCCACAACAGTGAGAGGCCCGCTTACCGCAAAAAAAAAAAAAAAAAAAAAAATGACATTTGCGGTCTCCCAGTTTCTCCCAGACTGGAATCCGAATACAGCTTAGCTGGGTGGCTGCCTGCGTCTCTCCAGGCTTGCAGTCAAGGTGTGGCAGGGGCTGCAGGCCTCCCCAGGGGCCGGGCTCACTCAGCCCCAGCGGCTGTGGGCTCGGTGCAGTTCCTCACGGGCTGATAGACCCCAGGTCTCAGTTCCCTGCCCCATGGCCTCTCCATAAGGCAGCTCACAACAGGGCAGCCGGCTTCATCAGAACAAGAAAGTGAGAAAAGTCGGAGAAGACGAACGCGATGGAGATCACGGTCCTCTAGAACCTAATCTTGGAAGCAACATCCGTCACTCCTGCAATGGAGCAGTCTCAGAGCCGCTGGTTTACAAAGCAGGTGAGAAAGGGCATCCTTGGCGCAGACTCTGTCCCCTGCCCTGCGCCCAGGCAAGGAAACAGACCTGAGATTCAAGAGGGGCCAGCGTCCTCCTGTCTCCTGCCAGCCCCTATCCCACATACACCGTAAATGAACGAGGAGTCCACCCACCACCCTCTGCAGCTGCCTTTCCAGCATTGCTCTTGTGGTCCTTGTCCCCAGAACCTGCAGTGGAGGAAGATGTCCTCTTGGTGGGGACACTGGCTTTGAGTCAGCCTGGGCATCCTTCACGCCGTACCAGGGCCACTGTCGGTGGCTCGCAGCATCAACAGAGAGCTTTCTCTCCCAAGATACCCACCCGCCGGACGCACCAAATGTGGTTTGGATGACAGAGATGCCCCCACGGCTCCCGAATGCTGGCCCCCCCCATCAGTGTTCTTCTGGGCAATGTGCCAACCGCGTTGGCACGTTTCTGCACTGTTTTATAGGATTAGAGGCTGCCGGGGCATGGAGGAGACCCCAGAGGGGCCCAAACGTCTTGCCAGCCTGGGCCCATGACCGTCAGAGGCCGGGCACCCTGGGCCTGCCCCTGACGCTGCTTGATCTCCATTTCCTTCCTGGTCAGTTCAGGCCAGCGCCCACCATGGGGCTGGGTCTCCCCTGTCACCTGCAGGAGCAGAAAACATGTGCCCATGGTTTATGTGCCCATAAAGCCAACGTAGCTTTGTGGTTTAATTCATTCACTCACTCATTCATCCATGCATCTGTTGAGGGCCTCCTGCATGCCAGGAACTGGCCTAGGTACTACTGAATTAGACAAAAGATGCTCCTCCTAACAGTTTCAAATGATTTCTAAAAGCACATGGAAAAAAAAAATTTAAATCACCCGTCCTCATGGTTATGAGGGAAAATCACGGGCCTGGAATCGTGCCGATCCGAATTCCTATCCCTGCCCACGACCCCACCTTCCTGAGCTTGGGCAGCCCCACCGCCTTGCTGAGCCTCGGTCTCCGCCTGCATGAAACGCGGATAATGACGGCGGCAACTCCCATCTGCAGCGACAAGGGACACGCAACAGGGCCGCAGACCCTGTTCCTGCCCCCTCCCTTCTATACCATCTCTGGGAGAAACGTGACGCGGTGTGTTAAGACCGCCAAGGACTCTCAAGTCCCTCGTCACACTTCAGTCTTGAAATGACCACCTGTTGCACTTGGGGAAACTGAGGCTGAGAGAGGCCACATGCTTTGTCCACAGTCATGCAGCGAGCGAGGGACACAGTGGACAGCAAGCCTGCCCAAGCGTGGGAAGAGAGCACATCGGCTGAGCACGGGGCCAAACGCAGGGGCGTTGGTGAGCAAGACCTCGTCTGTGCCCTGGGGACCAACCCCTGGGAAAACCAGATCCTTCCCAGGCAGGGCACAGGCCACACTGGCTATTTTGAGTTCTCCCACACGTGACACGAGCAACAGGAATCTGGGGAGACCCGGATCACTGGTCGCCTCGGGAACCGAGCTGCTCGGGTGGCGGCCAAGGGATGGGTTGAGGGTGACAAGGGTCTGCAGGGCGGGGGCTGGAGAGCAGAGCCCAGATGACTTCAGGGTTGGGGTACCTGCTGGAGAGAAGGCCCGTGGGGAGCTGGAGTGAGAGCCTGGGAGAGGCGGGGGCCGTGCCAGGCTGGGGAGGAATCTGGGGCCTTTCCAGGTCAGGCAGGCACACCCGTGTCCTACTGGGCTGGGATCCTGAGACAGGGTTTGAGCGGTGTGTTAGGATGGCAAAACCCCAGAAGCAGGTCAGGGAAGGGAAGGAAGCCGTAGAAGGTGCCCCATCAACCCCTAGCAGCCAGGCTCAGTCCCCGTGGGGACCTCAGAGAAAAACCCTCAGGGTGTCCCCGCCGCCTCGGGGCGAGGAAGCCTAGGCGCTCCTCCAACTCCCCTGCGACAAGGCCATTGGCTGGAGCCGTTCCCAGGACGTGAGTTTCCCCGCGCAGAAAGGCACAGGTGCTGACCGGAGGGTTTCGTTGGCCTGGCCTGGATCTGTGGGTCCACAGAGCTACCAGCCGGAACCAAAAGCATCCACTGAGAACGAGGGTGGGCGGAGCTCAGACCATCCCACTCACAGCGCCCTATTCACCGAGCACCCCGGCCGCGCACTGAGGCACAGCCAGGAGCACACAGTCAGGGCCTCGCTCTCGGAGACCGTGTCTCATAGAAGAGACCAAAAGTGAGAAGGGCACCGTGCGGAGATGAAAAGCACACACTGGATTCATGCACAGAGGGAGTGAGGGACGGATAAGCCAAACGTGGCACATCCATACAAGGCATATTATTCAGCCATAAAAAGGAATGAGGTGCTGAATCTTGATGGTAAATATGCTAAGCAGAAGAATCAGATACAAAAGGCCATGTAATGTAGGATTCCATTAATACGAAGTGTCCAGAAGAGGTAAATCCACGGAGACAGAAGGCAGGTTGGTGGTGGCCAGGGCCTGGGAGAGGGGAGGGTCGGAGAGACTGCTAAGGGGTACGAGGTTTCTCCTCTGGGTGATTAGAGTGTTCTGAAGTTACAGAGTGGTGATGGCTGCACAACCCGGTGAATATACTGAAAATCATTGAATTTTATACTTTAAAGGGCTGAAGTTTATGGTAAGAGAATTCATTAAATCTCGATCCTAAAAAGCACACCCGGGGACTTCCCTGGCAGCTCAGTGGTTAAGACTCCGTGCTTCCACTGCAGGGGGCCCGAGTTCGTTCCCTGGTTGGGGAACTAAGGCCCCACATGCCGTGCGGCATGGCCAAACAAAAAAGGAATAAATAAAAATGTTTTAAATGAAAAACACACAGAGAGGGGTCCTCTTTACATGAGATGGTCAGGGAGGGCCTCTGGGAGGAGGTGACATTTTAGCTGAGGTCTGAAAGATGAGGAGGAGCTGGCCGTGGGGCAGGGCAGGAGGGGGCATGGCGTGTAGGGGGAGTGACGGCGGGCTGAGGACAGTGAGCTTGAGGGGAGGGGGTCGAGGTGCAGGGAGGGGGCGGCAGCAGACCCCATAGGGTCTGGCATCCGTGCTGAGGGGTAGCTCATTCTGACAGCAGTTGGAGGCAGCCGGAGGGTCTCAAGCTTGGGAGAGAAACATGATGGGATTTATGCTTTTAAAGTGTGGTGGCTGGACGGGGTGGACTAGAGGGGACAGGAGGCAGAACACCACCCCCCCCCCCGCCGCCAGGAGACCACACGCCTCCTGGGAATTCCCAGGTAAGACTGGGGCTTACCCAGTACAAACCCGTTCTCTCCCCCATGCCCTAAGAGGGACTGTGGGTGGGGACACCTTGCTCCATTGTGGCCGTTTGTATCCTGCAGTATCTTAAAGGTACCCTTGCCCTGAGATGATAAACCCCAGGGTGAGGGAGAAAAGGTCACAGCACAGAAAAGGGGCTGAGCGGGCGACCGGCTCCGGCCGCAGGGAAGGTGAGAGCGAGGCAGCAGGGCAGGGACGGAAGCAGACCCCGGGGCCGCCTGGAAAGCAACGCAGACTTTGAGCTTGCTGTCCGGCCAGCTGCCCAGGCTCCTCGGGGCAGGGAAGGGGGGGTGGGGGGAGCACAGACCCAAGGGCCAGAGTCCACCAGGACCAGGAAACCTGACGGGGAGGGACTGGTGGTCTTCCGGGCTGGGGACGGCGGTCCTGCCAAGGATCTAAGCCAGGCCAGCGGATCTGGCAGGTCACAGTCAAGGTTTGTTCTGAGGGCGGAGGGGAAATCCCCACACGGCTCAGGACCACGTGAGCTCCTCAGAGAGCCAGCGACGTCCCAGCAGCTGGAACAGCGAAGCATCTTGGAGAAGGATGTCAAGGGAACTTCGCTGCCCTTCAGAGCTGGCTGAGGGAACCTCACTGGACCCATTCATCCCTCATCAAGTGTCTTCTGTGTGCCAAGTCCTGGCAGGGCTTCATGGGAGGCTTCCTGGAGGAGGTGACATTGGAACCGGGCCGTGAAGGATAGTGGGAGTTTTCCAAGGAACAGCAGGTAGAGAGAACACACGAGCACAGACCTAGAGGTTGGAAAGGGCCTGCACCAATCAGGGAACCGAGCAGCCCTTGCCTGGCCAGAGGTTGGAAAGTTGGGGGGACTCCTCCAGGAGGGGGGTAACCCTGGGGTCTCTCTGCCAGGAGCCCCCTCGAGCTGAGCCAAGCTAGGATGGGCCAGCGACTCCCTACCTGGTTGAGTCCTTTGACTCTCCCGGCTTTGCTTGTCCATCTGCCCCCAACCCCTGAGACCCTTCCCCAGGTGAGGTTGCAGGTGGCACAGGGACCACAGAGGTGAGGGAACCCCACATTTCTGCTGGGAGGGATTTGGTACAGTTCAGAGCCAAGAGGGCATGCATTCACCTCGGCAACGGCTCCCGCCATCTCAGGGAGAGGCCACTTTGCTGCCCCCCTTGTAGGGAATCCCACCACGGAAAGAGGCCTTAAAGACAGGCAGTCATGCCCTCCCTATGGACAGGGAAACCACCAGCACATAGGGTGCATTCTCAGGGTGGAGGCTGCAGCCCCGGGATGGGACCCAGAGCTCATGCATGAGCTGGAATTCAGTCCCACTTGCCCTCTCAGCCAAGTGCACCAAGGACATGTGACCCAAGGACAGTGCACGATGGCCCCGCTTGCAGCTCTCTCTGCCAGGCCTCAAGGTCTGGTGACAGGGGCCTGGAAAGGCCCAGATCCCCATAGATGTCATGCTCTGCTCTCTGGTGCTGCTTGTTTCTATTGGCAATCGGCGCACCTCGAGCTGCCATCAAGCCTGGGACTTTCACAGATACTTCTGCTGCTATTTCATGCTATTTCAAGAGAGCTTGAAGGCAGTTTGGGGAAGATGGAAGAGTGATGCATCTTTTTTGATCTCTCCAAATTCCCCTATAAAAATGGACAGAGCACCTAGGATAGCAAAACCCAAAACTCATGGGTTGCAGCAGGATGGAACTAGACGGCCAGGTGGCCATGGCAGGCAAGCAGGTGGAGATGAATCCCCAACAGATGCAAGAGCCATGTGGTGTCAGCCTCTGCAAGAGAAGACGGGGAGGCAAGTCAACGGGGCTCTGATGGTCCTGAGAACTGAGGACCCCCCACCCCAGTTGCCAACAGCCCTCACTGCAAAGCGTGGTGGTCCCATCCGAGAGCAGACGTCAGTACCTCACGGACAGGCTTCTATCTGTGGTGGCCGCAGGAGGACAGCAACGAGGTCACACGGTGCTGGGGCAGTCTGGACCCTGCACCCACGACCAAGTTATTAAAGTACCAGAAAACTTCCATGACTGCCCTTCAAAAGTCCACATCTCTTGTAATCACAGGGTCAAGGTTTTAGAAAACCAGACCCAAACTCTGACCCCGTGGGGTCAGCACGGCCGTTTGAAATCGTGGCCACACGGGTTCCCTGGGGTGAAGTCAGGGAATCGATGGGAAAGAGGGGAACCCCAAACATTGGAACGGATCCCATTTGGAAAGATTGCGGTGCTGCTGGACCTCCAAATCCCTCAGACACTCTGTTGCCTGCAGAAGCCGTCCCAAGTCCCCCCTCCATCACTCCTAAGGGAGATGCTTCCTCTAGGGCCTGCCACCACCTCTTGCTTCTGGATCTGAACTCGAATCGCAGGAGCAGGGGTATAAAATCTGACCCAGGGGGACTTCCCTAGGTCCAGTGGTTAGGACTCCTCGCTTTCCTGCCGAGGGCACGGGTTCAGTCCCTGGTCGGGAACTAAGATCCCTCAAGCTGAACGGCACGGCCAAAAATCAAAAATCTGACCCAGGAAGAGGTACTGCATACAACAAAAGAAATGACAGGCATTACCAGTTTCCATTGGCAGAAACCTCGGGAATAAACACGGCAATGGCCCTGCGGGTGTCAGACCAGCATGGAAGAAACGTGATGTTTTCTGATACGGATGCAATCGCCCATCCCAGACTCCCAAGTGTTAACCCAGAGCTGGGCGTGGCTCTAATAGAATGCTCGTGTCATTGACTGAAGTCTGGACCCAGCGGTGGCTCCTCTTTTTTTTTTTCCAAAATCAAAATTTAACTTTTTTTTAATTGAAAGAAAGATTCTTTAAATTCGACAGTGCTTTACAATTTTCAAAAATTTCACACACATACTCAGCCATGAAAAAGAACGAAGTAATGCCATTTGCAGCAACATGGATGCAACTAGAGATGATCATACTAAGTGAAGTCAGTCAGAAAGAGAAAGAAAAATGCCATATGATATCACTTATATGTGGAATTTAAAATATGACACAAATGAACTTATCTACAAAACAGAAACAGACTCTTAGGCATAGAGATCAGACTTGTGGCTGCCAAGGGGAGAAGGGGGAGGGAGAGGGATGGACTGGGAGTTTGGGGTTAGCAGATGCAAACTATTACATTTAGAATGGATAAACAACAAGGTCCTACTGTATAGCACAGGGAACTATATCCAGTCTCCTGGGATAAACCATAATGGAAAAGAATATTTTAAAAGGATGTCTCTGGGCTTCCCTGGTGGCGCAGTGGTTGAGAATCCGCCTGCCGATGCAGGGGATGCGGGTTCGTGCCCCGGTCCGGGAAGATCCCACATGCCGCAGAGCGGCTGGGCCCATGAGCCATGGCCGCTGAGCCTGTGCATCCGGAGCCTGCGCTCCGCAATGGGAGAGGCCACAACAGTGAGAGGCCCGCGTACCACAAAAAAAAAAAAAAAAAAAAAGGATGTCTCTATGTGTATAACTGAGTCACTTTGCTGTACAGCAGAGATTGCCACAACATTGTAAATCAACTCTACTTCAATTCAAAAAACTGAAAAAGAAATTTCACACACATGGTTTCATATAATCTCATAATAACCCTGTCCCTCCCCATCCCCTGTGTTGCCCCTCCCCCAACCCTCTCCCCACTGGTAACCACTAGTTTGTTCTCTATCTCTGTGAGTCTGCTTCTTTTTTGTTTCATTCACTAGTTTGTTGTATTTTTTTAGATTCCACGTATAAGTGATATCATACAGTATTTGTCTTTCTCTGTCTGGTTTATTTCACTTAGTATAATGCCTTCCAAGTCCATCCATGTTTCTGCAAATGGCAAAATTCTGGTGTTTTTTTTTTTTTTAATGGCTGAGTAGTATACATTGTATGTATGTACCACACCTTCTTTATCCATTCATCTGTTGATGGACGCTTAGGTTGCTTCCATACCTTGGCTATTGTAAAGAACACTGCTGTGAACATTGGGCTGCGTGTATCTTTTTGAATTCGTGTTTTTCTTTTCTTCAGATATATTCCCAGGAGTGGAATTGCTGGGTCCTATGGTAGTTCTATTCTTGGTTTTCCACAGGGGCTGCACCAATTTACATTCAGTGGTGGCCCATTTGAGATGGAGATGAGATTATGGGATTCCCTTGGTAAACTGTAAAGGACAGTTTTTTAACTTTGGCACTTTTGATATTTGGGACAAGATAATTCTTTTTGTTGGGGGGGGCTCTTAGGGGGGTTGCTTAGTGGCATCCCTGGTCCACTAGATGCTAGTAACACACCCCTCCTAGTTGTAACAACCAGAAATGTCTCTAGACATTGCTAAATGTCCCCAGGTTGGCGGGCAGTGTGTGGTAGCAAAATCCTCCCTGACTGAGAACCCCTGCTGTAGAGAAAGTTCTCCAAACACTTGGGGAAATAGGAATATTGGAGTGGATTCATTATATACAACCCACTCGTCCACGTCCTAACCATGACCCAAGAGGGCCTTTCACCAAAGCTTTGAGAAATACAGTGGGGAGGGGAACACAGCCTGTGGAAAGTCTTCGTGGCTGTCCTCTGTGGGCTAGCAATGACCTTGGGAGACGCTGCCATTGAAACAGGCTTCCTGAATTCCATGAGGATGAAGGAATCCCAACACAGCAGGGCCCCAGGAGACAAGGGTGTAGTTACCATCATGGAAACATGAATAACCAGAGTAGCTCCTTGGTAGTGGCTAATTGCTCAGGAAGTACCTGGGACTGAAATGTTTGGTTTAACCCCATACAATTGGTGATAGGCAACCATTTTGGGGGTTTTTTTTGGGGGGGGGAGTACGCGGGCTTCTCACTGTTGTGGCCTCTCCCTTTGCGGAGCACAGGCTCCGGATGCGCAGGCTCAGCGGCCATGGCTCACGGGCCCAGCCGCTCCGCGGCATGTGGGATCCTCCCAGACCGGGGCACGAACCCGTGTCCCCTGCATCGGCAGGCGGATTCTCAACCGCTGTGCCACCAGGGAAGCCCTAGGCAACCATTTTTGACCTGAACTACCATTTACCATGGTTCAGACTCATAAAGGAGCAGCTAACTGAGATTTACTTGATTGGAATAAGCAAAGAAAACCCTCTAGATCTGATTCACAGGACAACAAACTGACCCACCATATCGATGACATGGGGCGGATCAGACCCAATGAGCCAGAAACATAAACCCTCCAGAAATCTTGGTCAGACACATGCATGTCAGCGGGTGGGAAGTGATCCCCACAACATGCAATGAAATTTCTAGAAGGACAGTGGTCTGGGACGTGTTGAGATAGCCTCGCCAAAAGAAAATACAAGCTGCTAGACCAGCCAGCTCCTACTGCTAGGAAAGTCTCACAATGCCTGGTGATCCTCTTTAGATTTTGGACACAACATACATCTTATAAAGTGTGCTCATCCAACTGGTCTACCTGTAAGGCTGCCTGCGACCTGTAAGGCAGGTGTGAGTAGATGCCAGGGCAAGAGAAGGTTCTGGAAGGCATCCAGGATGCACAGAAAGCTACTATGCTGCTCAGGCCAAATGACCCAGCAGAGCTGATGGAGCCTGAGGTGTCAGGAGATGGGGGGATTCTGTGGGAAGTCTTTAGCAGGCTCCTACTGGGGTATTGCAGAACAGACCGTTCAAACTTTGGAGCAAAGCACATCTTCTTCTGAAAAGAACTCTTCTCCTTTTGAGAAGACAGCTCCTGGCTTGCCTCTGGGCCCTAATAGAGACTAAATGTGTAAACACAGTTTGCAAAGTTACCACCGATCTGAGCTGTCCATCCTGAACTAGGCGTTACCCAACCCAGCAAGATAGACACTGAGATGCCCACCACGGCACTCCACGGTCAAGGGGAAGTGAGACACAGCAGACCAGACCTGAAGGCACAAGATGGCCTGTCTGATGGCATCAGCCAGCCTGTGTCCCCAGCCACCCTGCTCTGCATGGGCCCAGCAACCCAAGCTTCCCTACTCCAAAGCTGACCCAGCTCAGCCACTGCTGCGAGCCCAGGAACCCCCGGGGGAGACCATTCCCCGGGCAACAGCCAGCCACCTGGCTGTGGGTTGATTTCACTGGACCACTTCCATCATGAAAGGGGCAGTGATTTGATTTTCCTGGAATTATGACTTTGCTCTGAACATGAATTTTCCTTCCCTGCCTGGAAGTCTTCCACCAAAACCACCACCCGTGGACATACGGAAGCTCCTTGGTCATTATTACACCCCACAACACTGCTTCTCACCAAGGAGCTCATTTCTCCACAAATGAAGGTGCATCACCAGGTTTGAACCCACTGGCTCCTTGGTCTCACCATGTTCCCCATCGTCCTAAGCATCGTTGAATGAAGGGATGGTCTTTTAATGGCTGGGTGATGATACTTTGCTGTTTCTAGGGTACGGCCTAGGCTCTGAACCAAGAGACGAAGAAGGGGGTTATTGTACCCTCTGGCATGACTGGTCCTGGTTCAGAGGGGGAATGCAGTGGAGAGACTAAGCCCAGAGTCCAGAAGATTCTCTGGGGCTGTAGGCACACGGGCTTCAGTAGCTGTGGCACACGGGCTTAGTTGCTCCATACCATGTGGGATCTTCCCGGACCGGGGCTCGAACCCATGTCCCCTGCATTGTCAGGCGGATTCTTAATCCCTGCACCACCAGGGAAGTCCCATGCATCTCCATTTTTGGAGGGAGGATTAGTGTGTCTTTGGTTGAACAGGGGACAATGGGGTTCTGTTAGGCATAGAAAGATATTATCGTTTTCTTTTTTTTCATTGGAGTATGATTGCTTTACAATGTTGTGTTAGTTTCTGTACGACAAAGTGAATCAGCTGTATGTATACGTATATCCCCTCCCTCTTGAGTCTCCTTCCCACGCCCTCCCCTTCCCACCCCTCTAGGTGGTCACAAAGCACCGAGCTGACCTGCCTGTGCTATGCGGCAGCCTCCCACTAGCTGTCTATTTTACACTTGGTAGTGTATATATGTCCGTGCCACTCTCTCAGTTCCTCCCACCCTCCCCTCCCCCGCACTGTGTCCACAAGTCCATTCTCTACATCTGCGTCTCTTTTCCTGCGCTGGAAATAGGTTCATCAGTACCATTTTTCTAGATTCCACACACACGTGATAATATACGTGTGTATATATATTATATATATATATATATATAAACAAATATATTTGTTTTTCTCTTTCTGACTTACTTCGCTCTGCATGGCAGACTCTACGTTCATCCACATCTCTACGAATGACCCAGTTTCATTCCTAGAAAGACATTACTGTTTTCTTTATTTAAAAGTTAAGTGAAGGGACCCCCTCACACCCATTAGGATGGCTACTGTGAAAAACGTATGGAAAATAACCAGTGTTGGTGAGGGCGTGGAGAAATTGGAACCTTTGCGCACTGTGGATGTGAATGTAAAATGGGGAATGAAAACAGTATGACGGTTCCTCAGAAAAATTAGAAAGAGAACAACCATAAGATCCAGCAATTCTGATTCTGGGTACAACCCCAAAAGAACTGAATGCAAGGTCTCAAAGAGGGATTTGCAACCCAAACACAGAAGCAACCCAAGTGTCCATCATCGGGTGAATGGATAAACAAAATGTCGTCCATCCGTACAACGGAATATCATTCAGCCCTAAAAAGGAAGGAAATTCTGACACAGGCTACAATGTGGATAAACCTTGAGGACACGATGCTCAGTGAAATAAGCCAGTCGCAAAAGGACAAATACTGTGTGATTCCACTCGGAGGAGGTCCCTAGAGTCCTCACATTGATAGAGACAGAAAGTAGGATGGTGGTTGCCAGGGGCTGGGGGAGGGGAAGAGGAGTGTTTAACGGGGACAGAGGTTCAGTGTCACTAGATAAAAAGAGTTTTGGAGATGGTTGCTGGTGTTGGTTGCACAACAATGTGAAAGTACTTATTGCCACAGAACTTAGAAATGGTTAAAATGGCAAGTTTCCTGTGAGGTGTATTTCACCACAATTTATTTGAAAAGATCCTGGAATTAAAAAAAAAAAAAATTTTTAATGAGTTGAAAGACACACACATACCAATCAGTGTAATCTGTCCAGCTGGCCCAGGCGTCGGGGGAGGGATATTCCAGCTCCAACAGCTGAGGGGCTAAACAATTCTGAGTTTTATGTGGAAAACAGCTATTTCTGCCAGAAAGTTTAGGAAACATGGCCTCCCACAAACAGGAGACAACAGAGCACTCAGACTGGAGAGCAACTCTGCAATTTTGCACTTGTTTCATGGAAAACTGTGACTGATTCTTGGGGGGATCAAGGCATATTTTGTTGTTGTTGTTTTGGGTTTTTTGGTTTGTTTGTTTTTGAATTTTATTTTATTTTTTTATACAGCAGGTTCTTATTAGTCATCCATTTTCTACACATCAGTGTCTACATGTCCATCCCAATCTCCCAGTTCATCCCACCACCACCACCACCGTCCACTTTTCCCCCCTTGGTGTCCATACGTTTGTTCTCTACATCTGTGTCTCTATTTCTGCCCTGCACACCGGTTCATCTGTACCATTTTTCTAGGTTCCACATATATGCATTAATATACGATATTTGTTTTTCTCTTTCTGACTTACTTCACTCTGTGTGACAGTCTCTAGATGCATCCACATCTCTACAAATGACCCAACTTCATTCCTATTTATGGCTGAGTAATACTCCATTGTATATATGTACCACATCTTCTTTACCCATTCATCTGTCGATGGGCATTTAGGTTAATTCCATCACCTGGCTATTGTAAATAGTGCTGCAATGAACACTGGGGCGCATGTGTCTTTTTGAATCCTGGTTTTCTCTGGGTATATGCCCAGTAGTGGGATTGCTGGGTCATACGGTAATTCTATTTTTAGTTTGTTAAGGAACCTCCATACCGTTCCCCATAGTGGCTGTATCAATTTCCATTCCCACCAGCAGTGCAAGAGGGTTCCCTTTTTTCCACACCCTCTCCAGCATTTGTTGTTTGTAGATTCTCTGATGATGCCCATTCTCACTGGTGTGAGGTGATACCTCATTGTAGTTTTGATTTGCATTTCTCTAATAATTAGTGATGTTGAGCAGCTTTTCATGTGCTTCTTGGCCATCTGTATGTCTTCTTCGGAGAAATGTCTATTTAGGTCTTCTGCCCATTTTTGGATTGGGTTGCTTGTTTTTTTTAATGTTAAGCTGCATGAGCAGTTTATATATTTTGGAGATTAATCCTTTGTCCGTTGATTCATTTGCAAATATTTTCTCTTATTCTAAGGGTTGTCTTTTCATCTTGTTTATGGTTTCCTTTGCTGTGCAAAAGATTTTAAGTTTCATTAGGTCCCATTTGTTTATTTTTGTTTTTATTTCCATTACTCTAGGAGGTGGATCAAAAAAGACCTTGCTGTGATTTATGTCAAAGAGTGTTTTTCCTATGTTTTCCTCTAAGAGTTTTATAGTGTCCGGTCTTACATTTAGGATTTTTAGGATAGAATTCACCTGTGAAGCCGTCTGGTCCTGGACTTTTGCTTGTTGGGAGATTTTTTTTTTTTAACTTTTTCTTTCTTTTATTTTATAAATTTATTTTATTTATTTATTGGCTGCATTGTGTCTTTCTTGCTGTGTGCGGGCTTTCTCTAGTTGCTGCGAGCGGGGGCTACCCTTCATTGTGGTGCACTAGCTTCTCATTGCAGTGGCTTCTCTTGTTGCGGAGCTCAGGCTCTAGGTGCACGGGTTTCAGTAGTTGTGGCACACAGGCTCAGTAGTTGTGGCTCGCAGGCTTAGTTGCTCTGAGGCATGTGGGATCTTCCCGGACCAGGGCTTGAACCTGTGTCCCCTGCATTGGCAGGCAGATTCCCAACCACTGCGCCACCTGGGACACCCTGTTGGAAGGTTTTCCTCCTGCTTCAGTCTTGGAAGGTTATACTTTTCTAAGAATTTCTCCATTTCTTCCAGGTTGTCCATTTTAGTGGCATAGAGTTGCTTGTAATAGTCTCTTAGGATGCTTTGCATTTCTGTAGTGTCTGTTGTAACTTCTCCTTTTTCATTTCTAATTTTATTGATTTGAGTCCTCTCCCTCTTTTTCTTGATGAGTCTGGCTAATGGTTTATCAATTTTGTTTATCTTCTCAAAGAACCAGCTTTTAGTTTTATTGATCTTTGCTATCGTTTTCTTTGTTTCTATTTCATTTATTTCTGCTCTGATCTTTATGTTTTTTTTCCTTCTACTAAATTTGAGTTTGGTTTGTTCTTCTTTCTGTAGTTCCTTTAGGTGTCAGGTTAGATTGTTTATTTGAAATTTTTCTTGTTTCTTGAGGTAGGCTCGTATTGCTACAAACTTCCCTCTTAGAACTCCTTTTGCTGCATCCCATAGGTTTTGGATCATCGTGTTTTCATTGTCATTTGTTTCTAGGTATTTTTTGATTTCCTCTTCGATTTCTTCAGTGATCTCTTGGTTACTTAATAACGTATTGTTTAGCCTCCACTAGTTTGTATTTTTTACAGATTTTTTCCTGTAATTGATATCTAGTCTCATAGCATTGCAGTCAGAAAAGATACTTGATCTGATTTCAATTTTCTTAAATTTACCAAGGCTTGATTTGTGACCCAAGATATCATCTATCCTGGAAAATGTTCCATGAGCACTTGAGAAGAATGTGTCATCTGCTGTTTCTGGATGGAATGTCCTATAAATATCAATTAAATCAATCTGGTCTATTGTGTCATTTAAAGCTTGTGTTTCCTTATTAATTTTCTGTTTGGATGATCTGTCCATTGGTGTAAGTGAGGTGTTAAAGTCCACCAGTATTATTGTGTTACTGTCAATTTCCTCTTTTAGAGCTGTTAGCAGTTGCCTTATGTATTGAGGTGCTCCTATGTTGGGTATGTGTATATTTATAATTGTTATATCTTCTTCTTGGATTGATCCCTTGATCATTACGTAGTGTCCTTCCTTATCTCTTGTAACATTCTTTATTTTAAAGTCTATTTTATCTGATATGAGTATTGTTACTCTAGCTTTCTTTTGATTTCCATTTGTATGGAATATGTTTTTCCATCCCCTCACTTTCAGTCTGTATGTGTCCCTAGGTCTGAAGTGGGTCTCTTGTAGACAACATATATATATATGGGTCTTGTTTTTGTATCCATTCAGCGAGCTTGTGTCTTTTGTTTGGAGCATTTAATCCATTCACGTTTAAGGTAATTATCAATATGTATGTTCCTATTACCATTTTTTTATTTGTTATGGGTTTGTTTTTGTAAGTCCTCTTCTTCTCTTGTGTTTCCCACTTAGAGAAGTTCCTTTAGCATTTGTTGTAGAGCTGGTTTGGTGGTGCTGAATTCTCTTAGCTTTTGCTTGTCTGTAAAGCTTTTGATTTCTCCACTGAATCTGAATGAGAGCCTTGCCGGGTAGAGTGATCTTGCTTGTAGGTTTTTCCCTTTCATCACTTTAAATATATCATGCCACTCCCTTCTGGCTTGTAGAGTTTCTGCTGAGAAATCAGCTGTTAACCTATGGGAGTTCCCTTGTCTGTTATTTGTCATTTTTCCCTTGGTGCTTTCAATAATTTTTCTTTGTCTTTAATTTTTGTCAGTTTGATTACTATGTGTCTCGGCATGTTTCTCCTTGGGTTTATCCTGCCTGGGTCTCTCTGTGCTTCCTGGACTTGGGTAGCTATTTCCTTTCCCATGTTAGAGAAGTTTTCGACTGTAATCTCTTCAAATATTTTCTCAGGTTCCTTCTCTCTCTCTTCTCCTTCTGGGACTCCTATAATGAGAATGTTGTTGCGGTTAATGTTGTCTCATGGGTCTCTTAGGCTGTCTTCTTTTCTTCTCATTCTTTTTTCTTTATTCTGTTCCACGGCAGTGAATTCCACCATTCTGTCTTCCCGGTCACTTATCCGTTATTCTGCCTCAGTTATTCTGCTATTGATTCCTTCTAGTGTAGTTTTCATTGCAGTTATTGTATTGTTCATCTCTGTTTGTTCTTTAATTCTTCTAGGTCTTTGTTAAACATTTCTTGCATCTTCTCAATCTTTGCCTCCATTCTTTTTCCGAGGTCCTGGATCATCTTCACTATCATTATTCTGAATTCTTTTTCTGGAAGGTTGCCTATCTCCACTTCATTTAGTTGTTTTTCTGGGGTTTTATCTTGTTCCTTCATCTGGTACATAGCCCTCTGCCTTTTCATCTTGTCTGTCTTTCTGTGAATGTGGTTTTCCTTCCACAGACTGCAGGATTGTAGTTCTTCTTGCTTCTGCTGTCTGCCCTCTGGTGGATGAGGCTATCTAAGAGGCTTGTGAACATTTCCTGATGGGAGGGACTGGTGGTGGGTAGAGGTGGCTGTTGCTCTGGTGGGCAGAGCTCAGTAAAACGTTAATCTGCTTGTCTGCTGATGGATGAGGCTGGGTTCCCTCCCTGTTGGTTGTTTGGCCTTAGGCGACCCAGCACTGGAGGCTATAGGCTCTTTGGTTCGGCTAATGGCCGACTCTAGGAGGGCTCACACCAAGGAGTACTTCCCAGAACTTCTGCTGCCAGTGTCCTTGTCCTCACGGTGAGCCACAGCCACCCCCCGCCTCTGCAGGAGACCCTCCAACACTATCAGGTAGGTCTGGTTCAGTCTCCTCTGGGGTCAGTGCTCCTTCCCCTGGGTCCCGATGCACACACTACTTTGTGTGTGCCCTCCAGGAGTGGAGCCTCTGTGTCCCCCAGTTCTGTCAAAGTCCTACAATCAATTCCCACTAGGCTTCAAAGTCTGATTCTCTAGGAATTCCTCCTCCCGTTGCCGGACCCACAGGTTGGGAAGCCTGACGTGGGTCTCAGAATCTTCACTCCAGTGGGTGGACTTCTGTGGTCTTAAGTGTTCTCCAGTCTGTGAGTCACCCACCCAGCAGTTATGGGATTTGATTTTATTGTGATAGCGCCCCTTCTACCATCTCATTGCGGCTTCTCCTTTGTCTTTGGATGTGGGGTATCTTTTTTGGTGAGTTCCAGTGTCTTCCTGTCGATGAGTGTCCAGCAGCTAGTTGTGATTCTGGTGCTCCCGCAAGAGGGAGTGAGCGCACGTCCTTCTTCTCTGCCATCTTGAACCAGTCCTCCAAGGCATATTTGTATCTTATGTGTCCATATGCACCAGTGGCAGGCCCAGTGGAAACACAGAACCTAGTGCAACAGCACCCCTTGCCTTCCTCCCTCCTGTCCCCCCAAATCAGGAGTGAGTTTATGCCAGTCTCCCCCCAGCTACTGGACTCAGCCTGTCTCCTCCCCCTCAAGCCACCCTCCCTGGGGTACCTGCCTATGTCTTGCAATTGTCACAATAGCACACTGATGGAGGCTGGGGCGCTGGTGAGCTGAGGACCAGACCTCTTAAAGCCAGGCAGGAGCGAATTCTCAGGGTTTCTTTCCTTCCCTGCCTCTGTTCTCCATCTTTGTGTAGTGCCTCCTGGGATCATCTCCCAAATAAATGACTTGCAGCCCCCCAAGAAGTTAAGAATAGTTAAAGGGGTGGGGAGTGGGCTGAGCTGGACTGTCTGACACCCCACCATGTCCTCTCTGAGTGATACTGGGTCAGCACTTCCCCAGCTTCTGGCCCAGCACCGGTGGGTGAGTGGCCGGTATCCTGGAGGCTAGTGACCGCTTCTCCCAACCTCTGGTTCCAGCCTTCCAGACTTCCATGGCCCAGCCTCACCCACATTCCTGTATGAAACCCCTTATTTCCCTGATAGTGAGGTGTGTCTCTTTCCTGATCCAACTCAGAGAGAGAGACAGAGACAGAGACAGAGACAGATGCTGCAGGGGAACCTATAGTTTAAAATAGGGGAAAAGAAGCATATCAACCAGTGCATCTAGTTGGATCCTGATTCACACACACAATCTGAAAATAAACCAATCAATAAATGAATATGGACACTGCATGTTTGTTGATTTTAAGGAATTATTGTTCATGACTTTTAGAAATGATCACGCTGGACTTCTAAAATGAAAATGTGACCTTTGAAAAGTTTCCTTATTTTTCAATCCCATGCTGAAACGGTCACGGGTCCAACGATGTGATAACTGGGATTTGGTCCCCCAGCATACAGACGTGGAGGGAAGGGAGCAGGGCTGGACCACAGCTGGTGTCAGGCTGACCGAGGAGTTTAAGGTGGGCAGGGAGGCGGGGCAATGATGCTGGGGGTCCCTACGGGCTGAGCGACCCACTTTAAGGTGTCTGATGAGTGAGCAGAATGCAGTGAGACAGTGCAGTGGTCGTGGTGCAGCAAGGCGTTCAGGTGGGAGGTACAACGGGCCCACACTAGCGTAGGGGTCGTGCGGAGGGAGAGAAGTGGACATGGCTGGAAAATGTCTGGGCAGCAGGAAAGTGAGGAATTGGAAGCTGGACAGAGAGCCTTAAACTAGGAAGATGGGAAACCAGCCAAGGCCCTGCTGCTGGGACATCCCATCTCAGGCGCCAGCAGATGTGGCTCTGCCCCTGGGCTGGCAGGGGCTGGAGGCTCCGCCCACCTACCCAGCCTCATCACACACACCCTCCCATTCCTGCCCTCCTACCTCCCTTTCTGTTCGTTTTTTTTTTTTTTTTAATTTATTTTTTGGCTGCATTGGGTCTTCCTTGCTGTGCACAGGCATTCTCTAGTTGCGGCGAGCGGGGGCTACTCTTCATCATGGTGCACGGGCTTCTCATTGCAGTGGCTTCTCTTGTTGTGGAGCACAGGCTTTTAGGCATGCAGGCTTCAGCAGTTGTAGCACGCAGGCTCAGTAGTTGCGGCATGCAGGCCCTAGAGCGCCCGGGCTTCAGTAGTTGTGGCGTGGGCTCAGTAGTTGTGGGCTCACGGGCTGCAGAGCACAGGTTCAGTAGCTGTGGCGTACGGGCTTAGTTGCTCCGCGGCATGTGAGATCCTCCCAGATCAGGGATTGAACCCGTGTCCCCTGCATTGGCAGGTGGATTCTCAACCACTGCACCACCAGAGAAGTCCCCTTTTCTGTTCTCCTAACACACCAAATCCTTTCCTACCTCAGGGCCTTTGCACCTGCTGTTCTTGATCCTGGACTATTTCTGTGGACTCAGCAGGTGTCTGGAGCCTCTCCTTTCCCTCCTCAGGCCTCAGCTCAAGCAGAAAGAGCTTTCAGCCTGGCCTTGCTGAAAAGGCTTATCTACCATTCTTAGTTTTTCTATTGCTGCTGTAACAAATAACCACAAGCTTGGTGGCTTATTCTCCCTCTTTTCTTTTTTTTTTTTTTTTTTTTCTTTTTTTTTTTGGCTGCAGTGTGGCATGCATGTGGGAACTTTTAGTTCCCCGACCAGGGATCAAACATGTGCCCCCTGCAGTGGGAGTGCCAGGGAAGTCCCCACACAATTATTCTCTTGTAGTTCTAGAGATCAGAAGCCTAAAATCAAGGTGTAGGCAGGCCTGGAGCCCCTAGGGTGCAATCCATTTCCCTGTCTTTTTCAGCTTCTAGAGGATACTGTATCCTCGGCCCATGGCCCCTTTTTCACTTCCCTCCAACCTCTTTCTTCACTCATCATATCACCTGACTGATCTCCTGATCATCTTCCATAATCACATCTCACGCTGACCCTCCTGCCCCCCTCTTGTAAGGACCATTGTGATTATACAGGGCCCACCCAGATAACCCTGGATAATCTCTCCTTCTCAGGATCCTTAACTTCAGCAAATCTACAAAGTCTCTTTTGCCACGTAAGTTCCTATAGTCTCAGGATCTGGGGATTCGGATTTCAGCATCTTTAGGGAGCCATTATTCCACCTACATCACACCCTCTCTTCTTCTACCACATAATTTTCTATCACCACACCTGTGCATTTATCCTCACTGCACTGATTCTGGTTGGAATTCTTGTGTTCATTTGTTTCTATTTATCACCTGTTCTTCTCTTCCTTCATGTCTGATTCCTCCACAGTTCTTTCCCCAGCACCAACACTGTTGGTGTTCAGTAAATACGTGTTGAATGAAGGTAAGAACGGATGGATAGATGGATGGATGGATGGATGGATGGATGGATGGATAATGGATGGATGGATGGGTGGATGGATGGATGGATGGATAATGGATGGATGGATGGATGGATGTAAAATAGATGATGGATGAAGGAGGGATGGATGTAAGATGGATTGTGGATGGATGGATGGATGGATGGATGGGTGGATGGATGGATGGATGGATAATGGATGGATGGATGGATGGATAATGGATGGATGGATGGGTGGATGGATGGATAGTGGATGGATGAATGGATGGATAATGGATGGATGGATGGATGGGTGGATGGATGGATAATGGATGGATGGATGGATAATGGATGGATGGATGGATGGATGGATGGATGGATAATGGATGGATGGATGGATAATGGATGGATGGATGGATGGGTGGGAGGATGGATGGATGGATAATGGATGCATGGATGGATGGATAATGGATGGATGGATGGATGGATGGATGGGTGGATGGATGGATGGATGGATAGTGGATGGATGAATGGATGGATGGGTGTTGGATGGATGTAAGATGGATGGATGGATGGATGGATGGATAATGGATGGATGGATGGATGGGTGTTGGATGGATGGATAGATGGATGATGGATGGATGGATAAATGAACAAATGAACAGTCTTCCACATGCAGGACAAAGGAGAATATAGGCTTCTGCAGAGATTCCTAAGATGCACATTCCATCACAGATGCTCCATCCTGGCTGGAGGAGGGGAGAGAGGAGGGAGGAGGTGTCCTACTCACTCTTCCCCATCAGGAACACCTGCTAGACCTTGGAGAGACCTTTTTAATCTCAAGGGTTGAAACCAAATGGCCTCAGGAATTAACCTGGGAGACCCAGACCATGTACACATTTGCCTTGTCTCCCGGAGGACCTTAGTCAAGCAGAAGAGAAAGGGGGTTTGGACCCTAAAGAACCAGCCTATCACCGTAAAAAGGAATGCAGCACTGATATGTGAATTCACAACATGTAAGAACCTTGAAAACTTTATACTGAGTGAAAGAATCAAGACACAAAAGACCTGTGTGATTCCATTTCTATGAAATGTCCAGAACAGGTAAATTCATAGAGACAAAAATTAGATGAGTAGTGACCAGGGGCCGGGGAGGCTGCTAATAAGTATGGGGTTCTTCTCGAGGGTGAAAACAACATTCTATAATTAGATAGTGGTCATGGTTGCACAACTCACTGAATACACTGAAACCATTGAGTCGTACACTTTTTTTTTTTTTTTTTTTTTTTTGGCCGCACCATGCAGCATGCAGGATCTTCGTTCCCCGACCTGGGATCAAACCCATGCCCACTGCATTGGGAGCACAGAGTCTTAACCACTGGACCACCAGGGAAGTGCCAGTAAATGTGTGTTGAATGAAGGTGTAAAATGGGCGATGTTGTGAGGATGAAATGATCCCATTTATGCAGCCCTGGCTCAGAGGACACAGCAAGAGGCAGATGTAATTGTCATCACCCTCACTGCACTTGTGCCCTGAGCAGAGGGGACCAAGGTCAACAGAGAGGTGAGAACAGGACACAGAGGGTGAGATCCCGGGTCAGGAAGGGCCAATCAGAGCTGCCCACTTGGGGGTCTCATCCAGGCCTCTGCCCTCTCTGCCTCCCCCCCCACCCCCAGCCTCATCCAGCCCCCCATCCACTGGAATGAAGCACGCCTCCTGCCTCAGGGCCTTTGCTCATGCAGTTTCCTCTGCTGGGGATGTCTTCCTTACCCTTCTCACCTGAGTTGCTCCTGCCCAACTTCCCCCACAGGCTCCCTCATCACCTCCTCCAGGAAGCCGTCCTGATCTCCCTGGCACGCTGGTGCCTTCTGTTCAGCTGTGGTTTTACATGTGTCTGGGTCATCTGATTCTGGTCTGCCTCCCAGCTTGATGGCAGCTCCGGGAGGGCAGAGACCTCATCTGCCTGTTCCTCAGCCCAGAGCACGGTGCCCGGCAGGCGCTCTGCAGTGTGTGCGGGTCTGCCTGGGAGGCTCTGCGCCCTCCCTGCTGGCTCGGAGGGTCCGACTCGGAGCAGCTGGGCAACGAGGGACCACAGGAGGGCCCAGCAGAGGAGGGTCCTGGCCTGCACCCTTGTTGGGGGCCTGGGCTGGGGGTGAGACCAGAGTCCACCTGTGAGGCCCACGGCACTGGACCACTAAAAATAAACTTCCCGTCCCCTGGGAGGGGTGGAGGAGGACCACTGGTGGAAGGGTGGTGGCTGTTCAGGGTATGAGGGCAGAACATGAGGGCTGCAAGTGCAGGGACAGTGTCTCACGTGGCCAGCACTGGGCCGTCCCCCTCCAAGTCGCCCTAAGCCTTGTGAAGGGAGAGAGGGAATGAATGACACAGCGTTTCTGGGGTCACAAAGAGCTTTCTTACCTGGGACGTGATTCCTTTCTCGCTGCTACTCCGAGAGTCATTATTTTTCCCACCCGAGTCCCAGGGTCACCCAAGATCGGAGGCAGCCGTGGGAGCCATGTCCCTGCAGCAACCTGGCCTCCAGGCCGGAGGACAGTGCCTGGCAACAGGGACACAGCAAACCCAAGCAAAGCACGGCTTTTCCATTTACAAGCACCTCTCATTCGTTTTGAAAGAAACAGATTTCCATACCAAATAAGGCGGTGGACTTCAGAGCCGCTGCCCACTTCACACAATTCCTTTTAAGAGTCCAGATGCAATTACACTTGGAACTTGCCTGGACTGGCCTCCCCTGGCCTCCCCACGTAAACAAGCAGCCCAGCTGGGCCCCAGCTGGCGGGCCTGGGAGAGGAGGGGAGGGTCCCCACCTCTGCCTGCTGCCAGCCCAGCCTCGGGCGTGGCCGTGACCTTCAGCATCCTCGAGCCCTCCCCCAACCCCTCCCTAAAAACAAAGGCCCCAGGAGGCCAGCTGGACCCAGCAGGGAACAATCTGAGCCCCTTCTGAGCTTCACATGTGGCCAGGGACACCGAGCTCCTCCCCGCACAGCACGGCTGCAGCTCCAGGGCAGGTGCAGGGGAAGCTCTAATTCTGGCTTCTCTTTAAGATGCCCACAGAGGCACCCCGCAACCCCCATCTGGGCATCCTGTGCTCCCACAGGGAAAACATTGCTCAGAATTCCCTCAGGCTCCCTGGGCCATGAGAAAGTTGGTCCAGGGCAGGGAGCTTTCCCTGGTGGTTCCTGGAAGCCACTCCTCACCACCCCCGTCCTCAGGGCCACCCCTCTGGCCCCTGCACCGCCCCCCAGGCTTTGGCTCGGTGCCCCAGGACCCTGTGGGGACTCGCCGGGGCTGGGGGAGGCTGACTCATCCTCCCGCTGAGCAGCGCACACACCAGGCACCACGGCCCGCCAATTTCCCCCGCTGTGATTTTCCACTTGCGCCATCTGACTGCTATTAGGGCTGGAGAAAAGGGAATTCCTGGCTCCAGAAGCCCGCAAGGGACCCTGAGCAGATTCCGGGGTGGGAGGGGGCGGGGGGTAACACCTGGGTGGCACTGCTGCCCAGCCACCCGTTCTGCCCTCCAAAGTGCCTGCACCACACCCTCACCCTGCGGCCTCCAGGCTTCTCCACTGTTATGCCCCTGGGTACAAAAGCTCCTGGGTAAAAAAGCAGGTGGGGACCCGCCCCTCCCAGGCCTCCGCGCCCCGCAATGTCCGGAGGGGGCCGAGGGAAAGCATCGGGCAAGTGGACAGCCTGACACTCCCTCTCCCAGGCAGTGGGAGCCCCACAGCCCCGCAGAGCTGCAGATTCACAGCTGGACTCCGGTCGCAGTGCTCGGGCCAACATGACGTCATCAGGCCGAGAGCTGCGTTCCCAGCGGGGCTCCGGGGGGGCGCGGGGGGGGGCTCCTGCGCGGGGCATTCCTTCCCAAAGCCTCATCCCGGCTCAGCCCCTCCTCCTCCTCCTCCCCGTCCCCGCCCCCCTCCTGCCGGGCCTGGAATTGGGTTTGGGGCGGGTTACACTGCCAAAGCCGTCTCCTCCAGCAGGCAGGCGAGGGCTCTCCTCCACCCTGAGCTCGCATTTCCTGAGGCTCCTGCCCTGCTGGTGGGTGACCAGAGGTGGGCATCACGGGAAGAGCCCTCCACGAAGGGGAGGCCTCTGAGGATCAGGCCAGCAGCTGCAGGTAGCTCCACGGCGCCCAGGGCCCAGGGGAGGGCATCCCGGGAGCCGGGGCTGCAGGGTGAAAGCCGGGCAGGGAAGGAGATGAAGGCAGGCACCCTCGAGGCTGGCAGCCCCCAGAAATCACATGGCCCCAAGCAGGAGCCTGAGCCCGCAGAGCAGCGCTCTCACCGCCAGAGGAGCCCCCCCAAGGCCCCAGAGTCCCAGGGTCACTGGGCCGCTTTGAGAGTCCCCCTCCTGTGTGGCAGGCCCGGGCACCCTGGTGATTGCTGACCCCACAGCTGTCCTCTGCTTCCAGCTCCTGCTCTGTCCTCCTGTGGGTGGGGGCTCCCCCTCTATCCCTCCCCACCCTCGCCAGCCATCCAAGCGTGCTTTCTGGAAGGGCAGGAAGGGGAACACCCAGCAGGCAGCATCCCAAGTGCAACGGCTCCCACCATCGTCACGCACGCTGACTGCACCCCCCTCCTTCCCCGGGCCGAGCTCCGGCAGCTTGGGGTCAGCCTCTGCAGCCACCGGAGGTTGGGTGGCTGCGTCCCACCTTCTCCCCGGTGGGCGGTGCCTGATGGGGTGTTGGCGCTGGGTGAAGGCTGTTCGTGAGACATTTTGAAAGGTGCCCCCTGTGTCTGGGGGGAATGACAGCCACAAGCCCACCCCGTGGCCAGTGCTCTCAGACCCAGCCCAAGTGGCAGCCCCTGGACGAGGAGAGGGGCTGGTTAGACCGACAGGAGAATTGGAGTCTGACGGTTCCCACCGAGGCCTCTTGGTGCAAAGTCCTGTCTAGCGGGGACCCAGGTGGGTTTGGAGCTGGACGTGGTGGGTGGTGGTGAAAGATGAGGAGCTTCCTGATGCTGGGGCAGACAGGCGACTGGGGGCCCATCCTTGGTCTTGTGCTTTGAGGGCAGGGTAAGCAGTGAGCTGAGCTGGCAGATTTTTTGTCTGCTTTAGCCCAAGCTAGTTCTGTCACACGCCAGATCCTGGCGTGAGGGGCACACGCACTCACACACACTCACGTGAGTCCCATACACATGTCACACACACGTCTTTCTATGGCCCACGTGGGGTCCAACTTGGCTTCCAGATCTCTCTGCACGGAAGTGCAGTAGCTTTTCAGATGGCCCGTGGCAGGACAGTGAGGGCTCAGATATACAGGGACACCCACACCTCGAATCAACCACTACATGCCCAGCCCCAGTCGGACCTCATGGGCAGGCCCCAGCCAGCTGTCCTGGGGGCATGTGTGTCCTTGGGGGTCTAGCCTGGCAGAGGTGAACGGAAGAGGCTCTCAGAGTCAGGACATTCCTGGGAGCCAAGCCTGGGGCCCAGATCTAGGGGTGATGTGTGTCTGGAAGGGCGACCAGGAAGAGCAAAAACAGTAGAGGAGGAGGAGGAGGGTGGAAGGGGGAGTACCCCAGGCCGGAAAGGGTGAGGGCGAGGCAGGCAGTTTAGGGGTTGCAGGTACCCGGAGAGCTTGGACAAGCCCCAGAGTGTGGAGAAGCATGAGGTCTGTCCGTGGCAATGGGGACGGTGGCCCAACTAGAGTCAAGACTGTCACGGGGGAGGGGTGGGAGGTACACAGTAATATGCACATCTCCTAGCCGCCCCCCTCCACCCGCCGCCGTCTGCAAACCCACACTGCACACGCCTCACGAGCTGTCTCACTTGTTCTCACGCATAAGGGCCCCCACACACACACACGCAGCCACCTGGGGCCCCGGCGCGAGCCCCACGCCCTGCTGGGCTGCGGTCCTGGGCCGCGCCGTCCGCGCCCCCGACCCCACCCGCTGCCCCTCCGGGCGGCCCTGTGCCGCGGGCTCCGGGAGGCCGAGGGTTAAAGAGGGGCGGGCAGCTCGCGGGGACCGCCTTCCCGCGCAGCCAATGAACGACGCCTGCCAGGCCCCGCCCGGCCCGGGGCTGAGGGGCGCGCGCGTGGCGGCCTAGGATGGAATTCCGGGGGAGTCAGGAGGAGGAGGGACACGGCAGTCTGTGGCCAGGCTGTGCCCCCGCAAGGCTCCTCCTCCGCCGACAGCCTCAGTTTCCCGCCTGCACAGTGGGAGGGATGGGTCTTGCGGGCGGGGGCCGAGGTCAGGTTGGGGGACCGGAGTCAATTCGACTGCACCCGGGGCAGGCGGACCAATGAGCTCTGCCGGAGGAGGGTGGACAGGTCTCAGGCAGGGACGCCCCCTCCCCGGCCTGTCACTACTCCTCCCAGGCCTCCAACCCGCAGTCCTGGCCGAGTCCAGCTGTCCCAGCGCCAGCCTGGAGCCGGGGCCACCATAGCAGCCTGGAGGCTGGTGCCGCCTCCAGCCCTCCTGTCTCTGCAGCCGCTCTGGTCCTGCAGGTACACAAACCTGCAAAGCTGCAGCGTGTGCGGCAGTTATAGGGTGCGCCCTGGGCAGGTGACCTCACCTCCCTGCCCTCATCATAGGGGAGTGACTACACCTGCCTCAGAGCTGGTACCCAGGACCAAACAGGAGGATGGGGTGTAAGCGAGCAGGCACTCACTGACACGGGGTTGATGGTGTGTTGATCGGGGTGCCCTGCCTTCCAGGCATGTGTAGGGGAACGACCAGACTCCTTAATACGTTACAAACACAAGGCCCAGGCAAAAGCCTCCTCCTCCAGGAAGACTCCTTGCCGGAAACGATCTTTCCTCCCCCCACTCTCCTGTCTGGGACGGAACCCCTGGCTGGACACAAAGGTGGTGTCCAAGAAATGTGTGCAGGTGAATAAAATATATCTCCAGAAGCGGTCTGGCTCCAGAAATCTCAGGACAAGCGGGGAAGGAGAGGAGCTTCTTCCCCAGGAGGTGTCCCTAGGGTGTCAGCAGGGGGCTGAACGAGGGCCCCCGGAGAAGGAGGGAGTGGTGCACACAGAGGCCACCTGCTCTGGACTCAGCAGGAAGCCCGGTGCCTCCCACAAGGCCCCTGCCTCTAAGGCGGCCAGGGAATGGCTCATCAGCCCGCCCTCCAAGGGGAGAGCCCTGGGAGCCTGGGGAGAGGTCAGCGAGGGAGGGGAGAACACGGCCGCCCTAATGCGACTCTTTCTGCCTGGCCAGGTGGGCTGTGCAGGCCGGTGAGCTGTGAGCAGAGCCGTAAAGGGTCTGGACTCCCCAGGCCTGGGGATGGCTGGCAACTGCTCCTGGGAGGCCCATCCCACCAGCAGGAACAAGGCAAGTGGCACCATCAGCTCCCGACAGAGGGGGCTCCCCGACCCGGGTCTGCAGGATGGTGTGGTGGGAGGGGGCAGGCCCCGCCCAGCACCCCCTTCTCACACACACTCTGCCACCCAGGCCCCATCCTCTAGCTCGGGACAGACAGGTGGGCAGCAGGGCCCCTCTGGGCTACGTGGCCTGGCACTGGTTACCAGTCACCTCGGGTCCCCAGTGTCTTCATCAGCGGACGCCCTCAAATCCCATCCTGTGCAGACCTTGGGGCATCTGCTACCAACCTCCAGAGGCCTTGTCATCTCTTCCCTGGGGAGACGGGGCGGTCAGCTATTTCCCATGGCCAGGCCCTGCCGGGAGGCCCTGCAAGGCTGGCTCCAAGGGGGCCCTGGTGTCACGTGCTCCGTGGGGCTCTGCGCCACCCTGCCAGCGTCGCCCAAGGCCAGGGTCCATTAGTCCCAGTTTACCGCCTGCCTCCAGGCGCTAGCCAAGGCTGAGACTCTGACGACCCATCAGGTTGACCCACCCCTTCTGCCCTCCCCCTCTCCTGCCCCCTACTTCTCTGAGGCCTTTGAAAACTCTGGAATTCCCTCCTGAATCCTGGGAAAAACCCTCTCAAGTTGGAAGGACCCCTGAGTTTACCAAGTGCAACCTTTGAGGAAACCGAGGCTCACACCAGTGTAGTAGCTTGTCTGCGGTGAGTCCAGAGGTTGGGGCAGAGCCAGGACCACAGCCCCCGGCATTTCCCCACCATGCCTGCAGCCCTGATGCTGACCACTGCAAGATGGCAGCCACAGGAGACAGAGAAGGAACTGGCTTGGGAGTCCCCAGAAATCCCCGAAGAAGAGGCAGAGCCCAGGGAGGGCACCAGGCTCCAGGGCAGGCATTTTACAAGGTGCTTTGTGGCCGGGATGACAGCCACACGTCCAGTGACTCACCGGCCCTCCCGCTCTAACTCTGAGGGGAGGATTGCCGACTTCTTCCAGCCTGCGAGAGGCACTGAGGGATCTGACCTGTCAGATGCAGCCCCTGCCACCCAGTTCCCTCCAGCGCTAGAGCTGCTCCTCCGTGGACTTGTTTAGACACGGGGTCTTGTAAATTTCTGGGTCTGCTCCCCAGCTGAGAAGAGGAAAGGCTGAGCAAAGAGCTAGCTAAGGGGTTTGAGAGTTGACAGACAGACAGACAGATGGGGGGGGTCAATATATATATTTAGAGGATGCCGGGTAGTGACCGGGACCGCCATGCCCTGACCTCCTGGGGTTTCCCCAAAGTTTGCCGGCACCCGCCAGTCCCTGCTTGCAGGGTCCCCTTGACCGGAGCCAGACCAGAGGTTCCTCCCTTTGTTATGGGGTGTCAGGCCCAGAGAGCAGTCTTTCGGGACCCAGCTTTCTGCCGGAGCTGGGGCCCATCTGGAAAGTGGCAGAGTAGTCCTGCCTCAAGAACCTTCTGGTTTGTTTTGCAGTTTTGTTTTGGGTTTTGGAGGGAGAGTCATGAGCAATGGGTACTGACACCCGGCCTTAGATTAGGGGGAGGCCAGGTTCAGGCTCTGTGGAAAAGAGTGCTGGGATGGATTAGTGATGTCTGCCAGGGTGTGGGCAGGGCATTGACAGTGCTCTGGGCAGCCTCTGCCACAGGGGATGAGAGGTCGAAATCCACAGCCTGAGAACCGAATCCAGCTTGTAGATGTGTTACGTTTGGCCCACACCGTGTTTTTTAAATGTGAACATTTAAAGATCAGGATAGTTTACATTACCGTCTTGAGTTCTGGCTTCTCTGGGGAGAGGGAAAAGAATGATCAGCCACTCAGCCCGCTGGCCCCACTGGCACCCACGGGCTGGAGCAGGGCACCGCCGACTTGCTCAGGACGGGTGCCCTCTGGTTTGCCACTGCCCCCGCCCCCACTTGCCAGTTTCTTGCACATGACCCACGTTCATGCATTTATGTGCCATCCCAGACCCTGCAGGCAAGACTGGCATTTAGCCAGATGCACTCACACAGCCAGACCAATTGTCAAAATACACAGCTCTATAAATAGCCACTGCCTCAAGTGTCTCGTCCTCTAGGAACCCCCTTGGGCCAGTTCCAGATCCCTCATGATCCAGAAACCCAGAGTTTCACCCTGGCCCAGCAGGGAACCACATCTGATTCCCCAGGTCTCTCTGACTCCACTGTAGGTCAGGGTCCACTCTGGTTTTGTTTTGGTAACTTACAAGTGACTTTGTCTTTTAAAATAAATATTTTCATGTTTCAGTGTGAAAAATTGCAAGTTTTGTAAATTTGCATACACCTTCACCAGTTCATTAATTGTTAGCCTGTTGCTACATGTGCTTTCTCTCTAGTATCTCTTTCTTTTTTAAATAAATCTTTATTATCTCTTGACAGATACTTTCTTTCCCAGAGCTATCTGAAAGTAAATTGCAGACACCAAACCCCTTTGCACCCAAACAGTTTGTATCTTCTAAGAACAAGGACACTCCCATACATAGCCACGGTACATTTTCCTATTCAGAAAGTCTAACATTGGTACAATACGTAGTCCACATTCACATTTCCCAGTCATCCCCCTAATAACCTCTATCGTGATGGTTAGATCCACTCTACAATCCAGGCCTACAGCCCTGCATTAATTGGTCATGTCTCTAGTTTCCTTCAATATGGAAAGCTTCCTCAGTTTTTCTTTATCTTGCATGACATGTACATTTTCTGGCCGGTGGACCACCAGGTACCTTTATGAGGGACCGATTATTTTCACCATTTTTACTATCACTCCTGTAGGCCCCCCCAGCTCCAGACTCTGGGGCACAGGGCGGCAGCACTATGTCAGATCAAGGGTGTCCTCTGCTCCAGTTGGAGCACATTCGTTGCTCCAGAGCCACGTCTGTAATCAGGACCAGCACACCTGGGCGCAGGTGCAGGTTTGGGGGCGGAGCCCAGCACGCCTGGATGCAGGTGCAGGTTTGGGGGCGGAGCCCAGCACGCCTGGGCGCGGGTGCAGGTTTGGGGGCGGAGCCCAGCCAGCATCACCGCGTGTCTCCCCTCCACGCCTGCGCAGATGTGTCCGGGAGTGAGCGAGGCCCCGGAGCTCTACAGCCGCGGCTTCCTGACCATCGAGCAGATCAGCATGCTGCCACCGCCAGCCGTCATGAACTACATCTTCCTGCTTCTCTGTCTGTGCGGCCTGGCGGGCAACGGGCTGGTCCTCTGGTTTTTCGGCTTCTCCATCAAGAGGAGCCCCTTCTCCATCTACTTTCTGCACTTGGCCAGCGCGGACGTCGGCTACCTCTTTAGCAAGGCCGTGTTCTCCAGCCTGAACGCGGGGGGCTTCCTGGGCTCGTTTGCCGACTACGTCCGCGCAGTGTCCCGGATCCTGGGGCTCTGCATGTTCGTCACCAGCGTGAGCCTGCTGCCAGCCGTGAGCTCGGAGCGCTGCCTGTCGGTCATCTTTCCCTCTTGGTACTGGCGCCGGCGGCCCAAGCGCCTGTCGGCTGTGGTGTGCTCCCTGCTCTGGACCCTGTCACTCCTGGTCACCGGCATCCACAGCTACTTCTGCGTGTTCCTGGGCCGCCAGGCGTCCGGGACGGGCTGCAGGCACGTGGACACGTTCCTGGGCGTCCTGCTCTTCCTGGTCTTCTGTCCCCTCATGGTGCTGCCGTGTCTGGCACTCGTCCTGCACGTGGAATGCCGGGCCCGACGGCGCCAGCGCTCGGCCAAGCTCAACCACGTCATCCTGGCCGTGGTCTCGGTTTTCCTCGTGTCCTCCATCTACTTAGGGATCGACTGGTTCCTCTTCTGGGTCTTCCAGATCCTGGCCCCCTTCCCCGAGTACGTCACCGACCTGTGTATCTGCATCAACAGCAGCGCCAAGCCTGTCGTCTACTTCCTGGCCGGCAGGGACAAGTCACAGCGGCTGTGGGAGCCCCTCAGGGTGGTCTTCCAGCGGGCCCTGCGCGACGGGGCCGAGCCGGGGGAGGCGGGGGGCAGCACCCCCAACACGGCCACCATGGAGATGCAGTGCTCCCCGGGGAATGCCTCGTGAGAGGCCAGCACCTGGAGGGGAGCTGGGGGCCAGCTGGAGTCGCCTCCGGAGACCCTTTGCGGGGGGACAGGAGTTGGGCAGCAGCCCTGGGGCCCGGGTGCAAGGAGAAAAGTCTGCTCCCCGCCCGCGTGCCGCCTTCTCCCGGGGCCGAGGCTCTGGGGGTGGCCGAGAGACAGAACAGCCACTTCCAGACAGACCCCGTGGCCTCACCAGGCTCCCCCCAGCTATCCTCCTTCCGTGACCCACTCTGCAGAAATTGCCCCCGGGTGGTGGGCAGGGTGTGGGGCTCCTCCCCGCCCCAGGATGGCCAGGAAAGGAGAGGAGGGGGTCACGCAGCCCATCCACCTCCTGCCCCATCAGCCAGGCCTCCCGAGCACAGCCAGCCCATCGCCTGTCGGGCCAGAAGCTTTGTCCTGCTGGTGGGACACCTGCTCTCTGCTTTCTGCCCTGTCAAGGCGACACTGGGAGCAGACCTCCAGGAAAGGGTGCTACCTGGGAGACGCTTCTCCTTAACCCGCCTGGGAGCCCAGTCTTTCTGCACGCGAGGTTCCCTTTGGTGGCCGAAATGGGGGAGCCTCTGGCACGGCGAGTGCCTGGACGCAGGAAAGGCCGTCGGCTGTGGCTTAAGTGGCTCGCTCTCGTTTCGGACTCCATGCCAGCCGGCGTGTCTGAGCTGCCGTCCTCCTGGTCTGAGGGGCTCCGGAAGGCCGTCCAGGGAGTCTCTGGGCTATAGCCCCACCCCAAAGTGGGCACTGACTGTACCTGGCCACCTCAGCCCACCTACGAGCACGGTGGCCCAGTTTGATGAAAGATAATACATGTATATCAATAAACGTTTTCTATCTTGCAGCCAGGAAGGCTTCCTGCCCTCTGTCCTGTCTGTGATCTTGTTCCCACAGTGAGGACCCCACTGGCATCCGAAGCCCAGATGGGCAGCCTTTCTACGCCGCCCCCCGTGCAGTCCGCTCTGTGCCCCAGCTCCTGTGCCGCCTCTCCTGGCTGGCCGGTCTACACACCCGGCGTGCTCCCTCTCCTGCTAGGGTGTCCACTCCTCTGCTGGAGGGAGCTTGGTCCCCTCGCCACCCTCTGTTGGCTAACCCGCATGCACTTTCCACCACCCAGGGCCCCCCACTCCTCCTGGGAACCTCAGTTTTCATCACACCTACTGGGTTCTAGGCTCTCTGCTGGCTACTAATACAGTCCCTGCCCATGAAGAACACAGTGTGCGGGCTTCCCTGGTGGCGCAGTGGTTGAGAATCCGCCTGCCGATGCAGGGGACACGGGTTCGAGCCCTGGTCCGGGAAGATCCCACATGCCGCGGAGCAACTAAGCCCGCGAGCCACAACTACTGAGCCCTCGAGCCACAACTACCGAAGCCCACGTGCCTAGAGCCCGTGCTCCACAACAAGAGAAGCCACCGCAAAGAGAAACCCGCGCACCACAAAGAAGAGTAGCCCCCGCTCGCCACAACTAGAGAGAGCCCGCGTGCAGCAACGAAGACCCAACGCAGCCAAAAATAAATAAATAAAAAATAAATAAATAAGTTTAAATAATAATTTTTAAAAAAGAACACAGTGTGTCCACACAGAGACCCCCGGGGTGGCTGCTGCATCCTCGGCGATGTTGCACCCCCTGCCCCACCCAGAACTCTCTGTCCTAAGCTCTCTGAGGCAGGGCTGGCGTCCCTGTGCCTGGTACCTCCTGACCCCCCAGCAATAGGCTGAAGCCCCTCCCAGGAGACAGCCTCCACTAGAGCCGGGCCGGACAGCTCCCTGACCAACCCCTCGCCTCCGGCAGCCCCAGGAACAGGCCTGTCTTGGGCTCCTGGTGTCCAGCCTGGGACCCCAGCCCCTTTGGGGGAAGATCTGGGAAAACTGCTCACTGCATAGGCCCGGGGAGAGAGCAGGGCAGGGGCATCCGTGGTCCAGGGCAGGAGCAGGGCGCCCCTCTTCTGTGGAGAGCCAGGAGATGGCAGGGGGGGCAGGGGGGCTGATGGAGGGAGCTGCCCGTCCAGGAGGCAGTGCCGCCTGGTGGCTGGCATTCTGCCTGCAGAGCCGGGTTGCCCTCTGCCCCGCCCCGGTGATCGCGGAGAAGGGCTGCAGCACCACCCTCGGGCCGGCTGAGCCCCAGGCGCATGGCCCTGGCGACCAGCCCCCGGCAGCCCGGCTCCCTTTTCTCACAGCCCCAGGTGCTGCTCGAGCAAGGCCACCGCTCTGTGTGGTCCAGTGGCGAAGTTTCCAGGAGCTTCGGGTGATGGAGCCGGGGGGCCCGCCGCCCCTTTCCCAGCCCCTGGCGTGCACCCTCCGCAACCTCTGCTCCGCACACACCTGTCAGAGAATCCCGGGAAAGCAGAGTTGGAGGCCGCCACAGCTGACGCTTCTGGGGACTCAGAGAAACCAGGTGGGGCCCTGACGACGCGTGTCAGGAGGTGGGGTCCGGACCGTCGGCTGGAAAGCTCCCAGCGGCGCAGGCCTCCACACGGCAGAACGGCCTCCCAGGCCTGCAGGTGCCCCGGGGGGCCGTCCAGGGCCTGGCTCCTGGGGTTCCCCCTTCCTCAGGAGCCCCGAGCCCCCGTGGGGAGCTGCCCCCCACCCGGGAGCTCAACGGCGCCCCTCTGCCTCTGTCACGGCTCAGAACCCAGATCCGGTGGTGGGTGGGCAGCCCTCCCCAGCTAGCAGGGCCTGGAGGTCAGGACAGGGCTGGGCCCGTGTATGAACGTACACATGCCCTTGGCAGACGCTAAGTCGAGAAGGGTGGGGGGCGAACTCCAGGGTGGGGGCCTCTCCCGGCCCCGGGACCTTTCTCCCTGCAGTCTTGCTAGGGAGTCAGTCCTCTTCTCCTTTCTGCCACTTCCAGCCCCCGGGCAGCGTCCCGGCACAAGCTGCCCACGCCCCGACCACCTCGCTTCTGTGCTAGTGGTTCTGTGCTGCTGGTGGGGAAAAGGCCCAGATGCGCACAGACAGAAGCCCCCGGCCCTCGACCACTGTCCTCCTCCCGCCTTTGGTATTTAATTACTGAAGGGGCCACGGAGCCCACCGCAGGGGTGGGGTGGTGCATCTCTGCTATCCCTACCCCCATAAAACGGCATATCCGGGCCCCCCCGTGGCGACCAAAAGCCTCCTTCTTTCTGGGTGTCCCATAAAGGCAGGAAGTCAAGGGTCCCCAGACATCACAGACTTCCACCCTGAAACTGCCTGGGGCAAAGGGTCCGGCCATTCCCCTTTGACAACTTCCGGTCAACTGTCATAGAATCATGAATCCGGGAGTGAAGCCCCATACCTACCAGGCAGCTTCTAGGTGGCTGGACAAAGAAGGAACACTTGTTCCCCCATCCCCCAACAGGATATGAGGGAGGGGAGAGCCACGGGCAGGACAGAGCTCTCCACTTTTTCATACTTCCTGTCTCTACAAACGTGAGCAAGTGGGGATACACACTCTTAAGTACACACGGGATACACACGGTCAAACTTGGAAAGCCTCAGGGAGGCCGCGGACTGCCACCCATGAGCCGTGGGACCTCGGTCTGCGGTGGCCCCAGTGTCCCCACACACGACGGTCGGGGCGCAGGGCGGCCACTGAAGGAGGGACGTTCTCGGGAACAGCCAACGCCAGCACTGCTGGTCAGGGCAATGACTGTCATCTATTGAGGACCTACTATGCTCAGTGGGCCCTGGGCTGAGAGCTCCATGTGCGAATCTCATTTAACCTTCAGGACAGGCTCTGCGGTAGAGACTGTCAGCGGCCGTGGTGGACATCAGTGCTTGCAAATGGCGCTCCTCGCCCAAGCCAGTCCCGCCAGGTGGACGGTCCTGGCTGGAGCCCCAGTCCTCATCAGATACGGTGGTTTCCTTGTTTCCCTGGAAGCTCAGGCCTCTGGCCTCTGTGTTTCCCATCAGGAAAGCACTGGGAGTTGGGGTTCTGGGGTGATGCATGAAGTAGACAGGGCAAAGCCATCGCCACCCAAGGATGCCCTGGACCGGCCTCGTTGGATTACACAGTCAACAGAGACCCAAGGAGAGGACAGCCCGGTTTCAGACCGTAGTTGTCTGGAATGGATTGCGGGATGGGAAGGGATGCGTGTTCAACAGACGGCACAGTGAACAGCCTGGAAGCTGATGCCTCTTCTGTCTCATCTTCCATCCTAATAAGAGGAAGTGGAACGCCTCTCTGGCGTCCTCCCAGCTTTCCTGAATATCCTGCCAGTATGGTTTTGAGATAACCTGGGGTTTATATTGTATGCCAGAATTTTGAAGCCCAAGATCTTTTCTGCACAGTTTGGTTCAGAACCCTCAGCCAAGAGGATTCCACTGTCGAGGGAACCAAATCTCCCTTTAGAAGGCAAGACAGAGGGATGGGTCCATTTATGGTCCAGCCTCTCAGTGCTTGGGAAGAAGCTCCAGCCCAAGGAAGTGTGCCCCTAAGCAGGTTGGCTACAAGGCTGGGGAGCTCTGCAAATGTATTGCAGAATCTTCCAGAACCAGGACAACTGAGAACATGAGTACAAAAAAATATTACATTCTCAGCCAGTGGGGGCTGGAGAGTAGCCAGTAGAGGTTTGGAGAAAACAACAGGACACGGTTCACAAAATTAAAACTCATGGAAAACCTCTGCTTCAGTGAGTCAGAATGCCAGCGCCAAGTTTCCTGGCAACTCAGGAGAAGGCTTCCCTAATCAGGCAGATTTGTTTTAATCTTTGTAATTGATTTAATGGAGGTCTAACTGATATACAATAAGATACATCCATTTAATATGCAGTTCAATGATCTTTGACACATGTGTACATGCTGATGTCATCACCAAATCAATACACAGAATGCTTCCAACCCCCAGAAAAGAACATTTCCATCACCTCCCCCAAAGTTTCCTAGGGCATTCAGCCCATCATCCGGCCTCTGCCCCCACCCTGAGGCAACCACTCATCTCTGCTTTATACCAGTCTAAATTCTAGATTACAGATTAGTTCCATAAGCAGATTTTTTTATCAGCCAGGACTTTTGGTGACAAGTCACAGAAACCCCAGTTTAATCTAGCTTTGGTGGAGGGGTGGGTGGTATAGGTGGAGCGTATGCATGTGTTTGAGGGAATTCACTGACTCACATACCAGGAAAGTTCCAGCGATCGTGGGTTACTCTTCATTGCGGTGGCTTCTCTTGCTGTGGAGCACAGGCTCTAGGCACGTGGGCTTCAGTAGTTGTGGCACGTGGGCTCAGTAGTTGTGGTTCGAGGGCTCTAGAGCACAGGCTCAGTAGTTGCGGCTCACGGGCTTAGTTGCTCCGCGGCATGTGGGATCTTCCTGGACCAGAGATGGAACCCGTGTCCCTTGCATTGGCAGGCGGATTCTTAACCACTGCGTTACCAGGGAAGCCCCCAGAAGTGATTTTCAATTCAGACATAGCTGGATCTGGGCCCCTAATGATGTTCCCTCGGTTACTGTTCTTTTTTCCGTTTCTCATCTCTGCTTTTATCTGTATTGCCTTTATTCCCGATGAATCAACTCAACAGCAGGTGACTAGCAGTTCCTAGTTTATATTTGACAAATTCAGCAATCCCAGGGGAAAGAGAGCATCCCTTTCCTGATCATTCTGGCAGAGGCCCCAACCATCACGCTCACTGGCCAGGCCCCAGGCACCAGCCCTCTCCTGGAGCGGGGGACAGGCTGGGGAAGAAGGAGGAGACCCACCTCACCGAAACCCAACAGGCTTAGAGCGGGGGAGAGGTGAGCTCAAACAAAAAGCACAAAACGGAGATGCTAGCAGGCAAAGTGGCAAATGTGGGCCACATTGCACCACCCACACACCCACTTCTTTCCATGTATTGATATGATTTTATAACGTTCCTACCCCAAATCTGTAGCTATATTATGCACAGCAGAAAATGCACTTCCCTCTCTCCCCGAGAAGAGAGACAATCCAAAGTCAATTCTGGGGACTGATACCCCAGCACTGAGCCCAGGATCTGTGGGCCCTTTGCATCTCTCTCCATCAGATCCAGAGGCACTGCCTCAAGGACCGGTACCCAATCCTAGTGATGGGTACCATCCCTCCAACCCAAATGATGATGGCCACTGTCAAGACACACAATTCACAGTGGACAGGACAAAGGAAATAGCTATGATTTTTGTTTTAATCCCATTTGGAAAAGGAGAG
The DNA here is from genome assembly GCF_026419965.1 of Kogia breviceps. Classification (NCBI taxonomy): domain Eukaryota; kingdom Metazoa; phylum Chordata; class Mammalia; order Artiodactyla; family Physeteridae; genus Kogia; species Kogia breviceps. The sequence goes on along the minus strand of NC_081316.1, from coordinate 18,396,412 downwards.
AAAGAAACAGCACACAATGGGAGTGGTCCATAGGCATATTCTATGCTGGACAGGAAGTTGTAAGGACTGGCAAAGAGGGAGGTTCTTGATTGGCCAATAAGCATGGTCACCAGAATCCAAGGTGGCCCCCAACAATCCACGTCCTGTATCCACAGACTTGTGTAGTCCCAGCTCCATGAGTGTGGGCTGGACCAGGTAACTGGCTTCTAACCAACAGAACGGAGCAAAGTTGATTAGGCTACACGAGACTGTGACTCCCGTCTTGTGAACAGACGCTCCCCCGAGCTGGCTTTGAGGAAGCAAGCTGCTGTGTTGCGAGCTGCCCTACTGGGAAGACCCCGATGGCAAGGAGCTGAGGGCAGGTTCTGGCCAACAGCCAGCAACACACTGAGGCCTTCAGTCTGACAGTCCGCAAGGAACTTCATCCTGCCAACACCTGTGGAAGTTTGGAAGCAGGTAAGACACCTCCAGAGACTCTCCTTCCTGATGGTCCCACAGGACGAGCCATTGCTGCCAGATTTGGGCAATGCTGCCCTCTGGACACCTTCGTGGTGCTTGGTTTCTTTGCTTTTGGTCAGTTCCATGAGCTGGTAACCAAGACCAGAGTCCTTGCTGAGTCACTCTCCTTGAATCTAAATTCAGGTGCATGGGATTCTAGCCCTTGGGCGCAGCTCTGGAGGGCTCAGCCATGCCTCTGGCCTCAGCTGAATGGCCTCTGTGAGACCTCAGAGCCATGAAAACAATCGCCCTGGGAAGAGCTGATCTGCCTCCCACGCAGAAAGTGGGGCTTCCTCATGGTCACCCCACCGGGACACTCAGGTCACCTCAGGAAACTGCCCGAGTCTCCAGCTAACAGGTGGCAGAACTCGGACTTGAAACAAGGTCCTGGAGGCCAGGCCCGGTGCTCCCTCCCCGAGCCTTCCCCAGCAGAGCACCTCCACGTGGACATAATGGCCTCTCTCAGCCCGCGAGGGCCCCCGTTCCCTCCAGAGCCCCACCCTCCCCGCACCGATGGGGCCCCGCTGATGCTCTGAGGTTGCCTCGGCCATCCCAGCCGGCCTTCGGGGGGGGCGCATTGGCAGGATGGCGTAGGAGAGGGGTGACCCTCACATCGCTCCTGGTGGGCCCCCAGTCTCATGCCCTGTTCCCCCGCGAGCCAGCCGCCCCCTGGGTGGGGAGCTGGGGAGGCCACGCCCACTAGCCCCCAGCTGGCTGTTCTGCAGGCCTCCCAGGGGGAGCCACTCGTGCATTTATACCTCAAGCTCCCCTCCCCGCTCCCCAGAGGAAGCCGGGGGAAAGTTCTCTGGGCGCCCCAGGGACCGGGCGCCTCTGAGGCCAGGGTGGGGGGCCGCAGTTCAGAGCATCCCTGCTGAGCCAGGATGGGGGCAGCAGAGACTTGGGGCCTTGGGGCAAAAGGGTGCTTCGGAGACTCCAAGCACCAGAGCGGGGAGGGGCTGCCACCTTCCCTGAAGGACTGAGCATCACGTCGGGGGAGCAGGGAAGCAGCGCCTGGTCTCTACTCTCTGGGTGGAAGCAGGAGGGCATGCCAGCGACAGGCGATCCCCTGCTAGCCCCAGGCGAGGGTCCAGCCCTGCCAAGTGCTGCTGGATGACGGGGGCAAGTGTTTCCGCGTCTCCAAGCCCTCATCTCCTGAATAAAACGAACTAGTGAAGACTACCTTTAAAGCATTTAAAGGGGTGACGAGTTCTTATCACCCTCTGGGGTGCCTGCCGCTTGGAGAGCCTCCAGCAATGGTGATAGGGGAGCCAGGACAAAGGTGAGACAGGCAGGCAACCATGGGGAACACAATTTAAGGAGAAGACAAACTCCCCCCGCTGTCCAGGGGACCTCGCTGCGGTGAAGCCAGGCGTGAACAACCACCTGGTCTGTTTTCATGTCGTGTGCGTGTTGTTTACTTTTGTTTGGAAGGATTCACCGTTCATTATTTCCTTTCACTGGTGCGTAGTCTGCTTGGCTGCCATAACAAAATACCTCAAACAGGGCTTCCCTGGTGGTGCAGTGGTTGAGAATCCACCTGCCGATGCAGGAGACACGGGTTCGTGCCCTGGTCCGGGAAGATCCCACGTGCTGCGAAGCAACTAAGCCCGTGAGCCATGGCCGCTAGGCCTGCGCGTCCGGAGCCTGTGCTCCGCAACGGGAGAGGCCACAACAGTGAGAGGCCCGCGTACCGCAAAAAAAAAAAAAAAAAAAAAAACCTCAAACAGAGGGCATAAAAAAACCAGACATTTATTTTCTAACAGTTCCGGAGGCTGGAAGCCTGAGATCAAGATGCCAGACAATTCTGTGCCAAGTGATGGCTCCCTTCGTGGCTTGCAGACTGCGGCCTTCTCACTGTCTTCACATGGCAGAGGGGTGGGGGACAGGGAGGTGGGGGGAGAGAGAGAGAGAGAGAGAGTGCTCTGGCATCTCTTCTTAAAAGGACACCGCTCTTACTAGATTAGGGTCCCACCCTTATGACCTCATTTAATCTTAATTATCTCCCGAAAGGCCCAGCTCCAAATACAGTCACATCGGGGATAGGGTTCCAACAGATGAATTTGGGGGGTGACACCATTCAGCCCTCTTTTTTTCCCTCAGTCCCAATATTTGATCTCCCTTCTATTTTCGCTGAAAGGGAAGATACCTAAAGGAGAGCAGCTACATCTTCCCATCTCGTGTCCTGCACCCACAGCTGGACTCTCTGCTTCCCTCTGGGCTGACACCCCAGCTCCTAGCCGGGCCAATCCCTGGGCCGTACCCGGTCCTATGGGCTCTCACCTCCCCCAGGACCCCTTCCTGCAGCTTTCCTGATCATCAGCTTCCCCATCTCTGCTGAATCACACCCCTCTCCATACAAACAGGCAATAATATCCTTCTTTTAAAATAAGTAAAACCAGGGACTTGCCTGGCGGTCCAGTGGTTAAGACTCTGCGCTTCCACTGCAGGGGCACGGGTTCAATCCCTGGTCGGGGTACTAAGATCCCGCATGCCGTGCGGCACAGCCAAAATAATAAAATAAAGTGAATAAAACCTCTGCCTCCAAATCTCATTTCTCTGCCCTCCCTACCCACTTACCCATTATGACAAATCCCTTCAAAAAGCCACCCGCACTCCCTGACTCCACAGCTGGCCCCTCAGTGCATCTGGGGGGGGTCTCTGCTGCTGACTGCCGCCCCCTTGGAGGGGTCTTCTGGAGCCACCGGCCCCTCCCCCCGCCCACTCTACCCCTTCCTCCTGCTCTGTTATCTGTGGGAGTCCCATAAACGCTCCTGCATAACCGTTGTCACGGTCTCTGCGACAGTTACCGCATGGGAAGCTGCGTTCTTCCTGCTGACCAGCCACTTCCCCTCGGAACCTCAACCCCAGGAGAGAAGCAAGCGTCTGTCTTCTTGTCACCAGCACCCCCAGGACCTGGAGTAGCTTTGGCCCCGTCTGCCCTCAGTCAGCCTTTGCAGGGTGGATACCTAACGAATGTTAGGAAGAAGCAGGCAGGGGCAGGTGGGGTGGGAGGTGTCGGCCCGTGTGCATCTCCCCACTCCCCACTCAGCAGGGGCAGGACCCTGTCCTCCCCCCCCTGGGAGAGCGGCCCAACCCAGCTCACTTTGTGCGGCTTGAGTGGATGTGTGTTCACGGAGCCCTGTGGACGGCAACCCAGCAGCAGTGGCCTAGGATGGTGGAGGAGGGGTCCCGCTGGCTGGAGAGGGGCCGGGGGAGTGCCCTTCCGAGCCCAGGGAGGAGCCTCATTTGATCCTTCAGGGTGCCCCCTTCACCTGGCCTCTCCCAGCTGCCCTCAGACCTCAGTAACTCCCAGCCCCACCCAGCCTCCGAATTCCCACCTTGTCAGTTACCTCCCATCCCCGGTCCATCTCCGCACCCGGCGGTCGGTGTAACCGTCTAACTGTGTATTCTCCCCCTCCTGCCAGCTGTGAGTTCTGTGAGGATGGGCTCTGTCCATCAGAGTCATTGTTGTACATGTATTCTGTGTGTGCGCGTGCACACGTAGATGCATGTGTGGGCATGTTGTGTGTATGCACATGTACTATGTGTGTATGTGTATATGTGCTGTGTTTATATATGTACTTGTATGTTGTCTGTAGGTATATATGCTATTATATGTGTTTGCTATATGTATGTATATGTGCCTAAATATATGTGCTATTGTATATGTAGTATGTTTATATTGCTATATATGTATGACGTGTGCTGTGTATGCTATATGTAGGTATATGTTGTGTGTGCACGTATATGTATATATGCTATTATGTATGTATATGTGTTCTCTCTCTATAGCACTATGTAACTGGCACATAGTATAAATTTGTTAAATATTATTTAAACTTGTGTTGAACCTAAAGGAAAGACTTCTGACTGTAGCCACAAGGAACCTTTGGAGGTTGGTATCTGTGTGACATGGAACCGCGTTCCCACTGTGGCTACAAATAAACGTGGGAGAAAACAATCTTCTCCCACCCACCCAAATAGAATACAGAGCTGAAAGATGAAGGACGGGAAGGAAAATCTCCAGGTGCCCCAGGACACTTGCAACTAGATCTGGTGCCAATGGCCCAAGGTACATCAGACAGGTAGAGGCTCCAGGGAGCAGGGGCTATAGGTGGGGCTGGGGCGAGGAAGGGGAGAGGGGCTGAGAGGTAGCCTTGGGGCAAAATAAGGAGGAGAGAGCTTGATCAGGGGGAACTCCATGAGGCCAGAACCTGGGAGGACCCCGCTGCTTAAAGAAAGCAATGTTCATCCCAATGTCTTTAGGACCTTCTCCCTGTCTTAGGGAGAAGGGGAAGAGAAGGGGGCTGGGGGGAGGGTGAGTGGAGTTGGGACACCAATTCGAGTAACCAAAACCCCAAATTTGTACCATTCACAGGTGCAGAATCTGAATTTACACCAAATCTCCAAGCCAAGAGATTCAGGGGCTTCCCAGGTGGCGCAGTGGTTAAGAACCTGCCTGCCAATGCAGGGGACACGGGTTCTAGTCCTGGTCCAGGAAGATCCCACATGCCGCAGAGCAACTAAGCCCGTGCACCATAACTACTGAAGTCCTGCGCTCTAGAGTCCATGAGCCACAACTACTGAAGCCCGCACGCCTAGAGCCTGTGTTCCGCAACAAGAGAAGCCCACGCGCCGCAACCAAGAGTAGCCCCCGCTCGCCACAACTAGAGAAAGCCTACATGCAGCAACGAAGACCCAATGCAGCCAAAAATTTTAAAAATTAAAAAATTTTTTAAAAAGCAATTCAACAAAATCCAAGTCTTGGACCAGTGAAATCCTCTGAAATCCCAAAAGAAGTCAATGCCAAATGTATGAGTAGCAAAACTTTGGCAACCGAGGGGGTCTTGCATAAGAAGAAGTAATGTTATTCCCGTAGAAGACAGTCTCTGTATTTGCAAAGCACATGGGGAATGAATAGGGAGATTAGGAAACATTAATTAAAAATTGATATCAGATCAAATAAACTTTAAGGCTAAAAAAGTATTAAAGATGAGGAAGGTCACTACATAAAAGGTACAATTCACCAGGATCATATAATATTCTTGGATTTGTATACACTTAACAAAGTTTCAAAATAGGTGAAGGAAAGAGAAAAATGACAAAACTACAATCATAATGCGTTAATATTTGTAGAAGACAAAAAATTAATCAGGATACAGATCATGTAAACAATGCAATTTTAAAAGCTTAATCGAATAAGTTAATAAAGTAAACAGAGAGACTTCCCTGGCAGTCCAGTGGTTGGGACTTGGCCTTCCAATGAAGGGGATGTGGGTTCGACCCCTGGTCAGGGAGCTAAGATCCCACATGCCTCGTGGCCAAAAAAACAAATTCAATAAAGACTTTTTAAAAATAAATAAATAAATATACAGAAATTGGCCATCTCCTATGCTACCAAGTGAGTCTCACAAATACCAAAAAATTGACCACATTATCTGTCCACAACACAATATTAGAAACCAATAATGAGAAGACAGCCAAAGCATGTATTGTAAAATGCATTTCTAAATAATTTATGGAAATTTAAATTTAAAATGTTTTAAATGGTTTTAAATTGTAAAATATTTAGCTATCAACAACAATGAAGACACTACATATCAAAACTCATGAAACATCAAAGGAAATATTTAGTAGAATATTGATAGCCCTAAATACCTATTAGAAAAAAACACTTGAAAATTAATTACCAAAGAATTCAACACAAGAAGCTGCAAAAAGAATCACAAGGTAAAGCAGAAGAAATAAAAGCATATACTGAGAAAATGGGAAGCAAAGGAACAACAGAGTTGATTTTTTTTAATAATAGTTCTTGAAAACAAACCTCTGGCAAACTGATAAAGAAAAACAAAAGAGCAAAGACACAAATTAAAAATGGCAAATAGAATTGAGGTTTTAAAAATTGTAAAAGAATATCATGTAAAGTATTATACCAATAAATGTGGAACCAGAAAGCATGAGCAATTTTCTAGAAAAGTAACTTTACCTACTTTAACTCAAGAAGAGAATGAAAATCTAAATAAACCTAAAATATTAAATAAATTGGAGTTTGGGGGTTTTTTTTTCCAAAGCCATGCATATCCACTAACACTCACATAAAAATTACCAGACCAGATGGTTTTACCTTCTGCCAGATGTTCAAAGAAAGATAATCCTTACATGATACAAATTGTTCTAGAGGGTAGAGAAAAAAGACTCTCTCTCCAAGTCATTTTATGAAGCAGTATAACCTTACATCTTTGAAATAAAAAACAGACAAGGATAGCACCAGAAGGGAAAATTATGGGCCAATTTCACTTATGAACACAGATGAAAATTTTCTAAATAAAATCAGAACAACAGGAGGTAAAAAAAAAAAAAGAGCAAAGTAGAAAAAGTAGAAATGGTTTATCTTAGAAATATAAGGATGAATGAACACCAGAAAATGTATCAATATATATTCACCACATAAATTGACTAAGGGAGAAAAAAGAGAAAATTATTAAGTAGACACCACAGGAAAAAAATCATGATAAATTTCATCATTCATTTATAACAAAAAAACTCTTAAAAAACTAAGAGGGGAACTTTCTCACCTTGATAAAAGATACTACAAAAAACTTAGAGCAAATACCATATCTAATGGAGAAACATTAGACACATTTTTTTTTTTTTAAGATTAGCAGGGAGATAAATGTGCCTGATTGCAGTCATTGTTCAGCATAATGCTAGGTGTTCTGGGCTATGCTGTAAGACATGAAAAAGAAATTAGAGGTATGAGGACAGTTACATTGAAAATCAAAACATTCAACATATAAAATGATAGAAATGATAAACTAAATGAGGTCATTTGCCTCATTAAGAAAAACTACAAAAATCATCAGTGTGTCTCTACACCATCAATAATCAACAGGAAGATATCCTGTAGCCATGATGGAGTAACTGGTACTAGACTAGCCCTCCCACTGTGAACAACTAGAAAACTAAAGAAAACATAAGAAACAACTGTTTTCAGATATTGGACAAGAGGCATCCCAGGACTACAATCTCTGAGACAAGAGAAATATGAGGTGAGCTCTGGTATCACCCCAGCTTTCTGCCTGGAGCTACTCTCTGGACGGTGATACAGGAAGTGGGGAAAGCCAGGCAGAGCATATGGTGGTCTCCCTGAGTTAAAGACAGAGAAGTCAGACTTTGGGGAGATTGAAGTGGCTGGAATTTGTGAGATGGAGTACCAGAGAGAAGGGAGCCAGCTACTCGGAGAAAGAAATCTGCAGAGGGTCCCCTTGAGTCTTTGGTGGAAAAGTAGGCTGGGCATAGAAGGATGAAACTCCATTAAACTGGCAAAGAAAAACTACCTAGTGGCTGTCAGCTAAAAACTCCTGGGGGGCTCACACAAAGCCACATATACTTTATTTTTTCTTTAATATTTATTTATTTGGCTGCACGTAGTCTTAGCTGTGGCACACCGGATCCTTGTTGCAGCATGCGGGATCTTTTTTTTTTACTTGCGGCATGCAAACTCTTAGTTGCGGCATGTGGTATCTAATTCCCTGACCAGGGATTGAACCCAGGTCCCCTGCATTTGGAGCACAGAGTCGTAGCCACTGGACCACCAGGGAAGTGCCCTGCCACATATACTTTAAAAACAACAACAGTGTGTTAATGTTATAGGGACAGACAAACCAATGACACAGAATGGAGACTTCAAAAACAGTCCCACGTATAAATGAGAATATCCTAAAAACATACTGTTGAGTAAAAAAAACAGAGCACAACAAAATAGCACAGGGCTTCCTTGGTGGCACAATGGTTGAGAATCTGCCTGCCAACGCAGGCAACACGGGTTTGAGCCCTGGTCTGGGAAGATCCCACATGCCGCGGAGGAACTAAGCCCTGCGCCACAGCTACCGAGCCTGCGCGTCTGGAACCTGTGCTCTGCAACAAGAGAAGGCCGCGATAGTGAGAGGTCTGCGCACGGCGATGAAGAGTGGCCCCTGCTTGCCACAACTAGAGAAATACCTCGCACAGAAATGAAGACCCAACACAGCCATAAATTAATTAATTAAGTTTTTAAAAAATAGCACAAAATCTAAATCACAACATTTATGTAAATTAAAAATACTTTATGGGCAACCACTTGTTTTGAAAGATAATTAGATGTCTAAGGACGTATGGCAAACAGGTTAGAACAGATGCGGGGAGGGAGGAGAGAAAGAGGATGGAATGAAGAGGGAAACTGAAATCAATAAATGATTTTATTTGATTTTCAATGGCCTGATGATCCTGGTGTGCCATAAAGTCAGGGTATAACTAACTAAACTGTTCTTTGCACCTGAGGTCCAGTTTTAAAAAATTAATTCACAGAATTTGAAGATTTGGGGAGAAAAAAATGATACTATCATTAGATGTAGAAAAGCCTTTGATAAAAGTCAGTATGTCTTCATGATGAAAAAAATAATTAAACTCAAAATAGAAGAGAACCTCTTAGCTTGACAAAGGGCACCTGTAACAACTTTGCATCTGCAATGGTGGACCCTGCATCTGCAATGGCAGATCCAGGCCAGGGTGGGAGCCATGGGGAACGGGTCATGGTCTGTTGCAAAAAGAACCCAGCATGAGAGCCCTGAAAGAGGGAAATCGGGGTGGGGGGCTCCCAGGAGTCCCCCGGGGTCCAAGCAACACAGAATCTCACGCTGGTCTATCTCCCTTCCATAGGATGAACAAGACTCTGAACAGCAGCCAGACCCCGGCAGCAAACTGAAGCAGCCCCAGGGTGCACGTGCTGGGCACGTGCACACGTCCAGCCTCACCCTCTGCACGCAGGCGCAGAGAAGCTCCCAGCGGCGCCGGCCCACGCAGCTGTACGTGGCCATCCTGGCCTCCGTCCTGGTGCTCGTCTGCGCGCTGCCCCTCGGCATCTCCGGGTTCCTCCTCTACTGGCTGGACCTGCCCCAGCAGATGAAGACTGTCCAGTCGCTTCGCCCGCCTCTCCCTGTCCGTGAGCAGTACCTCCAGCCCGGTCATCTGATTCCTGGTGGGCAGTCAGAGGAGCCGGAGCCTGCGGGAGCCCCTGGGGGTCGTGCTGCGCAGGGCGCTGCAGAAGGAGCCCGAGCTGGAGGAGGGGCAGACGCTCTCCCGTGGCGCCAGAGATAAGGCAGGGGTCTGAGAGCACCGCGCCCTGGACGCCGCCTGCCTGGCTGGCCGGCTGTCGGGAGCCCCGAAGGCTTTGCGTCTCACCCTCTCGGGGTCCCCTTCCTATCTGCCAGGGCTCCCCCACTGAATGTCCTGTCCCAGATCTCACAATGCAACTCAGCTGGGAAGATGAAACGTAATTTTTTTGCTTGGGGAGGATGTTCTGGCTAGACGGCAGATGTTAGCGTCCAGCCCTGGCCTGTTTGATGCTAATTATCTAAATCGTCTCTACAGGTGGGTAGCAGGCATCCCATTTGGGTGGGAAGGAGCGGCCTCCCAGCCTCCTCCCCCTAAGATGGTGGGATGTGGTTCGTGTGACCCTGTGGCCCCAGGCTGGTCCCTGGGCATGTGCTGGTAGCAGCTGGCCGCAGGGTGATGGCCCTGGTCTGCCTTCCACCAGGTGTCCGGCTGACCCCCTCCATCCCTGCAGGCTGCAGCCAGTCAACTGTGTTGCCACTACTGACCCAGCTCCCCCTGGCCGCTGGTCATGAGATGGCCTTGTCCTCCATGTGGCCCCTGGCCTTTGCCTTCGGGTCACCTTGCACCCACGGCAGGTCTGATTGCTTTCCCCCAGGAGGCCACAGTGCAGCCGGAGAGCCCCTGGCCGACCCCTCTGGAGAGGGACAATTGTTGAGGGGACGGTGCCCCAGGAGGAGGGGGCAGCCCGGAGGCAGCTTCATCCCAGAGACCCACGTGACTAGCAGAACAAGAGTCTGTGCTCCAAATGATGCCCCCCCCCCCCGGGGTCTCCTGCAGCCTGCCCCAAACACTTCTCCCTTCCCGGTGCCAAAGCACAAAGAGGGAAAACTGGGGGCGATGCCCTTCTCCCCGCCCTCCCTCTTTTCTTTCCACCAGCTCCTGGGTCCAGGGCAAGAGTGGATGCACCACACCCTTTGCTTGGGTGGAAAGGGGGCGTGATGGGAGGAGCGTGATAGGAGAGCGTAAAGAGGAGCGGGGAGGAAAGACAGGAAGTGGAAAGGGCAGCTCCCAGGACCCCAGCCCCACCCACACGGCGACATCTTGCCTTGTGATCCTATTCTGTGTATCAGTAGCGGAAGAATATTTCATTCCTTCTCTTGGCATCCTTCCTGAAGCATGGAGGCTTCGAGCCAGATGGGGCGAAGGTCAGAGCTTCAGAAAGGAAGAGAAAAGCTCGTTGATAATCTATAAAAAGTACAGTATCGCAGCAAATCTCCGAGTCTAGAACTGGGAGTCCTGGGAACTAGTGTGTGTGGAGCTGGGGTCCGTCGTCCTCGCCTCTGCTGCGCCACCCACCCCCTCCCGCCCCACCAACCCCTGTCCTGGCCTCCCCGTGGCATTCACTGAACTGAGCTGAGGATGGCGTGGCCCCTGGAAGCAGGTGTGCTCTGAGTGCCCTCTGTTCCCTGGGTCACCTGCTTTCCCATCTCAGCTCAGACCCCCAGGTCTGCGTGTCCCAGGGAGGCATGCGAGGTGGAGGCTCTTTATCAGTCGTTCCAGGCGTCTTATGCAGCAGCCAGCACTGGATTGGGCCTTGCATGCCATAAGCACTTAATAAGTGCTCGTTTGGCTAATAAGAATAACTGACACCTGTGTAGTGCTATATAGCAGCGGGGCTCAGAGAGGCCAATGTCTGATGCAGCGTCACACAGCTATTGAATAGAAAGTCTACGATTTAACCCTTATCTTTTGACCATGAGCCCCATCCATGCTCCACGGCCTCCTCTAACCTGGGCAGGGACAAAGTGGCCCCTCTGAAGCAGATGGTGGGTGATGAGGGAAACCTTGCCTCTTGGGGGTAGGTGAGGTGAGGCCCATCACAGGGCCCCTCAGCTGCATGTGGAAGGAGAGGAGCCCTAGAAATTGTTCACACAGTTTTGTTTGTTTGTTTGTTTAATTTTTCGCTGCACCGTGTGGCATGTGGGATCTTAGCTCTCTGACCAGGGATCGAACCTGTGCGTCCTGCGTTGGAAGGTGGAGTCTTAACCGCTGGACTGCCAGGGAAGTCCCCACACAGTTACGTTTTGATAAAATTTACTATATTCTACATCAGGCCACATGACGCTGGCATGGCCGCAGGTATCCAGGGGATCTGGCTAAGGGAAGGTGGAGTTGGTGGCACCTGCAGTGTGGCTTCGTGGGGAACACTTTTGTGATTCACAGCCCCCGTTTCTGTGTGTAGCTGTGGTCAAGGCAGACCATCTCGGCAAAGGAATGCCTTTCAGGGCTGTTCCCCCACCCACTGTACCAACTCGCCTGGCATCGTGGAGAAAAATGCAGGCCCGGAGGTGTAAGGAGATGGGAACATCTCCAGAACTGAGTGGGGAGTGGGCAGTGGAGGAGAAGTAGGTTTGAAATGTACATAACCGGAAGCTAGTCTGTGGGGAGATTCCGTCCTCATGGATGTCTATAGTCAGAACAGTTCTCATCGGTAAGAAATATGCTTGAAATTACAGCGTGTATAACCATAAAACGTGCTATACCTTTTTTTTCTACAGGAGACGTGCAAAAATGCAATTTATCAGACATCCTGTCTTTGTAAGCATAATCCTGACTGGTAAAATGTCTGGGTGAAGTTGCATGTGTTATGCATCTCAGCTATTGCTATTGTTAAATAAATCTGATCATTGAGGAGAAACCAAGTTCTCTTTCTATTTTCTCTATAGAAAATACTACAAAATGTGCAAGAACAAGAACTTGGGGTCACACGGTTGGGGTGGGAGGTGCATCTGGCCTCTGTCAGACATCGGCGGTACAGGCTCGTCAAGTCACTAAGTCTCTCTGATTCTCGCATCTTTGAAGTGGGGACAATACTAGTCCGTGTCTCCTGGGTTCACAGAGCATTCAATGAGATGATCGTGCTGCTTTTAGCTGTATGTGGCCCACAGCAAGGACTCAGTAAGTGCTTACTATTTGTATGCGCCGGATCTTTTGGAGGACTGGGGAAGGATGCACCCAGCCTCTGGTCCCCTTTCCTAGGACCCCGCAATTTACTACTGTCCCTCTTTGCAGGACAACTTGGTTAATCAAGGAGACCTCCACTCCAGAGACCATAGGGGTCCCCTGAAGGGGGGACCACCATTGCAGATGCAAAGTTGTTACAGGTGCCCTTTGTCAAGCTAAGAGGTTCTCTTCTATTTTGAGTTTAATTATTTTTTTCATCGTGAAGACATACTGACTTTTATCAAAGGCTTTTCTACATCTAATGATAGTATCATTTTTTCTCCCCAAATCTTCAAATTCTGTGAATTAATTTTTTAGAAGGGGTCTCTTCTATCAGGTCCTCACCATCCCAGAACATCTAAGGGCTGATGTAGGACCTACACTGGCCAGGTCCCTCTCTCCCAGGATGCTGAATCATGAAGAGGGCAGGAGAAGCATTTGGAAGTCATCCATTCGCACAGTGGCAACCTGACACTTAACTCAGATCTTGTCCAGATGCCTGTTCTGTTTTCAGGCTGGTTCTCCACTCTGGGTGTTGATGGCCCAAGCTCTCCGTTCTCTTTCCAGACGATGTCCTTTATTACTTGACCACAAGAGGTTTTTGTTGCCTGCACCAAGGAGCACTAACTTACACAAGAACTCCTATCAGAAAGGCAACAGATCTTCCAGTTCATAACGCAGGGCACTGAGAACTGAGACCTGGCTGAGGATGCAGGAGCCCCAAAACTCCCCACCGCGTGGGCTCCCCGTAAGTCCCTGGAGACGGCCCCGTGCTGTGACCGTGAGGTCATATGTTCGTGGAATTAACAAGGTGATGTATTTTAACCAGGACTGGTTACCCCTGATGCCCTATTCCTCACCAACTTCCCTTGTCACTATCCCCTTCATGGCAGTGACATTGGAGTGGCCACGGAAGGACATTTGGGGGAGGCTGAGTCGGAGATAGCTTCAGTTTGGGTTTAGTGGCAGATATTTACATAGTTCACACTCACTTCTATGTAACAATGGTTCCCAAGTCTGAATAACGGGTTTACCAGTGTCAGGACGCAAAGGGTCTGGGTGGTGGAGGAGAAATGTACAAGCCAGGAGCCAGGCTATGGGAGAGCCTTCCAATCACCGGATTCATAGCATTTTAAATGGAGGAATCCGTTCTCCGGGATGCTAAGATATAGCAAACAGCTATGATGCACCCTAGACCCCATCAGAGGAAAAGCTGGCCCACTCTGCTGTTGACTTCTGCAGTGTTTCCAGTGGTTATAGGTGTTCTTTCCGAGTTCATCGTGCAAATGGAATATTTTAACACACAACCCAGCCTGGCTTCTCCTCTTAAAGAGCTATCATAACAAGAGAGTAGCCCATCACAAAGCTGTTCAAGCCTTATGTCACAGGGATGGTGACATTTTCAAGACTCCAAAATATATTTTTGAAAACTGGATGACGTGGAAGAAAAACAGAAACTGTAAATAACAAAAAACGATTGTTCAAATGTGGAAAGATATTTTGGAACATTTCCAAAAATAGTGAAAAATTATAAACTCTTGGCTTAAATAGATATGAAAATGACCTTCTTTTGTTATCTTTTTGTTTGTTTGTGAAAAAAGTAAAAGTTCAGATTAAAATTAATGAACTACGGTAAAAATGGGATAAAGATAAATAATGAAGTCGATAGAAGTTAGTTTGAAACTGAGAGCTGAATTGTAGCCAAAAGTAATTCCCCAAGAGGAAGAAATCATTTTAGAATAGAAGAAATGAATAAACTCTTGGATTCTGATAATCTGATTGATGAAGAGAAACATGTCTTAAGAGCACATTGGGGGGGTTCCCTGGTGGCGCAGTGGTTAAAATCTGCCTGCCAATGCAGGGAACACGAGTTCAAACCCTGGTCCGGGAAGATCCTACATGCCACGGAGCATCTAAGTCCATGCGCCACAGCTATTGAGACTGCGCTCTAGAGCCCATAGTCACAGCTACTGAGCCCGTGTGCCACAACTACTGAGCCTGCACTCTAGAGCCCGCAAGCCACAACTACTGAAGCCCGTGGACCTAGAGCCCGTGCTCCGCAACAAGAGAAGCCACCACAATGAGAAGCCCGCGCACCACAACGAAGAGTAGCCCCTGCTCACTACAACTAGAGAAAGCCCGCGTGCAGCAACGAAGACCCAACGCAGCCAAAAATAAATAAATAAATAAACTAATTAGTTAAATTAAAATTTTAAAATGTATAGGACATTACCAATAATGAATTGTGGAGCTAAGAAACATTTTTAAACTATTAATATTACTAAATAAATGTTGATAAGCCATGCTAAAAAAAAGGGGCGGGGCTTCCCTGGTGGCACAGTGGTTGAGGGCCCGCCTACCGATGCAGGGGACACGGGTTCGTGCCCCGGTCCGGGAAGATCCCACATGCCGCGGAGCGGCTGGGCCCGTGAGCCATGGCCGCTGAGCCTGTGCGTCCGGAGCCTGCGCTCCGCAACAGGAGAGGCCGCAGCAGTGAGAGACCCACGTACCGCAAAAAAAAAAAAGGATTGAATTACCTTTCAGCTCTCTCTATGGAAAATATTCAACACTATTGACGTGTGAAAAGGCTATCAAAGAATGTGCAGCCAAAAAAGGTAGGAAAAAACACTGCAGATATTTTTCTCTGTTTTGTATTATTTTTGGTATTTGTCGGCTTTTAAAAATCTGTGATTTGCTGTGATTTCTTTTCCCATTCTAAACAAATACTCGTTGTATGTAACTTTGTTGTTATAATTTTCTATTCTTTTTCTTAAAGAGCACCCCCTTCTTTTTTTAAATTAATTAATTTATTTATTTTGAATTTTGAATGTTACTTTATTTTTTTATGCAGCAGGTTCTTATTATTTATTTTATACACATCAGTGTATACATGTCAATCCCAATCTCCGAATTCATCCCACCACCATACCCGCCACTTTCCCCCCTTGGTATCCATACGTTTGTTCTCTACATCTGCTTCTCCATTCCTGCCCTGCAAACCGGTTCATCTGTACCATTTTTCTAGATTCCACATATATGCATTAATATACAATATTTGTTTTTCTCTTTCTGACTTACTTCACTCTGTATGACAGTCTCTAGATCCATCCACGTCTCTACAAATGACCCAATTTCATTCCTTTTTGATGGCCAAGTAATATTCCATTGTATAGACGTCTGTACCACATCTTCTCCATCCATTTGTCTGTCGATGGGCACTGAGGTTGCTTCCGTGACCTGGCAAGAGCATCACCTTCTTGTTGATAAGCTTTGGGCCCCACAAAATTTTTCCCTGGATGGAAGGCAGAGGAATTCCCGTTCAGACCCTGGGATGGTTAGCAGAACCCCTGGGTCAACGGAGGCCAGCCTGAGGGATGACCACAGAGCTATTTTCATGGAGCCCCGTGAAAAGTGGGAGGAGCCCCCAGGAAAAGTGGGAGGAGCCCCAAGAAAGTGGGAGGAGCCCCCAGGAAAAGTGGGAGGAGCCCCAGGACTCCTACTGGGGCTCAGGGAGCTGGGGGGCTGGAGGGCTACTTCTGACAGCCCAGGTTACCTTAAGTCAACAGAATGACCGCTCAAATCTCTAACTGCTTGTTTTGAAATCTGGACTAAAACTCAGGGAATGTCTATGCCCATGCTGAAAAAAACACACTTTTTTTTTTTTTTTTTTTTTAGTAGTCTGGAGGCTGAGACTGATTTGGAAAACAAGCAAACAAACAAACCAAACAAACTCACAATGTGCTTTTGCAATTTGCTGAATTAGAACCTCTGTTGAATTTACCAAGTCATGGGTCTGTTATTCATTCAACAAACATTTATGATCGTTTACTGTGAGCCAGGCGTTGCTCATAAGAGGCTGCACTTCTGTCCACGGAGATGTTGAGAAGGTTACAGAAGACACAGGGCAGATCCCAACCCTGAAGAGCCAAACTCCCTGGAAACACCCATAGGCATCTCTTGCTGGAAGGTTTCCCCTCCTCCCCTCCTCCTTGTCTGAGGCCACCCCTCCCTTCCCTGAGGAGATGCTGCCTTCCTCGGGGGGAGCTCTGCTAAGGAACTAGTTCGTAATGCCCTCCGTGCACCTGAGCCAGGGTGGGTGGAGAGAAGAGCGGGAATTCCATACCCCAAATGAGTAAACATCTGGGTGATTGTTGTGGGGATGGGTTTGGGGGAGTGCTTCACAGAAAACGGTGCAAAGTTACTTAAGACCAAGTGAAACGGGTCGGTATGCGTGTGTTTATAGAAACCGCACAAGGTTGGAAGTGGTCCTGGGAGTCTGAGGGCCATTAACACGAATCTGAAACTCACCCGGGCGGGGTGGGGAGGGACCTCGAATGACAGAGCCCTCAGCTTAATGTAGATGGAGGGATCCAGAGACCGCAGAAAAAGGGAGGAATCTGGCATGGGAGTCCCACCCTGCCCCCACCACGGCCCCAGAGAGGACCCAGAGGGACGTGAGACACCCACGGAGGGGAAAAGGCGGTGCCGGGACATTCCAAGATGCTCTGCGTGAGGGGAATGTGTGAATCAGGAGGGGGCGTGGGCCGATGGCCTTGCTCTCTGGGGTGGTCTCACATCCAATCCCTTTTCTACATGAACCAGGATTCCTTTGTAGGAATGGCCTCCCAGCCTTTTTTTTTTTTCAGGTTGTACCATGGGATTTTTTTCAAGGTGTACAATGTGGTGATTTAATACACGCCTACACCGTGAAAGGATTACTGCCCCGAGCTTAACACATCCCTCACCTCCTCACTGCATGGCATGTGTGGCGGCAGCACATAAGATCCACTCCCTTAGCAACTTTCCAGTGTGCGGGACAATATTGTTAACTGCAGTCACCGCGCTGGGCAGTCGATCTCCGGAACTTATCCATCTATAGCAGGAAGTTTGTTCCCTTTGTCCAGCGTTGACCCCATATCCCCACCCCCCACCCCTGGCAACCACACTTCTACTCTCTGCTTCTGTGAGTTTGGTTTTTCTAGATCCCACCTTCAGGTCAGATGGTCCAGGATCCGTCCTTCTGTGTCTGGCTTAATCTCAATCAGCACAATGTCCTCCAGGTTCCTCCGAGTTGTGGTAAAAGGCAGGATTTCCCTCTTTTGATGGCTGAATAATATTCCACTTTTTTGCCGACACCACATCTTTATCCATTCTTCCATCCAGACACTTAGCTTGTTTCCATATCTCGGCTATTGTGAGTGATGTGATGAACATGGGGGTGCAGATCTCTTCAAGAGGCTGGTTTCATTTCCGTGGGATAAATGTCCAGAAGTCGTCATTCTGTTTCTAATTTTTTGAGGCACCTCATCACTGTTTTCCATAACTCCTGTACCAGCCTCCCAGTCTTGATGGGTGGGTAAATCTGGTACCTTCTGCCACAGAAACCAAAGGGGCCTCTTTCTATAAACACCTCTTCCCATCACTTCATACAGCTAAGGGGGGTGAATGGCCCGGGCCGGGTTGAACAGCGCTCCCCCCGCAAAATTTATGTTCGCCCAGAACCTCCAGATGTGACCTTATTTGGAAAAAAGGTCTTCGCAGACGTGTCTAGCTGAGATGAGGACATACGGGATTGGGGTGGGCCCTAAATCCAAAGACTGGTGCCCTTGCGTGAAGGTCATGTGAGGAGACAGACACACAGGGATGAAAGTCACGTGGCAACGGAGGCAGCGCTTGGGCGATGCAGGCAGGGACCACCCAGGGCTGCCGGGAGTCGCCAGAAGCCAGGATTCGCCCTCAGAGTCTCCAGCGGGAACCAACACTGCCAGCACCTTGGTTTCAGACCTCTGGCCTCCAGACTGCGAGAGGCCGTGTTGCTGTGGTTGCGGCCCCCACAGCTGGTGGCCTTTGTTACAGCAGCCACAGGAACCGCATACCTGGCCTCAGGCCGCGCATCATACGCACTTCCAGAGAGTTGCCTCTTGAGACAAGAAACCCACAGAGATGTGCCCCCAGCTGGGCCACTCCTGACCCTCGAGTGGCTCCTGTATCTTTCCAGCCCCATCTCCGGGCACCAAGCAACTCGTCAGCTCCCTAACCTTCTGATCCGCGTCTCTCTTCCTTCTCTTTTTCTCTTAAGTCAGACAGCGTTGAGGAGGACCATCTCAACCAAAGAATCTGAACAGACCTGTATCGTTGTCATTCAGGTAGTTGCATAAGTGAGGATGCTTTAGGCAGCAAGTGAATGAAACTGAGGTCAAACTGGATAAAAGGGAAGAGGAATTCGCTGGCTCTGCTCACTAAAAACTCCAAAAAATATTGTGGCTTCAGGTGTGGGTGGATGCAGGGGTCACCGGGAACCTGATTCTCTCGTCGGCTCTGATTCGCACTGTGAACCTCACTCCGGGGCAGGGTCTCCCTGATGCTGGTACGATAGGCCCCACCTCTCAGGCTTCCATCCAACCTGCTCACCACTCCGGGCCGGGGGGATGGGGGGGTGCCTTTTCTTCAGTGTTTCCCATAAAACTCTGGAATGGACTCCCGTTGGATAAATTGGATTCCAGTCTTTTAAGTACCTCTTCCCAAACTAATCGTGAAACCAAGGGGATGGAATCTGCTGACTCTCCCAGTCTGAAGGATGTTACACTCCTGTGAAGTCAGGGCTCCCCCCGAAAACCACCCACGGCTCCTCTCAGGGAGAGAGAGCTTGCAGATGCTAGCTGGCCCCGCTTGGGATTCTGCGGCTGCCAACTCCCTTAAAAGCACGGTTGCCCCGCGGACCACGTGCATTCCAGCACCTCCGTGGTTCCAGTCCAAGCCGAGGCGTGTTCCTTCGGATGACACCACAGGCGGCGATCCCCTCCGACCCCCCCCCAGCCCTAGGCTTCCCGGCCACGTCTGGCTCTGTGCCCCCCAACCCCTGTGCGACATTCTAGGGTAGAGCAGAGCGGAGGAGGACAGAACTGAGCCTAACCTTTCTGGGCATTCCAAGGAATGTGATAAACCATACAAACTATCACAGATGCGCTGCCCAGGCAACCACGGAGGGACGGAGAAAGAATCATGAAAATCGAGGACGTCGCATAAGTTCACTGGAACTACGGACACAGGGGCATCTGTTCACTCACAATAAGACGGCACACGGCAGCTGAAGCGTTAGCTCTGTGTACACGGAGCTGGAGATCCACGACAGCTTGGCCGCACGTGGGACCACCTCCCCACAGTCTGGGTTATGTGGTGGTTGCTGAATAGTAAGAAACACTAATTCTGTATTTGTGAATTGGTGAGTTCCTTTGGGACTTGACTTCTATTTCCCCAAGAGGGCTCACCTGGTCACGGTCCCCAGGTCACAACTGAGGGAACAGATGGCATCCAGCTTCTCGGGTGGGAAGCGTGCACTGGGGGGCTTCCCCTGGTCAGCTGGCGGGACCCCCGCATTTGCTGGAACCTGGGCCTGAAGCAGGGGACTCAGTGCTCCCTACAGGCTCTGGTCATGTGACTCTCAGCCCCCTGGATGCTAACCCCTGGCGGAAAGGACCTCTCTCTGCACAGCTGTATGATTCTTGTTTTCAGATAATTCAGCTTCCAGGATGCTGGTTGTGCTCTTGTGACACCTTACTCAAGACCCCCAGAAGCCTCTGAAATCCCGACCTTTTCTACCCGTTCTTCCAAGGCTCCATGACGGGCTGACTGTGTCCCCCGCAAAATTCCTATGTTGAAGTCCTAACCCACGGCAACTCAGGAGGTGACTGTATTTGGAGTCAGGGTCTCCTAAGAGGAAATTAGGGGGAAATGAGGTCACTGGGGTGGGGCCCTAGTCCAACATGACTGGTGTCCTTATAAGAAGAGGAACCAGGACACAGACACACACAGAGGGACGACCCCGTGAGGACACAGGGAGGAGACGGCCGTCTGCACGCCGAGGAGAGAGGCCTCAGGAGGAACCAACCGTGCTGGCACCCTGATCTTGGGCTTCTGGTCTCCAGGACTGGGAGACAATAAATTCCTATTGTTTAAGCCACTCAGGCTGTGGTATTTGTCATGGCCGCCCAAGCAAACTCACACAGGCTCCTTCCTCAGGCAACATACAGTGTGAGCAAAACACACAAATGGAGTTTTGCAAGAAAGTTTTCACAACAGCTTGCCATCTTGCATCAGGGATTGCTGATGTCCAGCTGGGCATGGGGGGAAGCTCCCTGCCCATGGCCCACACAGACCCCACCAACCTGTACATTAGGCTGGCCATATGCAACATCCTGCTTCCGGGTAACGGTTTCTGCATCAGCGAGGAATCTCTCGGTTCCCAGTGGCAGGACCCACGTAAGCTAGATCAAGCCCACTCCTTCCAGAGGTTCACTGGCACCCACAGTCAAAACATGCTGAGCAAGCTTGCTTCAGGCACAGCTGGATCTTGGCACGATCAGGAGTCTGTTTCTCCTGGTCTCTCCTCTTTGCCTCCCTTGGTGGACTACCTTCTAGGCCAACTCCAGATGTGAGGATAAGCATGCCACCAGCACCTCTAGCCTCGGTTTCCTGCTGAGAACCAAGCACTTTCCCAATGCCCCGATAAAAGGTGGGCCACCGTTGACTTGAGCCACACTCCCGAGACCTTGACCTTGGGCGGGAGGTGCAATGGGCTGTGGCTGGCCTGGGACACGTGTCAACCCATGAACCCACCTGAGACCCAGAGAAAAGGGGAAACCCAGGTGGCCGTCTCAGAGGAAGAGGGCCTCCGTCCTGAGCAGGAAAAATAAACCCATTTCCCCACAGGGACGGGGGTTAACGGGAGCACCTCGGTCTCCAAGGGTCCACGTTACTGGTGCCACATCACCACAGCTCTTCCTCCTCCACACATTCTCGTCAGTGCTCACCACCCAGCCTTCACCACCACTTGGTGTCGGCATGCTTCCCACCCTCCCACGCTTGCCGCTTCTCCAGCCGTGGACCAGGACCCGGAGGACTCACACCCACAGACCTCAAGATTCTCAATCATCTGCCAGCCAGTGATCTCAGGATACTGAACACTGTTAGTTTCCTACGGCTGCTGTAACAAGTAACCACAAACTCAGTGGCTTAAAACAACCCAAATTTATTATCTTATGGTTCTGGAGGTCAGATGTCTGAAAGGGGTCTTCAGGGCTAAAGTCAAAGGCTGTGTTCCTCTCTGGAGGCTCTAGGGGGAAGTCCATTTCCTTGCCTTTTCCTCTTCTAGACGCCGCTCACATTCCTTGGCTTGTGGCCCTGCAGCACTCCAGCCTCTGCTTCTGGCGTCACATCTGCTCTGACTCTGACCCTCCTGCTTCCCTCTCGTAAGGACCCTTGTGATTACATTTGGGGCCCACCTGGATAATCTCCATCTCATGACCCTTAATTCAATTGCACCTGCAGAGTCCCTTTTGCCATGTAAGATAACATTCACAGGTTCTGGGAATCAGGACATTGTATTTGCTTCCAAGGGCTGCCATAACAAAGTACCACAAACTGGGGGTGCTTAAAAAACAGAAATGGGGCTTCCCTGGTGGCGCAGTGGTTGAGAGTCCGCCTGCCGATGCAGGGGACACGGGTTCGTGCCCCGGTCTGGGAAGATCCCACGTGCCGTGGAGCGGCTGGGCCCGTGAGCCATGGCCGCTGAGCCTGCGCTTCCGGAGCCTGTGCTCCGCAACGGGAGAGGCCACAACAGTGAGAGGCCCATGTAACACAAAAAAACAAACAAACAAACAAACAAACAAAAAACAGAAATGCACCGTCCCATAGCTCTGGAGGCAGGAAATCTGAGATCAGGTGTCGGCCTGGCGGAGCTCCCTCTGGAGGTGCTAGGAAAGCGTCTGCTCCAGGCCTCTCTCCCTGCTTCTGGTGGTTATCTGCGATCTTTGGCGTTCCATGGCTTGCAGGTGTATCACTTCAGTCCTCTGCCTTCACATCATCTTCCTTCTGGGTACGTGTGTCCAAATTTCCCCTTTTTATAAGGACACCAGTCATGTTGGATTAAGGCCCACCCTAATGACCTCATCTTCACTTCGTTAAAAGTTGCAAAGACTCTATTCCAAATAAGGTCACATTCTGAGGTCCTGGGGTTAAGATTCCAACGTACCTTCTTTTTGAGGACATGATTCAACCCGTAGCAGAAATGGACATCTTTGGGGCCATGATTCTGCCCCTTCCATCTCCACCCCCAAGGACTGGCCAGTATTTCAGGCGGGAGGAGGGCCAGGCACTTTGAGCAGATGCTGTATGCCGGCCCGGTGCCCTTCATGGCTTGACCTCAACCACCGATTCCCACAGGAGGTGACGGAACAAAGGGAGTGATGGTCAGGCCCAGCGGAAGGCGAGCAAAGGTCACTAAGCCAAGGTTAGACCACTGGCAGCACTGGCATGTGGTCTCCGCACTCTGGACCCCAGCCTAAAAGGGGTTTCAGAGAACCATAAATATCCACAATCAGGAGCCCTTCGGCTCCACCAGCCCAGCCACACACCCCGCGCTGCAGCCTGTGATGTTCTTGGGGGCTCGGTACTCAACTTCCTGGGCAAGGGGACCCCTGCTCTGTTCCTCCAAGTCCCTGCAAATCTCGCCCTCCCCTGGACAGGAGCTGGTGAGTCTGTGGCCCGGGTCAGCCTGCCTCCAGACTCTGCACATTTGACCTTTGCAGCCCTCTTCCCGCTTCTCCTCGGAGGACACAGATTCTGATCCCAGTGATAGGGCTTCCAGGAGCCTCAGGAGACCACGCCCAGGTTGGCTCTGCCTGGGTGGGGTGGGGCGGGGTGGGGTGGGGGGAGGGTGGGGATCCAGGCCAAGGGCAGCAGCTGAGGCTCCAGGTTCCAGCTGGTAGGTGGGCTGGGTCCCCTCACCCAAAAGACAGGACGCGGCAGCCGGCAGCAGGTGAGGGGACTTGGAGTGGGAGCCACAGTCCCGGGTCCGAGGCTGGACTCGGCCACCTACTCTCCCCACCCGGTGACCCCAGGCCGCTCCCCTGACCTCTGTCAGCATCCCCCTTCTCTTCTGCCCGTGGGGACAAACAGCTGCTCACTTCATCCCCGAGGACCGGTTGCCCCATCCAGGTCAGCCGCGTGTGGGACGTGCCGGCCTGAACGTCTCCCCTGCCCATATTCACTTCCATCCCAAGGGCACAATAAGCTCCCATTCATTCAAAGGAAAAAGTGCAAAGTGGAAAGAGTAGAACATTTTTCCCTCATCTACTTTAATGGAAAAAAAGCACGTGGGGAAAAAAATGATTCGTGAAAAATGGAAAACAAAAAGCTGACTTCTGACCATTTTTGTTCTCCTTTTTTAGACATTGCTGCTTCACTAGTACCAGCAATGGACATAAAATCCCTTCCACCTCATGGGCTTTCCTGAGGTGGACTTTCCGAGTCCCCCCACCCCCTCCTTGTCTCCCTGTTTGCAGGGAACAGACTCCACCCTCCAAGACCTTCCCTGAGTCCCAAAGGGCAGGTTCGATCAGGGAAGGGAGGGGATACAGAGACAAGGGAGGAGTAGTCAAGAAACACTAGTGCAGCCTTGGGGCAGGGTCCTGGTTCGCCTCAAGGGATACACAGAACAATGTCCTTTGAGCTCTTTATAGAACTAAAACCCCCAATGAATAGAAGATGCCAGCATTCTTCATTCAGAGAAGACCACCTGAGGCCAGATTAAAGGAACCAGAGATTACTGGAGACCAGATTAAAGGAGTTCAGGCCCTGCCCACACCCTAATCTTATCAGCAACCCCGCCCTTGAACCATTGCTGTAAAACTCCTTACCAAATCCTTCCGGGTTGGGACACACAGTTTTTGAGGGCAGGATCCCACTGGGTCCCCCTTTGCCTGGCAAAGAAATGAAGATATTCTTTTCTACTTCACCCAAAACGTTGTCTCCGAGTTTCGATTCAGCAGCGGTGCACAGAGGCCCGGCTTTCAGCATCAGTTGCTTATGTTGGAAGCAAGGGAAAGGTGTGAAGCCAGCTTCCCGGGCCCGGGGGGGGGGCGGGGGGGGGGGAGCCAGGAACATCCCTTCAAAGCCAGCCCCAGGGGTGGGAGGGGCCGCTCCTGGAAAGTGACCCACAGTCTGGTCCAGGCCTGGATAATGATCAAGCAACTGGGGCAGCAGGATCTGGTACCTCTGCCCCATCCTCCCTCATCCATCATGGATCAGAGGTGCACACGTCCCCTGCTTCATCAGGGGTGATGCTTATTGCAATGGGCTGAGTGGTGGTCCCCCAAAATATGTCCACATCCTGACCCCCAGTTCATGTAAATGTGACCTTATTTGGAAAAGGGATCTTTGCAGACATAATCAAGAGAAGGAGGGCTTCCCTGGTGGCGCAGTGGTTGAGAATCCGCCTGCCGATGCAGGGGACACGGGTTCGTGCCCCGGTCTGGGAAGATCCCACATGCCGCGGAGCGGCTGGGCCCGTGAGCCATGGCCGCTGAGCCTGCGCGTCCGGAGCCTGTGCTCCGCAAGGGAGAGGCCACAACAGTGAGGCCCGCGTACCACAAAAAAAAAAAAAAAAAAAAAAAAAGAGAAGGAGATCATCTTGGATTACCCAGGGGGGCCCTAAATCCAATGACAGGTGTCCTTATAAGAGACACACAGGGGAGAGACCCAGGGAGGGGAGGTGGAGGCCATGTGACCACAGAGGCAGAGATTGCAGTGATGTGACCGCAAGCCAAGGAACGCCTGGAGCCCCCAGAAGCTGGAAAAGGTGAGAGGGATCCTCCCTGGAGCCTTGGGAGGGAGCGCAACCCTGCCAACCCGTTGATTTTGGACGTGTCAACTCCAGAACCGTGAGAATCAATTTCTGTTGTTTCATCGCCCCGTCGGCGGTGATCTGTTGTGGCAGCCAAAGGAAACTCTTACACTTACATCTCTGTTTTTCATTCCACTTGTTTGCCAGTGGTTTTCAAAGGAGGCAGCAGCGGGAAGAGGACGGAGATGGGGGCATGGGGGACAGGTGGAGATGGAGATGGGGGGATGGGAGCACAGAGAAGGCTTTCAGGGAGTTTGCTGGAAGAGCTGGAAAGAAAATGAAGTGGTGGCAGAAGGTCAGCAATCAGGTGAGGATTTTTGTATCCTCCCTACATGCGTGCCGCATCCTTGGTGGCAGTGGTGCATTGCAGGGGCATGGGATGTTCAAGGAGAGGGGTGCTGATGGCAGGACCTACGCCTTTGAGTTGGGGGTGATGGGCCAGTGCTGGGGCGTGGGTGGGGTCAGCAGGGCTCGGCCCAGCCCTGGAGTGGGCGGAGGGCAGCTCCCAGCTCCTGGCGCAGGGCAGTGAGTAGACTTCAGGTGGGAAGAGGTTGTGATGGACTTCTGTCACTGTCACATCTCCAGTGACTTTTCTCGGTGGTACCTGGGTTGTCAGAGTGGGTGGGGCGGTGGAGGTTTGAAACAAGAGCAGAGGGTGGGAGAAGGTGTGAAACAGCTGTCTGAGCGGCACTCAGGAGAGACCCGAAGGAGCGTGTGGGCTTCTGGGAGGCCACCCCCACGTGCAGGGGTCGGGATTAGGCAGAAAACAAGAGAGGCCCAGGCGCTAGGACACCCATGAACCTGGAGGACACTGTGCTGAGAAATAAGCCATCGCAGAAGGACAGTTGCTGTGTGATCCCACGGGTCTCTGGAGTCATAGAATTCAGAGACAGACAGTAGGCCAGTGGGGGCCAGGGGCTGGGGGAGGGGAGGGGGAATGAATGTTTATAGGGAACAGAGCTTCAGTTTGGGAAGATAGGAAGTTCTAGAAATGGACGGGGGTGACAGCTGCACACCAGTGACCGTGTGCTTAATGCCACTGAGCTGTACACGTAAAAAATGGTTACAATGGTAAATTTCACGTTATGTGTATTTTACCATATGGTGAATGAATGAATGAATCAAAGCAGGAGGGGTCAACCCCAAGAGGAAGAAGGAGGAAAGGACGCCGTCCCCTCCACTCCTCGAACTTCCGTTAGGAGCAACCTTGGAGGTTCTGGATCTGGGTGACCACAGAGGGTCCCCTGCGCCATCTCCAGCTCAAGCCCACCCCCCACCCCACCCCCCAGGCATCACCGCGACCTCTCTCCTGCCAGCTAACCCTCTGCCCCTGCTGCTACGGCTGTGAACGGTGGTTGAGGGAGCGCATGTGCAAGCGTGGTGCCTGCACCCACCTCACCGAGGCTGGCAAAGTCTCTGGGCTCCCGTGTGGTCGGCCGGCTAACCACCCTCACGATGACCACTGAGGGCTTTCAGAGCCCAGCCGCCCTCCTGAAAGCTCCCGCCAGGCAGGCGCGTTATGCCGGGCTTGGGGAGGGGCTCAGCCCAGGGCCGGGCACCAGCCCCGGGGTCCGCAAGGACCAGGCACGCCCAGCACATCCCTCTGCTTCCCAAGCTGCTTCCGGGCCAGGGCCAGCGCTTGGACGGGAGGTCGGTCCCCAGTGCTGTTCCTGTGGGAATGCTGGAAGCTCGGCATCCTCTCAGCCTCAGCTGCTCACCTGTGAGATGCGCATAACAGTTCCTCCTGAGACTGCACGGCTCCGCCACCCAGTTCGCGGAACATCCCCTGCTCCCTCACCACAGCCAGGCCATGGGGAAGCAGGATGGACTAGATCAACAGAAGCCCCAGCTTCCAGGGGCTGCCACGTGCCTGGAAGCCACAACGGAAACTCAGTGACAAATACCTCTGTAACCAAGTGTGGAGCTAAGCCTCCGCAGGTGGGGATGGAAACACAGTCTTATTTTTTTTTTCTGCACCGCCCTGTGAACTTGATCCAGTAGCTAGAGGCCTTGGCATTTTCTGCTCATTTTTCACGGACAGTTTTGGGGTCATTTGAGGTTGAAAACCCAGTTTTGATTCCAACATTAAGATGCGTGGTCCCAAGTAACAATCAAAAGGGCAGCTTGACGTGGCATCTGGCCCCAGCCCTCCCATCACAGCCCTGTGGGGTCAGGGGAGGGGAGGCAGGGGACCGGGGGCTGGGGGGCTTGGCTGGTGGCCTGAAGCTCCCCGGCTCTGGCGAACGTTAAAGCAGCAGCGCTTCGTGGATGGCACGGCCCAGGCCTCGGCCCGCAAACCCTGACACTGGCCCTGGTCCCCCTCCCAACAGGCCTGGGGACAATGAACAGGGACTCTCTATCCCCAAGACCTTCCTGAGTGGGCAGCCCTCCATCCAGGACTGCCCCCAGCCTCCAGCCCCCAGCCTCCTGCTGAGCGGGCCAGCTGGATGGAACCAAGGGGACCCCACTATCCACCTCCCCCCCTACAGCCACATCTGGGCCACGGGAGACAGACAGTCGCCCCAGCACGGCAGCCTCCCCTGGCTGACGGCCAAAGCCTCAGGGAGCCTTTTTCCGGCCCTCTGAGTTCCCCCAGCGTGAGTCACACCCAGGCCACGGTCACTCCGACTCCCCTGGCATCAGTGACAAGGGGTCAACAGGTGATCCCAGTCCATGACGGCCGATGCCGTGGGCGCTGCCTCTGGGCTCCGTCCTTGAGCTTGGTTAGCAGTTGAATCCTCGGCCCCCAGAGGAAGAAGCTGTATGGCCCGTGTTACAGATGGGCAAACGGAGGCGGGAGGGGCTTCGGAGCGTGGGCCTTGTTGGGGTCCCGGCTCCATCCCTCAGGGTGGTGGGCCCAGGCAGGGAAGCAGGAGGTTGGATGCTGAGAAGGAATTTGCGTTCCTTCTGTTGGACGTGATACTGCGTTGAGTGGTGCATGAAAACATCCTCATATCTGGGAGTGAAAGGATACGATATTGGGGATTTGCTTTAGAATATTCCAGAAGAGAAGACCAAAAAGAGGGTGCTGGGACCGAATAAACAAAAACAGCAGAGTTGCCCAGGAGCCACCTAAGAGCCAGGCAGCACCCACAGCCCATCCGGGTGCCCTATGAGTCGGGCAGAGCCACGTCTGCCCAGATGCCCCAGGGGAGGATGGCTCCTAAGCGTTGAGAGCTCAGCTCTCCAGGGTCAGCTTCAGGGTAAAGCCAGGCACTGCCCCCTGGCCCACTCACCTTGGCCTCCAAGCCCACCCCCTGTCATGCTGCCCAGGAGGGACACGGTGGGCAGACCTGACAGCCCTTTGCAAGGGAGCCCATGCGCTAGGAGGTCTCCCAGTGGGTGGGGCGGGTGCCCTTCCCTCATTTACAACTCAAGCCCCCCTTCCCACTCCTCAGAGGTAGGTAAGCTTTCTCTGGCGAGTTCCAAGGACAGGGAGAGGGGAAGTAAAACAGGGGAAGGAGGGCGAGTCAAATTCAGCTCAAGATTCACCTCCCACCCGAGAGAATTGAAACACGGGTCCACACAAAAACTTGACAATGGATGTTCATAGCGGCAAGCTTCATACGAGCCACACTCCATATGCATAATTTGTAAATCCATAATGCATATTCATTGTAGCCAAAGAGCAGAAACAACTCAATGTCCATCAACAGACGAATGGATAAACTGTGGTTCCTCCACGCTGTGGAATATTACTCAGCCATAAAAAAGCAATGACGCTCTGACACAGGCCATGGCGTGGATGACCCTTGAAGACAGTGTGCTCAGTCAATGAGGCCAGACACAAAAGAAATGTCCAGAACAGGCAACTCCATCGAGACAGAAAGCAGAGGGAGGGGGGATTGTTACTGGGTAGGGGTTTCTTTTGGGGGTGATGAAAATGTTCTGAAATTGGATGGTGGTAGTTGCACAGCTCTGTGAGTTAACTAAAAACTACTGAACAGTATGCTTCTAGGGATGAATTTTATGGTATGTGAATTATAGCTCAATTTTTTCCAAAAACAAGCCCTGTGTGAACAGGTGCCCAGGAAGCCCACCCTGGTGCTGAGGTCTGGCGGTCACAGGAATGAGACCCTGCCCCCTTACCCGAAATACAACCCGGCTCCTGCCACGCTGAGGGCCTGCCTGACCCGTCCCGGTGACTTTATCGTCTTAGCCTCCTCTCTCCTCCCCTCCCACCATCCACCATCCTGCTGGTCAAACACACCCAGTCCATTTCCGACCCAGAGCTTTTCACTCACTGTTTTCTCAGCCTGGAACTCACTTCTCCCTGATCTCGGTATAAATGGCTCCATTGCAGCATTAAGATCTCAGCGCAGATCCCGTGCCAGGGAGGCCTGCCCCGCCGTGCACTCGAGAGCAGCACCGCCCCGAGCTCTCCTGTACCACCTGGCAGCACTCAGCATCTTCCTGTTTCTTTGCTCATTTATTGCCTGGAGCTTGTCCACAGCTGGATTCCCAGCACCCAGCATGGTCCCTGGAGCCCAGCGGGTGCTTCATAAATGTATATTGATGAATGAATGAACATTGAAAGTATTGATATTCAGTACATGATATGGTCATTATTGAATATTGATTCACATTGAAGGGGTGCTTTTTTTTCTTTTTTCTTTTTTGGCCTGTGGGATGACCAGGGATCGAACCCAGGCCCTCGGCAGTGAAAGCACAGAGTCCTAACCACAGGACCGCCGTGGAATTCCCAAAGGGATGCCTCTTTATCCTGGAGAAGACTTGGTTACATTCAGGACTCCCGTTTCCTGAAGCAGAAGACAGCCCTGCGAGGAAGGTTTTTCAACAACCGTATTACAAGTCAAATGGGATCACATCCCTTCTCTCTTTCCATGCATTCCTCAAGGTTAAGGGCACCCCCCAGGGGGATTTTGGCCCCATGTGACTTGTGACAAGTGGAATCCACAGGGCGGACCGGAAAAACCATCTTCTGCTCCTCTGGCTCTTCAGCATTTACTGAAAGGGGTCAGTTCTTCCCCAGCTCTGGATGAAAACGTGGCCAGGCCCCACAACTTGCCTGGTCAAACGACAAAGTCCCGATTCAGAAAGGAGATGGCAGGTCCCACGTCACAGACCTGGTGAGCAGTCAGGGACTCGGGCGTGGACCCCTCTTGGGCTGTGGGCTTCCGCCCTCAGGCCTCCCCGCCTCCTGCCTCCTTCTTGGAGGTAATTCTCCTTTCAGAGCAGTGGGAGGGAGGGGCTTCCGGAACGTTCTGGCTGGATGCGCACCACCGTTGATGGTAGATTCGCCCTCTCTGGGCCTGACCCCTCCCCTGGGGGGTGCTCACCTGATTTCTTCAGAGGCTGCCTTTGGGACCGTGGCAGGCGGTCCATCTGCTTGGCGGACACTGCAATCCCAGCAACACGCAGGTGCTGACTGTGCTACGAGGAAGGCCAGTGCCACCACGAGGAAATGGCGGCACAGAGAGTTAGTAACCCGCCAAGGTCCCCCTGGGGTGCGTGTCATTGGGTGGCTCGGCTCCTGCCGGCCTCCCTCACCCCTAGGGGCCCGTATCTGAGAGGCACCCCCATCCCAACACGCAGGACCCCCTCTGGAGCAGAGCCGGCCTCTGGGCTTCCCAGGCTGAGAGGCAGGGGCCCTGGCTGGGGTCACCGCCCATCAGCAGTTCACCCCAAAGAAATCCTCTTTACCACCTCCCCCCACCCCAGCCTCCCCAGCAAATCTGCCACCTTCCCCGGACGCTCCTCTCTGCGGCACCATCTCTCGAAGCCTCTGTCAAAACTTCCTGTTGCATATAAAGGAACAAACCGAGGCGGCAAAAGTCACTCACGGTGACACAACAGCCGTGGCGGACCAGGGCCTTAAACTGTCTTGGGGTTCCCACTCCAGAGGCCCCTCTACTGGGAGGGGCTTAAGAGATCCAAAAGTTTCCATGCAGACGCTCCGCTCGTGTTGGCACTGCAGGGTGAGGCTCGTGGTGTTCCCAGCTTCTGGAGGCACCAGCACCTCTGGACGCCAGAGCTGCCACCCGGAGGCCCTCCCAAAGCCCGGTGGCCCCTGTGCCCTGGGCAACCTTCCTCCGGGAGGCCAGGTGGGATGAGCTGTCGGCCGCCGGTACTTCCCCTGTCCCCCCGCCCTCCCGCAGGGCCGGGGAGCCAGGGGAGCTTCCTGGGGAGGCCCATTAGCCCGCAGGCTCTGGCTCCTGCACGGACAGGCCGAATGCAGCTGGTCTCCCAAGGGCCGTGCGTCCCGTAGACGGACTGGGCGTCTCTCCGAGGAGGAGGAGGAGGAGGCAGCATCTGGGGCAGATCCGGGGCACAGACCCCTCTGAGCTCAGCAAGCCTCAGCAGCCGGAGCAGCGCAGGGGCCAGGCCAGGAAGCTGCCCAGGCCTCCAGGACCCGGGTCCTTCTCCAGGAGCGGACGGCGCAGGCAGAGGCCAGGTGAGAGGCCGCTGCGTCAAGGCCAAGGTCGGACACGGCTCCCACACAGCAAGTGCGCCCTTAGCAAGGTTCCTCCTGCTTGGCATCCCTGCCTTCCGGGCCCAGACCCGAGGCCTGAAAGGTTCTAAGTCTCCTCTTCTGTGGGGGAGACAGGCGGGAAAGCGGCCGGCAGGTCCGGTGACTTTCTCCCCGCCCCAGGGCCAGCGGTGCAGCGAGCCCCTGAGGGGAACAGCCCTGCCCTGGGTGCCTGCGCTGTGCTGTCTGTCGTCTGTCGGGCCCCCAGCAGGTCCCCCCAGGTCAAGGCGAGCACAGACGGTCCTCTCAGTGCCCTGAGCATGCTGGGGACAGGAGGGACTCTAGTGGCCTGGGCTCCTCCCCTGGTTGGACAGACAGTGATTGGAGACCCCGGACCACCAGGTGCCCGGCTCTGCCGTCCAGGGGCGGGCGTCCAGGCTGAGAAGCGCTCTCGGGGAGCTGAGGCTTGCTGGCTCCCCGTCCCCCGATGTCCCTGCCCCACCGGATGACTGTGGTGCAAAGGACCTGCGAGGCCCTGTCAGCAGATGTGGAGGGGCCCCCAGGGGGTTAGAGGCAGGGTCACGACTCCAGGGTGGGCACTGGGCCGGGCGGGGGCACACATGCTGGTGTCCAAGCCAAAGCAGGGGCTCAGCAGGGGAGGAGGGGCCTGGACACAGCAAAGGGGCAGGAGGACAGCAGACGACAGCTACCCAGGGAGGCTCTCCCGGTGGATGCTGCATGTCCCTGCTTTCAGAGCAGTCCTCCGGCTCCTTATCCCTCCTAAGTCTCTAGAGGACGGATCCCCTCACACTGTCCTCCACGCACATTTATAGGAGGAAACCAATCTGGTGAAGCATTCAGGGTCTCTCCTTATAAACAGAAGAGCACACGGCCTGAGGCCACTGCCTCAGCCCCCCCAGCAGCCCCCTCAGCCTAGAGCAGAATCTCTCCACTGACTGCGGGCCGGGCGGGGAGGCGGGAAGAGGTGGGAGCCCTCGGGACAGGGAAGGGGCCTCGGTCAGGTCCCATCCCCCAACCCCACCCAGGCCTGGCTCAGCGGAGGCCGCGGTGACCAGTGCAAGAATAAACAGTCTGGGGGGGGGAGGGTGAGCTGGGACGAAGTGAGAGAGTGGCACGGACATATATACACTACCAAACGTAGAATAGACAGCTGGTGGGAAGCAGCCGCACAGCACGGGGAGATCAGCTGGGTGCTCTGTGTCCACCTAGAGGGGTGGGATAGGGAGGGAGGGAGATGCAAGAGGGAGGGGATATGGGGACATATGTGTACGTGTAGCTGATTCACTTTGTTGTACAGCAGAAACTAACACACCGTTGTAAAGCAATTGCACTCCAATAAAGATGTTAAAAAAAAAAGAATAAACAGTATGATCAGTAATATGAATAGCAGTATAAGCAATACAACCCATTACATCATTAGTACAGGAAGAAGTGATATTTGTGAAATAAAGTAGTGGCCGCCATCAGCGGGGGCTCCGCGTGCTGGGGCCGCACCCATAGCCTTCACGTGTGAGCCGGGTCCGCAGGGGACTCTGCCGCAGAGTCTGGGCTCCGAGGACAGAGCTGAGACCTGTAAATGGGTGTGATGACACGGACCTTGGCCGGCGCTGCAGGTCAGGAGAACAGGTGTTCATGGTGCTTCCTGCCCCAGGCTGCTGGGCCCATTCCCAGGTCCCAGCCAGGCCCCATGGACCCTGAGCTTTGCCACCCCGGGTCTCTGAGCCTCCCATGCAGGGCACCTCAGGGGCGAGCGGGCCAGACCAGGAGGGCAGTTGACAAAAGGAGTAAAGGAAGTCCTGGGTGGAGGAACGCTCTGGCCCATCAGAGTGTGGGCAAATGTCAGGGACGGGCACGTCACCGGCCATCAACTACACAGCAGGTGTTTGTGGAGACCCCCCCCCAGGCCCAGAGCTGTGCTCAGGGTGAGCCCTGGGGTCTGGCAGGTAGCAAGCCCCGCTGTAATGCAGAGGGGCCGTGCTGACCCGAGGGCGCACTCGGGCACCTGGGAGAGGTCAGGAAGCTCAGTGGGTCATCACTGAGGGTGCTGTGTATCCATGATGGGGTGCAAGGTGCCAGGCCCAGGAATCCCAGCTGGGGAGGGTCATCGCCCAGCATGTCCCCCGGGGCACACCGTAGTGACCAGTCACGCGCAGCCACTCTGCACATCCATGCTGGCTGCTGCAGGGCCCGGAGCTGGGCACTCAGGGACTCCAAAGGAGCAGCACCCTGCAGGGTGGAGGCCAGGTCTGCTCTGGGCACTGACGGCCAAGCCCGGGGGCTGGGAACCATGCCCCGAGCTTGGCCACCCTCACATCCAGCAACTGAAACGAGCCCTGGCCTGCCCCAAAGCCGGGAGCACGTAATCTGAATTAGGCGTGAGGGAAAGTGACCTAGCGTGGCCAGCGACAGCTCCAAACAAGAGCAGGTGGTATAACGAGAGGACATCCGGTCACCGCATGGCCAAGCTGGAGGTCCCCCACCCTGGCCTCTTCCCTGCGTGGGAGCCCTGAGCGGTGGGGCTCGGACACAGACGGCAGGGGAGTAGGCGGGACCCGGTGGCCCGGGGGCCCCAGCTCCGGGGGCAGAGGGCGCACCTCTGTCCTCCTCGTTTGCAGGGATGGCGGACGCCCCACTCAGTGGCAGCAGCTCCAGGAGCAGCGGCCCGGGCGCTGCCAGCCCCAGGGAGGCGCCCAGCCACACGGCGCGGGAGGTGTTGGACGCGCTGGTCCCGTTCACCTGCGTGGGCGGCATTGCGGGCAACGGCCTGGCAGTCCGGCTGCTGGGCTCCCGCGGGCGGAGGAGCACCGTGGGCACCTACATCCTCCACCTGGCCGCGGCCGACCTCCTCTCCCTCCTCTGCTCGGCCCCCCCGATCGTCCTGAACGCCAGCTCCTGGGCGGCCCGCGTGCACCAGCTGGGCTGCCCGGCCGTCAGGAGCGCCAAGCACCTCGCCCGCACAGCGGGCCTGAGCCAGCTGGCAGCCAGCAGCGCCCAGCCCTGCCGCTGCGGCCTCGTCCCCACCTGGTGCCGGGCCCACTGGCGGCCACGCCTTTGGGGCCTGCTGTGCACCGCGCTCTGGCCGCTGGCCCTCCTGCTGACCACGCTGGCCCCGTACTTCCACGAAGAGGCCAGGCGTCCCCACCTGCAGCCGGGCTCTGTGGTGGACACCGTCTTCCACTTCTTCACGCTGGCCAGCTGCACGCCCGTCATGGCCCTGTCCAGCGTGGCCCTCTGCCTCCAGGCGCAGAGAAGCTCCGGCCATGGCAGTGGCGGCGCACGTGGCCGTGCGTGGCCGTCCTGGTCTCGTCTTTGTGCTCCTCGTCTGCGCGCCGCCCCTCGGCGTCGCCGGGCTCCTCCTCTACCGGCTGGACCTGCCCCAGAGGACGAAGACTCTGTCCAGCCGCTTCGCCTGCCTCTCCCTGTCCGTGAGCCGCAGCGCCGAACCCGTGATCTGCTTCCCGGTGGGCAGTCGGGCCACCGAGGCTGCGGGAGCCCCTGGGGGCCGTGCTGCGCAGGGCGCCGCGGAAGGAGCAGCCCGAGCTGGAGGAGGGGCAGACGCTCTCCCCTCCCGTGGCACCAACGACGGACGAGGCGGGGGTCTGAGAGGCTCAGGGCCCTCGCCGGGGCTGCCCAGCCTCGCACAGCCCTGCGTCACGTCTCCCTGCCTGGCTCCCTCCCTTTCCTGATCCCGGTGTCCAGGCAAACAGCGGATGTGAGCCAGGTCCTGGGGGTGAGAGCGGGAAGCGCGAGGAGGCCAGGGATGCTCCCAGGCCCGGAAACGTAAAAACCCTTGACAGCAGTCAGGTGTGGGCACGGAGCTATCAGACACCCCACAGCCTTGGCCGGTTCGGGCCTCCCACTGTCAGGTGCCGACCCTTCAGTTGCCGGATCATCAGAGAGAGGTCTGCGGGGGCGGGGGGTCCCAGGCTGGGCAATTAGGGCCATGAGGGGTCAGGGGGCCCGGGGCAAGAGCAAGTTATCAACCGTACCAAGATGGTTCTGTACGTCAACGGCCTCGAGGCCTGACTGTACACGCAGTGGCTGAATGCCAGCGTGGGTGACAGGACCAGAGGGCGCAGCCCCTACACAGCCACGTGAGCAGCACAGATGGCGCTGACGGGGCCTGCGGTGGGCCGTGGGCAGTGGGCAAGTGACCAGGCGGATGGAGCAGGGCCGGGTAAGAGTGCAGGTGGGAGCCTGGCCTGGATCCCCAGGTTCCTAGACCCAGCCAGGGCTGGGGGGTGGCTACGAGGGGAGGGGGAACTGGGGGCCACGTGATCTATCAGGGCCCTGGGTCTCTGTGCTGGCCCTGTTCACCCAGAGACCTGCAGACCAGGAACAGAAACCGGAGGCAGGCTCACCCCCAAGTGCCTGCTGCCCCGCTGGGTCAGTGCCCCCAGGAGACACAAGGGGCGCATGGTTTCTGCTCAGCCACACCCTGGGCCGGTTGGCACCCTGCGTGGAGCACGCATACAGCTGACATTTAATACGTGTTTGGTCAAGTGCGAGTAGCGCCACCTTGTGCTGGGCCTGGTGCTCACGGGGGTGGGCCCACAGGTGCACCCTGGCGTCTTTCAGCCTCTCCTTTGAGGCCGTTTCCTGCCTCCTCTGCACAGACTACTGGGCAGCAATGGTCTCCCTGCCCCAGTCTGCTGACCTCTGCCCTCGCCTTCTACAACAGGGCCCACTAGCTCCAGGCCGCCTCAGGACCTTTGCACCTGCTGTTCCCTCTGCCTGGAATGCTCCTCTCCCACCTGCGTGCAGAGCTCTCTCCCTCACCTCCTTCAGGTCACTGCTCAAATGTCACCTCTTCAGAGAGGCCTTTCCTACCACCTTACATAAAATAATGCAACACATACACACCCCTCAATCTTCCAACCTCAATTCATTTCCCCCGTGTGCTCACCACTGTGTGATACATGTTCACTATGAGAGCAGGGGCTGTGTCTCTTTCACTCACTGCTGTGCTCCAGACCTAGGACAATGCCTGGTACAGAGAGAGGCCCAGGACATGTCTGTGGAATGTCCCACTTGGCATGCAGGCCTGAGGGCCAAGGGGACAGCAGCCACGATAGTGGGGGTGGGGGGAACCCAGGTGGCTCAAGTCCACACTCATCTCCAAGAGGACCTCCCTCAAATGACACACCCCATGAGGGTCCTCCCCCATACCCAGGTGGGACCGTTGGTGTTTGTGTGGACACATGTACACGTGTGTGACTGTGTGAACGAAAGTGAGGAATGAGTGTGTCTGCCTGCTGGTGTACATCTATGCTGTGTGTCCAAAGTACATGACCCACACCATCCTCACCTTGTGCTGGCCACTGGTCTCCAGCTGTTTCATGCATCTGCAATATTTTTTTTCTCCCCTCTGTAGGGCGAACTCCCTGAGAGAAAAGCCTGACTCTTTTCAACCTTGCCCAAGGCTGATGGCAAAAACTGCAGTCCATCACCAAAATCCGACTTTCAGAATGAACAAGCAAGCCCACGCATGAGCTGCTACTTTGCTTTATCTGTTTTGAGGCTATGTTATTAGGAGCATACAAATTTAGGGGTGTTATATCCCGGGGAATTGGAGCTTTGGTGATAAATTATGAAGTTACCCTCATGAATCCTAGTCGTGTTATTTCTTTACAGTCTATTTGTCTGATATTAACACAGCTCCACCAGCTTTCTTTTGGTTGGTACTTGCAAGGGGTGTCTTCTCTCCTTCTTTAACTTTCAACCTTTCTGTATCCTTATCTGTTAGATGTATCACTTGTAAACAGTTCAGAGTTGGATTGAGTTGCAACTTTGAAAACTCAACCCACCATGGCGGTGAGTGGGCCTGTGTGTCCTGATTCCCACACCCCAGCCCGGAGTCAGTCCTGAGGAGTTATACAGGTGAGCAGGTGGGAAGGCCCCGCCCTCACTGAGGGACCACAGCGATCGGGGAAGGGTGGGGCGGGGCGGGGAGGACTGGCTCTGGCTTTGAGCCTTGGCTCCACCACTACCTCCCTGGGTGCCTTTTGTCCTCTCTGAGCGGTGTTCTCATCTGTAAAATGGGGACAGCCACCTCCCTCTGCTACCAGGCTGCTGTACAGAAAGGATGTCCTGCATCCATCTATCAGTGGGCACTGAGAAGTGTTATCCCTAAGGTGGGACCCTGGGCCTTCTGGTGAGGCGGCCTGTGCTGCATTCGAGCTGTACGGACACAGCCCAGCCCTGCCTGACCCATCCCAGGCCCCCTCCGTCCTGTCCCCGGGTACGCCAAGGGTCACGTGAAAGACGTCAACCCCCGAGGGGACTCACAGGATCTCAGAGGATGAGTTTTCATCCCAAATAAAGCCAGGACTTATTTGGCTCTTACATCACCTATGCCTTATTTTCCGGGGCAGGGCTGTACCCCCTCCTTGACTCAGGAGCTCCACTTCAGACTCGCAGAGCCCAGTGCACACTCACTCCGGAGACAGCCAGAGGCAGTAAACAGGGCGGTGAGGATGACCCCGGGGGCTGGATGACATGGGACAAAGGCAGTGATGACCAGGAAAGGCCAGGATGACAGGGGGCCGTCAGGGTGACGCTCTCCGTCCTGGCCAGGCAGCTTCCACTCCAGTCTGCTCCAGTCCACTCTGTTGCCGAGGCCCCCTGGCCCCCCAGAGGCTCCTCTCAGTTCCCTTTTGCCAAGGAAAACATTTGCCTTTTCCAGACCTGGCTCACTGCGGTCTGACTCAGGGAGGATGCGGAAGAGGGAAACGCACAGGGAAGAAGAGAAACGGCCAGTCACCTCCCCAAGCCTTCCTCCCTCCCGACTCCTGCCCTTTCAAGCAGCAATTACCAGGGTGCAGGGAGGGAAGCCCACTTCAGAGAGCCCCAAAACGCCTGCAATGGGGATGTATAAGCCCGACGCGGCATCTCCCGCACCTCCAAAGAGGTGCACGAGACCCCTCACAGTGACCCCCTCGCAGAGCGTCCGGACCTCCAAGAGTGACCCAAGGCAGCCTCTCCACCTGGCCAGACTATTCTGCCCGGAAACAAAACGCGGTAACCAGGGAGGGAGCCGAATCAGGACCCTGAGCAAGCCCTGCCTCAGGCCCGCCCACCAGGCCCTGCCCCGCCAAGCCCCGCCCCTCCAGGTCCCCGGGATAAGCTCCTCCCCAAGCCCCGTATTGCCCCCTACAAGCCCTGCCCTAGGCCCCAGGACCAGGCCCCGTCCAAACAAGCCCCACCCAGATAAGCCCCGCCCCACCAGGTCCCACCTAAATAAGTTCCTCCCAAGTCCCGCCCTTCCCCAGACAAACCCCGCCTCCAGGCCCATCCCAGCCTCAAGCCCCGCCCTCCACCCCTTGTAAAGATCCGCCTAGCAAGGGTCCCACACTGGTGAGGAAGGGCTGGGCCTGGCTGGGGCCAAAGGCGGTATGTAGTAGGGGGCCCTGGAGCTCAGAAGCCTCCCACTAGAGCCCCTGCCCAAACCGAGGAGCCCCCTCATGCAAACAGCTTCCAGCAGTCACAGCCCCACCATAGCTCCCGCGGACCCTGAGCCTCTAGTCCCAGGGGTGCCTGAGACCAGCTTCCTCCTGCCCCAGCCTGGTCAGGGGAGGCCGTGTGCCGGTGAGGTCCCCCCTGCATTAAGGCCCACTCAAAATGTGATTATCAACCTGTCAGCACTTGCACGCAGGCAGCCCTCACTGGGGGCCGTGCACAGTTCCAGGCACCGTGCAGACGAGCCCCGTCAGTCCCCCGCAGCACTGGCAGGGCGTCCTGTTAGCACCTCCTTCTACAGCTGAGGTAGCTGAGGTGGTGAAACACTGAGGGGCTTGTCACCGAGCCAAGAGGCAGCAGAAATGGACTCTGAGGCCAGGCGTTCAGCTCCAGAGTCTATGAGCTCAACCCACGTGCCGGTCACCACTCTTCATACTCTTCAGCAAACCCAGAGCCCAGCACGAAGTTGCATTGGTAAACAGACAACTGGATGTACCCTTAGTGCTCTCCGTCCCAAAACAATCCAACCTCAGGGTTGCATCCAGTGACACCAGACAAGACCGAGAGCAGGGACAAGGCTCGTTCTGACAACTGGAGAAAAAGTGAAGCCACACACTGGTCAGGGAGACCCCCCAGCTCCCTGGGCAGAAGGTTGGAGGATTCTTTACTGGGTGTGTTAGTTTCCTGTTGCAGCTGTAACAAATGACCACAAATTTAGCATTTTAAAACAACACAAATTTGGACTAACATCTCTGAGTGGATGGACTTGGAGCTACTTTTTTTTTATACATATAATTAGGAAAACAGCTCTTTGTAGGGGTACTTGAGTCTGTTGTTGCCTGAAAGGTCGCTAAAACGTGACGCTACAGAGAGCTTCTGGCCAGCGGAGCATGCATTTTGAATGAAATGAGACTTATTAGCTAAATCACAGCCGATGCTTCACTTCTTAACCTTGTTCAGCAAATAACATTTTCTCAGGGTCTTAGGGTCCTATTTTCCATGTTTCTCTCTTAGTTGTATCAGAACCAGATCTTCAATACTTTAAACTTGGTGACACATTTACATATGCTAAAAAATGAAAGTGGAATGCAATCCCTACAATGGTATAAAAGTGAAATATTTCTTTAGTTAGAGATCATTTGAGTAACCACTTTAAGCTATTGGTTCTAAAAACTGAATAAAAAATGAAATATAGGGACTTCCCTGGCAGTCCACTGGTTAAGACTCTGTGCTTCCACTGCAAGGGGCACGGGTTCAATCCCTGGTCGGGGAACTAAGATCCCGCATGCTGTGCAGCACGGTCCAAAAGAAAAAAAGAAAGAAGAGAAGAAAAGAAATTCCACTTGAAATAAATAAATTAAATACAGATTCATCATCCTACAGTTCGGGAGGTCTGAAGTCTAATATGGGTCAGCAGGGCTGCATTCCTGCTGGAGGCTCTAGAGGAGAATCCGTTTTCCTTGCCTTCCAGTTTCTAGAGGCTGCCTGCTTTCCTTGGCTGGTGGCCACTTCCTCCATCTTCAAAGCCAGAAGCATAACATCTTCAAATCACTCTCTCTCAGCTTCCATCACCACATCACCTTTTCTGTCTCTCACATGCCTGCCTCCCAGATCTTCCAAGGACTTACTGGGCTCACCCAGACAATCCAGAATAATCTCCCCATCTCAAGACCCTTAACTTGGTCACATCTACAAAGCCCTTTTTGCCATATAAGTTCACATATGCACAAGTCCAGGACATTAGGACATGAACATCTTTGGGGGACCATTATTCTATCTACTGCACAGTGGGAAATGGCCTGTCCAAGAGTCAAGACTGGGACTTCCCTGGTGGCGCAGTGGTTAAGAATCCACCTGCCAATGCAGGGGACACAGGTTCGAGCCCTGGTCTGGGAAGGTCCCACGTGCCGCGGAGCAACTAAGCCCGTGCGCCACAACTACTGCGCCTGCGCTCTAGAGCCCGCGAGCCACAACGACTGAAGCCCGCGCGCCCAAATCCCGTGCTCTGCAGCAAGAGAAGCCACCGCAACTACAGAAAGCCCACATGCAGCAACAGAGACCCAAAGCAGCCAAAAATTTTTTTAAAAGAGATGAGACAAATACGATTATTATTAAGAACATTTGGGTGGGACTTCCTGAACCGTTAAGTCACCCACCACCCAAGCCAGAAACACGGACATCTTCCCAGCCTCTCACCCTGCTGCGGGTCAGGCAACAAATTCCAATGATTTAACCCATGAATATTCAGCAGTTGTGCCCCTCACCCCCTCCACCTGGTCACCTCTCCAGACTCTGGCCACACTTTCCTGCATCACCCTGTCCACCTCCAACATCTTCTCATGGTCGTCACCAGAGGGATTTTTCTAGAACACAAGCTGAGCCGATCTCCCCCTCCTCCCACCCGTGTGAGACCCAGGCTCACCCCACAGCCAACCAGGACCACAGGAGGCCCAAGATGGAGAAGCTCGTGGAGGACCCCAGACCCAGCAGGGATCGTTCTGTTCTGATGCCAAGACCAACGCTCACCGTCGGGGAAAACTTTTAAGAGGTAAAAAGCAGTGCAAGTGAAATAACAAGCGCCACACCAAATCCCAGAGGTCAGAGAGGTCTACAATTTGGCCTTATGGCTTTCCATCTTTCTTACGCATATCAGTGTGTTTTACGTAGATTAGAGCGTACTGAATATATAGCTTTGTATCCCATTTTTATCATTAAACATGAACATTAAATGATTACATAGTGTGATTATAAGGTGATTCTAGGGACTTCCCTGGTGGCGCACTGGTTAAGACTCCGCGCTTCCTCTGCAGGGGGCATGGGTTCGATCCCTGGTCGGGGCACTAAGATTCTGAACGCTGGATGGTGCGGCCAAAAAAACAACAAAAAAAGATTCTACCATTCGATTTTTACAAAGCATCTGCAAAAAGATGAATTCCTAAATATTATAGAGGAACTCTGGGGTAAAGATGGCAGACTAAACACATACATCAACTGAAGGTCACCCAGGAGTCAAGCGGACTGATTCCACAGAATCACCAAAGGCTCAGGAGGTAGGGGCCTTGGGTGATAAAATAACCAGGCTGGAGGAAAGCCTTTCAGAGAAGCAATCACTCATAGAGACAGACAGTAGGACAGAGGCTACCAGGGGCTGGGGGAGGAACTTAGTGTTTGATGGGGACAGGGTTTCCATTTGGGAATATGAGAAAGCTCTGCAAGTGGACAGTGGTGATGGCTGTACAATACTGGGACAGTGCTCAGTGCCACTGAGATG
The DNA here is from genome assembly GCF_026419965.1 of Kogia breviceps. Classification (NCBI taxonomy): domain Eukaryota; kingdom Metazoa; phylum Chordata; class Mammalia; order Artiodactyla; family Physeteridae; genus Kogia; species Kogia breviceps. The sequence goes on along the minus strand of NC_081316.1, from coordinate 18,353,956 downwards.
TAGCCTTCAGAATGGCTAAGATGGTAAACTGTATGTGTATTTTGCCACAATTTTTTTGTTTTAAAGATGCAGTCAGATCCGCAAACCCCATCTGCTACCCAGCGAGCCTCCTCCCCAACCTGGGAGAAGACTCACCGCAAGCCTAGTCTCTGCTGTGGGTAAAACGGGCACCTCTGCTCTGGGGCCCGAGGCACAGTGGTGGCGGGGATCCTACACAGAGGAAAGAGCATCAAGCGGGGAGATGAACGGCAAGGCCGAGCCCCCCCTCCGACACCACCCCCGGCCACTGGGGATCCAACAAGTCCAAAGGGAAAGACAGGCACCGACCTCCGGGCCCCAGCTCCAGGGCCGGGCAGCTGACTCCACAGCGGGGTCCTCGGTCAACGAGCCCGTGTGCATCGGAGGGTCCAGGCCTCAGTAGATACAAGTGGACAGCCAACAGGTGTCTGCAGAGAGCCATCCTGCAAAGGCAGACAGAAGCAACATGGGGGAACAAAAACGCTGCGGGAAGAGGAAGCAGGGAGCAGTACACCAACAGCACCCCAGGAGAGGAAGGAGGAGAGAGAGCTGTAAAAAATGGAGAGTTCTTAAACCGTGAAAAATGTGATCGTATGAATTTTCAAAACAAATAGAACAGTTGGGCAAATAAGGCTGAGGAACAGCTCATAAAAAGAAAGCAAGGGCTTCCCTGGTGGCGCGGTGGTTGAGAGCCCGCCTGCTGATGCAGGGGACGCGGGTTCGTGCCCCGGTCCGGGAGGATCCCACATGCCGCGGAGCGGCTGGGCCCGTGAGCCGTGGCCGCTGAGCCTGCGCGTCCGGAGCCTGTGCTCCGCAACGGGAGAGGCCACAACAGTGAGAGGCCTGCGTACAGCAAAAAAATAAAAATAATAAAAGAAAAACAAAACACTAAGCTAGAGGGGACACGGCAGATACTATAATGGTGTAGTGATAAAGTCTCATGTTTTCCACTTTACTAAGCTTTGAAACTTCACCCCAAACCCCAGAGCCCTCCCTCTGACAGCAAGCTCGCGGCCCCCTTGTCCGTGTGTGGCAGGACCCCCGCCTCCAACTGCTTAGTTGAGAACAGCTCGTAGGTGCAAGGCTGGAAGCTGGGAGACCAGAACACCAGTGGAGTCAGGAAAACGGGAAGCCACGGTGGGCACTTCAGTCCCAGGATCTCACCCAGGACGCTGGCTGCACAGAGAAAAGAAGCAGCTACCAATCACCCTCAGCGCTAAGAGGACAGAAGGGCCGCGAGCTCAAAGGGTGGGCCCCGCAGCTCTCTGAGGAGTGGGTGCTGTGCAGCCTCTGAGGACAGGCGAGAGGCAGATTCTGAAAGCACCAAAGGCAGCTGCCCTGCTGGAGTGACACTGAGAGGGACAGGAAAATAGGGCCCAGGTCCCTTCTACCATCTCCAGCCTCCCTCTGGAGCCGGCTGCTGGCAGACAGGGGGACCAGGCTGTGGCCTGCTGAGCGTCAGCCCAGCATCACAGAGCAAAGTAGAGAAAGGGGGACTTGGAGGAGAAAGGTGCTGTGTAGCAGCCAGCGACCCCGAGGCGGACGGGAGGAGGCTGTGCTGGGATCCGGGGAGGCAGGCTGCGGGCGGGCGTCTGGGCCAGGACAGCAGCAGTGCGATGGGAAAGACACGGGCAGATTCCGAGCGTGGTTTGAAGGCAGGGAACAGAGGACTTGCTGGCAGGCCACTGTGGGGTATAAGAGAAAGGTGCACAGGATGAGCGTGAGAGTTCAGGGGTGAGCGACCTTAAAGACCGAGCTGCAGACGTAGACGGCGTGTCAGTGTCCTGGGGCAGCTGCAACAAATGACCACAAAGTGGGCGGCTTAAAACCACAGAAACTTGTTCACTCCTGGTTCTGGAGGCCACAAGTCCACAATCAAGGTGTCAGCAGGGCCACACTCCCTCCCGAGGCTCCAGGGGAGGAGCCTGCTTGCTTCTCCCAGCTTCTGGGGCTCCAGGTGTTCCCGGGATTGTGGCCGCGTCCCTCCAATCTCTGCCTCTGTGGTCACATGGCCTTCTCCGCTTCTTGTGTCTGTCCTCTTCTGTCTCTTATAAGGACGCCTGTCATTGGCTTGAGGGCCCACGGGCCGCCAGGATGATCCCATCTTGAGATCCTTAATTACGTCTGCATAGACCAAAAAGTCTTATTCAAAGGTCCTGGGTAGTACGATGAGGGCATGTCTTTTTGGGGCCACCCTTCAGCCCTCTGCCGAGGAGCCAGTCAGGTGCTCAGATTGGGACGTGTTGAGTTTGAGATGCCTCTTAAATACCCAGGTGCAGATGTGAGCAGGCATTCACTGGGCGCTGGGGGAAGACGGCCGAGAAGACAATCATCGGGGAGCCAACGGCATATAATTGGCCTTAAAGCCCCGAGTGGCTCAGGCCTCAGTCTCCCAGATTCAGAGGGGGGATCCAGGATTCAGGTGTCTGGCTTATGGAGAGCGGCCACTCGAAGGAAGAGAGTGAGGAAGCAGGTGGGCTCCGGGGAAGCTGAGAGAAGAGGAGGTCTTAGCTGGAAACAGGCATCGGCCTGATCCCAAAGTGCTGGGGGACAGATCTCACCAGAGTCCTCCCGCCTTGAGCCAAGGGCCAGCATCTGGAAGCTCTGTGTCCTGCTGAGTTCTGTCCAAATTCCTGAGCCCAGAACCCAGGAGTTTGATAAACCGTTGTTTTATACCATAGTTTTGGGTAAATTTGTTATGCAGCCATAGCAACGGGAACAGCCTTTTTTTCCTCTGCTGAATGGGAAAGCCCCGGCCAGCATCTAGTTCAAGTGTGGCCCTGGCCTCACCCCACCTCGGAACTGGCCCTTTTTGCCCCCACCACCCACAGGTAGAACACCCCCTGCCTCTTCCCAGACCAGGAGCCTAGCAGGCCCACTGCTTCCCCGCCTCTGACTGCCCTAGTTCTGTCTTCTTTCTGGAACACAGGGATGTTTATCATTGGGTGGGGCGTGCCTTCATGTTTTTAAACCTCTTTTTCATTTTATTAGGATGGCTGGGGGTGGGGTCAGAGATGGGGGTGAGGGCCATGCCCCGAAGCATAAACTTGCAGTGTCATCTTGACGGGAAGCCTGAGTTCTATGCCTCCTGCCCTCAGTGATGGGGGCCCGGGGGACGCCCGTGGGGCCTGCCCCTCCCGTTGCCTCACCAGGGGAGAATAAAGAATGGGACGGCACAGCCCCTGTTCTCAGGCTTTCTGAGGCGGAGGGTCCCGGGCTGTCTCTGTGCTGTAGAAGAAAGAGGCAAGTTTATCCCCAGCTGAGGCCCCGGATCAACGGCCTGCTGGTGTCTTCCCCGTACATTCAGGGACAGGGCCAGCAGTCCGCACGGGGTTTGCTAGGGCTTGGCTGCGTGGATCTAAGTGCTGAAGCCAGCAGGGAGATCCACCAGCAAGGGTAACCTCTGTCCTCTCACTCCAGGAAAGGGTGTGAAAGACACCAGGACGCTCCTGCGTTCACTGCAGAGGATCAACCAGAAATTCCCTGCCCCGGCTCGGCTGTGTCATCCAGACCTGGGCACCCCACGCCCGTCCACAGCCTCTGTCTGGCCGGGGCCACTAGGAGCCTCTGTAGCATCTCTGGGCAAATTAGAAACTGGAAGCCCCCTCCCCATGCCAAAGAAGGGACTTCCCTGGCGGTCCAGTGGTTAGGACTCCTCGCTTTCACTGTCGAGGGCCTGGGTACAATCCCTGGGCGGGGAACTGAGATCCCACAAGCCGCGCGGCACAGACAAAAAAAAAAAAAAAGAAACTGAAAGCCCTTCCTCTGAGTGGCCACAGCCAGTTTCGCAGGACTTGATAGGCTGGGCACAGGTGGGTTTCAGCCCCAAATCACCCTCAAAAGCCACTTCTGTCCACTCCCGAGAAAGGTGAGCAGGTCCAGCTCGGGGGCAGGACCCCTCTGACTACTGAAGTTTTCCACGTGGGGCTAAAGTCTCACACGAGTGGCATCACAATCTCCGAATGGTGTGGACACTGTGCTTAATTGAGAAGAGAGGGGCGTGAGAAGCCCTCTGCTGGGTCTCTGTTTCTCTGGGTCCTGGAATCTCTAACTCACTGCGTTGAAAGAATCCAAGTATGGCTTCCCGCTAAGGAGGTTCACTTCTGATTTGTGGCAGAGACTCCAAAACAGGGCTTTCCAAGTGTTTCTGAGCATATACCCCCATCAACAACATATACAAAATCATACACCATGACCAAGTGGGATTTATCCCAGGAATTCAAGGTTGGTTTAACATTCAAAATTCAGTTCACGCAGAGTCTACCGTATTCGTAAAGGACACACCCCACATGGCCATCCCCATAGGCACAGAAAAACCTGTGACAAAGTCCAAACCCTAACCGTGATGAAAAAATTGTTTTTAAAAAAAGCTAATAAAAATTTGTAAATAAACAAAAACTCTCAGCAAACTGAGCATGGAAGGGACATTCCTCCCCTGATACTGCAAATGGGCATTAGGGAACGTGGTGGAGGTGAAGGACGGCCCAACCCTACACGTTAACTGAAATTTCTTGCGTGGTACGCTGGCAATGGGTGGATTTTATGGTATGATACTCACACCTCAACAAAGCCGTGCAACAGAATAACTCATCGGCAGCTGAGGGCAGGGGAGAGAGAGCTGAGTGACGGTTCCAGTAGAAAAGGGGGGAATCGTTGCTGAAACAGGCAGGCAGCCCGAAACAAAGAGAGAAGTCAGAGATCAAAATAATTCACAGGCTGGACAAGGCAAGCTGGCGTAACTAAGAATCTGCCCGCCTACAGTGAGCCCAGGTCGGCTCACTCACCCCACTTTTCCTCCGAGCAAAGAAGTTTCCAGACCAAATAAGGCTGCAGCTTTTGAAATGCTCCTGGCACAGAACGCAGTTCCCTTTTAATACCAGGTTGTAACTCAGGCCTAAACCACCCCCAAAGCAGCCTGGTGCCCATCAGCCCGCTCTGATCACCTGGTAGCTCCAAACAAACCCAGGTAGACACAGGGCAGGGCGGGGCTGGCCCACCGGCGAGGGGCGAGGGTGCGCCCTGCTGCACGGAAGGGAGCCCGGGGTGCCGGCCCAGGTGCAGGGCTCGCCGAATCAGCAGCATCGGCTGGCAGCAGACCAGCTCCTGGGGCTCTGGGCACCCTGGCCATGGCTGAGTGCGGGAAACACCATTTGCTCAACCCAGATGAGGAGCCACACGTGGTCTTGTTTCGTCTTCACGGCAGCTCTGCAACAAGATGACAAGGACGGCGGACACTTCCTGAGCGCTGAAGCACTCTTTCAAGGGCCTTGTGAGTTTAAAGCTTTTGATCTTCACAGCAACCCTGTGAGATGGGTCCCGTTACCTCCCCATTTTACAGACGACGAAACTGAGGCCCAGGGCCATGCAGCCCGTTCAAGGTAGATCTGGGCACGCACCCCAGGGCTGACATGCTCTGAAGTCGGGGCTCCGTCCTGGGCCGTATCGCCCCTACCCCAAAAGAAGAAAACGGCAGGCCCCCTCGTTGGTGCCTCCACAGAGGCGAGGAGGTACGCCCACCCAGAAGGGACCCTGATGCCAGCTGCTCCTTCAGGAAGGGCTGCAGCCTGCAGGTGCCGGCAGCTCACGCTCCTTTGGCCCGAGATGTTTTCTCCTTTTTGGGGGCTACCCTTTCCAGGCTGAATTCTAGGTCATTTTTTTGAGCAACCAGCTACAAATATTTTCCTAACAAAGTCTCTCTGGGATGAGAAACGGAAAACTTTTGTGTTGCAACTATCAACTCATGACATTTTAACCATGGGTCAAAGCCGGCTTGAGTGGAGGGCAGTGGTGGAGGGGGGAAGGAAGGCTCCATGCGGGGCAGAGGTGTGAGGCAACCACAGCAAACCACACGGGGCAGTGCCAAGAGCCCAGTAGCCCGGCCCAGACCTTGCCAACACACACTGCCCACTGCCCGCTGCCCACTGCCATGCTGCGGACTTCTCAGCACAGCCGGAGAGGCGGCCCATTCCCGTCCCTCTGACAGAAGAAGCCACATTCAGTAGAGCCGGCATCCACACGCAGAGCCCCCCAACTCGGGAGGTCTCCCGCCCCCTGCCCCCCCACACACACCAACTTCCTTCCTCTACTTCAAGCTCTTCCTGGCAGGATGGCCCACGCGATGAAGGTACAGGGCCCGCCCTTTCCGGTGCCCTGACTCGGCACCGCCTCTGTGCCGGGACTGGATAGACCCAATAAGATACACAGACGTGGGCACAACTGGGTCAGCGAAGATCCTTTTAGCTGCTAGCGATGGAAACCCAAGGCAGACCTTCCTCAGCTAGAAAAGGGGATTAATGAGTCCGGGACACTGAGAAGAATGGGCTGGGGATCAGGTGTGGCTGGATCCAGGTGCTCGACGTGATCAGGTTATTCCCCCACACCCGGTTTTGGCGCTGCTTCTGTGTTGGCCTCCTTCTCTCCGACAGACAGGTTTCCTCTAGGTGGCAGGAGGGGTGGCTGTGGGTCATCCCCAGTGGAAGAAGAACCAACACCTTTCTTTTAGCATCTGTCTGAGGACCCCAGGGTAGATCCCTGATGGGCCCTGTTTGGATTCTAGCCCTTCCCTGAACCTGGTCCTCCTGTGGCTGTTAGGGTATGTTCTCTCATCCAGCTGAGGACCCAGAGCCTCCCTGTGGCAAGGGGATTGGAGCTTGTTACCACAGAGGCAGGGAGATTAGCACCCTCAGGAGGCAAAAGAGCTGCCACCGTACCCCTCAGCAACCATGAAACAATGCTTCAAACACAGACACCTTGTGACCTTGTAGCCACATCCAGGTTTCCCACCAGCCTGGGCCCTCAAGGGCAGCAGGAACTGCGGCTCTACACGAGGCAGTGCCCTCCGTGCTGACATGAATCATCACCAGACCGTGTGTGGCACTTAAAGACACAATGCACCCGGGTCCCCACTCCTTCCTCTTCCTGAAACATTCAGTCCTATAGCCACTTCACGGGAGCAAGTGAGGAGGGCGTCCATGGAAGGGGGAGGAGGCGGGGCCGTGGTGCAGAGTGGGTGTCGGGCCTGGGCAGGGGTGGGGTGTCCCCAAGAGAGGGGGCACAGAGAGGGCAGCCAGGTGGGGGGGCGGGGCCCAGCACTGGCAAACGCAGGGTGGTCAAGTGTGTGGGCCTGGTGGGAAGGACAGGCTCCATCAAGATGCTGGATAAATGGCATTGGGGTGGGGGGGGCTCCTGAGGGAGACTGAGGCCAAAAACCCAGACACCTGAACACCAGTGTCTCTGAGGGCCCCGGGGATGGGAATGACGATGGGGGCGGGAGGGTGCAGTTGGTGACAGGGTAGGAGCCACACTGATGCCCGGAGCCCCCGTGCAGGCCCGGCCTCTTCTCCAGCGGCGGCTCTAGGCAAAGCACCGTCCTCAGCGCTGTCCTTCCTTCGAGCCGGGCCCTGCGTTTTCCTCTCCAGTTCACAGTGCTACACCTGCCAACTTGAAGCTCTAGTTCCAGTTGGTAGAAAATCAAGCAGAACAGGTACATTTTCTCCCCCTTGTCGTTTGTGCCCAGGACAAGAGCTGCCCTGCGTGGCCGGCGCCCACCTCCCCGCTAAGGCCCCGAGTGTCCTGCGCTCACCGGTTCTCAACCACTTCGCAAAGTGACGCTTTGAGCAAAGAAGGGACGAACGACCATCGGAGACACATAACACACATACTGTGGGCCGCGTGCACGTATTTTTATTTAGTTTTTAAATCACTTATATCCCTTTGAAACACAAAGAACTCTGAGGATAAAAGAATACATCCACCTGGGGTTCTCTTCAACGAGGGACCCGGGAGGACACCTCCGGGGGCTCTGGGTCTGCAGGGTCAGCAGCGCCGGTGCTCCGGGGCGGCTCCTTCCCGAGACCATCACCGGAACAGCGCCGAGGACGGGCAGGCGCCAGCCCAGGAGCCTCCATAAACCTCACCCGGGCCTGACCTAGGGCCCGCACAGCAGCAGAACGGCCAGAGCTGTCAGGTCAGGTTGGGGCCACGGCAGCCACGAGGGGACAAACAGAAGACGGCCTCGGTGAGTCACAGCCCCCACGAGGGGCGAGTCGTGCACGGGGGCGCACGGGAGAAGTGCCCGCGCCAAGACGTCCCCTGTGCGCCCTCTCTCACGCCGGCCAGCCCTGGACGGCGGGGACATCACCTTTATGGAGTCTGAGGCCCAGGCAGGTTTCCGAGGGAACAGAAGCTTCCCGACACCGGAAGCAGCAGCCCGTGACCCCGGGGGCGGGACCTCGGGGGACGGCCTGGGCCGGAAGTGAGGAAGGGGGCGCCGCACTCCAGGGCCTCCCTCACAGCAGCCCCGAGGAGCGGCCCCCCGCCCCAGCTGCGCCCCCCGCCTCTCCGCCGCGACCCACCACGTCAGGGCAGCTCTCCGCCCCGCGCTCCCCGCAGCCACCTCGCCCGTCGCCGGGGAGACGGCGTGGCTCCGCCCGTGGCCCTGTCACCGGGAGCTGCCGCCGGGGACGGAAAGACGCCGGGGGCAGCCCGCTCACCGGCAGCCACAGCTTCAGACACAGAGGCGGTGCAGACGGTGGGGTTCCCAGCCTCACTTCCCCTTCTCCTTCCTCTTGCCCCTCCGCTGGCCGGTCAGCTGGTCCAGCTTCTGGTCCAGCCGCCTCTGCAGCTGGGCCCTCTTGGCAGGGTCCAGGGACCTGTCCTTGGTCCCACTGCCGGCATAGAGGACCCCTTCCCGGCTAATCCTCTGCCGCGCGTGGGCGCGAGCCCTCTCCCCGCAGCCGTGGATCTGGGGGACACAATAGGCAGTGCTGCGCCAGGGGCGGGGGAAGAGGCCCCCAGTTCTGCCTCACAGAGCTCGTGGGGTCAGGAAGCCCCAGCACCAACCTCAGAGGGGCTCCCTACCCCTCCCGCACGTGGACCCTCACCTACGGGCTCCCGGGGGCGGGGTTGGGCAGGGTCCACACCCTCGCGGGGCTGGCAGCTAGAGCCCAACACCCTTCCTGCAGCCCTGCCTAGACCCTCCTCCGAGCAGATGCCAGTGCAGGGCTCCCACACCTCCTTGGCAGGGTGATGTCAATCTGCTTGGTGGCGACACACGCACAGGCCCATCGTTTGTATGTGGGTGATACACACACGCACAGGTCCAAAGTTTATATGTGGGTCTCACACACACACATGCACAGGTCCACCGTCTGTACGTGGGTCACACACACACACGCAGAGGCCCACAGTCTGTACGTGGGTGACACACACACCGCACAGGCCCACAGTCTGTATGCGGTGCATACACCCAGGATCTGCATCCTGGAGAGAGAGCCCTGCCGCCCTCCCCACTGCCCGAGCCCGAGGGCCCGCGTACCTCGGGCAGGTGGTGGCTGAGGCAGTAACGGCGGCCGCAGTGCAGACAGAGCTGGCCCAGGGTTACGATGCTGGCTGAGCACTTGGCGAGGCTGCAAGTGTTGTCAGCCTTGATGGCGGCCGAGACCAGGGCGTCAAAGTCCTCCCCGGCGGGCAGATCTATGGCCATGGGTCCTGAGGGGAGAAAGGCGTCACCGGAACAGGCAAGGAGAAAGGAGTCGGACCGGAACTGTCCCGCTGGGCCCACGTCTGCCCCATCGAGCAGCCGCGCCCGGCCTCCTGCTGTCGGGGCCACAGCGAGTGAGTGGATGCAGCACCGAGCTGGGTCCCTCACTGAACCGACGACCAGTCACACGAGGCAGTGAAGGCACGAGTTCCCAGAAAGGGCTGGCAGTGCTGGGAGCAGGCCTGCACGACGTTCATCCTCTTAAACCCAGAAAAGCATTTAAATATGAGAATGTTCCTCACCTCGTTAAGTATAAAAAATGCCCAAACTACCACGCCTCCAGGGTAATGGTCAGGTGAACTACTGCACGTTCACCGGCCAGGGTTAACGAAACCTTAGCGTTCGTAACCAGGTGTGTGAAAATCTTTTAAAGCTGTAGGAAAACGCTCAGAAGAGGAAAAGAGACACCACTGTAATATGGCCGTAATTCTGTAATTACACCATAATCCTGGCTGCTTGAAGAAGCGTTTCGAACCCCAAGCAGTGCCAGGACCCCTGAGACGGGGTGATGTCTCCCCAGGGCGCTCGGTCCTCAAGTGGCCATGCCCCACGCCTTCCTCTGGAAGGAAGGCCGGTTCCCCCAGTCATGCCTTCCTGGCACCCGTCCTCCGCGGCAGCTACACGTTCTCAGTGGGGTTTCAACAGGAGTGAAGCACCTCTTTCCCCCATCAGAGTGTCAACTCCCACAGGGCGGAGATGGCGTCCGTCTTGCTCACTAGCGCAAAGCTTGGCACACAGAGGTCGCTCACTAAATGTCATGGAGTGAGCTCAGACGGACCCTCAGACGCAGGGAGGCTGGCTGTGAGCGGTGAAAATTATGCTCATGCAGCTTTGCACACAGGCATCAAGGGATACGGGGAACAGGACCACCTTTGCGGTCTTGCCAAGAGGGAAGCAGCTGTAACAGAGCTCACCTAGGCGTCTACAGAAAATCCAGACCCTGGACCTTCAGTCTCAGTATGGGATGGGGGTGCAGAGTAAACAGGCCCTGGGCGCCCCAGCAGAGGGCCAGCTCAGCCCGGGATGCGACAGCGGAGTGCACAGCCCTGCCTGGGACCCCGCGAGCCCATGGAAGGAGCACGGTTGCCGCGGCAGGGCACCGCGGCTGCCCCTCCGTTCCCAGGGGTCCTGGGCCCACCCCGGCTACTCCTCCGGGCCCTTCACCTGCAGTAGAAGATCTGAGGGCTCCCTACCTGCCGGGCCCTAGGCGAGGCCCCGGGCACACAGAGGCCACTGTGACTAGCACGGCCCTCAAGGGAACTCAGACCACACCGACTGAAACCGGGCACAAAATGCAGGATTAGGGCAGGGGCACCACCGGGAAGGGGTCCTGATTCTTTCGAGAGTGGCAAGTGGGTCTGTGGTGGGCCAAACTCCACAGTAAACGGGCCACCACGCCTGTGTTCTCGCGAGTCAATCAGCTTACCTTCTGCCTCTTTCTTCTTTTTCTTTTCTGGTAACTTCCGCGACCCGGAGCCCGTGGCCCGCGGCCCCTCCCTGGCCTGCTGCTCCTGCTGGCTCCCCGCCCTCTGCAGTCTGTCCAAGTGCAGAGCCTTCAGGTCTGGCTGGCCCCGGCTGCTCTGCTCCCCGATGGGGGGCTCTGTCTGCGCTGGGCTGGGGGGCTCTGTCTGCGCTGGGCTGGGGGGCTCTGGACACAGAGGGGCTTTGCTGCCAGGCCCTGCTGGGGGTGCTGGAGCCACAGGGGCCAGTGGGACCCTCTTGCTCACGGTGATGAACCGTTCCTTCCCCTCTCCGGCACTTTCATGCCTCAGCCCGTACTCTTCCGCGATCTGATGGACCCACATCCTGTCCTGTGAATCCAGGGAGGCAGGGAACTCTAGCTGTGTCTTCTCACTCGCCACAAACTCCGTTATCACGGCCCTGAATTGCTCTGCGCCGTCTCTGCTCCTGGCCCCCTGCCAGCCGCCTCCGTTGAGGATGGGCTGAGGCTGGGCCTCGGAGGACAAAGGCGCCGTGCCCGGCTTCTTCCGATCCAGCACGGGCCCTGTGGGCCGCCTGCTCCCGGGAGCCCTCCTGGCCGTCGCGGCAGAGCCGCGGGGCTTCGCGCCGGCCTGGCCAGGGCCCTGGGCACCCTCACGGGAGTAGTTTTCAGGAACGATGTCGTCGAGATACTCAAAGGCTGTGCGCACCTCCCCGCGTTCCGTGAAGTAGTCCAGCAGGGTCTTCAGGAAGGCGTGGCTGTTGACGGTGCGGGAATCGCAGACGACGGCCACGTGCCGCCGGGCGCGGGTGATGGCCACATTGATGCGCCGGTCCTCGGCGAGGAAGCCGACCTCACCTGCACACGAGCCGGCGGGGCGCAGGGAGCAGAGACTAAGGGTTAGGAAGGCAGGCCTCCCCCCGTCGGCGACCGTCAGCCGAGAAGGACCACGTGGCTCCGTCCACCCCCGCAGCCAGGGGCCCCGTCGCTCAGCACCCACCCCTCGGCCCCCAGCCGCCGCCTGGGACGGTCCCGCCGTCCCACCTGGGGCTTTGGCAGCTACCAGGCTGCCGCTCATCCCCAAGTCGGTGCAGAGTCCTCTCCCTAAGCCCAGACCCAGGACACAGCCCAGGGCTGCAGCTGAGGCCGACACATGCGGGAAAGCGCCAGGGACGTTCCAGTGTGTTCTTCCCCCGCCTCAGCTTATCCCCCCCTCTTATCTGCTGCCAACCTCGTACTGGAAACGACTCACAGAGCCCGTGAACTAACAACTGTTTCTGGGTACAATTTTCTTACCAGATGGAACATCCACACGCCCTGGCTGCAGAAGCCATGCCCAGAGGCTAAACTGGCCTGGAGGCCAGGAGACAAGCTCTGGGCTCTCGGGGCCCCCTATGCAGCAGCATCCCGGCCTCCCCAGCCACCCTGCTCGGCTTGTGGGACCCTAGTTCCCCGAGCAGGGATCGATCCCGGGCCCTGGGCAGTGAAAGCACCGAGTCCTAACCACTGGACCACCAGGGAATTCCCAGCTCTGCACCTTTCCTGTTGGATCTGACGAAGGACAGGATCACAGCCTCCTTCTCTCGGCCCTGGAAGCCGTCGACCGACTTAATCTCGAGCTCTGGGTGCCTGGGCGTGAGGCTCTGTCTGAGCAGGTCCACCTGAAACGCCAAGCGAGGCCACATGTCACAGGCCAGGTCGGGGCGGCCTGGACACGCTGCCGTTCAGCCCGGCGGAGGACTGGCCCTGTAGAGCTGCCAGGCCCCAGCGAGACCCCGCAGGAGCCTCGGGGAGAAGGCTTCCGAGTACCGCTCTCCCCACAGGCGTGCACACGACAGACAAGATAGCACACAAACGCGGCAGCTGTGACCCACACCCCAGCGCTGACGTGAGTGCCACCATCTTGCTTGGCTCAGACATCCCCACGTGTGACGCCTCCAAACCGGGATGGCAACTGATCAGCGGGCCTCACAATGCTTTGAAGCAGGTACGTCTTTCCTACCAAAGCAGGCAGGCTTTGCTTCACGAGCACAGAGGCACTGAGAGGGGAACAGCAGAAAAGCCCAAGAGAAGGCAGCAGACATCTGTTGTGACTGCTGGCCCCAACCCACCGCCTTCTCCAAGTGACAGCTGCGCCCCCGACCTTCCTTCTGGCAGCCTCCGGAGCCGCGGCAGCCCCGTGGTGTCCCACGAGCCGGAAGGCCGGCCCCGGGAGGGGCGAGGATCCCTCATCCCAGCGGCTCAGGGACGGGACAACCTGAGCCGGACCGGTGAGACTCCCGTGGGAAATGCCACAGAGACAGGCGGCGCCCCCGGGACCACCTTGGAAGGATGACGTCGGGCTGAGGCTGCCCGGCCCCCGAGGGCAGGCCTGAAAACACAGCAAACCAGGCGAGAGCCCAGGATGGGGCAGGGGATGGCATGGCAGGGGGGAAACACGGACAGGTGGACGGAGGCCGTTGCTGAGGTCATTTGAGCCCTGGATCCAGTCAGGACGTGGTCAGTTCCACCCTGGAGCTTTCGTCCCAAGAGCCCATAAATCACCCTCTCCCTCCGGCCCCTCTGGGGCGGCGAATCGCCCCGACACACACAGAGACAGCGGAGCCCCACACCTGCAGGTTGTACGGCGTGATGACAGCAATGTCGCCGGCCTGGACACCGGCGTCCACCAGCGCCTGGACGTGCAGACCGACGAGACGCACTTCACCTGGAGGGAAACGGACGGCTCTTCAGCACGAGGCGGGCGCACCTCGGACGCCTGGCACCGACGCCTCTTCTGTAAGCACTCTTCCGTCGGCGACGACAGGCTGCTCTCACACTGGGCCTGACTCCCGCGAGCCAGCGACCTGGCGCAGAGGGGCCGCCCGGCCCAGCAGGCAAAGCGCAGGACCCACAGCTGACGGGAGTCTCCTCTTTCAGTGGAAGAATGGCCGTGCGTCCCACTGACTGGCAGCCCCGTGGGCGAGGCAGGGTCGCATCCCAAGGCCAAGGCAGGCAGCGCCGGGCCACTCGGTTCTGAACGAGGACACGGGACGCAGCCTGGGCCCACCGCTCCCTTGGCTCGGGGCCCCCCGCCCGCCGAGAACTCGACCTCCCAGGGCGTCTGGCTCAGGACCACGGCCCCAGTGGGCACCGTGCCCTCCCCTCCTCCCCTCCCCTAGCTCTACTCGTCTCTGACGCGGGCAACTGACAGGGGCTCCTTTTTTAAAGAGCAGCTCAGGGTCTTTTTCAACGAAACCGCCGGCCCTTGCAGGCGGGCTCACCGGGGTTCCCCTTAGACTGCTCATCCGTGTCCTCCAGCTCAAGCAGCCCGCAGCCGGCCGTGTCCACCAGCAGCAGGGCGACACCCGTCTCCTCCGTGGCGGCCACTCCCGGGAGGTCCCTGCACACGGGTGAGACTGAACACACGAGGCCCCAGCAACGGAGCGGCGCTGGGGTCCCAGAAACAGAAGCCCCGCTGCCCTTCTCCCCCAGCCCGCCCCCCTCCCCCAACAGGACAGAGGACGGTGCAGAGGGCGAGGGACCTCAGACTGCAGGAGCCCGACCCAGCTCTCCAGGGCCAAATGCAGAAATCCAGTCTCAGAGGCGACTTTCACTCTCAGATCTTTATGGAACGTGATTCCGGTGACACAGGGGACGGGGGTGTAGCCGAGTCACTCACCGCAGGAGATGTCCGGCCACAGAAGGGTGGGTCGTGAGCTGTCCATGGTACAGGGCCTCCGAGGCCCAGCGCGCGATGGCCTGGTGCATGCGGTACTGCACGCTCAGCATCCGTACCGACCTGGCGCCATGCCCTTCCGCCAGGCGCTCCATCAGGCTCAGCGACAGCCCCGCCAGCGCGGCCCTGCCCCAAGGGGAGAACAAGAAAGGAGGGCCTGAGTCCTGAGTCCAGCCTAAACCAGGGCCCGGGGAGGAAAGAAGTCCTCAAACCTCGGCACGCAACCCACGCCCCACTTCTGGCCTGGAACTAAGGGTGCGGCCCCTCAAATGTGCCCACATCCTAATCCTGGGACCTGCAAGCACGGGACCTCGGTGACAAAGGGGAGGAGCAGAGATGGGAGCTGATCCCGGGTCATCCGGGAGGACCCACGCCATCACAAGGGCCTCCTAAGAGGGAGGCAGAGGGTCAGCACCAGAGAAGGCGATGTGACAAGAGAGCCCTGAAGATGCTGCGGAGCCGGCTTTGAAGACGGAGGAGGGGTCACAGGTAAGGAAGGCAGGTGGCTCCAGAAGCTGGGAGAGGCAAAGGCCCGGATTCTCCCCGGAGCCTCCAGAAGGAACCAGCCCCGCCCACACTGTGATCTCAAGCCACAGAGACTGACTTTGGACCTCCAGAACTGTAAGATAATAAGCCCTTGTTGCTTGAGTTCGTGGTAGTTTGTTACAGCAGCTAAAGGGAACTAACACAGACACGTTTTTTAAAATTCCGACACACTCCGGCTGTAAGGAGTCCACCAGTGGTAAGAGGAGTAGCTGGCGGCTGCCGGGTGCCTCCCATGCACCGGGCGCTGCTCCGGACACTTTACACCGATTAACTCGCCTCATTCTCACACAACCTGAGCCGGTCACCGGTACGCTTCCCACGTTCCACACGAGGAGAGTGAGACCAGCCCGAGGCCGCCCAGCCAGAGAGGCGCAGAGCCGGGACCCAGCCAGGCCGCCGGGCTCCAGAGCCTCCTCGAACCACTGAGGGAAAGTGGCCGGTGTTACTCCAGGCACCCGTCCGCCCTCGGCAACTGAGCACACCCCCGCAGTTAACGCTGTTTAATGGAGGTGCCCACCGGAAGCGGCGCCGAGGACAGGAGGGGTGAAGCGACCAGCAGCCGCAGCCACAAAGCCAGAAACACCCAGCACGACCCCACAGACAGATTTCCCCCCATATCACCCTACTTTCTCCACAGACACCATACGGTGCCCCCTCCCCGAGGGCACACCGTCCACCCAGAGACCCGCTTCCCAGGACCCCCCGGGCCTCCTCCGGAACCAGCCACTGAATCGACACCCCCGAGGCCCTGCTTCTGGAGAGCCTCTGAGCCCATCCCCACACGCACGCCCGCTCCCACCAGAACCATCTTCCAAACCACGTTCCCCCGTCTCCCACTCTATTCACCCCATGCTCTGCGCCCTCACTCTGAAGCCCCCGGGGGGACGCCCCTTCCTGGGGGACCGCGACCTGCACACCCCTCAGCTCCGGGGTCACCACCCCCCTCCTGCGAGTTCCACCGATGGCCTCCCTTGCACGGACTGGAGGAGACCCTCGTCTCCAACAGCAACAGCAGGGAGAGGTCTGCTCGCCTCCTGATCTCAGACAGATCTCCTCCTGATCTCCTCCTGATCTCGCGGGGCCCTCAGCCTCTGGGAGCCACCCCTGGACCTGGGCGTGGGAGCTGGCCCGGAAGAGGCCAGTTTGCTCAGCGACGCCAAGTGCCAGGCCTTGTCCCCAGGCCTCACAGGCCTCACACTGCCGCTGGGAAGTAAACGATGGACCGACACACACCACCGCCAGGAGAGCCGAGCGCTGAGAAAGCCAGGCGAGCGAGCCGTCAACGGGGATGACAGAGGAGTGAATGAAGGGCGGTCGAGACCTGACACCCGGGAAGGAGGGACGGAGGGGCCAGCGTGGCCAGAGTCCCGGGGGGTCTGCAGACGGGGGGGAAGAGGCCCAGGGGCGGCAGCAGGCCGCACCCAGGAAGCAGTCACACCACCAGGGACTGACTGCTGTGTCTCGACAGCGGCAGGAGCGCGGTCCCCTGAGCCACCCCTTGTGTCCTCAGTGGAAGGACGTGCCTGCAGATGAGGGCCAGTCAGCCAGAGTCAGTCACACAGCCACCGAGGGGACCAGCTCTCCCCCGGGACCCCCGCGCAAATGCGCACCTCCACCTGCCGCCCCGTTAGAGGACGTCAACTCGAGAGGCAGGGACTGAGCACACGCCCGGTTCTGGGGCCACAAGGATGGACACCACTCGACCCCCGACCTCAGCGAGCACACGTCTGAGTGAGCTGCCGTCTAAACGAGCAAGTACAGGAGCACACGGAGGACGGCAGCCCCGGCGGGATGAGAAACCCCACTGTTCTCGGAGCTGCTGCCCGGGCAGCCTCACGGTGTGGCCATCCTGCTCGTGCCAGAGCCCGCGCGCGCAGAGAAGGACCAGGGCTCAGGGCTCCGGCTCTGGCTCCCGCTCTGCTTCGCCCGGGGCACCTTTTACAACCACCGCTGAAGAGTGAAGCCCGGGAAAAGCCAGTGGCCTCGGTCCCAACCAGTTTATAAATGACAGGTCTGCCAGCGGCTCTCTAGTGACCTGGGCTGGACGGCTGCCCCTCTCCCGCTGGCCACGTCCCCTCTTCTGGGACCTGTGAGTCATACATCTTGAGACCCTACTTCCTCTGTGCGGTGTAACTGAAACCGCGCCTCCGATCAGGGGGACCCCAGGCTTTTCCCTCCGATGCCCAGGGAGCCACCTGGCCACCGCACATCCTTAAGTCAGCACATCGGCCAGGCTTCCCAGCACCTCCAGGACCTCCGTGTGAGCCCGAGGTTTCTGGGCTGGGCTTCGAGGGCTAGACGAGGGGGGGTGGCGAGGGGCGGAGGGGCCTTACTTGTGAGAGATGATGGTGGGGGGCAGCTGTTTGTGGTCTCCGGCCAGGACGCATTTCCTGGCCTTCAGCAGGGGGATCCAGCAGCTGGCCTCCAGGGCCTGGGCACACTCGTCAATGACCACCATGTCGAAGTGGCCGTCTGGCAGCAGCTTCAGGGGGCCGTCCGAAGAGGCACCTGGTCAAAATCAGAACCGTAAGCCTTTACAGGATGCACCGGCTGTGTCATTCTAGCTGCAGTCACCCCAGAAGAGCCACCCACAGCCACTGTTTCATCATCTAGTCTTGTATTAAGGCTCATGTAACATGCCTGCACCTTGGAATAAAACCTGGGAAGAATGTTCCGGAGCTTGCGGTTCCAGCCCACTCCACGTGCAAGTGTGAAGCAGTGCGCCCCTGGCCACGGCCACTCCAACGTTTCATTCACCAAAATCAATCACGCTTTGGGGCTGGTACCCCAAATCCTTGGAAGGCTGTCTTAATTCTAAATATAATTCCTGTATCATTTTCTGAATTTAGAATTTAGTTAATTCTCTTCTTAGGTGTTCTCTTGAACACACAGAACAATGAACTGCTGGGCGTTCACCCAGGGAAAAACCCCTACGTACCAGCAACACAGAACCACCACACCAGCGCCTCCTCCGTGGAACACAGAGCCGTACAGTGGAACGAGGTCCAGTGTGGGCGAAACCGGGGCCCACGCCCCGCTCACACACAGCGGTGAGGCCTTGGGCAAGCCACCCGACCCCAGCTCCTCATCTACAAACGTGGACCACACCTGCATCTCACAGACTGTTACACACACCTCATACTAATAGAGCACGGATGTGTCAAATAACACATGTCGGTCGTCCAGATACACATATAAAAATGTAGCACACGTATTAAATAATATATATCAAGTGCCTGCCACAAGATGATAGGCTTTAACAAATGCTACAAATGTGAGTTCTTGCCTTCTTCCCCTAGATTAATTACGCTAAGATGTATATTATCTTATGATTAAGACCTACATCTTGATAAATTTCCTGAGCCCGACTTTTCAGAGATGGTTAGGGAGTCTGTCTGCAGAGAAGGCAGAATTTGGATGGGGCTTTGGATAGCTAAGAGCTGTGCCTGGGTTATGGCTGTGATTTCACGTTGCAAAGGGAAGCGCTTCTAGGAATCTCATTCCAGTTCCCCAGTCTAACCAGGAGGGACCTAAAAGGCCACATGCTGACCTTGCACGAAGGGGTAGCTGTGGTTTCCAGCGGGTGCTGCATTCAAGTCGGTCAGAGAAGAATGTGAGCAGAGCGGCTTGAATAAGGGCCTCTGAAAATTCCCTCCACCACTGATGCAACGCGCACGCCGGCGAAACTGTCAGAACCGACTGTTTCAGAACTCCAGAAATCAATCAAAAGCTTACAGCGATCCAGGAGCGTCAGCTCCGAAAAGTGACTAACTCTGGGCAAGAAGAGCAGGCTCCGTGGCCTTCCTGTGCGCAGGCACCGCTCCCAGCTCTGTGCTGGCCCTGAAACCAACGGCCTACGGTCACAGTGAAAAGCAGCAGCCTGCCCCACTGGGGACAGAACTCCTTCGAAGCCCCACCCCCAGAGAACTGCCACTGTCAGACTTGCTGCTGGCTCCCTGGAAGGTCCCACTCGCAAGACTGTCTTTATTTGACCTGACTTGGAGCTCGCCCTGTGCAAACAGCCCTTCCCCAGAGGGTGTCAGTGGGAAACGACCAGAGGCCACTGCTGCACACGAGTGCTCTTGGAGGCCGTGGATCACAGCTGGTGCAAAGCAGGATGACCAGAAGCTCTGAAGGAAAACCTGGGGGGGGGGGGGTGAGACGTCCGTGGGCTTTGAAAGCTCTGACACGTGGCCGAGAATCTAGAAGCCACATTCGTGTAAGGGCTGTGTGCACACTCGGGAAAGACCAGAGGAGGCCCTACGCACTCACCTCTGGCTCACCTTGGGGCTCTGCGCCCACAGGAGGTGAAGGTGAGGGATGTCTGAGAATGACGTCCCGCCAAATAGAGACGATCGATAAAGACACAGAAATTATTTTTTTTTTTTTAAAAAGTCTGCAGTTGAAAAGTACAATAACTGTTATTCACAGGAAGGGCTAAACAGCAGATCTGAACAGGCAGAAGAATCAGGAAACAGGCCAGCTGAATGATTCAGTCTGAGGAACAGAAAGAATAAAGAATGAAGAATGAATTACACGACCAGCACCTTGAAGACCATCAAGTACACCAACGTATGCATAATAGGAGCCCTAGGAGGAAAGGAGAGCAAGAAAGGGGCCAAAAGAATATTGGAAAAAATAATGGCTGAAAACTTCCCAAATCTGATGAAAAACAATGCGCACATCTAGGGGACTCAGCAAACTCCACGTGGTTAAGGCAAAGGGAGCACGCTGAGGCTTTTACCCCCGTCAAGCTGCCAAAAGACAAAGAAGGAACAGCAGGAGAGAAGCAACCTGCCACACACAAGCGGTCCTCAGTAAGACTAACTCTGCCTTCTCAGCAGAAAACACAGACGCTGAGAGGCAGGGGGTGACACATTCAAACAACTAAAAGGAAAAGGCTGTCAACCAAGAACTCTACCTCTAAAAACAGAGTCACTCAAAAACAGAGGAGAAAAAAGATATTCCCAGGAAGAAAAGCTGAGACCTGCCCTTCAAGAAATACTAAAGGGAGTCCTTCAGGGTGACATGAAGAACCCTAGACAGTAACTCAAATCCACACAAAGAAGCAAAGAGCACCAATAAAGGCGACTACATAGGTAAGTACAAAAGGCAGTATGAAAGCACTTTTGTAATTGTTTTTGTCCTATCTGATTTAAAAGGCAACTGGGGGCTTCCCTGGTGGCGCAGCGGTTGGGAGTCCGCCTGCCGATGCAGGGGACGCGGGTTCGTGCCCCGGTCCGGGAAGATCCCACGTGCCGCGGAGCGGCTGGGACCGTGAGCCGTGGCCACTGAGCCTGCGCGTCCGGAGCCTGTGCTCCTCAACGGGAGAGGCCACAACAGTGAGAGGCCCGCGTACCGCAAAAATAAATAAACAATTTTAAAAAGGCAACTGGGTGAAACAATAATTACGAAGTCAATCAGAACCTGGACTCTGTTCCTTAGAGTAGCCCCCGTGAGAGGCTGTGTCAGACAGACCCTAAGGCAACCCCCTCCTTGACCCTGGCCTCCCGGTATTCACACTCCGTGTAATACCCTCCCCTTAAATGTGGGCCCGACCTGTGCCTTGCTTCTAGCCAAAGGAATATAGCAACGGTGATGGGGTGTCACGTCACGGTAACATTACAGAAGACTATAACCCATCTTGCTACAAGACTCTCTCACTTGCTGGCTTTTAAGAACCAAGTCGCCATAAGAGAAAGGCCTAAAGCAGCTAAATGTGGTCTCCAGCTGAAGTGGCTATTTTTATACCAAAGTAGATTTCAAAAAAAAAAAAAAAGAACATACTAGGAATAAAGAAGATCATTTCATAATGATAAATTGGTTAATTAATTAAAAAAACATGACATTTACGCCCCAAGTAAAAGAGCTACAAAGGACATAGGTAAAACATTGATTGACAGAACTCCAAGGAAAAATAAACAAATGTATAGTTACAGATGATTTCAACAACCCTCGCTCAGTGATAGGACACAATGACAGAAAATCAGTAAGATACAGACTTGCACGACAGTTATCAACCATTATAAAACACTTCAACAAAACCAGACAGCCCATTCTTTTCCAGTGTATGTGGAACATTCACAGAGACCACATTCTGGACCATAATATAAGTCTCAATGAATTGATCCAAGTCGTACATAGTAATGTCCTCTGTCCACATGGAATTAAATTAGAAATCAATGATAGGAAGCTATCTGGAAAACCTCCAAATATTTGGAAAGAAAATGACACACTTCTAAATCATCACGGGTCAAAAATTAAAAGGGAAATGAGACAACATTTCACAATGAATGAAAATGAAAACACAATACATCTGAATTTATGGGATGCCGTGAAAACAGTACATGGGGAAACATTTATAACGCGGAATGCCTAGAGTATAAAACACAACAGGTCTCAAATCAATACAGATCAATGACCTCCGCTTCCAGCTGAAGAAAACAGAAATTGAAGAGCAAACTAGACCCAAGTGAGGGGGAAGAGGGAAATAATAGGAACCAATGCCGAGATCAGTGAAGCAGAAAACAGAAAATTAACAGAGAAAACTGGTGACACCAAGAGCCGGTGCTTTGAGGTGATCAATGAATTAATAACCCTCCTGCCGCAAGGTCAGGAGAAAAGAGAGGCTACAAATTACCAACATCAGGAACAAAAGAGGTGACACTGTTACCGATGCTATAGACATTTTTTAAATGATAAGGGGTTATTATGAACAACTTTATGCCTAGGAATTGAACAACTTCGATTAAATGGGCAAATTCCTTGAAAGACACAAGCTCACTCAAGACGAGACACCCTGAATATCCTGCATCAATTAAAGAAGTTGAATTTGCAGTTCCAAACCTCCCTACAGGGAGTTCCCTGGCAGCTCAGTGATTAGGACTAGGCACTTCCACTGCCATGGTCCGGGTTCAGTCCCTGGTTGGGGAACTAAAATCCCTCCAGCGTGCAGTGTGGCCAAAAAAAAAGAAGAAACCTCGCTACAGAGAAAACTGCAGGCCCAGAAGGGCTGGAATTGGTGTATTCTACCCAATTTTAAAGACAATTCAACCAAACTCTTCCAGAAAACCAAGAAAGAGGGCACACTCCCAGCCCTCTTCGAGGCCACATGGGGTGGAGGCCCGTCCCCTCACCTGTGTTTGTCGCAAGGACCACGTTGGCCGCCACCAGGCTCTCCAGCATGGCTGCTTCCTCCCTCTCCTTCAGCTCCTTCCTTAACAGCTTGATTTCCCTTCGAAAATTGCTTTTTTCTCTTTTATCCTGGGTCTTTTTGCTTTTTGCCTGTAAAGAAAACATCATAATTCTCGATCAACTTTGCACTTATTTTAGCTCCTTTTAATTCACAAAATGCTTTTATTTATCATCAATTGGTCCACTTCCGTAAGTCCCTTCAAAGGCGCTAAAAAGTCAAAAGTCTTTCTTGAAGGAGCAACAGATCCACACAGATGACATCGTGACTGGCCTCAGAGCCACGGTCACCTCCACAGGGAGAGGGAGGAAGGGAGTGTAGGTCCTCCAAGAACCGTAAGCTCAGCCGAGCCCAGGGGTGGGAGCCCAGCCCTGCCTGCACTGTCATCAGACATGCTCCTGGGGAAGAAAACGCACCTGCTCGCACCAGGATTTGGATTTTAGTAGTTTATACAGAGAGAAGCTGAGTTTCTCTCACTATTCCACATTTCTCAAGAGAGTAAAATATTTTCTTCAGCCCCTAAAACGTCTACCTAGACCCTGATTTACTTCCATATGCAAAAAACACGTAACCCCTTCCTTATCTGTGATTTCTGCTTTGGAGAAGGGGTTTTAGCCGGAATGACAGGAGGGAGGTCTAACTTACAGAGAAGAAAACTCTGAGAAGCATGGATTTTTTTTTTTTTTTTGGCTGCATTGGGCCTTCGTTGCTGAATGCGGGCTTTCTCTAGTTGGGGCGAGCGGAGACTACTCTTTGTTGCGGTGCACGGACTTCTCATTGTGGTGGCTTCTCTCGTTGTGGAGCACGGGCTCTAGGTGTGCAGGCTTCAGTAGTTGTGGCACACGGGCTTTGAGAATTGTGGCTCGCAGACTTCAGTAGTTGTGGCTCGCGGGCTCTAGAGAGCGGACTCAGTAGTTGTGGCGCATGGGCTTAGTTGCTCCGCGGCATGTGGGATCTTCCCAGACCAGGGCTCGAACCCACGTCCCCAGCATTGGCAGGCGGATTCCTAACCACTGCGCCACCAGGGAGGTCCCAAAAAGCATGGATTTAAAAAGCAAGAAAATGAAATCGGGCTTCCCTGGTAGGTCCCAAAAAGCATGGATTTAAAAAGCAAGAAAATGAAATCGGGCTTCCCTGGTAGGTCCCAAAAAGCATGGATTTAAAAAGCAAGAAAATGAAATCGGGCTTCCCTGGTGGCGCAGTGGTTAGGAATCCGCCTGCCAATGCTGGGGACGCGGGTTCGAGCCCTGGTCTGAGAAGATCCCACATGCCGCGGAGCAACTAAGCCCATGCGCCACAACTACTGAGTCCGCTCTCTAGAGCCCGCGAGCCACAACTACTGAAGTCTGCGAGCCACAATTCTCAAAGCCCGTGTGCCACAACTACTGAAGCCTGCACACCTAGAGCCCGTGCTCCACAACGAGAGAAGCCACCACAATGAGAAGTCCGTGCACCGCAACAAAGAGCAGTCTCCACTCGCCCCAACTAGAGAAAGCCCGCATTCAGCAACGAAGGCCCAATGCAGCCAAAAATAAATAAATAAATAAAATAATTTATTAAAAAAGGAAAATGAAACCATTCACATGTGTGACGGCATGAATCACATCACTGCAAATTCCTACAGCGCCTTGAACCTTGAGTAACATGTGTGTGTCCTGGTCTCCGCCCCTGGGGTTCCCACTGTTCCACAGGTCCGTGGGGAAGGCTGAGTCTCTGCACCAGCCCAGGTCACGAGGAGAGAAATGTGAGGCAGTGAGATGAGCCAGCGGTGAGCAAATACAAGGGCAGGACATGTGATTAAGGGAACTGGGGGCGGACGTGTAAACTAGAGAACCAAAGAGCTCGAAAGTTCTGAACTACACAAGAAAACTCCATCTCAGATTGACCTATCACCTACCTAGCTCTCTTTCACAAAGATTACACCATGTTTTATGTTAATGGACTAGAAATTTAGGGAGGATGCATATTTTCTGAATTTTTATTTTCAGGCTGCTTTTTTTTTGCTGGTCGATATTATCCAGCCAACATGCCAGACACAGGGAGCCCTTAAGAGGAGTATTTTCTGCAAGATAATTGCTCACCTCTTCATGAAACTATCTTGAAGACAGGTGAGTCCCTGTTCAGTGCTGAGCTCGGGTCTCTACCAAAAACTGGCAGTCCCAACGTTCGAGGTAAGTACATGAATCGGCAAAGGCCAGAGAAGAGCAAGAGGACACAGCGCACTCCCGGCAAAGACTGCAGATCACAAAACCACACGCAGAGCAGACGCCGGCTGAGAGCTACTCACCAAGACCTGGTCGATGTCTTTCCTGACGTCAGCCACAATCCGGGTGCCGTCACCCCGCGCCAAGACCGCGTCCAGGGAATGCTGCTGGACAGACTCCAGGAGCCGCGCGGGGTGCCCGAGGCGCAGGGGCCTCTGCTTCCACCGGGCCAGCTGCTCCACCAGGTTGTCCACGGCGATGTTAGAGGGGGCGCAGCACAGAACCTGGGGAAGCACAGCGCAGACGTGGGCTCGGTGGTTTCTTTTTCAACAAAATCACTTAAGTTTACACTAAGCAAATGGAAAGTGCGAAAGTTAAAGAGAGGAGGGTGGGACGTGTGCGACCAGTAACGTTACAGTGTAAACGTCCAGCTGTCTGCAGGACATGTGTTACTGCAAACCGACACAACATCTGGATACTAGACCTCGGGTCTTAAGAACCTGTTAGGCTCCAAAGGACCAGAAAGGATGCCCGGCAACTGGAAGGAAAGGCCTCAAAGTGCCCTGAGATAATCAGGGGTGCGACACCCGTCTCATCACCCATCAAGTCACTTTATCATCTGACAAAGTGGAATGAGGAAAAACCTTTCTGAACGAGCTCAATCTTGCTTCCAGAACTGCAGCCTGGCTCTTAGGAGGGGGTGGAGTGGGAAGGGGAGGAGGAGAGGAGAGTCCCCACCCCATCCAGGTGGCCAAAGGTGGTTTGCACCAAAGCGTGAACACAGGTGTCTCCTGTTTCACTGTTTCCTGAAACAGAGGCACCCAATTAAACTGTCAAATCTGCTCCCTGCCAGTAAGTCACCTTTCACCAGCTTTTCTTGGTAAACGTCTTGCCAAGACAGACATTTGCAGGAGACCATTGGACGTGGCCTTGTAACCAACACGGATCCCCCTGCAGGAGCAGGGGCTCTGGGGAGAGTGTCGCCCGAGTCTGAGTCCTGGCTCTGCCACCCACTGCGGGGAGACGGGGTCCGAGACCATAGAGTCCCCGCACCCGGGGCTTCTGTGAGGATTAAAGGGGCAAACGCTGGAAAGACTGAGAAACGTGCCTCGTTCGTAAGAGGCACCCAGGAGATGTCAACCTACAAATGTAGACCATATTGCTCTAATTCTTATCCTTATCCAACGTTTACGACCCAGAAAGGTTTTCTAAAAAGCTTTCCATGTGCTCAGAATCCACGATGACTTGTGTTGATACAGATGAGGATGAAAGATCCTTTCTCAACCATTAAAAATCTAAGTGAGCAATAATACACAATATCACATTCCACATCTCGGAAACGGGTGACCTGCACTCTGCACAATTCACCAGACCACCTGATCAACCAAAACACTTCTGTCTCCGGCAACTGGCTGCAGGGCCTTCTCCTGAATGGCACAGACAGTCCCTGGTCACCTGCACGCCCAGCAGGGGCCTGAGCACAGAGCATGGGTGCTGAGCAGACAGCTCCTGGCCTGTGGCCTGGTCGACAGTAACCCAGACCGACGGTCCCAAGCATGACCCCACCCCCCGAGCGCTACCAGAGACTGAAAAGGGCCCGGCCCATTGCTCAGTCAAAAACCACTCAGGACCGTTGCCGACCGAGTCCCCAAGAGCCCAGGCTGGGGCCCTGCTGGGCACCTGCAGGCATGGCAGACCGGTGTGAGGGGTGCCGGCGGGACATGGTGCCCACTGCCCACCTTTGAGCCCTGTTTCACAGCTTGGAGAATGATTTCAACCACAGTGGTGGTCTTCCCGGTGCCGGGAGGCCCATGGATGATGGCGAGTTCCTTCTGGGACAGCGCAAACCAGACCGCTTCCTGCTGGGAGGCGTCCAGAGTGGTGTTGTAGAAAGTCAGGGGGGCTGCGGAACAAGCGACAGTGAGGACCCAGCTCCCCGTCACCCGGCGCTCCCCACCCCTGACCCCGCGTGTGCTCACAGAAATACGGGCTGTAACAGGGAGAAAGCCGGCCCTCCCCAGGGGTCAGCCAGTCAACACAAAATCAACCTGCTTTGCTTTCCTGGACCAGGAATCTGCAGACTGTGGCCCGCAGGCCAAGCCCAGCCAGCCGCCTGCTCGGTGAGTCAGGTGTCCCTGGGACACTGTCCCCAGCAGCTCGTCACCGCACTGGCCGGCACAGCCTACAGTGTTTACCATCTGTAAAGTCTGCCAACTCATGCTCCCGAATAACAGCTTCTTGTGAAGTAAATGTTTCTGGGAACAGATTCATTTCTACCATACTGTCCCTTTTTAAGCGCCCATAAAACGATGAAAACAAACAACAAAAAAGAATCATGAGCAGATCCAGGACCACGTTTCTGTTCTGAATCTTCCATGGCCGATTCTAATGACCTGCTTCGTAAGCTCCGTGCTCTGAGAGCAGGTGTCGCTGCATCCAGCCTCGCACCCGCAGCCTCCGCCCCGCGGTGCCCGCAGCAGAGACGAGCACGCTGACCCCCACGGGCATAGGGTGCCGACCCGGAGGTTAAAAACGGAAACAGACTCGGAGAGAGCAGAGGAGCATCCAACCCAGAGCTCCTGCATGTTCCCTTCTCCCCTGGACGCTGGCTACAACCAGGGCACATCGTGTTCCTTGAAACACAGAAAATACAATGCTAGTGCCCTTCCCAGCTCAGAGTAGCCTCTCGGTAAACAGTTGGCAGAAATAAAATCTTATTGAAATGTGAGTGCTTTTAGAATTTGAGAAGGTACAAAGCAGCCCTGAGCTTAGAGCCAACACACCGCCGGGGTATGAGCACCGGCTTGACAGGAAAAGGGTCTGGGTGGCCCTGGTGTGAGAACGACTGAAGCTATACTGTAAAAACCGGCCAAGTCCAACATCTACAGGGTGGTTCAACGACGGGCAGCTGCTTGATGAGGTGATAAACTGCTCTCAAAATGAGCTTCTCCAAGACACGGAAAGAGATGAGAAATCGCACAGACCGCCGTGAGAACAGTGGGGGGGGGGGGGTGTCTGTGTGTGTGGTGTGTCCATGTACACATGTGTGTGTCTGTATGTAAGTCAGACTGTTCTATGTGGAGGTGGAAAAACAACTAGGAGAATACACACACGGATCAGTGAGGCTCACTCTAAGTGGCAGGTTTTCGAGTGATTTCTTTCCCTTGTTAATAAGCTTCTTTATTTCCAAACGTTCTATGACTCATACACGGCACTCTTACAATTAGAAATAAACTGTCTTCAATTTAAAGGATACTGAGAAAATAATCAAATGCACTTAGAACTGAGACTTTTCAAACTATAAAAAAAATGCTGTCGAGCATGAAGCATGATCAGTCATCCTCTGTTCTCACAGGGCACTGAGCTAGAAGAAATACCCTCGCATTTCAAAACAAAAATATTCAATATTTAGATATATTAGAAAGAACATCATTAAAAAAAATGGAATGACCTACTACTTCTCTGACACCGTGTACAGGAGAGAGACTCAGTTCGCACAAGTCACACAAAGAAACTCACAATGGGCTTCCCTGGTGGCGCAGTGGTTGAGAGCCTGCCTGCCAATGCAGGGGACACGTGTTCGTGCCCCGGTTCGGGAAGATCCCACATGCCGCGGAGCGGCTGGGCCCGTGAGCCATGGCCGCTGAGCCTGCGCGTCCGGAGCCTGTGCTCCGCAACGGGAGAGGCCACAGCAGTGAGAGGCCCGTGTACCACAAAAAAAAAAAACAAAACAAACAAACAAAGAAACTCACAAAAAGACACTAAGGTAGATTTCTTCTCACTGTACATTCTCAAACTCTTGCTAAGATGGCCCAGGGTCTCACTGTTCAAGATCCTGTCCACGGTGATCTCAACCAGGAAAGGAAAACCACAAGCTCTTACGTATCTCACTGGCAGGGCTGGGCTCTGATCCACCGAAGAGGACCTCTGTGAGCGAGGACGCGGGGCCAGAATGGTACTTCTTTAGGGAAATCAGAGTTCTGCCAAAGGAGAAAATGAAAATTAGGAGCTTAGTGAAAACCAGCACTTAACCCAGCGCCCGAGGCTCCACGCAAGGCTGCCGCCCGCCGTCTCCCATGAGGGGCGCGTGACCGACCCCGGACTGGACGCGCCTGCCCTCTTCTGCCCTGCAGGAGGGAGGTCTGTTTAAGGAAAACGTCACATGCGACTTCCAGTCACATACACTTACTTTTTCAGTCGCTTATAAGTGATGTCGTTGGCAAGTTTTAACAGCCTGTAGGAATGCTCTCGGTCCAAACTCAACTGGAAATCATGGGACTCGTCAAAGGCCACGGTGACCAATTTCTGGGTGATCTGGGTCAGGATCCCAGTGGCCAGCTGACTGCCTTCCTCATACAGACCCACTATGTCACCTACAGAAGCAAAGACCAGTTACATAAATGCTGAACAAAGTTAAACGTAAATTACTTCATATAACAAATTCCAGCATTTTCAAACATTGTAATGTGTTACTTCCATTAGAAATGAAGTCAGGAAAAAAAATACTTTTAACTAACATCATATGTGAAAATTTACTGGAGCTCATGAACTGTTTAAAACAAACATGACAGTCAATAAAATATTTAAAGTCTTCCTCTGTGCCCAGCACTGTTCTGGGTGCTGGTCTATATTAGGAATAAAACACGGTCCCTGAGCTCACATTAGGGAGGAGAGGAACAAATACAAAAACCTACCAAGGGTCAGAGCCAAGGGCTTTAGTTAAGATGAAGTGCAGGGACTTCCCTGGTGGCGCAGTGCTTAAGAATCCACCTGCCAACGCAGGGCACACAGGTTCAAGCCCTGGTCCAGGAAGATCCCACATGCCGCGGAGCAACTAAGCCCGGGCGCCACAACTACTGAGCCTGTGCTCTAGAGCCCACGAGCCACAACTACTGAGCCTGCGTTCCACAACTACTGAAGCCCGTGCCTGGAGCCCGTGCTCCACAACAAGAGAAGCCACCGCAATGAGAAGCCCGCGCACCACAACTAGAGAAAGTCCGGGCACAGCAACGAAGATCCAATGCAGCTAAAAATAAATAAAATAAATAAATGTATTAAAAAAGAAAAAAAAAGATGAAGTACAGCAGAGGGTGAAAAGGGACGAGGGTGCCATTGCACAGTGTGTGGGAAGGGTCTCTCTGAGGGGTGACCCGTAAGCAGGGTGGGCCCTGGAAAGAGTGGGGGCCACGAGCTCACCTGGGGGAGAACATTCCAGGTGGAAAGGGAACCCTGATGAAGGAGGGACAGAGTGGTTTGCTGCCCACGCAGCTGGGCCTCCCCACTCCTGCGACAGCTGTTTGGTGATTCACCCATCACCAGGCGAGTCTGAGAGGCTTCCCCTGATGCCGGGACGGAGCACACGACCCACACCCGAGCCAATCAGGGCTTCACGTGCCCCCTGGCCAGTGACTGGCTCGGGGATGGACAAGGGACCAAATCAGAGCCCCTGAGATGTGGTGGGACTTTTGGGTGGACAGCTGGAAGGATGCCCTCACCCTTCCCAGCTGGACCAGAAACTGGAGAGGACGTGAGGGCTGGAGCCGCTACCACCTGGCGCCTGAGAAGGAAGCCAGCCCAGGAGAGGGCGGAGCTGAGACACAGAGCGGAACTAAGCCAGGTGGCCTCCTCTGTGCCCTGCAGCCACCTTCCAGCTATCACAACCCACGCATCCCCCTCCTGTTCCAGCCCATCTGGCTCGGGGTTTCTGTCACTTGAACACAGACAGTTCTGACCAAACAAGAATCCACGCTGAGATGCAGCCTGGGCCACCCACATACTCACACCCCATTTATTCTGAGTCAGAGTACGTGCCACACGCCAACCAAGCATGAGGCGTATTCTTAGTCCTAGCTCTTTTCCTTCTAGGCAATGAGTTTCATCTGCACCTTGAATCTTTTCTGTCTCCCGCCCCAACTTTTAAAGACAAAGAGCAGGTGGCAGCAGTGCCCCTGGGCCCGAGGTCTGCTTCTGTGCACGGGGACCTCCGTAAGGCTGAGTGCAGGCGACCCGTCCCGGCTGTGACTTCCCCACCGGCTGCCCTGAGTAGGGTCCCACATTGCAGAATTCACATCTCTCAGCTACAGAGCCTTAAAACTGCTCTTGAGGAGACGAAAAACTAACAACCCCACCTACATGTGATCAGGAGCTGAAGCAACACATCAAATTTTCAGCTCCATACTTTTTCACATAAATAGCTGACTTCCTGTTTATCAGCTATGCATCAACCTCTCAGGTCATTCACTCCACAACTCTTACTGAGCACATATTATTCCTTTGGTTTTCAGAGGTTACAAACGCCCTGCACGTACATTCAGTCGCACCCACTCATCCTGATGGCGAGGTCGAAAGCTCAACTATAATTCCCTTGGTTCTGTTCTTCAGAGGGCACGTGACTGACTCTCGGCCACTTAACAGCAAAGTGTAAGATCTGAGTCCAAACCAGCAGCTTCCCCTCCTCCTATCTGTCTCCAAACCCAGCCCGTGTTCCAACAACTGTGGGGCAAGAGTCTAGAAAATCGAAATATGAAACCAACAAACTCTGTCACCAGCAAAACAAGACAGAGAGACTTTTCTAGTGGAAGTACAGCGTTC
This sequence comes from Kogia breviceps, assembly GCF_026419965.1. Classification (NCBI taxonomy): domain Eukaryota; kingdom Metazoa; phylum Chordata; class Mammalia; order Artiodactyla; family Physeteridae; genus Kogia; species Kogia breviceps. The sequence continues at coordinate 18,322,705 of NC_081316.1, read as the reverse complement.
GGCAGTGTTCCTCTCTCCCAGTTTCCAGGTCTGATCAAAAACAAGCGTCCCAGCGATTTCCCTGGCGGTCCAGTGGTTAGGACTCCGCGCTTCCACTGCAGGGGGCACAGGTTCGATCCCTGGTCAGGGAACTAAGATCCCACATGCCGTGCGGTGTGGCCAAAGGAAAAACTAAAAATAAAGAATAAATAAAACAAGCATCCCAGGTGTGAGCTTAAGAAGCTTCTTCTAACTGCCCCTCCTTTCCAGCAGAGCTGCCACAAGTTTAACCAAAGTATCCTTGGCACAGGGAAGGTCTGGGAATACACAGCTACACACGTTGAACCATCTGGACCAGGGCTATTCACGAGACATGTGAGAGTCATGTGTAATTTTACATTTTCTAGTAGCCATGTTAAAAAACCAAAAGAAACAGGTAAATTTAATCATGTTTTACTTAACCCAAAGTATGAAAAATATTACCATTTCAAGACATAATCAGTATTCAAAGAAATTACTCGACATTCTAAATCTTTTGTACTAAATCTTCAAAATCCCATGTGTATTCTACACAAGCAGCCGTCACTAGCCATATTTCGAGGGTTCAACAACCCCACGTGGCTGGTGGCTGCCGGTGGGAAAGTGCTGATCTAAACTACCAAAAAGCCTCGTAACTGCTGAATTGCTAAGTGAGATCTTTCCATTACAATGCTTTATTCCCCAACTGGTCATATGTGACCTGCTCTTTACAACCCACATCTGAAGACAGCAACACTCAACGTCCACCTAGGTCAAAAACGCACAGACCGGAAGTAAAGCTGTTACTGGGAAGCACAGCTGCAGACATGCATCTCCGGGGCTCAAAGGTGACCAGCAACCGTCCGTACAACCCGGTCCGCTGGCTGGATACCTGCAGCTTCAGCAAGCAGACGCCTCGGCTCTGGAGTTCTTTCAGAGGGACATTTTCCTGCCAGGACCTGGGAGATACCAAATGTTGAGACGTCAATATTTGTATTTTACCAGTTTTTACTTCCAACCGTGCAGGAAGAACAGATGGAGATCTCTGCACAGGCACTAAGGGTGACCAGGGAAACTCCAAACCTGCCCCCCCTATAGCCCCAGCGCGGTCTGTGCCCTCCTCCCAGTTTCCCAAGACAGAACCTTCGCTCATCTTCACCTTCTATCCTGGGTCCTGTTTGTCACTGAGTCCCACCAGGCCCCTCCCATTTGTACCCAGAATCCACCCCTGCCTCATCCTCGCCGCCACAGCTTTGGTTCAAGCCCACATCACTGGCCATCTCTGGACTAAACTGAGCTTCCTAACTTCCTTACCTCTGGGTTCTCCCCAGCCAATCCCAGCAGCAACATCCAACAGATCCCCCTAAGATGAAAATCTATTCACCTCCCTGACCTGCTTAACTGCACCAAGGCCCATCCTCTGCACAAGAATATAATACAATCTTCTCCACAAGGCCCTTCCCAATCTGTCCCCCACCTATCTTCCCATGGGTGCTTACTCTGTACTCTGAACCGTGCTGAGCACTTGACTTAGAGATCATTGTGTTCCCACCTCACTGGTGTTCTGTGACAATTATCTCATTTTACAGATGAGGTAACTAAGGCTGCAAAGTCACCCAGCCATAAATCATGGAGCTGGGATCCCACTGACGTCGACAGGACTGCAAACGCTCTTAACCATCACGATCAAAAACCTCTAAAACAAATCCTCTCCACTTGGGTAGCACAACGGTTGAGTGCAAACTCTGGGATCAGCCTGCCTGAACTCAAAACCCGGCTCGACCTGTGTTACCTGGGGCACGTGACTTAACCTCTGTCTCAGCCTCCTTAGACATAAAACGAGAATTACAGTAACCAACTTCGCAGAGTTGACGTGAGGTTTAAAGGGACTGATGTATGTAGGGTGCTTTTACAGCCCTCAGTGTCATCTCTCAAAGTTTCAGCCCTACGGAAACAAGCCCTGGCTTTCTCAGGGCTCCACCCTCGCCTGCAGGGCTGCCCTTCCTCCCTACACCTCTTCCAGGAATATCCTCCCCCGCATCCACCTGAACTCCTACTTTTCTGCAAGCTGTGCTCAGGCACCACCTCCTCCACGAAGCCAGCCTCAACCTAAGGCTCCCCAAGGTCAGCTGTCCACCCTCCTGCTCCCACAGCACTTTGCCTGCACACACGGGTCAGCATCTATCACGCTGGAAGGGAACTGTTGCCGCTCCCACCTGCCCCCTCCGCTCAAACCCAGCCTTCAGGGGACCATCAGTGACTCTGTCTCACTCGGGGCCTGGAACCGAACAAGCGCAAACACTGACAGAGGGGACGATGACGGAAGAGGGCTGAGAACACTTTGGGGATGGAACTGGGGAGAGAGGCAGGACCTACGAAGCAAAGTTCAGAGGGGAACTTCAGGGGAGTACAGACCCTTCCTAAGGGTCCCCCAAACGGAACGGGCTGTCCCGGGGGGGTGAAGAGGCTTCCATCTCTGCGGGAGGCCGAGCCCCTTCACAGCCGCTATCCGGACTCGAGGAGTCAGAAGGGCAAAACCCGACCCCCAGGCTGGTCAGGCCGAGCCCCCAGGCGGGAGGTCCGCCCGAGGTCTGAGCTGGGAGAGTATGGGGGCCTGGGGGAACCGCCGGACCGACCCCGAGGCCCGGGCCGGCGGCCGTACCTGCGCTCCTCGACCTCCGCGTCCCTCTCGAGCTCCAGCAGGTCCAACTGCTTGGTCACGAAGCTCTCCACAGCCGCCGACGCCATGGCCGCAGTCCGGCCTGGGCCCAGGGCTGCCGAGGTCCCGAGCCGCCGAGTTCCAGCTGCCGCGAGAGGCGGTGCTCCCGGACGGGCCCGGTGCGTCGACGCACCAGGTTCGCGCCTCTTCCGCTTCCGGTGTCGGTCTAGGCTGCGGGAAGATGGCGGCGGCTGTGGCGGCCTTCGCACTGCCGGTCACCTTCGGGCGGCTGGTGTCTGCATGCAGCCGCAGTGTCTTGAAAGCGTCGGGGCCCAGAGAGGGTGAGACCTTGGCCGCGGGGTGAAGGGAGGAAGTGGGGCGGCCCGCCGTCCCGCCACATGTGTGTCTGTGTCCGACCGATGTTAATCGTTTTTTTTGATGCGGTGATTACAACGCGGACTTTAGAGTTGGGGAAACCTGGGTTCAGATCCTGGTTCCTTTAGTTAGTAGCTTAAATACTGATGAAAGCTCCCCAACTTCCATATAGGCTGTATTTAACCGGGGGAACAAACTGAGGCTCAGAGTGGTTAGGTAACTTGCTTATGGTCACACAGCAGGGAAGTGGGAGAGGACTGAATTAGACAACTCGGTCCGGCTCCAAGGCCTGTGCTTTAACCATCACCCGCAGGCAGCACGCCACTCTCTGAGCCTCATTGTCCTCATCTGGAAAATGGGGATGAGTGTTCTTGCCTAATGGTAACCAATCCAGCAAAAGCGACAGCTGTGTTTTAGGCGCTGGGTTGTCATGAGGCTCAAAAAGATAATGTTTGTCAGAAATACTATAAACCTCTGTCTGAAACGGTTGGAGTGTGTATCTGTGTGAGGGAATGTTTATGTATGTTTTAGAATTGGGCCTGAATGTCTATTTGATGATAATAAATAATTGTTTCCTTCTTTAGGTGTGATAATGATGTTGTGGTTGTGTTTTTGTAAAGAATCTTTATCTTTCATAGAAATATACTGACAGTTGCCTTAATCACAGAGTTGGGCCAGAGGCACTGTGAATGAATCAAGCTTGGCCAAGAGTTGATAACTGTTGAGTCTGGGGAGAGATACAGGAGGACTGGCTATTCTCTTTACTTTTGTATACTTGTCACTTTCCGTTATAAAACGTGGGTTTAAGCAGACAGGGAAGTTTTTACAAAAGCAGTGGGACTTACTGCATTCCACCAACATAAAACCACCTCTAGAATGCTATGTTCAATTCCAGACCCACTGTTTTCAGAGAGAAGCACAGATGAAGTGAACTGAGTAAAGAGAGGGTGACCAAAATGGTAAACAGGCAGGACCTTGAAGAGTGAGTGAAGGAAACAGGATGGACTCTGGCACGGCCCTTAAGGATCTAAAGGATGATCCTGGGGGACCATTTGTTTCCAGTGGGGTCACTGCTAAGCTAAGACCATAGACAGGGGAAGCAGATCAGGTGCAGAAGCTTTGTGAGCTTTCAGCGGTGGGATGGCTCTCAAGAGAAGCCAATCACAAGTTCCCAATCATGGAGTATTCCACAGGGGCTTCATTTGATGGCTTAGCAGAGTAGATTTCATTCATTTATTCGTATATTCACCATTTATCGAGCACCTATTGCAAGTCAAACACTGGTCCGGGTAGCGAATACATCAGTTATAAACATAAAACAATAATCCCTCCTTTCATGGAGCTAGCATTCTGATGCAGGGGGAAGGGTTGTACAGAGAGACAGGCAATTTTTTAAGAAAAAGCAAATTACATAGCATGTTCAAAGCTGTTAAGACTCATGGAGAAAAATAAAGCACGAGTTGGGAAGAAAGGGTTCAATTTTAAATAGGATGGGTGGGAAAGGCCTCTCTCTCTACTGAGACGGTATTTGAGTGGAGACCCAAAGGAAATAGGGAATTAGCCTGGGGGCCACGTGGGGTGGGGGAGCGTCCCGGGCAAGAGCAGTCGAGGCGTAGGCCCTTGTACTTGGCATCTTCCAGGAATAGCCAGAAGTGTGCAGTGAACAAGGGGAAGCTCGTGAGGCATGGGCTCAGAGAGACAGATGGAATCGCACTGCCCACTGCCCTGTAGGCCACTGTAAGGACTTCGGCTTTTTCTCTGAGTGAAATGGGGTGCTCTTGTAGAGTTTCGCAAAGTAGTGACATGATCTGACCTCAGTTTTAACAGGATTCCTCTAGCTGCTGTGCAGAGAAGGGAGGCTAGGGCGAGAGGAGGGTGTTAGTAATAATCCAGGCTTGGCTGATTGAAGTGGTCAGAGCCTGGATCTCTCAGAGAGAGGCAAGGGGGTTTGCTGATAGGTTGGCTGAGGGGTGTGAGAGAGAAGGGTCATAAATGACTGAGATTTGGGGCCTGAACAACTAGAAAGATGGAGTTGCCATTACATGAGGTGGGGAGGGGTGCGGGAGAAGCAGGCGTGAGGGGCAGATCAGGAGCCTTTGTTAGGTTCTGAGACGCCTGTTAGACATGCAGGTGATGATGACAAAGACACAGGTGTTTGTCGTGTCTGACAGGCTGCAGGTGTAAACTTGAGAGTCACCAGTGTATAGGTGACATTTAAATTCATACAATCACCAGAGGGACAGCCATAGGTAAAGAAGAGGTAAGATCCAATGTCTAAACCACAAGCACACCAAGATGGCAGAGGGGAAGAGAAACCAGCCCAGGAGACCAAGAATTGGGAACAACCGCTAATGAGTGAGCTTTAAAAGGGTGAATTTAAATTATAGCTCAATTGAAAAAATAAAACCAGCAGTAGTTATTGAGAAACCTGTCCTCTGCTTTTTGCAGTTAAGCACCAGCCATTTTATTTCTGGGTCCTTCTCAGTAGGCTATGAGTACCTTTGTCGGTGTATTAGTTATGTGCTGCTGTGTCCCAAATTACCCCCAAATCCAGCAGCTTAAGGTACCCAACATGTATTATGGTATTATGTCACACCATCGCTGGCGGTCAGGATCCAGCAGCAGCTTAGCGGGTGCTTCTGGCCCCCAGTCTCTCATTAGATTCAGTCAGGCTGTCAGCTGGGGCTGCAGAATCTGCTTTCCAGCTCCCTCCCTGGGCTGCTGGCAGGAGGCCCCTCCAGGGACTTCTCCCAGCACAGCAGCCCTGCAGCAGAGATGAGAGAGGACGCCCGGGACAGCAGCTGCCCTTTTATACCTTTTTCTCTCAGAAGTGCTGTCCTGTCACTTCTGCTACATGCTGTTGGTCACAGAAACCAGCGCCCTGTCAGGGGACAACACGGGGGTGAGGACACCAGGAGGCGGCTCGTCGGGGCGTCCTGGAGGCTGCTCCCACACTTGGGTACCAAACAGGGCCTACACTTAGCGGGCACTTGTGGCCAAGGAATGGGTTAGCCCGTAGGCGATTTGGTTTTAGGCCCTTTCCGATGGTGTGGTAAACACATCCTGACGCTTATGGTAATAACCAGTAACCGTAAGTGATGTCCTTTTAGTTTTGTTGGCCTCGATTTTTCTGTAGGCATGTCGTGAAGTGGTGGTTTAAATCGGGTGCCAGTCACAATAGCGGCACTTGCACACTGAGCGTCGTAAAGGGCGGTTTGCGTTTCGTGTTAGTAACTCCGCATGTCTCTCTTATTCCCTCAGCTTCCCTGTGGTCTGCTTCTCGAAGCTTCAGTTCGCAGAGCGCTTCATTTCCACAAGGGTAATATCAAAATGTGGGTTTTGGTGACTCTCTTCCTTTCCTTTCTAAAGTCAAAACTTCAAACCTTTGGGTTTTCAAGAATATTTAGTTTTCTTTTAACTTTTTTGACAGTATTTTTCTCAGACCCTTGACATATAGAAATACAGACGGAACCTCAGGCACCCAAAGACAAAGGTGTTCTGGGCCTTGCACAGCTGTGCCTTTCTAGGCAAAAGCTTTTAACTCCTAATTGGGGATTTATTTCCAACTGGGAAGGTCGAATCACGGGATGGTTGTGTCAGAATCTCTAGGAGGACCTTACGTAATTTGAAAGAGCACGTTCAATGTTAAAGAAAAAACATAAAATTAATATAAACTACAGAAGGTAAATTTGACAAAAATCATACTCAGGTAGAAATACACAGGGTCCCGTCCCTGCCCCGCCCTGTCAGCCCGGGTCCCTGAGCAGGGTCACGCACTCTGAGCTTCGTTCCTCTTTGGCAAAATGGAAGCAATGTTAGTCTCCATCTCAGTGGGTTTTCAAGAGAGTCGAGTGAATTTCTGCATTTAAAGAGCTTAGAAGGGAGCTTCCCTGCTGGCGCAGTCGTTAAGAATCCGCCTGCCAACGCAGGGGACACGGGTTCAATCCCTGGTCCGGGAAGATCCCACATGCCGCGGAGCAACTAAGCCCGTGCGCCACAACTGCTGAGCCTGCGCTCTAGAGCCCAGGCGCCACAACTACTGAAGCCCGCGTGCCTAGAGCCCGTGCTCCGCAACAAGAGAAGCCACAGCGATGAGGAGCCCGCACACCGCAACGAAGAGTAGCCCCCGCTCGCCACAACTAGAGAAAGCCCGCACGCAGCAACGAAGACCCAATGCAGCCAAAATTAAAATAAATAATTTTTTTTTTTTAAAAAGAGCCTAGGGGCTTCCCTGGTGGCACAGTGGTTGAGAGTCCGCCTGCCGATGCAGGGGACATAGGTTCGTGCCCCGGTCCGGGAAGATCCCACACACCGCGGAGCGGCTGGGCCTCCGCGTCCGGGCCTCCGGAGCCTGTGCTCCACAACGGGAGAGGCCACAACAGTGAGGGGCCCGCGTGCCGCAAAAAAAAAAAAAAGCTTAGAAGGACTTGTGGTTGCCATGAGGGAGGGATGGATTGGGAATTTAGGATTAGCAGATACAAAGTATTATACATAGAATGGATAAACGACAGGGTCCTACTGTAGAGCATAGGGAACTATATTCAGTCTCCTGAGATAAACCATGACAGAAAAGAATATAAAAAAGAATGTATACGCACAACTGTATCACTATGCTGTACTGCAGAAACTAGCACAGCATTGTAAATCAACTATACTTCAATACAAAAATTAGAAAACAAAAGAGCTTAGAAGAGCGCCTGGCACGTAGTAAGCTCTCAGTGCAGCCGCCTGCACTCCTGCAGCGGAGCTTCTCAGCAGGGGGGACGCAGGGCCTGGTGTTTCCCTAAAGGAGCAGCGGGCACCCTGGGTGAGGGTGGAGGCAGAAACCCTAAGGGGCGCTTCCGTGACCTCGGCTGACTTCTCCTGTGACCGCCACGAGTGGCCACAGCTGCCCCCACGCCCTTACCAGGTTTGTCCCTCGGTCCTCGGCTGCCTGCTGCCAGGCTGCCCGGGACTTCTGATGCCCAGACACGATGCGCGACGGGGGTGCACAGCTTCGTTTGGGGGCCAGTTGACTCCGGCAGGGAGGGCGTTCGCTCACTTCACAGGTGTGTTCAGCGCCTTCTGTGACTGACGGGGGGCCTGGGCCCTGCGCTGGAAGAGGCAAGGTCCCCAGTTTTCTGGGGTCTTCTGGCTGGTCTAAGAGTTAAATTGACATGAGACAAGTTAACAGGAGAAAAACCAAACCAAAGTTTAATAACCTGTACACGCAGGAGAGACCCAGGAGAAATGAGCCACTCGCCCAAACGGCCGAAGCCCTCACCTTAAGTAGCACACGTTCAGCTAAAGACAAAAGACGATGTTGAGGGTAGGGGTTTGAGACTTCAAAGGGGACGAAGGCGATCCACGTGGAGATGGAAAAGCAGATGCTTGCTGAATAAGTGTTTGCTGAGACGGTGGGGCAGGAGCGGCCTCGGACCTCTGGGCCCCCGTGTCCCTCGCAGCCATCTCTGGTGACGCTGTGTCCCAGGACAGGCCCTCCATCTCAAGTCTTTCAGGAAGCTGCGCGCAGACCCAGGCCGGCCTGCCTCCTGCCAAAGTTTCCTCCTGCGTCTTTTGGGCCTTGATTGTTTTCGGCTTGAAGTCATCTGCACGCCTAAGAGACATTTTGGGGCGGGCAGGGTGTGCTCGCCTACAACTGCGGGGGCAGCTGTCCTGCCAGCCACACAAGCGTGAGAGACCTGTTGGATCCTTGCCCTTCCTGGCATGCTGAGTGCAGGCATCTCTCACACATTTTGAACCGTCTTTTCACGTGTGTGTGACCCACGTCTGTAAAATATTTTTACAGGTACGTTCCTAAAACGTCACTGAGTTCACCACCTTGGCCAGAAGTTGTTGTGCCAGACCCCGTCGAGGAGGCCAGACACCACACAGGTAAGAGAGGCAGAAGCTATGGGGTGGCGCCCCTGCTTCCACCACAGAGGGGACCTCCTGGCCACGGAACAAGGACTTCACGTGTCCAGGTGCCCAAGACACGGCGCAGCATGAAAGCTCAGGTTCACTCAACACCAGGGTTCAAAACCCTTGTTTGTTGAGCCAGTCCACCTAGGGCACCAAGGCATCAGCCGAGTTGCAGGCATGTAGTGCGGGTGGCGGAAGGGCCAGGGCCCAGCTCTGTCTCCCCGCTGTTGGTAGAAACGGGAGTTCAGGGAGGAAGAACAACGTGCCAGGTCATTGGCGGAAGCCAGCCGCAGCCCAGGTGTTCGAGGGGCCATCAGCGTGTCGGGAGGCATGTCAGACAGAATGCGTGTCGCCAGGCGGGCAGTGTGGCCCCCACGCCCAGCACCGGGAGGGAGTGCGAGATCCTCAGTTTCCAAAAGCTGGAAGTCCATAGTAATGCGTGGAATCTTCCAGTTTTTAAATGCTATTTCGGATGCTGTGTCCGAAAACTAAAACTGCAGGCAAGGTTCCGCCCTCTTGGCCAGGTGCAGCCGAGGGCTTGACTCAGTTTCCAGGGCAGACACCGTACCCTGCACCCAGCCCCAGGCAAGGCCGGGAGGGTCGGGACAGGAGAGGAGGGCCGGGCCTACGGCGAGGTGGTGACCATGGGACTGGACACTGGGTGTGGGTGGACGCGAGCAGGTAGCATCCAGCGCCACGAGGTATAATTCTAGGTTTCCCTTGTTTGCAAGAAGGCCTCTCCTCTCACTTTGCCAGGCCGCTGGCTCGTTGTTAATAACGACTGGAAATCAAACCAGGTGAGGGTTTCTCCACCGCAGGGTCAGAGAAACCAAGCCAGGCGCGCCGAGCACTCAGCCGGGAGGATGGCAGGGGGATGGGCGCTTCTGTGCCGCCGGGGCAGGATCGTCTATAGAGTCCCGTGCGCCCCGAGTGCCCAAGTGCCAGCTCCTGGGAGCAGCGGCTCTCCCTGGGCCTGCGGCGGGGAGAGCGAGGAGGAGCTGCTGGCACACGCCCTGCCACCGCTCCAGGGATGCTCGAGGGCGCAGCCGCGGCGGAGCAGAGGGCACCCGGGTGAGGGTGTAGCTGTCGCCCTGACCGCACTTCTCCCCACAGAGGTCGTGGAGAAGGTGAACGAGCTGATCGCCCGGGGCCGGTACGGCAGGCTCTTCGCCGTGGTGCACTTTGCCAGCCACCAGTGGAAGGTGACCTCTGAAGACCTGATTTTAATTGAAAACAAGTTAGACGTTGCGTGTGGAGAGAGGATCCGGTTGGAGAAGGTGAGGCTGTGGGTCAGCTCTGGGGACACGGCAGGCTGGTCAGGTGGGCACGGTGGGGTCAGGGGGGTGTGGGCAGAGCTGCTCCCCGAGGGCGGCCCAACTCGGTAGGGCCCCTCCTTACAGGGAGACGATCAGCACGTTTCTCTAAGGAGAAGCGTGTGTCTGTCTCACGTCAGACAGAGAAGGGTTTGTCTCACGTCTCCTTAGTGTATTCTTAGAGGAAAATATCTGATCACAGGGACAGTGAAAATCCCAGTTAAGGATGTAAAGAGTTCTCAGGCCCAGATTTATGAAGAGAAGATGTTCCGTTTCGACTCGAGCACTCCCCTGACGTTAGGCGTGACAGCTGCCGCTGTGTTGGACGGCACTGGCTTAGAGGCGTCTCGCAGGGCACCGGTCGTTTCCGACCCTCCTGAGCTGCTGCTGCGTGGTGTGTCCTGCACGTTTAGCCAAGTGCTTCTGCCCTCTGCTTACGGTTCTGTTCGCTGTGTTCGGGGGCCTATTTGGTCTTTACCTGTCCTATTTCTGTTCATAAAACTGTAGGTAAAATAGGAGATTTCTGTACTGGATCATTTTTTTAGGACGTGGTTAACTGTTGGTACGATGTGGAACAACATACGGTTTTCTTCATAATTTAAAACTCCTCCTTCCTTTGTGATTATAGATTCTTTGCATATTTACACCCAGGGGAGCATTAAACTCTCCTTTCTCAGACGGTCTTCCCACAGCCCGTGATCCGAGCAGGACCACGGCTCAGAGCTGAACCAGGGCGCTGTGTGGACGCCAGCAGCCAGCACAGCCCCTTCTCCTTGGTGACCCCCGTGGTTCTGTCATGAGCTCATAAACAAGAGTACATTTGCCTTTTGCATCTAAAATAAGAGACTTCTGGAGTGTGTTTGTGAGGATTTCTCAAAAGACATTATTTTGAAACATTTCACATTAACGAAAACATAGGAAGCTCCACCTAATGCAGGTGGTTTTTCATAACGTAGGAAACCCAACAATAGAGAACGTGTCGGGCTGAGAGTGAGTCAAGCAAGATTTCATTATCTGTCATCACCTAACATACATAGCCCATTGATGTTATTATAAAATAGGCTTTGTCTTTAGACATTTGAGCTTAATGCAATCGAGTTTTTTTCTTGTCAGGAGAATTTCAGACAGTGTCCCAATGTCTAATGAGAACCCCACCGCACTTGCAGAGCTGTCTTTGTCTGGGGCCGCGCTTCGCGCCACAGTCTCTGCCCGGTGAGAGAGGCTGCCTGGCAGTGCGGGGTTCTGCAGTCATTAAAAGAATACCTTGAACCTCAATCTCTGCCGTATCAGCAGGACTGTGAACTGCACAAAAGACACCACGGTCTGGTTTGTGCATTTTTTTCCCCGTATGTATTATACGTCAATTAAAAGGTGTTATTTTTTAAAAGCCACTGTTGGCATAGGAGGTTACCCGCTCACCTGGATGACCGAGTTCCACGTGTCCGGGTCTGACAGTGCAGGCGTGTCCTCAGGCAGCCCGGCGCCCCTGCACACACAGCCACGCACGCTGCCAGCTGGTGCCCACTCTGTCCCAGGTTGAGGGAGTCGCTAGTTAGATAGCAGAGGAAGCCCACGTTTTGCTTTCGGGGAACCGCCACCTTGCTTCCTTTCCAGTGTGCTCGGGTCACTGCCTGTTCTGGGGGCTTTGTGTTATTTGCTGGTAACACGCCTGTTTGATTCCAGGTCCTGCTGGTTGGGGCCGACGACTTCACGCTGCTCGGCAGACCCCTCCTCGGGTAACGCGCTCTCAGATGCCGGCGGGGAGGCTGGGCAGAGGGGCTCCCGTCACACCCGCTGCAACCACCAAGCTCAACCCGCTTACACTTCTCGCCGTGGGTGTGTAGTGTCCCACGTACAGAGCATCCAGAACAAATCGTTGACCTGTTACTCATTCATTGCAGTTTGGCCCTATTAAGATTTGCTGTGGGACGACACTGTTCTTTGTTGTGCTTTTCGGTAGTTTTCACAGTGTCTGCAGGGAGGGCGTATGACGTTGAGAACCGGCAGAAAAGGAAGTTAAACTTTATTTAGATGTTCTCATGTAAAGCACTAGTAAAACTGAAAAATAACCAGGAAGCTACATTACTGTTCGTTTTCCTCTCTTCCAGAAAGGATCTTGTTCAAGTAGAAGCTACAGTCATTGAAAAGACAGAATCGTGGCCAAAAATCAATATGAGATTCAAGAAAAGGAAAAACTACAAAAGGAAAAGAAGTAAGTTGGAGAAAGCGTGGCTGCTGCATTCCCGTCCTCTGGGTGTTGCCCTGCGTCCTGCGCTGGGCCAGGTTGGACAGGCCCCTGCCCTCTGCCGGGCGCTCTTGGGGGCGTTGCGGACCAGAGACCAGTGAGAGCTCTGCCCGCCTCCTGGCTCTGCCGGGGAGGGGTGGGTAGCAGTCGTTAACCACTCCGGGGCTTGTGGGGGGCACGGCCCCGGGAGCCGTCAGGGGCAGCTGGGTTCCTGGCAAAAAACCCAGAAGCAGGTCATGTGTCCACCACAGGGAATGGACGAGCAAACAGAGATTCCCTCGGTGGGATGTTGTCCGGTGCAGTGGATGGCCCACCTCCACACGGCAGGGACGATCTTAGACTATGGGAGAGCGAGGCCAAGTCACGAAGCCCGGAGGTGGGCAGAGCTCAGCCTCGTGCTGCGGGGCACACGCTCACACCCGCACGCATTATGCACACGCATGATGGTGGCACGTGTTTAAAGGAAGAACGACATGCGCAGAATCACGGGTGTGGCTGCCTCCGGAGGGGCAGGGGGCGGGGAAGGAAGGAGTCACAAATGCAGGGAGATCGTGTGTCCCGTGTTCCGGTTCCTGTGGGCGGCTCGTCAGACTTCATCTTACCGTAATGCTTTGGGCATTCGTTCATGTTTGTTCCGTGAAACAAAAGCAGGTGGGGACAGCATCCTCAGAAGGTGGTTAAAGAGAAGAGGTGGTGGCGGGAAGGGTGTGAGGTCGAGGATGGGCCAGGAGGCGGAGGTGGGGCTGGTTTGTTTGAAGGAGTGAAAGAGGCTTTGGGGGAGGAGGGAGGCCCGTCCGGAGCCCGAAGGAAGACAGTCCTGGGAGAGAAGGTCTGGAGAGGCTTCCCCGGGGAGGCGGCAGGCGGGGTGGCCCCTGTAGGGCCAGGGCATCCGGATGCTGGTGGGATGGAGCGGGCAGGGTGGGCTCGAGCACAGGGGCTGAGAGACCAGGGACGGGAGGCCCCTCCGTCCCGTCCCCTGGCCGCAGGGGTGTCCGGGCGGCACGTGGTGCCCCTGGTTTAAAGGGCCGGTAACAACGGGAGTCACCAAGGTGGGTCTGCTGGCAGGGGGGAGGGGATGGAGGCGGGAAGGGGTGAGGTCAGAGGTCGGAGAGGTGAAGAAGCAGCACCCCTGTGTGGACTTGCCGCGGGTTCTGGCAGGTGCAGCGCGTGGGGTGGACAGAACCTCAGCCACGAAGGGAGGAAGCAGCGGCGGGAAGGGCTGGCACCTGAGGGGGGGACTTCACAGCAGGGGCCTCCCCCGGGGCGCACGCAGGGCCGGGCGAGCGGGAGTGCAGAGGCCGCTGCATCCAGCGGCCTTGTGGTGACTTGTGGGAGTTGGTGGCTCCGCGTAGGGACAGGAGGGGAGCCTGTGCCCTGAGTGAGGGCAGGAGACCCCGCTCTCCCTGCCCAGCCTCACGGAGCAGGGCCGGGACGAGGGTTCACGGAGGGATCCCCCTCGGCCCTCACCCAGCCGTTGCTGCCCGCTTTCCGCGGCCTGGGCTGTGTCTCCCCCGTCTCCCTGACCCCACGCGACCTTTTGTTCCCATCCAGAGCCCCCTGCCATTGCCCGGTAAACCCACAAGCGGGAACAGAACTGTCCCTGCAAGGACCTCCCCTGGAGGTCACCGCCCCTTGGGGTGGGGCCCACAGGCTACAGCATCTTGTCTCAGGAGGCGTACAGTTGGCCCCTGTATCCCCGTCTGCCACACTCACAGCATCAACCAGCCACAGATTGAAAATTGGCAGGAGGGACTTCCCTGGCCGTCCAGTGCAGGACTCGGCGGTTCCAGTGCAGGAGGCTCAGGTTTGATCCCTGGCCAGGGAACTGAGATCCCACATGCCACAGCTAGGAGCCCGCGTGCCGCAGGGCCAAAAAAAAAAAAGAAAAGAAAATTTGCAGGATAAAAAAATTCCAGAGAGTTCCAAAAAGCAAAACTTGAATTTGCTTCACCAGGTACTTACATAAGATGTATATTATACGTTGTATTTACACCTGTTCTTATGGTGTTTACAGTGTTTTAGGCCTCACATGTGACCTAGAGATGGTTTAGAGTATACGGGAGGGTGTGTGTAGGTTACATGCAGACACTAGACCATCTTATTAAGGGTCTTGAGCATCCTTGGATGCCGGAGTCCTCGGGGGTCCTGGAACCCATCCCCTGCAGATAGCGAGGGACGATGTATGTCTCTCACAATCCTCGGTTACAAACGGCGAAACGCACCAGAGATGGTAGCTTCAGCTTTACTAGAGTTGGGTTAGTAGGGAGCCTCTCCTGTACCCTCCACCACCTCCAGTAGCCTCAGCGTAGCCAGAAAGGGTGCCCCCGCCCATGCAGGGCAGGGGTCTCTGGGCACGTGGCGGAGGCCAGGCTGGGGGCCGCAGCAAGGGCGCCCCTGGCCTCCAGGCCCCGGGGCGTTGCAGCCCCTGTGGGGTCTGACAGGGCTCACAGAGCGAGTGGTGAGGCAGGTGGTCAGCAATGACCAAAAACCCCTGCCTGTAGGACATCACTGGGCGGCCAGTTCCACCCAGCTGCGGGGCAGTGCTGGTGCACGGCAGACCCTCGAGGAAAGAGCGGGCGGCGGCTGCGTCTCGCGGTAGCTGGTCGACAGCATCGTATCTGTGTTCATGCCCGGGCCCTGCTCTGTCTTGCAGTTATCGTGAGTCCTCAGACCGTCCTCCGGATAAACACCATCAAGATTGCTCCATGTCTGTGCTGATCGTCCAGCTAATGTTTCTAGAAATATAAAAATATATCCATTTTCCGAGGAGACCGGGTTTCTGTGTTCTGGTGTAGGTAGCTCTGCTGTACAAAGCTCAGTCCTGTCGTGGGTTGCTTGAGGCTGAGCACCCTGCCTGGGAGCTTATTCCTAGTAAGGAACAGCCAGCCTCCCTTAGCTGGGGAACCAGGAATTTGGGAAGAAGTGGAAGCGTGGCCCTCCCAGGGCTGGAGCCTGGGTGCTTGTGTAAGAGACAGACTGATATTACCGGCTGCCCTCCACCGGGCACCACAGGGGCGTGACGTGGGAGACACAGCTGGGGCCCAGGAGCTGACGCCAGGAGAGACACGATCTGGATTCCACTCCTGGTTAAGATGTACAAAAACATGAGCAAATTCCCATCCCTTGGGTAATCCAATTACCTGTTTCTAGTGAGCTGAGATGCAAACCAGGCATCTGGGTGCAGAGTCCCTGCCCTTGTCCTTTTGCTCCACTGGGTCCAGCAGGGAAGGAGGGCCACAGTGCCGGAGGGGGGCGGGGGCACTGTGTCCAAGGCCAGGGCGCGGCGGTGGACCTGCAGAGCTGGGGCAGCACAGCACGTTCTGGGAACTGGATGTGAGGTGACAGAGCAGAGGGGCCAGAGCAGTTTTGAACCTGATCCTGAAGGCAGCCTCCTGTCCCAGAAGGGTTGGGGGCTGCTGTCTGGGGTGGGTCAGGCCAGCAGCTGACCCCTGTGACAAGGGAGGGGTCCCGAACCAGATTGGCCAGGGCTGGAGGGTAAATGGAAGGACGTGGAGGTGGGGGTCGAGTGTAGCGAGCAGGGGGCTCCCAGACGGCCCAGGCCTCTGGTTCTGTGTCCTTCACAGAGGTCGGGCTTCCTCCAAGAGAATAGTTAGGGCTTTCAAGGGACACAATAAACCCTTTATCAAACTGTAGTTAATACTTTCTTCCAGAGTCCCATGACGGGGGAATGAGAAAGGCAGGCGGCCTACCCCTCTCCTCCCTGCCCCCTTTCAGGTAGGTACCCAATCACCCTCAGGGATGCTGGGGGATGCTGGCTGGCCAGGCCCGTGGGGACACTCCCCCTCCTGCAGTGCCCTCCATGTACAGCAGAGGGCAGCAGTCGTGCTGGATGCGGAGATCCTG
The DNA here is from genome assembly GCF_026419965.1 of Kogia breviceps. Taxonomy (NCBI): domain Eukaryota; kingdom Metazoa; phylum Chordata; class Mammalia; order Artiodactyla; family Physeteridae; genus Kogia; species Kogia breviceps. Next base: position 18,306,351 of record NC_081316.1, on the reverse strand, counting down.
GATTCCGGCCGCTAGCTACTGGCTGCAGTGCCCCTGGGGTGGGCGGCAGGGGTGGTGGGCCGACCTCAGAGCGTGGGTGCTCTCCCTCTGACACCGCCGCGTCAGGATCTGTGATAACGGCACACGCCGTAGCTCGTGCGGACTGCTCTGAGAGCCACGGCTCTGGATCCCGGGGCCTGGCTCTCCCCAGGATCTCTCAGCCAGCCTAGGGCCCACTCCTGTGGTCCTTTTTACCTGTGCAGGTAAGATGGGAATCACCTTCCACATCCTTCAACTCATGCGCATCCATATGCCTGAAATACAGAACAGATTCTGAAATCGTCTGCTGTAGTCAGGCAGCACAGCTTACGTAGTTGGGGAGGGGGTGGGTGGCTCTGGACCCAGGCTGACCTGGTGTGAACCCCAGACTCATCCCCGCCAAGGAGTCCTTGGGCACGTTATCTGGTCCCTGGGCCTCAACTTCCTCATCCCTCAAATGGGGGTGATACTAGTACCCACCCGCTTGGCCCCCATGAGGATTCTGGGCGACAGCACCTGCTCGGCCTAGTCAGCATTTGTGATCCTAGAAAGAGGCAGAGCCACCGTGCTCTGTGGAACCGGTGACGTGCCCATAAAGCATTGACATCAGTGTCGAGCTGGTGAAAGATGACTCCTTTTAAAAACTGGACTAGGCATCATTCACAATAGCCAGGAGGCAGAAATAACTCGTGTCCATCCTGATTGATAAACAAATGTAGTCTACACGTACAATGGATGTGTTTATTCAGCAATAAAAAAGGAATGGTTTGGACTCCACGCTTCCACTGCAGGGGGCACAGGTTCAATCCCTGATTGGGGAACTAGGATCCTGCAAGCCACCACAGCCAAAAAAAGAAAACAATGGCATTCTGACACTTGCTACGGCACAGAGGACTTTGAGGACAGTGTGCTGAGTGAAAGAAACCAGGCATAAAAGGACAAATATTGTATGATTCTACTTATGTGAAATACCCAGGATAGGCAGATTCATAGAGACAGAAAGTAGGTTAGAGGTCATCAGGGGCTGGGGGAGGGGAAACAGAATTCTCACTTCCTGGGCACCGGGTTTCTGTTTGAGGTCATAGAAAACGTCCGGAAGTGGATAGTGGGATGGTTGCACAACATTGTCAATGTCATTAATGCCGATGGATTGTCAGTTAAAGGTGGTTAAGTGGGTAAATTGTATGTATATTTCACCACAACTTTTTAAACAGGGAAAAAACCCAGTAGGTTAATGAGTCACATCAGTTGCCTGAGGAAAAAAAAAAAGGCAAAAATTGGATTCCCGTGGCTGTCGTTGATGACTGTTCCCTCCCAGCTGTTCTTGGCCGGTGCCTGGACACTGCAGCTGCAGGTCACCTGGGCTTGGCAGGGGGCTCCAGCCACACCACCCTCACGGCCTGTCATCTCGCTGCCTGCTGGGCCCTCCCAGGCCGGTGTCTCTGTTCCGTTTTTCACAGGAATACTTTGCTGCTCGATCTGCAGTGGGGCCTTCACCCTGGCGTCCAAGCACTTGCTTGCCTCCCTGCCCCCCCTCCGCCCCGTTAATCCAGACCCCTGCCCAGCGGGCACCACCTTGGCCTTGCCCGGCTCCCGAGCTCAGGCTGCCCCTCCATCCTCTGCCCAGTTCACTGCGCCAGACTGCAGGACTAACCCTCTCGGCCAGGTGTGGCCCGAGACCCGAGTCCACTGTGGCCCCAAAACCTCCCAGCGGGTCCAGACAGATAGTGGGGGTGGAGCATGTAGGGGGAGCGTGAAAGGGGACAATGGGATGCCGGACAGCCCCGGGCCAGGCACGAGGGCTTTGATCAGACTGTCACCTCCGTTACTAACCAGGGGGCCTGGCTGCTCCTGAAAGGTGTCAGTAGCTCAGATGGGGCTGTGGAGCTGTCCCATCTCATCAGGTCCCTCCCCAGGTCACTGTCTCTGCTCCCCACCTTCTACCTGGTGTCAGCACACGTGTATTTTTCTGTCCCGGGTTTCTCCTCTGCCTCCCTCCCCCACTGGACCACCAGCTCCAGGAGGGGGGAACGTATCTGTTTTATTCACTAACGTACGCGCAGCATCCAGGACCACACCGGGCCCGCGGCAGGGATGCAGGTGCATGCACGAATGTCTCCATAACAACCCCTAATTCCACGCTGCTGCTGACCAGGGGAGGGCTGAAGGGGCATCTTCCGTCTGCGGGGTGGGTCCCAGGCTGTGATCAGGGCCGCAGGCGTGGGGGCATGGGGGCTGAGGGAGGAGGGTCGGTGGAGCCTGCCCAGTGGCATCGGGTGAGGCTGCTGGCCCAGCAGCTTTACGGAAAAGACGGAGTCCTTGGTGTCCAGCGGGACCACAGTCAGAGCTCTACAAACATTAAAGATGTAAATTGGGACTTCCCTGGCGGTCCAGTGGTTAAGACTCCATGCTTCCACTGCAGGGGACACGGGTTCGATCCCTGGTTGGGGAACTAAGATCCCGCCTGCTGTGCAGAATGGCCAAAAAGAAAATTTTTTTAATACGTTTTAAATAAAGATGTAAATTGCTCTACAGTGCCGGCGGGGCTGCTCTGGTTCCTGCAGGTGAGCCCAGCTGTCAGGAGTGCAGCTTCCTCCCGACATCTCCCCACCCCGGGGGCCTCAGACCCCTGGGGCCACTTCCGCTGAGTCAGGGTGCAAAGCCGCAGGGCCTGGTTCTCGGAGATAAGGGCGGCACACCTGGCGGCTGGGTGGCCCTTGACCCACTTCCGGCGAGGCCCCGCAGCATAGATGGGGAAATGCAGAACGTGGGCTGCCCGCCTCCCTAGAGACGCCATGTGGCTTTCTTCTTCCTGCGCTCCCGTGGGCGGCCACCAGAGACATCGTCCCCTTGGAGCCCGGGCAACGCTTCCAGGCCTTGGTGTGCAGTACAGAATTGCAAGATGGAGCCCCGCCCTATCCCAGGCTCCTGATGAAAGTTCAGGACTGGCGGAGTCGTTATCAGCTTGTCCTGGAGTGATTTCTGGGGGACAAAGATCACCCTGTCGAGGGATCATTTTCAAGTAAAATTGCCTGGCGTGGGGACTGCCTGCAGCCAGCAAAACGAAGAGGAAATCGTGGGGAGACGCAGCCCCTGCCCTGAGGGGTCAGAGGAGCAGAGAGTTGAGGCTGTTGCTGGGAGGTCCATGCAGGTCAGACATTGACAACGGTGGCATCTGTGAGGTGCTCTGGGCTCTGGGCTCTGGGCCAGGTGCACTAAATCATCTAAGCCTCCAGGAGCCCTGCAACGTGGGTACTGTCATCTCTCACCATTTTACACACAAAGAAACTAAACCATAGAGCGGTGATGGTGTTTTTTTGGTTCCCCAGGTAGTTCTGATATGGGTGGCTGGGGTTGACGAAGCTCAGCAGCCGAGTCTCCCCTCTTAACCGAGGCCAAGGGAGATCTTCTTGGGGCTGAAGTTTTGGACAAATAACGAACTGAGGGGTTTTATTTGGGGGGGGTGTTTTAATATAAATTTATTTATTTATTTTTGGCTGCGTTGTGTCTCTGCTGCTGTGCGCGGGCTTTCTCTAGTTGTGGCGAGCGGGGGCTCCTCTTTGTTGCGGTGCGCAGGCTTCTCGTTGCAGTGGCTTCTCGTTGCGAAACATGGGCTCTAGGCGCGGGGGCTTCAGTAGTTGTGGCACGGGCTTAGTTGCTCTGCAGCATGTGGGATCTTCCCGGAGCAGGGCTCGAACCCGTGTCCGCTGCATTGGCAGGTGGATTCTTAACCCCTGCACCACCAGGGAAGTCCCTGAGGGGTTTTTCTGAATTGTTCAAAGTGGTGTCTTGAAACTCCCCAAGTCTTAAACCTGGGGCCCAGATGTAAACCTGGGTGGAAGCCGTAACCTGGGCCTCAGACGCCAGCCGAACCCCCTGACGCTGCACTCCGGAGCAGAGAAGGCAAGTGCCCAGTACCCCGCATGACTCAGACCCGACGCCCAGCCCTCAGGCCACTGCACCTGGCCAGGAAGCCCCTGACAGGAGGCCGCCCCTCAGGCATCTCCAGAACCTGAGGAGAGCTGCCCCCGATAGGACGCCTGGCTCTCAGGTGACTCCATGACAGGACGGCTGCCCGAGCCATGTGGCTGACAGGGTCTTGGTGCTCCAGCCTGGTATCAGGCCTGAGCCTCTGGGGTGGGAGAGCCGAGTTCAGGACATTGGTCCACCAGAGACCTCCCAGCCCCACGTAATATCAAACGGCAAAAGCTCTCCCAGAGATATCCGTCTCAATGCTAAGACCCAGCTCCACCCAACGGCCAGCAAGCTCCAATGCTGGACAACCTTTGCCAAACAACTAGCCAGACAGGAACGCAACCCCACCCATTAGCAGAGAGGCTGCCTAAAATCATACAAAGTTCAAAAACACACCACCAGACGCAGCCCTGCCCACCAGAAAAGATCCAGCCCCATCCACCAGAACACAGGTACCAGTCCCCTCCACCAGGAAGCGTACACAAGCCACTGAACCAACCTTACCCACTGGGGGCAGACACCAAAAACAACGGGAACTACGAACCTGCAGCCTGCAAAAAGGAGACCGCAAACACAGTACGGTAAGCAAAATGAGAAGACAGGGAAATATGCAGCTGATGAAGGAGCAAGGTAAAAACCCACCAGACCTAACAAATGTAGAGGAAATAGGCAGCCTACCTGAAAAAGAATTCAGAGTAATGATAGTAAAGGTGATCCAAAATCTGGGAAATAGAATGGAGAAAATACAAGAAACGTTTAACAAGGACCTAGAACTAAAGAGCAAACAATGATGAACAACACAATAAATGAAATTAAAAATTCTCTAGAAGGAATCAATAGCAGAATAACTGAGGCAGAAGAACGGATAAGTGACCTGGAAGATAAAATAGTGGAAATAACTACCATGGAGCAGAATAAAGAAAAAAGAATGAAAAGAACTGAGGACAGTCTCAGAGACCTCTGGGACAACATTAAACACACCAACATTCGAATTATAGGGGACCCAGAAGAAGAAGAGAAAAAGAAAGGGTTTCAGAAAATATTTGAAGAGATTATAGTTGAAAACTTCTCTAACATGGAAAAGGAAATAATCAAGTCCAGGAAACACAGAGAGTCCCATACAGGATAACTCCAAGGAGAAACATGCCAAGGCACATATTAATCAAACTATCAAAAATTGAATATGAAGAAAAAATATTAAAAGCAGCAAGGGAAAAACAACAAATAACATACAAGGGAATCCCCACAATGTAAACAACTGATCTTTTAGCAGAAACTCTGCAAGCCAGAAGGGAGTGGCAAGACATATTTAAAGTGGTGAAAAGGAAAAACCTACAACAAAGATTACTCTACCCAGAAGGATCTCATTCAGATTCGATGGAGAAATTAAAACCTTTACAGACAGGCAAAAGTTAAGAGAATTCAGCACTACCAAACCAGCTTTACAACAAATGCTAAAGGAACTTCTCTAGGCAGGAAACACAGAGAAGGAAAATATCTACAAAAACAAACCCAAAACAATTGAGAAAATGGTAATAGGAACATAAATATCGATAATTACCTTAAATGTAAATGGATTAAATGCTCCAATCAAAAAATATAGACTGGCTGAATGGATACATAAAACAAGACCCATATATATGCTGTCTACTAGAGACCCACTTCAGACCTAGAGACGCATACGGACTGAGAGTGAGGGGATGGAAAAAGATATTCCATGCAAATGGAAATCAAAAGAAAGCTGGAGTAGCAATTCTCATATCAGACAAAATAGACTTTAAAGACTATTACAAGAGACAAAGAAGGACACTACATAACGATCAAGGGATCAATCCAAGAAGAAGATATAATAATTGTAAATATTTATGCACCCAACGTAGGAGCACCTCAGTACATAAGGCAAATGCTAACAGCCATAAAAGGGGAAATTGACAGTAACACAATAATAGTAGGGGACTTTAACACCCCAGTTTCACCAATGGACAGATCATCCAAAATGAAAATAAATAAGGAAACACAAGCTTTAAATGACACATTAAACAAGATGGACTTAATTGATGTTTATAGGACATTCCATCCCAAAACAACAGAATACACTTTCTTCTCAAGTGCTCATGGAACATTCTCCAGCATAGATCATATCTTGGGTCATAAATCAAGCCTTGCTAAATTTAAGAAAATTGAAATCGTATCAAGTATCTTTTCTGACCATAACGCTATGAGACTAGATATCAATTACAGGAAAAAAACTGTAAGAAATACAAACACATGGAGGCTAAACAATACGCTACTAAATAACCAAGAGATCATTGAAGAAATCAAAGAGGAAATCAAAAAACACCTAGAAACAAATGACAATGAAAACATGATGACCCAAAACCTATGGGATGCAGCAAAAGTGGTTCTAAGAAGGAAGTTTATAGCAACACAGTCCTACCTCAAGAAACAAGAAAAATCTCAAATAAACAACCTAACCTTACACCTAAAGCAATTAGAGAAAGAAGAACCAAAAAACCCCAAAGTTAGCAGAAAGAAAGAAATCATAAAGATCAGATCAGAAATAAATGAAGAAGAAATGAAGGAAACAATAGAAAAAAATCAATAAAACTAAAAGCTGGTTCTTTGAGAAGATAAACAAAACTGATAAACCACTAGCCAGACTCATCAAGAAAAAAAGGAAGAAGACTCAAATCAACAGAATTAGAAATGAAAAAGAAGTAACAACTGACCCTGCAGAAATACAAAGAATCATAAGGGATTACTACAAGCAACTATATGCCAATAAAATGGACAACTTGGGGAAAATGGACAAATTCTTAGAAAAGAACAACCTTCCAAGACTGAACCAGGAAGAAATAGAAAATATAAACAGACCAATCACAAGTACTGAAATAGAAACTGTGATTTAAAATCTTCCAACAAACAAAAGCCCAAGACCAGATGGCTTCACAGACGAATTCTATCAAACATTTAGAGAAGAGCTAACACCTATCCTTCTCAAGCTCTTCCAAAATATAGCAGAGGGAGGAACACTCCCAAACTCATTCTACGAGACCACCATCACCCTGCTACCGAAACCAGACGAAGATGTCACAAAAAAAGAAAGTTATAGACCAATATCACTGATGAATATAGATGCAAAAATCTTCAACAAAATCCTAGCAAACAGAATCCAACAGCACATTAAAAGGATCATACACCATCATCAAGTGGGGTTTATCCCAGGAATGCAAAGATTCTTCAATATATGCAAATCAGTCAATGTGATACACCATATTAACAAACTGAAGGAGTAAAACCCATATGATAATCTCAATAGATGCAGAAAAAGCTTTTGACAAAATTCAACACCGATTTATGATAAAAACTCTCCAGAAAGTTGGCATAGAGAGAACTTACCTCGACATAATAAAGGCCATATTTGACAAACCCACAGCCAACATCATTCTCAATGGTGAAAAACTGAAGCCATTTCCTCTAAAATCAGGAACAAGACAAGGATGCCCACTCTAACCACTATTATTCAAAATAGTTTTGGAAGTTTTAGCCACAGCAATCAGAGAAGAAAAAGAAATAAAAGGAATCCAAATCGGAAAAGAAGAAGTAAAGCTGCCACTGTTTACAGATGACATGATACTATACATAGAGAATCCTAAAGATGCTACCAGAAAACTGCTAGAGCTAATCAATGAATTTGGTAAAGTAGCAGGATACAAAATTAATGCACAGAAATCTCTCGCATTCCTATACACTAATGATGAAAAATCTGAAAGAGAAATTAAGGAAACACTCCCATTTACCATTGCAACAAAAAGAATAAAATACCTAGGAATAAACCTACCTAAAGAGACAAAAGATCTGTATGCAGAAAACTGTAAGACACTGATGAAAGAAATTAAAGATGATACAAATATATGGAGAGATATACCATGTTCTTGGATTGGAAGAATCAACTTGTGAAAATGACTCTACTACCCAAAGCAATCTACAGATTCAATGCAATCCCTATCAAACTACCAATGGCATTTTTCACAGAACTAGAACAAAAAATTTCACAATTTGTATGGAAACACAAAAGACCCCAAATAGCCAAAGCCATCTTGAGAAAGAAACACAGAGCTGGAGGAATCAGGCTCCCTGACTTCAGACTATACTGCAAAGCTACAGTAATCAAGACAGTATGGTACTGGCACAAAAGCAGAAATATAGATCAATGGAACAGGATAGAAAGCTCAGAGATAAACCCACGCACATATGGTCACCTTATCTTTGATAAAGGAGGCAAGAATATATAATGGAGAAAAGACAGCATCTTCAATAAGTGGTGCTGGGAAAACTGGACAGCTACAAGTAAAAGAATGAAATTAGAACACTTCTTAACACCATACACAAAAATAAACTCAAAATGGATTAAAGACCTAAACATAAGCCCAGACACTATAAAACTCTTAGAGGAAAACATAGGAAGAACACTCTTTGACTTAAATCACAGCAAGATCCTTTTTGACCCACCTCTTAGAGAAATGGAAATAAAAACAAAAATAAACAATGGGTCCTAATGAAGCTTAAAAGCTTTTGCACAGCAAAGGGAACCATAAACAAGATGAAAAGACAACCCTCAGAATGGGAGAAAATATTTGCAAATGAAGCAGCTGACAAAGGATTAATCTCCAAAATATACAAGCAGCTCATGCAGCTCAATATCAAAAAAACAAATATCCCAATCCAAAAATGGTCAGAAGGTCTAAATAGACATTTCTCCAAAGAAGATATACAGATTGCCAACAAACACATGAAAGGATGCTCAACATCACTAATCATTAGAGAAATGCAAACCAAAACTACAATGAGGTATCACCTCACACCAGTCAGAATGGCCATCTTCAAAAAATCTACAAACAGTAAATGCTCGAGAGGGTGTGGAGAAAAGGGAACCCTCTTGCACTATTGGTGGGAATGTAAATTGATACAGCCACTATGGAGAACAGTATGGAGGTTTTTAAAAAACTAAAAATAGAACTACCATACGACACAGCAATCCCACTACTGGACATATACCCTGAGAAAACCATAATTCAAAAAGAATCATGTACCACAATGTTCATTGCAGCACTATTTATAATAACCAGGACATGGAAGCAACCCAAGTGTCCATCGAAAGATGAACAGATAAAGAAGATGTGGCACATATATACAATGGAATGTTACTCAGCCATAAAAGAAACAAAATTGAACTATTTGTAGTGAGGTGGATGGACCTAGAGTCTGTCATACAGAGTGAAGTAAGTCAGAAAGAGAAAGCCAAATACCATATGCTAACACATATATATGGAATCTAAAAAACAAAAAACAAAAGACGAAACATGGTTCTGATGAACCTAAGGGCAGGACAGGAATAAAGACACAGATGTACAGAATGGACTTGAGGACACAGGGAGGAGGAAGGGTAAGCTGGGATGAAGTGAGAGAGTAGCATTGACATATATACACTGCCAAATGTAAAATAGCTAGCTAGTGGGAAGCAGCCGCATAGCACAGGGAGATCAGCTCGGTGCTTTGTGACCACCTAGAGGGGTGGGATAGGGAGGGTGGGAGGGAGACAAAAGAGGGAGGGGATATGGGGATATGTGTATACATATAGCTGATTTTATTTGTTATACAACAGAAACTAACAGAACATTGTAAAGCAATCATACTCCAATAAAGACGTTAAAGAAAAAAAAAGTGGAATCTTGCCAGCCCGGCAAGGCTGAACCCCACTTCTGCCACTTATTCCGTCTGTGCCCTGAGCAAGCTCTTACTGCGTGCGTTGGTTTCCTTGTTGCAAAGCGGGAACATAAGCGGGACTTCCCTGGTGGTGCAATGGTTAAGAATCTGCCTGACAATGCAGGGAACAAGGGTTTGAGCCCTGGTCCGGGAAGATCCCACATGCCACGGAGCAACTAAGCCCGTGCGTCACAACTACTGAGCCTGCACTCTAGAGCCCGTGCTCCGCAACAAGAGAAGCCACCACAATGAGAAGCTCACACACCGCAACGAAGAGTAGCCCCCGCTCGCCGCAACTAGAGGAAGCCCACGCACAGCAACGAAGACCCAACGCAGCCAAAAATAAATACATGAAAAAAAATTTTAAGTGAAACTTGGGGGGACTTCTCTGGTGGTCCAGTGGGTAAGACTCTGCGCTCCCAATGCAGGGGTCCTGGGTTCGATCCCTGGCTGGGGAACTAAGATCCCAGAAGCCATGCGGCGTGGCCAAAAAAAAAAAAAGTGAAACAATGCCTCTGAGAACGCAACAACGAAGTAGAAAGTAAATGACCAAATGCACAAAGAAAAAATGTAAGAGACCTGTGAATAGAAAAAACACCTGTATGTTTCTTCTCTGCTCTGTTCTTACGACCACCCTCACACTTCTCTGTACTCAGGACTTCACGTCTGGCCCCCCAGTGTGTAGCTTTCCCCACACCAAGCACTCCTCAGAATCTCGGGACAGCAGCTGAGGGTCCTACAGCTGGATTCTGACACCACCCACCTGGGGAGAGCCCAGACCCAGTCCCACAAGACAGCCCCACTTGAGACGCCCATGGCAGGTCCAGGTTGTCACCTGTGCTTCTGACCAACAGCGATAAACTGGAGATTTCCATGACTCCCTCCTCAGGGCTGACCGTTTGCTAGTGAGCCTCATAGAATGCAGGGAAACAGTTTCCTTACTAAATTACTCACTTATTACAAAGGATACTAAAGGATGCTAATGAACAGCCAGGTGAAGAGGCACACAGCACAGGCCTGGACGCACCCCAAGCCCCCCGTGGAGTTTGGAGTCACCACCCTCCTAGCACATGAATGTTCTTGTTCACCAAACTTCAAGTTCTCCAAACCCCACACTTTAAGGATTTTTAACGAGGCTTCATTATAGAGGCATGACTTTTACTTTGGGGGGGAAAGTTTTTTTCCCAGCTTTATTGAGACATAATCGGCATGGAACACTGTGTAAGTTTAAGGTGTACGACATGATGATCTGATACACGTAGATATTGCAAAATGATGACCACCATGGCAGCCCATAATTACTAAGTTGGCATGATTGATTAAATCATTGGCCACCGGTGATTAACTCGACTTCCAGCCCTTCTCTGCTCCTCAGAGGTTGGGGGTGAGGCTTAACGTTCGAACTAGGAGCTTTCCAAAAGTCACCCTATTAACATAAATCAGGTGTGGCTGAAAGGGACCAGTTATAACTAAAGACACACATTCCACTCTGGTGACTTTTATCCTTTAGGAAATTCCAAGAGTATGTTTTAGGAACTCTGCCCCAGGAACAGGGATGAAGACCAGATATACTTTCCATATTATAAATCGCAACACAGCTTGGAAATGGTGTACAGCAGGGGTCCCCAACCCCTGGGCCGTGGACCGGTAGTGGTCCGTGGCCTCTTGGGAACCCGGCTGCACGGCAGGAGGTGAGCAGTGGATGAGCGAGCGAAGCTGCATCTCCCACTCCCCGTTGCTCGTGTTGCCGCCTGAACCGTCCCCCCACCCCCGGTCTGTGGAAGAATCGTCTTCCACAAAACCGGTCCCTGGTGCCAAAAAGGTTGGGGACCACTGGTGTACAGGGTGTATAATGCAGGGAAATGGTTAAAGGAAATTCAAGAGGATCGGTAACGTTTCTAGGATGATTTGCAGGAAAAGCCAGCAGGAAGGAAGGACTAGAGAAGGGTCAGATCCACGGGAGCCCTCAGTCAGCTGCCCATCTGATGGGTGTTGGTAGCGGTAGGCGGGCAGCCAGGAGGTCTTAAGGAAGGCCCAGAGCTCCCTCTGGGACCGTGGAGGGCTACTGGTGTCACAGCAGGATGGGAACTCACTGGGGAGGTCCCACCAAAGCAAAATTGGCCAAGGTGGTCCCAACTGGACACCTGGGACCCTCCAAACACCTCCCCTCCCCTAGAGACTCTTGCCTTCTCTTTCTTGTCACGTCCCCATCCTTCCACTGGGGATGGGCATCTGGACCCCTGGGACCAGTGGCCTTTGTCCTTCCCTGAAGAGTGGGGAGGGGTCCAGGGGTGGGTGCAGGGCTAGGATGATGGGACCTGTCTTGCTGCCCCAGCAAGAGTGGGGCACCTGGAAACTTAAGACCACCATTCCGCACCTGTCCTTCTTACCTGATGTATGTTCCAGAAGGAAGGGATTTCCCTGGGGCGAGGTGGAGAGCGGCAAGACCCTTGCCTATCACCACTGTTCCCAGGCTCCCTTCAACTTTGACATTCCTGAGTTCTGCTGTAGCCTACCAACATGGGTGTTAATACCTAACACTTTAATTTCCCTCACTTTTGTTTTTTTACTTAAACCCTTCCTTCAGCTTTGTCATGAGCCATTTAGAGCTATGAAGTCCTAGCCTTGATGTAGCCGCTGTTTATTGACACATATTAAACAAATGCCTAGGGCTTCCCTGGTGGCGCAGTGGCTGAGAGTCCGCCTGCCGATGCAGGGAACGCGGGTTCGTGCCCCGGTCCGGGAAGATCCCACATGCCGCGGAGAGGCCGGGCCCCTGAGCCATGGCCGCTGAGCCTGCGCGTCCGGAGCCTGTGCTCCGCAACGGGAGAGGCCACAGCAGTGAGAGGGCCGCGTACCGCAAAAAAAAAAAAAAAAAAAAAAAAAAAAAGCCTAAATGTGAAAACCGAAACTGCGTTCCTGTGTCACCCGAATCTCATCCTGTGCCCGGACGCACCCAGACCACTTTCGGTTCCAGCCTCTACTGATCACTGGCTACGGGTCTTGAGCCAGTGCTCGACCCTCTGTAAGCCTCAATTTCCACCTCTGAAAAGTGGACGGGACCTGGCAGGTGAGGTCACTGGAGGTCAGTTTACAGGTGGTCTGCCTAGTGACCCAGAGCAGGTGTGGGAGGAGCACTGCTTCCCTCTCCCCTTCTCTCCGCCTCTGCAAGGTGTCTGACTCTGCCCCAGGCCAAGCTGAGCATGCAGGCTCCGCCCACTCCATCACTACCTTTCATCCAGTGCTTGCTGTAGGCCAGGTGCTGTGCCAGGCACTTTGCGTGAGTTATCAGACTGTGAAAATTAGTAAAGGGAAACCCCATTAAAATGGATTCAGGAGGCCACAAGGGGGAGCTCTCACCACTTGACCTTAATTCAGATTCTCCGCCGGAAGTGACGCAGCTTACTAAATCCAGCAGGAGAAACAAAGATTGTCTCCTTGCCTGGCAACAGCTCAGCCAATGAGAGACTGTCAACTCAGCCAGTGAAAGGCCACCACACTTCCAGCCCCCAGTTTCCTCCAGTGGACTTTTTGTTTATAACAGTCCCTCCCAACTCCCCCTTCTCCTCTAAAAAAGGGTTTCCTCTCCTCTGCTTTACTGGACTCGCATGTGGTTTGCCATGTTTGCATGTCTGTTTTGCAATTCTTTGCTGCTCCTGAATAAACCCGTTTGCTGGTAAAATAACTGGCTATTTTATTGTTTTAGGTTAACAACATTTAATCTCCCCCCAAATCCCACTGTGTTAGTCAGGGCTGTCCAGAGAAACAACCAATAGGATATATATAGATATAGAGAAAGAGATGTAGTATAAGAGACTGGATCATGTTGTTATGGAGGCTAAGTCTCACAATCTGCCATCTGCAAGCTGGAGACCCAGAAAAGTATAATTCTACTACAAATCTGAAGGCAAGAGAACAAGAGGAGCCAATGATGTAAGTCCCACTCCAAGTCCAAAGGTTAAAAACCAGGAGCACTGATGTCTGAGGGCAGAGGATGGATGTCCCATCTCAAGCAGAGAGCAAATTCACCCTTCCTGGGGATTTCCCTGGTGGTCCAGTGGTTAAGAATCTGCCCTCCAATGCAGGGGACACGGGTTCGACCCCTGGTCACGGAACTAAGATCCCACATGCCACGGAGCAACTAAGCCCGTGCGCCACAACTACTGAAGTGGCACGCTCTTCAGGGAGCGTGTGTGTCCCCTGCATTGGCAGGCAGATTCTTAACCACTGCGCCACCAGGGAAGTCCCAATAAATAAATATATTTTTTAATTATGAAAAAATAATTTGCCCTTCCTCTCCCTTTTTGTTCGATTCAGGCCCTCTGTGGGTTGGATGGTGCTGCCTCATTGACGAGGGCAAGGCCAACTTCTTTACCCACTCTGTGATTCCAATGCTAATCTCTTTTGGAAACACCCTCACAGACGCACCCAGAAATAATGTTTTACTAGCATCCCTGAGCCCCGTCAAGTTGACACATAAAATTAACCATCACACCCATGTAATTCTCACAATAATCTTACAATAATCTTTTATTATCCTTTAATTATCAATACAAATAAGGAAATTGAAGCTGGGAGAAGTTAAAAAAAAACACATCCAAGTCCACACTGCTAGTAAGTGCAGGCACCTGGATTTGAGGCCAGGTGGCCTATGTCCCGAGCCTCGTTGGGGAGGTTTGTGCCAGCAGGGGAGGAAAAAAATATTTTCCTCTACCCATCATAGGTTCTCCAGCCAGGGCTCTATAAATGAGACGGACAGGTTGAGAGACAGGTTAATAAGCAAAAGGCAGGGACTTCCCTGTTGGTCCAGTGGTTAAGACTCTGCTCTTCCACTGCTGGGGGCATGGGTTCGATCCCTGGTGGGGGAAGTAAGATCCCACAAGCTGCGCGGTGCAGCCAAGAAGAATAAAAAGAAAAAGGCAAAAAGAAGTTTATTAACATGATCATCTCATGTGGACACAAGGGAGCACGAGTGATGAGTAACCCACTGGGTTAGTTAGAACTTGACCTTAAATACTATCTTAGCTTAAAACCAAGGAAAAGGGTATTTGGGCTTTGGGGTGGGAGGATACAAGTTATAGGAAGGTGACTGGGAAAAAATGATAATCAAGGGTTGTTTAGTAAGGTTTGCTATGCAGGTTTGTCTGGTTTTTTTAATTTATTTTTATTTATTTATTTGGCTGCATTGGGTCTTTGTAACTGTGCGAGCTTTTCTCTAGTTGCGGCGAGCGGGGCTACTCTTCGTTGTGGGGTGTGGGCTTCTTATTGTGGTAGCTTCTCTTGTTGCAGAGCACAGGCTCTAGGCACGCAGGCTTCAGTAGTTGCAGCATGTAGGCTCAGTAGTTGTGGCTCACAGGCTGTAGAGCACAGGCTCAGCAGCTGTGGCGCACGGGCTTAGTTGCTTCACGCCATATGGGATCTTCCCGGACCAGGGCTCAAACCCATGTCCCCTGCATTGTCAGGTGGATTCTTAACCACTGTGCCACCAGGGAAGTCCCGCTATGCAGATTTAAGTCTTATCTTCTCTATTGATGAGAGTTTCAAGTCCTCTACCTCCTTGATGGGAGAAGGAGACTCCTTTACAAAAGGAAACTGCCTTTATGAATAAAAATTTCTGGGAATGCCCTGATGGTCCAGTGGTTAGGACACGGTGCTTTCACTGCCATGGCCCCGGGTTCAATCCCTGGTTGGGGAGCTAAGATCCCACAAGCCATGTGGCACGGCCAAAAATAAATAAATAAATAAAAATTTCCTTTACAAAGGAAAACCTGTGCCCCATTTTTAGAGCTTTTCCTGTGTCTACTGGTTCTCAATGGCCTTTAGGTCACAATAATTCAAAGGCCAAAGAGGCCTAGTTTGCGGTGGCATGTCTGCTGCCCCCAAACCTGCTTCTCCCCTCCACCTGCCTCAGAACTGCTCTCAGCCACTCTGAGAACCCTGTGCCTGGAGGCCCAGACTCCATCAGAGAAGCCTGTTGAGCTCAAAGAAGTTGACCCAAGGTTTTTATCTCACCATCCTTGATGCAGAAGTCTTCAGACTTCTGTAGGGTGGGGCATGGCTGAAGGAGGGCTGCTGGTACCTTCACAGCCTGCTCTGGGCAGGACCCTACCAAGGTACAGAGTGCTGTAAGGTCCCAGGGAAGAGGCAATTCCATCAGATGTTAATGTTTTTTGCTTTCACAGCCACAAAAGTACCTCCCCCAAACAGCCAGCCCTTACTGCAAGCAGAAACATCTGAGCCACACTTGGTTAGCTGCTGCTTCTTCTTCTTCTTCTTCTTCTTCTTCTCTTGTATTAAAAAGATTCAACCAAAAAAAAAAAAAAAGAAGAAAGAAACAACAAAGAACAGCAACAATAAAAAAGAAAAAATAAAATAAAAATAAATAAAAACAAAAAGATTCAACTTTCCACGGGCTTCCCCACTAAAGGGAGGAACTTTTAGATGTGCTAGATGTGTTCACTATGTTAATTGTGGTGATGGTTTCATGAGTGTATACAGATGTCAAAACTTACCAAAACATACACTATAAATATGTGTAGTTTATTGTGTCAACCTTAAAATAAAGTAGCCAGTTATTTTACCAGCAAGATGATTCAGCAATTCCAATTTGGGACATGCAAGCTATGGCAAACCACAGGCAAGTTTGGAAAACTAAGGAGAGCAGCATTCTTTTATAAAGGAAAGGAGGGATTTGGGAGGGGCTATTATAAACAAAAAGCTCATTGGAGGAAAGCTAGAGTTCAGGGTGGTGATAGTTTCTTATTGGCTGAGTGGTGGTGTTTTCTCATTGGCTGGGGTGGTTGCTGGGCAAGGAGAAAACTTTCTTCCTCTTGCTGTAGTAAATTAGTAATCTTCTTCCTTCTTCTTTTAAATGTAAAACTTGAAAGCATAGAAGTACTAAAAGAGAATATAGAAAAATTTCTTTATGACCCTTAGAGTGGGGACAATTTTCTCTATAAGTCAAAATTTGGAAGCCATAAAAGAATAATAAATTTATTTTAAAAAATTCATTTAAAAAAATCAAAGTCAAAAGACAAATAGGTGCGGCTTCCCTGGTAGCGCAGTGGTTGAGAATCCGCCTGCCAATGCAGGGGACACGGGTCCGATACCTTGTCCGGGAGGATCCCACATGCCGCGGAGCAACTAGGCTCGTGTGCCACAACTACTGAGCCTGTACTCTAGAGCCCGTGAGCCGCAACTACTGAGCCCGCGTGCCACAACTACTGAAGCCCAGGCTCCTAGAGCCCGTGCTCCACAATGAGAGAAGCCACTGCAATGAGAAGCCCGCGCACCTCAACGAAGAGTAGCCCCTGCTCGCCACAACTAGAGAAAGCCTGCACGCAGCACCGAAGACCCAACACAGCCAAAAATAAATAAATAAATCTAAAAAAAAAAGACAAATTGGTTAGCCCTCAAGGAAATGCAGATCAAAACCATAATGAGATACTCCTTCATATCCACTAGGATGGCTATAATCAAAACTACAGTGGGAATTCCCTGGCAGTCAAGTGCTTACGACTCCACATTCTCAATTCAGGAGACACGGGTTCTATCCCAGGTCGGGGAACTAAGATCCCACATGCCGCACAATGTGGCCTAATAAATAAATAAATAAATAATTTAAAAATTTTTTAAAAATCAAAACTTCAGGTAATAAGTGTTGATGAGGATGTGGAGAAAGTGAAGCCCTCATACACTGCTGATGGGAATGTAAAATGGTGCATAGCCAAAAAGTGGAAAGAAGCCAAATAGCCATCAACAGATGAATGGATTTTTAAAAGGTGGTATATCCATACAATGAGATAATATTCAGTCATAGAAAAGAATTAAATACTGACGTGTACTACCATACAGATGAACCTCAAAAACACTATGCTCAGTGAAAGAAGCTGGACTCAAAGGCCACATATTGTATGATTCTATTTATACGAAATGTCTAGAACAGGCAAATCCATACAGACCTAAAGTAGATTAGTGCTTAAAGTAGATTAGTGCTTAAGCCTGAGAGCGTTGAGGGCAAATGGGAAGTGACTGCTAATGGTAGGAGGTTTCTTTTGCAGATAATGCAAATTTTCCAAAATTGATTGTGGTGATCATTGCACAACTCTGTAAATATATTAAAAACCATTGAAAATACACTTCAGATGGATGAATTATATCTTATATTATATGTGCATTATATATATATATGTATACACACACACACACACACACACACACACACACACATGCACATTTCTTTATTTTGGCCACACTGCACAGCTTGTGAGATCTCAGTTCCATGACCAGGGATTGAACCTGGGCCATGGCAGTGAAAGCCTGGAATCCTAACCACTAAACCACCAGAGAACTCCCATGAATTATATTTTGATAATGCTACTTTTAAAAAGACACACTGGTGAGGGTATGAGGAATAATTTTATATGTCAACTTGACTGAGCCACTGGAGGCCCTG
Source organism: Kogia breviceps (assembly GCF_026419965.1). Classification (NCBI taxonomy): domain Eukaryota; kingdom Metazoa; phylum Chordata; class Mammalia; order Artiodactyla; family Physeteridae; genus Kogia; species Kogia breviceps. Next base: position 18,288,137 of record NC_081316.1, on the reverse strand, counting down.
AACTTTGGTCAAACATTATTCTAGGTGTGTCTGTGAGGGGGTTTCTAGATGACATTGACATCTGAATCAGTGGACTAAATAAAGCAGATTGCCCTCCCTAATTTGGGTGGGCCTCATCTAATCAGTTGAAGGCCTGTATAGAAAAGGCTGACCTCCCCCTGAGTAAGAGGGAGCTCCTCCTGCCTAACTGCTTTGGAAGAAGGACATCAATTTTTATCCTGCCTTCAGACTCAAACTGAAACATTGGCTCTTCCTGGGTCCTGAGGCTGCTGGCCTTCAGATTGGAACTACACCACGGGCTGTTCTGGGTTTCCAGTTTGCCAACTGCAAATTGTAATTATGTGAGCCAATTCCTTTTTTAAAAAATTTTATTGAAGGGCTTCCCTGGTGGTGCTGTAGTTAAGAATCAGCCTGCCAATGCAGGGGACACGGGTTCAAGCCCTGGTCCAGGAAGAACCCACATGCCGCAGAGTAACTAAGCCCATGCGCCACAACTACTGAGCCTGCGCTCTGGAGCCCACAATCCACAACTACTGAATCCCGCATGCCACAACTACTGAAGCCTGTGTTCCTAGAGCCCGTGCTCCACAACAAGAGAAGCCACCACAATGAGAAATCTGCACACGGCAAGGAAGAGTAGCCCCCGCTTGCCACAACTAGAGAAAGCCCGCACGCAGCAACGAAGACCCAACGTAGCCAAAAATAAATAAAATAAAAAATAAATATATTTTTAAAAGATTAAAAATTTTGATTGAAATATAGTTGATTTACAATATTGTGTTAATTTCTTCTGTATAGAAAAGTGACTCAGTTATACATATATATTCTTATATATATATTTTTTTTTTGTGTGTGTGTGTGTGTGGTACACAGGCCTCTCACTGTTGTGGCCTCTCCTGTTGCAGAGCACAGGCTCCAGACGCACAGGCCCAGCGGCCATGGCTCATGGGCCCAGCCGCTCCGCGGCATGTGAGATCTTCCCAGACCGGGGCACGAACCCGTGTCCCCTGCATTGGCAGGCGGACTCTCAACCACTGCACCACCAGGGAAGCCCTATATTCTTTTTTATATATATTCTTTTTCATATTCTTTTCCATTATCATTTGTCACAGAATACTGAATATAATCCCCTATGCTATACAGTAGGACCTTGTTGTTTATCCTGTATATAATAGTTTGCCTCTGCTAATCCCAAACTCCCATTCCTTCCTTCCTCTACCCCCTCTCCCCTTTGGCAACCACAAGTCTGTTCTCTCTACCTGTGAATCTGTTTTTGTTTTGCAGATGTGTTGACTTGTATTTTAGATTCCACATATAAGTGATATCATATGGTATTTGTCTTTCTCTTTCTGACTTTCCTCACTTAGTATGACAATCTCTAGGTTCATCCATGTTGCTGCAAATGGCATTATTTCATTCTTTTTATGGCTGAGTAATATTCCATTTTATATATATATATATATATATATATATATATATATACCATATCTTCTTTATCCATTCATCTGTTGATGGACATTTAGATTGTTTCCACGTCTTGGCTATTGTAAATAGTGCTGCTATGAGCATAAGGGTGCATGTATTTTTTCGAATTATAGTTTTGTCTGGGTATATGCCTAGGAGTGGAATTGCTCTATCTTTAGGGTTTTTTTTTTGTTTTATTTATTTATTTATTTATTTTTTTTGCCGTATGCGGGCCTCTCACTGTTGTGGCCTCTCCCGTTGTGGAGCACAGGCTCCGGACACACAGGCCTAGCGGCCATGGCTCACTGGCTTAGTTGCTCCACGGCATGTGGGATCTTCCCGGACCAGGGCACGAACCCGTGTCTCCTGCATCGGCAGGCGGATTCTCAACCACTGCGCCACCAGGGAAGCCCTATCTTTAGTTTTTTGATGAACCTCTATTCTGTTTTCCATAGCAGTGAGCCAATTCCTTATAATTATTACTTTATATTATATATAAAATTTTATGTATATGTATGTATATCTCCTATATCCGATTGGTCTGTTTCTCTGGCGAACCCTAATACAGAGGGCCAACCGTAACACACATCAACGCTATGCACACACAAGCCCTTGAGCCACAGCTATCACAGTTCTGAAAATCCACCCTATTGATTGACTTCCAGGTGGGCAAATTGACCTTTGTATAGTTATTCACTGCAACAATGTTATAGGGCAAGAGACAGGAAACACCGTGTGTCACACAGTGTGTGTTTGTCACAGGGCACAAATAGACTGTGGTAAAATAAACCATACTGATAGAACACTGTGTACCCTGAAACAACTTACAAGTAAAGTTGAACAAGGAAGCTCTCTGTGATGACAGGAAAATAGCACCAAGACATATAAGTAAGCAAGCTTCCTTTTACATGGGAGAGAAGGGAAGTATACATAACAACTCTTTTCTACTTGCATTTTCATAAGGAAATTCTGGAAGGATAACACAAGGAACCAATGAGTGGCTACCCGTGTGTCCGATGGGCAGGTGTGGGAGTAAGACGTTTCCCTTCATGCTTTTTTAAATATAAATTTAGGGCTTCCCTGGTGGCACAGTGGTTGAGAGTCCGCCTGCCAACGCAGGGGATGTGGGTTCGTGCCCCCGTCCGGGAAGATCCCACACGCCGCGGAGCAGCTGGGCCCGTGAGCCGTGGCCGCTGAGCCTGCGTGTCCGGAGCCTGTGCTCCGCAACGAGAGAGGCCACAACAGTGACAGGCCTGCGTACCAAAAAATATATATATATAAATTTATTTCTTCATACTTTATTTTTAGCTGCATTGGGTCTTCATTGCTGCTCACGGGCTTTCTCTCGTTGCAGAGACCCGGGGCTACTCTTCATTGCGGTGCACGGTCTTCTCATTGTGGTGGCTTCTCTGAGTCGTGGAATATGGGCTCTAGGCGTGTGGGCTTCAGTGGTGTGGCTCGCGGGCTCGGTTACTCCGCGGCATGTGGGATCTTCCCAGACCAGGGCTCGAACCCACATCCCCTGCATCGGCAGGCGGATTCTTAACCACTGCGCCACCAGGGAAGCCCTCCCTTGGTACTTTATACTGACTTGATATTTGAACCGTATTAGTGATTGGAACTGTCCCTGTTTAAAAAAATAAAATACCCGTCCTGACCCAGCTACAGTATACTTGTCAGTTGTCCTTGTAGAAGGTCAGGCCCGGGAGGGTGGTGTCTATTTTGCTCATCATTGTACTTCTTGAACCTAGGAGGGCTCTGGGTCTGGCACACAGCAGGTGCCCCAGAAACGCATTTGGGATGAACGGCTGAATAGGGAGAAACTGGAAACAAACGAAAAACAATAAATAACAGAGAATGCTCGACAGGAATGAAGGTGCAAACTATGGAATATCATAACGGAGTTAAGAAAGTGTATCTAGACCAAGTGAGTTCCAAAACATACCGCTAAGTTGCGGGGTGGGGGAATTCCAAACAACCCAATGTGCCTTATGTAAAAGAGATCCCTAAGGAAAACTGAGTGTGTGTGTGTGTGTGTGTGTGTGTGTGTGTGTGTGTGTGTGTGGTGTGATGTAAAATGTGGAAAAGTCTGGAAGAACATCCAGCAGAGAGGGGAGTTGGATGGGGTGGGGAGGGAGGTGACCAGGGGCTTCTGTGCACTTTCCATGTATTCCAAGAGAATGCTTCTAGTACTCGGGGAAAATGAATAACGTCAAATCAAAAAAACCATAGAGACGCTTGTGTACCATACGACTTCCATTTCGTAAGCAAGCACGAAATGAGAGTGAAAAGATACACAGAAAGTAGCGCCAACGAAAGACGGAAAGGAAACGCAGCCATGTCTTTGCAGGGCGTGCGATTCCAGGCAATTTTAAAACTTTTTGATTACGGTTCAGTGTTCCCTGTTTTCCCACAATGAATACACCTTAATTGCGTAATTTAAAAGGTTGATAGAGGGGTGGCCTGAGCAGCCAGCCTTGTAAGTCAACTCCCGCTCCAGCCCCTGCGGCGACTGGCCGCGGCGTAAGCGGATCCGCCGGGCTTGCACGGACCGAGGGCACCCCAGGAGGAAGCGCGCGGCCACGAGGAAGCCCCGCGCGTGGAAGGGCGCAGGGCGGGCGCGCTCGGAGTACCCCCGGGGCTCCGCGCTCCGGCCCGGCTCGAGGCTCCGGGCTGGAGGGCACGCACGCCGCCCCCAGCCTCCTCCTTGAGGCCTGAAATCGGCGAGGGGGCGATTTCACACTCCCGCCCGGCCCGGCGCCGAACCGGCCCCTCCCGAAGTCTGACTCTGACCCCGCGGGCGCGGCCCCGGCCCCGGGCCACCTTGACCCTCCGCGAGCGCCCGCCCGCCGGCCGACCTCTGCTGACCCCGGGAGGGTGTGCGGGGAAACGGCGCGCCGCCGAGGCCGCCTCTCCCTCTAACCTCCAGCTCCTCCTCCTGCGTAAAAGAGCGGCCCTAGGGGACCCGGCGACGCGAAGGGGCCGTCGGTGGGCGCCGAGAGGAGGCGGGGGCGGGAGGGCGGAGGAAGCCGGGGGGCGTCCCGGGGCCCCCTCCCCAACCGCGACCAACGCCTCCCCAGCGAGCAGGACCAGCGGCTGCGCGGGACGCCCGGGACCTTGACCTTCCCCGGGCCTGCGGCGGGCACCCAGGCGGGCAGGTCTCGAGGAAACAATTAGTTCATCTGGCGGCCAGTTAGCGCCTAGCCAATCCCCCTCTTTCCTTTCCACAAAAGGTTTGGCGGGTTGGCGGAGTCCAAGCCCAGGGGCTTCAGAAATGGGACTCCACCGCGGTTCCGGATCTGGAGTGGGGCGGGAAGACGCCTCAGGTCTTAGAAAAGGCAGGTGTCCTGGAACCGGCCCGAGAAAGGGGTGATCAGTCTATCTGAGGTCATCTGGGGAGGCTCCTTGGAGCTGCTGGTGTCTGAGTTGGACTTTGAAGGTTAAGTGGGAATGTTTCCGGTGGGAAGGGAGACGGCCAGCGGCTTGTATTTCAGGGTCAAGGTCAGAGTGGGGGGGCTGCACCCCTCCCCAGCCCTCCCCCACAGGCAGATTGGCGGCTGGTGTGTGAAAGAGCGGTGGGCATCCATCAAGGGGATGCATGAGTAAACAAAATGTGGCGTACCCTTACCATGGGATATATGCGGCCCTAAAAAGGGATGAAACACTGACACAGGCTACAACCTAGATGCACCTTGAAGATATTATGCTCAGTGAAGGAAGCAGACATAGAAGGCCGCATATTGTAGGATTTTATTTATATGAACCTTTCAGAATAGGCAAGGCTATAGAGACAGAAAGTAGATTCGTGGTTGCCAGGGCCTGGGGGCCTGGGAAGAGCGCTGCTGATGGGGGATGGGGTTTCTTTTAGGAAAGAAAGTTTGGGGGAACGTTCTGGAACTAGACTGTGGTGATGGTTGTATAACCGTGTATATGTAAAAACCACTGAATTGTACACTTTTTTGTTTTTTTTTTCTTTTTGGCTGCCCCCTGCACGGCTTGCAGGATCTCAGTTCCCCGAGCATGGGTTGAACCCAGGCCATGGCAGCGTGAATTGTACACTTTAAGAGGATAATTTTATGGTACACATGAGTCATATCTTAGCAGAGTTTTTAACGGGGGGAGGGCTATGAGCAGAGCCCCACGTGGACCCAGCATCGTCCTCGTTGCTGCCTGTTTTGCAACAGAGGAAAGTTTGCCCGCTTTGGGCCTCACAGCTGGACAGAGCCACAGCTGCGCCAGAACCCAGGCGCTCTCTGAGCATCTTCTCTGGGGAGCTGGGACTGGGTGTGGTTTTCCCCATCTCCCTTCCTGGCACCTAGCCCACGGCATGGGAAGGCACCCTGGGCGGTGGGAACTGCGAGAATAGACGCCCAGAGGCCGGAAGTGAGGTGAGGTCTTGAGTGGAAGGAGCACCGAACTCATCGAGGCTTGTTAACACAGGCTGGCGTGGTCTCTTGGGTGCAGATCTGGGGAGGTCTGGTGGCCCTGTCCTGGAGACAGGGCCGGCTGCCTGAGTGGCCCACCCGTGCGGTCGCAGAGCCAGCACTCAGAAGAGCCCTGTGGTTGGTGTAATGCCTAGTTGTCACCGTCTTGAAATTCTTAATGATTTTTGAACACGGCTCTGCATTTTTGCTCTGTGCTGTGCTGGGCAAATTATGTAGCTGGGTCTGCCTGAGGTCACAGGATGCATCAAAGGTTTTGAGATGCAGAAGGTGACTTTAGGAGCACCAAGAAGAAGGACAGGCAGGAGTGAAGTTTAGAGGGGTTCCTGCAGGGGACTTTGAGATGGGATGAGGGCCTGGAAAGGAAGGGCCGGATGGGAGGGGCCCCAGGGAGCTAAGCCGGCAGGGCCCTCCACCCATCTGCCCACGCATCCATCCACTCAACCATCAGTTAATCATGCAGCTAACATTTCTGAGACCATATGATGTATCAGGTGCTGGTTACAGCGTCCCCACCCTTTGGAGCGTACGGTCCATTGAATAACAGCTCCCATCCACCGCATCCTAGGCCATGCACACTCTGTCCCACTTTCTGTTTTGTTTTGTTTTCTCATTTTCCCTTTCTTTTCATATGAGAGAGTATTTGTTTCTTGCCTGCCTCTCCCACCAGGATTGTGGACTCCTGAGGGCAGGGCTAGGTCTAAAGGCTCTGTCACTACTGAGTTGCTCAGTACGTATTTGCCAAACGAATGAATGAATGGACAAATGAATGAATATGGGTAAGGCGAGGGCTGGATTCAGATCATTCGAAGGCCCTACTTGCTAGAAGGATTATGGTAACCTCTTCATGTGTAATGTAAAAGATATATACTAAAATAAGTGTAAGAAAATCCATCAAAGTTCTCATTCTTCCCTTGAGGGCTATTTGCTGCTTTCTTTAACATAGAAAATATAACACCCCTCCCCCATTTTTCTTTTCTTTGTGGCCCTGCTTTGCTCGCACCTGAAGCTTGACTTCTCCTCCTGTTGGGTGACAGGCCTAGGAAGCAAATGAGCCAAGTCATTTCTCTTGGAGAGGGTCCTTCTGTTGGGGATTTGGGAGAATCAGAATGGGGGTGCCAATGTGGCAGGGTGGAAGCTCGCAGGAGAGCAAGGCTAGTGGCAGAGTCAGGGCCAAGGCAAGAGGCTGGGAGCCTCACCTAGCCTGGGGTGGGGGCCAGACAGAAGGGAGCCAAGGAAGGCATCTGAGAACAGGTCCCAGGGAAGGGGAGAAGTGGGGCAGGGGTGACTCACGGGTTACAGAAGGAGAGGATTCTGGCGGGGAGAGGGGGGAGATGGGGTAACAGTGCAATGCAGCAGAGGGTCCCAACAGGATGGAACCTGGGGAAGAGGCAGGTGCGGCTGGTCACTGGTGAGCCCTGTGTCGCCCTTCATCTGGCTGTTCATCTGCATCCTTTATCACATCCTTTACTAAGTTGGTAAATGTGTTTTCCTGAGTTCTGTGATCCACTCTAGCAAATCAAGCGAACGCAAGGTGTGGGGGACTCTTTGGAACCTCTGATCTGAAGCAGGGGTCAGAAGCACAGGTGATAACCTGGACTTGCAACTGACATCTGAAGTCGGGGGACAGTCTTGTGGGACTGAACCCTTGACCTGTGAAATCCAATGCTATCAATGGGTAGATAGTGTCAGATTTGAGTTGATTCTTGGATACCCTAGTGATGTTGGAGGACTGCTTGTTGGTGTGGGGAAAATGCCCACACACTGGGTGACCAGAACTGCCAGAAGTGAAGTGTTAGGGACTTCCCTGGCGGTCCAGTGGTTAAGACTCTGCGCTTCCAATGCAGAGGGCGTGGGTTCCATCCCTGGTTGGGAAACTAAGACCCCACATGCCACGCAGCACAGCCAAAACCGTTTTTTTTTTTAATTCTGAAAAAGGAAAATTCTTTCAAAAAAAAAAAAAAAAGGAAGTGAAGTGTTTCCTGTGAGCAGGGAAGAAACACACAGTGGGGAAGAACTGGGGATTTCCTTGCACAGGAAGGGTAGACAAAATCTGGTTTTCTTAAGTAGGTACAAAACTGGTTAATATTCTACACAGCAATAAAACCACAACTTTGGCGAATACTTTTTTTCAACTGAAAGAAATCCTTGCATTGCTTTTTCTTTATTAAAAAAATTTTTATTGGCATATAGCTGATTTACAATGTGTTAGTTTCAGCAACGTGAAACAGTTATACATATATAACATATATCCACTCGTTTTTAGATTCTTTTCCTGTGTAGGCCATTACAGAGTATTGAGTAGAGTTCCCTGTGCTCTACAATAGGTCCTTATTAATTATCTATTTCAATCCTTGCATTTTTGTGGGACAAAAATCTACCAGTTACATGTAACTTCATAAGAGTCTGGGGCTTAGTCAAAACACAATTCCGTAGAGAATGAGTTAATCCTTGGATGGGCGGTTAGACGGTGAGCCAGTGAAAGGACATTCCAGACATCCTTTTGCTTTGTTTCAAAATTTTGGATACATTTTTCTTAATCTATGTGGGTCAGGAGTTGATAAATGGGCTTCGGAAGGTCCAAGACTGAAATTATTTACCACTGTTGACGTTTTTCTGGAGAAAGGGTTTGTAGCTGTCATCAGGTTTCCAAAGGGTCAGTGACTGCCTTCAACTCCCAAGTTTAAAAACTATTGACTCAAGGTATTACCTCCTCATCTCCTTCTGCAAAGGGGAAGAATTAGCATCTTGACACAGAAGTCTTCTGCCGATGCTTATTTGGATATTCAGGCATCTGTTGAAATGTGCTGCAGGATGGTCACCAAGGAGCATCTGCTGAGGTGTCGCCTGCTCTTTGCCCAGCACGCTGCTCTGGTCACACCAAGAAGCTCAGGTCCTGGCCCGAGCTCACATCCTCCAGGTGGGGTGGCTGGTGGGACCCTCAGAGATGACTGGGATCTGAGGAGGTCATAATGCTGACCTCTGAGCTATTTGGACCTTTCCAAAGAGGCTTAGAAAGGTCCCACATTTATCTGAAATGAACCTACATGGATCAAAGTGTGCATGTTGTCTGCCCCTGGCTGGCAGCCAAGCAGGTCTTGGCAATCCCTGTGCTTAGAGGCAAGCATCTCTTGAAGGAATGAATACATCTCACGCGGATTGTAAGATGGCAATTGTGCCCATGTTTCTGATTAATAAATGAGGAAATAAGTTAGTAGATGTGCTGTTTATAGACAAAAGCTTTTGGATTTTTTTTTTTTTTTTTTTTGCGGTACGCGGGCCTCTCACTGCTGTGGCCTCTCCGTTGCAGAGCACAGGCTCCGCGGCCATGGCTCATGGGCCCAGCCGCTCCGCGGCACGTGGGATCTTCCTGGTCCGGGACACGAACCCGTGTCCCCTGCACAGGCAGGTGGACTCTCAACCACTGCGCCACCAGGGAAGCCCTAGACAAAAGCTTTTATTTTTTAAAAATTTATTTAATTTATTTTTTTCTTTTTCTGTGGTACGCGGGCCTCTCACTGCTGTGGCCTCTCCCTTGAGGAGCACAGGCTCCGGACGTGCAGGCTCAGCAGCCATGGCTCACGGGCCCAGCCGCTCCGCAGCATGTGGGATCCTCCCAGACCGGGGCACGAGCCCGCGTCCCCTGAATCGGCAGGCGGACTCTCAACCACTGCGCCACCACGGAAGCCCCGACAAAAGCTTTTAAAACATGCGCTCCATAGAGGGAGAAGGATAATCACAGCCAACATTTATATAGCGCCTACTGTGTACTGAGGAACGTCCTAAGGGCTTCCCATCAACTACTCAGGTAATCTTCGTTAGGATTCTCCAAGGCAGCTTCCATTCCTCTCCCCATTTTCCAGGTGAGGAAACCATAGGACATAGAGGTTAGGATCACTCAGCTGGGAAACAGCAGAGTCAGGGTTTGAAGGCCGTCTAGCTTTGGAGTTCACACCCCTAAGTGACTAGAATTACTGCTTCTTCAAATAAATAATGGTGGTGACAGACTTAGAGAACAGACTTGTGGTTGCCAAGGGGGAGGGGAGAGGGGAGGGATGGATTGGAAGTTTGGGATTCCCAGATGCAAACTATTATATATAGAATGGATAAACAACAAGGTCCTACTGTATAGCACAGGGAACTATATTCAATATCCTGTGATAAACCATAATGGAAAAGACTATGAAAAAGAATGTATATATGTATAAATAAATCACTCTGCTGTACAGCAGTAATTAACATATTATAAATCAACTATACTTCAATTTTTTAAAAAATGGTGGGGCTTCCCTGGTGGCGCAGTGGTTGAGAATCTGCCTGCCAATGCAGGAGACACGGGTTCGTGCCCTGGTCCGGGAAGATCCCACATGCCGCGGAGCAACTAAGCCCGTGAGCCATGGCCGCTGAGCCTGCGCGTCCGGAGCCTGTGCTCCGCAATGGGAGAGGTCACAACAGTGAGAGGCCCGCATACCGCAAAAAAACAAACAAACAAACAAAAAATGGTGGTGAAAAGTTTGCTCATTATTGTCCCAGCCCAACATCCTCCTTTTTTAAAAAATTTAATTAAATTTTTTAAATTTTATTTATTTTTGGCTGCGTTGGGTCTTTGTTGCTGCACACAGGCTTTCTCTAGTGGCGGTGAGAGGGGGCTACTCTTCGTTGCGGTGCGCGGGCTTCTCATTGCAGTGGCTTCTCTTGCTGTGGAGCACGGGCTCTAGAGCGCAGGCTCAGTAGTTGTGGTGCACGGGCTTAGTTGCTCCGCAGCATGTGGGATCTTCCCGGACCAGGGCTCGAACCCGTGTCCCCTGAATTGGCAGGCGGACTCTTAACCACTGCACCACCAGGGAAGTCCCTTTTTTTTTTTAAGTGAAGAAATTGAGGCCCAGATGGGGGAGTGAGGCACCCACAAAACCAGCCAGGAGCAGACCTGGCCCAGGGTCCAGGCGTGTCCACGCCTGGCCACTGTGATGCCTCCCTGGGAAGGCAACCCTCACCTCTGCCCACTTTCCTTGTGCCTAAAAGGGCCCCAGCAGGGCCTTGGATGTTGTGAGGTGCAGAGGAAAGAAAGTGGAGTCCACGCCCTTGAGAGGAGGAGGAGGCAACAGGACAGGGAGGAGGAGAAGAGGAGCTGGGGCACAGGTTTCCTTTGCCACTCCTGCCCACAGCCCTGCCACCTCCTTGGCTGTGAACTCTCTCCCCACTGCTTTCCCTGCCGCTCCCCTGCACCAGCAAGGAGCTGGTAGCTGTCCCTACTCTTTCTCTCCTCCCCAGCTCAGCAGTCTCCCCAGGTGACCCAGTGTCTCAGCTTTATCACCTCTTCATTTCATGAGCACCCAGATGGCCTCACCCCGACCACCAACAGTCAATGCCCTACTCACCTCTAAATCTTTTTTTAAGTTTTGATTATTGAAATTGAGGCCATGGGAATTCGCTGGCGGTCCAGACTTGGCGCTTTCACTGCTGGAGCCCAGGTTCAATCCCTGGCCGGGGAACTAAGGTCCACAAGCAGCGAGACGCGGTCAAAAAATAAATTAAATAAATAAATAAAATACAATTGAGGCCTAACATCAGGGAGAAAACACCATGTGTATAATCTTATGCACATGGAGCAAGGCATTTTCATACACCCCACCTCCCCCCACCATGGGCTCCTTTGTATATTTCTGGGTCAGTAGCCATCACCATGGTTAATATGTCTCACTTGGGACTTCCCTGGTGGCACAGTGGTTAAGAATCTGCCTGCCAATGCAGGGCACATGGGTTCGAGTCCTGGTCTGGGAAGATCCCACATGCTGTGGAGCAACTAAGCCCTTGCGCCACAACTACTGAGCCTGCCCTCTGGAGCCCGTGAGTCACAACTACTGAGCCCACGTGCCAAAACTACTGAAGCCCGCACTCCTAGAGCCCGTGCTCCGCAACAAGAGAAGCCACCGCAATGAGAAGCCCGCGCAATGCAGCAGGGTAGCCCCCATAGCCCCCGCTCTCTGCAACTAGAGAAAGCCCGCGCACCGCAACGAAGACCCAATGCAGCCATAAATAAATAAATAAATAAATAAAAACTATCAGAGAGAACAGAAAGAAAAAAAACTTTAAAAATATATCTCACTTATGCTATTGAAATAATACAGTATATTTATTTGTGCGTGTGTGTTTGGCTTTCATTTGCTTAACGTAAGCTCTGTAAGATTCATCTACATTGTGTGTGTCAGTAGTTTACTCTTTTTTCTGGCTGTGTATTATTACACTGTAGGGAGAAACCACGATTTATTTAACCATTCTACTGCTGATGGGCATCTGGATTGTTTCTGGATTTTTGTCACCTTGAGCAAATCTTCTGTAAACCTTCCTGCCTGAGTCTTTGCGTGGACATGGGTTCTCATTTCTCTTTGGTGCATACCCAGGAGTAGGATTACTGGGTCATAGGCCAAGCCCATTCAATTAAGAATTCATTGTCACTCTGAGGTCCTTTCACTGGCACATGGTCTAGCCGCCTTCGTTCTTTGCTTGCATCTGCATTATCTCATTTTGTCCTCACCAAATCCCTGGGATGTTGGCCAAACATTGTCACCACCCTGATGTGGAACTGTTACTATTTACTCACTGCCTATGGGGCTCAAGGTTCAAGTTCAGAAGTGCAGGACTCTGAGATTATAAAATTGTTTCCTATGGGAAATAGAAACTGAGTTCCAAAAAATCTCACACACTTTTGGACCAGAACCTGCTGGGAGCTGCCAGCAAGAAATGAGGCTGGCAAGAGTTAGCGGGACTCAGCTGTGCTCTTAGCAGGGCCAGAAGGCTTTACAAGTTTTGTATCACAATTGTTTCTCATTTTAGGTTGGACAATGGCATTCCATTCTGTTTTTTTTTTTTTTTTTAAAGAACCTTTATCTTTTTTTAGCGATTCGTACTCGAGAACTTGTGGACAAAACGACAAGATTTCTGGGTTTGCTTTAAAGAAATCAGAAAAAAAGAGGGACAATATCCGAGTAACAATAAAAACATTACACGCATTTTTTTTTTAAAGTGTTCCTTATGGCCACAATAGGCGGCTGCTACAGTGTGTTCCAATCAAGTCCGGGAAGAATTTGAAAAAAACAGAGCTTAAGAAAGATTACTTTCTGAGGCAGACTCTGGGATATTTTGGGCCACGAGGGAACTCAGGATCCAACCAGGCTGGAGCTCCCCAGGGACCTAGTTCCTCAGTTCTGTCTTAATAGCCCCCCGCCCCCACCCCGGGGAGCTGCAGTCCACAGGAACAGAGCTCAAGAAGGGAATGAGGCCTCCACCACTCGGCTGGAGTCGCCAGCAGGCGTGGGCTCATTATCGTCCCCAGAGAGAGTCCAGCCTCTGGAGCATAGGTGAGTGCGGAGGCGACCGCGGTCCCTGCCCCTGCCCCTCTCGGCCCTCAGGTGACACTCAGGCAGCGCGCAGGGAGGGGTGCACCGTCAAGGCTACAGAGCCCTGGGAACAGACGGAGGCTGGGCCAATCCCTGCGGGGCGCACGACGGGGCAAGGAGGGAAGGAGAAAGTGACCTTGGGGCGGGGACCTGCAGACAGCTGGGGTTCCAGGAAGAGGAGGGAAGGGCATCTAGGGTAGAGCGACAGTCCAACTTGGGAGGCACAACCCAGGAAGGCCCACAGGCTGGTGGAGGCGTGCAGGTGATGCTGGAGGAGCCAGGGTAGGTGCGGTGCAGCCGAGCCTCGGGCAAGTGTGCCTTGGCCCAGACCACCTGCCCGCTTGGGCCACGAGATCTTCGGGGTTCGGGGCCTGGGATCGCTCGCGGGCCAGACAGGAGCCAGCAGGGGAACGAAATCTCCAACTTCTAACTTCAAAGAAATGCGAATTAAAGAAAGGACAGATATCCCACCGCTTTAGGATTGACAGCCAGCGGCGGTGATCTCCTGGAGACCAGGCCGCACTCCCACACCCGGGGGCGGGGACGGGGGGGTAGTGGACGCTTTTCCAGAGGGCAGCTCGGCAAGCGGCACCAAAATGTCACCAAGGCGTCTCACGTGCCTTTGACCTGGCTGCTTCACTTCTAGCGATCTACCGAGAGATACAGGCGCTCAAAGACGCACGTTGACGGCCCACACAGCTTCATTTATGCCTGCTGCGGTGAAAAGGGGGGTGCCTAAGTGTCCATGGGGCGCGTTACATACAGTGAAAGCCTCGGTCATCTCTGTGCCTCGACAGGGGATCCCGTCCATGACATAAGCCAAGTGAAATCAAAGGAGTATTACAAACAGCAGTTATCCTATGACTTCATTCAAAACAGCCTGGAGAGTGCGCGCCCACAGTGCACTGTAGTACGGCAGTGGGGCGGGGGGGGGGGCGGCGGAACTATACAGGACTTTCATTTTCTCTTCTAAACCCATCTGGAAAGACAGAGGCCATCAGGGAGTTTTCACCGCCCAGAGGAGCGGCTGACCTTTAGGAAAAGCCCGGTTTTTGTTCATAGAACTGGTTATTTTATGGAGCACCTGCTGTATGCGGGACCACCCGCTGGGGCCTGGGAAGCGTTTTCGGCAGCGATAGGGAAGGCGCTGCTCACGCCGCGGGAAGCGCAGACCCTCACCCCGCGAAGTAGCTGCAGGTGGCAGCTGCCCTCCGCCTGGACCTAGACCCTGAGATCGGCCAGTGCCAGCTCAGTGACCGGTACAAGGCACATCAGTCACTCTGTCCCCACCTCCAGCCATTTCTTTCCTGGCACCTACTATGCTTTAGGCGCCGGAATAGTTTACTAAATCTTACCAAAGCCCAGCAAGCGAGCAATGTTTATCCCAGTTATATGAAGAGGGGGCTCAGAAAGGTCACTGGAATAGGCATTACCGTGTCGGTTTCGTGAGCCACGCTGCCTCAAGATCCTATCAGCTGTCACTCATGGGATAAGGTCCAATTTGGAGTGTGGGCTCTGAAATCAGACCCGGGCCCAATGTCGAATCCATCTTCTTAGTGTGACTGTGGGCAGGTTAGTGATCCCTTCTCTGACCCGGGCTAGCATCAGCTATTTATAGGGGTGCCGTGAGGATTATACGGGGCAATGCATATAAAGGGCGAGCATGAGCTAGGCACTGTGCTAAGCGCTTTTACGGGCATGGCCCTAATGAGTTGGCCCATTTTTCAGATGAGGAAACTGAGGCTCGCAGGGCGAGAAATCTCGTCCTAGGCTTCAAGCTGGCAGAGGCGGAGGCGGCCTGCACCCCTGCGAGCCTCAGTTTCCTCGCCCGACCCGCTCCCCAGGGCGCCCCGCCCCTGCTGATGCCCCGCCCCGTTCGTCCAGGTCCCGCCCTCTGCCCGCCGAGCGCGGGGAGTCGCCACAGAGCCCCGCGCGCCTCAGCCAATCGGCCGCGGGCGGCGTCGGGTGCTTTCAGCCTCTCCCGCTGTCCTCCCGCCCGGCGCTCGCTCGCTGCCTCGCTCACTCAGCTGCCGCTGAGCTGTGGCTGTCGCCGAGCCTCTGTCCGCCGACTCGGTAAGGCCGGGCTGAGACCGCGCGTCGCGGGGCGCTGGCAGGAGCCGGGGGCTGGCTGCGGCGGGGCCCAGGGCCGGGGGCGGACGGGGACTGCAAGGGCCCGGACCGAGGCGGGGGCGGCGGGCCGCCGCCTGTGTCGGGGCGCCGAGGGACAGCGGCTCTTAGAGAGCTCGAAACCGGAGCGGGGCGGGACTCCCCGTACTCCGCAGTGGATTGGGTCTAGGGGGTTCGCGTCAGTGTCGGTCCGCATGCGGGCAGGTCCGGTGTGGCTGCGGGAGGGATGCTCAACCCTTCGGACTTGGCAGGACGCCTCCGGGCTGGGGCCAGTAGGGCCACCGGCTCTCTTTCCCTTCCCATCTCACCGTCACTTCCCAGGAGTGGGTTGATTGGGTCTCGGGGTGTGCCCGAGGATCGGTCGGCCTTGCGAGCAGGTACTGTATGGGAGCTGGAGGGACGCTTGACTCTCCGGACTTGGCAGGATGCCCCCGGCCAGGGGACACCAGGACTGCCGGTTCCCTTTCCCCAGCACCCCACTCCCCTCGCCGAAGTGGACTGGGTCTGGGGATCCGCCGTAGGGCAGTGGAAAGGACGCGACGGCGGGAGAGATGCTCAGCCCTTGGGATATGGCGGGGCGCCGCGGATCCTTCCTCCGTCTGGCCCCATCCCCTCTCCCTCCGAGAGTGGGTTGGGTCTGGGGGGCCGTCCCTGGGTCGCGGGCCGGCCCAAGCGGGAGCCAGAGGGACGCTAGGGACTCAGCAGAGCGCCGCCGACCCCCTCCAGGCTCCCGCCCCCGCCGCGCAGCCGTGGGGACACGCCCTTGGCGCTGGGACTCCAGGCGGGGTCCAAACGCCCTAGGTGGATGCGAATGGAGGCGCCGGGCCTGGGTCCCCTCTTGCGAGCGTCCTCCATCCCCCCATGCGGCGGGCGGTCTAGGGCAGGTGGGTGAGGAGAGCCTGCCCAAGGTCGCGCCGGGCCGGGGAGCTTGCCTTGCAGGGGGTGGGAGGGTGTGGGCGCTTCACGTGACCAGGCCTGGGCGAACTTGGCCTGCGAGCCCGGACGGCACGGTCCGGAAGGTAGAGCAGCCCGGGCTCCGGGGCCCCTATTCCGGCAGCCCCTAACCCCAACTCCCTGGGCGAGCAAACAGTTCCTTTCTGTTTGGAAAGGCTGTGGATCAGTGTCTTTATAGTGTAAATCGGTGGTTGACTCACGTTAAAGCCGAACGGAACAAAGATGATCTTTCTTTTTTAACACCAAGAGTTAAAAATCTCGAGAAATCAGGTTGAATACAGAACAACTTAATATTCCCAACTCGGAACTGCTTTCGGTTTCCTCTGTGCTCCATGTGATTAAAATATTGAAGGGCAGGTTTTAGTAGGAAACTGGTAACTTTGTAACAGTCACCAAATAAAATCAGTTTAACCTTTTAAAAAGTGTATTTTGTTACACCATTTTCTCACAGGCTTCCGGTTTCTGGTCATTCCAGATATTCAAGCATGCTTATTTCTTTCTAGACCACAAACCAAATGAATAAAAAATGGCCGAACACACTGGTCTTTTTATTTATTTTTTTATGCCAGCAAGCATCACCCCCCTTTCCAAATTATTTAAGGTGACTCTTAGTGTGGCATAAATGAGAACATTAATGCTGATGATAATGCTTGTCGTTGAGGCGAGGGAGTGTTTACTTGTAAGTGATAGGAGCTGAATGCAAAATTCTCTGTGGAGTTTGGGGTGGTACTGCCCCTGCGTGCCCGGGGCTGCTTTTCGTATGTAAATGAACGGTTTCCTTCCAAAGATGTGTGGCTTAGACCTGATCTTGCACATTGAACTCCATCTGAACAGCTGTTGGAATCAGAAAAAGAGCCATCTTAAGGAGTGCACATACTTTGTATCAAGAGTCGCAGAAACTGGCCTCGTGCACAGGCCGAAATAACCTTTGAGTTTGTACTGAAAACAAGCGGCCTAATCCAGAGGTGAAGGGAAGAAAGCTGGCGTCGCTGCCGCCCGCCCTTGGCCCCGGCCCCAGCCCCCGTGGTCACCGAGCGGTCAAGCCTGGGTCTCCGGGGAGTCCTGGGGCGAGGGCCCGGGCTTACGCAATCCTGGCCCCGCGTACCCATTCATGGAAGCACAGTTAATTGTTCCTTGGGCTGCGCGGTGAGCCCCTTCCGGAGGCGCCCTGGGCTCGCGGGGCAGCGTTTCTGGTGTGGGTTGTCTTCGGGCACACCAAGCTCTTAACTGTCCCCAAAGTTGACCATGCAGGGCTCGGCCTTCCCACCCAGAGGCAGTGCGTTTCGCCCGCTGCCGCCCGAGTGGAAGCGCCGCCGACGCGCGCCAGCTCGCTCCGGAAGGTGTCTCCAGGCCGGGCCAGTGGAACAGGATCTGAATGCCCGGGGCGCGCCAGGCCGGGGGCGGGGCTCGCGGTAACCTTTCCCCTACTTTTCTCAGCCGTCACGTGACTCCCGGGGGGGGGGGGGTCGCCCCGACCGCAGCTGCTGGCGTTGCCTGTGAGGACGCGTTCCAGGAGAGCAATTAAAGTTGCAGCCTGGAGTCTGAAGGCGGTGGGAAGGTGGGAGGCGGAAACGCTTACCCGCTCCGGCCCAGGGCTGGTTCTGCACTTTGATCGGATGCATTTTTTCCTTTGTTGGAAAAAATGTTTAGTCACTCTGCATGGTTATTATTGGCAGACCTGACAGAGTTCAGTTACCGGTGGAAGCCTGCACTTTGAATTCCGGAAAAATTGCTGCTTTTAAGAATAAAATTGTTCAAGCTGGTGTGTTTCAAGTGTGTTTCGGAGACTCTCCCTCTTACTTTTAACGAGACCTCTACTTTCTTCCAACAGCTTGAGCCCTTCTTGAGCTTTTCCTGCGAGGACTTTTCTGGTTTTAAAAATAAGTACTACAGGCACACGGTGCAAAATGAAGGGGGTGCAGGTGGGAATTCAGCATAAAGGTGGCCTCCTCACCCGCTTCCTCTCCCCAGAAGCTACCACTATTAAGTTTCCTTGACAACTGTAGAAATAGTCTAGGCTGTACAGGGCATTAAAAAAAAAAAATCTGTTACAGACATCTCACAGCTCCATCAACATCAAATCCTACTGCCAAAGAAACCAATGCTTTATAAAATACAGAATTGGGAAGAATTAGGGAAGCAGAGGGCAAACTTTCATGGATATGTAAGTAAAATAGCTATGAAAATAGCCTTTTTGAGGGGGTTTCCTTTGCATTATATTTGTACACAATTATATTTATAATCTATTTAATTATATTTTGAAAGATGTGACATAAAAATAAGCAATATATGAATAATACTACCAACCTTCAGTTCATCCTAATGACATGGTAAAAATATGGATAATATAAAGGAAACTCTTTAAAAAATCTGTTACTTAACACAAGTAAGGAATATTTTCTGCTTGTTGATTTCTGATATTTTGCTGCCTTTTGTAACCTTCACCTTTTACCCCAAGCAAATATTAGGTGACTGAGAGCCTCAGTTCAGTGGAATGTCCTTTAGTTTTTTTGCATGTGAGCTGTTTTTATGTCCAGGAATGTTTAGGGAAGTTAATAATTGAAAGCAATTGTGCTGCCGAATGAGGTGTGCCTCTCCAGGCGTACAGTAGGGTAATGGCCACTATGGAGGGTTGGAAAAATAGGGTAGCTACGCTCAGCTTACTAAGGCTTATCGGCTAATTGTTGGATACCGAGTTCTCTAGGTAAAAAGGCAAGGAATCGTCCATACACTACATGTGGTGGTTCACTCACCCATCCCAGGAACCTGAGGGTCATCCTAGATTCTGCTTCCTAAGTGGCTCTTTTTTATTTTTTTAAAATATTTACTTATTTATTTGGCTGTGCTGGGTCTTAGTTGCGGCATGCGGGATCTAGTTCCCTGACAAGTTTGTATTAAAAGCTAGACTTTGTCACAGAGTGAAGTAAGTCAGAAAGAGAAAAACAAGTACTGAATGCTAACACATATATATGGAATCTAAAAAAAAAAAGAAATGGTTCTGATGAACCTAGGGGCAGGCAGGAATAAAGACGCAGACGTAGAGAATGGACTTGAGGACACGGGGCGGGGGGGGGGGGTGGTAAGCTGGGACGAAGTAAGAGAGTAGCACTGACATATATATACAACCAAATGTAAAATAGACAGCTAGTGGGAAGCAGCCGCAAAGCACAGGGAGATCAGCTCGGTGCTTTGTGACCACCTAGAGGGGTGGGATAGGGAGGGTGGGAGGGAGGGAGACGCAAGAGGGAAGAGAGATGGGGATATATGTATGCATATGGCTGATTCACTTTGTTATACAGCAGAAACTAACATTGTAAAGCAATTATACTCCAATAAAGATGTTAAAAAAAACTAACAAAATAACCTTACCTTTAAGAAGTTGTCATATGCTGTAACTCAGACTTTGCTTTTTATGAAATAATACTTCATTTATAAGATTATACATGTATCACTGATTTTCCCAAGTGTCGGCCTGTCCGTGCCCTTGAAAAGGTTTAATGCACGGAGTTTTGGTCTCTTTCTCCTTCTGCAAGCACACGCTGTTGCTCAGAGTGAAGTACAGTAATGCTGCTGAAAGTTAAATGTCAGAGACGTTGGGCTGGGGTATCAAACGCAGTGGGAAGAGGAAGGATGGAAATCCACATAATTGGAGGACTGCTGCTGGCCTGTGGCTGCAGTTGGGAAGGTACAGAGTATGTTCCTGCATTGGAGCCCTAATGTGAGTTATGGGTAACGTGCATACTTTATTTGACAGGAAACATCTTATGAATGGCGATGACATGTGCTCTAGGCCTTCCCCCCACACTCTCTCTCACGCACACACACACACCCACATAAACACACATCTAAGTGGCCGACCTGGAATTTGAACCCGGATCTGTGTTCTCCAAAACGTGTGCCCCCTCCTGTTGACAGACTGCTTCCCAGACCACTGTGCAGGCAGAGGGCCTGGGTGTTGGCACCTCCCCCAGCCCAGGGCCCACTGGATGTGACATTGAATCAGCTGTGTGTGTTTCTGGGTTTCCACTTCCTCATCTCTAAGGCCACCGTTCCTCTGACACCTGTCATCCTGTCTCACAGGGGTTTTACCAGGATCCAAAAGAGGCCAGATGTGAGAGTAGTTTTGAGGCTGTGAAATGAATACAGCTTCCAGCAAACAATACCATGGCTGCAGGCAGGGTTGTTTGTTAGTTTGTTTGCGGTATGCGGGCCTCTCACTGCTGTGGCCTCTCCCGTTGGCTCCGGATGCGCAGGCTCAGCGGCCATGGCTCACGGGACTAGCCGCTCTGCGGCATGTGGGATCTTCCCGGACCGGGGCACGAACCTGTGTCCCCTGCATTGACAGGCGGACTCTCAACCACTGCGCTACCAGGGAAACCCAGGATTTTTTTTTTTTTTTTTTTCTGCTGCACTGGGTCTTCATTGCTGCACGGAGGCTTTTCTCTAGTTGTAGTGAGTGGGGGCTACTCTTGGTTGCTGTGTGCGGGCTTCTCATTGCGGTGGCTTCTCTTGTTGTGGAGCACGGACTCTAGGCATGCAGGTTCAGTAGTTGTGGCACGCAGGCTCAGTAGTTGTGGCTCTTGGGCTTAGTTGCTCCGCAGCATGTGGGAATCTTCCCGGACCAGGGCTCGAACCCGTGTCCCCTGCATTGGCAGGCGGATCCTTTACCACTGTGCCACCGGGGCTGGATTCAATACCAAACCCCGCAGGCAGGTTTTATGGATACGGCTGCCTTCTGCAGTCCCCAAATTGTAACGTGTGGTCTGACCAGCTCAATTGTACTTCTGGGTGCAAAGGAGAGGCACGTGCATGGGAAATATGGGGCACCCCCCACAAGGTTTTAGGGACATTTGAGGGAACCACACCCTGGTGGCGAGGAGAGGTTCGGGGACTTCTCTTGGGTGGATGCATGCCTCTCCCAGCCGTCCACGCTCAGGCCGTTGTCTTGATGTTGGCCAGGCTGGAGGAGGTCCTTCTGGATGGGCATACAGAGAAAAACACCTGAAGAGGTAGTGCAGATAATTGGGTTAGACAATTATATTGGCAGGTTACGCCTGCCAAGACATTCTGTATTTTCTTTCTTTTTTTTTTTTTTTTGGCTGCTCAGCACAGCATGCGGGATCTTAGTTCCCGATCACGGATTGAACCGGCGCCCCCTGCAGTGAAAGCGTGGAGTCTTAACCATTGGACCGCCAGGGAAGTCCCCAAGACATTCTGTATTTTCTTTATAAAAATGTGACCCTCGATGACCTTTCCCCAGTTCTTTTTCTTGGTGAAATCACATTTCTCTGCATTTAACTGATTAACCATTACTTGTTGATCCGGCACAGTATAAGTGTTACATTTGAATTTGCTTTATTTTTACGGTACCTTGGTAGGCAGAAGCTGTTGTTTTTCGAGAGCCATAGAAAAAGGGATAATGACTCAGATTTCCCCTATAATCTGCATCTTTACCCTGTAAACGTGAACAGTTTGTTATTGATACACTTCACTGCGAGAAATGAACCGTATGGCCAGTTTAATTAATGCAGCTATTCAGTGTTCTGTCATCAATTCAAGATGTAGCCATTCATATGAAAGTTCCTGCACCTTGCCTGTGCACAAAGCCCTCCCCCAAATTTAAAGCGAATTCTGAGCCTCATGTTCTTGCTTCTAAGATGCCTCCGTCAGATTAGGGAAAGAATACTTTGTATTTGTTTGTGTACACACTTGCTGAACAAACACAAGAGCACAATTACAGAGGATCATGTCTCCAAGGAAATAAGAACTGGCCCGTGGTGTGCAGAGAGATGGGGTGCCCACACTCTAGTGGAGAGGAGCCCTTTTATTTTTCCTTCCTGTTACTGCTAATTTTTGCCTGCATCTAACCTCTCACCCTCATTAGCAGCAAAATGGCAAGAATACTAAATACTAAAGAGCAAAAAGGAACCTGAGAAGACACATGAACCCCTGGGCTGGTGAAGCCTTTCCAGAACCTTCCTGGTACTTTCCTTGATGTGCTTCAGGTAGCAGTGCTGGGGTAAACCTGGGTACCACCTTGGTTGTCAAGTATGGCAGGAACATGGTTTCCCCAAGTTGGAGCCAGTCCTGGAGGGCAGAATCAGCTTTGTTTAGCTGAACCCTCCCAGGCGTTGGTCACCAGACCATAGAAGAATATGTGGTAGATGAGTGCTCTGCTTCCCCCCCGCCCCCCAGCTGCCGCTGCCACTGCGGCGGCTAAAGATGATGCTACAGATTCTTTGCCTGCAGTGGCTTCTCTCAGGAGGTTTTCCAGGGGTGGCAGCCCAAGTGTCATCCAGCCTCACTCTGATGAGGGATACAGGCTGTGCTCCTGGAGACCCTGCCTGGTACTCTTGCTGCGCTAAGCTGTGGCTTCCTGTGGGTGACCTTTTCTCAGAGGATTTCCAGCTCAGCTGTTTGCCTCTAGGTGAGGTGGATTTTAATAGAAGGCAGGGTCCGCTGCTGTGGGCCTGTGAACTGTGCAATTCCAGTGGGAATACTGGAAATACTGGAACGTGGGAATAATTTTAGAGTTGGCACCCTCTGTATTTGTAGTTACTGTAGTTTTACTGCTGGTTGCAATTACATCATTTTGGTTACGACAGAGCGACCTAATTTTATATGTGTTGTAGCGTTAGGAATCTTAAGTAGAACTTTGTGAGGAGTACTTACCACCTAACTTGGTAGGTAAGAACATGAGTTTTGGAGTTGGACCTGGGTCTGATTCCCAGCTCTGCTGTTTGCTAGCTGTGACCTTGGGCAAGTTTCTTGACATGCAAGCCTCGGTCTTCTCATTTGTAAATGGGAATAGCAATAGTACCCATTTCCTAGGGTTCCAGTCAGAATTAAATGGGTTAATGCAAGTAAAATACGGATCACATTGTCTGGCATATGCCAAAGACTTTGGTAGAAAGAATATTTTGTATCTTCATTGTTAAAGCACAAAAGTTAATCTGTATGCCTTAGCTATCTATTTATCTACCTACCACCTACCTCTCTCCTTATCTGTTAGTTTCAAGACTGTTTTGAAAGGCTTCTGACAACACATAATTTATTATATATTATATTATTATATGTATAAAGACCGTTTTCTTGGAAACCTGCTGTCACATGGCAAGTTTTTATTGTTTGCTTTATATTATAGAGGTGATTTTCACACCTCAATTTTCCCCAGGCCTGTTTTGAAGTCTGGCCCTGCGCTTTCTATTGGGTGACCTTTCACCTCCTTTCCTGCTGCCTGTTGCAGAACCTGTGAGGGAGGGGTGGTGGTGGTGGTGGTGGTGGAGGAGGAGGACGGCTCTGAAGGAGGCCAGATGCCCTTGAGGGAAACAGTATGTCTTATGGATGACTTTTTAAAAATTAATTAATCTATTTATTTATTTTTGGCCACATTGGGTCTTTGTTGTTGCATGCGGGCTTTCTCTAATTGTGGCGAGCCGGTGTGCTCTTTGTTGAAGTGCGTGGACTTCTCATTGCGGTGGGTGGCTTCTTGTTGTGCGGAGCACGGGCTCTTGGCACGTGGGCTCAGGAGTTGTGGCGCAGGGGCTTAGTTGCTCCACGGCACGTGGGATCTTCCCCGACCAGGGCTCGAACCTGTGTCCCCTGCATTGGCAGGTGGATTCTTAACCACTGCGCCACCAGGGAAGTCCTTATGATGACTTCTTGATTACATGACCAGTGTTATGATTTGCAGGCCACTGACCTATGAGGTTAAAGGCTTTTGTTAAAAGGAATTGGTTGTGGAGAAAGACGGCAAAGTGAACACATTTGACAAAGTACAGACCAATTTATTGGCCAGGGGGTTAGAGGGTGGCATTGGGCTGCTAAAATGAAAGTAGTCTTACCAAAATTGAATGAGACGTTGCAGCATTTCCCTCCCAAATTGTTCACTTGACATTCACTGTTGGAGAACTGTCTGTGGGCTCATGGTTTGTTCAGAGAATTCAACAAGGGTTTGTGTCGTGGGGAGCTTTACAGCTTATGTTGGGAGATTAAACAAATAACTGACAGGAGAAAGTCATTCGCCAGCAAGTGCAGCTGAAATTGCTAAATGTAACTGATAGAATTCCTGTGTTTCCGGAATGTGCATTCCAAGGCAGGCACCTGGGCGAGGGGAGCTGTAAGCTAGGTGTGAAGCAGCAAAAGGGAAATCGAAAAAGGTCAGTAGGCATCCCAGCTATGAGTCAGAGTTCACAGGCCACAGGGCATGACCAGTAGGCCTGGCCAAAGAGGAGGTGACCAGGAGACTGAGCTTGGGAGGGCCTCGGGAATAGACGTGTAATTCAAGACCAGAAGTGTGAATTTTAAAAATTGCAGTAAATAGGTCGTCATTCTCAACCGGAGTGTCTTATTCTGGATCTCGGTGTTTTTCCTGGAACAGATTAGCATAAGGCGCTTAAGTGCTCTGGCACGGACCTTGGTGACTGTCTCCCTCCTTTAGCGGCCTTCCTGGTTTCTAAGGCGGCACCATCGCATATGGTTCCCACGTTCAGCTGGGCGGGCAGCAGCGCCCAGGTGTGTCCCGGGCAGGTTTGTGTACGATCACCCTCAGGTGGGGCTCCAGGTGGGCGCTGTCCACCTGATGCGGCCAGAAGTGATTTCTGTCCCGCAGGGGGAAATAAACGGGTCCGTAGCCCCACGGCCCACATGCACACAGAGAGGGCTTTGTTTTCAGCACGTTGGATCAATTTCTGGATGTCTCCCCGCAGCTGGGGGGTTGCTGCCACCAGCGGCCACCTCCAGTTTACCCCTGAGCTGGTCTGGCGGAGCACCGCAGGAGGTGGACTCACATGAAGAACAGTCCCCAAGGGGCCTTCTCCCATCACCTAGCCAGACCTTCGGTGGGGAGGAGCAGCCAGCCTGTGCTCCCAGAAGGTTCTTCCACTGTCCCCCTGTTCCCTCCAGTTCAGAATTCATGTCCGAGGGCCTCCGGTAGTTGCCCAATGATGATTTGCAAGAACAACCGAGTGCAGAAGTGGAGACAGTTCATGTATTTTCTTCTCCAGCCTGCCGAGAATCCGGAGCACAGGTGCACGTTCTGTGGGTGGGTCCCTGGGGAAGCCACGTCTCTCAACCCAGGTGGAGTGGTACTAGGGGAGAGGGGCAGCATACCTTCCCAGAACAGCAGGTTCTGGCGCTGGTCCAGCATGGGCTGAGGGATGGAGTGAGGACTGCCCTAGCCCATCGTGCCCCGGCATGGCAGGCGGTTGGAGGCGTTTCAAGGAGAGAGTTGGCGGGGAGCATACGGGAAAGATGCAAGATGGGTTTTCACTTGACTTGTTTTTGGCATCAGTGTAGATGAGTTTGGAGAGAGACTCATGTGCACCAGATACAAGGCAAAGCCCTGGGCAGGGACCTGTGGGTGGCTGAATCCCGGGTGCAGAGGGGCTGGAAGAGGACCCTCAGCAGATGAACTGGTAAGACAGTCTATGCACCTGGTGGCCTTACCTGGGAGGGAGAGGAAGCTGGAGAGGGGGCCGGCACGTGGACACTCAGGGTTTAGCTGCACACCGTGTGTGGGACGTGGCAGAGCCCGCGCCAGCCCAGGGAAGCCGGGAAGGGGTGCCGCCCGCTCGCCTGGCCCTTGGGGCCCTGCCGTACCCTTTTTTTTTTTTTTTTTTTTAAATTTTTGGCTGTGCCACGCAGCATGCAGGATCTTAGTTCCCTGACTAGGGATGGAACCCGTGCCCCCTGCAGTGGAAGCACGGAGTCTTAACCACTGGACAGCCAGGGAAGTCCCCTAGCGTGACCTTTGCCTTCATCCTGGAACGTTGAAGGGATGCAGAGAAGAGGCTGTCCAGGGTAAGTGGCCCGGATCCAGACACAGGCCCCAGCCTGCCAGCTGGCCCCAGGGCCCTTCCTCTCCTGGTGTGTTGAGGTTCCCAGCGGCGCTGACAGTGACAGGACAACTGTGCCAGCCTGGGCTGGTGCGCCTCGGGGCTCCAGGGATGTGGACCGGGAAGGGAGAGTTGGGGACAGGGCAGTCTCCGGTCTGCATGGCAAAGTATTAGTATCTGTTGCTGCCGGGAGGGGATATGTAGCTGTGATTCCTTGCTCTCATGCATTGGCAGTATCTCCTGCTGTAAGACAGAAAACATTCTGCTGTATTAATGCAGTAAAGTTCACTGGGGCTCTTTTGCGGTCCTCATAATTCCTGATTTTCCACGAGTTTATTACTGGCGTGCCTCCTTGCACCTGAAGCAGGTCTGGCCTCTCCCCCAGCTTCACCTGGGGGTGGTTTGCTCACAAGGCAGGTAGATTTGGCAGCAGTGGGGAGGCCATCCGTCAGCAGTGGCCCTTCAGCTCCAGGCACTTTTACCAACACCCTGCGGGGCTGCTGACCTGATTGACTTCAGGGAAATATCCAGAGGAACGGCTTGGCTCTCTGTGGGCAAGGTTCGCACCATTCGCATGGCGCTTTTCAAACTCTCGTCTGGAGCCCTCCACCTCTCAGGGCCGAAGGGAGGAAGTAAAATGTGTGCATGTTATTTTTTTAATTTCTTATTTTTTTGCGGTACGCGGGCCTCTCACTGCTGTGGCCCCTCCCGTTGCGGAGCACAGGCTCCGGACGCGCAGGCTCAGCGGCCATGGCTCACGGGCCCAGCCGCTCCGCGGCATGTGGGATCCTCCCGGACCGGGGCACGAACCCGCGTCCCCTGCATCGGCAGGCGGACTCAACCACTGCGCCTCCAGGGAAGCCCTGTGCATGTTATATTTGAAACAGTTGTTTTCAGGCACCTGCAAAACGTCTCATCCTCATGAATGATAACATACAATACACCATATATTTATATTTCCATGTGTATTGGTGAAGCAATGCATAGAAGTTAATTTGAATCACAAATAAAGTTGGTGATTTGACATTAATAAAAGACAGCAGCAGGGCTTCCCTGGTGGCGCAGTGGTTGAGAGTCTGCCTGCCGATGCAGGGGACGCGGGTTCGCGCCCCGGTCCGGGAAGATCCCACGTGCCGCGGAGCGGCTGGGCCCGTGAGCCATGGCCGCTGAGCCTGCGCGTCCGGAGCCTGTGCTCCGCAACGGGAGGGGCCACAGCAGTGAGAGGCCCGCGTACTGCAAAACAAACAAACAAAAAAGACAGCTCTTTTAGAAAATAACCACGATATCATGTGACACCTAAAAGCATTTAATAGTAATTCTTAAGATTATGAAGTAACAATTGTTTAAAGGGGTCCTTAGTGTAAATGCAGAACTAGGGCCACATGGTGGGGGGGAAGGAGTAATGTCCACCCGCCCACCTGAATTACATATCTGAGGAGAGAAGGTTTAGATGCGTGAGTGTTAAATAGATAACACTTCTGTTTCATGAGACAGCGATGTTTTTGTGACAGCTTTATTGGGAGATCTTTACATCCCGTAACATTCACCCACCTCAAGTGTACGTGTCAGTGATTTTAGTATATTCACACATATGTGCAGCTGTGACCCCCATCAGTTTTGGGACATTTCATCACCCCCAAAAGAAACCCTCCTCTCCTTAACCCCGGCCTCCCCCCGGCCCTAGGTAACCACTGCTTTCTGTCTCTGTGGATGTGCCCGTTCTGGACATTTCCCATAGATGGAATCGTACGATACGTGGCCATCGGTGTCTGGCTGCCTTCACGCAGCATCATGTTTTCAAGGTTCACCCGTGCAGTGCTGTGTGTCAGCGCCTCATCTCTTTGCATCGCCTGTAAATAGCATCCTGTTGTATGGATAGGGCATATTTTGTTTACCCCGTTCATCAGTGGGAGGACGTGGGCTGCTTCCACTTTTTGGTTATTATGAATAATGCCGCCGTGAACATCATGTTCAGGTTTGTGTGCAGACACGTGTTTTCATGAGCCTGAACCTAGGAGCGGAATTGCCGGGTCGTGTGCTAACTCCACATTTGACCGTTTGAGGAGCTGCCAAACTTTTCCGAAGGGGCTGTGCCATCTGACATCCCAGCCAGACGTGCACGAGGGTTCCTCTTTCTCCACAACCTCTCCAGCGCCTGTTATCGCCCGTCCTTTTGCTTATGGCCGTCCTGGTGGGTGTGAAGTGGTATTTTACTGCAGCTAAGCTCTGCATTGTCCTGGTGGCTGCAGGGAGCAGTATGACAAGGCTGAATGTTTCCAAGTGCGAGGCTGTGGAGGCCAAAATCGAGGGTGGAATTTTCACTCGATAGATTTGCAGAGGGAGCTTCTCAAGCCCTTGTCATCCGGTTCAATAAGTCCTGCTTCTAGCTCCAATCAGGGGAGGCCGGCTCACAACAGTCATCCTGGCTCCTGCAAAACTAGAAAAACAACCTGGAGGGCACTTAAGACTCTTCTGTTTGGTTTTTAGTCTGAACCAATCAAAACAAGCAAATCACTAGTTAAATTTAGAGTTTTTTCGGTTTTTTAAAAAATAATTTTTAGGGACTTTCCTGGCAGTCCAGTGCTTAAGACTCCGTGCTTGCACTGCAGGGGCCACGGGTTTGATCCTTGGTGGGGGAACTAAGATCCCACATGCCACATGGTGTGACCAAAAAATAATAATAATAAAAATAAAATAATGTTTATTGGAGTACAGTTGATTTACAATGTTGTTAGTTTCTGCTGTACAGCAAAGTGAATCACTTATACATATACATATATCCACTCTTTTAGATTCTTTTCCCATGTAGGTCATTACAGAGTATTGAGTAGAGTTCCCTGTGCTATACAGTATAGGCCTTATTAATTATCTATTTTTCAGAGAGTTCTGATAAAGGCCTCCAGAAACGGAGGCTGTAACTCTCCTTGTCTATGTGCCCCTGCACGGCAGAGGTTAGCTCCCTGAGCAAACACCGGACACATACCTTTGGAGAGAATTGGCTACAAACACTATATTTAATCTACTGCCATTAATAATCCCTTCCTGTTCTGCACAATGCCCTTGAAAGATTTTAAAAATCATTGAGGGACTTCCCTGGTAGCACAGTGGTTAAGAATCTGCCTGCCAATGCAGGGGACACAGGTTCGAGCCCTGCTCCGGGAAGACCCCACATGCCGCGAAGCAACTAAGCCCGTGTGCCACAACTACTGAAGCCCACGCGCCTAGAGGCCGTGCTCCGCAGCAAGAGAAGCCACCGCAATGAGAAGCCCATGCACCGCAACGAAGAGTAGCCCCCGCTCGCCGCAACTAGAGAAAGCCCCAGCAACAAAGACCCAACGCAGCCAAAAATAAAAATTAATTAATTAATTTTTAAAAATCATTGAAAGGGTAGCCAATCACATAATTTTATTTGCTGTGATGCATGCTGTGCAGAATTCTTATCTTTGTAAGACCTGCTTCGTGTTCACCCCAAGGCTTTGATGGGGAGAGGAGTTGAGTCAGGTTCTGGAAAAATCTTAAGAGCCACCTTGGGTAGCTTTTCGAGAAATGGATTCCAGCTGTTGGTTTAAAATGTCTTCAGCGTTTGAAATTTACCTATAGGGAGCTTTTGCTTAGAGATCGTGCTGCTTTCAAATGGGATCTGTCTTCATAATTAGCCAGGCTGTGGACATTTGCTCTGTGCCAGGTAAATAATGGGTTATTTTTTTTGGTTTGTTTTTGCCCACGCCTCACGGCTTGCAGGATCTTAGTTCCCTGACCAGGGATCGAACCCCATCCTTCAGCAGTGAAAGCACAGAGTCCCAACCACTGGACCGCCAGGGAAGTCCCAAATAACGTGGAACTATTCCTGAAGGCTGGGCAGATGGCTCCAGGCCAAGGTTCCAGGACTGGGGTGCAGTTTCGCCGACTTGCTTTCTTCTTTCAAGGTCATCCGAGCAGAGCTCTCGGGTACCCATCCCAGTGACTCCCTCTGCTCCAGCATCTCCACGTGGGTGCCCCGGTCCACCTCGGGGTGAACACCCCACTCACAGCCCTCCCCGCGCTGTGGCTCTTGTGTGTGTGGAGGCTCTGTGGAGCCCACTCGGTTCAGACCCCAGCCCCAGGGCGCCTCCGAAACCTGTCTGGAGTGGGTCACCCTCCCCGTCCCCACTGTTCCCACTCTGGGCCACGCTCTCCTGGAAGACTACCCCAGCTTCGTACTGGTCTCACTTCCTCACCCCACCTGCCCCTGGCTCCATACAGCAGCCTGAGTGGTCTTCTTTACAACGGACATAGACACAGGAACTGACACCCCTGACTCACAGCCCTTGGAAACTTTTCCATTGCCCTTAGCATGAAACCCGACTGCCTCTGGGACTTCCCTTTCTGAATTTAGCGCCCACCTTGACCTCAGCCACTCTGCACCTCCAGCCCTTTCACAGGTCTGCTTTCAGGCCTGAAAGTCTTGCCCTCCGGCTGATCCTTCTCCTGGGCTTCCGTGTCAGCTGGAAGGTCCCCTCTGTCACTCCCTCTTCTTTCTGCCCCCTGCCTGAGCTGCAGGAGAGCAGGGGGACCTCCATCCTCCCCACGGCTGGCACGTAGGAGGAAGTCAGCACACGTTTGTTGAACAAACCAGTGAGTGAAAGTTGAGATCATTTGTCCTGATTTGCTGAAGATTAAGCTAGTTTGACTTGTAACTGGGTATCTCTGAAACCGCCTTACCCTTGATTTTGACGGGTCCGACATCTCCCCCCAATAGGCTTATTACACGGGTAAAAAAAGGAAAAATAGCACGCAGTGGGGATACACACACACACAGTCACAATTTTGGATTTTTATTCTGGTTTATTCTGGATTTTTAGCTCCTCTTTATCCACATGTGCTTGGTGGCACACGGTTTAGGAGGAGGTGGTGCCATCACCTGCCTTCAGAAGGTGGCAGAGGGGCTGGTTGGGGGGAGGCCAAGAGGGAAGAGGTGAGTCGGGAGCCCGCCAAGGAAGAAGGTGAAGGGAGACCAGATATACCCAGCAGGGGAAACGAAATGCACTTGCCTTTGCCAGGCAGGGAAGCCCGCAGGGAGGGCCAAGCCTGCAGCGGGGGAATGTGATCCTGGCTGTTGACAGCAGTTTGGTTTCTACAGCCTCTGAGGAGGAAGACCCAGCCTGTCTTGTCAACACCCCACGTCCCCCTGAGGGTTCTATGCGTCTGGTTTTCGTGGAGTCCTTTGTGGAGCCTGAAGGGGTTTCTCCGGCAGCAACCCTACGCGCACCAGAGTCCAAAGTGTTTGGTGTTGGTCCTGTTTTCCCACTGTTGATCCCTGAAGATAAGGGACCAGGGGCCAGTGTGGACGCATTTGTGGACTTTCCGTGCCAGCCTCTAGGCTGGCTGGTGGGCGGGAATGGGATTTGCCTCCCATTTGCAGGGCAAGTTGCTAAACCGCCCCGGGCTTCCTGGGTCAGCCGGGTGTAGACTGGGCGGCAGAGTTCGGTGGGATGGCGGGGAGTGGAGGGAGGAGTGAGGGGTTCCCGCTCCTGGACTCTGCTGATCACCCAGCGCCTCTAAGCAGAGGCCGCAATTGTCTGTATCTAGCTGGACCAGCAGGGGAGGGGTGATGGCTAATCACAGAATCGGGTGTGTTAAGGAAAAACTTGAAATCTATCAAATGGGAGGAAACAGTCAAATTCAGAATGGATTACGCTTCTCTACAAGTTAGAGGTTTTCTAATGTCCGGTCAGTGCTCCACCGTGTTACCTTCTCCCCTTGTCTTTCCAGGAGCTTGATAACCATGGCAGAGGCTCACCAAGCCGTGGCCTTTCAGTTCACGGTCACTCCCGATGGAATCGACCTCCGGCTGAGCCATGAGGCCCTCAGGCAGATCTGTCTGTCTGGACTTCATTCCTGGAAGAAGAAGTTCATCAGATTCAAGGTTATCAGACACTTGCTTCAATCTGTACAGTATTCCCTTTATTGAAGTTTCAGTGTGTCAGAGTGGTAGTTGACACATCATGTGTGTTTCCGTGGTCCTTAAGGCTTGTGAAACACTTTCCCATGGATTGCCTGGCTGAATTCTTGGAGAAATTCTGTAAGGCAGGTAGGGTAAATCGGGACCCCGTAGGGCAGGCGAGGAAATCAGGACTCGGGGAGGGTAAGTGACCTGCTCGGTAGAAGCAGAATAAAGGCTAGAATCCATGTCTCGGCTCCGAGTCCGGAACCCTCTACACCTTGTAGGCAAAGGATTGTTTTTCAGCTGTGTGAAACCGCAGGGAGTTTAACAGCAGTTTCGCCAATAAAATAGTCCAGCGTTGAAAAAGATGCACGTAATTGCAAATAGAGTTAACTACTCATGTTCTCAATTCTGTTTACCTGCAAGAGTGGACATTTATTCACTGTTTTTAAGCACGTGTCTTTTTTTTTTTTTATCGTGTTCTTGTTTTTAATTCACTTATTTAAAAAATTACAAAAGCCGGGCTTCCCTGGTGGCGCAGTGGTTGAGAGTCCGCCTGCCGATGCAGGGGACACGGGTTCGTGCCCCGGTCCGGGAAGATTCCACGTGCCGCGGAGCGGCCGGGCCCGTGAGCCATGGCCGCTGGGCCTGTGTGTCCGGAGCCTGTGCTCCGCAATGGGAGAGGCCACAGCAGTGAGAGGTCCGCGTACCACAAAACAAAAAGAAAAAATTACAAAAGTCATGAACATGCATGTACTCCTTGCTTAAAACTTCCCCAATTTTTCTGTTTAGGGAGACACTGCTGGGGAAGATCCCCGGGGTGCTCCTTACCTGCTGCCTGTAAGAATAAATCTTTCTTTCTCCCAAAAAAGAGAAAATAAGAATCACAGAAAGACAAATGCAGGTTTAAAAAAATTCAAACAAGACGAAAGTGCGCCAAAAGTGTCTGCCCCCCTGTTCCCCAGTTTGTGTGTTCGTTGTCCAGTTTTCCCTTCAGAGGGCAGCTCGGAGGCAGGCTGTTGAAAAGGGACTTCCCTGGTGGTGCAGTGGGTAAGACTGCATGTTCCCAGTGCAGGAGACCCAGCTGGAGGGACTCCAGCTTTGGGCTGGAGCCTTGGCTCCAGTTTTGGCTCTTGGGTTTGATCGGGTTTGATCCCTGGTCTGGGAACTAGGTCCCACATGCATACCGCAACTGAGATCACATGCCGCAACTAAGGAGCCTGCGAGCCGCATCTAAGACCGGGTGCAACCAAATAAATAAATAAATATTAAAAAAAGAAAAAGGCCCAGGAGCTAGGGTGGATGGGAACGATGACCAGGGAGACAGTGGGCCGGCCGCTGGGACCTGGCCTGGCTGGACAGGTGTTCCCGGGCTCTGCTGGAGGGGTCTGGGGCCCAGGTACATGGCCCTGTCACGCTGGTCCCTTGTGGGCGCCAGCAGCATGACCCACCCGAAGAGGAGGAGGGCGCCACCTACAGGGGAAAGTGCCCTTTGCGCTCCTGACCTTGCCGGGATGCCTCCTTTTACCTACAAATGGAGGAAAGTAGAAGCTTGGGTGCCCCGGTGTGGCCGTTGTCTTAACCCAGTGGAGTCGTTGTTCCCGGACTTCAAAAAGCTTGTGGTACTGCCGAGGGGGCAAAAGTAACGTAGGATAGCAGACAGTGCCCGGCGAGGGTGCATGCTGACCACGAGGTTCCTTAGGGGATCATCTGATGCTCAGAGGACGTGGGGGCAGGGCTGGCAGAGCTGCTGCCGGGCTGGGGGGTGTGGTGAGCAGAGACCTTTCATCTAGAAACATCCTCCCTCCATTTTAATGTAACATATGTATCTGTTTATTTTACAAGAACGGTTCAGAGAACGCCAGAAGGCCCCCCTGCGCCCAACCACTTTGTTTAAAGTCTTTTGTGATTCTCCATAATGAAAATAACACGTAGGGATGTGTAAGTCTCTTCTGAGAGAATTCAGATAAAGCTTTGAGAATTTTTTAATCTATTAACTATTAGCAAATCAATCTTACTAAGATGGCTTCAGTAACATTTTTAAAAATTTTATTTATTTATTTTTAATTTTTAAAAAATATTTTGCCTGCTCTGCGTGGCATGCGAGATCTTAGTTGCCCGACCAGGGATCAAACCTGGGCCCCCTGCATTGGAAGTGCAGAGTCTTAACCGCTGGACTGCCAGGGAAGTCCCAAGATTTTTTAATTGGAAGTTTTGAAACATATGCAAAAGTAAAGAGGGTAATAAAGCCACACTGCTCGTTTCCATAGCGAGGTGGCCAGTGTCCTGAGTCAGTCTGGGTGAAGCTCGGGAATCTGAATGTTAAACTAGTGCTTTGGGTGAGTCTAATGTCCTGGGGTCACTCTCGGGGGGAACGGTTTTAGGGAGGGTTTTGGCTCAGAAGTAGAGGAAGGAAAGGGGCTGGAGGCTCTGGGGAATGTTTCCAGTAGTGATAGTGTGGCCGCTTAGCTGCCCCTGTGTGCAGAGCCCCCACCCCTCCACTGCCTGCCAGCTCACGGGCCCCCACCACCGGGAGGGACGTTGCTCATGCCGTGCGTGTCTGTGTTTAGAATGGCATCATCACCGGCGTGTACCCGGCGAGTCCCTCCAGCTGGCTCATCGTGGTTGTGGGCGTGGTATCAACAATGTACACCAAGATCGACCCCTCTTTGGGAATAATTGCAAAAATCAATCGGACCCTTGACAGGACGTAAGTAATCCTTTCAAATCTCCAACGGTCTAGGGCGTTATTGACTTTTTTGTTACTGATGTTTTTAATGTCTTCTCACACATCGTGGCTGTTGTGGATTCAGTTTGGGGCTTTTGCTGTGGTTGTCATGTCGGCTTTCTCCCTGTGTCCTGGACTGGTATGAAGGTCCCCTTGGGAGTTTGGGGACCCTTGTGGCCCTTTCTCTAGAGACCAGGGACAAGAAGGGCAGCCTTGGTCCTGGAGTACCCTCCAGGACATGTCAGGGCCCGGGGTGAGGACCAGCAGTGGCAGTCAACTTAGCCTGGCCAGGGGGACCCTCAGAACGAATTTCTGCCCCAGGAGCCGGTTCTGGACAAGGTCTCTTCCCTGCACTGGGGTCCGTCCTGCAGTTCTGGGACCCCGGGAACTGACTGCTGTCGGGGGCTCTGGGGAGACCTCAGTCCCTCAGCTCCCTGTCTGATTGGCTTAGAACACTGGGGGGATCCCAACACTCTCTCTTGGTTGCTGTAGATTTTTCTAGGAGCTTTTTAAATACCATGATATTCAGCCAGGTGGGGCCTTTGGTTGATATTTTTCTTGCAAGGTACGTGGTGCCTGGGGTCTCATGCCAGAATGTTGGCCGTGCCCTCGAGGGCATTTCTGGAGCCCCTCTTTCTTCCCTCCGGTCCTGGGGGCGACCCTGGCTCCCGTGTAACCTCTCCTGCAGTTTGGCCCCTGCGCTGCAGTGACCTCTCTTACTGGGGTCTCCGACATGAAAAAGTGAGGAAATGTTCAGAGGTGCAGATTCCTGTCCAGAGTCACAGAGAGGGGAAGTGGGGAGCTGGAATCCAGACCCAGCCCCGCGTGGTGCCTCGGACACCTGTGCTTCTTTCAACGTGCCCTGAGCCTCCCCTCGGAGAACCTCTTGCCAGGCAAACGCAAAAAAAACAGCACCTCTGTCTTATTTTTTTTTGAGTGGCCAAATGATGGGACATACACAGGGCTGTTTCCATTACCCCATTTGTGATGGCGGCCCTGGCTCTGAAAGGCACATTTAAAATGTTTGTTTTGGCTGCACCAAGCAGCTTGTGGCAGGATCCTAGTTCCCCGACCAGGGATTGAACCCACGCCCTCGGCAGTGAAAGCGCCAAGTCCTAACCGCTGGCCCGCCCGGGAAGTCCCGTGGAAAACATATTTTTATCTTCTGGTTGGAAAGCACTAGTGCCTCCAGCTCGGCTGTGGCTGTCCCCTGCCAGACCTTTGATCTTATTCGTGTGTCACTTGTTAACATCGGAGGACATTGTAGGTCTATTACTAGAGAAATAATAGTCCCCAAGTCCTTGTCCTGTGCTTGGGCTTTGCTTTTTGCACCACGGGTTTTGGGAGGCAGGTGGGGTCTGTGAGGGATGGGGTGCATCCCAGGTGTGTCCACGGGGTCCCTGGGCCATAGCTACAGGGTCGGAGCTGGGCCTGAGCTAAACAGATGAACTTCTGGGCCTTTTACTAAATCAGTTGGTTGTTTGGATTTAAATATTGTTCTTTCAGAAAAGAACAGGAAAGGAACATGGCAAAATGTGACATAAAGGAAAGCTCCCAGCTCAGGACTGAATTTGATTCTGACCACTAAAGAAATGATTAAGTGGTTTTAAGTTAAAGGTCTGAATCTTCTTACGTTGCTTTGAGCGGGTGCCCCTCACTCCTGAAAGCTGCTCCTTATTCACGGTGTCCTGGGATCACGAGAGTCTCCGGGAGACCAGCTGAGTCACTCGGAGCCTCCGGCCACCTCGGGATCGCTGGCTCATGCCTTTATTATAAGTGTCCGCAGGGCCCAGGATACAAAGCCCTGTCACTGCAGTGGAAGCACGCCTGTGCTGGACGCCTGCCCGACTCCTTGGTCTGCCTGGGGGCCGGGAAGCCAGGCAGGGACCCTGTCGCTCTCACCTCCCTGCCCCAGCCTCTCTCTTCCCCTCCTTTATTTCCGGGGAGCCGCAGACCTGCCCCCACCCCCTCCCCTGCAGACAGTTCACCTCCAATTTCCTGCCTACTTGGGTTTAACACAGTTTTTTTTGTTTGTTTGTTTGTTTGTTTGTTTGTTTTTTGTGGTATGCGGGCCTCACTGTTGTGGCCTCTCCCGTTGTGGAGCACAGGCTCCAGACGCTCAGGCTCAGCGGCCATGGCTCACGGGCCCAGCCGCTCCGCGGCATGTGGGATCTTCCCAGACCGGGGCACGAACCCGTGTCCCCTGCATCGGCAGGCGGATTCTCAACCACTGCGCCACCAGGGAAGCCCTAACACAGTTTTTAAATTTACTTTCGAGTGGGGTCCAGTCCCTTTGCACTGGATTATATTTAGAAGTGTTGCCTATTTAAAGCCCTTTCTAATCTGGGTCTTTGTAAGATTTGTTTCTTTGTCCCTCTAAACCAATTGCGGTAAACTGGGCCATCCCTGGCCCAAATTTAGAAAGACAAGGTTAAGGGGCCAGCGTCTTCCAGGTTCAAGGGCTGTTCTGCAAAGTCTTCCTGGAGGCCTCCTAATGTCCTGAGGTTGCAGCTTCCCTGAGTGCAGGTGTATGTCGAGCTCTGTGTAAGCCCATCCCCTGCAGCCTCGGAAGGGACACGCCCTTTAACAGAAAGCTATCAAAGCTAATGCTTGCCGTCAAAGTGCCTGTGTGCATGTATATAAAAAATGCTGGGGGACTTCCCCGGTGGTGCAGTGGTTAAGAATCCGCCTGCCAATGCAGGGGACACAGGTTCGAGCTCTGGTCCAGGAAGATCCCACATGCTGCAGAGCAACTAAGCCCGTGCACCACAACTACTGCAGCCCACATGCCTAGAACCCACGCTCCACAACAAAGAGTAGCCCCCGCTCGCCGCAAC
This sequence comes from Kogia breviceps, assembly GCF_026419965.1. Taxonomy (NCBI): domain Eukaryota; kingdom Metazoa; phylum Chordata; class Mammalia; order Artiodactyla; family Physeteridae; genus Kogia; species Kogia breviceps. The sequence goes on along the minus strand of NC_081316.1, from coordinate 18,250,429 downwards.
TAGAGAAAGCCTGCATGTAGCAACAAAGACCCAACACAGCCCCAAAATAATTTTTTTAAAAAAGAAAAAAATGTCTTAAAAAATGCTGAACACATCATTTGTTTGTTAATGTAAAAATACTACTTGATTTTTGTGAATCAAATGTGTGTGTCTTTTCCAAGTTCAGTGACATAGGACTTAGAAATCTAAAACATAGATTGTCTGAAAGACAGGTTCTTAAATCCAAGTTTGCTTGTAGATTAGACTATCAGAAAAGAAAGTAGAGGTTTAAAGTAGAGACTACAGTTAAATTTGAATGCAAGAATTGACAGGTTATAGAAAGACATGTTTTGAAGTAGACTTTTTGCCAGTATTTTACTTTTTGTTTCTGTGTTACTGAAGTAAGAGAAGATGTTTAATTGGTGGTTTCCAAATATTGGTGAAACCTTTAGGTTAAGGATATAATTGACGTAAAACATTGTATTAGTTCTTAGGTGTATAACATAATGATTTGATATATGTGTATATTGCAAAATGATTACCAAAGTTTTGTTAACATCCATCACCAAATATAGTTACAAATTGAAAATGTTTTTTAGATTTCATGTATAACTGAGATTGTACAATATGTGTCTTTCTTTTTTTAACATTTTTTTAAAAATTGAAGTACAGTTAATGTATGATATTGTGTTAGTTTCTGGTGTACAGCAAAGTGATTCAGGAATATATACATATATACATTATAGTTTTCTATATCTGTGAGTCTGTTTCTGTTTCGTTAAAAAGCTCATTTGTGTCATAGTTTAGATTCCACATTTAAGTGATATCATATGGTATTTGTCTTGCTCTGTCTGACTTACTTCACTTGGTATAATGCCCTCAAGGTCCATCCATGTTGTTACAAATGGGGGCTTTCTGCTTTTTTTCCCAGCTGAATAATATTCCATTGTATTGATATATACCTACCACCTCTTCTTTATCCATTCATTTGTCTGTGGACACTTAGGTTTCCATATCTTGGCTGTTATAAATAGTGCTGTCGTGAACATGGGGTTTCCTTCCGATAAATGCCCAGAAGTGAAATTGTTGGATCGTATGGTAGTTCTATTTTTAATTTTTTTTTTTGAGGAACCTCCATACTGTTTTCCACAGCGGCTGCATCAATTTACATTCCCACCAGCAGTGCGTCAGTGTTCCCCTTTCTCTGCAACCTCGCCAGCATTTGCTATTTAAATTATTTTTATTTTGAAAATACCTTGTGGTTTCCAAAACAACTACAGCCCACACAGGTGAATGAGTAGCTGCATTTCTTCTCATTTTTGAAGTCCCATCTTTACCAGATAATATATTACTTTCCTTAGCAAACGAAAACATTTTCTCTGTCAGTTTTCGATTTAAATGATCATTTTACATCATCAGTTTCTACGTGTATTCATGGTAAGTGTTCCTGCCGGGATCGAAAACAAGCTCTTTTGATCTAAATAGTTGGAGTAATAGTTGTGCCCGTTGATCTGCGTTTCTTATGCATCCTGGTGAAATCCCAAGGTGTGTTTAAGGAAAAAGCGTCATGAGCAGATGAAGGGAAGGTGCAGGATTGCTGCCGGCTCCCAGCCCAGGAGAAAGCAGGTCAGTCTGGGGCTGAGCTCTCATCGTGGACTGGCCACAGCCTCCCCCGTAACCTCCGTCCTCATTCCTAGGCCTGGAGGGAGTTGTCCGTGCCCCCCAGCTATGCAGATTAGCCTTGGTTCGTGTCGAGGACCAGCACAGCACATGCGGCTGGTTCATCTCGAATCCAGGAGAAAGACGGCCGAGTCTTTTGAGAGTCGGCTTAACGTGGGTTGTCGTCTCCCTGATCAGGCCTGACTCCGATTGGGGTCTGTGGCCTCAGCTGTGTCCACTGGAGACCACCCCACCTTGTAGCGCGCGGCGCCTCTCAGCGCCATTGCCCGTGGCCTCCTTTCCCCGCGGGCAAACCTGTGGCTTCTCTGGTCTTGTCTCGGCAGTGGCTACATGTCCAGCCAGACGAAGAAGGTGGTCAGCGGTGTCCTCTTCGGCACGGGCCTGTGGGTGGCCCTCATCATCACCATGCGCTACTCCCTGAAGGTGCTGCTGTCGTACCACGGCTGGATGTTCGCCCAGCACGGCAAGATAAGCCGCGCCACCAAAATCTGGATGGTAATGCAAACTCACCGCCAGTGCACAACTGGTGTGGATGTTTTTAAACCGCTCGCTCGAGGTATGCCTGACAGCTGCGAAGCCGTAGCTCTTTCACAACTTGATGTGTTCAGAGATAAGCGTGCACTCGTGACACCGTCATCACTGCCAAGGCCACAGGTTTATCCACTCTCCAGAAGTTTCCTCAGGCCCCACTTATTATGCCTCTTGCCTTTGGCCGTAAGAGCATTTAACATCAGATCTGCCCTTTTAGCAAATTTGGAAGAGTCCAGCACAGGAGTGTTGGTTCCAGGCCCGATGCCCTAGGGTAGGTCTCCAGGACGTGCTTATTTCTTGTAACTGAAACCTTGTCCCTTTTAACCATCCCGCAGCCCCGTGTCCCCCAGCCCCCAGCAGCCCCCATCCCTCCTTGCTGCTTCCATGGTTCTAAGGACCTGTGAGACCACGCAGGATGTGTCCTCCTGTGCCTGGCTCATCTGTCAGCTTCCCATCTGGTGTGGGAGGCTTTTACTTCTGAAAGGGAAGTCCTTGCTGGGCCTTTTTCCCCTGGGTGACTTTTTTTTTTTTTTTAATGAGTTTCTGTTGGAGTACAGTTGATTTACGATGTTGTGTTAGTTTCAGGTGTACAGCACAGTGAGTCAGTTATACATATACATATATCCATTCTTAAGTAGACTCTTTCCCATACAGGTCATAACAGAGTGTTGACTAGAGTTCCCTGTGCTCTGTAGTCCCCTTGGTGACTTGAGCGTTGCCCTGTAAGTGCCAGAGAGCCCTGATTCAACATGCCTCCTTGTTTGGGCCAGAGGCGCTTTTTCTTTCACGACCTTAGTGTGTTCTGAACATCTGGTATTAATGTCTGCTGGGTTTCTCATCCAGGCCACCCATCAAATAAAAGTGCCATCCGTCCGCTTCTTTGTAGCTTTTCTAACCTTAGCTGACCAGTTGACCGGGACCCCCTGACTCACCCTTAGCTTCTACTACCTTCCATCAGCTCACCTCAGCCCTTAGTCCACCTGTCACTTACGGGCCATGTGCGTGGCTGTTTGTCCCGTGGTGGGTTCATCGGTGGCTGAACGCTATCCCCTGGGGCTCCTTGTGAAAGGAGCAGGCACCCTCGTGCCCAAGCCCACCATACACCCTGGGCTTCACTCTTTCCCAAACCGACTTCTGCTGTTGCTTGGATGTAAGATTTCTGATCTCCAGAGAAGTCGAATTCAACTCCCAGGAGAGATTCTGAGATGGTTTGTTTCCACACTTTACAGAGCAAGGTAAAAGACCTTCCCCAGGGTGGCCTTCATGGCTGGTGTCCAGATGAGTCCCACCTTTTCTTCGACATCAAGAGTCACCCCCCTGTCCACACACACACTGTGAGCCCTAGAAGTTCCTTTGAAGTCTGGTCAGCATGAGATGACCAGTCATCACAGCAAGTTTAGATCATTCCAGACTATAGCAGGCAAGTATGTGCCATCCACCAGGCTTGATATTGACCGAAGGGGCTGCACTTGGCTCCAGGTCCAGGTCCCTCTCCCAGCCCCGGGAGCCAATCCCGAAACCGAGGGCCTTGCAGAAGTAGGTGGGTGGAACTTACCCACCGTGTGCAGCAGTCGGACCCAATGTCAGGGTGCCCGGGGAACAGCACCGCCTGCACAGGGCAGGACGTCTCAAGGCATCTGTCAGACGTAGGGTTTCATTCACCCTAGGTTTTATTTGGGGTTACTTGTTTGCTGAGGCCTGCAAGTGTAGGGGCAGAAAATGGACTAGAGGAAACGAACGAGCACAGAAAATCAGTCCATGGTCGGCAAGTTGTATATCCTGGAGAACTGGTTTCGGATCTTTGACAGACCTCGTCTTTGAGAATGTACCTTTTTTTTTTTTTTTTTTTTTAAGGGTATGGTCAAGATCTTTTCAGGCCGCAAACCCATGTTGTACAGCTTCCAGACGTCTCTGCCACGCCTGCCGGTCCCAGCCGTCCAAGATACCATCAACAGGGTAGGTATGGCTTCACGCGCCCCCAGCACGCCCGCTCTGAAACGCCAGCATCTTTGCAGTTAAGGTCTATGACTTGATGGGACTTCCCTCGTGGTCCAGTGGTTAGGCCTCTGTGCTCCCAATGCAGGGGGCACGGGGTGGATCCCTGGTTGGGGAACTAAGATCCCGCATGCCCCACGGCATAGCCGGAAAAAAAAAAAAAAAATCTCATGGCAAACCCAGGGCCTAGCAGCAGTTTTGTGTCCCGTAAGTTTGCTTATGCACGTGGTAGATGCTGTTGAGTGCTGGGAACCTGCTCTTACCTGCAAGGGCCAGAGCAGATCAAAGTGGGGACCCCGAAGATTCTGAACTGGAGGCCTGGCGGCGTGACTTTCTCCGTCCCTATCGTTCTGGCTCCTCTTTCCCGTCCTGGTGTCCTGAACACCAGCCTTTGGTCCTACCCTTGGCTCTCAGGGCCTCCCCACCCATCTCATTGGCACCTTCATAGCTTAGGTGAGAATAGAGCTCTTATTAAGGACCAGATGATGGAGAAAAAAATACACATTGAAACTTCTTGTTGATCAAACCTCGATCTTGTCAGTCTAGAATCCACTTTGATGATTTTTGTGGTGATTCAAGATCTGGGAGCTTGTATGCCAGTGAAGGACAAAAAAGTTTATTTGTTGAGTTACCACTGATCTAAAACATCCTTTAGCATTGGAGTTAGCTACCTTGTGTGAAGACCTGCCTTTTTCTAAGGCACAAGGAAGGAAACCATCTGTTTTAACTAGGCTTATGTTTTTTCCATCAACCCCAGTACCTGGAATCCGTGAAGCCTCTTATGAAGGAAGGAGACTTTACACGGATGACAGCTCTGGCACAAGATTTTGCTGTCAATCTCGGGCCGAGATTGCAGTGGTATTTGAAGCTAAAATCCTGGTGGGCTACCAATTATGTGAGTATACACACACACTATTTTTCTTGGTGGAATTTTCTGTAGGAGCATATAATCTGTTCCATGAGCCAGCTAGCTTCCCTGACATGGCGGGCGGGAGGAGACATTGGCGGATGGAAGGAGGCAGGGGGGTCGAGGTTTTGAGGAATGGCTAGCTTGGAGGAGAAGGTGTGACCCAGACACACCCAGTGGGTGGGGCTGCAAGTGGGCGGTGGCTGGAGAAAACCCTCAGAGGCCACGGTGGGTGGGGCAGGTCACCTTCGAGTTTGATCCTGCGCTGGTTACATGGGCGTGTTGAGTCTGTAAACATTTTTTCGAATGTACGCTGAGGTTCTTAGATGCGCACTGTTCTGTATGTGTATGTACTTTACAAAGTGAGGGAATTGCGATCCTTGGGTCCTGGAGGTTGTGGATGTGGTTAGGACGAGGCTGCTGGCCTTCTCGGGGACATCAGGAGGGCAGCACACCTGGACCCTGTGTGGCTCTGCAAGGGAGCCGAGCCCGGCTGAGTCAGTGGCTGCCTTGGGGAGGCTTGGAAGCAGAAGGCGAGAAGCAGTCTGTGGGGCAGTTTGGGGTGTTGTTGATGGTCAAGAAATGTTAGCAGTCCGACATTTATCCCTTCTTTTCCATTTGATCTTTTTTTTTTTTTTTTTTAAACCCTCTGTTAAATGAAGGTGATCTACCTTCTAGCTACGGCTTGACTTGAATAAAACCGCTTTCTAGTTCCTTCCCACTGTTCTGCGTTCCATCTAGTTGGGGCTGTCTTGGACCCCAAGAGAGGGAGAAGTGATGCCAAACACGCATGACAAAGCGCTAAATGCACCCTCCCCCCGTCCCCCGCCCCCTGCCTCCGCCCTGGGCAGCCTGCTTAAGCCTGTCGGTCGGTCTCCCCTGTGTGCACCCGGCAGGTGAGTGACTGGTGGGAGGAGTACATCTACCTCCGAGGACGAGGGCCGCTGATGGTGAACAGCAATTACTACGCGATGGTGAGTCCCGAGCGGTGTCTGATGGAGAGCACGCACCACGGTGGCCTCTTCCCGGCCCTGTGGGCTGCCTGGGGACGCTGTGGGTTTCCCCGTGCTCCTCCTGGCCCTGCCGCCCCCGTCCGAGGCCTCACGCCCCTAGCAGGGAGCCCAGGACTTGCTTTGCACACTGGAGAGCCCCGTGGATGTCCTTTTGGAATTGCCACGTAGCTCAAGGGCACCCACCAACCTGCTGCAGAGAAATTCGGATCGCACGAGTGCTCTCGTGGCAGTTGACTTTCCTCGTGGCAGCGAACCTCTCCCTCTTTTCCTTCCCTCCGTTTTCCTAACTGAGCCTGCGTAGCGGTGAAGGATCACACCCCTGCCCACCCCGAAAAGCTCAGGGGCTGTGGGTCGGCTGAGAGTTTGTCCACACGCTGAGCTTTGTTCTTCTGGGCCCTGGGACGCCAGGGGTGCGGCACTGAGTGTCATTTTCACATCTCCTTGGTCTTTCTTGCCTTTTGAGACATAGGTGGTCTACAGAGCACACCCTGTTATTTTGTTAGAAGTACCTCATTGGGGTCTAATAACTGGCCTTAAATAACTGGTGAATCTGTCTTTCCCTTTCTTTCTGCTCTTTGCTTCCTTTTATTTTTTCCACCTTCTTCTATCTATTTTCTTGTTTGCTTTTTCTCCTTTAAAATTTCTACTGTTTAAAAAAATTTTTTTTTCCATTAGAAACAATCTCAAACTTAGAGAAAAATTGTTGGTGTGGTCCAGAAGACTACTTTTTGAGAGTGAGCTGTCCACCTGGTGCCCTTTCGTTCCTGAAGACTTTGGTGTCTATTTCCCACATAATCAGGGGCAGCCCTACACATAGGTTCTCCCAAAATATAGTTGAGACAAGCATCCCTTGGACTTGAAAAATGTAGACACTTAGAAATGTGTCCCCAAATTTAGAAAGTTGCAAGCACTGCTCTATATAAAATGTTATTTTAACATTTGGTTCCTTCTCATTCAGAAAACTTCCTAATTATCTAACTGCTCCTTTTAATTTCTGCTTTCCTTTTTATGCATTCTATGAGGATAATTGGGGTGAAGCGCTGTTATCTTTTTTTTTTTTTAGGCTTCAATTATATTTATTTACAATTTACTTTTTTTTTTTTTTTTTTTTTTTACAATTTACTTTTTAAATATACTGTTAGGGCTTCCCTGGTGGCGCAGTGATTGAGAGTCTGCCTGCCGATGCAGGGGACACGGGTTCGTGCCCCAGTCCGGGAAGATCTCACATGCCGTGGAGCGGCTGGGCCCGTGAGCCGTGGCCGCTGAGCCTGCGCGTCCGGAGCCTGTGCTCCACAACAGGAGAGGCCACAGCAGTGAGAGGCCCTTGTAGCACACAAAAAAATAATAAAATAAAATAAAATATACTGTTACCTTTCCTAGCCCAAGAATTATTGGGGGGCTTGAAACGTGAACACAATAAAACTGAAAAAGTGTAGAAAATGAAAATAATTTCTTTTCCAGCAGAGCAGATGTCATTAACACATGTATAGAAATATTTTAACTGTGTGTTGAAGTTAGCTTGTCTTTCCCTGTGAACATTCTCCCTGCTGTCGTGTGTTTTCTTGTACCAGGATTTGCTGTACATCACACCGACTCACATTCAGGCAGCGAGAGCAGGCAACGGTATCCACGCCATCCTGCTTTACAGACGCAAACTGGACCGGGAGGAAATCAAACCAGTATGCAAACTGCTTTTTAAAAAATTCTTTTCGAACAGCTTTATCAAGGTGTAACTGATGTACCGCACATGTGTGAAGCATCCGCTTTCATAAGTTCTGATCTACTGGTGTATATCTCTGTACTCGTGAAACCATCACCATAGTCATTAGTGAACCACCCCCAAGAGTCCGCTGGTATCCCTTTTATGCCCCCCTGCCCCTGCCATCTCCCTGATCGGCTTTCTGTCACTCTAGGTTAGCTTGCATTTTCTAAAACTTGTGAATGGAATTTTACAGCGTGCATTTTTTTTTTTTTTGGTCTAGCCTCTTTCACTCAGCATAATTACTCTGAGATTTAAATCTCCTCTCTATCCTAAATGGATATATGTTTGATGTATTTTAGTTCTGCAATTTGTCCTACGAAGAAACCCTCGCTTGCTTGTGAAGGAAATAATATAGCTGTCGAGCTACTCACGAGAAGGCATTTTTTCCTTCTTTTTCTTTTTTTAAAATTTTTATTGGAGTGTAGTTGATTTTCAATGTTGTGTTCGTTTCAGGTGTACAGCAAAGTGAATCAGTTATGCATGTACATATATCCACTCTTTTTTAGATTCTTTTCCCATGTAGGCCATTACAGAGCATTGAGTAGTGTTCCCTGTGCTATTCAGCAGGTCCTATTTATATATAGTAGTGTGTATATGTCAATCCCAATCTCCCAATTTATCCCTCCTCCTGCCACCCTGGCATTTTTTTTTTCTTAAATACCCCTTTGGTTTAAGGGTCAGTTTATAAATGACCCATTAGGGTGTGTTATTTAGGAATAAAAAGCAGGATGTTGTGCCTTGGCCTGGTTCTGCAAACTCCAGGGCAGCACCGTGTCCCAGGGAGGGAGCCACCATTCTTTATAGTGTTTGGAAAAGATTAAGTCCAGCCACGCTATGCACACAGAAAACAAATCCAGCATTTAAATGTGTGGACTTGATTTGCTCCTTAGATTTTTGTTTGAAACATGCTTCTATTACAGATTTTTCTTTTGGGATCTACAGTTCCGCTCTGCTCCGCCCAGTGGGAGCGAATGTTTAACACTTCTCGGATCCCAGGAGAGGAAACAGGTGCGTGACCTGCTCGGGGTTCCTTTGGGAATCAGAACTTTCCATCCTTATGCTCAGGAGTTGTTGGAGGAGACCACACTGATGAGTGCTGCCCTTCTAAGATTTCAGAGATTTTAGGCTCGTCAACCTTTCTTCTGTTGAATTTCCTTTGTCTTTCTCAGGCCTGGACAGTTAACTGATTTTCAGACCTCAGTTTCTCTTCGGTTGAAGGCTGTCTTATGGTGGAGTTTTTTCTAGGTTGGGTTAGGAATATTCCTATTTCTTCATCTGGATCTTTCAGGGACGTTTTGCTCTGGCTCCCACGCAGGGTTTATGGTGGAAAGCACCCTGGATCGTGCTCAGGGAAACCAGATTTGTGGTTCAGCAGCTCACTTCCAGCAGCCTGACCTGGGACACGTGACCCCCCTTCTTTCCCACTGCCCGGCATAGGGGGGCCACATCTGTCCCAGCCGGGACACCCTCAAGAATGTAAGGGAGAGACAATGGCACTGCCTGGGTCCATCCCAGGCCCGCCAGGGCTCAGGCTTAGCGAGGGTGGCGTCCTTTGCTCCAGGTGACACGTCCAGTGAGCGGCCGAGCAGAGCGTAGCACTCAGGCCTGTCTGATCCCAGAGCTCTCGATTCGGGTGCTCTACCAAGTCCTCTGCAGACCTTTGGGAAGTGGACTCGTGAGCTGAGCGGAGTGACGCGGGGAGAAGAATTGGTGCCGTCACGGGTGGTGTTCTCCCCTCCCCTAACCGGGTGCCTCCGGCTTCTGTCTCCCGCCACCCCCTCCCCAGACACCCTCCAGCACCTCAGGGACAGCAGGCACATTGTCGTGTTCCACAAAGGCCGCTACTTCAAGGTCTGGCTCTACCACGACGGCCGGCTGTTGAAGCCCCGGGAGATCGAACAGCAGATGCAGAGGATCCTGGATGACCCGTCGGAGCCCCAGGCTGGGGAGGCGAAGCTGGCGGCCCTCACGGCGGGAGATAGGTGTGCAGCCCCTCCGTGATGCCGTAGTTTCTGGGGGCCATCGGGGGCGGGGGCTCAGAGTGCTCTCCTCACCCAGGGTCCCGTCCGGCGGGGAGGTGTGTCTACTACCTGCAGTGCTTGGCTTGGCTTTGTCCCCGGGGAGCGGGTTCTGCCCCCACCCTCAGGTCCCCTTGGGCATCTCCGTGGGACAGGCAGGCGTGCATGTGCACGGATCCCAGGGCATGTGACGGAAGGAAGGAGGCAGGTGTCTTCCCCGGGCTGCGGCATATTTAATCTAGAAACAGACATGTTTAACCAGGGCCTCTGTGTTAGGGTTAACTTCCTGCCTCGTCTGAAGCTTGGGGACCTGGCCTGTGCAGCCTCGGCTCTGACACCTTGGGGCTGGATAAGTCTGTTTTAGGTGGCGGAGGGGAGCGCTGTCCTGCGCACCGTAGGATGCTGAGCAGCATGCCTGGCCTCTCCCACTGGATGCCCGTAGCATCCCCCAGCCTGGCGAGCAAATCTGTCTTCAGGCTTGGCCCAGGGCCGCCGGGGGCGGTATGGTCCCTGGTTGAGGACGCCTGAGGTCAGTGGTGTGGCCACTGTTAGGGCAGCACTGGGAATAAGGTGGTGAGTGACCGACCTGTGAAGAAGAGGAAGATGCCCGGGCGAGGGCACACAGAGGTCGGCAGTGAGCCGTGGGGACCGACAGGCCGCAGAGGCGTCCAGGGAGCAGATGCGGGGAGCCGTGGAGTGGGTCGGGGTGCCGGAACTCCAGGTGGGATGGGTCCCGTGTGCCCGGCTGCACTTGGGCTTGATTCTGTGATGGGCTGCTGTTAAAGGGACCATGTTAGGCTGGAGTGACCTGAGCAGACTTCAGAGATCATTCTGGTCCAAGGGCTTCTGGAAGCAAGATCCTCGCTGCTTGAGGACCAGAAACAGGCAGTGTTGGTAGGAAAGGAGGCTCAGTCCGAGAAGCTGGGGTGTTTGGCCGTCTCTGGGGGGCAAAGACTCAGCTGGGACAGAGGGGGCGTGTGTCCTGCGGAACGAGCCCTGGGTCCCCAGTGCTGACTGAGTGTCATTGGGGCACCCAGTCGGGCAGAGGTGGGGTGGGGCGGGATGCGGCTCAGTGAGCTCCCACCCTGATGCCCCCCCCACTCGTGGGGCATCGCCCATCTCATCTGCCTGAGCCCCGAGCTCGCACCAGCCATCCTGGTGGTCACTGCCGTCCCCAGGCACTGAGGAGAGCGGTTGAGGCTGAGCCTGTGCTGGGACCCGTTGTGTTTATGGGCGTTCTGGCCCCATGGGCGGCCTCAGCTGAGCACTCGGTGTACGGGGAGAAGAGGGTGGGAGACAGAGGCTAAGTGGCCCTGACGTGGAAGGGTGGGCGGGGGCCTGAATGAGGGGCCCCAGGAGCCATCCGGGGAAGTCGCGGCCGGGGTGGCTCTCAAGAAGTGGGTGTCCCGTTAGCACTGTGTACCCCGCGTGGGGTGGGACGGAAAAGAACCCCTGAATTCTGCTCCCGGGGGTGCCCCTTATCCCGGGGGTGTCGTGTGGCTGTGTGTAGCATGGATGCGTGGACCCGGGGCGGGCTGGCCTGGGTAGGAATCCCAACCTGCCACGAAGGAGCTGTGACTTCATCTCTGTGCCTCAGTTTCTTCATCTGAAAGATGGAACAGAGGTGTCGGGGCCCGTGAGCTCGTCCCGGCACCAGCGAAGTGCTCTTGGCACTTGCTGTGGCTTCTGTGGGGTGGTTCCGTGGAGGGGGTCTGGGCGTGGGGCTGGGAAGGATGTGAAGGGGACCCTGCCTGCCTTTGGGTCTGCTGCCCCGGACAGCGGAGCTTGGGGCCTGTATGCATTCTTGTCCTTCACTCGGCATTTATGGACGAGGTTCCATGCCTGCGACTGCCCTGGAGCAGGTACAAGGAGAAGGCGAGGCCTCTGCCCGCAAACAAAGCAGCCCAGCCGGCAGGCAGGTGGGTGACCGCATATGCAGACAGTCGCAAACGCGTAGTTTTCCTTAAACCCCTACAACACTGGAAACTGAAAACCGTTGTCGTTTCAAACATCCCACGTAAAGAGATGTCACCAAACTGCTGCAGGTTTTTTTATATGTTTCTTTTTCATTTATTTCTTTCTATTTTTGGCTGCGATGGGTCTTTGTTGCTGCGCAAGGACTTTCTCTAGTTGTGGCGAGCGGGGGCTGCTCTTCATTGCGGTGCGCAGGCTCTAGGCGCGCAGGCTCAGTAGTTGTGGCACACGGGCTCAGCAGTCGTGGCTCGTGGGCTCTAGAGCACAGGCTCAGTAGTTGTGACACACGGGCTTAGTTGCTCTGCGGCATGTGGGATCCTCCTGGACCAGGGCTCGAACCCGTGTCCCCTGCATTGGCAGGCGGATTCTTAACCACTGCGCCACCGGGGAAATCCCTGCTGCGGGTTTAATTGTATTTAATCCTCACTGCAGAGTCCCCTGGGCCAAGTGTCGCCAGGCCTATTTTGGACATGGGAAGAACAAGCAGTCTCTGGATGCAGTGGAAAAAGCCACGTTCTTCGTGACATTGGACGAAACAGAGCAAGGGTATAGGGAGGAAGACCCGGTTACGTCGATGGATAGCTACGCCAAGTCTCTGCTGCACGGCAGGTGTTTCGACAGGTATCATGCTCACCTTCTGAAACACAGTGGTTTGCCTGTGGGCTTGGAAGAAATGTTACATGTGGCTGACCCCCAGCCTCAAGTATGTATCTACGCTCTTAAGGAATAAGGCTAGCGTGAAAATATGACTGGTAACTCTTCTTTCCACCAAAACTGTTACACACACACAGCTTAAGCAGCAGCTTTGAGGACCTTCCCCTCCCTGTGCACGACACCTCCACTTGGAGATGCTCGTGAGGAGTGGCTGTGGGTTACCTGGCACCAGGTCCGGGAAGGTGGTACCTGGGGCCTGACCTGGATGTCGGCTCTGGCTTTGCTCACCGAGCGCATGACTGTGGTGAGGCTCTTCCACCTCTTGGAGCCTCCTTTGCCTTGTCTGTAAAGTGAGGTCCTGCCTGCCCATCAGGTTGGGGGTGAGGATTGGCTGGGGTGGGGGAGGGGTGCGGCAAGCACAGTCGGTCTTCCGTATCCGCGGGTTCAGCCAACCACAGGCCGTGGACCGTTGTTTAAGAGCTTCGGTTGTGGAGCCTGCGGATACGGAGGGCCAGCTGTGTGGGGCTGGAGCATCCTCAGCTTTTAGTATCGGCAGCAGGTCCTATAACAAGCCCCCGGCCGATACCAAGGGACGACTTTGCAGCCTCCTATTTCTCTGCAGTTGCCTTGTGCATCCTTTTTTTGTTACAACGATATGCCCTGTTCTCCTGCTCTCCAGTACCTGAATGCATATCTCTGTGTCGGGAGCAGGGGGGAAATGAACGACTTAGGGTCTTTACACGTGCTTTTATTGTCACCTGCAGAGACCCGTTCACCTCTGCAGGTGCCAAGTCAATGAGCCCATCCAGAGGAAAACAAATACATCGCTTGGGTTTATTTTTGTCTTTGTAAACATGTAAGTCACATAAACATTTTTGTTTCGTGTAGGTGGTTTGATAAATCGATCACATTTGTCATCTTTAAAAACGGCAAGATAGGCATAAACGCGGAGCACTCCTGGGCCGACGCCCCCATCATCGGTCACCTTTGGGAGGTGAGTGTCTGCAGGTTTACTCTGAGTGTGGAAGTTGCTGTTGGAATTTCTGAATTTAACTGAATTTAACTTCATAGTATCTGTCTGGTTATAATAAGTGTTTTCAGCAGGTGTCGGTGCCGAATGTAAAGTTAAATCAGTAACGGAAGTCATTCCTGTCTTCACTCCCTGCGGCTGAGGTTCCTTACATGGAAACATTTAATGTCATGTCCTGATGGAGCCAAAATAGTGAGATGGCCTTGGCTCCAGCTCAGTGACATCAGGGTGGAACTGAAGCTCAGTTATTTTGACATAAACCACCCCTTCTTTGCTGTGTTTTCTAGATTTTCCTATCTGCCAAGCATTAGGCCAAATAAAAGCAAGGATATTGAAAATCTTGGTTTATAAAAATGCAGCGTGCCTTTTACCACTTCACTTAATTCTTAGAATTACCAAGTTCTAAGAAAACCCACCAAATCCCTGTCATCCTCTCCCTCCACCTAGTATTTTATTTTTATTCTTTTGGCCGTACCGTGCGGCATGTGGGATCTTAGTTCCCCGACCAGGGATCGAACCCGTGCCCCCTGCAGTGGAAGCCTGCAGTCTTAACCACTGGACCACCAGGGAATTCCCCCACCTGACATTTTAAAATACAGTGCGTATTGGCCCTGCCACCTTTTAAACTGTTTTAAAATTCATTTCTCTGTGAGCTGTTTGAGCTGTGTCGTGTTTGGCATGAAAAGTTGAGTGAAGGTTTTGTTTTCTGAATTCGCCTGTCAGGTTCTTTTGTAAGGAAATTGCTAAACTCTAGGCCTGTCAACAGTGGACTTGACAGAGGAAGACAAGTACTAAAGGATGTCACTTATATGTGGAATCTAAAAAATAATACACATGAATCTATATACAAAACAGAAACAGGGAATTCCCTGGCGGTCCAGTGGTTAGGACTCTGTGCTCTCACTGCTGAGGGCCCGGGTTCAGTTCCTGGTCAGGGAACTAAGATCTTGCAAGCCACGTGGTGCAGCCAAAACAAAAACAAAAACAAGCAAACAGAAACAGACTCACAGACATAGAAAACAAACATGGTTACCAGAGGGGAAAAGGGAGTGGTAAATTTAGGAGTATGGGTTTAACAAACTACTATGCATAAAATATTGGGCTGGCCAAAAAGTTCGTTCGGGTTTTTCTGTAATATCCTACTGCAAAACCCAAACAAACTTTTTGGCCAACCCAATAGATAAACAACAAGGATCTACTGTATAACACAGAAAACTATATTCAATATTTTGAAATAACCTGTAATCTGAAAATATATACATAAGCTGGAATCATTTTGCTGTACACCTGAAACTGACATAATATTGTAAATCAACTATACTTCAATTTTTTTAAAAAAGACAAAAAACAAGAGACTTCTCTGGTGGTCCAGTGGCTAAGACTCCGCACTCCCAATGCAGGGGGCCCAGATTTGATCCCTGGTGGGGGAACTAGATCCCACATGCCGCAACTAAAGATCCTGCATGCCACAACTATAAGACCCACGCAGCCTAAATAAATAAACATTAAAATAAATAGGGTGTCTTTAAAAATAAATAAAAACAAAAACCAGTGGACTCGACTTGGAAATTGTGTATCATCCCATTTGACAAGACTTGAGGTTACTTTGTTGAAGAGATAAGCCCCTTTGAGAGTCACAGTGAACACAGTATTTCTGCACTCTTTTTTTTTTGGGCGGTACACAGGCCTGTCACTGTTGTGGCCTCTCCCGTTGCGGAGCACAGGCCCCGGACGCGCAGGCTCAGCAGCCATGGCTCACGGGCCCAGCCACTCCGCGGCATGTGGGATCTTCCCAGACCGGGGTACGAACCCGTGTCCCCTGCATCGGCAGGCGGACTCCCAACCACTGCGCCACCAGGGAAGCCCTCTGCACTCTTTATGTTACTGCTGCTCTAATAAATGGAGTGGAACACAGTGACTCACTGTCACTGCCCACGTGGGAGACACACCCCCGTGACCTCAGGCCGATCACCTCACCATCCTGCCCAGGGCATAGAGCCCGGGTCTTGTCCCTGAAATCAGATCGTGTAGTGCACTTGTGGTGACGTCCACAAGGGAGCTCCTGCTGTGTCCCTTTTCCACTTTACCTGACTGTCTTCCCTCTGGTTAAGGTCTCAGCAAAACCTAACCCGCCGTTCCTTCAACCAAGGGAGGTTTTCTATGTGGGGAAACCTTTAAAAAGGGGGAAAAAATGCTCCAGTCTAAGACAACAACAGCGTGTTCCTAAGACATTTATCTGTGGTAAAAACAACCAGGTATCCAAAAGGCTCATCACCACCCTGGTCTTTGCTTCTGCCGACAAAGGCTTAGAGATCCTTTCAGCTGAAAATCAAGCAAAGATCAAACCCCCTTCGGCAGCACTGGATACCACAACAAGACCTTTTAAGTCTGTTTGCACAGGATAATGATCTAGGTCTGTTAACACCCTGTTCCAAGGACTCTACCGGTAATAAGTGCATAAGAGCTGTTCTTTAGTAAACGGGAAAAGACTCTGAGTCCTAGGCAGTCTGGACTACGTAGGGTACATTCACCAAACAGAGAAATCTACTGGATGCTGACAAGGCCAGGCTTATTTTTTCAGTACTCTGGATTAAGATAAGGTAAAGGGATTTAGTCTCAGACCAGGGTGACCAGTTAGAAGGGGTGGTGTTTCACTGTTAACTGCCCGGTGGACAGAATGGCCTGTGACTCCAGAGGTCAGACAGGAGCCCAGTTGCTCCCCGCCCGGATGGGAGCTGATCCACTGTCTGGTCGTGGAGGCCCACGCCAGAGCCAGTTAAGGGGCCGGTACGAGGGCGCCACCCATGCCAGCTAAAAACAGATCTGGTCCAAGCTGAATCCTGTTGGCTGCCGGTGTGTTCCTGACGTTTAATCATGTTGGACTCTTTAGGGGCTCTGACACAGTGCAGACACAGATAGGCTGGGCTCCTTCACCTGCCCAGCTCTGCAGGATGCCGACCGCACGTGCATGCGGCCCGCCCCCCACGCTCCCCCATCCTGGAACCCCCCTGCCCCCCTCACCATTTGACAGTATCACCATCTGAACTTGGGTTGTTTTTTAAAAATATTAAAAAATATTTGAAAGTTTATTTATTATTTATTTTGGCTGCGCCGGGTCTTAGTTGCAGCACGTGGGAGCTTTGTTGCAGCATGTGGACTTCTTAGTTGTGGCATGCATGTGGGATCTAGTTCCCCCACCAGGGATCAAACCGGGGCCCCCTGCATTGGGAGCGCCCACTGGACCACCAGGGAAGCCCCTTGAGTTGTTTTCTGTTTGTTTGTTTTGCTTCCCCACTGGAATGTAAGCTCCCCGAGTACAGGGATTCCTTTTATTAAAATATTTTTATTACTATTTTATTGGATGTAATTCACACACCATCAAATTCACCCTCTTAAAGCGTGTACAGTTCAGTGGCTTTTGTACATTACAAGGTGGTCGCCCACCCATCACCACTATCTAATTCCAGGACATTTTTATCACCCCCCTAAGGAAACTCCCCACCCTCAGCCCCCTTTGCCCCAGCCCTGGGGGTTAACCACTAATCTCCTTTCTGTGTCTGTCAGTTTGACTATTCTGGCCATTTCATAGAAACAGAATCACACGGTACAAGGCCTTGTGTGTCTGGCTAATGTTTTCAAGGTTCATCGACATTGTACTATTAATGGTATTTCATTCCTTTTCATGGCTGAGTAGTATTCCTTCGTATGATTAGACCACATTTTGTTCATTCATCACTCAGTGGACATCTGGATTCTTTTTACTTTTTGACCACTATAAATAGTGCTTCTGTGAACATTAGCATACAAGTTTTATGTGAACATATGTTTTCTTTGTCTTTTCTTTCTCTTTTTTTCTTCTGCAGCACTGTGTGGCTTGTGGGATCTTAGTTCCCTGGCCAGGGATTGAACCCAGGCCCTCATCAGTGAGAGCGCAGTCCTGACCACTGGACTGCCAGGGGATTCCCTATTTTCATTTCTTTTGAGTACATACCTAGGAGCCGAATTGCCAGGGCATGGCCACCTTTAACCTTTTGTAGAAAGGCAGACATTCTTGTCTGTTTTGTTCACCGTCCTGTCACTTGTGCTCAGAAGCATTGCTGACCCTTAGTAGGTGCTCTGTAGATACCGTTGAAGAAACTGACTTAGGTTTACCTTCCAGTGAGCAGAAAACATCCACACCTGGGCCTACATCCTGGCTCCCTGAGGAGTGTGAACTGGGACAGACTCTTCACCTCTCTGAGGCTGCTTTGTCATTTATACAAGCGGGAATAATAATGACTGCTTTACAGGCTAGTGTAAATATTCAGTGGGGTAGCACCCAGAGGGCACTAGCTCACAACCTGGGACCTCGAAGCAGGCTCTGAGCTGTTTTCTGTGTGTCACATGCTCTGCTCGCATCCTGGTGTGCTTCTTATTTGTCCATACGCTGTTGAACCTCTCCAGGTCCATTTTTCTTGCTTGCCCCTGAAATGGAGGTAAGAATATCTCATTAGGTGGCTGTGCAGAGGATGTCAGATGCACAGCAGACTGGAAGCAAGTAGTTATGGTTAAGTTTTAAAAAAAATAAATTTATTTATTTATATATTTTAAAAATTTTTGGCTGGCATTGAAGCTTCGAGCTTTTCTCTAGTTGTGGTGAGAGTGGGGGCGACTCTTCATTGCGGTGCGCAGGCTTCTCATTGTGGTGGCTTCTCTCGTTGCGGAGCATGGGCTCTAGACGTGCGGGCTTCAGTGGTTGTGGCGCGTGGGCTCAGTAGTTGTGGCTCGTGGGCTCTAGAGCACAGGCTCAGTAGTTGTGGTGCACAGGCTTAGTTGCTCCGTGGCATGTGGGATCTTCCCGGAGCAGGGCTCGAACCCGTGTCCCCTGCCTTGGCAGGCGGTTTCTTAACCACTGCGCCACCAGGGAAGCCCTATGGTTAAGTCTTGATGTTATCTCTAGAAAGAACGAGGGTTTGTCTACTTTGGGAGGTCAGATAACTTTCATGTAACGCTATTAGCCGTGATGATCTCTGACTTCACAGACGTATCTTTTTATTTTTGACAGTACGTACTGGCCACGGACAGCTTCCAGCTGGGTTATGCAGAGGATGGACACTGTAAAGGGGACACCAACCCAAACATCCCATACCCGACCCGGCTACAGTGGGACATCCCACAGGAAGTAAGTCCCAGTGATCAGGCACTTGTTAATTACCTTGGGTGGGAAATGAGTTTCAACTCTAACAGTCCGCTTTTCCAGCTGTCCTTCCTAAGTATTCACGAGGTCAGCTGAAGACCCCAGAGATGGAAACCTGTCTGCCTGGGGGTTTCTCACTGGGACCTCGGAGTTGCTACAGCTCCAGTTGCCTGGGAAGCCCCAGTAAATATTTCTTCTTTCATTTAAAAACATTTGGCTAAGATTGTCAGTGAAATTTCCAGCTCAAACTTAGCTAGACATCACAATGAAAAAGTGAAAACCAAAATCACTTCCTTTGGAGTTGGAATACTCTGAATCACTAATTTGTCATTTTTGTCCCTCTAAGTGTTCTCCGATGCAGTTCGTTCAGTGGAAGCCATTTGTGGAAGGAATTTTAGGGTTGGAAATACCAAATCCTAGCTTACCTAAGCCAAGCAGGAATTCCTGGGGCCTGAGACGTGTTTTTCTTTTTTTTTCTTTGTTTTTTGGCCGTGCTGTGCAGCATGCGGGATCTTGATTCCCCAACCAGGGATTGAACCTGCACCCCCTGCGTTGGGAGCACGGAGTCTAAACCACTGGACCGCCAGGGAAGCCCCAAGAAATCATTTTGATGTGGAAAATATTGCATCCAGTCCTGCAGTCTTGCCCATCTGCACTTTTTTGGTCCAGCCTGCCTCCCTGGGGCTGGTGTGTGTTCCTCAGAGAGACGTAACCTCTGCTGACGTGTGTGGTTGAGGGTCCTTTTAGCTATAACCAAGTCACTTCCCGTTTATTAAAAAAAATTTTTTTTTTATGGACTTTATTGTTTAAAGCAGTTTCAGGTTCACAGCAAAGTTGAGTGGAAGGTTCGGAGAGTCCCCGTGCTCTCTCTGCCCTCACACATCACAACCTTCCCTGCTACCAACGTCCCCTGCCACTTGGTGCGTCTGTTACAGTCGAAGTAGCTGCACTGACAAGTCAGTATCACTAGAGTCCGTAGTTCATGTCAAGGCTCACTATTTTTTTCCCCTCTGTCTGTGCCGTGTGGCTTGCAGGATCTCAGTCCCTCGACCAGGGATTGAACCCAGGCCCTGGCAGTGAGAGTCCAGAATCCTAGCCACTAGGCCACCAGGAAACTCCCCAGGGTTCACTCTTGGTGTCGTGCATCTGTGGTGTGGACAAAGGTGTAATGACATCATAGTATCATACAGAGCAGTGTCACTGCCCTAAAAAACCTTTCCTCTGTCCATTCATCCCTTTCTCCTGCCTCACTCCCGGCAACCAGTGGTGTTTTCACTGTCTCCATCATTTTGGCTTCCCCCGAATTTCATAACTCGAATCGTACAGTGTGTAGCCATTTCAGATCAGCTTCTTTCACTTAGTGGTAGTCATTTAAGATTCCTCCATGTGACTTCACAGTTGAGGGCTTATTCCCATTGTATGACTGTACCACAGTCCCTTTCCTTTTTACTTTATTTTTAAAAATTTTTGGCCACATCGCACGGCGTGCAGGATCTTTTTTTTTTTTTTTTTTAATATTTATTTATTTGGCTGCACTGGGTCTTAGTTGCGGCACATGGGATCTTCGTTGCAGCGTGCAGGATCTTAGTTCCCCAGGCAGGGATTGAACCCACGCCGCCTGCAGTGAAAGTGCAGAGACTTAACCACGAAAGTGCAGAGTCTTAACCACTGGACCACCAGGGAAGTCCCAGTCCATTTCATTTTTAAAACTGGTTCCTCAATGGCCAGCATATAACAAGAATGGATCTCATGAAACAGAACCTGTGACACTTTGAAATGCCCTTTGGGGTCCCACTGGGAACCAGGAGTTCCTCCTGCTTGGGCCACCCCACTGCTCTTCAAGGGCAGGGGGGCTGCCATGTTGCTAACTCATTGCAGCTCTTAGGTTAGAAAGGTGGGGAAAAACCGAGAAGGGAAAGTGATGTGTGTATTTCCAAGCAACAACTCTGTTAGCTGTGCCGAAAGCCAGCTTTTGCTGTTCTCTTCAGAGTGTGTGTCAGTATTTTCCCTCCCATTAAGTGAAAGCTTTTCTCTTTTTTTCCCAAGTGTCAGGAAGTCATAGAGACTTCCCTGAGCTGCGCGAACCTCCTGGCCAACGACGTGGATTTCTGTTCTTTTCTGTTCAGTGCTTTCGGTAAAGGGCTGATCAAGAAATGCCGAACCAGCCCGGACGCCTTCGTGCAGCTGTCCCTCCAGCTGGCTCATTACAAGGTGAGACCCCAAGCTGGGGTTTTCATCCTGAGGGCTTCTGGCGTCCCTAAATACAGGCCCAAGGCTGTTTGCCCAGCGGGTAGGGAGGACCCATCATGGGAGCAGGTCGTGCCTGTCCTGGTGCGGGGGGCACCTCCCACAGACAGATGGGACAAGTGTCCAGCAGAAGCACCTGGGGCAGCAGCGGTTTCCCGTATTGCACAGGAGTAGAGGGAGAATGTGGGGGATGGTAGCCAAGTGAGATCTCATTGCTCCACAAAGTGGGAAATAAACCTTTAAGCTCCCGGTCCTAGGGTTTGGTAAAGCAGAACTACTTAGGGCCAATGACTGGGTGTCTCTGACCTTGACATCCTCTTTCATAAAAGGGGATATGCCACGCCCTGGGAGGTGCTCTGGGATGGATGGGGTCCCTGTAGGATCAGAAGCTCGTGGTGTTTCCACTGCCTCTCTCTGGGCCCCTGGGCACATTCTGGCTTGCACGTGACGGCCCCATCAGAGACATAGCCCAGGCCCCAGGAGGACCTTAGTGGGATTTTTTTCTGTTGGAGGGAGCATTCCACCCTGAGAGGGCACCCCTGGTTTCCAGGGCTGGTGGAAATCCTTGTGGCATTGGCTCAAGATATCCTGGTTTTTTTGTCTGTTTGCTTTTAATGTTTTTTATTTTCATTTTTGTTTTTTCTTTGGCCGTGCCAAGCAGCATGCAGGATCTTAGTTCCCTGATCAGGGATCAAACCCGTTTTTTTTTTTTTTTTTAAGAATTTTTTTTTGATGGGGACCATTTTTAAAGTCCTTATTGAATTTGTTACAATATATTGCTTTTGTTTTATGTATTGGCTTTTTGGCCGTGAGGCATGTGGGATCTTAGCTCCCTGACCAGGGAACGAAGCTGTACACCCTGCATAGCAAGGCAAAGTCCTACACTGGACCGCCAGGGAAGTCACAAGATATGCCCTGTTTTTAACGGAGAACTTTTGTTTTAAAACTTGAGTGCTGTGCACAGATGCAGTGCAGCATTCCTGGATACCGGTTCTGCCCTTGTGAGTTTTGCTTTGTGCCAGGCACTGGTCTCAGCGCTCTCACAGTCCGCTCACTAGGGAGGAGCTATTGTTTGCCCGTTTTACAGGTGAGAAAACCGAGGTTCCGAGAGGTGGGGTGACCTGCCAAGGTGACACTGGAGTCAGGGGTGGATCCAGGGGGTGGCCTGTAGGTTCGATTCCTCTGTAACTTAGGTCAGGAAGATAAACAGATGCAGAAGAGCACAAGAGGCAATGTTAGTATCAGGTAAACGACAACTGATGGGCCACAGTTGTACCTAAAATTAACTGTAACACAGTTCTAAATAAAGATGGTCACGATCGAGTCCCTCCCATCAGGGAAACTTGCACAAGCCTCTTAGATAGCCTAATCCACCAGAGGGCAGACAGCAGAAGCAAGAAGAACTACAATCCTGCAGCCTGTGGGACAAAAACCACATCCACAGAAAGATGGACAAGATGAAAAGGCAGAGGGCTATGTACCAGATGAAGGAACAAGATAACACCCCAGAAAAACAACTAAATGGAGTGGAGATGGGCAACCTTCCAGAAAAAGAATTCAGAATAATGATAGTGAAGATGATCCAGGACCTCGGAAAAAGAATGGAGGGAAAGATCTAGAAGATGCAAGAAATGTTTAACAAAGACCTAGAAGAATTAAAGAACAAACAGAGATGAACAACACAATAACTGAAATGAAAACTACACTAGAAGGAATCAATAGCAGAATAACTGAGGCAGAAGAACGGATAAGTGACCTGGAAGACAGAATGGTGGAATTCACTGCTGCAGAACAGAATAAAGAAAAAAGAATGAAAAGAAATGAAGACAGCCTAAGAGACCTCTGGGACAACATTAAATGCAACAGCATTCACATTATAGGGGTCCCAGAAGGAGAAGAGAGAGAGAAAGGACCCGAGAAAATATTTGAAGAGATTATAGTCGAAAACTTCCCTAATGTGGGAAAGGAAATAGCCACCCAAGTCCAGGAAGCGCAGAGAGTCCCAGGCAAGATAAACCCAAGGAGAAACATGCCGAGACACATACTAATCAAACTGACAAAAATTAAAGACAAAAATTATTGAAAGCAGCAAGGGAAAAATGACAAATAACATACAAGGGAACTCCCATAAGGTTAGCAGCTGATTTCTCAGCAGAAACTCTACAAGCCAGAAGGGAGTGGTGTGATATACTTAAAGTGATGAAAGGGAAGAACCTACAACCAAGATTACTCTACCTGGCGAATATCTCATTCAGATTCGATGGAGAAATCAAAAGCTTTACATGCAAGCAAAAGCTAAGAGGATTCAGCACCACCAAACCAGCTCTGCAACAAACGCTAAAGGAACTTCTCTAAGTGGGAAACACAAGAGAAGAAAAGGACCTACAAAAACAAACCAAGAACAATTAAGAAAATGGTAATAGGAACATACATATCGATAATTACCTTAAACGTGAATGGATTAAATGCTCCAACCAAAAGACACCATCTCACTGAATGGATACAAAAACAAGACCCATATATATGCTGTCTACAAGAGACCCACTTCAGACCTAGGGACACATACGGACTGAGAGTGAGGGGATGGAAAAAGATATTGCATGCAAATGGAAATCAAAAGAAAGCTGGAGTAGCAATACTCATATCAGATAAAACAGACTTTAAAATAAAGAATGTTACAAGAGACAAGGAAGGATACTACATTATGATCAAGGGATCAATCCAAGAAGATATTACAATTGTAAATATATATGCACCCAACATAGGAGCACTCAATACATAAGGCAACTGCTAACAGCTCTAAAAGAGGAAATCAACAGTAACCCAATAATACTGGGGGACTTTAACACCTCACTTACACCAATGAACAGATCATCCAAACAGAAAATTAATAAGGAAACACAAGCTTTAAATGACACAATAGACCAGATAGATTTAATTGATATTTATAGGACATTCCATCCAAAAACAGCAGATTACACTTTCTTCTCAAGTGCACACAGAACATTCTCCAGGATAGATCACATCTTGTGTCACAAATCAAACCTCAGTAAAATATCAAGCATCTTTTCTGACCACAACACTATGAGATTAGAAATCAATAGGGAAAAAAACGTAAAAAACACAAAACACATCGAGGCTAAACACTACAGGACTAAATAACTAGGAGATCACTGAAGAAATCAAGAGGAAATCAAAAAATAACTAGAGACAAATGACAGTGAAAACACGATGATCCAAAACCTATGGGATGCAGTAAAAGCAGTTCTGAGAGGGAAGTTTATAGCAATACAATCCTACCTCAAGAGAAACAGCAAACATCTCAAATAAACAATCTAACCTTACACCTAAAAGAACTAGAGAAAGAAGAACAAACAAAACCCAAAGTTAGTAGAAGGAAAGAAATCATAAAGATCAGAGCAGAAATAAATGAAATAGAAACAAAGAAAATGATAGCAAAGATCAATAAACCTAAAAGATGGTTCTTTGAGAAGATAAACAAAGTTGATAAGCCATTAGCCAGACTCATCAAGAAAAAGAGGGAGAGGACTCAAATCATTAAAATCAGAAATGAAAAAGGAGAAGTTACAACAGACACTGCAGAAATACAAAGCATCGTAAGACACTACTACAAGCAACTCTATGCCAATAAAATGGACAACCTGGAAGAAATGGAGAAATTCTTAGGAAGGTATAACCTTTCAATACTGAACCAGGAAGAAATAGAAAATATAAACAGACCAATCACAAGTAATGAAATTGAAACTGTGATTAATAATCTTCCAACAAACTATAATTCAAAAAGTCATGTACCACAATGTTTATTGCAGCTCTGTTTACAATAGCCAGGACATGGAAGCAACCTAACTGTCCATCAACAGATGAATGGATAAAGAAGATGTGGCACATACATACAATGGAATATTACTCAGCCATAAAAAGAAATAAAATTGAATTATTTGTAGTGAAGTGGATAGACCTAGAGTTTGTCATACGGAGTGAAGTAAGTCAGAAAGAGAAAAACAAATACCGTATGCTAACACATATATATAGAATCTAAAAAAAGGTCATGAAGAACCTAGGGGCAAGATGACGGGAATAAAGACAGACCTACTAGAGAATGGACTTGAGGATGTGGGGAGGGGGAAGGGTAAGCTGGGACAAAGTGAGAGAGTGGCAAGGACATATATACACTACCAAATGTAAAATAGATAGCTAGTGGGAAGCAGCCACATAGCACAGGGAGATCAGCTCAGTGCTTGGTGACCACCTAGAGGGGTGGGATCAGGAGGGTGGGAGGGAGGGAGATGCAAGAGGAAAGAGATATGGGGATATATGTATATGTATAACTGATTCACTTTGTTATAAAGCAGAAACTATCACACCATTGTAAAGCAATTATACTCCAATAAAGATGTTAAAAAAAAAAGTCTTCCAACAAACAAAAGTCTGGACCATGTGGCTTCACAGGTGAGTTCTATCAAACATTTAGAGAAGAGCTAACATCCATCCTTCTCAAATTCTTCCAAAAATTTGCAGAAGAAGGAACACTCCCAAACTCATTCTATGAGGCCACCATCACCCTGATACCAAAACCAGACAAAGATACTACAAAAAAACAAAATTACAGACCAATATCACTGATGAATATAGATGTAAAAGTCTTCAACAAAATACTAGCAAGCAGAATCCACCAAAACATTGAAAGGATCATACACCATGATCAAGTGGGATTTATCCCAGGGATGCAAGGATTCTTCAATATATGCAAATCAATCAATGTGATACACCATATTAACAAATTGAAGGAGAAAAACCATATGATCATCTCAATAGATACAGAAAAAGCTTTTGACAAAATTCAACACGAATTTATGATAAAAACTCTCCAGAAAGTGGGCATAGAGGGAAACTACCTCAACAGAATAAAAGCCATATATGGCAAACCCATAGCAAACATCGTTCTCAATGGTGAAAAACTGAAAGCATTCCTCTAAGATCAGGAACAAGACAAGGATGTCCACTCTCACCACTATTATTCAAAATAGTTTTGGAAGTCCTGGCCACGGCAATCAGAGAAGAAAAGGAAATAAAAGGAATACAAATTGGAAAAGAAGAAGTAAAACTGTCACTCTTTGCAGATGACATGATACTATACATAGAGAATCGTAAAGATGCCACCAGAAAACTACTAGAGCTAATCAATGAATTTGGCAAAGTTGCAGGATACAAAATTAATGCACAGAAATCTCTTGCATTCCTATACACTAATGATGAAAAATCTGAAAGAAATTAAAGAAACACTCCCATTTACCATTGCAACAAAAAGAGTAAAATACCTAGGAATAAACCTACTTAGGGAGACAAAAGACCTGTATGCAGAAAACTATAAGACACTGATGAAAGAAATTAAAGATGATACAAACAGATGGAGAGATATACCATGTTCTTAGATTGGAAGAACGAATATTGTGCAAATGACTATACTACCCAAAGCAATCTACAGATTCAATGCAATCCCTATCAAGTTACCAATGGAATTTTTTTACAGAACTAGAACAAAGAATCTTACATTTTTTATGGAGACACAAAAGATCCTGAATAGCCAAAGCAGTGTTAAGGGAAAAAAAACAGAGTTGGAGGAATCAGGCTCCCTGACTTCAGACTATACTACAAAGCTACAGTAATCAAGGTGATATGGTACTGGCACAAAAACAGGAATATAGATCAATGGAACAGGATAGAAAGCCCAAAGATAAACCCACGCACCTATGGTCAACTGATCTATGACAGAGAAGGCAAGGATATGCAATGGAGAGAAGACAGTCTCTTCAGTAAGTGGTGCTGGGAAAACTGGACAGCTACATGTAAAAGAATGAAATTCCAACACTGCCTAATACCATACACAAAAATAAACCCAAAATGGATTAGAGACCTAAATGTAAGACCAGACACCATAAAACTCTTAGAGGAAAACAGGAAGAACACTCTTTGACATAAATCACAGCAAGATATTTTTTGATCCACGTTGTCGAGTAATGGAAATAAAAACAAAAATAAACAAATGGGACCTAATGAAACCTAAAAGTTTTTGCACAGCAAAGGAAACTACAAACAAGACGAAAAGACAGCCCTCAGAATGGGAGAAAATATTTGCAAACAAATCAACGGAGAAAGGATTAATCTCCAAAATATATAAACAGCTTATGCATCTCAATATTAAAAAAACAAACAACCCAATCCAAAAATGGGCAGAAGGTCTAAATAGACATTTCTCTAAAGAAGACATACAGGTGGCCAAGAAGCACATGAAAAGCTGCTCAACATCACTGATTATTAGAGAAATGCAAATCAAAACTACAGTGAGGTATCACCTGACACCAGTTAGAATGGGCATCATCAGAAAATCTGAACCCTCTTGCACTGTTGGTGGGAATGTAAATTGATATAGCCACTATGGAGAACAGTATGGAGGTTCCTTAAAAAACTACAAATAGAGTTACCATATGATCCAGCAATCGCACTACTTGGCATATATGCAGAGAAAACCATAATTCAGAAAGACATATGCACCCCGATGTTCATTGCAGCACTATTTACAATAGCCAGGACATGGAAGCAACCTAAATGCCCATCAACAGATGAATGGATAAAGAAGAAGTGGTACATCTATACAATGGAACATTACTCAGCTATAAAAAGGAACGAAATTGGGTCATTTGTAGAGGTGTGGGTGGATCTAGAGACTGTCATACAGAGTGAAGTAAGTTAGAGAAAAACAAATATCATATATTAATGCATATATGTGGAACCTAGAAAAATGGTACAGATGAACCGGTTTGCAGGGCAGAAATAGATGTACGGATGTAGAGAACAAACGTATGGACACCAAGGGGGGAAAGTGGCGGGAGGGTGGGATGGTGGTGTGATGAACTGGGAGACTGGGACTGACATGTATACACTAATATGTATAAAATGGATG
The DNA here is from genome assembly GCF_026419965.1 of Kogia breviceps. Classification (NCBI taxonomy): domain Eukaryota; kingdom Metazoa; phylum Chordata; class Mammalia; order Artiodactyla; family Physeteridae; genus Kogia; species Kogia breviceps. The sequence continues at coordinate 18,222,481 of NC_081316.1, read as the reverse complement.
ACTAATAAGAACCTACTGTTTAAAAAATAAATAAAATTCAAAAAAAAAAAAAAAAAAAGATGGTCACGATCATGATGATGCTTTCTTTTCCCAAGTAACACATTCCCTGAAATGAATGCACCCAAAGCAGTTGGAGAGAAGCACAGTCATTGTAGGAGACTTGAGCTTTGCCTGGCAGATCAAGTGACTAAAAGATATAATGGGATTGAGGTCCTGGATCTTAGATTTAATTATCTTGATTTTTAAAAATGGATAAGCAAATGGCATGTAAGTCTGCAGCATTAGGAACTGAGGAGATGGTGACACTTCACATACAGAGACGATTTAAATAAGAGGCTCCTAGGTTCCATAGCAACACATTTGAAAATCTCGGTGAAATGAGGATTTTTTGCAGGAACACAAATGAGTAAAGTGGGCCCCAGACAAGGTAGACAATCTGAGAAGGTTGGTGTGCATGGATGACAGACAGGTAGTTGGAGTGGCTTTGAAGAGTGGGCAGCTCCAGAGGCTTCTGGAAGGAAGGAAGCTGCCTGATGGCCTCCCAGGACTAGCCTCACTCTGGTCATGACAGTTACCTGCACGGAGCCTGCCCAGTGCCGGGCTGAGTGCTGGCAGCAGCCGGTTAACCCTCATAGCAACCCCAGGGAGGGTACTTTCTCATCTCCACTTTATACTCGAGGAGGTGGGCTATCCTGCCTGCACTCTATAGCTCGTTTGTGGCAAAGCTGAGCTTGGATCCAAGCAAGCTAGTTCTAGAACCCATGTCCTCAACCGCTGTGATAACAGCTTTTCAGCTGATGGATGCGCGAATAAAGAAAGCCACGGACCAATTTTGCTCACAAATGCAGATGCAAAAATCTAAGTAAAAGAAGAGCAAATAGCATCTACCAGTATAGGGAAAATATAATCACCAGCAATAGTTAATACCAGCGGCAGGAGGACGGTTTGGTATTAGTAAATCCGGTAGTAGATTAAATCATATTACTAGATCAGAAAAGAAACCAGTCATTGCGGCAGATGCTGACGAGGCATTCAAAAGGTAGCATCCTGTCTCGATAACTCTTAGTATAGGGGCTGTTTCCTTAACACAGTAAATCCCATCATGTATCAGCCAGCAGTGTATTCCTCAAAGGTAAAGTGTGGTGGCGACCCCATTAAAACAAGAAGGGCGAGGAGGCTCCAGGAGGCTGTTCCCAGACAGCTTTCCATGAAGTGTACAGCAAGTGCAGCCGACAGAATCACGGGACCGGAGGAATATTCGCACATCTGCTCCGAAGATGGAGCGGGCGGAAGAGCTTTTATGGTTAAGAAGCGTGTTCGGGAAGGAGGCCCGGTGCAGAATTATGCAAAGACCAGCATCTTCCTCATACAGCCACAATAGCCAAGCAGGAAACATAGTAGGAAAATGTGATGCAAACTGGAAACAAAAATCTGGGACCCCAGGTGTTTCTTTCTTTCTTTGTTCCTTCATGTGGGCATGTATGCCGTGCCACACGGCTTGTGGGATCTGAGTTCCCCGACCAGGGATTGAACCTGGGCCCTAGGCAGTGAAAGCGTGGAGTCCTAAGCACTGGACGGCCCAGGTGTCTGTTTATAAAGCAGACGGGACCTTTGGGAAGGAACTCCCAGAGCTGTCGAGAAGGGATGGACTCTCGGAAAGGGAGAGAAGGCTGTGATTTTGGATAGAAAGACTCGTCACCGTGTAGATGGATGTTCCCGGTTCACGCATGCAGTGTGAACATAGTAAAGGGTCCGGAGTTTCTTGTAGGAAAGGAGCTTGACCGCTTTACCTTCAAGTTCATCTGGAGGGCTAACATTTATATGAGAATAAACAGTAATATTCTGAAAAGGAAAAGTGGTCAGGTGGATACAGGGCAGGCTGAGGTGGCGACTTGTTCTTTCAAAGCCAAAAATATAGCAATCAGAAGCTTATAGTAATTAATACGGTGTAGTTTTGGTGCCAGAATTGTTCTGTGAAACCATGTAGCAATTCATTTAACATTGATGGGAAGGAATGACTTGAGTCATCAGTGGAGTTGGGAAAACTGGCTAGATGGTTCCATTTCAGGAAAATAAACCGCCCAATAGAAAAACGTGGAGTCAGAGCAGAAATTGGTGGTTCACAAGAGAAGAAAAATACCAGCAGTCAGTGAATGTACAGCAAGAGTTTAATCTTCCTAGGAATCTAATAAGTGCAGCTTAAATAAGACTGAGTTTTTGCCTGTGCAGTTTGCAAAGAGCTTTTCTACATTCTGTGTCTGGAAGGGTGGCCTGAGAAAGGGGTGTTCGAACTCAGCAGTTGGGAATGGTCATCTGTGGGGCGCACACAGCCTGAATAATCACTGGGAAGGTACAGCCGTTTACCCAGCAAATTCTACTTTGAGAATTGTATTCAGTGAAAGGACAGGTTGACAAAGATGAGTTTAAGCTTGCCCCTCTGTAAAAATTGGAAGCAATCTAAAAGGTTCTCAAAGTCAAATTTGTTAGACTGTGGCATTTTTGTACATGGAATATTATGTAATTATTAAGTGATGTCTGCGGTGTATTCTGTGAAAAAACTTAGTCATAAAACAAGATGTTATTCATTGTTTACAAGTGATCCGCAAACTCTGGCCCACAGGCCACAGGGGCCCTTCAGCTAGTTCCCATGGCCCTTGAGTGGAGAATGGTCTTACTTTCTTTGTTGTTTTTTTGGCTGCATTGGGTCTTCGTTGCTACGCGCGGGCTTTCTCTAGTTGCGGCGATTGGGGACTGCTCTTTCTTGCGGTGCGCGGGCTTCTCATCGTGGTGGCTTCTCTTGTTGCAGAGCACGGGCTCTAGGCGTGCAGGCTTCAGTAGTTGTGGCACGTGGGCTCAGTAGTTGTGGCACGCAGGTTCTAGGCGCGTGGGCTTCAGTAGTTATGGCACACGGGCTTAGTTGCTTCGCGGCATGTGGGACCTTCCCGGACCAGGGCTCGAACCCATGTCCCCTGCATTGGCAGGCAGATTCTTAACCACTGCACCACCAGGGAAGTCCCTGGTCTTACAGTTTTAATAGTTGAAAAAAATTAAGATTGTTTTGTGATAGGTGAAAATCAAATGAAGTTTCAGAGAGCAGAGATCAAGTTTATTGGCACATGGTCATACCCACTTTTTGGCGTGTTGTCTGCGGCTGTTTTGAGCTACGGTGGCAGAGCTGAAAACTTGCAGCAGAGACCACCTGGCCCACCAGGACGATGATATTCACCACCTGCATTTTACAGAAAACGTTTCCTGACTCTCACTTTATTCTATGCAAAGTCTGGAAAGGAGAGATGGAAAATATTGGCAGGCAGTGCTCTGAAGATTGCTCTTCATTTTCTTATATTTTTCTATGTTTTAAATTTTTGCATAAGCATGTATTACGGTGACTCTTAAATCAAGTTACTCTTTCAAAGTTAAGGATTATTTGTTTTAATAACCTAAGGGCTCATTTATTCTTTGCGTTCCGGCTCGAAACAACCAGAACGTCCTTGTTCTCTCCGCCCACACCAATTCTTCACATGGCACTCAGTCTACTGAAAATGATCGATTGAAGTGATCTGTTAATAGCGTAAATCAGATTCATCTGTTCAAAGGTTCTTTCCTGCACGCTTGGTTGAAGGCCGGATCTGTCAGAGTCAGGGCTCATTGTGGAGGCTGGTGGCAGCAGGTTAAGTGGGCGGCAGGCGTAACCCAGCTTGGCTCTGTGAGGGGTCTGAGCACACCAATATTCAGTGCGTTGGCCGCGAGGTTTTGAGATGTGGCCGTTTTTTTAAAATTGTGGGTGTAATGCATGATTGCGCTGGCCACTTAACACAGTTAAAGTTTGATGTTGGAAAGCTGACTTCAAATAAATCATTGCATCGTCTGTCCCAAGTTAACCTGTATTAAGTGGCTAAAATACCGCATTTATACTTCTTCCTTGTCCCCTCCTCCCCTCCGTGTTCCCCAGTGTTTCATGATGAGCCCCTTGGAAAGCACCCCCATAGTAAGCTCCCCTCCTGTAGGCAGTTCTCCCAAAGGCATATTTGGTAAATGACCTAGGACCCCCTGCTGACCGTAGGCCAGAATGAGGAGTTAGAACCTCTCGGACCCCATCCAAGGGAAATTTAATAACCGGTGGATTAAAGGACGAGTGTTGTGAGCTGGTGGGTCTTTGTGCTGGGCGCTGGGGGCCACCAGAGGCTGGGATGGCACTCAGACCCCACGACCGGCTGGCTTCATCCCTGTACGTGCAGGATGGCGGGAACAGCCAATGTTAAGTCAACCCTACCAGCCTTGGGGGTGGGGGGAGGGGCCCCGCAATGCTACTCACAGGTCTGGCTCGCACACCGGAGGTTCAGCCTTGCCCGCTCCTGAATTTACTTAACAGTATCGGCCTATTGCGGGGTGTCCCCTGTCACCCTGGGGCCACCACCAAATGCCCAGAGGGATGTCGTCTGGTCAGGGATCATCTGGGTCTACAAACTGCCACTCAGCACTTTCCCATCCACGTGGGGGAACCTGGTCGTCTTCGAGCAGGTGGTTTGCGGATGGCTTCCTCCCGTGGCGCGGGTGCTGGGCTGCCCCGACTCCCGTGGACCTGAGTCAGCTCTCGTGCATCACCTGCTGTGCCGTCCGCACTTCACCTGCAGGGTCCCAGCCACCGGCGCCTCTAGTCCTGCCATCACCCGTCTCCCCTCTGCTCCCTGGCACCAGCGTTCCTGGACCCCGTCAGGGCCTCCACCCTACCCTTCTCTGTTCCCATCTTGCCTCCCTCTTTTCCTCCCTGGACTTGGATTCCACAGCCTGTCACCATCACCCCGACCTCAGCCCTGGGGCCCCAAGCACAGCAGACGCATCCCCAGCGCAGTCCAGGTGTCTGCCTGCTTTGGTCCTGCATGGCCGGAGAAAAACCCCAAATCGCTGGCTCATCTTCCTTAACTCATGAGCCCTGACTCTGATGGCCCCAGACCACCCACTCGCTGTGCCCTTAGAGCCTGTTTCACACCCCCCTTTTTTTTTTTGCGGTACACGGGCCTCTCACTGTTGCGGCCTCTCCCGTTGAGGAGCGCAGGCTCCGGACGCGCAGGCTCAGCGGCCATGGCTCACGGGCCCAGCCGCTCCGCGGCACGTGGGATCTTCCCGGTCCGGGGCACGAACCCGTGTCCCCTGCATCGGCAGGCGGACTCTCAACCACTGCGCCACCAGGGAAGCCCAAAGGCCCTTTCTGACTCCAGTGCCGCTTCCCCATCCTCATTCTCAGTAGGTGAACTTATTTCACTGAGAAAATGCGAACATTCTAAAGAGACCTCCTGTCTGCCTCCCACTGCCTCTGCCAGCTCCCACACAGCTGTTCCCCATGCTTTCTCTCCTTCCTGTCTACTGCGGGGTGGGGGGCTGTGCGCTGCAGGCGCCGGCCACCCACCCACTTCCCGCCCCCTGGAGGAGGACATTCCCAACCAGTCCCCTCTCCTGAAGTTAAATAATTTCCTACTCCTGCATGCCGATCTCCTGGTCCTGTCCTATATCCCTCCATAGCCACGTTTGCACTCGGGCAGGTGTGTGAAACTCAGGAAATTGGGTCATGGCACCAGTTGCATCTGGAAACAGGAACCTGGACCCCTGCCCCCCTTCCTTTGCAAAGCTAATGACGTTTCCACCTGCCTGCTGCATAAGCCCGAGTAAAAATTGACGACTAAAAACTGCAGCTAGCGAAGTGTGCTTTTCCCAGCTGACCTTAAGCGATGCCCTCTTATGCTTTAGTTTGTCAACACGCCCTGCCTTGTGTTAAAATATTTTTCCTTTCCCAGGACATGGGCAAGTTTTCCCTCACCTACGAGGCCTCCATGACCCGGCTCTTCCGAGAGGGCAGGACGGAGACCGTGCGTTCCTGTACCACCGAGTCGTGCAACTTCGTGCTGTCCATGGTGGACCCCACACAGACGGTAGGTGCTGCCCGGCCGGGAGCGGGATAGTGCTTTTCACAGAACAGCCCCTGAGGTTGACACGCAGCCTTCCCTGATTAACATGCTTACTTTCTCCAGCAGGTCCATATCCAGCATCTCCTTTCCTTCACCCCTCTCGAAGGGACAGAAAGTATTGAAAGGTGACCGTCGGGGTCTTCCCTGGTGGTCCAGTGGTTAGGACTCCACGCTTCCACTGCAGGGGGTGCGGGTTCAACCCATGGTCGGGGAGCTAAGATCCCGCGTGCCTCGCGGTGTGGCAAAAGAAAAAGAAAATTTAAAAAAAGAAGAAAAGTAACCGTCAGGACAGACACAAAGGTTCATGTTTGCATCAATCTTCTGTCCTTCTGTAACTTCTATAAATCAGATTATACTTGCTAAGAGTCTTTAAATCAGAGCAGGACGCAGCCAGTGAATAAAGGAGTGGCAGGGAGACGCTGCGAGACAGTGCAGGGAGTCGGCGTCCGGCTGGGAAAACAATGACTATCACAGGAGCCTGCTGCTTGGGGTTCCTGAAGCTGCCCGTGCTGAAGCTCCTTGAGCAGGCTCGGGGCTCCAGGTTCTCTGTACGTTGCCTTTGACAATCCTAGCGGTGGCCCATGAAGTATCATCAGTTCATTTTTGTAGATAAAGGAACAGAGACTTAGATGAATTCGGCAAACTGCTGGGCCGCACACCTAGTTGGGGGCTGAGGCCCATCCACGGCCAGTTCTGCCTGACCCGGAGTGCAGGTGCCTGCTGACCCCCGAGGAGACATGGCCCAGGGCTCCTGCTCTGCTCTGGGGGAACCTCCGTTCTGGAAAGGCTTCCGATTCTGTGGGAAGAGCTCAGTAGGTCTTGTGACGGATTGCTCTGATCTGTCATTAGCTGCCTTCAGGATCAGCCTTGACCGGTTCCGGAGTGGGTGGGCCAAGGCCCAGATGGGCCTCCACATCCCACGGAAGGGTGCTGTGTCACCTCGTTCTGTGATTGACTGAACAGGGCCCAGATGAAGCTGAAGCAGGCTTTTCGGGTCCAACCTGGAGGCCCCAGAAGCGCTGTTTTAGTAGAGCTTCCAGACCACTTTGGAGGGTTATTCATGACCCGCAGGAACACCGCAGCCCGCTGAGAGAGACGGACCGTCATTTCCACCTGATGAGACTTGGAGGCTGGAGCTTTCCTCCCCGCTTGGTGGTCTCATTTGTACAAAAGGTGGAATGGTGCCCAGTGGGCTGCACACAGGACCCCGAAACTGCCTCTCCAACAACTTGTCCTCCTGCAGCCTCCACGCCGCCCCGTTCGCAGCGAATCTGCGGAAGCGGCAGTCGGCCAGTGGGGTTTCTGGTCAGGTCGCCTTGGCAACCACCCTGGGACCGCCCCCCACGCACCCGCACCGCCACTGGGGACCTGCTTTCTCAGCACCCTGTCGGACCGCTGGAGAGAAGGGCTGCGAGCCTCATCCTGGAGCTTAGCTTAGCCTGTGATGCACGACTTGAAAGTCCCCCGTCTTTTGTTATTTTAGGCTGAACAGAGGCTCAAGTTATTCAAGATTGCGTCCAAGAAGCATCAGCACCTGTGCCGCCTGGCAATGACCGGCTCGGGGATCGACCGCCACCTCTTCTGCCTCTACGTGGTGTCCAAATACCTCGCCGTTGACTCCCCTTTCCTGAAGGAGGTGAGTCACTTGGGGCAGCCCGCTCAGCATTCTTGGCTAAACCAAAACTCAGTAGATCAGTAGCACAGCTTTGCCAATCGGAACTGGCCTCACAGGTGGGTCTTGGGGCTCAACTGTCCTCACCGTGGAAAATTGGAGCCACATTTCTTCAACCCCTGGAATGCCATGGCTTGTACTAAAATAACTAGCAGGTGATGAGCTCTGAGTGTTTTTTTCTTTTCTTTCGGCCATGCCATGCCATGTGGCATGTGAGCTCTTAGCTCCCCGACCAGGGATTGAACCCATGCCCCCTGCGGTGGAAGTGTGGAGTCTTAACCACTGGATCGCCAGGGAAGTCCCAATAAAGTTTAATTTTTTAATAATGGCTGTGTTTAACAAGCAGCTTGGAAAATTCCAGAAATTTGGCAGCCAGCTCAGGGGAGCTGGTACCAGTCAGCTCCAGCACACCACTGCCCCCGTTCCGAATCTGACTCCACGTATCTGCCACCTTCCCTGCCTTAAGACCCCATCAGCCGGTGTTGGCCCCTCCAGTCCGGGTGTCCTCACCTGCTCCATCCCTCCCCACAGACCTCCTGCCCCGAGCCGGTGAGGCCTTCAGGGACATAGGCCTCTGGTGTCTGAAAACAGCCTGAACACCGAGCAAGGCCTTTCTTGTTTTCCACCTGGGCTCCTCGGGGACAGAAGAGGATGGACTTGGGAAGCGTTGTTGGAACATTTCCTTGTTTTACTCCACAGGTGCTATCTGAGCCTTGGAGATTATCCACCAGCCAGACCCCTCAGCAGCAGGTGGAACTGTTCAATTTGGAAAGGAATCCAGAGTACGTGTCAAGCGGAGGCGGCTTTGGACCGGTAAGCGGCCAAGCATCTGCAGATATTGATGGCAGTCTCATAGTGAAAGTGTCAGAAATTCCCTTTGCCCGTGGCCTCATTGCCCTGGGTTCTATTGATGGATTGGCCGTGCCCCGCGGCATGCAGGATCTTAATTCCCCGGCCAGGGATGGAACCCGTGCCCCCTGCAGCGGAAGCGCGGAGTCTCAACCACTGGACTGCCAGGCAAGTCCCCCCACGGATCCATTTAAACCTGCTTTTCCGTAGGTTGCTGACGATGGCTATGGGGTGTCGTACATACTCGTGGGTGAGAAGCTCATCAGTTTCCACATTTCTTCCAAGTTCTCCTGCCCTGAGACAGTAAGTACAAAACAAAAGTTCTCTTTTCTAAAGATGGGGTTTTTCACTGTTTTCTTTTGAGCACATCCTTGATTTGACAGAAAATTTCAATTCAGTTACGTACTCGTACTTGGTTGGGACATTTTCAAAACAAGGATTTTGAAAGTCTCTTAATAGTTTTAAAGGGATCGATCTTACTTGGTTGAAAGTGTGTATCTTTGCCGGTCGCAGGGGTTTTAAATCGTAATGTTGGAGTTGCTTCTACAGCTTCCAGGCTCTCTGTAACATTGGAGAGTGGATTAAGATTCCTGTGCACGTGCTAAGAAATACACATACACGTTGAAGCAGGGGTCTGCAGTGTTCTCTGCGAATGGAACCCGTGAGCACCTTCCTAGCATGGCACATTTAATCCTTATTTATATTCTCTCCACATTGTACATAGCCTGACAGGCAATGCCAGGTTCACCTTTAACAGAGAAGATTGGAATTCACTTGCTTATTGTGTTTTGTGTAACACACTGACATTAGGGGAAACCTTAGATTAGGGGAAACCACAGCCACACAGAATGTAAATTGGTGCAGCCACTATGGAAAACAGTATGGAGGCTCCTTAAGAAACTAAAAATAGAGCTGCCGTATTATCCTGCAATCCCACTCCTGGGCATATATCCAAAGAAAACTCTCAATTCAAAAAGATAAACATGCACCCCGATGTTCATAGCAGCACTGTTTACAATATCCAAGACGTGGAAGCAACCTGAATGTCCATCAAGAGATGAATGGATAAAGAAGATGGCGTGTGTGTGTGTGTGTACACACACACACACACACACACACGGTGGAATATTACTCTGCCATAAAAAAGAATGAAGTAATGCCATTTGCAGCTACATGGGTGGACCCAGGGATTATCATACTAAGTGAAATAAGTCAGACAGAGAAAGATATATATCACATGCAATCACTTATATGTAGAATCTAAAAAAATGATAAAAATGAGCTTACTTACAAAACGGAAATAGAGTCACAGACATAGAAAACAAACTGATGGTTACCAAAGGGAAAAGGGGGTGGGAGGGATAAATCGGGAGTTTGGGATTAGCAGACACACATTACTATATATAAAGTAGATAGTCAATAAGGACCTACTGTATAGCACAAGGAACTCTACTCAATATTCTGTAATGACCTACATGGGAAAAGAATCTGAAAAAGAATGGATATATGTATATGTATAACTGATTCACTTTGCTGTACACCTGAAACTCACACAACATTGTAAATCAACTATAATATAAAATAAAAATTAAATTAAAAAAACAAACTATCAGAGTCATTTCACTGCAAAAGATAAAGTGTTAGAAGCTAATGGAAACTTCAAAAGGTGTGTGACAATTAACTGAGGCATGGAAATGATGTTTGCTCCATACAATAAGTTATATGACAAGAATAAGACAAGTACTGTTCAAACTACTCTTGATAAGTTGTTTTTACAAAGAAATAAAGCACCTTAGTTTTCAAAAACAAAACAAAACAAATATACACTACTATATATAAAATAGGTAAGCAACCAAGTTGTACTGTATAGCACAGGGAACTATATGCAGTGTCTTGTAATAACCTATCATGGAAAAGAAAAAAAACACACACCCACGTATGCTATCTTGTGTTTTGTTTTTTTTTTGCGGTACGTGGGCCTCTCCCGTTACGGAGCACAGGCTCCGGACGCGCAGGCTCAGCGGACATGGCTCACGGGCCCAGCCGCTCCGCGGCATGTGGGATCTTCCCGGACCGGGGCACGAACCTGTGTCCCCTGCATCGGCAGGCGGACTCTCAACCACTGCGCCAACAGGGAAGCTCTGTATGCTATCTTTGTTAACCCTTAACATCACTCCAGATGCTATAACTTAATGATTAAGTGACTAAGTCAAAGCTTAGAGAATTAGCAAAAAGGAATATTAGTTCTTCGAGTCAGATTACAAGTGAAAAGGTTGAAATGTGAGAATTTCCACGTTGTAACCTGTTTCTGTTTTTTGTTTTTAAATGAAAGGATTCTCATCGCTTCGGGAAGAACCTGAAACAAGCAATGTTTGACATCGTGAGTTTGTTCGGGCTCAGCTCCAATTCCAAAAAGTAAATCCCTTAGCACTGCCGGGAAGGAAAAAGAGCTCTTCGGATGAAAAACCAAATGAAAAATAGCTGTGAATCCTGATTGTAGTTCAGGATGAAAATTTGCTCTAAAAGACTCAGACGTTTCCTTTCCTTCAAGGGTTTGGTGTTTTTGCTTTTCTAGATGGCAGCCTCCACCCCATGAAGTTTAACCCTACTCCTTCCAAGCAGGCCCTAACCTGGGGGACATTGGATAAAGTCCCCCCCTAAGGTCTTCCCATCACCTTGTTGTTTCTTAAGGGGTGAAATTGTCGTTGAGCAATTTATGGACTGAGTGGGGCTGTGACTTCATACTCGTTGGAAACGACCGACCCGGCGCGCTTCCTCGGCGGCCACTGGACACTTGGTACTTACGGGCATTTAATTTTATCAGAGCGATGTAAACATTTGTTTCCTTCCGAGAGAAAAGCATTGTTTAAGCTGCAGATGTTAGCAGTTTATAGCCAACGCACATGCAATGCACTAACCAAGAAAAGCTGCGCTTTTGGAACCCATTCTGTCCCTGTGGTAACTCTGTCACTGTCTAGTGTGCTCGTCTGCCTTTGCCTCTCCATCTTGGAAGCATGTAGTGTGTCTCATCTTTAGTTTTCCTGACCTTGCAAGTCTTCAAAACCCAGTGCCTTAAAAACGGAAGGCCCTAAATGTAAGGGAGACCGCACGAGAGATTTATTTTGTAAAGTCTTTAGGTGGAATTGTGGGTGTCTTACTCCTCAACTTACTGGGTGGATAGCCCTATGTAGGCATTTTGCTGTGGTGTCCCTGTATCCCAGAAGGACCAGTTCCCTTACGAGGGCAGCTGTGCTGCATTCCCCCCATCGACTGCCTTCCTTAAGCTTCCTCGTTAAGCTGCAAAAGAAGACGTGGGCGTGCCTCAGAAATGGGGAGCAAGGGATGTGATGGTCGGAGATTATGTGTCTGGAGCACCGACTGAAAAATCAAACATCCTAGGTGCCTCTGGATTCCTGCTTACCCAAACTGGTGGCAGGGAGAACATGACATTTGCCACTGAGGAAGGAACAAAACTTGAGAAAAGCAAACCTCAGGGCGGTCAGGGTTGGGCATCCCAGCTGGTGAGAGAGGAGACCCACTCCCATTTCCAGGGAGACGGAGGGAGATGGGTTATCGGTGACCTCCTAGAATGTCACAGGGGATGGGCTGGGTTTAACACAGCCTACCCTTCGGATGGGAGTGCCTCGATCGAGTGATTGACCAAAAAGCAATGAGGCGCTGAATCGTCTTCAGTATTTAATGTAAAAAGAACGGATCATGGAATGAAATAAGACCCACTGCCTCTGGGCTGTAATGACAAGCTTAGCTGTCCATCTGTTAAAATCGTGTATTTATTTTTCTGACCACTATGTTCTGATGAGGCTCGCCTCTCTAAGAGTTCTGAACTCCAGTGATACGGTGACGAGGCCGAACCCTGGAGCAAGAGGAAGGCGCTTGCTGCAGAGCACGTGCATATTTTATTCCTGTACATGTGATGTAAAAACCCCACCTAAATGGGCCAAAGACTTTTTTTTTCGTTTAAAAGTGAGCAGAAATGAGAACAGACAAAAAAAGCAAAAAGGGACATCTAACCACCACAGCAACAAAAGGCCCTGTTCATCTGTGTTATGTAGTCAAGGAGGCATGAGGGGTACAGCCCCTCTGCCTCAGCGAGGCGTAGCTTCCAGTCGAAGCCAGGACCACTGAACTCATACACTGTTGACCACTGACCAGTCTGTATTACGATTCACGGGTGAATTCGAGCACAGACGTGTTAGCACTCAGACTTATTGGGGCTTGTCTCTCAGGTTTTAAGTGTTTCAAATGTAATCACTGCTACTCCGTGCAGTTATCAATGCAATTTTTTATTCCCTAAAAGGAGGAAGAGTGGGTTTTTACTGTACATGTTGAAAGCAGGAGGTAGGAGTATGATGTATTTAACTGAATTTGGAATAAGCCATAGTCTTAACGGAGCTGTGGTCTGAATTTGTTATCTTGAATTGGCCATTGCATGTAAATACAATATGCTCTTTTGGATAAATCTTAGAAATGCGGTATGAATGTTATCATTAATAAAAACATTAATCCCAGTCTACCACAGTATTGCTTTCTGTCTCTTTTGTTATACTGATAAGGAGGCTGTAGGTCAAGTACCAGGCTCAGGCACTTGGGACAAAGGTGACCGACCAAGATATGCAGAAAAGGCCTCGGGTTGGGCAGAGTGGACACCGCTCGATTCACACACCTGACAGAGAAGGGTGGCTGCTAAGAAGGGCTGTGGATTTTGCTGTGTTCATTTGTGCATCCTCACCCTTGCCCCAGGGCTTAGAACAGTGCCTGACACATAATAGGTGCTCAATAAATACCTGTTAAATACATGAATTCTGTTTTCTCCACAGTTCTTATTGAACACCTACTGTATGCTTAGCTCTATTCTAGGCACTGGGAATACAGCGGGGACCCCAAAAGGTTCTGGGTGTCGTGGAGATCAAATTTCATTGGGAGGAGGTTGAGAACTGAGGAAACCTCTCAAAGGATCTTAAGGGTTCCTGGGCACTTGTATGTGTGGGTGGTGGGGGGGTAAGAGTAGCTGGCTTGGGGAGGAGGCTGATTTAGAAATGGGTTTGGGGGAATTCCCTGGCGATCCAGTGGTTAGGACTCCTCGCTTCCTCTGCAGGGGGCCCGGGTTCCATCCCTGGTCAGGGAACTAAGGTCCAGCAAGCTGTGTGGCCAAAAAAAAAAAAAAAAAAAAAATGGGTTTGAGCTGAGGCCTGCATGACAAGACAGAGCCAGCCTTGGCCGATCCAGCAGGGCCCGAAGAGCATCTAGGAACTGCAGGTGCTCAAAGCTTCCAGGCCTTTGATCCTGCCCTGCATGGTGACACACAGATGGCCATGCACGCCTGATCCATGGGGACTGCTCACTAGAAATGTCTGATGTGTGAAGGAGTGAACAGTACGGCCTGGGGGTTGATGTGCTTCTCAGGCTATTCAAGCTCTTCACGGTTTTTCACTTGGGTTCTTCAGTTTATATTGGCTACAGTTTGGGAAGCCTGAGTTGCATCCTCAGGCCTGTCCCCAAACTCAGCTGAGTTCAAAGAGACGTGGCTTTTCCAGCCATAAAATTAAGAGTAAGGAGATCCACATGCATATGTGTATGTTGATCTCCAGAGAAAGGGCTGAAGAGATACACAGCAGACTTCACAGGGATTCCCTCTTTGAAAGGCAGTGTGATTGTGGATGGTATGGAACCCAAGGGAACTTCAGCTTTATCTGTAATATTTAATTATTTCGGTCGGAGGGTTTACGTACTATACAGGTCTTCATCGACTTATGATGGGGTTAAGTCCTGATAAACCCACAGTAAGTCAAAAATGCATCTAATAAACGTACCCTACCAAACATCATAGCTTAGCCTAGCCTACCTTAAATGTGCTCAGAATACTAACATTAGCCTACAGTTGGGCAAAATCATCTAACACAAAGCCTATTTTATAATAATGTGTTGACTATCTCGTGGAATTTATTGATACTGTCCTGAAAGTGAAAAACAGAATGGTTGTAAATGTATCGGTTGTTTATCCTTGTGATTGTGTGTCTGAGAGCTGCCCAGTATCACTAGAAGGGAGCATACATATCCCTAGCTTGGGAAAAGAGCAAAATTCAAAATTTGAAGTATGGTTTCTACTGAATGCATATCACTTTCCAACCATCATAAAGTTTAAAAATCCTAAATGTCCATTGACAGATGAATGGATAAAGAAATGTGGTACATATACACAATGGAATATTACATAGCCATTAAAAAGAATGAAATAATGCCATTTGCAGCAACACGGATGGACCTGGAGATTATCATACTAAGTAAAGTAAGTCAGAGAAAGACAAATATCATATGAAATCGCTTATATGTGGAATCTAAAAAAAATTAAAATGATACAAATGAACTTATTTACAAAACAGAAACAGACTCATAGACTTAGAGAAGGAATTTATGGTTACTGGGGGGAAGGGTGTGGGGGAGGGATAGATTGGGAGTTTGGAATTGACATGTACACACTGCTATATTTAAAACAGATAACCAACAAGGACCTACTATAAAAAAAATTCCTAAATTAAGGACATTCTGTATAACTAAAGAAAAATGCTGTCCTAATTTTAATCTGAAGAAGCCACTAAATCTTTCTATGGAGTCCTGCCCTATAGATCATAGGCACACAGGAAGTGAATTCTTCAAGAACTGGACAGTATTTCAAGGCAAGTATGTTTGCAATGAACTAGTGGCTGGTAATATATTTTAAGTCATTCACATGGTAGGAAAAATCCAACAGTGAGAATTTAATTACATTGTTCTTTTAATGTCAACTGTGTGTGTGTGTGTGTGTGTGTGTGTGGTATGCGGGTCTCTCACTGCTGTTGCCTCTCCCGTTGTGGAGCACAGGCTCCGGACGCGCAGGCTCAGCGGCGACGGCTCACAGGCCCAGCCGCTCCGCAGCACGTGGGATCTTCCCGGACCAGGGCACGAACTCGCGTCCCCTGCATCAGCAGGCGGATTCTCAACCACTGAGCCACCAGGGAAGTCCTAATGTCAACTTTTAATGTTCCATTATAATTTTTCAGATAACAAAGTCCCAGAAGCTTAAAGCTGTGCCTTAAATTTCCGGATTGTCAACTGTGCAAAATTTTCTTGCAATTTCTTGAACGCTGAAGTGTACAGCCAAATAGTGCATAGTGCTGGTGTGCCTTGGTTACTACTATTTGATTTAGGAACGTATTTTTTTCAGTGAGATTAGAAAGCGAATGTCTTACTTTTCTTTTCTTTTTTTTTTTTTTTTTTTTTGGCAGCGCCGAGGGTCTTGAGAGATCTTAGTTCCCCAACCAGGGATTGAACCCGGGGATTGAACCCTGGGCCTTGGCAGTGAAAGCCCGGAGTCCTTGGGTTGCTTACATTGACAAGAGTCGCCGAGTCTTCCTCCCAAACTCCAGCACCAAGGACTGAGGTGCACGCTAGGTTTGGAACTTGCATGTGCCTTTCCCTGGCCCTCCACCCAGCCGCGGTGCTCCGTGGCGGGGCGGGCTCTGTCCTGAGGAGCTCGAGGATAGAAAAAGTACATGGTCAAGATTAAGGTCTGAGGTCAAGCCAGGGAGTCCCACCCAGCGCGGCCTCAGACTGGCCTGGGGGCTCTTGGTTCCCCACCTGACCCTGGAGCTGCTGGTCCCGGGAGTGTCCTTCCCCGTCCACCTCCCCTCAACTGGCCGGTCCCTGGCCTCCGGCCCCGACTCCGCCCAGCTAGCCCCGCCCACCACCCTCCAGCACTGTCACAGGGGCCGCCTCCCCCGCCCCCATCCCTGCTTATCCCCTCGCACTTCCGGGACCCGCCCATGCCCCCACTCACTTCTGTGCCCCGCCTTCGCATCACCCCCAACCCCTCCCACCCTCTGACCCCGCCTCACGCGCCCCGCCTCCGCCTCTCCATGGCCCCGCCCACCTCCTTGAGCCCCGCCTCCGCTTCGCCCCTGGCCCTGCCCCAGTCCGTGGCCCCGCCTCCTCCCCAACCGCCAGTAGCTCGGCCCCGCCCCCGCGCTCGGCGCTCTGCCAGCTCCCGGGGCCACAGGTGTGCCATTTGAGGAGGCCTGACTCGGCTCCCCTCCGGTGCCTGAGACCCCGGCCGCCGTCGGGCTTCCCCGCGGTCCCCGGCCCGACCTCCGGTCTGCGGAAGGGAGGGGGACTTTGGGCCCCCTAGTCAGCCTCGAGGGGGCGGCGGGACTCCCTCTCCAGTCGTCCCCGTCAGGGGCGGCGGGGCCTCCAGGTCCTCGGGAATAACGGACCCCCGCCCCTTTCAGCCTCAGTCGGCCGGTCGGGCCAGCAGGGCCCCTTCTCCGGTCGGCCTCGCCAGGGGAGGGGCGGGCCCCCTAGGCCGGGCCTCTCAGGAGCGGCGGGCCCCCCCGGGTCAGATCTCCGGGAGCGGCGGGCACCCCGGGTCGGCGGCCGGGGCGGGTGGGGGCCGCCGCCTGACTGGGCCGCGTTGTTGCAGGTGCGCGGTTCCCACCGGATCCCCCTCGCTCCGGGTGCGGGGCGATGCCCGGGCCCGGGTGCCCCCAGTGGACATGGAAGAGGCCCCTCTGCTCGGCGGCATGTCCAGCCCCGAAGACGAGATGGTGACAGACCTTTTCAGCGCCGAGAGTCAGTTTGTTCCTGAAAACCTTCCCCTGAAAACCCCGGTGGCGGTGAAGAACGAGGAAGACGAGTTCCACGTCTTCAAAGACGCGTACCTGGGCTCCGCGGACCCCAAAGAGCCCCTGCTGCACGCCTTCAACGCCCCGCTCGGCGGGGACTGCAGCGGCAAAGTCAAAGTGGAGCTGCTGGTGGATGAGAACGAAGATGAGGAAACGCTCGGGGAGTACCCGAGTCTTCCCAAGCTCAATCCCCTGGAAGACGCCGTTCTTCCCGCCGCCGGGCAGCCGCACGCCTACAACCTCCACTTCCTGTCCTCCCTGCTGACCCCGCACCGGAGTCCTGCCGTCGGGCCCAGGGAAGGAGCCGCCCACCCCGGCGTCCGCGTGATTCCAGTAAGATCCACGTCGCACAGTACCCCCTGCACCCCTGCCCTAGTGGAGACGGGAGACTTCCTGCTTCTACCAAGATTTTTCTCGTGTCAATAGCATCCCTGATCAGATTCACTCATTCCCAACAGGGCGCATCCCTTGCTAAACGCGAGATGCATCACCCAGCCAAGCCATTCTACCTGAAGGTGAATTAGGTCCTTGGTCCCTGGTTCAAACTTGGCCTAACCCAGCAGAGATCATACAACAAAAGAGGAGGGAAACAAGTAGATTTTTTTTTTTTTTTTGCAGCCAGGCATGTGGGAGCTTAGCTCAGCAGCCAGGGATCCAACCCGTGCCCCTTACAGTGCAAGCGCAGAGCCCTAACCACTGGACAACCAGGGAAGTCCCTAGAAAGTTTTAAAAGCAGCTTTAGGAAAGAAACCCTAGTGTCTGTGAAAACAAATGCAGTGGGAGTCTTCACGTGCTCCCCTTTTACGTTTTTTCCTCTTTAGATTGATAAGGGTTGTAATTCACAGCCAGGACTCACAGTAAGTACTTGTGTTTGGTGAGCCTTGAAATCAAGGTGTTAGAGCTTCCCTCTGCTAATAAGCGGTTGTTCCTCAAGCATATGTAATATAAATCAGAGTCTACATGAATTCATGGTAATTGTCAGCCAGCTACCCTCTTTTGCTGTGGGTAACTAGTGGCAATTTTCTGCTTTGTTCTTGTTTATCTATTTAGTTTGAACCCAGACACTGGGCAGTGAAAGCACAGAGTCCTAACCACTGGGCCGCCAGGGAATTCCCCTTTTCTGCTCTGTTCTTGCTGAAGCTAAACAAATCAGTTTTTAAAGGAAACAAAGGATCTGTAAGGAAATGTGTACTGGCCCCTCAAAAGGATCTAGTTTGGAAAACTAGATCACTCAGCTGTTAAATCATTTTAGTAAGTCATAAATTAAGCTTCTGTGGAACATTTTTGAATCGGTGTTGAGATGGCTGGAGCCTGACTGTTTGCATATCATAAGCCATAGCAGCAGGAGCTTAGATTTCTGTTTTCTGGTGTTCTTTTAGCATAATCAGTGATCTTTAGTGCACAGAAAAGGTGGGGAGGAGAGGCTGAGGCCTAGAGGAACCATAGAGCATACCTAGTCCTACCAGCTTTCAGCTGGTACAGAGGTCTTTCTCGGAATCTTTTTCAGATGGCTTGAAATGTCAGACACTCCATTTTACTACCAGACCAAATGTGTGGCCCAGCACCTTTTGCCTCTTGGTCCTAGCACGGCACCCTTCCTGTACCAAGGGGAGACTCAGTGAGCATTCACCAGAGCAGGAAAGGAACTAGCTCACGTTAAAATAGTAAATTCCCTTTAAATGTAATTCAATTTTAACAAAATAAAGGAGAGACTATTTGGATGATATTTCTTTGGTTTTTTGAATTTTTATTGACAATTTCCTAATTAATTAATAAAATGAAAAAGATTTAGCAGGGACATGTTTGTCTTTTAAACAGAGTGGAATTATTTTTCAGTAAATATTCAGGGTCAATTGCTAATTTCCTTTCTCTAGAAATTCATTCCCACATATTGACCTCTGTTTATTCTGTAAAAGTAGGATTTTACTATACTGTAAGTAGTTCAGATATCAGTTGCATGGGGCTGAGGAATTGATATATTTACTGTATAAGTATTTGTTAATAACAGGGAGATAAGTTAAATCTAAACTTTGATGATATGGGACTTCCCTGGTGGTCCAGTGGGTAAGACTCCGTGCTCCCAATGCAGGGGGCTTGGGTTCCATCCATGCTTGGGGAACTAGATCTCACATGCCTGCCGAAACTAAGAGTTCCAACGCTGCAACGAAGATCCCGCATGCCACAACTAAGACCTGGCACAGCCAAAATAAATAAATAAATAAATAAATAAATAATTTTTAAAAATAAAAAACTTTGATGATGTGTACATGACAAATTCCCCAATGCAGAAAGCAGAGGAAAATTGAACACTTTCTACGTTTCTATAAAATTTGAAATATCTAAATAAAGTTATAACTTGAAATATAGCTAAACTTTCCTCTGTCGTTTGAAAGATTTATACCTAGATGCTAGTCCGCTGTGCTAAGGGATTTGGCAGTCCATGAAAACTATTAATTGTTTAGATCCCAGATTTTAAGTAGACGATCTCCAAGTTTGGTGTCAACACCCACACTTTGAAAGATAGTTGTCTGTGCTATGATTTTATATGAGGTTTTCAGAATGTTACCATAGAATCACTCTTCTTTGAAGGACTTTATGACCTGCCTCCTGGCCTCTGGGGAAACTCACCTGTACTCTCTAATAGGCAGTCTGGGCAGGTGGAGGTTAAGGAGGGGGAGAGATGATGTGAGTGTAGGTTGACTGCTGCTTCCCAATCCTCTGCACATTATCAAATCTTAGAAAGAAGCACCCTGATTTTAAAACACTTAAATCTAATGGTTATTATTTTCTAATCATCGAGACTTTTTAGTTTTTTTAATTCTGTTGATTTTCAGTAACTCATTGGTATCTCTCCCTATTTTTGGTAATTTTGCTGGTGTGTCAGAGTGGTGGCAGATGATAGCTTAAAAACAAAGTTAAAGTTGGCAGTTATTTCCTACCCTCACTGTTTTCATGTTAATTATTGTCCTACCATTCAGTTAGGGAAGCTCTACTATTTAATTATAAACATTACTCTAAATACATTGTAAGTTACAATATAAATATTACTAAAACATCAGCAAGGATGTCAGGCTTCTTGATGAAAAAGCCAAACAATAGACTAGAACATTAATACAACCTAATGAGTGTGCTCCAAAAGTGGCAATAAAGGAGCACCATTTCACACGGTTTTAAGGAAGGTCTCACGGGCAGCCAGCTCCTTTGGAGTAGGGGGCTGTCGAGGAGCTCAAGGGGCAGCTGACCAACTGCAGAATCTTCTCAAGTTACTTATACTGTGTTTTTGAAGCAGCAAGAGGGCCACATCAAAGTCACATCTCCACACCTCATGGGCACATGGTCCTTGTCCTCGGGGTCCTTGATCCCCAGTGAGGCTGGTCAGAGGACTTGTCACCCCATCTTGCTGCCCCAGAGAGAGAATAATAGTTGGGAAGAGAGGACACTAAGAGTAAGGCTGCTCTTTACTTTAAAAATGTAACTTCTAAGGGCTTCCCTGGTGGCGCCATGGTTGAGAGTCCGCCTGCCGATGCAGGGGACACGAGTTCGTGCCCTGGTCCGGGAAGATCCCACATGCCGTGGAGCGGCTGGGCCCGTGAGCCATGGCTGCTGAGCCTGCGCGTCCGGGGCCTGCGCTCCGCAACGGGAGAGGCCACAACAGTGAGAGGCCCGTGTACCGAAAAAAAAAAACAAAAAAAAAGTAACTTCTACAAAGAATTTTCTGTATTATGCAACTGTAAAGTACAATGTCCAAAATGTGATTTCTAAAATAACGTTTGCTTTTTTAGGTTGAAATCAAGGAAGCAGGTGGTACTATCACAAGTAACAATCTGGAGGAAGCAACTTTTCAGAAGCCTCTGGCCCAGGAGTCCTGCTGCAAGTTCCCAACATCGCAAGAAGCAGAGGAGGCCTCTGGCTGCTCGCATAAGAAAGACTCTAACCCAATGGTAATCATGCCAAAGAAAATGTGTCTAACATTATATCAGATGTTTGACCCTTACCATTACTAAGTCAACAGTAATATATTTTCAGTCATTATTTTTCATTCTGTTTACTTGTCGTATCAGCATTTTTGGTTGTCTTATCTATGAAAAGAGGGATATAATTAGAGCCTTTCTAATGTTTCTGTCACGTCTAAGATTCTCATTTCTACTTGATCTTAGCAAATCAAACAAAGATTAGGACACCGCTCTCGTTGTTAAGGGGAGAAGCCATAAGTCACATCAGTCCATGCAGAGCCGCGGTTGGCCCGGGAAAGGGGCACCTGGCTGAGCTGCATGGTTTGGCATGTTGCTGGGATGGTGAAGCTCCAGTTCTGTGGCTGCAGCACAGAGGCTGCTTTCCTTTCTGCTGGACTCCAAATTCCTGATACTAACTAACACGCATGTAAGATAGGTAATCAGTAACATTTGTGGTTTATGCGATATTTTTGCATGTTTGTAATTTCATTTAATCCTCTATCGACTCTGTAGGGTACGCATTGTTTTTATCTACGTTTTATGGATAAGAAAACAGAGATGTTACATAGTCTTCTTGTAAGTGGTACCTTGAGGACTCCAGGTCTTGGTGTGGTGAGGACTGGGAAGTGGAGGGAGCTAGGGAATCCAGCCCCAAGCATTCTTTTAGCAGAGTCCGGAGAACCATTTGCCGTCCCCCCATCAACTCTTTATTCCTATAAAGGAGGCCTTAGCCCTAAGGCATATACTTTAACTAGAAAATACTTGAAAATGAGCTCATCATGAACTTTGGCTTAGCTGTGGCATACACCAGTACTCGCCTCTGTCCATGGTTCTCCTCAGGCCCATGGGTTCTGAGAGCAGAGCTTTTCCAGGACACCTGGAGCAGGTGAGCAGGATGAGAGCTCTTCCAATTACACCAGCCTCCTGAGTAATGTTAGAACGCTCCCAGGAGGGACAGGGCAGAGCCCAGAATTGTGCAATAGGCAGAGGCCTGGAAAGTCCACTCTGAGCCTTTCCCCACCAGTTTGTGCACCTGTGTGTCTGTGGCTATAACTTTATCCTCTACATACAAATAAAATTCCAATCAAACATGAATTCTGGCCTCTTATCCAATGTCAGGATAATCTGAAGGTTTGACCCAGTGATCAGCACCTCATTAACATAGGCTCTGTGTGTGTTATTTTGGTAACATTGATCCTTTATGGTTATTTGGGTTTTCCTGTCTAGGAAACCCAAAGGCAACCTAAAGCAGAAGCCATGGCTTCTCTGGGTATCTGTGGTTTTACCATCAGAATTAGAAGCTATGTGCAAGCAGAAACAGTGCCTTCTCTCACCTTCATGTTCAAGCTGCATCGCCGCGGACAGGACTGACTGATGTGGTTGACCGGCCGACTCACCGGCCTCACTGAGGACGTATTTATGGTTGGAACCCAACTAGATGATCTTAGGGTTAACCTTTCTAAACCACACTTGTAGGAAATGAAATAGTGGGTAGTTAAAAAACACCTTACATGTTAACTAATAACATGTGCATGTGGCAGGAAAAGAACAACTGCCATAAAATTGACGATTATTCTAAGTATCTGGTCAGCTACAGAGATGGAGTCAGGGGGACAGAGTCCTTCGTATAGTTCACTGGACCTGAATGGGGCCGGGGCTGGATCGGCACACTCTCTCCGTTTACGATGACCATGGGGCACGTGGACAAGCGGCGGGAGCTCGGGCTCACAGTCACCTGTTCCCTACCCTAAACCTAAGTGCCAGACACCCGCAGAGAAAGGCGTGAGCAGGAACTTCTCTTAACACACTAAGTACATCTCACAAGACATTTCCCAGGCGTTTTGCTCTGTGGTACCTCTGGAGAGCACGTTATTGCAGGGTAGGAAACTGAGAACATGTCTATGGTTTACCGCTCTCCATGAAAACTTAAATTCTGGATTAAAACTGTGTTCTCAGATTTAAGGTTACTTAGGTTCATATTACTGGATATCTTTTGAAAAATGAAACCTGATCATTATTTTTCATTTTAGGTGATATGTCAGTTGAAAGGGGGAACACAAATGCTGTGTATAGACAATTGTGGCACAAGAAAACTAAAAGCACTTCATTTGGTTCCTCAGTATCAAGACCAAAATAATTATCTACAGTCAGGTACAAAGTAAATTAATAGAAAAATAAGTCATATATCACATGGAAGTTGGTAAGTGACTATGTTTGGCTTTGTATAGAGAGTAAAAGTGAAATTGGCAGTGAGGCAATTTGGCAGTCCCCATAGCCCATCTGAGTGAGCTAAGAATAGAAAACATCTTTAGAGATTAAGTTATGTACATTGTACTGACAATCGCAAGTTCTTGGATAGCTGTCCTCTTCTTCTGCTAGTTGCAGAGAGCTTTGCGATCCTACCAGGTGACTACTTGTACCCATG
The DNA here is from genome assembly GCF_026419965.1 of Kogia breviceps. Taxonomy (NCBI): domain Eukaryota; kingdom Metazoa; phylum Chordata; class Mammalia; order Artiodactyla; family Physeteridae; genus Kogia; species Kogia breviceps. The sequence continues at coordinate 18,198,944 of NC_081316.1, read as the reverse complement.
AGTGCTGTGACTAGAGGTACCTGGGTTGAAACATCAAGCTTTTGCAGATTGGGTGGCGGGTTGACTGTTCAGATGTGGTAAAAACTGTATACGTTTTAATGTAAACGTTTTCATGTAGTCAGTGAGAACTGCCACTCTGCTTTAATCACCGTGAGTTCTGAAATGACTATATCAAATGCTGATTTATCTGCCATTCATTTACTCAGAAACTTCTAGTAATAAATGATCTATAAGTACTTGATTACCATCAAATGACTTAGGAATGATTAAAGAAAGGCCAAATGACACAGTTTTAGGATTGTGTTTACAAAGGTTAGACACTAATCCTTGAAAACTGGGCACCTATGTGTACTGTATGCATAATCGTGTTACTCTAAAAGCTTGGCCTAACCACAGCCTCTCACTATCACATGATTCACGGACCTTGTCAATAATTTAAATCAGTATTACATCCAAATGTCATTTCAATGGGCCTTTGGAGCCCAGGGCAAAAAGAAAGAGTGTGACTCCCATTCCATCCTGGTAGTCTCTTTATCCAGGGACAGGTAACATGCCTTGAAGACATTTACTTTTCTATGATGCAGAGCGCCTCAGGAGCGCTTTGCTGCACACCAGCCGTGGCTCTCCCGGCTCCGCTCCCCTGTGGATCAGAGCTGCATCTGCTCCTCTACAGGCGGCGCAGGGAGCTTTCCTAATTCCCTTCCTTCTGGAGCACGACAAAACCCTAATGCCTTTAGAGCGCCCACAGAAGGAAGATTTACGTAACGCTCTCCAAGTCTATCTCCTTGTCATGCCACCATAACCGCCCCCGCAGCCCAGTCTCCCTTGCTCTGCTGTGCGCACATTAAATATCACCATAAAATAAATGCATTCTGTCACCGAAGTCTGAAGGTAACACCACTCAGAGGAGGCACAAGCCTGGGGTAGGAAACGTGTCCAGCTGGTGGGCAGTCAGGAGACCAAGACCCAGTTCTCAGCCGCTTTGACGCAACATAGAGCTTCACAGGGACCTTAGTGTCGCAGGGAGGTTTGGCACGGCACCCTGAGGCCAGAGAAATACCTATCGGTTCCAGTCTTACCTAGTTTGGTCCCAGTAGCCTAGTAAGTGTTTACATCCTGATCAGTTAGTAACCATTTGAAGAAGAGTGCAGGTAAATTGAAAGTAGTTCGTGTGGCGTCCTACAGATGGTGCTGTGCTTTCCTTGAAAATGTGACATATCTAGTGCGTCGCTGGTGAGTTTGGGGCAGCACTGGAGGGCACCTTAACGCACAGTTTGGGAACCTGGGCACTGACAACATTTTTTAGCATAGCTATCCCTGGAAGCTCAAGTGAAGCAGCATTATGACAAAGAAAAAGGGTTTAATAAGTAAAAACAACAACAACAAAACCCCAAAACATTGACCAGAAAGGTTTTATAGAAAACATAGATAGGATCAAGATAAGTGTCAATGACTTTGCACATGTTAAACTCGGCAAACATGATCATTTTTATACTTTCTTCCATGTGCAAGTGGTATCAATTCATTGTAATTGTCTTCCTTACAGATGTCCCTAAACCTATGGCTACTTTAGTAGGAAGATTTTTGCCAGTACCAGCAAATTTAAATCTCATTACACAGCAAGTGAGTCATTGTTTTTCTTTTTTGTGGTACACGGGCCTCTCACTGTTGTGGCCTCTCCCATTGCGGAGCACAGGCTCCGGACGCGCACGCTCAGCGGCCATGGCTCACGGGCCCAGCCGCTCCGCGGCACGTGGGATCTTCCCGGACCGGGGCGCGAACCCGTATCCCCTGCATCGGCAGGCGGACTCCCAACCACTGCGCCACCAGGGAAGCCCGAGTCATTGTTTTAATAAAAAAATACGATAGGGCATTATTATCTCTTGAACTATCGATGGTCAAAGTTTTTATTATTCGGAAAATATAATTTATCCTCCGTTTTACAATCAGCAGTGAAACCAAGTATTCAATACCTTCACTACTGTGTCAGACGCTGGGAGTAGTGGAGTGAGTCTGAGACCCCATTCTCTGCCAGCCCTGTGAGACTGCCCGGCCCTTTCCTATAGCCTCTGAACCCTGGTTCTGCCCCATTTGCTGAACGTGTCCTTTGCGGTCCTGCCATCCATTAGCATATACCACCCACTTGGTCTAGAATGTCTCTCACCTTCCTCAGTGTTAGGGAAATGCTCTTTAAAAGGCATTTATGATTACACCATAATACACATAGATTAAATATAAGAAAAATGTGCTCTTTTCCTTAAGTCTTGTTTTTTTTTTTTTTAATTTTTCAGTTTTGACAGTCTAGGGTTGTATTTTTTAAAATTAATTAATGTATTATTTATTTTTGGCTGCGTTGGGTCTTCGTTGCTGCGCGCGGGCTTTCTCTAGTTGCGGCGAGTGGGGGCTACTCTTCGCTGCAGTGCGCAGGCTTCTCATTGCGGTGGCTCATTGCGCAGACGTGGCATTTAGAGCCACAAGACTAGAGAGATCTCTGAGGCATTGGGTATAAATAGAGTGAAATATTTGCTGAGTGAGTAAATAAATACTTCTCGAATGATCCATTAGCCAGGAGGGGCGAAGAGTTAATCAGGGCCAGAGATGAGTGTCAGCCTGATGCTATGAGCATCTGATGCAAATCTCTGTCGATGCTGCACGTAGACCTCTACCTCCTGGCCTCCTGCACACCACCAGCCTTGTTTTGCTAATGGTTTCAGCCCCAGTCAGCAAGGCACACGTTGGACTTGCTTTTCTACCCCTGAGCTCCTGCACTGAAAGGCCCCTTGGGACCATAGTCTCCCTCTTTCTGCTCCTCCCCTCTTTTCCTTGGCTGTGATTAGACGGACCTCATTTTGGCTCCCCCGACCTCTTATCCAGTGTGGACCTTGGGGTAATTATTTTAGCAATGCATTTGCTGCAACCCTAGAACCTCTGGCTTCCTTGCCAAACCCCAATTCTGTATATTCTTCAGCGCTTTGCTGCCCAAAGTGCGTGCGGTGTGTGGACCAGAAGCGTGGACATCACCAGGAAGCTTGTTAGACATGCAGGATCTCAGGCTCCACCCCAGACTCACTGACACAGAATCTGCATTTTAGCAAGATCCCCAGGTGACATGACAGGGAAGCACCCTCGTAGGGTTTATTTCTTCTGTCCTAGGCAGTTCGACATTGCCGAGGAAAGTCATGGATTCTAGCATAAAGCTGCCCTAGATTTACCACCTATGTAGTACTGAAAAGACATCTCTCTTTCTCTGCTTTACTTTGGGGCTAAATAAGCAAAGGAGAAAAAGAGCAATTGTATCTGGTTTATGCAAAGAATTGTCTCAACTCTGAAAACTATGAAACCCTTTCTTCAAAAGAATGCAAAACTTTGGACTGCCACCTGGAGACGTTGGCCCAATAATTAGGTGTCTGGGTGACTGCAAAGGAAACAGTTGCAGTAACCTGTGAATGCTTCCCTCCAGTAAAGTGAGTGAGAGGAGAGCAGAGCCCTCTAGCTCTCAGCCAGATCCAAGAGGGCGGGTCCTGGCAGTGACTCCTCCGTGGGACTCAGGGTTTGGGGTGGGGGGCGGATTTGTAATGAAGGAGTTGGACCCAGAGTGGTTTCTCAGTGTCTTCAGGCCCCAACAGGGATTACACACAATTTTAAAAGAGGCAGAAGAGAGAAAAGAAGGAAGATGAATAAAATGTGTTTTTCCAAGACCATGCTTTTTCTTTCTTTCTTTTTTTCTTTTTCTTTTTGGCCTCACAGCTTGTGGGATCTTAGTTCCCCAACCAGGGATTGAACCCGGGCCCTCGGCAGTGAAAGCGTGGAGTCCTAAGCACTGGACCGCCAGGGAATTCCAAGACTATGCTTCTTAAATAAAGCTTATTTTTAAATTACAAGTTTTCAGGGAGGAAGGGACAAGGATAGGATGTTTAACTGTGATACATACAAATAATCTCAAAACCTAAATTTCTTCAACACTTTAAATTTCTTCAAGCTTCTGATAAGAAGAAAATTAGGCCAGTGTTGATTTTGCTACCCTTTCCTTTCCCTGTGAGCCATGCTAATGGATAATATAAAGGAAAATGAGAACGGAGAAAGCAAAGGACATGGATAATGCAGAGATTATGACATTGCTTTTGAATTTGTTAAAATTGACTACAAAATTTTTTATGAATAGATGAAAAAGTAATGGTTGCCACTGAGACTTCAGATGTCAAGATCTCTTGTGTTGTACTAAGAATATAATAATAATTAAAGAACATTTTTAGCTTACAGAAATTTGTAGTTGAATTTATTTCACAGTTTGTAGTTCATCAAAATGAAAAAGATGCCCATTGCAATATCGCCGGCCAGCCAACTGACAGCTGTGTGTACTGCTTGCCAGCTTGTGGATGGCCTGGCCCAGAATCCATAGCCCATTTCCATCTCTGTCCACAGTCAGGGCGTTCTCACCCCAGGGCATCCTGTGGTCAGGCGGGGTAAGTTGACTGGGCTGGGCTCCTCCCACTTCTGCTGAAAAGCCTCAGCTGGAACCTGCTCAGGTGTTAGCAGAATCGTGGTGGTAATAAGGCCTGGATGAAGGTAAAGAGATTGTGATGTAAACCTCCAGAAGAAAAAGAATCATTTTTATCTGTACCTAGGGGCTGACGGGAATAAACTTTCAAAATGTATACTAATTCAAATTATGCTTGCCTTTGACTTTACACAGCTTGATAATGGAGCCTTACCATCCGTAGTCAACGGGTCTGCTTTCCCTTTGGGATCAACTCTTCCAGGACCACCAAAAATAACTTTGGCTAGGTAAGGATTAAAAGCAATCAACTGTCACTTACTTTAAGTTAAGAGTTTAAGAGGATCTTGGGTACATTTGTGATTTTTTTCCTGAGTTTTAAAATTAGCTTTACCTGCAAACCTTTATGACTTCTAAAATATGTTTATATTCAGCAGCGCACTAACAGTGTTTCTGCGCGTGTCCGGTTTGTGGTTGCTGGAAAGACTGGTCTGTAACCTCCATTTGCTTCCACTCTCCGTCCACCGTCCGCTGTCAGTGTTTCAGAGGCTTGCTGCCATTCCTAGCTCTGTCTTGAGTTCACATTGATTTAAACTTAGCTGCTCTGTTTCTTTTTTGCTGTCATCAACGTAAGTAATGGTGTGGCAGTCACTTAATGTCACTTAATGTCGACGGCAGTCTTTATGTGCCTTTATGGCTGCCTCTGCCCGCTGCCTTCCCTGTTCTGTCAGTTCACGTTCAATGACAGGGGCTGAGGCACACGGTCTCCAGGTGGATGTGGCTGCGCTTATCTGGGGCCTCGTCTTGCCATTTTAAAGTCATGTCTATAATTGTAACTAATTAAACTACCAAGCTGGTCGAAACTCTTTGTTGAGTTAACGAGTAACATTCATGTGCTATTAGTAGACGGGGGCAGCCCTTTCTGTTCATGGAACCCTTTAGCTGGTGATGGCAATCAGTCTCTTCCTGCCTTCCGAAGTTTGGGGGCACACAGCCTAATGCAGATGTACATCTGAGGACCCGAAAGAAATCAGGGCAGGCAATTTAGGAAGTGTAGACTGTAGCCTCTAGAGCCTCCGGGCTCCTGAAGTGTCTACCATCAGGCACATCTTCACTGCGGCGCTGGCGAGCGTGAGGAGAGCCCCCTGGGGCAGTGCGAGAGGCCTAGGTGGAGTTCTGGAGACTTGCTGGGATTCAGTCAGCACTTCACCTCTGCTTCGTCGCTGAAGAGTGTCGGTTGCTCACGTGATTTGCTGCTTCGGCCTTAGCTGTTGGTTGTGGAGCTGGTTGATGACTCTCACTTAATTTGATGGACTAAGACTATAGGAGCCATTCTCCTGGCTCCACTCTTGGCGCGATGGATCAGCGAGGGTATGGTTGCTGTCGTTGTGATTGGTTCTGTAATCATGGCTCTTAATGTTTCTGGACAAAACAACTATGTGGACAACCTCTAGATTCTGCTGGTATGTAATACTGCCAGCATAGTATTACACCATATACCCAGGACGTTACGATCCTGAAGATACTCACTTTATCTTTCTTGTAATCTGGGAGCATATGGCCAACAGTATTGCACCACTATGTGCTTTAGCATGTCTAGCACATTCAAGGGAATTTGGTGTTTCTAACACTTTAGTTCAAGTGTGTGCTCTCAGAGCTACAGCGCCGTTTGAGGCATCTCTGTGTTGCAGCTGATTCGTGTTTCCACAGAGGAGCAGTAGTGAGGAAGTCACCACCGCAGTGTATTTCTCCTTTTCCCACCCTCCCCCTGCCTTCTTCCCAGTCTCTGCTAGCTTTTCTCTAGTGTGAAGGAATTATGCAGGTCATAAAATATTTTTCTATCATAAATGATGTACCAGGAACAACATGAGCTTTGTTTTTGTATTTTTTTGCTGCAAATAATTACTTGATTTGATGTTATGCCACTGAATCAGCCAGATGATTTTTATCTCAACATCCATAGTACTGACGGTGTACTGGAATCTCTACCAACTTATTATTTGTGGTGAGGGAGCTGTCAGAAAACTGTTTGCTGGCTGTTTCATTCTGTATGAGTTCCCAACCACAACTAATTTGCTGGACCTCTTTACCTCTTTAGATGCTTTGTTAGGCTTTTTTTTTTTTTTTAAACTTCCACGAGATAAGAGAGTCAAGCTAGGTCTGAAGACATCAGAAAGGAAATTCTGTCAGCCCAATACTGTTTGAACGTTCTAAAATAGTAGATGACATAGAAGCAGGCCAGCTTGGGCCTTACGGCCAGCAGTCCATATGGGTGAATTCACGCAATCGTCATTCTTTAGAGATAGGTGGTGAACTGGCTAACTTATTAACTACCTTATCATATGAATAAAAGTTCGCGTCCTGTCCCTCTGCGTCGCTGTAATGGTCTGAGTATCAGTCAGGCGTTAATGTGAATTTTGTTACATCATTGATGCCTTTATTTTTGGTGACATAATGAACATTATAATACTCAAGAGTCCGCTTCTCTGGAAATTTTTTCTTAAAGATGAGGTCATATCTCAACTGTGGTACAGTTTATTCATAATGCTTTTCTGAGGCAGAGTTGTCCAGATCTCTTCTAACCCTTTACTCTTCAGATTGGCAAAAAGAGTAGTCAAACATTATTAGAGCCATGCAAGTTTTTTCCCAGTTTAGTCCATTACAATGAACTTGTCCCTTTACTGTCCCCTCAGGCGCTCTTGCTCATCCCTGATGTGGTGTCTTTGCTTCAACTGAAACATCCTTTTGTTGAATAACAAAAACCTTCACATCCTTGAAAGTCAATGTCAAGTTCTACTTCTTTCAGAAGTAGTTTGTTTTGTTTTTACATCTCTATTAAACTGCCCCTGAATTTTATGTCATTTACAATCAGTATCATATAATTTGATAGTTGATTATATAATATCTTCTGTTCTCTAATTTTTCAATTATATATATCATCTCATGTCCCAAATTATTTGGTGGATTCCTCTAGAACAGGCACTGTAAATTTAAAAATATATTTATATTTTGGTGTTCCCCTGAAGCGCTTATGACAGTCCTGGCCACATGGTGCTCTCTTAGTCAGTGCCTGTTGGCATCTTCCTGACACTGTAGATACTCAGTGAATTGTCCTCTCTGCTTCCACAATTGTGGCAGGTTCCCACTGGAGTGTCTCCATGGACCTCCACCTCATTTTTAAAGGAAAGAGTTTTGGTTCCTCTGGACAGGTGCCAGGCCACCCCACGCCCCATTGTAGAGTCAGGGCTGAGGGCAAGAGCAGTGAAGTCTGTGTGCGTGTCCCCTTCCCCTGAACAGCCCATGTGTGATCCAGGGTGGGTGGGCCAGGAGCGGTGTAGCCAGATCTGCCACCTCCAGGCACCCCTGAGAACAGAAGGCTGCAGCTCTCCTCTCTATAAAGGAGAAAACTAGACTAGACGAAGAATAAATTAGTATAGCATTCAGTGACATAGTATGGGGACATTATTTTAAAAACAAGAGACATCTCCAGAAGAAGTAACACTTAGCAGCTCACCCAGGAGTCAGTTACCATTTGTTGTTTCACATGAGGGAGGACGGGGTCAGGAAACAGAAGCAGAGCCAGTGAGAAGAGTGGCGGAGCCCTGATGAGCCAAGCAGCCAGAGCAGAGGGGAGGGTGGGCTGAGCTGAGGCTTAGACTGACCTCAGCCCCGACTGGACACGGTTGTGTTTGTGCGGGCACAGAGCACAGGCCGAGGGTAGTTCCCGTGCCCTGTGGGGTGGCAGGGGACTGTCAGCAAGCCCTGTGTGTGCCAAGTACTGTAGCAGCTCCCGTAGGAAACCCGAGACCAGGATGTGTCCCTGCCCGGAAGCAGCCAGCGGTTGCAGAGGCGGAGACTGCGTGAGGCGAAGCCTGCACACGCGGTCTCGGGGAGCAGGTGGCCGAACTTGAGGGAGGGAGGGAGGGAGGGTGAGCCCCAGTCACAGCGAGGGTTTCGGCACGTGTGCTCCTCCTCGTCCCCGGGATCTACCCACCGTCTCACATGGCCGACATCCCGAGTTCCCTCACGGAGCAACATTTCTAAGTAGCACTTGGGAACTTGTCCCAATTTCTTAACCCGCAGCCGCCTCTCGGGTTTAGCAGCATCCAGCGCACATTCGTCTCTCCTCCTCCTTTGCCCTTGGAGATGGCTTCTAGGCTAATCCCCAAAGGAACGGTGAGGAGGGAGGTCCCCAATGCCCACTTGATACGTTCAAAACACGCTTTGATACTGGTGGTGATACTAGTTGGACAGCTCTAACAATGCGAACAGTCGTTTATCTGTTAGTCTTTAATTCATACTTTTCATTAGAGTTCTGATTTTGGAAAATACAGAAAATAAAAATAAAAAGAGCTATTTGGTGTGGGGAGCCACACACAGTAGAGGTTTAAACAGATCAGTGGAAGAAATTTGGGGAAGGCTTCTTGGGGAGCAGACAGCGATAGGGTCCCTGGACGTGCAGCTGGACCTGGCCAGGCTCGCTCCCCCACGTGTGAATGTGCGTACCACGCCCCCTCATGATCAGGGACTGATAAATAACACCTGTAACTCTCTGGTGTTGAGATTTTCAGTATTCGTTCAAAAACACCAGATGCTTAGCTAATTCTCTTTTTAAAGAGTAACGATCTGAATACATTTTCTTTTTTAATCTTTATAGAGTAACTGTTAGTTCATGGGACACAAAGTCTAAAAAGCCATGTAACTGTACCAAATCCCAGTGTCTGAAATTGTAAGTAATCACAAATCCTTCATTATTAAATAGAAATAAGGTCGTTTAGAAGTCAGTAAGCGGAGCAGAGTGCAGACAGACCTGAATGGCTAGTAGCATATAGGTTACAGTTAAGACTCAACAGCTGCGTCCTGACGCTCCTCGTAAACCAGAGCAACAAGAAGCCACACTTTCTGCATAAACCTGGTTGGGATCTTTTGGTGTTATCTTGACCAACTAACCTAGAAAAGGACCTCAAGTGGTGTGATTTTCTTGGATTTTGGTTTACATTGTCTAACCCCCCAGACAAGTGCTAAACAAGGCATCCTTGTTGAGCATTAACTGTAACATTTCCACCTCCTAGTTTTTAAAAGTTTGATGAATTGGTTTACTCTCTATTGAATTCTTCTTAGAAACACTCTACCCCAGGGATGCCAGCTCCCGAGAGGCTCGCTCAGCGGCATGGTAGGGCAGGTTGTGAAGCAGAATCACGGGCCGGGGTGGATGGTGTGGCTGAAATAGGAAGCGGACCGGCCACCCGACTGACGGCACCGCGCTCGAGCCCCGTCCCCACCCTGTCACGTGGAGACTCTCACTGGTGTGGTCTGCCGCTCTCAGCCTCTGCTCTGGGCTGCTGCTTTCCTGCACTGAGTGCCTGCCTAGCTTTGTTACGTGATGGAAGGGGAGATGCCGCCTCGCCCGATGTCTAATGACCCTAACTACCATCTCCACGCGATGTTTCCGTTGCAGAGCTTCTGCTGAAGTCACTGAGAGCTCCAGTGATGGGACAGTGATATGGGGGTGCAGACGTGGGTAAAAATCCAGAAGCCCGTGAAACTTGGTTCACAAAACAGAACGGAAAAAAAATCTGATTTTTTAAAGTTAATTTTGAAATCTAGGGTTGACTGTATGTGAATACTGAGTTGTCATTGGTTTAGTCTGTGAATGCGAGGCCTATACCTGTCTGAACGTTGGAAATGCCACGAGACCACTGATCAGGAGCCCTAAAAATGCAGCTGGGTGAGGAGGAAGGAGAACAGAGGGCAAAGCCCGGACCACGTGACACTGTCAAGCCCGAGTGGCCGGCCCAGATGGAGCCTCTGATGCGGTGGAGGACGAGGTGGTAGAGTCTAGAGTGGACAGAGCCGGGGGTGGGCGTGGCTTCCTGTGGGCAGGGGCTGCCAAGCTGCTGGCTGGGTTGGCGACTGGGGAGCCTGTGAATAACCCATGAAGCCTAGAGCAGGGTGTAGACTATGACCGGGGACAGAATGAGGTAACTCTTAAGGACATGGAGATAAGATGAGTCTCCAGGAAGGGTTTAACTTATTGATTACCTCATAATGGAAAAGCCCAAGAAAGAGCTTCCTGCCTAGAGGCAGCTTTCCAGATTAATCGGTGACTGACACACTAAAGAAAGAGTTTATCATCACAAGGGGGCTTGGTCAGCACTGGAACAAAGGAAAAGGAGGCTCAGAGCAGTTTCCAGTGCTGTCCAGGGAAGGGAGGCACTGTCGCTGGGGGCCGCGGGGGCCGCCTTCTCCAGAGAAGTGCTGTGTGCTGTGTGCCCCGTGACTCTGCACCTCTAACTGTTACCACACTCAGCGCTGGCCGTTTAGCTTCCTCAGTAGCTCCATCCCGAGAAGCAGGGGGCCCTGGGCAGAGGCTGCAAACGTTATGGGCACCGGAGGGGATGATATTTCCACTATAAATTAACACACAGCATTCTGAGCAGTGCATCGCGGTTTGGTTGGTATCAGTCTGTCACTGAGAAACCGATTATCTCTGGAAATACTGCTTTTGGAAAGGCCAAGGAACGGGCAAATGTACCCCCGCGGAGCTTCTTGGAGAGACCCGTGAACTGGTGCTGGTGGCAACACCACTCTGTCTCTCAGTGTGCCACAGGCACTCGCACTGGAGCAAGTCAGGGGTGGGTTCACCGTTGCCTGCTTCACTAGCAAGCATCACCACCGGCTTGCTTTAGCTTTTTACTCCCCGCAGCTAAGCCATGTTCAAGGCAATGGAATCTAATTTTCTTGGAGTGCATTTGTCCTACTTTATTTGGGAGTCTCTCCTGGATAAAGGTTAAGAGTGATTACTACTAATTGGCCATTAATAAAGAGAAAACCACATTATTGTATTTTTTAAAAATCAAAGTGATACATACACATGAGTAAAAATCAGTGACTGTATCTGATTATGATGGAAAGTCCTGTTACCCTGCTCCACCTCTCCCTACTCTCTAGACTCCTCCCCGGAAGCTACCGTTTTAGTGACTTACGTTTTCAGGCTTTCTGAAGTTTGCTTCCACGTCTGGAGAGGTTATCTATCACCTTTCTTGCTGTGGGAGAGGAGGGACCCACTCTGCACTCGTCCCCCTTTGCTAGAGCCGCCCTTTGCAGTGCCTTTGCTCGTTCCCCTCGAAACCTGAAAGCCTGTGCTCCAGCCTCTTGCTGCTGTTGTTCCATTAGCCATAAAAAGCTGAGAATTGGTTTTTTTTTTTTTTTTTTTTGCGGTACGCGGGCCTCTCACCGTTGTGGCCTCTCCCGTTGCGGAGCACAGGCTCTGGACGCGCAGGCTCAGCGGCCATGGCCCACGGGCCCAGCCGCTCCGCGGCATGTGGGATCCTCCCGGACTGGGGCACGAACCCCCGTCCCCTGCATCGGCAGGCAGACTCTCAACTACTGCGCCACCAGGGAAGTCCGCGAATTGTTTTTAAATGATAAGGTTAATCTCTATAATTAAAATGGTGGTGATGTAAACTTAATTAAAAGGTAGATAAATGTCTTGTGATTATTTTATTGAAAATTTATCAATTATTAAAAATTGATTTTAAGATTTTATAAGTAGTTCATGTCTACCTTTCTATCACTGTGGGAAATGATTTTCTTAATAATTTTTATGCATTTTAAACATTGATTTACTGCACCATGATTAGGTTATTAAAACACTGATTGTAACCCACTTTTGTATCAGGATGTTTTTTGATGCAGGCAGTGACATGTGTTAAATTCTGAACCTTTGGACAATAATTTCATAGAGTGAGAAGGAACCCTCTGCAGTGGAGTGGAGAAAGGGCTCTTCTCTTTCACAAGCATGCTGAAGGAAGGAATTGGCTTTATGTTATGAGTATAGGGTTTTTCCATGGCAGTTTTAATTAGCCCTTTCATGAATCAACTTTAAACAAATCCAAACTCAATTTTTTAAGCATCTTCCATTCCAACTCAATTTTTGCTGAGATACTGGGTGGGACTTGTTGGGAGCAGTTATACTATCTAATTTTTCACCCTAATCAAATCTAAATCAAGATTTTAATCATAGATTGGGAAGTCTCCAATATTCCTTCTTCAAATGGCCTTTTGCCTCTGGTTAATTGGATTAATTAATTAACTCGAATTAATTAACCAGAATTCTGTGGAGCAGAAGGTCAAATCTGGATGGTCATTTTTTATAGTCTCTTGTTCCTTACTTATACTTTTGATCCCTTCTTTTATATTTTAGAATAATAAATACTTAATTTATATTCTATAGCTTATAATTCTAATACTAAAGTCTCTGCTTATCTGATTCTGGTGTTTGTTTCTTCTCTTGATTTTTCACTCATTATGGCTTATTACCTCATGTATTTTGTGATTTTCTCTGTGTGTTTGTGTGTGTGTGTGTGCGCGCGCACACGCGCACATGAGAGAGAGAGAGAGAATTATAATCATTGGAACTTTATATGTGGGGATTCTTTGAGGTTGGCTTGAGAGTGCATTTCTTCAGAGAAAGTTTGAGTTTGTTTCTGCTTGGGACTTGGTGGCCCTTTCAATTTGGACAACATAAAATTTTTGGCTAAGTTTTTTTTTTTTTAGGCCACACAGTTAATATGAATTCAGGTCTCAAACCCAAGTGAGTCCCCTCCTCTCAAGCCAATGCCCACATGCATTTTTCTTGCCCTTTCTTTTGCAGGGCATTTTTCCTAGTTCATTCTTCCACTGGGTACAGACCTTCTACTGTTCCAGCTTTATGTGTAGATCTCGGAGCTGATTCCATGCCTTGAGCATTAATGTATGTAAATATATTAAATATATGTAAACACGTGTGTTAGTGTATAAAGCACTTAGAGCAATGCCTGGCATATTGTAAATGTTCTGTTTGCCATTATTATGGTTGTTGTCGTCCCCCCCCTTCCTCCCTGTAACAGTTAAAACCAAAGCCTTTGGTTGTTGGGATCAGTAGAGCCCTAAGATAGCTGCAGGCTTCAGCTTTAGCTTACCCCACTGAGTTTTTGCTTCTCTTTCATATTTTGGTCTCTGAGGCATTTCTTTAATTTTTTTTTACCAGCTCAAATATGCATCTAAAACGTTTCAAATATTTATTCCAATGTTTTAAAGTGTTCCTAGCTGGGGATTTGTCAGGATGCCAATGAATGAAGAATGAGTTTCGAATATATATCATCTCAAATCTTTTCAAACACTACAGCTAAAATTCTAGGATACAATGTGCTTGTGAGAAGTGACTGTACCACGGGGTATCGCAGGTATTTTCTTGACAGTATTATCACCTTCTCGTTAAGTGACAGACTAAGATTACCCACAGAGTGCTGGAATGTTGCCAGCCTGCCAGCACTGAAACAGTCTGTACCTCAAGGACAGCATCTTTAACAGATGGTGCTCACTTGGTATTTCACAGCCAAGAGAGGGGCCACCAAACCTCAAGTGATAGCTGTAGATGTGGTTTCCTGGGCAATGGTGAGAGTAGACTGAAGAAGGGGGACAATACAAATAACTAGTACAAGAATACCTAGACTGCAGATGGCACCGGTGACAAAGCGTGAACTGACAGGAATGAGGCATGCCCTGAAAGACCACCATCCACTCTCATTCATCAAACTGCAGGCAGCCAGATTTTCTTCCACTGAAGACTTAGAACCCTTACCTCTGTCTTGACTGACCCACCAAGCGGGGGAGCCTGAGACCAGAGAGGGTGATGATTTTCCAGCTGTCTTCTTGTGGCTGACACTATCGCTGTTACCAATGGGAGCAGACCAGTCTGAGTCTACTAGGAGAGGAAAGCAATTTTGCATGGAGGGGAAGCCCACATAAGTAGTAGAAGGGAGTGGAAGTTTGGCTGGGGGCCAAGGTGTATATCCTGGCCCTAGACATGGGTTTTCAACCCTGTCTGACCCTCATTCTAACCCCAAGAGAGAGCACGACCATAAGTCTTATGACAAAGAGGACTGTGTCTTATTTACGGCTATATCACCAGTGTCTAGCAAGAGGTCGATGTCTACTGGGCCCTCAATACTTATGGCTGAAGGTGAGCAGTGACTTTTGATGAACAGAAGTTTTAAATTTAATGTAGTCAAAATTATCACGTGTCTTTATTAGTTTTCTTTTACGTCTTTATTATTATTGCCTTTTTGTGCCCTGTTTAAGAAATCTGTCCATATCCCAAGGTTACACAGATGTGCCATTAGACTGTCTCTAAAAGTTTTAAAGGTTTGCTTTTTGTCATTGGGGCCTTAATGCACCTGAAATTGATTTTTCTGAGTGACATTAGGTAGGAATCTATTTTTTTCCATAGGTACAATTAATTTTCTAGCACCATTTATTGCAAAACCGTAATATGGTCCCCCATGATCTGCAATGTGTTCCCTGTCAGCTGTCAAAGTTTGAAGTACACATGTGGGTCTGGTTCTAGGTTCTTAATCCTGCTCCTTGCATGGATCCCGCTTCTTAGTTGTAATGATTCACCTGTGAATTTCCTCCACCTTTGTATTTAAACAGTCATCTTGCCTGCAAAGAAGGACTATGGTATTTTTCCTGTCTCATCCTTTTCGTTGCCTTATAGCCTTAGCTGGGACCTCAGTGCAGTGATGAAGAGAAGTGCTGGTGCTGGCATCGCCTTGCTCCTGATTTTAATAGAAACACTTCTAAAATTCCCTTACCCTGCCCGAAATAAGATATTTGCTGTAGGTTTTTGAGAGATGCTCTGTAGTAGGTAGAAGACATGCTTAGACACTATTTCAAAGACTCTAAATGACAACCATTTCAGGGCTCTGGGGCAACTGATCACTATCAGTGTCTCCACCTCCTTTATCAGCTGCTCTGCCATCCTCAGGTGAGTGGTTCGGTTCTGTGGGCTAAGAAGGCTGCCCCAGCTGCCACCCTCACATTTGCATTCCACCCACTGGGGAAGAAGAAGAGGAGGGCGAAGGCACACTCCTTACCTTCCAAGGCATAACGAGAAACTGCCACAGTCACTTCCACTCGTATCCCTTTGGCCAGAACCTAGTCATGTGGTCAGACCATACCGGGTAGGAAGCTGGGAAGTGGGGTGGAAATGGAGCGGAGTTGACCACATGCTCAACCAGAGTTGCTGTCAAGGGGCAGAGTAAGGGGAGGGTGGGTCCTTCTCTGCCACATGCCCACTTCGAGCTAAGGAAGTGTCCTTCTATGCCTGGTTTCCTAAGAGGTTTTCTTTTAAAATTCTTATTATAAATGAGTGGTGATTTTATCAAAGCCTTTTTGCCTGCATTCATTGAAATGATCAGATTGTTTTCCTCTTTTAATCTTACAGTTTGATCTATTACAACATTTTCTAATGGTCATCCACCCTTGTAGACCAGGGATTAAACCCAATTTGATCATGATGTACTAATTTTATCTTTTGTATGTACTGCAAGATTCAGTTTTCAATATTTTGCTTAGGATTTTTGTATCTTTTTCATGAGTGAGATAGATCTGTAATTTTCCTTTCTCATATTTTCTTTGTTTGGTTTTTGTTTTAGTGCTGAATTGCCTGATAAAATGCATTAGCAGTCTTGCCCATTCCCACTGGACCCTCTTCCTTTTCTCTAGCCTCTGAAAAAGTTTGGGCAAAGTAGAACTTATTAGTTCTTTGAAGTTGGATTAAACTTTGTGCATTAAGCTTTCTGGGTTGGCGTCTTTGGGGGCTGGAGTGGAGGTATGAGATGGATTACTCATTCACTTTATTTAGTACTTATTGCTCTCTCTAAGTTTGTGTTTCTTTTTGAGTTCATTTTGTTATTTTATTTTTTCTTGAAAATTGTTGATTTCTTTAAATTTTCAAGTCTATTAATATATCCCTGTTCATATATTCTTTTATTATTTTAAAAATTATCTCTGTATCTGTAGTTATAGCCTTTAAATTTTTCTAATTTAAATTTCTGCTATTGTTTATTTGTACCTTTTCTCCTCCTCAGTCAGTCTCATGAGAGGTTTGTCTGTTCTGTCAGTCATTTCAGAGCACCAACTTTTGGTTTTATTTTCTTGCTAGTCTTTCTGTTTCCTATTTCAGAAATATAGTAAATTTTACTCTTTACTATTTTCTCCCTCATACCTTTATTATGTTACTCTCTGTTTTGCTAGCTTTTTGTGTTAAATGCTTATTTATTTCCAATCTTTTTTGATTTTTGAGGAAATGCATTTAAAACTATAAATTGCCTGTAGGTACTGCTTTGCTACATCCTCCAAGAGTTAGGTGCTACTTTCATTGTCATTCACTCAAAATATTTTGTAATTTTCATTATAATGTTCTCTTCACCTCATGACTTATATAGGTGTACATTTCAAAGTATCCAGATATGTATGTATGCATATATGTGTGTGTATATATATTTTTTAAGCAACATTTTTGTTGTTAATTTTTATGTTTAATTATAATATGTTAAGATGATGTGGTCTATATGAGATCAATGCTTTGAAATTAATGAAGACTTCCTTATGACTTAATGTTTGATCGATTTTTAAAATATTCTATATTAACTTAAAAATGTATATTCTCTGTTAGATACATTTCCTATCCATTAGCTCCAGTTTGTTAATTTTGTTTTTTAAATCTGCTAAATGCTTATTAAATTTTGTGTGATTTATCTGTTTTTGATAAAAGTGCATTAAGACCTCTCACTGTGATTGTGAATTTGCTTATTTCTCCCTTATAATTCCATTTTAGTTTGTATATTTTGAGTCTATAGTGAAGGGTTATACAAATTCATGATTGTTGTACCTTTTTTGTGAATTATTCCATCAACTGTTAAATATGTCTCTGTAACCTATTGCTTTTTGCTTTATATTTGGGTGTTTTTGGTTTCATATTAATGTTGCTAAACCACATTTTCTTTGGTTCGTATTAGCAGGTTGTGCCCCTAACATCCCTTTATGTTCATACTTTCTGTGTGGTAGTTATATTTTAGGTGTGTCTCCTGTAATCTAAATATAGTTGGCTTTTTAAAAAGCGAATCTAGGGCTTCCCTGGTGGCACAGTGGTTGAGAATCCGCCTGCCGATGCAGGAGACACGGGTTCGTGCCCGGGTCCGGGAAGATCCCACATACCGCGGAGCGGCTGGGCCCGTGAGCCATGGCCTCTGAGCCTGCGCGTCGGGAGCCTGTGCTCCGCAACGGGAGAGGCCAGAACGGTGAGAGGCCCGCGTACCGCAAAAAAAAAAAAAAAAAAAGTGAATCTAATAATCCATGTTTTAATAGACTTTTAAAATCCATTTGCATTCTTTGTCTCATTATTGGTATATGTGGAATTATTTGTCACCTATTTTTGGAGGCTGTTTTTTTTAACATCTTTATTGGAGTGTAAATGCTTTACAATGGTGTGTTAGTTTCTGCTTTATAATGAAGTGAATCTGCTACACATGTACATATATCCCCATATCTCCTCCCTCTTGCATCTCCCTCTGAAGTCTTAAAATTTATTTATTGAAGTTCTTTTCTTTCCCCAGTAAAATGGCAGCATTTCATACATGCTCTCTGCACCTTGCTTTTTTTAAATCGTGGTAAAATATGCAAAACATAAAATTTACCATTTACCATTTTAACCATTTTTAAATGTATAATTCAGTGACATTAATTACAGTCATGATGCTGTGCAACCATCACCATTATCCATTTCCAGAACTTTTTCATCATCCCAAATAGAAACTCCGTACACATTAAGTAGCTTTCCATTACCCCCTTGCCCCAACCCCTGGTAACCTCTGTTCTACTTTCTGTCTCTTAGTTTTCATATACCAGGCACCTCATGTAAGTGGTATCATACAATATTTGTCCTTTTGAGTCTGGCTTCTTTCACTAACATGATGTTCTCAGGGTTCATCCATGTTGTAGCATGTATCAGTACTTTATTTTTTTTCAGGCTGAATAATATTCCACTGTATGTACAGACCACGTGTGTTTATCCATTCATCTGTTGATGGACACTTGGGTTGTTTCTACCTTTTGACTGTTGTGAATAATGCTGCCTATGAACATGGGTGTGCAAGTATCTGCTTGAGTCCCTGCTTTCATTTCTTTTGGGTGTATACCTAGAAGTGGAATTGCTAGATTATATGGTAATTCTATGTTTAACTTTTTCAGGAAACACCTTACGGGGTTTTCACAGTGACTGCACCATTTTACATTCCCACCAGAAATACACAATACCACTTTTGTGTTTTCTGATTACTGCTTTTTCTTTGCTTCTTTTTGCCTGATATATGTTTTAGGAAATTAACACTAATGGCAAAGTGGAGGAAGTTGAAAGTTAGGAGGCTATCACAACAGTATAGACAAAAGATGATGATGGGGCTTCCCTGGTGGCGCAGTGGTTGGGAGTCCGCCTGCCGATGCAGGAGACGCGGGTTCGTGCCCCGGTCCGGGAGGATCCCACATGCCGCGGAGCGGCTGGGTCTGTGAGCCATGGCCGCTGGGCCTGCGCGTCCGGAGCCTGTGCTCCGCAGGGGGAGAGGCCGCAACAGTGAGAGGCCCGCATACCGCAAAAAAAAAAAAAAAAAAAAAAGATGATGATGACCTGAACTAGGGCAGAGATGGTAGCAATGAAGAAAAAATCCACAGATTTAAGAGACATTTCAAACATACGCATTGTAGCATTTTTTCCACTCATCATTTATTCATTCCACAAAGTATTTTTGAATGCCTGTGATTTCAGGAATAGGGAAGACAGAAATGAGCAAGATAGTTATGGTCCCTGCCCTCTTAGCACTCACAGTCTAGTGGGGGAGACAGACATGAATAAAACAATCACACACGTGGAGGTCATGGTAGAAAGGAGCAGCAATGGGCAGAGGGTGACAGGGGGAGCTGACCAGGTATGACAGACAGGAAAGCTTCCCAGAGGACAAGAGGGGTATCGGATGAGGGGGCAGAGGTAGATTGAAAGTGGGTTGATAAGAGCATTCTAGGCAGAGGAAACAGCAGGTGCAAAGGCCCTGTGGCGAGAGAGAGAGGGTACACGGTTCTCAGAACAGAAAGGAGGCCAGTGCCACTTGTGTAGTATTGTTCATTATTCCAAAATATATAAAATGATCTGAATGTTCAGTATAAGGGGAATTATTAACTAAATTATGATGCCACTATAGAATGGGGTATTGTTCAGTCATTAAAATGGCATGTAAATCTATTTACGTGTAATATTAACACTCATAACATTATATTGATAAGTAATGAAAGCAAGCTGTCACATTGATTACTGACATTGATACATAATGAAAGCACATTGAAACAGTGTATAGAATATTATCTTTTTTATATATTATATGTAACCAAACAACATGTATTTATTTTAATATGTATAGTTTTACAGAAAAACTCTGAAATATATTTGCCAAATGATCATCTCTAGGGAGTGGGATTCTGGGTGATTGTAATTTTTCCTTTTTGCTTATTTACATTTTAAAAAACTACAACAAATGTGATTTACTTGTATCAAGAATAAAATTAGCAAAGACATTTCTGAGCCAGAATCAGTAGACTTGGTATGTGAGAAAAGAGAGAAAGGTAATCGTCAGAAATGACTCAGGGGTCATGTTACTGGGTGGATGGACACCATGAATGCAGAGAGAGACTACAGAGTGAGCACAGTGAGGGCTGAAGGTGAAGGTCAGGAGTTAAGGTGTGGACACTCTGAGTTGGAGGTGGAAATGTCTGATAGGGTGGAAATGTCTGATAGGAAGTGGGGAATGTGGTTCTGGAGCATAATGGTGTCACACGCTGCTGAGAGGTAAATGCAGCGAAGAGGTCCTTGCCTTTCTGGTTAAGGAGGTTGTTTGAGAGTTAGGGGGATGGAGAAGACGGTCTGAGCGCAGTAGGTTAAAGAAAGAATAGGAGATGAGGAAGGATAAGCAGCAAGCGTAGAAACATTTGGGGAAGAAGAAAATGAGGGTTCGGTGATACACAGTTACAAATCTTCAACATAAAGTTTTAAAAAGTAGAGGGGACAGAGTTAATAAGTAAAAGCACCCAGCAAGTTGTGGGTGCAAGAAAAGAAATATGCCTAGCTTGAACCTTGGTGAGTAAGCATAGTTTGACTAGGTATAAAATTCTAGATTGTCAGTTTTTCTCTCAGTGCTTCGAAGGTATTATTCTACTGTTTTCCACTATTTCTAACACGAAGTGAGTGGTCAGTCTAGGTAATGTCTTTTCTTCTGGTCTTTTTACAAATTTCTTTTTGTCTTCAATTTTTCTTTTTATTTGCCTTTTTGGGGTTCATTCGGTTTCTGAAATCTGAGGATCCGCCACTGTCAACAGTTCTGGAGAACTCACAGATATCATCACTCCAAATATACTTCTCTTCCATTTTCTCTTTTCTGTCCTCCTGTAATGCTAATCAGACATACGTGAGCCCCTCTAACTAGCAACCATTTCTTTTAATCTCTCTTCCATATTTTTAACTTTTTTGTCTTTTTATGCTGAATCTGGATCTAATTTCTTTATCTTTCAGTTTATCCTTTCTGACTTTTCATTTAGTTATTATTATTATTTTTTTTGTGATATGTGGGCCTCTCACTGTTGTGGCCTCTCCCGTTGCGGAGCACAGGCTCCAGATGCACCGGCTCAGCGGCCATGGCTCACGGGCCCAGCCGCTCCGCGGCATGTGGGATCCTCCCGGACCGGGGCACGAACGCGTGTCCCCTGCATCGGCAGGCGGATTCTCAACCACTGCGCCACCAGGGAAGCCCTCATTTAGTTATTATTTTTATCCAGCTCACATGCACATAGTTTAAGGAGCCAAATAATTATACAAGGCTTATGACAAAAAAAAGTAGTTCCCTGACAATTGTTCCTTATTTTCTGATCTCCAGGAACTTTTAACCCTTAACCAAATCTTTTAATATTTGCCTCCATAAATCAAAATAACATGCTTGTGTTGCTACTTCTTGGCTTTTCAGTTTGGGCATGATCTCTTGTATTTGTGCCACGAAAGATATAGATTTAGCTCTGTTCCCTCTTGCTACTCACACGTAACCCCCCTCCAAACACACACATGTCCTGTTCCCAGACATCAGATGTACTTGGTTGGATCAGTAGTATTTATTTTTTATGACTATGAAAACACTACTCACTACTGAGCCTTGATTAATTTTCTTCCTGCACTTCTTTACCTTTTCCCTTGAGTCAATACTCAGTTTTCTAATGTACCTAACACTAACTTAACCCTTAACTCTCCTCCCCTTGTGTAACCATTCTCTCAACATGCTCCAGCACACTAGGTACTCAGTGAATTGGTCTGGAGGAAGCCTTTCCTGCAGCCGTCACCATCCTGCCCTTGAGTGGTTGGTTTCTAGGCCTGCTGCACAGTTCTCTTGGACTCTCCCTCCAGCATCAGGCCCAGGGTTTCCTTTGCTTCTTCCTCATGTTTGACCCCCCTGGCTCCTGGATTCCATTATCTTCCTCATTAGATTCACTGCATCATTTTGGTGCGGCACGTCTTCCAGTAGTTTCCCGAGCAAGAGTGACGGGAGAGAATGTTTTCAGACTGTATGTGTCTAAAAATGTCATAGTCTGTCCTCTCACTGACATGATCATTTTGGATGGACAATGAGATTTCCACTTTCAACTAGTGGAATTTTCCTTTAAAATTTTGAAGGCTTTGCTGCATTTTCTTCTAGTTTCCAGTGTTGCTATGAACTTTTTTCTTGCCCTTTGTATGAAACCTATTTTATTCTTTCTAGAACCTTGTGGGATCTTCTCTTTGCACCCCGTGCTCTGAAATTTGGTGAGTGGTGTCTTGTTCTGGCCATTTGGCAGTCCCTTTCACTCTGGGAACCCATGCCCCTTAGTGCTGGGAAATGTTCTTGACTTACTTTCTCCCCTTCATTCTTAAAATTCTATCTTTCTGGAACCCTTATTTTTTACATAAGTGTTCGACCCTCTGATGCTCCTCTACATTCTTCTTTCTCCTATTGTTTTTACTTTTTTGTATGTGTGTTCTGTTTTCTTATCTGCTGTTAAGTTTTTCATCCCTGTGATTACTTTTTTATTTTACATAATGTATTTTTTGTACTCTGAGTGTTTTTTAGCATCGTTTTCTTGTTTCCTGGATACAACTTTTCTTAATCTTTCCAAGGCTGTTGATACCCCCCTGTCCCCCACCCCATTTTCTTTTCCCTTCAGAGTCTGTTTCTTTAGGCCTCTGTCTTTCATATTGGATGAGTCCCTAAAATGTCTGCAGATCTTTGCCTGCCACTCTGCTCATGGTTAAGAACAAGGCAGAAGGGAGGGGGCTCTTGGTACGTTGGTGGGAGCTTGCTCCCTGTGGCTTCACCGTAGGGTGATCTTACCAAGCCACCTAATGAGGAATCTCAGTGTCAGACTCTTTATATTTTCTCTTGGGCTAGTGGGTCCTCAGAGAAGGCCTTTCCAATCTCCTGCTAGAATTCTAGGGGCTGAGTGGAAAAACCTGGGGCTCTCAGATTCACCTTTCCCCCTTTTGTTCTTTAGAATACCCCAGTCCTCAATTGTTTTACCCCAGAGAGTAATTTCAGTCTCTTGCCATGGTGGTGGAGGAGCAGTCAGGTACTGAAAGGGAAGGAGCCTGGGGACCCCCTACCTCCTAAATAGAATTTCAGCCACCTTCACCCCACTTCAGCTTGGTACCTACCACCCGTTCGTGCCTTCAGAGATGCTTCTCCACTCTCTCTTGCTAGCTCAGGTTTCAGTGTTCTTGAATCTGCTGTCCATTAACTCTCTCCCCTCTGTTTTCCAGCCTCCGAATCTTCTGTAATTGTCTCCGCTCCCTTCTGTCCATCCTAGTGGTCAGGAAAAACTCTCACATTTTCCCCTTGTTCTCTACCTGTGGCTCAGACAGTGCTGTGTCTCCACTCTCTCCTTCTGTGAAGTAGATTTGTGGGGAGGTGGCCTTTCAAGGATTCACACTTTACAGGGGTTTTTTGGAACCAACTCCCACCTTCTACAGCTCAGACTTTGTCTCGTGGCTCCTGTAGGAGTGGCCCATTTGATCCCTAGGACCTGCAGAGGACCCAGGACAACACTTGGCAGCTACAGAACTCACCTGTCTGGCTTCACAGTTCCTTATCTTTTCGCATCTGACAATCTCCTTTACTCTCCTCTTGGTTTGGCATGCATTTTGACACATTATTTTAAAATATTAAAATAATAAATGTTAAAATAATTGTGCTCAGGAGCTCTGTAGCAGGAAGGTTTCTGCAAACATCTAGTCCACCATATAGCCAGACACAGAGGCCCTCCTGCATTCGTTCAGCACTCTGTCAGAGGCACCCGCTGTGCGGGAAGCACGCCAGGCCTTCCCTCAGCAACCCTGTGAGCCTGGGAGGTCAGGTGCCAGGGCTTCCTGCCTCTAGGCGCTGACTGACAACCTGGATCAGATACCATGGGGAGCCAGTAGCAGAGCTGATGTTAGACCTGCATTTGAAGCTCTTTTCAATGAATCATGCTCTCGGAAGAGAGCGCTGTGGGTCTTTGCTAGTCACAAGCTGAGGCTGTGGAGTGGCTGATGAGCCTCCCAAAGGCTCTCGAGGGCGCAGGTTACAAGCAGGATATTTTACATGAGTTTTTACAGGAGTTGAGGAAAGTGTCTTGCCCCCGCCCATACTGAAAAGGTGTAAGCCTCAGGCCTACTGGGGCCTCTGTCGCACAGCACAAGAGCAGCTCCTACAAGAGCATGTAACGCAGTTCACAGTCATAAACGCTGAGTGGTCTTCAAGGGAAACGCAGCAGAGAAGGTGCTCGGCACTGCCCTTGAACTGCTGGGCGCTGCCCGTCTGACTCCAGGATCCCAGGGGCAGGTGCTGGAACGGGGTCTACTCAGCACGCTGTCCTGTGGACGCTGCTCGTGGACGACATGTGTTATCACAGTGTGACAGCAGTCGTGTCACACCTGTGTTTCCAACCCAGTCATGCCTCCTTTCTCCACCACTGACATGGAATGAAAGTGACACAAAGCCTGGGCCAGGGTCCCACCTCTAGGTCCCTTCGTTTTTTTCTCCTAGGCGAGGTCTGGCCGAGAGGTGAACTTGCTTTCAGCCGGGTTGGGATGGTTGATGGGAAAGTGACTCTTTGCTCACCAGCTTACAGTGTTCCTGGGAGAAGGGCGGTGGGCATTAGGGGCAGGAGACAATGGACGCCAGCGGACATTGTCCAGGAAATTGTTTATTCTGCACACGCCTATTTTATGAAACCAATGATTTTTAACGAGTCTCTCTCTCCTGTGTTGGTCACTGGAGAGCACCATCCCAGTGGATCTAGTTTTCACATAAAGAGGAGGATCATGTAACTAAAAGTTGCATTGACTCTGCCTGCCGGCCAGCTCTCTCCCCGTAGGTGTGTGCACGCTTGTTTTCAACTATTGGCAGCGGTGCCTTTGACACACTGTGTTGTTTTATTCACAGGTACTGTGATTGCTTTGCAAGCGGGGACTTTTGCAACAACTGCAATTGTAATAATTGTTGCAACAATTTACATCATGAAATCCAACGGTTTAAGGCCATTAAGGTAACAAATTTCCATTAAATACATACATTCTGAAAGCATTTAAAAGTGCAGGGGATATTCACAAAACGATCTCCTCAGATTTCTAATTTCAGTATTGGGAAAACCCAAAGTGTTGAAGAGCGCACATCAAATAGGACCGTATGCCTGAAGGTGGCGGTATTGACCATGACCAGGGGCTGTGTGAGCGCGGCAGCTGGAGAAGACCTTTATTCTCCACCCGCGTATGGATCGCTTCAGGGGGCAGCAGGGTCTCACAGGGTCTGGTTTAAGAGCGTGGAAGTATCCACGTTGTGGTTTTTTTTTTTGTTTGTTTGTTTGTTTTTAACCACTTTACTGAAATACAGTTGACCTGTAGAAAGCTGTACATTTAATGTATACAACTCAGTGAGTTTGGGGTTAAGTATACACACGTGAAATCACAACCATGAAGGCCATAAACATATCCACCGCCTCCCAAAGCTGCCTCCTAACCTTAGCAGAAAGCCAGCCCTCTGCTTGGAACAAAGTGGGTACCCAAGAACAAATTTAAGGGTGTTCAGTAAAGATGAAAGGCTGCTCGAGTCAAGGGAAGCAGCAACTGAAAAGGACAACTCAGGTTGTCACACAGTGATCAGATACAATGTCTAACGGTTACATAAATAGAAAAATTCACTTAAATGCAGTTCGGTAGACAGTCTTTTGGGGAGGGGATAAAGTCTTCCATACAGAACAGCCTGTGAGTACAGTTGATCCATTTCCTTGGAAACTGGCAATACCTTCTACTTCCGTTGGCATCAGGGACTCTTTGCCTTATTTTGGCTAGATCTTTCCCAGTTTTGTCTTCAAAGAGTTAGTTACTAAAAGATACCTAACCATCACTTTTTTCAGGTGACTGAAGGAAGTGGCAACATGAGTGTTCATAACAAAATAGTCATTTTGCACTTGCACGTTTTCAGAGGGCACCCCTTCCCAGAATAGCTACTCAGCGGTGTGAGGAGGGCTCTTTTTCGTCCAGCTTTGGCCAAGAGATACTACCTGGGGGAGCCACAAAATACTCCTCCACACCTCGATGGGAGTTTTGTAGTAGTTCTTCAGCACAGTTGCCTTCTACCACGTTGTTGCATCTCAGGTACAGACATCTGTCCTCCAGAACTGAGTCCTTGGGCTCCACCCCGTCCGTGTCCACGGTGCGGAGCCGGTCGGTGAAGGTGATGGCTTTCTCCAGCCGTGCCACGGCCTCTTGGCTGCCGAAGTCCACAAGCGCTAGCCGCTCCAGGGGCTCGATCAGCTCGGCCGTGACCTGGTGGCTTCCCTGAGGATCGGCCTTGGAGGTGAAGCCCCGGTGCCTGCCCGCCGACGCCCGAAGGCCCAGCCACACGGCCCGCGTCCACATTTCTCTCCTCCTCGGCCTCCGTAGAGTGTCCTCCTCCACGTTGTCTTGATTTGGGGTTTAGAAATTTGGATTGTGTTATGCAGCAGATAGGCCTGAGTTCACAGAGTGTAGTCTGAAAAGGCGGAGATGGTCCACTGTGTGAAGAAATCTGGGTGAAAGCTCTCGGCCATCATTACTTAGGCTGATTTTTTTTTTTTTTTTTTTTTTTTTTTTAGCGGCACGCGGGCCTCTCACTGTTGTGGCCTCTCCCGTTGCGGAGCACAGGCTCCGGACGCACAGGCTCAGCGGCCATGGCTTACGGGCCCAGCCGCTCGGCGGCATGTGGGATCTTCCCGGACTGGGGCACGAACCCGTGTCCCCTGCATCGGCAGGCGGACTCTCAACCACTGCACCACCAGGGAAGCCCACTTAGGCTGATTTTTATTCTCTTTGGCTTCCCGGTGAAGGGAGAATCAAGGGGGCAGACAAGCACCTTGGAGAGCCCCGCAAGCTGCCTGCTGAAAGCTAAATGCAGGAGGGGCAGTTTTCACCCCTTCCTGTGGGCACAAAAGATCACCAGAGAAGGGAGCACAGCCCACCTCCTCGGGCCACGTCTTGGTGCCCTCTCACTTACCCAGGGAAACTGAGGGCCATCCCCTGTAGACGAGAGGCTCTCATACTGTGCCATGGTTGGTCTGTTTATTTTTTCTAAAATACTTTAACTTGCCTCTTGAATTATAGATAAATCAGTTGAAAATATCCATTTTGATACAGGCAGACCCACAGCTTCAATTGCATCTAAGCTTCGATATAGTAGCCTTTTCTTCAGGGGTAAAGGATACTGTCTGCAATTAAAAGTATAAAAAGTTCTATGTAAAAAGTGTTGGAATTCTCATGTAGGAATGTAAATTGTTGGTAGGAATGTAAATTGGTACCAGCACTTTGGAAAATTGTTTGGCAGTAGTTACTAAAACTAAACCTTTGTATGTGCTGTGACCCAGCAGTTCCTTCCTAAACATAGAGCCCCTAGAAATGAGTGTACATGTCTGCCAGAGGCCTGTACAAAAATGTTCACAGCAGCTTTATTCATAATAGCCCCAAACTGGAAACAAGCCGTGTGTTCAGTGGTAGAATGGATAGATCTGTCGGGGTGTATCATCTAACGGGTGACACACATCAATGAAAAACAAAGACCCACAGCTCTGTGCCACAGCCCGGAGAATCTCACACGGTGCTGATGAAAGAAGCCAGATGGAAAAGAATACACACCAAATGGTTCCACTTAGATGAAGTTGCAGAACAGGCAAAATTAAAGCAATCCCAGTCAGAATAGAGGTTCCCTCAGGGGTGTGTTACTGGGGAGGAGTCATGAGGGACCTCGGCACGGGAGAGGTTGGACTGTCCTCTGACCTGGTCTGGGTGGGGGTCGCACGGGGCTCACACATGCTCAGATTCATCACGGTCCACCATCCCTCGTGCTTCAGTCAAAAGTAAAAGCACACAAGCAAAGCAGCCTCACTGCAAAGGCCCTTCTGCAGCGATGGGGACCTCCAGGGCTCTGGTGCTGACCGGATCCCCACTGCTCACCTGTGAGGGGAGAGGGAGGACGGGGGCTGCCGCGGCGCCTTCCGCGTTGCTCCAGCACCGCTTTATAAAGAGCACGGCCTCACCTTGTCATCGAAAATAGTCTAGATAGGTAGCAGACAGGTAGAAGAGTCAAACAAACAAAGCACGATAAAAAGCCGAGCGTGATGTACGAGAAAGGCCCCTGGTGGTTGAGACCTGGGGCTGGGCGCAAGCGCACGACCGGAGCCGGCTCCTCGCTTGGTCGCTGCCATCTGGCCCCTCGGTGCCTCAGCTTCTTCATCCGTCAGGCAGCAAGAACGGCGGTGGTGTTTCCTCCGCAAGGGTGCTGTGAGGATTAAATGAGAGAGCGCGTGTACGTCACGCAGAAAGTGGAACACACCACACATTTAACAGACGTGAGCTGGTGTCAGAGTGCCGTGATCCCAACTATCTCAGGAAAAAAAGGACAAGAGATGCACGAAGGAAATATGTCCACATGGACACAATGATTTTCATCACATCTTTACTGTCCATGAATTTTCTACCTTTAGGTGTTCAAATGAATTAAAATGAAATGGGGGGGGGGTGTGGTGCCCTCCCTCAGCGATGTGAGGAGATGAGCCTCACTGCTCATCGTGGCTCGTCCTAAAGTGACAGCCAGATCCAGTGACGGCCAAGCCAGCTACCTTGCACTGAACATTATTTTTAAATAATAAAATATCTTGATGGAGTTTGGCATTTTCTGTCTTAGGCATGTCTTGATAGAAATCCGGAAGCTTTCCAACCAAAAATTGGAAAAGGAAAACTGGGAGACGTTAAGCCTCGACACAACAAAGGATGTAACTGCAGGAGGTCAGGCTGCCTTAAGAATTACTGTGAATGCTATGAGGTCAGTCAGCAATTCCTAAGTATTACCTTGAAAAACCAGGTAAATATATGGCCTAAGTAACTTTGTGGTTAAAAAATCTTCAATTTAAACTTTTTTTTTTTTTGCGGAACGCGGGCCTCTCACCGTTGTGGCCTCTCCCGTTGCGGAGCACAGGATCCGGACACGCAGGCCCAGCGGCCACGGCTCACGGGCCCAGCCGCTTCGCGGCATGTGGGATCTTCCCGGACCGGGGCACGAACCCGTGTCCCCTGCATCGGCAGGCGGACTCTCAACCACTGCGCCTCCAGGGAAGCCCTAAAAAATCTTCAATTTAAAGGGAGAAATATAATTTAATTTCTTTCTTCCAGAGCTTCTAAAAGGGCACCCATCAATCTACCTTAATTTCTCAAATGTGAATTACGCCTTATGAATCAAGTAAATGAGCTCAGGCCTCCTTTGGGAGCATGTTGTCTCCCCCGAGCCCGCCCTGAGTGTCCAGCAGAGCATGCCCAGCGCCAGGGCCTTGCCCGCCCTGCAGCTGCTGGTCAGATGCTGGAGCTACCCTCAGTGGCCGGCATCTGGTGGCTCCCAGAGGTGCGCCTCTTCCTTGCCGAGCAGGGCGGAGACGCTCGGGGGTGGGGGGGGTAGTGGCGGGCAGCCTTGTCCTCAGGTGAGTATTCACCTGGGTGCTTTGAGCGGGCAGCTCCCAAGCAGCTCGTCTGGCGGCCGAGACACATTGTGTCAGCCCACTTTCCTCTGCCGGGCAGTGGCCCACGCAAAGTGCAGATGTCCTGTAGTGTCTGGCATTACAACAGACGAGCAATCTCGACAAACCTCCTATTCAAAACACCCAGAGGTGCAGAATAAAACACACCCCGTTAGACGCATGTCTGAGCTGGAAAGGACAGAGGGAAACCCCCAGGGGCTGAAACTAAGAGGAAACTGGAAACCAGAGTGTCACAGGGCCAGCCTTCTGACTGCCCCCAGGCCGGGCCTGAGCAAGGGGTTGGTCCCCAGCCCTGAGTGTCACGCAACCGTGTAACAAGAAACAAAGTCCACCCACAAGGAAGCCGGAAGGGCCTCCCCATAGAATGCCCACCGCAGGCCCGGCCTCGGGTGGGTTTCAGGTTCTACCCACTCGCACGTTCTCTGCAACAGCAGAGCCAGCACGACACCCTCGGTGCTGAAGGAGAAGGGTGTTTGAGCTGGAGCGCTATAACCGGCTGAGGCAGGCTTCGATTAGAGCGAGGGTCCGATGGAGCCTGTGCTGTGCTCCGCGGGATGGGACGGGGGAGAGACCCCACCCTCTGCTCGGGGCTCACAGCCACGCCCGCCCACCGGCCCTCAGGGGCCCCTCCCCACCTCTCTTCACATCACAGTCACCTGCCCCTCTTCACTTGTGCCTCTCTTTGGTATGAAAAGTACAGATTACATACATGCGTGCACACACAGATACAAACAGTTATTTAAGGTCCAAATAGAATTTGTGGGTTTTTGATGAATGGCAGGACAACCTAATTTTATTGAAGCATTTTACATTCCCAGGCCAAAATGATGTGTTCTTCTATTTGCAAATGCATCGGTTGCCAAAATTATGAAGAAAGCCCAGGACAGAAAACACTAATGAACATGCCAAACTATATGGAAATTGGAGGTTTTGAAGGCGGCCATCATTTGTCAACAACTAAATTTTCAGGACTACCAAAATTCAGAAAAGATAGGTAGGTACTCTGAACTAACCCTCCTCGTAGGGGAATTCAAGGTTATTTTGAGAGGAAAGTTGGAAATTCCCTGGTAGTCCAGTGCTTAGAACTCCTCGCTTTCACTGCCAGGGCCGGTTTCAATCCCTGGCTGGGGAGCTAAGATCCCCCCATAAGCCGTGCAGCGCGGCCAAGAAAAAAAAGAAAATTTGAGAGGAGAGTTAAAACAGTTTACATACTGGAAAGAAAGCGCGTTTGTCTGTAGGTGGGGGACAAGGGATGGGGGAGGAGGACGCCAGTTTCTTTCTCTGTCTTGAACAGCCCTAGAGCACACACTGTAACCTCAGAGGGGCGCCTGCTGTCGAGTCCGCTTGGTCCTATTTGCCCCCTTAGCTCGACCTTTTTGTCCTGACCATCTGAGTTACCCCTGGTTTTGTACAAGAGCAGAAGGTCCCTACAGGATCCCAGGAGGCAAGGGCATGATCTCTAGGCAGCTACTAGCCGAACCACTCTTTACACAGGAAGTGATGGCAGAGAGATGTCCTCGGTGTGCGCTGTATTCCTTACTAGAGTGATTATGGAGTCCACTTTAGTTGGATATCTTCCCATTTAATTATTTTGAGGTCATATTATACTCCTAGCAGGTCTCAAAGATTGAGTAATAATTTTATTATATATTGGACTAGATTCATCCATTTAAAAAAGTTCCTTTGAGTTCTCTGTGATGGGTCACGTCATGATAAAGTACTAGATATCATTAATTAATTGATAACGTGTAGAAAAGCCAAGTTCATGCTTATTTGGTTAGAGACATCAGAAATAGTCATCACTGTGACCTGCAGAGGTCGTCATGGGTAAAAATGTACGGAAACGTGGCTGCGTCTTCTGTGAAATTATATGTGAAAACATTGCCTGACATGGGGATGTTGTATATCCGATGGAATGTGATAGGGGCTCCATATGTTGGAGTCCGGTCTCAAAATGTTAAGACTCTTGACCTGAGGACAGCCCTGTTCTTTCATCTTCAACAAAAGTCATTGTGTATTGCCTTTACAGAGAGATTTTAACCAATCCCAACGTCTATATCTTCATAATCCAACACTTTTTAATACTTCATAGTTTTCCTACATTTTTTCAGTTTGAGCATGACTTGGGCAACTACCTAGCTAAGGCACAGTTGCCCCTTGAGCCCAGTGGGGAGAGTGGCTGGTCCCGTACAGCAGAACCTGTTCAGGGATCCAGGGGGCATTCAGAGGCAAGGCCAGGCTGGCAGCGCGCCCCCTAGGAGGCGAGTCCTCAGAGCCGTTGTGTGTCTGTAGCGCAAGTGCCCCTGGGAGGAGGGGCCGGTGCCCAGGGTAGCTGTCCTACTGCCCTTTCCTCAGGCAGACTTGTGCACAGAGCTTAGAGCAAGGCTGCATGGCTTGTCTTAGCTAAGATTCCTGCTGCTTTGACCGCTGCCCAGCCCATGGGCTTGATACTGCAGCCCAGGTCTCTGGGCTCGTTAGTGGATCTCAGTTTGAGAACATTTAGGATCTGCCGTGAGAGGGATGTCTAGGAGCTGACAGATTCACCTGACCTCTGTATTATTCTTCTAAAAGCAATCCTTTATATCATGACAGGTAATATAGTTTCCAGTATTAGGGAGACAACTTCAGATTTTACCGGTGACATTCTTTACAATGCTTTGACAAACATGTCTCCTTGAATATGAAAGGTATTTAAAAACAGTGGAGTGATTGAACGTGGCCTTTAACTGGTCTGCTTCTGACAGGCAGTCATCCTCATGCATCTCCTGGGAGGTGGTGGAAGCCACGTGCGCCTGCCTGCTGGCTCAGGGCGAAGAGGCCGAGAAGGAGCGCTGCTCTGAGTGCTTGGCAGAGCAGATGATCTTAGAGGAATTCGGGAGATGCTTGTCGCAGATTCTCTATATTGAGTTTAAATCCAAAGGGTTGAAAACAGAGTCAAGTACAACATGGTGAAATGTGCATGCATGTAGATTTTGTCTCCATATTCTGAAGGAAAACTCGTTTAGAAAAGTTATTTTAAGGACCATGAGGCCAGGTCTGCACCAACAGCTTCATCATTAAAATCAAGCTTTCCCTCTGCATCAGGGCACCAAGGGGTTACTCAGAGTCTCTGAGGGATTTGGCCATTAAAACCCTCCCTCCGTTTCTGAGGAGGTGCATGACATAACCGCTGTTGTCTGGACCCGAGGAGAGAGCATGTGTTCCTGTAATCCCAGGAGAATTGTCTGCACGAACATTGAGTAATGGAGGGTGGAAGCAGGCCCTGGAGAGAAGTAAAAGTCCATTTTCCTATTGACTTCACCCTCTCTCGGGAATTTCTTCCTCTCGCGGGTTCTCTGCGTAAAAAGCCATAATGATTTTCCCCTAAATTGTTTAGAAACAAATTCTCCAGATAGGCTGCTAAGATACAACTTAAGATCTGTAGAGAACTACTGAATACCTTGGAGAATTTCTGAGTGTAGATGTTTCCCCAGAGTCACAGGAATTACCAGTCTCCTCTAGGGCCACAGTGAAATGCAGACAGCAGGGTTGGTTTGGTCAGTAGCATTTTGAGTTGTGGGACTGAAAATTATCTAGTTTCATATGTGTTTCCATTTAAATTGTGGAAAAGCTCTATTATCCAATTAACTTCTCCATAATTATTGTTATAATATTGTTATTGCTTGTAAATTAACTAGTTTGCAGAAATCAGCAGGTAAGATAAGTTATTAAGTTGACTCTCTTTTGGTTCTATTGTAAAAGCAAAGAGGAATAAAAATTTGACATGTCTTCCATTGTTGTAATTAACTTAATACCTGAAGAATGTATATGTTATGTTTCTGTGTTCATTAATAGTATTGGCCCCTTGGAGAGTGTTTAGAAAGCTCATTTACAAACACCCCACTGAAAGAAGTGGGGTCATAGGGCCTGGCCACTAGACACATCAGTAAGCCAGGAGCCAAGGAGTAAGCTGATGATTTGTAGAGTTGTGTTTGGAACAGCCTAGCTCTGATGGGGAACCAAAGGGGGGAAAAGAAATTCTTAATTCTTCTCTGTTTCAACGCCTTTGTGACCCCTTGGGATCTGGATTCTGAGGCAGAAAGCCAGAGGTAGAGATATGTATTGGAGGATGGCGGAGTTCTCTCTTTGAGCAGAGTTCCCTGTTGCTCTGCGTGCTTTCAGTCCCATCAACATCTCGGGACAGAGCAGGGATGGGATGCTGCGGAGGAGCCCACCTAGCCCACTTCACCCTTGGGGGCTGGAAGGGGACTTGGAAATGGGGCGTTTTGTGACTCCTTTTGGGAGGGCTGCCCTCCATTCCATGTCCCTCTTGGCAGTGCTGCCAACTGCAATATCTGCCGACCACATATAATTAAAAATTTTCTAGTAGCCATATATGAAAATAGTAAAAAGGAACAGGTGAAATTACTTTAATAATCTTTTATTTAACCCCATATATCCCAAATACTATCATTTCAACATATAATCAAAATAAAAATGATGGAGATATTTCACATTCTTTGTATGTACCAAATATTTGAAATCCAGTGTGTATTTTACACTTCTAGCACATTCCAATTTGCATCAGGCACATTTTAAGTGCCCAGGAGCTGCACGGTGCAGATGTGGAGGGAGCAGAAGGGAACAGTGTCCTCCAGAACTACTTTGAGGCAAAGAGCTGCCTAGAAAGACCCTGCAACTAGGTATAGCCCCCTGCAGAGGCCAGAGGCAGCCCTGATCAGCAAGGAAGGTGAGCAGCAATCCTTAGGGCAATGACCCCAGCATTTCAGGGGAGTCCGCCTGGAACCTGGGCTCCTGTGAGCTAAGGGACCTTCGGTGCTGCCTGAGGATACTCAGGCTGTGGCCAGGTACACTGAGCCGAAGCCTGAAAGTTAGGGAAAGGGCATCTGGAAAGGCATGACCCCTGCAGGGATTCTCAATGGAGAGAATTTATTAAGTCAGTACAACTTGTAGAAAATTCAGTATGAGAAGTAAAAGCCAAAGTAGATTTGTGAATAAAGCCACTCTAATGCCCAGAGTTAAAGTTACATAGGATGACTAAAAAAACATAAAAGCACATCTTTTTGCTTCTGAGAGAGAAGTAATGCTATTTTAAAACCATATAAAAATAAAAATAGTCTGTTCTTATTTCTGGGTGTGGCTGTGCAAATTTAACCCCCTTGTCATCTTTCTACCTTGTGTACTAAATGACACGGGCCACCTTTGTGATTAGCTTAGATTATCTGCTGGGTTTTCGTTTTTCCAGAAATGCAGTTTAGCTTACGTCTTGTCTTTTCAAGAATCTGAGAAAAAGTCATTTAAACAAAAATGACACATGCTAAAAGAGAACTATTTCTCTACTCACACTTCCGACACCAAATGCGTGGTGTTTTTTATTTTTTCCAACACCAACTAATTCTCCAACTCTCAGGTGACCTATAATTGAATTGAATTGAATTCAGATTCCACGGGGTTAAGGCCTCAGTCCCACAAGACTGCCCCCACTGCAGACACCAACCACACATAGTGGGTCCCAGGTTACCCCCACTTCTGTCTGACTTCACTACAAACCTGAAGCTCCCATGACCCCTCCTCAGGTTAGATAATTTGTTATAACAGCTCACAGAACTCAGGAAAACACTTTACTTACTATTACCGGTTTATTATCAAGGGTATAAATGAACAGATGAAAAGGTACATAGGGCGAGGTCCAGAAGGGTGCTGAGCACAGGAGTTTCTGTCCCCTGGAGCTGGAGTGCACCACCTTCCTGGCGCATGGATGTGCTCACCAACCTGGAAGCTCTCCACACCCTGTAGTTTAGGGATTTTTACCGAGGCTTCATCATGCAGATTAACTCAGTCTCCAGCTCCTCTCCCCTCCCTGGGGGATGGGGACGTGGCTGCAAAGTACAAGCTTCTAATAATGGTTTGGTCTTTCTGGAGACCAGCTCCCATTCCGAAGCTATCCAGGAGCCCGCCAAGAGTCACCTCCGTGGAACAAATGACATCCCTATCACCTAGGATATTCCAAGGAATTCAGGTGCTCTGTGTAAGATGCTCCTACCACCCCTATCATTCAGGAAATTACAGGAGTTTTAGGAACTCTGTGTCAGGGGCAGAGACCAAATATATATTTATGTCGCACATGCTGAAAATCTTCTTTCCTATCAGTTAACCACAAGCTTGTACACAATACAGAAAATGTGGGAGCAAGCAAACCATCCTTCTATTTTTTAAAGGATTTATTTATTTTTAAAATAAATTTATTTATTCATTGATTTATTTTTGGCTGTGTTGGGTCTTTGTTGCTGCGCACGGGCTTTCTTTCATTGCGGTGTGCGGGCTTCCCATTGTGGTGGCTTCTCTTGTTGTGGAGCACGGGCTCTAGGTGCACGGGCTTCAGTAGTTGTGGCACACAGGCTCAGTAGTTGTGGCTCATGGGCTCTAGAGCGCAGGATCAGAAGTTGTGGCGCACGGGCTTAGTTGCTCCGCGGAATGTGGGATCCTCCTGGACCAGGGCTCGAACCCGTGTCCCCTGCATTGGCAGGTGGATTCCTAACCACTGCGCCACCAGGGAAGTCCAAGCACACCATCCGTAAGAGACAAGCTTCTATTGGCTGCAATATATCAGCAGAAACCTACTTGTAACCCTCATCTTGGCTCTGAAGACCTTTATCCCTATTATAAAACCCTGCACCAATACCTGAAATTCTGCCAGGGATTGTCTAGTTTCAGTGGGGTGCAGCTTTTAAAACCACAATAGACAAATTATTGTAAGAAGTAAATATACTTGTTTAAGGAATTGAAGGTGGAATTCTCATCCAAGATAAAAATGATGGGAGAAGTTAGAGAATCTAAGAGAACAGCAGTTTGAGGAAAGGATAAGGACAACTGGAGGGGAAAGGCACAGCTCATTCTGCAGGTGAAGCTCTCTTTATGAAGGTCGTGGGCCCAGGTGGGCAGAAGTGAGCATTGGGTGGTGTCAGTGATTTGGATTTTGGCCACTTTGATAGGTGTGTGGCCGTATCATGTTGTTTTAATTTGAAATTTCCTAAGGACAAAAGATCTAAAGTATCTTTTCATGTGCTTTCTTACCACCTGTGTTTTTTCTTTAGTGAGGTATCTGTCCAGGTCTTTAGCCCGTTTGTAACTGGGCTGTTCATTTTCTCACTGTTGAGTTTTAAGAGTTCTCTGTATATTTTGTATAATAGTCCTTAATCAGATGTGTCTTTTGCAAATGTTTTCTCCCAGTCTGTGGCTTATCTTCTCAGTCTCTCAACAGTGACTTTTGCAGAACAGTTTTTAATTTTAATGAAGTCCAGCTCACCAGTCATTTCCTTTATAGATCACAATTTTATCTTCTAGGAGTTTTGCATTTTACATTTATGTCTGTGATCCACTTTGAGTTAATTTTTATGAAGAGTATAAGGTCTATGTCTAGATTCATTTTTCTGCATGTGGATGTCCAGTTGTTCTGGCACCATTTGCTGAAAAGACATTCTTTCCTCTATTGTATTACCTTTGCTCCTTTGCCAAAGGTCAGTTGACTGTATTTATGTGGGTATGTTTCTGGGCTCTCTATTCTGGTCCACTGACCTATTTGTTAATTTTTCCACAAGACCACACTGTCCTGATTACTGTAGCTTTATAGTAAGTCTTGAAGTCAGATAGTGTCAGTCAAACTTTGTTCTTCTCCTTCAATATTGTGTTGGCTATTTTGGGTCTTTTGCCTCTCCATATAACTTTAGAATCAGTTTTTTGACATTTACAAAATAACTTGCTGAGATTTTAATTGGGAATGTATTGATTCTATAGATCAAGTTGTGAAGAACTGACACCTTGGAAATACTGAGTCTTTCTCTCCATGAACATGGAATATCTCTTCAATTATTTAGTTCTTCTCTGATTTCTTTCATCAGAGTTTGTAGAGTTTTTAAAATAAATTTATTTATTTTTGGCTGCATTGGGTCTTCCTTGCTGCACGTGGGCTTTCTCTAGTTGCAGCAAGCAGGGGCTACTCTTCGTTGCAGTGTGCAGGCTTCTCACTGTGGTGGCTTCTCCTGTTGCAGAGCACAGGCTCTAGGTGCACAGGCTTCAGCAGTTGTGGCTCACGGGCTTAGTTGCTCCGCAGCAAGTGGGGTCTTCCCGGACCAGGGCTCGAACTTGTGTCCCCTGCATTGGGAGGCAGATTCTTAACCACTGTGTCACCAGGGAAGCCCCTGTAGTTTTCCTCATATAGATCTTGTACATATTTTGTTAGATTTATACCTAAGTATTTTAACATAAATGGTATTGTGTTTTTAATTTCAAATTCCACTTGTTTGCTAGTGTTGTATAGGAAAGTGATTGACTATTATATATTAACCTTGTATCTTGCAACCTTACTATAATTGCTTTTTCATTCCAGGAGTTTTGGGGCTGATTTTCAGATTTTTAACATAGACAATCATGTCATCTGTGAACAAAGAAAGTTTTATTTCTTCCTTCTCAGCCTGTATAATTTTGATTTCCTTGTCTTCTCACATTAGCTAGAACTTCTGGTATCATGTTGAAAAGCAGTGATGAGAGGGGACATCCTTGCCTTATTCCTGATCTCAGTGGGAAAGTTTCTAGTTTCTCACCATTAAATATGTTGTAAGCTTTAGGTTTTTTTGTAGATATTCTTTATCAGTTGTAGATATTCTTTAACTATTCATAGTTTGCTGAAGGTTTTTATCACCTATGGGTGCTGGATTTTGTCACATGCTTTTTCTGCATCTACTTATATGCTCCTGTGATTTTTCTTCTTTAGCCTGTTGATGTGATGGGTTACATTAATTGACTTTTGAATGTTGAACCAGACTTGCTTACTTAGGTTAAATCTCACTGAGTTGTGGTGTATAATTCTTTTTACACACTGTTGGATTTGATTTGCGAACATTTTGTTGAGAATTTTTGCATTTATGTCCGTAAGAGATATTGGTCTGTAATTTTCATGTAGCTCCTGTGTCTGGTCGTAGTATTAGGGTAACGCTGCCCTCGCAGAGCGAGTTAGGAAGTAGTCCCTCTGCTTCTGTGTCCTGGAAGACATTGTAAAGAATTGGAATAATTTTTTCCTTACATGTTTGGTAGAATTCACCAGTGAACATATGAGGGCCTTCAAAAATATTTTTAATAGCTTTTAAAAAAGTTAAACATTTCATTTTGAGAGAATTGTAGATTTATATGCAATTGTGAGAAACAATACAGAGAGATGCTGTGTACCCTTTATCTAGTTTCCCCTGGTGGTAACATCCTTGCAAAACTTTATACAATATCACAGCCAGGATAGTGACATTGATACAGTCAAGACGCAGAACTCTGTCCCCTCAAGGATCCCTCAAGTCACTCTTTTTCCCACCATCTCTCTTCTTTTCCCACTGCCTCCCAAACCCTTGGCAGCTGCTAGCCTGTTCTCCATTTCTTTACTTTTGTCATTTCAAGAATGATGTATAGGGACTTCCCTGGCGGTCCAGTGGGTAAGACTCTGTGCTCCCAATGCAGGGGGCCCAGGTTCCATCCCTGGTCAGGGAACTGGATCCCACATGCATGCCGCAACTAAAAGATCCTGCACGCAGCAACGAAGAGCCCGCATGCTGCAACTTTTAGACCCGGCACAGCCAAATAAATAAATAACTATATATATTTTTCATTTTAAAAAAGAATGCTACATAAATGGAGTCATACAGTTTGTTAACATTTTAGGATTTTTTTTCACTTGGAAGAATTCTCTGGAGATTCACCCAGGTTGTTGTGTATCTTAATATCTGTTACTTTTTATTGCTGAGTAGTAGGTATATGGTGTGGATGACCAGAGTTTAATCCATTGAAGGACATCTGAGCTCTTTCCAGTTTTTGCCTATTATGAGGAAACTACTATGAACCTTTGTGTGCAGGTTCTGTGGAGAGGTAAGTTTCCATTTGGCTGGGATAAATGCTCAGGAGTGCAGTTGCTGGGTTGGACGGTAGTTGCGTGTTTGATTTTTAAAGAAACTGCCAAGCTGTTTCCAGAGCGGCTTCATCATTTTACGTTCTCAGTCATCCACTTTCTCTGCATCCTTACCAGCATTTGGTGCTGTCACTCTCTTTTATTTTGGCTGTTCTGATAGGTATTTAGTGATACTTCATTGTGCTTTTAATGTGCATCCTCCAAATGACTCATAATGTTCAACATCTCTTCTTGAGCTTTTTTTTCATCTCTGTAACCTCTTTGGGGAAGTGTCTGTTCATGTATTTTGCCCACTTTAACTTGATTTTTTGTTTTTGTTCAGTTTTGAGGGTTCTTTATATGTTTCAGAGAACAGTCCTTGATGGCATATGTGGTTTGCAAATATTTTCTCCCAGTCCCTATTTTGTCTTTTCATGCTCTTTCTTGATGGGAACTGTGTTAAGCCTGTGTATCAGTTTGGAGAGGATCGACCTCTTCACCCTGTTGAGGGGGCAAGCAGGAAACCCAGGGTCTCCACACGGTGTCACCCTTCGCTCCCGAGCTCCCTGGCTGGGCTGCTTCTTGACTTGGAGTCTCCTTGTGCTTGTTTCATATATGATGTCCAGGGCTTTTCATTGTACTGACAAGAGGATAAGAGAAAAGTATACCTACTCCTGAAAGCGGAAGTCAGCAAACATTTTTTATTAAACTTAGATCAGAGGTGGTCAAGCTTTCTGCTTTCTAGAGCCTTCTTCGTTTTTACCTTGGGTAAAATAGGGTAAGATCCAGACTTTAAAATGTACTGTTAGAATCTCTCTCTCTCCTTCTCTCTTTTGCAATGCACTAAAAGCAAAGGTTGTGGGTTGTCCGCGAGCAGGTAATCAGCTGT
Organism: Kogia breviceps; assembly: GCF_026419965.1. Taxonomy (NCBI): domain Eukaryota; kingdom Metazoa; phylum Chordata; class Mammalia; order Artiodactyla; family Physeteridae; genus Kogia; species Kogia breviceps. The sequence continues at coordinate 18,158,654 of NC_081316.1, read as the reverse complement.
GATTCTTTTTGTCTTTCTAAGACTTCACTGCCCCGCCCCGCCCCGCCCTAGGACCCCCTCAGCCTCTCAATACCTCTCTCCTCGCCTCTTAAGCATCCCTTTCCCCTCCCTCCCGGAAGGGCCTCCCGAGCGCGGCTCTCTCGTCCTCGCCCTGGGCACCCGCTCAGCAAGCTCACCCGCACTGAGTATGACCAAGCAGCGTGGTTCTGAGCAGGCGGCGGGGCTGGGTCCCCTGCCCTCGGCCCTGGGGCGTAGCCATCAGCGTGTATGACTCTGCGCTTTCGTGGGATGGATACAGCCCCCTCCTCAAGGTAAATGACGCCCACGCTCTCCTCTTCCACCTCTCAGCTGGCCACCTGGGTGGTTCTCAGGACTGTAATCTCTCCACTTCCTCCGGCGGCCGGTGGACCCTTTTCCTTGAAAATACCGCCGTGGTTGGCAACTGATTTATCCGGCACGGCCGTAGACAGCTCCTACCACGTTCTCTGGAAGTAAAGGGTCTCTTCTGCAGCCTCTCTGAGCATGGCCACCTCGTCCACCACTTTGTTGGCCGGCAAACGGCACCACGGCCGCCCCCGCCCCTCACCTGTGGCTGCGACCACCTCTCCCACGAAAGTTATTCCGAAAAAGGAGGAAGAAGCTTGGAGGAGGTGCGTGGCTGAGAGCGGCTGAGATTGCAGAGCCCGATTCTGGAACGCACGCCTCTGCACTGAGGCAGGGCTACCTTGGCAGTTCCTACCTCTACTCCTGAGATGTGTGTTGTAAAGCTCTCCTGCCCGCCAGGTGCCATGCTGGAACGCAGAGAGTGGCCCAGGCGCACCCCTGTCCCGCCCGGCACGGTTTGTTTCTTGAGGGAGTTAGAGCGTGGTGAGGAGACACAGCCGCAGAGGGAATGAGAGCGGTGAGCGCTGGACTGGGGCGGCACCGCACCCACTGCCCCTGCCCACAGCCCTGCGGGGGAGGGCGAGCAGGGAGGCGTCCTTGAGAAGGCCGCTGCAGAGTGGGATCCTGTGGGATGTGGAGGAGTTCACCAGGCACCAGGAGGGATGTGTGCAGAGGTTTTAGGTGAGCGAGGCTGGGCCAGGAGCTGCAGTTGGTGGGGGTCTGGAGCTTCGGGCATAAGGAGGCTACTAGAGCAGGCTGGGGTGGGGACAGGTGTGTCCGTGGCCGCCGGAAGGAAGGAGGCAAGGCCAGAGGGAGACCAGGCAGGACAGGCTGCCGGCTGCGGGTTGCAGTGAGTAGATGAGGCGTGGCCCCTGACCGCAGCAGCGGCGTCAGTGGGCTGCTTGTTAGGAGCGCGGGTCCTGCGCGCCTTGTCCTCCTGAATCAGCACTCGGGGCAGGGCTGGCCTCCCGACTTCTGACAAGGCCTCCAGGGACCCTGGGGCCCGCCCAAGTCTGGGCGATGTAAAGCAGCGTGAAAGAGGAGAACGGAGGATGGCGAGGGGTGGGGAGTGAAGGACAGGCCCGGGGCCTGCGGAGCCCCACGTGTGGCGTTCCTGAGCCCTGCGCTGGGACTGGACCAGCCAGGGTCTGCCCATGGCACGTGCAGAGGAGGGAAAGCGTGCAGAGGAGGGAAAGCGGCTGCCAGCGAGTGTCTCTGTCATGAGAGAGGGAGCGGGGTGGGGCCCTAGCTGCAGGGCTGGGATAACTAACCACAGTGTCTACCTCTGCCCGGAAGCCGGTCTTTAGGGGGCCAGTCTCACGCTGGGCTGCGTATTGCAATCACCTGGGGGAGCACGAAAGCGCGGCGGGTGCCCAGACTCTGACTGCCGGGGCCTGTGGGCCACTGGGCCCCCAGGGCTGAGAGGCACTGCTGGGGGAGAGAGCACAGAAAGATCTGCTCTGGTTCGTGCCAGAGAGCCTACGGGCCATCATTTAACTTAATGTCTGGCTTCTCATCCTTGCCTGTTTTCTTTTTGGATCTCCTGTATGATCTTTGTATTTCTGCTCCAGAGATCACCCCATCTCTGCTATTACTGTCCCCACATGCTGCCTTTAACTCATCGTTGACTCAGCACATAAAATAGTTAATGGTTTTTATGATAGTTCTCCATGAGGCCAGGGGTTCTGTCTGTTTTGTGGTTTTGTTTGTCTCAGAAACAGACTTACCTTCATAATTACATTTGACTCAGCTTAAGATAACTTTATGTTCCCTGGACATGAGTGACAAGAGAAAGTGTCTCAGAGATGCTCTGGATGGTAGAATTTGGGTGTAAAACTTTTCTCTATTACGTGTGATTATAATCAAGCATCATCTTTTAAAAACACACGGGTTGCAGTGGCAACACGACAGACGTGTGGAAGAAAACGATAATCACGAGCTGTTGCTGGTTTTTTATTTGCCACTCAAAATTATGATCAAAGGGAAGAAAGCTTAACTGATAAGAACACAGCATCAGGGCAGCGAGGACAGGGGTGGTGACTCTGCATTCGTTGCCATACGATTGTCATCGTCTTCGAGCTTGACTCAGAATGACAACGAAGAGCCGAACCCGCCCTGGGAGCCTCCTAGGACTGCTCCACGCCTCCTGAGGACACTGCTGCGGGGAGGCCGGGCCGGTGCTCCAGGGCCCCGGCGTCTGCAGAGGGGAGGGCCACACTGAGGGCAAAGCTCGAGTGCTCGTCCTCTGCAGAGATGCTCACGGCAGCAAGCCCAGAATCAGGCACATGTCACATTTAACTCTCGTACTTAGTATGCATTTGAAACGGTCAGACTCTAAAAAAGTGTAACTCCTGTTTGGGCATAAAAATCGATGTCTCCTAATGAAAGAAGCTGCATGTTACAACATCCAAAACAAAACAAACAACCCGGCAGAGCCCGTCTGCCCCTCGCTGGAAAAGTCACCAGCAGATTGTCTCCAGCAGAGGTTTCCCCAGAGGCTGCACTGGCCCCAACAGAGGGGATCGGTTACTCGGCTCTGAGGTTTCCAAGTTCTTCTCCCACAGTCCCCCTGCCCATGGATGGTTCTAAGGAAAAGCCACAGGCCTTAAGTCTCCTCCTCACACTCCTTCCCCCACCCCCACCCACCTGAAGTCCCTCAACTAAGGCAGGGGAGCCTGAGAGTGGATGGATCAAAAGAGGACCCAAGGATAGTCTCTCCTCTTCCAACTAGACAACAAAACTGTCATGTGCAGAACCTGACCACCCGAGGTCTCCCCTGGAGCATCAACGTGGCCCATGTCGCACTGTGTCCCCAGGCCACCTCCCTGCGGTGAGCTCTGAGCCCCCTCCACAGGGGCAGTTTTGCCCCTCACGGTGGCATGAACGACAGCCCTGAGGCACAGAAGTGCTGGGGCTGAACACGTCACAGAAGGGCCCCCATCGGCTGGACGAGATCCCGGGGTGGAGAGCTGTCGGGGTTAAACGCAGCCAGCCCCACTGGAGGCTGCGCGGGTGAAAGGGCAATCCGGGCCGCGGGCTCCCTTCATCTGCCGCACTCCCAAGATACGCTTTAAGGTGGTCCGCGGAGAGCCTGACTGTGTGTAGTAACTAGGCCCCGGAAGGTACAGCGGTTACCATGTCAAGAAACGTGGGTCCAGCAGAGTGAATGAGCCAGGCCCCTTTGCAGCTGGTTCCCATGCCCCCGCCTGTAACCCCACCCACCAGCGTGACTGTGCGTGTGTAGCTGGACCACGGCTCCTTCCCAGGAGAAGTCTGTGGAATCCTTTCTTGACAGGTTTTTTTTACGTGCACAGGCTTCTAAGAGGTGGCATTTTATGTTGGTAATATTTCACATACCTTTGAGCTGCAAGAAAGTCAGAAACTCGATTATCGTGCGCACAACATTGTTCTCCAGCAGCCGCCTGTCAGCGCTTCCTAGAAACCAGAGGGGATCAACGTTGACGACCTTGGTGCCTGTCTTAGACCTGGGCACCTGGGGGCATCACCGGCATGTCCCTCCCTCCCCCTCAGAGCCTGGCTCAGCGCAGTGGAGGCCCTGAGCCCCTTGTGGCCGCCCCTGGAGCTTACCCTCAGGTTTGCTGCTCCTATTTCTAGCGGCTGACAGATGGGGCCGGGCCAAACTCAGGCCCTGGCTGTGGGTCAGCGGTGGCAGGAGCCCGATACCCCCCACTGCCCTGTGTGCCCTGAGATTAAAGTCCTCTCACCTGGCCTGGCTTCGTCTTCAGGCTCGAGTTCCCGCTTGCCAGTGAAGCCATGCTTGTCGTGAAATGATCTGTGGTTGTCAATGGCATCTGTTTGCAAATCAGAGGAAAGCACCTGACTGTTGTCACTATAATGAAAGGATACATGGCTGCTTATAGCCAACATGTAACACAACGGACTGTAAAAACAAAGTCAAGGTAGGGAAACCGTGGAGGAGGGAGCTGTTCTCCGTGGAACCTGAGGGAGGAACTCGTGCCAGGGCCAGGGTATAGCTCTTCTCCAGGTGCTGGGGCCCCGCGGAACAAGAGGGGAGCCTCCAGTCAAGAGGGGGCAGCACGTGGCCAGCAGAGGGCACCGGCCCCAGGGGCGCAGACCTGCTGCAGGGAGAGGGGAGTGCCAAGGGGGCTCCGGGGGGGGCTGGAGTTTGAGCTGGCTTCCTCCCAGGCAGAGGACAGGCGCTGGAGTCCTGCGTCCCTGAAAACGGGGTCGGGGGTTGGGGGGTGGGAACCACAGGACTTGCAGTTCTGATGTAATCAGAATTTTATTTCTCAAAGGTCACTGGCTGCTGTGTGGGAGACGGACTGAAGCCGAGGAGAGAGATACAGACAGAGACAGAAGGAGCTGGAGGAGGGAAGGAGGGTGCGTGTGTGCGTGTGTGCATGTGAGTGTGTGTGTGTGTGAGTGTGTGTGCACGCAGGCGCACACTCTGGGTGGAGTGACACGGGGGAATGGTAATTGCAGTTCCCTGGCGGTCCAGGGGTTAGGACTCCGTGCTTCCACTGCAGGGGCCCAGGTTCGATCCCTGATCGGGAAATTAAGATCCCACGTGCTGAGCGGCACAGGCAAAAAAACAAAAACAAAAAGTATTGGAAGGAAAGAATGAGGGCTCTCCACCAAGTGCCCTGGAATGAAGAGAAGGGCCTGATAGGGGCCCTCTCCGGGCTAAAGGAGAAGGTCTGGCTCTCCGTCTCTGGCTACCTGGCCTGGTGGGTGGACTATACTATCTCCAAGCCCAGACAAAAGAAAGCGAATTCATTTTTCCAGAGACAGAGGTCTTGGCATTAAATGTGGAGGAATGATAAGTAACCCGGCGCTTCCAAAGGCCACTGGGTGCAAACGGCTCAAACGGTCTTCAGCATTTTTATGTTGCCATTTTCTATGCTGACCTGACAACAGAAGTCAGGAGGAGCACAGTGTGAAGTTGCAGAGGATTCTGACGAACGGATGGTCTAGACGGGCAGCTCCTGGTGATCCGACTTGTTGGTGAAAAACGGTTTGTTTCCTAACAGGGTTTTTGGGCTGTGCCACAAAGCTTGTGGGATCTTAGTTCCCCGACCAGGGATCGAACCCGGGCCCCAGCAGTGAAAGCGCTGAGTCCTAACCACTGCACCGCCAGGGAATTCCCTAAATCTTCTTGATAAATACATTTTCAGTATGCCAGAGTCACACGGACAAGTACTTCTGTTGAAGGGCTCCTTCTTTCTTTCGGGCCAGTGGCACACAGAGACGAGGTGCTTTCTGAGGGGAAGAACTCAGGGCTGCAAAGGGTTTAGGAAAACTCGTGCCCTTTAAATCAGTGTTTCCCTCCTGCATCGAAGTGGCAAGACCACGTGGGGACCGGCTGCTGTGTTTGATCTGAGACTAAAGATGCCCAGCAGATCCTGCCTGCGGCCCCAGTTAGTTTTTGTCATTTCTGTGCCTGTGTTTCTCAAAGCCCGGCTCTCAGGCACCCTCCAGTGATCAGATAAACAACCATCTGCAGTGGGAGAAGAGTCTGTACTTAAACTTGGGGATTAAGGACTACAAGTAGCTCCCCGGGGTATTAAATGGGGACCATTCTTCCCAAGACTCTGGAAGGATTGGGAGATGAGCTACATATGAGTTGTTTGCCTCCTTTCCGGTAGGAAAGTAGGAAATAAATAGAGGAGGATTTTTTTTTTTTTAAGGTTGATGGCTGTCCCCAAATCAACCATGCCTGAAAATTTGAAAGCTACAAGTAGGTAGGAGGTTGGATGGGAAGTGAAAGGTCTCTCCTCGCCCCCTCCTTTAGGACAATTAAAATCTGAAGGTGTCACTGCAGACAGAGGACGTGAAGAGAGCAGAGAGTGGGGGCTGAGTGGGAGAGGGGAGGCCGCAGTGGCTGTAGCCTGCAGTGTCCAGAGCTGTCCCCTTTAGCGCTGGAGGCGTGGCTTGTCTGCACACACCCAACTCCCCCACTGCCTGCCTTCTCCTGCGCCCACTTAGGAATTCCACAGCAGCGAGCTGGTCACTGAGCCCCGGGCTCAGCCCCGGGCTCGGTGTGCTTCCCTGTAAATGCAGCAGTCGAACAGGGGGTCTCTGAAGGCCCCAGCTACCCTAGACTCACTGGATTCTCTGCATCATGAATGTAATCAAATTACTCCCACCGAGTCCAGACGATGTCACATCAAGGACAAGACACCAAGTTATCAGTCACCCTGCAGGACGGCTCCAGGGACAGATATGGAGCAGGAAGAGGACCTTCTGCATTTAGTTTTGGGGCAAGCATGTTTTTGCTTCTCCAGGTCACCTGTGAATTCCTATCCCAGGCTTAGGCTCACGGAAGATGGAGATAAGGTTGGGGTCAGTCGACCTGGGGGTGCTCTGTGAAACCAAGGAGTGGATGGGAACGTTTAGGGAGATACAGAGGGGCCCAAGAGAGGGCCCAGAACAGAGCCCCAAGGGATGTCTGCCTTCCAAGACGGTCACCTGGGAAAGCCTGAGCAAAGTCTGAGGCTGGGAATCCCATGGGGTGCAGGGCAGGAGAGCCAGAGGAAGGAGAGGCAGCCAGAGGTATCAGGCCTGGGCCAATGTGCCGAGCAGTTGAGACGGGCCAGGCCGAGGAACGGGGATAAAAAGGGGGAAGGGTGCAGAGAAGGCAGGAGAGGGCCCTGAGGGTTTGCCAAACTGCAGGCTGCAGGATGGGTCAGGGTTCAAGAAAGAGCGAGGTGCCCCAAGGCTGGGGGGCGGGACAAATGGGGAGGAGACTGAGAATTGGGACATCTGGGGGGCTGCCTTTCAGGGAATCAGTTAAACCTACAGAGAAACCATCCTGCCTCAAAGTCTCACGGAAGCCTCCCCTGTTTCCCTTTATCAGACTCAAACTGGAATATCAAGGTATCAGAATGATGACTGGCTGCCCCCATATTTCAGAAGCAGCAGGATGGCACAAGCCCTGCAGCCAGCACTGGAAGAGCAGGCTCGGTGTCGAGAGGCCATGCGCCTGCGTCACTTACGTGGTCCAAGAAGGTAGCCAGCACTGTTCAGGGTCCAGCCTCTCTTTTCCTTCACCTTAAATGGGAGAAAGGGGGTCAGGTGGCAAGAATCTTGCCTGGTGCCAGCTGCGCTGGCTCAAAGAAGCCCCAAAGGCCGCTTCTGCTTGTCTAACCCACCACGGCAGCCTGTGAAGTTATTTACTTCACGTGATCACAGAACTTAAATTACAAACACACTTTAGTTACTCTTTCACATACTAAGCCAAGAGATGCAAACTGTTAAAGCAAGAGCTTTCAATGAAATTAGAAGCACATTAAAGTGAAATTCACTCAGATCTTCCAGGCATGATACAGGACTTAGAATAATGCACGTACTTTTGGAAGCTGCAAGAAATTCCAGATTTGCAGATAAGCTACATTTGACATGAAAATAGGACTACTTGCTTTTTTTTTTTTTTTTTTGGTGGTACGCGGGCCTCTCGCTGCTGTGGCCTCTCCCGTTGCGGAGCACAGGCTCCGGACGCGCAGGCTCAGCGGCCATGGCTCACGGGCCCAGCCGCTCTGCGGCATGTGGGATCTTCCCGGACCGGGGCACGAACCCGCGTCCCCTGCATCGGCAGGCGGATTCTCAACCACTGCGCCACCAGGGAAGCCCAGGACTACTTACTTTATCAAATACTTCCTTTAGCGCCATAGACCACAGACTCATGGTGCACCCACTCGCTTTTAAGTGATGCTGAGAACACCTGTTGATAACACCAGCTCGCACACGGTGTACTGACTCTCTACTGAACTGAATGGAATGAGATTTGCTTCTCACTGGTCCGAGGCGCTAACCTCAAGTACAGCAGTGTCCATGTTTGGTGGTCGATAGCCAGGGGCTGTTGACACACTGGGAGAGGCGAGGTGCCAGGAGGATCCGAGGGAGCCTCTGAGCCCAAACCGCCGCCCTCCGCCCAGCCCCCGCTGGTCTGCTCGCAGGAGCCGGGCCCCTCCCTGCACAGCTCCCCGCGGCAGGGACCCCACCCCCACCCCCGCCCACCCGGAGGCAGAATTGATGGTACAAGGCATCCACCGTCCCCCCGAGTCCGGTTCTGATGCGGTTGCCCCCCTTTGCAGAGAAGGGGACCCGCTCGGGGAGCGTTTGCTCCCCAGCCTGCACTTACCGGCGACCCGAGCCCCAGGGTGGCTGAAAGGGCCGCGGCGAGGAGCAGCGAGGCGAGCAGGAGGGCGCAGCCTCTGGGCATCTGCAAGGGAAGGCGGGCGGTGGGGGACGGCGCGGGGAGGCCGGTCTCGGTCCCCAGGTCTCACGTCGGGCGGAGGCTCGGACCCCCGCCCCTGCGGGTGCGGGAAGGGCGGCCGGAGCCGAGGTGCCGAGGCCCGAGAGCCCGGGCAAGGGGCAGAGGCGCCGCGACGGCCCCAGGGATGGTCCACACGCAGGCGGGCGCTCCGGAGAGGGGACGGCGGAGAAAGGGGGTCCACCTCCCGCTGGGGTCCCCGGGGGCGCGGTACCTTGAGCGGCGGGGCCCGGGGGATCTGCAGGTCCTGGGGAGTCAGCGGGTCCGGGGGTGTCGGCGGGGCCGGGCGTCCGTCAAGTCGGGTCGAGTAGAGTAGGGCCGGGGGCTCTCACCGCATGGCGCGGCCTCGGGGACACGGAGGCGGGAAGCGCACGGCGGCCGGGCTCCCTCGACGTGTCAGCGCCCGGAGCCGCCGCCACCGCGATTTATGCGGCGCGTCCGGGCCGCTCCGCCGCGTCACGGGCTCGGTTCCCGCCCCCTGCGCCCTCGCCGGCCCGAGTGGGCGGGAGGGACCGGAACTCGGTTCCCAAGGGGCGCTCGGAGCGCCTGCGGGAGGGCGGGGACGGCGGAGAGCCCCCCCTCGACCCGGCTGTTAGCGGCACTGGGGCAGCGAGCCCCCCACCCCGGCACCGCGTCCCGTGCCGCCAGCGGGCCCTCCGCAGCCAGAGACCCTCAATCCGAGCTGGGCGGGTCGCGGGGTCCTGGGCCCCCGGGCAGGGGGCGCCGCGCGGGCCACCCCCCTCGCACGCGTTTGCAGAGGCTGGATGGCGGGTTCAGCCTCAGAGCCATCCACGGGGAGAGGCCGGGAGGCCCAAGCTCGCCCAGCTTCCCTGACTCCCGGTCGGTGGCCAGTGGTCCTCGGGGACCCAGACCCCGTCCTGTTTTTCTAAAAGGGGTCAACTCAGCTAGGGGGGCACTTAGGCTGTCAGTTCCTGGGGGCTGACTGGCTCTCCCGCCTCAGAGCTGTGGGCCCTCCTTACGTCCCTCAGGCGCTGCTGGGCCAGAAAGGGTCCCTGCAGACGTTCTCGTCATGGCTCCCTCTTTCAGGACCCCGAGCTCTTCGGAGCAGGGTCAGGTAGTGGTTGAGCCCTTGAGGGCCTGGGAGGCGGGGGGCGTCCAGAGTGAGACCCGCCCAGGCTCCCAGGGGTGGCCACGGGGTGCGTGGGCAGGTGGCCAAAAAGTCACCTAGAAACAAGGCCCTCCCTGACTTCCTCCACAAATACCCCTCAGCTTGGGCCAGGCCTTCCCCGCACAGACAGCGGGGGGCCAAAGGCGCGCCACCTCCAGGCTTCTGAAGGGGGATGGGGCCATCAGGAGACAGCCCGCCCAAGCCCCTCTCCCACCTGATGGGCCGCCACCGGCCGTTCAAGTCCTCGCAGCAGCAGCAGAGACGGCCCCTGCTTGAAGGTGCCAGCGGTGGCCGAAGCCGGTGGCCAGGAGGCCGCAGCCGTCTCCCTACCTGCCAGGCTGCACGTCAGGTTGACTGACGTAACTGAGGGCCCTGGAGTGGACGGGGTTCAGGACAAATAATAACGACGATGACACCCTACACGTCTCTCTACATTTCGTGTTATGAACCTTAGTACCGATAGCTCGGGCCATCCCTGGGGAGAGCCATTTGCTTCTGCAGGGATGAGGAAGGGCACTGGGGCACCTGAGGACTGCGGTCAAGGCCAGCTGGCTGGTTAGGAAAGAACAAAGCCCCAACCTGGGGTGCTGAGTGCCCACCCTGGTCTACTGGAAGGCTTGGAGGGGTGCTGGCTGGGACACCTGGCTTGGTGACGGGTCTCAGGGACAGACTCCTGGCTGAGGAGGGGGTGACAGAGGAAGATGGCGTGATTCTCAAGGGTACTGTTTCACTTCCGGTCATTCTTATTTTGGCAGCCTGGGGTGGCGGGAGAGTGAGAGGCAAGGGGGCCCTGAGCAGGAATCACAGACTGATTTCTGAAGCCCAGGGTCAAGCCAGTGTGCTCCTTCTAGGGAGGCAAGAGGGAGTGGAGGCTGCCACCTTGGCAGCCGGTCAGTGGTGGGCAGACGGGCAGCTTCCTGCAGCTCATCAGAGAGGTGGTGGGCACGGCCCCTCACGCAGACAGTGTTGGGGAGTGGGCAGGGGCCAGGCCACGGGTGCCCCCCAGCCACCTGAGAAACGCCACCACCTCTTGACAATGGCTGGTTTAGTGGGAGGGTCGTGCCGTCACTCGGAACACTGGCTTTCCTTCCGAGAACGAATGCACCCGGCGCGCTGGACATTTGGTGAATCTCAGCCTTCTCCTGTCTTCCATGTTAGGTGCCTCTTGCCGTCGATGAGGCCTTGAGGACCCTTGTGCTTTCCATTTACTTTGTCAAGGAGCCTCTTCATCTGTCTGAAGAAGCAGGACTTCTAAACCGAAGTCCTTTGTTCCAGAACGCCCTGGCCACGGAGCCGGCGTTCAGGTCTCCAAATGGGAGAAGGGGGCCCTGCAGACAAGTGAGACACAGGTCCACCCCTGTCGGTGACGCACTTAGGTGGGGCCCTCAGATTGTTTATCCCGCTAACGGTCCCCAAACCTTCCTGGAAGCAGAACCCTAATGCATGCTTGGGCCCAGGTGCAGCCAGGGCAGATGGCCAGGGGGCTCGTAGATCGAACAAGAATGTTTCAAAAAACCAAAAACCTGCCCTCTGGCCACTTTTTCCACATGTCTCGGGGAAAATCATAAGTAGTCTTTACATATATTAAGAATCCACTTAGCAAAGCTACATTGAGCAATTAGACATGTGCTCTATACAAATATGGGTCCTCTAAGTTGACGTGGTCTGTCACCAAGACACCACCCACTGTCGCTGCTTCTCCCTCAGTCTGGGTGAGGGGATTCTGTACGAATCCTGGGTGTGGCCCGTGACCCTGGCCGGGGAGAGTTAGGTGGGCACCAGAAGCCTGCAGATCCAGCAAGGCGGAAGTGAGGAGAGATGCTGTGACTTCCCAGGGCCAGCGGAGGCATTCAGACAAAGGGGGATGGCACCCCCGGATAGCAGGCTCCTGCTTCCCGGCACAGGCTGTGCTGAGACCCACGGCCAGCGTTATAATGGGCTCTGTGCACTCAGCAGTGACCCACTGAGACACTGTCACCTTGTCATCTTGAAGGCAGCCCAGTGAGGCGAATAAAATGGGTCACCATTAGAGTAATGGAAATCAAACAGAAAGCATAATTTTATCCTTGCTTTGTGAGCTGGCCCATCTTCCCTCAGAGGCCCTGTTCACCACCAAAAACGAACCTGGGTCTTGTAAGCAGGAAGAGCAAGAGTCCAGAGAAAACCCAGGCCACAGTCCAGCATGGGCTCATCCATGCATCCCCGGAGAGATGTTGCTTCCCTTGGCGCCGCACAGGGACTGTGGCAGCAGACGTCCCAGCCCGCATGGAAATTACAGTCTAGTGGAGACCTGAATGCACAAAAACAGTTGTACAAATAACCACTTCATTATCATGAGAAGGAGGTACATGTATTCAGGGAGCTTGACCTGAAAGGTGAGCAAGATTGGCCAGGTGGGGCCCAGCACATTCCAGGTGAAAGGGATCACACAGGTAGGCCCCCTTTTTGGTCCTTTTCCCTTCCTCCTTCCTCCTGCCTGGAATGTGGATGAAAGGGCTGGAGCTGAACAGCCATTTTGGACCGCAAGGTGATGGCTTTGGATGACAGCAAGACTGAAGGAGCCTGGGTCCCTGGGCTTCTGACCTCCAGGCTCGTTTCACAACAGAGAGAAATAAACCTTTCTTTTACTTAAGCCAAATGTTGTTTGGAGGGTTTCTATTATATGTAGTTGGAATGACTCCTCACTAATAAACGGTGTCTCACGCAAAAGAGTCGACAAATATTTGATGAATGAATTAATGAATACAAATGAGTAAAGGGACGCACACCTCCAATGCTGGTTAGGAGCTAATGGTGGCGAGATGGGCTCATAAAAGGAGGAGGTTTAGAAGAGAGGATGACAAAGGGACGCCGCCTACTGATCCTATGGTGATCTCATTACTATTGAAGAAATGAGGAAATTTCTTGACCATCTAACCTTGGTTTTCATTTGCCTCCACAAATGTTGCATCCTTGATCCTGCCCTTCCATGGGTTCTAGCTGCTAACCCCAGCCCTACCCGCGCCACCCACCCCAGTAGCTCAGTCGTCATGAAAAAAAAATCCCAGTTGCTCCCTAAAGATAGTAGCTTGTTAAGGATCTGGCCATAGTGAAGGTTGATCTAATTCTATGAATGGTCTTTTGAGTGTATGTGTTCAGCTCATCAATATGTCTTCATTAAAGCATTCATGATACGTGTGAAGATTTGTTTGCTTTGTCCATAGGAACAGTTGGTGTTTTTAGGAAGGGTGTGAGCTGAGGAGATGGAGAGATGATCGAGGAGAGGGGTAAGCAGTTTGGGGACTTTGGCTGAGAGGATCCCTGCCTCCCTTTCCCAATCCTCGGGGGACCCCTTCTTCCACTTCTTTGAACTTCTTGCTGGCCGGAGTCGCGTCCAGCCGCAACAGAAACTGCAAAATGCTGTCTGTAATTGTGTGCGGTGCAGGTGCCCCACCGAAATCAGGGCTCTGAGCCAGAGGAGGGAAGATTGGATGCTGGTCCTTGCGATCCGCAGGCTCCGCCTCAGGCAGGGCCCCAAGGCAACTGTTTTCAAGGTTGCACATTTTTGTAAGATTTGCAGTAAGCTACAAGCACAGTCAGTCCAGACCTGCGTCTTTCTACATCCCTCCCCAGCCGGGATTACCCTCGTGGAAAGTGGTGCTGGGGAGGCCCCAGGCATTTCCGGTTCTCAGGGGAGCTTGGAATGGCGATGCGTTTGGCTGGAGTTCAGGTGGGAGGGGAGATTTACCTGGTTCGCGGTGGGTGTGTTTACAGTGGGGTGGATGTATCTCGAGTACGTTTCCGGTCGAGGTGCGGCCAGCCCCAGGGTGGGAATGGCTTCCAGGAACAGCCCCTGCCCACGGGGCCCACGTGCAGGCATCGAGGTCCGCCCTGCAGAGTTGCTGGCACGTCTCCGAAAGCTGGGAGCTGGGGCTGGAATAAGCCTGGGGTCACTGGAAGAAAAGAGAGAGACTGCAGTTTTAAAGGCGCTCAGGCAGCTCTTGATCAGCCTCCACCCTCGGCCAGTGTCTCCGCCAGTGTCTCGGGGGCAGTCAGACGGGCCTCTTGTCAGGCCCACCACCCCACACCAGCAGTACCTCTCGCTCCGTCGCCCCCAGCACTGCTCCTGGGCAAGCTCAACTCTTGGGTGAGTGGAGAGGCGGCATGGCGTGTTCCGGGTGATCCAGCTTCGCCCTGCCGGTGGGGAAGCTTCCTCTTCCCCGAGCGCACCCTCAGCATCTTCTTTCCCCCAACTCCCCACTGCCCTGGGCCCCGGGCCAGGAAGTCTCCTCTCCCTTCCGGCTCCTTCCTCCTCCCCCCACTCCCCGCCCCCCGCCCACCTGGGAGGCTCCCACTCCTGCCCCTCCCACCTCCCCCGGCTTCCTCGCACCTAGGTCCTCCCACCCCAGCCCCGCCCCCTTCTACTCCTGCCTGCCCCCTCCCCCTCCCCTCCTCCCTTCTCCCCACGGCAGCCCATCCTTAGGCGCTTCCCCAGAGAGTGTTGCTGCGGGCCAGAGGCTCAGCTCCCCGCTGGGCGTCTGAATCCACCTGTGCCCTGGGGTGACTCACCCATTGGGTGCTTTCCGGGCGGCTCAGCCTGGAGGAGGGGAAGCGCTGACCCTCTGGGGCTGGTGACTCAGCTGCAGGCCCGGACAGCAGCACCTGTTTCCTGGCCCTGAGTCCGACCCACGGGCAGCACCCCCAGGGCCATGTGGCCATGTGGGAGCCCATCTGGCTAATGCGATGTGGGGAACCAGCGCCGGGGGTGGGCATTTCCATTCGGGGGCCTGAGCTGTTGGCGGGGGAGGGGATGCAGCCGCCCTGTGCCCCACCCGCTTTTCAGGGACCCCGAATACTTTAAAGGACTTCAGAAACCATGAGGATTTTAAAACCTTCAGTTGAAGAAGAATCGACAGACAAAAACGTGCTCCAGTGTGTTGAGCTGGCTGAATGCCCGCACCGCCTCGGACCGCAGCGTCACCAGCCCCGGGTCCCCCGGTCCCCAGGCCCCGCCCCTCCCGGTCGCCTCCCCGCCATGGTAGCCGCTGCGGGCTTCTAGCAGCTGTGACTTCGCTTGTTTTAAACTTTGTGGAAAGGGAGTCACGAGGGTCTCTCTCCGTATTCTGCCCGAGCTTCCTCCAAGTTGCTTTGTGTCTCTGTGAAATCCCAGGGCCTGTCAGAAGGTGACAGTGTCCGGCCTGTGGCTCGCTCGTGGGTGGACGGGAGTTGAGTCACTTAAAGGCACGGGGCTCTGTGAACCGCTGTGACTGACATCACCGGGAAGCTGTCCTTCCCCAGCTTCGTCCACTCATCGGTGCTGATGGACAGTCCCCTGCCGGAGGGCCACTGGCCGCAGTGGTTTGGGGGTAGGAGGCTGGAGACACGGCCCATCCCCCGTCATCCTAGACCCCAGTTGGGTGAGGGCTGGGCCGTGGTCCCGCCTTTGCTCCAAGTTCAGAGACATCCCAGGACACAGACACAGAGGCCGGGACAGGAGCCAAGCACCGGATTCAAATCCCGCCTCAGCGTTCACAAGCCGCGTGGCCTTGCATCTGTCACCAACCCTCCCTGTGTCTCCATTTCCTGCCAGTAAATACCCCCCCCACTTCACAGAGTGAAGTGAGTGAGAGGGGAAGGGACATGGGTCAGCCAGCCGACGACTCTGAATGGTGTTGGCCAGTTACCTAGAGCTATCTGGAGTCAAGGCCAGGCCGTGCCGCGGCTCCCCCGGGGCTGCTGGGAGGACAAGGTCTATGGGGCCCCCTCTTTGGAGCGTGGGCTGTGCCTCCCATTTTTGTCTCCACGTTGACTTACTTTAAGTGCTTATTGTCAAAGACGTTGTATCGGCAAAAGACAGAAGAGTGAAAGTCTCAGAGTCAAAATCACCCACTATCATATCGCTTTTTAAAAAGTTTTAAAAATAAGAAACACCACCAGTTCTACCACCCACACGTCTAGAAGGAAACTCTGTAAACGGGCATGTGTGGTCTTCCAGGCGTGTCTGTGTTTTCACCATGGTTATATGTACACTTAAAAAAAGAAATCCATGGGCTTCCCTGGTGGCGCAGTGGTTGAGAGTCCGCCTGCCGATGCAGGGGATGCAGGTTCGTGCCCCGGTTTAGGAAGATCCCACATGCCGCGGAGCGGCTGGGCCCGTGAGCCATGGCCGCTGGGCCTGCGCGTCCGGAGCCTGTGCTCCGCAACGGGAGAGGCCACAACAGTGAGAGGCCCGCGTACCGCAAAAAAAAAAAAAAAAAAAAAAAAGCCAAGTGGAATCTTGCTCTGCTTATTCTTTTGCAACCTGCTTCTTCCATTTTACATCTCGGATGGTTTTCCAGTTGAGGACCGCCGCACTCTTTCCACTGCGAGGCGCACAGATCCCGGCTGACCTTCCCGGGTCACAGACATCGCAAGGCTCCCAGTGTCCTGGGGTGTGAGAGGAGTCCTAGTGAAACATCCTCCAGGATCAAGGGATGGAGTCTTAGCCGTGGGGGCAGAGATGCAGGGCACACGCATCTCAACTTTTGTTAGAAGCACCAAGTAACCTTCTGGGAACGCTGTGCCCACTTAACAGTCCCCTTTCAGAGTCCAAGTGCCCTTTGCCCCAAACCCTGGCTGGGTGCTACCAAACGTTCAGATTTTGCCAGTCTGACAAGGGGCCTGTGGGAGTTTGCTGAGGCTGCTGAAATAAAGGCCCACAAACCAGGCGGCTTAAACAAGAGCAGTGTAACATCTCACGGCTCTGGAGGCTGGAAGTCTGAGATCAAGGTGTTGGCAGGGTTGGTTCCTTCTGAGGCTGTGAAGGAGAATCTTCTTCTTTTGCCTGTTCTGGACATAAATGGAATCACACACTATGTGGCCTGCTGTGCTTGGCTTCTCTCACTGAGCATCCGGCTGTCGAGGTTCATCCGTGTCGCGGCCTGTGTCGGCGCTTCATTCCTTTCTGGGGCTGAAAAATCCTCCATTGTGAGGCTGGACCACATTTTTATCCATTCATCAGTTGACGGACACTTGGGCTGTTTCTACCTCTTGGCTATTGTGAATAACGTTGCCCTGAACATTCGCATACAAGCTTTTGTTCAAACACCCATTTTCAATTATTTTGGGTATATACCTAGGGGTTGAGTTGGTGGGTCAGAGAGTCATTCTGTATTGAACTTTTTAAGGAATTTTATTTAAATTTTTGATACTTTTTTCATCATGGATCTTTCACATTTATTTTGCTTTTTAAATTAAATATTTCATTGAAGGATTTGTCTTTGTTGTTGCGTTTTAGCCCCCCCTTATATTTTGCACCCGGCCCTGTGGGGTGGGGTGGGCGGGGTGGGGAGGATGGACGGAGTCAAGCTGTTTCTGGGAGGCAAACTCACCTCCATATTTTTGCACTTGCTGTCTCCTTGGTCTAGAGCCTCCCTCCCACTCCCCATCTCAGCTTGCCCGGGACTGTGGTGTTTCCAAGAAGTCCCGGGCAAACTGGGACAGTCGGTCCCCCAGTTCCCACCATTTCTTTCCTAGCTGCTTCCTCTCACTCTTGGACAATGAGGTTTAGCTGGCCTGGAAGCTGTCCAAGGTCACGCTCCCTGGAGGGTCTCCTTTGCATCTCCTGTCTCGCCTCCCCTCTGGGTCACCCAGGCCATACCACGCCCACCTTTCTCTGGGTCCCTCTTGCTTTTGTAGTTGGCTCCTTTTCACCCCAAAGGGCCCCCTGGCTAACTCAGGTGCTGCTAAATAAAAACACAGGACGAACAGTTAAATTTGGATTTCAGATGAACCACAAATAAATTTTGATCTCACATAAATCCCGTGCGATATTTGGGACGTGTTATACTAAAACGTTATTTGCTGCCATCCGAAATTCTGATTTAACCAGGCATCCTAGCTCATTGGGCAGCTCTAGTGGTCAGGGTGAGGTAGGGTGTGGGGGAAGCCCTGTCCTCCAGAACCTCGAGTCTCGGTCACAGAGGTGAGCTGAGCAAGAATGACACTCCCCTCACGTCCACAGATAAGTATTTGGGGTCAAGCTCTGCTCTGAGCAAAAATGAAAAGACCTGTGTGGGCTCCATATTTTTTTAAAAGAAGATATAGATCTGGTAGGAAAGTGGACGTGAGCACCAATTAAGAGGAAATCGGATTGACAGATCCTTCGTGGTAAGAGCTTTCTTCCCTCTGTAATGCGTTGACAAGAGAACAAATCATGACCCTGGGGGAAAAAATTAAATTCTCAAACCCTGTTTATTATATTTGAAGAGTCAGGCTGACTTCTCAGAGGAAGGACATTGCCAATTACCATCGCCAGGGCCATCATTTTCCGGGGAGCACAGCTGTCCTGCAAGCTGCCCAGACAGCAGCACCCTGCCCGACAACTGGCCCTCCAGCCCAGCTGCAGCACCAGGGAAACTGCAGACTGTTTGCCACGGAGGCGAGGGTGGGGAGGGCTGCTGTGACTTTAGCAGGAAGCGGCACTTGGGGACAGCTGTCAGACCTGTCCCAGGCTTCTCCTGGCCACTGTGCTGGCCCCAGCTCGACCCATCAGGTGCTTACGCGTGGAGTCCAGCCCAGTCTTCCTTCCCAGTGTCCCCATGTCCCATGTTGTGGGTATTTCTTGCCGCGTAACAAATTGCCCCCAAACTGAGTGCTTTAAAGGAACAGCATTTATTTCCTGCAGTTTTGCAATATAGGCTGGGCTTTGTCTGCTGCACGAGGGCTCCCCCGGGTGGGCTGGCAGGTCGGTGCTGGCTGGTGGCTTGGAGCTCAGCGGGAGGGTGTGGCCGGGGCCCTCGGTCCCCTCCACGTGGCCACCTGGGCTTCCTCGCAGCGTGTTGGCTGAGTTCCCTGAGAGAGGAGAGGCCTGGACCCGGCACAGTGGCACTTCCGCCACGTTCTACTCTTGGTCAAAGGTTCGGCCCAGACACAAGGGGGCGGGGGACTAGGCCCCGCTTCTCAGTGGGCAAAGTGTGGAAGAATCTGTGGCTTTTTTTTTTTTTTTTTTTTTTTTGCGGTACGTGGGCCTCTCACCGCTGCGGCCTCTCCCGTTGCGGAGCACAGGCTCCGGACGTGCAGGCTCAGTGGCCACGGCTCACGGGACCAGCTGCTCCGCGGCATGTGGGATCTTCCCGGACCGGGGCACGAACCCGCGTCCCCCGCATCGGCAGGTGGACGCTCAACCACTGCGCCACCGGGAGGCCCTGTGGCTATTTTTACTGGCCCACATCCGGTCTTGCCTGCTCCTCCTTGCCCGCGGCGGCCGCGGTGAGCTTTCCTAAACGCAGATCTGACCGTAACTCTTTCCTTCCAGGAAAACTTGGCAGCTTCATCATCGCCTGGGGAATCAGGTTCGAACGTTTTTTGTGGCATTTGAGGCTCTCCAGTGTCTGACGCTCGTCCATCTGTCCATCCGTCCAGCTGCCCCAGCTCTTTTATTCTCCAAACATTTGGTCCACACACAGGAGCAAATTGTTTCCAGGGATACATTTTTCTTTGTTCTGGAAAAAAAATATTTTATACACACAGTGCATTTTCTTGCTGGGTTCAGGTCATACGGTAGTAGTACTGGGTCACAAGAACTGACAATCTGTTTTCAGGTTGATTAAAGATATCTCCTTGCCCTTCTCCTCCAGCCACTTATTATTCTGTGTGCATTTAGAAAATAAAATTATTTTTTGGTGTTTGAGGGTTTTTTCTCACTCTGGTTTTACTTTAATTCTCAGTAATGAAAACAGAAACAGAATCGGAAATCTTGATGGCCAACAGGTACATGGAAATATGCTCAACATCGCTAATTACTAAAGAAAGGCAAATCAAAACTAAAATCACCTCACACAGGTCAGAATGGCCATTATCAAAAAGTCTACATATAACAAATGCTGGAGAGGGTGTAGAGAAAAGGGAACCCTCCGTACACTGCTGGTGGGAATGTAAATTGATGCAGCCACTATGGAGAACAGTATGGAGGTTCCTTTAAAAACTACAAATAGAACTACCATATGATCCTGCAATCCCATTCCTGGGCATATATCCAGAGAAACTCTAATTTGAAAAGATACACACACCCCAGTGTTCATAGCAGCACTATTTACAGTAGCCAAGACATGGAAGCAACCTAAATGTCCATCGATAGATGAATGGATAAAGAAGATGTGGTACATATATACAATGGAATATTACTCAGCCATCAAAAAGAATGAAATAATGCCATTTGCAGCCACATGGATGGACCTAGAGATTGTCATAGTAAGTGAAGTAAGTCAGACAGGGAAAGACAAATATTATATATCATTTATATGTGGAATCTAAAAAAGTGGTACAAGTGAACTTATTTACAAAACAGAAATAGACTCACAGACATAGAAAGCAAACTAATGGTTACCAAAGGGGAAAGATGGGGAGGGATAAATTAGGAGTTTGGGGTTAACAGATATACACTACTATATATAAAATAAATAAACAACAAGGACCTACCATATAGCACAGGGAACTATACTCAATATCTTGTAATAACCTATAATAGAAAAGAATCTAAAAAAGAATATATATAAAAAACTGAATCACTTTGCTGTACACCTAAAATTAACTCAACATTGTAAATCAACTATATTTCAAAAAAAAATTTTTTTAAGTTAAAAAAACAATAGGGGGCTTCCCTGGTGGCGCAGCGGTTGAGAGTCCGCCTGCCGATGCAGGGGACGTGGGTTCGTGCCCCGGTCCGGGAGGATCCCGCGAGCTGTGGAGCGGCTGGGCCCATGAGCCATGGCCGCTGAGCCTGCGCATCCGGAGCCTGTGCTCTGCAACGGGAGAGGCCACAACAGTGAGAGGCCCGCGTACCGCAAAAAAAAAAAAAAGAAAAAAGAAAAAAAGGAAATTTTCAGGTATTAATGGGCTAAATCTTTCTTATTTAAAAAATCACAACTTGGACTTCCCTGGTGGCGCAGTGGTTAAGAATCAGCCTGCCAATGCAGGGGACACGTGTTCGAGCCCTAATCCGGGAAGATCCCACTTGTCTCGGAGCAACTAAGCCTGTGCGCCACAACTACTGAGTCTGCGCTCTAGAGCCCGCGAGCCACAACTACTGAAACCCGTGTGCCTAGAGCCCGTGCTCCGCAACAAGAGAAGCCACTGCAATGAGAAGCCCGCGCACCGCAATGAAGAGTAGCCCCCGCTCGCCGCAACTAGAGAAAGCCCGTGCGCAGCAACGAAGACCCAACGCAGCCAAAAATTTAAAAACAAATAAATAAATAAATAAAACCTGTGCATTAAAACCAAATACATTGAAAAATCAAAACGAATATGAAAGGCACCCACTGAGATGTCTCTCTTCCATCCCCACCCATCAACGCTGTTTCTACCCAGATGACATGGGTACAGCTTATTAGGAATGGGGGTGGCCTTCTGGTGTTTTCTTAATGCACCTGCAAGGAAAGAGGAGTATGTATGCAGGAGCAAAACAGAAAGGAAACACCATCTGCACTGCCCTGAAGAGGCCCTGGAATCAGCCCAAGGGAGAGGCACCCCGTCCCTCCGTCTCCTGGGCTGTGGTGGATCCCGTCTGTCCGCCCTGGGGACCCCCGGGAAGTGAAGCTGTGCACACCCTGGTCCGTGTTCGTGGCAGGATCCCAAGCGCGGGGCGGGTCGAAGGTGCAGGCTCTGGTGTTTGGATAAATTTTGCCCAACTGCCCTCCCGGGGTTGTACAGTTTTGTTCACTCTTGACGAAAACCCAATGAACTATCAAGTTAAGAAATAGAAAAAGGGAATTTTATTTGAGCCAAACGGAGGATTATAACCCGGGAAGAGATTTTCAGAAAGAGGTTGAAGGCACAGACACACACCTCTTCGAGACAAAGGATCGTACATCAAAATGACACATTGATACTTTACATGAAGTTCACCAAGGACTCAGAGTCCAGGTAACCACATACAAAGAGAGCAGCAAGTCGCCATGACCCGTCACAGAATGCGAAAGAACACTGTTCTTCTAAGAAGTTCCACTGCCAGCATCAGAAGAAAGAAAAAACTTGATCTTTACGGTGGAGCAGGAACCCCATCTTTGAGGAGCTCTGGTTAATGTGTAGCACAGATGCACGTTAGGGAGGGAGGGGAGGCCCAAACACATACACACACACACACACACACACACACACACACACACACAGAATTTTACGTTTAATTTTTCTTCTCCTGCCTTAGAATATAAATTTTATTCCATCACACTCCAGTCCTGTATGGGGGCACTGGATTCCCTACAAAAGTGTGGGCAAACCGGTGGGTTTTGGCCAGTCTGACAGCTGAGAAATGACCACTCAGGGTAGTTTGTTTGTTTGTTTTTTGCAGTGCGTGGGCCTCCGGACACGCAGGCTCAGCAGCCACGGCTCACGTGCCCAGCCGCTTCGCATCATGTGGGATCTTCCCGGACCGGGGCACGAACCCGCGTCCCCTGCATCGGCAGGCGGACTCTCAACCGCTGCGCCACCAGGGAAGCCCCGCTCAGGGTAGTTTTGACACGTGTGTCTTTTGTAGGAGTGTGAAAGGCGTCTTTTTCTACACTAAGGGCCGTTTGCATTCCTTCCTCTGCTTTGGTCCTGCCCTTTACCTACTTCCCCTATTGTTTTTTTTTAAGGTTACAATCTTTTTTTTCAATATTTTACTTTATCTATTGCCTTATTTTGGCTGCACTGGGTCTTAGCTGTGGCATGCACGATCTTTGTTGCCACGTGTGGGATCTTAGTTGCGGCTTGCGGGATCCAGTTCCCCGACCAGGGACCGAACTCGGGCCCCTTGCACTGGGAGTGCGGAGTCTTACCCACTGGACCACCAGGGACGTCCCATGGCCCCTATTGTAATGTTGGTGTTTCCCCACTCAAAGAATTCTTCGTGGGCTGGGAAAATAAGCTTCTGACCTGTATTATGAGAGCCAAATATTTTTTTTTGTGTGTGTGTGTGTGTGTGTGTGGTACGTGGGCCTCTCCCATTGCGGGGCACAGGCTCCGGACGCGCAGGCTCAGCGGCCATGACTCATGGGCCCAGCCGCTCCGCGGCATGTGGGATCTTCCCAGACCGGGGCACGAACCCGTGTCCCCTGCATCGGCAGGCGGACTCTCAACCACTGCGCCACCAGGGAATCCCAGAGCCAAATATTTTTGCGTTTAGCGTTCGTTTTCTGACTTTGCTGATGGAGATCTGTCTTTTCTTCAATGTGGTTGAATTGATCAATCTTTAATTTTATGCATTTTTAAATCCACTAGAAAGACCTTTCCCACTCCAAGGTGGAAGAAGAATCTGCCCATATGTTCTTCTAAAAATGTTTCGTGATTTCACTTTTTGCCACTTAACTTATTGTCAGGGTCATCTCGCCATTTCTTACAAAGTCTGATTAACCCACTGAAACACAGTGAGAAAAACACACGTCAATCTATTTAAATAACTGTGCATCGGGTTTGGTCATTGTAAAGCTAACATATCCTCATTGGCCCAAATCGGTGAGAGCGGGGAGAAGTCATGCTTTGCCACGTGGCCTGGGGGCCTGACGTCCCATGTGAATTTCGCAGACACACCCACAGGTTTTATTTGGACACCCTCATCGCCGTCACACAGTTTAACTCTGGGCTCCGCACCAGCTCTGGGGTAAAAATAGCACCAGCAGTCGCCTGGGTCGGCACCACTGAGGGACCCAGTTTGGGGCTGTTCACGCCTCCGCCTCACTCCAGACGGTTCTTCTGGTGGGACCTGCATCTGACACATAAATTAGAGACCGGCTGTGCTCCCGAGGCTGTAGCCGACGGGAAATGTGTGCATGTTGGTTCCCGCAGGAAATACCAGCACCTGTGAGGTGCGGCCATCCTTGGGGTGCTTTGCAATCCAGCTGGGAGGGGACACCAAGTCCCTTGACAAAGAATTTAATGAAACCACCTCGGCAAAGGGCATCTGAGCACAGACTCTTGAGGTTCGAATGGACAGTGGGTCATTCAGGCCCATCGTAATGAGGGTCAGAGTAGAGGCCTCATCATGGTCTGGGATGGCCAGGTAGGGCTGCAACCTCAGTTGGCCCTTGAGCAAGGACAAGATTTGAGGGAGACCGTTGAATGAGGCCTCTCCTAGCTGTGACAGAAACCCAACTTTCCTAGTCCCAGAGGAAAGGAAGCCTGCCTGTTGATCTTCAAATGCGGGAAAAGTCTCATCCCACTGCAAAAACGTGTTGCCCATTTATAGTTTTTTGGAGAAAACTTTCAGTTGACAGAGTGCATCCAGGTGGGGAGGGAGGGGCAGGCCTCTCACCCAGCCTGGTCACGGATGCCCTTCTGGGAGGGGCCGCTGGGTCCAGGTCCACTCCAGGCCTGGGGCTCCGGGTGGACAGAGGGGTGCTGGAGCGAGGTGGACTCCCCGAAGCGCCAGCTCTCAGGAGGTCGCCTTGACTCACCTGACGTGCCTGGTGAACTGGACTGAGCTGTGGTCCCAGTTGGGGGGCAGATCCTGGGGGGAAGGGGAGGGACGCAGGTGAGGCTGCTTGGGCCCTCACATCTCGGCCCCGGGCAGGCGGTTCTTCCCTAGCGATATGGGTTTCCCTCAGGCTGTCGTTCTTAGCTGATGCCTTTCTTAGACGGTTTACAGAGGTGAATTATGAAAAGTCTATATATGATCTAAATCACATACATATATGTGACCACAGATGCCCCAGGGAGCAGATTTAACTTACACCCCAACTTGGTTGTGGAGAGAAACGATTTTTAAAATTTTGTCTGTTAACTAATATCCCTAGTACCCCACCTGTGAGAAACCCTCAGCTGCCTCTCTCAGTGTGTCCTGATTCTCTCTATATAAATTCCTAATAATGAAATAATTGATTCAAGAGTATGGACTTTTTAATATTCTTGAAATCTGCGGCCAAATTCCTGAATACATGTGGTTCGTCATCTCATAACTCTTCCTGGGGCTCCCACCTGGGGGCACAGCCTGCAGAGCTGAGCCCTTGCAGCGGGTGGGACCTCTGACTTCAGTCCAGCACTTTGCATTGTCAGGTTGACTGGACGTGCACACCTGTGTCCCCAAATGCCCTCGGATGGATAACATATAAACAAGATGTGGTCTCCATACAAAGGAGCTTTAAAAAGGAAGGAAATTCTGACACACGCTACAACAAGGATGAACCTTGAGGACTTTACGCTCAATGGAATAGCATGTATGATCCCAGGCATAGGAGATCCCGAGAACAGGCAAATTCATAGACACAGAAAGTAGAATAGAGGTTCCCAGGGGCTCAGTGGGGGATGGGAATAGGGAGTTAGTGTTTGATGGAGACAGTTTCCTTTTGGAAGAATGAAACGTTTCTGGAAATGGATACTGCTGATGGTCGCACACACTGTGAATTTATTTATTTATTTATTCATTCATTGCATTGAAGTCTATTTTTATTGTTGTTGAGAAAGCATTACTGTATCATTAAGACTTTATTTTAATGGAAAGCAGGAAAAGCACACATGCCAACAGTATTTGAAGACAAAGAAGATATTTCTGTATTCTGTGATTTGATTTGTGTTGTCTATTTTCTATTTTTCTTCATCGTCAGCTATTAATTTTTGGATGAATTTTAAAATTCATTGGTATCTTTATGCTATTTTTCTTTTTATATTTAAACAAATTTATAATCCATGTTGCTTGTAATTTTTTTCTTAAATTATTTTGGAGTATAGTTGATTTACAATATTGTGTTAGTTTCAGGTGTACAGCACAGTGATTCAGTTATTTACGTATATCTATATATCTATTTTTTTAAGATTCTTTTGCCTTATAGGTTATTACAGAGTATCAAGTATAGTTCCCTGTGCTATACAGTAGGTCCTTGTCGACATGGTGGATATATTTAATGCCAACGATTTGTAGGCTTAAAAATGTATGAAACGGCAAACTTTTTGTTATGTATGTTTTACCATAATTTAAAAGAAGTGAAAAAAAATGGCTGGAGGGAATACAGCTGACCCTTGAACAATACGGATTTGACCTGCGCGGGTCCACATATATGCAGATTTTTTTCAATAAATACATATATGTACTGTAAACATATTTTCCTCTTCCTTATGATTTTTTAATAACATTTTTTTCTCTAGCTTCCTTAACTGTAAGAAGACACATATAATGCAAAATATGTCGAGGCACTGTGCGTCTATCAGAGTAGGCTTTACCGTCACCAATAGCCTATTAGTAGTTAAGTTTGGGGCGACTCAAAATTACACCCAGATTTTCGATTGTGTGGGCGCGTTGGTGACCCTGATGCCCTAGCTGTTCATGGGTCAGCTATCATTATCCTCCAAGCAAGATAATGTAATTCATTACAAAGTCCCTTGCAAAAGTAATCTGGAAAAATGTTTTTACAAATTTCAAAACCTAGCTTCCAAGGTCTGTTGTGTTCCCAGTAAAGTTGCAAACGTCGGTGAAAGGTGACAAAATGACAGGCTGTTGAGCGGTGACACCACATGAATCATGCTATAATCGTCCTCGTCAGGCGTGCGGGGGCCCCTTAATGTCGAAAATGCTCTCTGATTATTATATAAACTTGTGCCTGTCAAGAGACTCATGAGGGCGGCGTGACCCTTTTGATGGCATTATCCCAACTTCTTTAAGTCTCATTTCTAGGTCATTGTGATGGAAAGATTCTTAAATGAATGTTGTAGTTTAGATTTGAAAACCCCGGCGAACGCTCCTTGCATTGCTTTCCGTCAGTAATCGATCTGGATGTGGGCTCGTCCCGCGGCACTTCCACAGCGTGGGGAGGCGACGGCGGGGAGGGTGTCTCTGTTTTCTGGGGGGTCAGGTGCCGGCTCCCCAGGGTAGCACCTCCTTAGGGATCTGGGGACCGTGTCGAGCTGGGGGCAGGCCGCCATCGGCGTGGGAGGGGGGCCCAGGCCCCATGCCCTGGTCTCCGCTTCCCCTCTCTGGCTGCACCCTGACCACCGAGCCCTTGGCACCGAACCCAGACCCCCACCGCCCCCGTGCACCCGTCCCTGCCGTCCGGGTGCCCACGGCCCGCTGCTGCGCCCTCCCTACCGCGCAGCCCTCAGCTGTCCCGGGGGCTCCCAGCCCGGAGAAGTCAGGGAGCTTCACCTCCTGCTGCCCAGCCCCTAATGAATGGCTAAAAAGACTTCCTTCCCCAGTATGGAATAAGCCTGGGGGGCTGCGAGCGCTCCCGCGGGCCCAGGCTGAGGCTTGTCTGTCCTGCTTCCCTCTCTGCCCTACAGGTTCCCCACCCCCCACCGCCCCCCCGAGGTCACGCCCTCAACAACCCACCAGCACAAGATTCCCCGTCTCAGGCTGCGCTGGAGGGAACCCCGCCCAGGAGGGCAGATGGTAAAAGCCAAGGGCTTGAAGTGACTCAGACCCGGCCTCAAGCCCTGGATCTTAGGAGCCGTGACAGCCATGCGACCTCCGTAGCCTCCCCTTCTCATCTGCTTGGGCTGGTGCCTGGCAGTCTTTTTGTGCCATGAGGCTCCCCACCTCCAACAAGCCAGGAGGGGTGGGACCAGGCTGAGTACCTGAGGCGCCTGACACGGGGGCGTCAGTCAGACCTCCCCCCTCAGAATCTGGGAGGATTGGGGCTGAGAAAGAGATAACCCCCAGCCCACCCCAAAGATAACCTCCAGTTCCCCACCCCCTGGAGGGATAAATCCCAGCCCCCCCTCCCATCCCCTGGAGTGTGGTGTGTGTGAGTGTATGTGAGTGTGAATGTGAGTGTGTGTGTGTGAGTGTATGTGAGTGTGTGTGTGCCCACACAAGTCTGGGGCTGTGTCTCTGGGTGTGACCCGGAACCCCTAGGTCATGGCCACCTCGCCCTGCCGAATCCCCTCTGCGTCTTCTAGGTGTGACAGACCCTTTCTGTCCTCGGGCCCTGCCGGGCCTCATGTCAAGAAAATGAGGTCTCGCTGCCTAGGGTCTCTGCCCCCTGGGCTTGGGGCTTCTGGGCAGGGACCTGCCGAAGGAAAGGCCTGGCTGGGGGTCGGCCAAGCTGGTCTGTGCAGGGACTGGGGTCCTTCCCTTTTCCCAGTTGGTGGCGTGCTGCCCGGGAGGGGTCTGGCTCTGGGCGTCTGTGCCCCGCCCCCCAACCCCGGCCTCCCCGCACCCGCTCTGCCCTGACTCCCTGCTCACTTCCTGGCCTTTGATCCCTCTCTCCTGATCTGGGCCACAAAGGCCTTTCAACTGCTCTGGAAAACGTTCAGACTCTAGTTTGCCAGATCAAATTTGACTAGGTTATTTTTGCCTGTTTAAAAAAAAAAATGTCACTGTGCCTGGCAAGTTTCCTAATGGAATAGTATGTAGAAAATGGACTCTGAAAAAATCAAACAAATCCCCTAAAAACGGTGGGAAATGGGAGCTGCCTCTGTCGGCCTCCTGGTTACACTGGTCAAGCACGTCCCTCCAGGGAGCAAGCTGCCTTCCACGCTTCAAAGCCCGCAGGCCGCCAGGGGATTTCGAGCAAGAAGGAAACCAGCAGAAAACACTGTGCACCTGGAAGGGCTGGGTTTCTGAGCAGGAGCGGGCGCCCCCTCGCCCCCAACTCCAGGCCAGCCTCCTCTGGGGCGTTTCCCCTCCCCCTGCGGCCGGGCTTGGTGAGGGTCACCCCAGCTGGCGAGGGGAGAGGCTGATGAAAACCTCCCATCGCCAGCCCGGACCCCAGCTGCTCTCCCCGACCCCCAGCTTTCCAAGCTGGACCACCTGGAGTGGGGGGCAGTGGGGGGCGGGTAACAGCTCGGGAATCCTGGGGCAGCCACACGGCCTGGCCGTCCCTCCCAGCTGCCCACAGGCTGGGGCCGCTGCAGAAACAGGGGTCCCTGAGCCTGGTCTGGTCCCCCTGCAGGGAGGGGCACGGGCAAGCCAGCAGGATCTCAGGCCGTCGGGTCCTCGGGGCTCTGTTCCTGCGCCGGGATGGACCCCCTGCCCTTGGCGGTCCCAGGGGTGGCTCCTGCCATTCCCTCAACACACCTCTAGCACCTCCGGGGGGTGTTCAGGACAAGAGGAGCTCATTTACGTCAGACGCTGCATCAGGCAGGACCCAAGAGGGGCCCCGCGGATGCCGGCCACTGCCTTGGCCTCCCCCTCCCTTGGCAGGTGCCTCGTCCCCATGCAAGACAGCCCAAGGCGGAGCAACAGGACCAGGTCACACTCACGGCAAAGATGGCCGTGCTCCTGGCTACTCAAATGACCCCAAGTCTCAGGCTGGGAGGCAAATCCGAGGGCAGGTGAGTCCCGGGCCGTTTTTATCCCTGACAATTTAAGAGGTGAGCCCGCCCAGCACTACACCTGTGCCGCCCCCCCCAGGCCCGGCCCGGCCGCTTCGTCCTCTAAAGCAGGTTCTCAATCAGGGGTCCTGTCCCCGGGGCACGTGGCAGAGTCTGGAGGCGCTTGTGGTTGTCATGCCTTGGCGGGGGACAGGGGCGGTGCAAGCGGCATCTAGGGGTGGGGGCAGCCTGGGCCCCAGACAAAGAACTGGCCCCAAAGGCCGTCGAGTCTGCGGCGTGTGCCTGATCCTGATGGGGCCCATGAGAGGCAGGCGACAAGGACAGTCTCCCCTGCGCTGGATGCCACACTGAGACCACTGTCTGCACTGTTTTCCTAAAACTGGACTCCCCGGCTCCTACGGCCCACAGAACAGCACAGAAGCAGAGCCCCCCGGCTGGGCCTTGGGGTCTTCCACAGCCCCCGCCACGCCAGCTTCCCTCTCGCGGCGCCCGCCCTGCCCCTGCTGCTTCTCCTTGTCCACCTCCATCCAGAGCTGGGCGTTTGGCCCGACGCCCAGGTCCTCTGTTTCCCAGAGTCTCGGTCGGAGGCCTCTCAGTGCTGGAGGCCGGAAGTCCACAATCAAGGTGCCCGCAGAGTGGTTTTATTCTGAGGCCTCATCCCCTGGCTTGCAGGCGGCCGCCTTGCCCTAATCGCCTCCCAAATTTCCCGCCTCCGAAAACAATCACACTGGCGGGGGGGGGGGGGGGGGGCGGTGCGGGGGGGGGGTGCGGGGGCGGGGCGGGTGGAGGGATGGGGGGATACACACTCCCAGCTACAAGCCCTGCCCCTCCCGGGCCCTGCACCGCGCCTCCATCTCCAGAAGACCCTCCTGCTCTGGAAGATGCCTCCCCTGGGTGTTGCTCACCCTCACCCCAGGGAGCCCCAGAGGGCAGTGTCCCCCACCCCCATGGGATCAGTAAGTCTTGTCTGGGTAGAGACTAGCAGCCTCTCTCCAGGTGAGCTCGGTCCCTCCAGGAGCCACGCCTGGGGCCTGCCTCGGGTATGTGTCCCAAAGAGCTCGGCGCCCTTCCCCTGGGTCACAGCCGGCCCCTCCCCTCCTCCCCACCAAGGACGCCACACACCAGCCCTGAGCCTCTGGCCTCTGGAGAGGATAATAGAGCTCACTGCCATTAGACAAGAAGAGGACCTGGCGGCAGCACATAACAGCCTAATTTATGCTGAAATTATCGGTAATTTGGGCCATTGAAGCTCATGGGCTGATGACTGCTTTTCCCCTGAACACAGGATAAAGATGAACTCTTTAGAGTGGCTGTTTCTGGGGTTATATTTTGGTATTTTGCTTTCTTTTTAACGTGTCCACAGCTGAGATATGAGCCCCTTCTGAGGCCGAGCTCCCCTCGCGTCTAGAAACTCGAGGCAGTGCTGGGAAACAGGCTGCCGGGCGGCCCGAGGCCCAGACGGCCGGTCGGTGACGGGCGCTCAGAGGGCACCTGGCCGCCCACTGCCTGCTGACGAGTCTCTCCCTCTCGTTTGCATTTTTATTCCTTTACTTGCCTCTCCCTTGATGCCTTTAATATCTGAAAACGGTAAAGGCAAATGGAGATTTATATTTGCATTTGTTTTGGCATCACCTAACGAGATTTGAGTTTCATTTGAAGCTGTTAAAAACACATTTCAAGAATATTGGCCAGAATTAAGAAGTTGAGCTGGGAACATTCTGGAGCATTGACCCTTCCCAGTGAGGGCCAGCTCACAGCAGTCGTCAGTGGGAGACAAGTTCATCGCTGGACCCCTGACGTGGTTTTAGATGCAAGAGGGGCTCGGGGCACTGAGGCGTCTCGGGCCGCCTGGGGCCACAGCTCAGGGCGAGCGGGCGGCAGCCCCTGACCGGGCCTCGGCTGCATCGGGCCCAGGACGGTCTCCTCCCCGTGAGGGCTAAAGGGGCAGTGACCCTAGAAGCAGGGACTACATCTCAGTCGAGGGCCAGGAGGCACAAAGTGTCGGACAGTGACCGGGGCCTCGTGGGCTGCCCGGTGTCACACGGCTCAGCCTGGCGCTGCAGCGTGACAGCCACCGAGGCCACTCGTGGACGAGCCACTGAGGCCTCGTGCCAATAAAATTTCACGAAATTGGGCAGAGGGCCAGGTCTGGCCTGCGGGCCGTAGTGTGCGGACCCCATCGGCCTCCCTGGTCAGCTGTAAAGGCTGGTCCCCCAAGTTCATGCAGGTCGTCGGCTGAATTCAGTTCCGCGGTGTACGTGAAATGAATCTATCTTTCTGGGGGACAGGATTCAATCCCCCCCGCTGGGGCAGGTCCATGGGGTTCACGGCCCCTCTCTGGGCAGTTAGCGTGCTGACGGCCACGGCCACGCCCACGCAGGAGCGGCCTCTGGGGACACAGCTGCCTCCCGGGTGCCCCTCCCTGGCCTGTGACGGAGGCAGGGCGAAGGCGCGGCCGAGGGGCGATGGTGCTCCCCGGCCCAGCGAGTGAGGGGCGCAGGGGCGCAGGGCGTGGCGCGTGGGGCCGAAGCCCGTCTGTGGGACGTCACTGTCCCTCCGGGCAGCCGATGTGAGCCTTGGGGAGGCGGGTTAGGTGGCGCCAGTGCCCAGTGAGACCCAGTTCCCTCCGGTCCGGCTGCGCTGAGCATGCAGGGCCTGCGGGTACAGACCCACCACCAGGCTCTGCTTTCCCGACGGGAACTGAGCTCATCGCGATGCCCGCAGCTCCTGCTGCCAACCTGAGTCACATCCATGAAAGCCCATCCGTGACAACGAGCTCCATCGATCCGAAAAGGGCGCGGCTTCCCAGGGATGAGTTCTGAGGCTTCACGATCTTTCTCTCCACCAGCGACGTCAGCAGCGGGAGGAACAGCTGTGTCACCGCCCTCTGCCCTCCGCAGGAAACAATGACGCGCAGTCCTGACGGGGAGAGAAGAACGAGCACACACGCGAGAGCGCAGGGGTGATGACTCGCAGGTGAGTCGGGCAAAATCACTGAACATCCTACACTTGCTGATGAGGCCGGTATTAATCGACTTGTAGAACTTTGTACTTTGTTGTGGTTTCATTTCTTGCTCCCTCGCCGTGCTTGTCTTAGCTCTGTTGTATTCCCAGCTCTGCTATCTTCTTACTCTTAAAGAGGCCCCTTCATACCCCACCCCCAGGTTGCTCCACCTGAAAGTTGCCCCTCGGGCTCTGATCCGAGGGATCGTGGAAGCTGGGGATGGGGTGGGCGGAGGCGGCAGGGAGGACAGGCTGAATGCTCCCTGCGGCGGACGGGCTGAACAGGACCAGGACTGGCGAGTCCCCAGAGCCGACTCCTGGGGGCCTGATGACCCCACGGGTGGGACCCCTCCTCCTGGCACTCTCTGCCCTCAGGTGCCACCCGCTCCCTGCCGGATCTGGGAGGCCGAGCACCAGGGATGTGCCAGGGGCGAATTGCACGAAACCGTGCAGGACCAACCACTGAAACGTCTACAGGCCTTCGGATGCTTTGGTGATTTCTACACTTCCTCTTTCATTTATTTCACAAATTTCTCCTGGGAGCCAACTCAATGTCATGTTCTGAGCAGGGGTGACGGATTCCCCAGGTGACCGACACCCTTGTGGCTCACAGAGCTAAGTGAGGAGAAATTTTCTTCCGTTTGGGATGCTGGTGTGATGGCTAGAGCTATGCAGCTGTCTTAAAACCATGAGGTCACAGGCACAAGGATGGGAAGCCAACGTTCTGAGGATGAGAGAATGAGCCTGGGTCGCTGAGTACCACGGAGCTAGCCCCGAGATGATGTCCGGCCCCCCTTCCTGGGAAGAGGAATAATTCATGTCTCTGCTTTTAAGTCATTGGTGGTCCAACATGCTATTACTTGTAGCCAAAAGCGTCAGGACTGATCCACAAAGCAAAGCCTCTGAGATATTAGGATATTAGAACGAGCTTACGTGCTGATGGGAAAGATTAACAATTGGGAGAAGGGGGTGGGAGACCAAGGGGAGGGATCTTTGCTGGGGATGGAGGCATTAAATATACTTCAGTCGGGTGACAAGTGCTTTGATAGTGCAGCCAGCAGAGGTTTTTAACCCAGGCCTGGGGCAGGCGGGGGTAGGGAATACATGATCAGGGGGGCTTTCCTAGGCCTCTGTGCCAGGATCCCAAGGGTGAGCAAGAGTTGGGAGGCAAAGGGTCAGGAGAGGGGGAGGAGGGTGTTCCAGGCAGAGGGAATGGCATACGTGAGGCGCCCAGGTGAGCGGAATCACAGAGAGAAGGTCAGAGCCTATGGGAGCCTGGGTGGCAGGGCTGGGGAGGGAGGGAGAAGTGGGAGGCTTGTACCTCTTGGATGCTGTGAGAATAACTCTACCATGAACATGGGTGTGCAAATATCTCTTCAAGACCCTGCTTTCAGTTCTTCTGAGCATAGACCCAGAAGTCGACTCCTTAGATCATATGGTGAGTGTGCGTTTACTTTTTTTCAGGAACCGCCATGCTGTTTCCACAGCAGCTACACCATTTCACATCCCCAGCTGCCTGCCGACAGACACAAGTTTCCGATTTCTCCACATTCTCACCAACACTTGTTATTTCCTTTTTCTTTCTTTCTTTCTTTGTTTTTTTTTTCTGGTAGCCTTCCTAGTGGGTATGAAATGGTCTCCCCTTTTCGGTTTGCATTTCCCTAGTGATTAGTGTTGTTGAGCATCTTTTCATGTGCTTATTGGCCATTCATATATCTTCTTTATGAATGAAGTAAGGAATCTTTCTTTATTCCTTTTGTGGCCAAATAATAAATACTCCAGGGTATGGTTTGATCACAGTTTGTTTATCCATTTGTTTGGACATTTGGGCTGTTTCTACGTTTTGTCTATGATGAATAATGCTTCTGTGAACACTCCTATACATGTTTTTGTGTGGCCCTATGTGTTCATTTCCCCTGGGTCTACCCCTGGGGATGGAATTCCTGGGTCACATGGTAATTCCACATTTAACCTTTTGAGGAGCTGCCAGATTTTTCCAAAGTGGCTGCACCATTTTACATTCCCTGAATTACTTCGTAATAGCAGAATTTCACAGAACAGAAGAAACACAGAGGTTCTGGAATTGAAAAGACCAGCGGGCCAGAGGGAATATACCTTACAAACCTAGACTTGGACACAGAACAGAATTTTATTTTAGAGCTCTAAGGGCAAGGAGAAAATTCTAAAAGCTTCCAGAGAGAAGAGAAGACATTCACAGCCAGGAAACAAAACTCAGACTGACATCCGCTTCCCGTCAGCAACACGAGAAGAAAGGAGGTGACAGCAGCATCTTCAGGCCTTGGAGGGAGGATGAACCCGGATCCGGAGGCCTGGGCCCCAGAGTGACCCATTGGGAGCCTCGCCGTTAACGAGACGTGAGCACACACTGCTGACACACAACCATTAAGTCGTTCACGTTTCAACAAAAGGCATCTTGGGGACTTTCCTGGCGGTCCGGTGCTTAAGACTCTGCGCTTTCACTGCAGAGGGCACGGGTTCAATCCCTGGTGGGGGAATTAAGATCCCGCAGGCTGTGCAGCTACGGCAAAAAAAAAAAAAAAAAAAAAGACAAATGTCATCTTGAAGAAAATGAAAAGACAAACTAGTAGTTGGGGGATGTTTGCGATACACAAAACTGTGAAAGGATCAGCAAAGAGAATATGTCAAGGTTTCCCAACAGATTAATGAGAAAAATTCACCCCAACACAATGGACGAAGGACACGGGCAGGCTCTTCACAGAGCAGGAAGCACGGACGGCGATGTGCTGCAGAGAGGTGCTCCCCGGCAGCCAACGGACCAGGAGCAAACCAGACTCCACCTTACGTCTGCTCGGTCCGCAGAAGGCGCAAGGGCAGGTCGGTGTGACCTCCTCCGCTGTCAGGCAGAACACAGATGATTCTGCTTCCTTGGGATGGAATCCTCTGGTCAACCGGGACGTCCACTAGGCCTCACAGCTCCTCTGTTGAGTCACCCAAGTGGGACTTCAGCCCTGTCTTCCCGGGAGGTACGTTCCAGAATGTCCTCCGAGGCATCGTGTGTAGCAGCCAAACCGGGAAACAGCCCAAACGCCGGATGATCAGGAGTCCCTCCTGGGGAGCAGGCAGACCCTGCCTGGAAGGCTCCGGCTGGAGGCCCGGCCAGTTTGCCAGGGAGGCGGACCTGCAGGGCGCTGGGCTCGGAGGGACCGGGGTCAGGGCCGCGTCCTGCGCCCGCTCTGAAGTGCGAGTCGCCCCCCAGGACTGTGCAGCTGTACCCAGGCATGGCGGCTGCAGGTCCCACCCAGAGGCCCCGAGAGAGCCGGCCTCGGGTTCCCAGCCAGGCCGGTTCACGGCCTCCCTCCACCTCTGCCCCTGGCCTCCCTCGGCCTGGATCTTGCTCCCCGCCCTGTGTCCCCTCATCACAGCTCTGGGGGCCCTCACGCTCCTGGGCTTTGCCCTCCCCAAGGGCCTTCCCTGACCCCAGGTGTCCCAGGTGCCCCTGCTCCGCTGCAGCCCCCCTGAGCCTCCCGCCCGGGCCTTCCAGCCTGTCGGGCTTCTCTGGAGCCTCGGCCCAACGAAGGGGGCCAGCCCAGCGGGAAGTCGCCGCCTCCCCTTTCGCCAGGCCCGCCAGGCCCTGCCGCGTCTCCCACCTCCTTCCGCATGCCCTGCTCTCTGCCTTTACGCCCCCAATGGATCTTCAGGCCCAGGTTCCCAGCCTGGCACTGCTGACCCTGGGGCAGTAACTCTAGCGGCCTTCCCGGCCTCTACCCCGCCAGGGGCCAGCAGCAGCCTCCCCGCAGCGTGGCCACAAGCGTCTGCACAGGAGCAGAGCCGCTTGGGGGCCTGCAAGGAGGGCGAGCTGTGACCTGGACCCTAAGAGCTCCCGCTCGTGCGGCCCCAGCCTCACCTGTGTCCCCGACACCCACAGGCGAGCTAGGGCAGGACCCCACGGGGTGAGAGGTGAGGATGGTGCCTGTGGCCCCCGGCCCCCTCCCGGGCTGAGGACCTGGACACAGGAGCGCAGGGCCGCGTCTCCCCACCTCAGCAGAGACAGCGGGGCCTCTCCCACCCTCCTCTCTGGGGATGGAGACGGACCCGCTGCCCTCAGGGCCGGGCCTGGCGACCTTCTCCCCAGAGAGGGGTCAGCTCGCCTGCCCCTGGCACTGCCTCTGGGAGGTGCACCTTAGGCCAGGTTGGAGGGCACAGGCGGGTCAGGCAGAGGCCTCTTGATGGCCTGGGCATCCCGGCTGGTAGGACACTGTCTACCAGCTGAATCCGGTCTGGGGTGAGCATCCCCCCCGAGTGCAGAGCCCTCACCTGCAGAATCATCCCAAGGGCCACCAGAAATCCCTCCCGGTCGCCACGGCGATGCTTTGTTTTCAGAGTAAACTCCCCCAGAATGTGTTCCACGATGGAGACCAAGGTGTCCCCGGCAGGGACGGCTGCAGGAGACCACACAAGTCCTGTCTAGCACGTTGACACTTGTCTGGGCCTGCAAAGGTCACCTGGCAGCCTAAATGCCACTGAGGAGGACAGGGCTGTATCACCTGGAAGCAAGTATGCAGCCTTCTGTTTCTGCAACACAAACATCCAGCAACACCGTGATGGACAAAATGGTGCTCGTGTGTTCAAGGGATCCTGCAGAGCCAGAGCGCCAGCGACAGGCGGCCACACAGAGACACACGGGTGGCACGGGACCCGACGGAACGCAGGGTGTGGCGCTGCGTCCCCGCCCCCGAGGCTCCTGGCCGGTGTGGGGGGCGGGTCCTGAAGGTGGGGTCGGGGCTTCAGGGCGTCTGCCTGGTTCCAGGTGGGCCCCTACAAAACCTCGCCTCATCGTATCTACGCTGCGCCGCAAGTCTTTCCTTTAAGTCTGTGATTCTGGGCTGATGACCAAGTGCCCCATGTTCTCATTTTGACTTTTCTGTGCTCCAGGACCACCGACCCCTGCAGAGTGTCAGCTCCGTGGGGCGGGACCACAGGGTCCCCAGGGCCTGGCGTGTAGCAGGAGCCAAACCAAACCAAGACTCGACACGGGGTTAAAGGTAGGCCGGGCGCAGCTGCCCCCACCCCACCTCGGCCCCAACCCGTGCGCGGCCCAGGCCTCTCCCAAGAGGCCAGGTGCCCGCAGAAAATGCAGGATTAGCAGAGTTTAGGTCCAGGGTCCTGAAATGGCCCATAATAGGCCCCGGTGGGAGATGGGGGCTGGGCCGCCCGGCTGAGACGGGAGGGGGAGGGGATGATGTCTCCCTGCCCAGCTCTCGGCTGTGCCCCTCCAGGCCGGTGTGGCGCATCGGCTCCCCTGCTTGGCTGGCCCCTCTCCCAGGCTCGGGGCTGGGGAGCTCTTTGGCGTTGCCTCCCTAACGGCCTTAATAATAATGTCTCGGGTGAGCTCTAATGCGAGTAATTTTGCCTCCCACTCACAGATTTCAGAAAAAAAGCATTCAATGCCCCTAGTCCAATTTAGCAGAGAAAATAAAATTGAAAAATAATAGTAAAAATTACTGTGCAACTTTCATCAACTTTAAAAAAAAATCTGCTTGCTTACCTGTTTTCCTGAATTTCCAACGATGCGGAGGTTATGATTAATTTCTGGACAGGGTAACCTTTTTGGAAATGCACCCTCTCCACAAATAAACAGCTGCTCGTGGTAATTAAAGTAATGTCATCCTGGGCCCCAACTGCTCGTGCTGATAAGGCTAATTGACAACAGCAAGCATTAACCGCGGCTAGTCATATGTGTCTAACAGCATCACTGGTGCCTGTAATTTTCTACACGGAGGCGGTTTTACATCTGTTTCCCGTCTCTGTCTGCTTTCAGGCTTTGGACTCTGGGCTGTGCATTTCTCCGAAAAGGATCCCCTTTCTGCCTGGCACTCAATAGCCAGGTTCTCTCTCTTTTTTTTCTAACATCTTTATTGGAGTATAATTGCTTTACAATGGTGTGTTAGTTTCTGCTTTACAACAAAGTGAATCAGTTATACATATACATATGTTTCCATATCTCTTACCTCTTGCATCTCCCTCCCTCCCACCTTCCCTATCCCACCCCTCTAGGTGGTCACAAAGCACCGAGCTGATCTCCCTGTGCTATGTGGCTGCTTCCCACTAGCTGTCTATTTTATGTTTGGTAGTGTATATATGTCCATGCCACTCTCTCACTTTGTCACAGCTTACTCTTCCCCCTCCCCATGTCCTCAAGTCCATTCTCTAGTAGGTCTGTACCTTTATTCCCATCTTGCCTCTAGGTTCTTCATGACCTTTTTTTCCCCTTAGATTCCATATATGTGTGTTAGCATACGGTATTTGTTTTTCTCTTTCCGACTTACTTCACTCTGTATGACAGACTCTAGGTCCGTCCACCTCACTACAAATAACTCAATTTCGTTTCTTTTCATGGCTGAGTAATATTCCATTGTATATATGTGCCACATCTTCTTTATCCATTCATCTGTTGTTGGACACTTAGGTTGCTTCCATGTCCTGGCTATTGTAAATAGAGCTGCAATGAACATTTTGGTACATGACTCTTTTTGAATTATGGTTTTCTCAGGGTATATGCCCAGTAGCAGGATTGCTGGGTTGTATGGTAGTTCTAGTTCTAGTTTGTTAAGGAATCTCCATACTGTTCTCCATAGTGGCTGTATCAATTTACATTCCCACCAACAGTGCAAGAGGGTTCCCTTTTCTCCACACCCTCTCCAGCATTTATTGTTTGTAGATTTTTTGATGATGGCCATTCTGACCGGGGTGAGATGATATCTCACTGTACTTTTGATTTGCATTTCTCTAATGATTAATGATGTTGAGCATCCTATCATGTATTTGTTGGCAATCTGTATATCTTCTTTGGAGAAATGTCTATTTAGGTCTTCTGCCCATTTTTGGATTGGGTTCTTTTTTTGATATTGAGCTGCATGAGCTGCTTGTATATTTTGGAGATTAATCCTTTGTCAGCTGCTTCATTTGCAAATATTTTCTCCCATTCTGAGGGTTGTCTTTTGGTCTTGTTTATGGTTTCCTTTGCTGTGCAAAAAGCTTTTAAGTTTCATTAGGTCCCATTTGTTTATTTTTGTTTTTATTTCCATTTCTCTAGGAGGTAGGTCAAAAAGGATCTTGCTGTGATTTATGTCATAGAGTGTTCTGCCTATGTTTTCCTCTAAGAGTTTGACAGTGCCTGGCCTTACATTTAGGTCTTTAATCCATTTTGAGTTTATTTTTGTGTATGGTGTTAGGGAGTGTTCTAATTTCCTACTTTTACATGTACCTGTCCAGTTTTCCCAGCAACACTTATTGAAGAGGCTGTCTTTTCTCCACTGTATATTCTTGCCTCCTTTATCAAAGATAAGGTGACCATATGTGCATGGGTTTATCTCTGGGCTTTCTATCCTGTTTCATTGATCTATATTTCTGTTTTTGTGCCAGTACCATACTGTCTTGATTACTCCAGCTCCGTTTTTCTTTCTCAAGATTGCTTTGACTATTCGGGGTCTTTTGCGTTTCCTTCCAAATTGTGAAAATTTTTTGTTCTAGTTCTGTGAAAAATGCCAGTGGTAGTTTGATAGGGATTGCATTGAATCTGTAGATTGCTTTGGGTAGTAGAGTTATTTTCACAATGTTGATTCTTCCAAGAACATGGTATATCTCTCCATCTATTTGTATCATCTTTAATTTCTTTCATTAGTGTCTTATAATTTTCTGCATACAGGTCTTTTGTCTCCTTAGGTAGGTTTATTCCTAGATATTTTATTCTTTTTGTTGCAGTGGTAAATGGGAGTGTTTTCTTAATTTCACTTTCAGATTTTTCATCATTAGTGTACAGGAATGCCACAGATTTCTGTGCATTAATTTTGTATCCTGCTACCTTACCAAATTCATTGATTACCTCTAGTAGTTTTCTGGTAGCATCTTTAGGATTCTCTATGTATAGTATCATGTCATCCGCAAAACAGTGGCAGCTTTACTTCTTCTTTTCTGATTTGGATTCCTTTTTTTTCTTCTCTGATTGCTGTGGCTAAAACTTCCAAAACTATGTTGAGTAATAGTGGTGAGAGAGGGCAACCTTGTCTTGTTCCTGATCTTAGTGGAAATGGTTTCAGTTTTTCACCATTGAGGATGATGTTGGCTGTGGGTTTGTCATATATGGCCTTTAGTATGTTAAGGAAAGTTCCCTCTATGCCTACTTTCTGCAGGTTTTTTTTGTGTGTGTGTGGTACGCGGGGCTCTCACTGTTGTGGCCTCTCCTGTTGCGGAGCACAGGCTCCGGACGCGCAGGCTCAGCAGCCATGGCTCACGGGTCCAGCCGCTCCGCGGCACGTGGGATCTTCCCAGACCAGGGCACGAACCCATGTGCCCTGCATCGGCAGGCAGATTCTCAACCACTGCGCCACCAGGGAAGCCCTCTGCAGGTTTTTAAAATCATAAATAGGTGTTGAATTTTGTCGAAAGCTTTCTCGGCATTGATTGAGATGATTGTATGGTTTTTCTCCTTCAGTTTGTTAATGTGGTGTACCACATTGATTGATTTGCGTATATTGAAGAATTCTTGCATTCCTGGGATAAACCCCACTTGATCATGGTGTATGATCCTTTTAATGAGCTGTTGGATTCTGTTTGCTAGTATTTTGTTGAGGATTTTGGCATCTATTTTCATCAGTGATATTGGCCTGCAGTTTTCTTTCTTTGTGACATATTTGTCTGGTTTTGGTATCAGGGTGATGGTGGCCTTGCAGAATGAGTTTGGGAGTGTTCCTCCCTCTGCTATATTTTGGAAGAGTTTGAGAAGGATAGGTATTAGCTCTTCTCTAAATGTTTGATAGAATTCTCCTGTGAAGCCATCTGGTCCTGGGCTTTTGTTTGTTGGAAGATTTTTAATCACAGTTTCAATTTCAGTGCTTGTGATTGGTCTGTTCATACTTTCTATTTCTTCCTGGTTCAGTCTCGGAACAGGTTCTCTTTTGAAAGGTGGAGAACAGAGCACAGATAGAACATTTCGTGTTGGCTAGTTTTTAAAATAAAGAACATCGGGTCCAATGAAATCAGCACATCCTAGGATTTGGCGTTTATTATCATGGACACACTCTGATATCATGGATGAAACAGATGCTCAGAACTCAGATGCAGGATTCACCCAAGAAATATCACAATAGAAAAAGAAAGGCCTCCCCCGTTTTTTTTAAATAGCATGTTTCAAAGTTTTATTTTTACTGTTATTGAGAGTGCTACAAAGAACTGTTTTCTTTCGTTTGTGTTTTTTGGCTGCACTGGGTGTTTGTTGCAGCATGCGGGGCTCTTCGTTGCAGGCTTCTCTCTAGTTGTGGCGCACAGGCTCAGTAGTTACAGTGTGTGGGCTTAGTTGCCCCACGGCATGTGGGATCTTACTTCCCCGACCAGGGATTGACCATGTGTCCCCTGCATTGGAAGGTGGATTCTTAACCACTGGACCACAGGGAGTGTCCCAAGAAAGGCCCTTTTAAAAACGCAGTTTTCAATTCACTTGAGTGGCCTTAATAATTGTTCCTGACATATGAAGAAGCAGAACAAGCAGAGGATAGACAAGACCATGAAAAACTGAGCGCAATAGATACATTAAAATGCAAATCATGGGTAAGACTAGGTGATGAAATTGCAGGTGACCTTTTTTTCTTTGTGCTTCTCTTTATGTTCTGCAGTTTCTGTAATGAGCTTGCATTGCAGCTGTAATCAGAGGGAAAGGGTTTTATGAGTTATTTCATGTTGGCTTTTGTCTTTCAGTCCACTCTACATAAACTGTTAGGTTATTTTCCCTGAAAAATCATGTCATTCCCTGTTAAATAAATAAACAACAAAAAAAGAAAGGCCCTGAAATCCAATATACTTTAAAAAAATTAATTCATTAATTTATTTGGGGCTGTGTTGGGTGGGTCTTCGTTGCCGCACATGGGCTTTCTCTAGCTGCGGCGAGCAGGGGCTACTCCTCATTGTGGTGCGTGGGCTTCTCACTGTGGTGGCTTTTCTTGTTGCGGAGCATGGGCTCTAGGCGTGCAGGCTTCAGTAGTTGTGGCACACAGCCTCAGTAGTTGTGGCTCTCAGGCTCTAGAGCGCAGGCTCAGTAGTTGTGGCGCACAGGCTTTGTTGCCCCTCAGCATGTGGGATCTTCCCGAACCAGGGACAGAACCTGTGTCCTCTGCATTGGCAGGTGGATTCTTAACCACTGTGCCACCAGGGAAGTCGCAATACACTTTTTAAAGAAAGCAAAACAACCAAATACATTTTTATACCACCAGAAATTCTATGAAAATGAAGTGTTTAAAATCCCCATCAAGGAAACTTCTCACATGGGTGTTTGCTCTGCTGGCATCATCTCTCCACCCTGGCATGGAGGGAGCTCTGAGGGGCAGAGGCAGCATCTACGTGGATCATAGCAAACAGAAGCTGGTGCTGAATTTCATCCCTGAGGCAGAATATTGGTGAAAGTTCTGGGACAGAGTAGTCTAACAAGGAAGATCTCTGAAGCAAGCTTTCCACGGTGGTCCCTGTACCCCTACGGACCTGGAATCATTGAGGGGGTAGTGTTTCAGAGAGAAAACCTGGGCTTCCCCTAGGTTTAAAAAGAATATGTCAAGATTCAAGCAGAAAGGAGGGCGATAGGGGTGCACTGGAGTGACTTGCCATCAGTGCCCCTCAGATCTGCTTTACCAGGCTGGGGGCTCCACCTGCTGTGAATGTCGGCTGTTAACCTCTCAGTGCCACCCCTTCTCTTGGAGAGGTGCCCTCAGCTGATAGAAATTGCGTTTCCCCACCCCGCGCAGCAGTGGCCAGAGCCAGTGACTGACTGACCCAGGCATAAAAGACCAGCCTCGTAATCGGTATGCCCCAAGATATGGCTGTGGAAAAGACAATCTTCCTAGCTCAGTGGCCAGAGCCAGTGACTGACTGACCCAGGCATAAAAGACCAGCCTCGTAATCGGTATGCTCCAAGATATGGCTGTGGAAAAGACAATCTTCCTAGCTCAGGGTGTCAGAGGTCAGGGTCCAGGGCTGGCAGAGAAGCTGGAAATGTAGGGGAGAAATTCTGGAAGCAAGAGAGATGCAGAAAGAGTAAGACCCAGAATCTGAGTATAAACTCTGCCCAGGGGAATTCCCTGGTGGTCCAGTGGTTAGGACTTGATGCTTTCACTGCCCTGGCCCGGGTTCAATCCCTGGTAGGGGAACTAAGATCCTACAAGTTGCATGTGTGGCAAAAAAATCCAAAGAAACCAAAAAAACCCACCCTCCCCAGATCCCTAGATAACCACCAAACAATACATGCATAGCAGAGACCCGAGGGAACTCGGTAAAAAAGCAGGCAGATATGAGAGAGGGTTCTACCCTTGAAAGACATAAGTGCATAAGGGTGATATTCATAAGTCTTCTACTCTTTTGACTGGATATATCCCCCAGCTTATACAGAGCTTAGTGGCAGAAAGCTGAAGCCTTACTGGTTTGAGGTGTCAGAGGATAGAGTGTGGGCTGGCAGAGCAGCTAGAAAATTAGGTGTTAACCTCCCAAATAAGGGGGCTACAGAAGGGCCGAGCTTCCAAATTTGAAAATAAATTCTGTTAAGTAAGCAGAGGGCAGGCTACAAAGGCTACAGCTGGAAGCTGAAAAACTGAGCAGAAATGTCAGCTGCTACATACTGTGGAGGAGACAGACTTTACAGTTTCAGACCAGTCAAGTTAACTGCCTATAGAGCAAAACCAACACTCTTCAGAAGAACATAACAGAATCCAAAGTTGTTACAAAATATTACCTACACTGTCTAGTTATTAACAAAAAAATAACTAGACATATAAAGCAACAGGAACTTGCGATCCATATTCAGGAAAAAGGCAGTCTACAGAAACTGACCCCAAATGGACCCAGAGGTTAGATTTAGCACATAGACTTCGAAGCAGCTATTATAATATAAATATGCTCAAAAAATTAAATAAAATATGATTAAATAGTTAAAGGAAAACATAGTCTTAATCAGTAAACAGATGGCAATACAACAGAGAAAAGGGAACTACAGAAAAGAATCAAATGGAAATTCTAGGGGCTTCCCTGGTGGCACAGTGGTTGAGAGTCCGGACGCCTGCCGATGCAGGAGACACGGGTTCATGTCTCGGTCCGGGAAGATCCCACATGCCGTGGAGCGGCTGGGCCTGTGAGCCATGGCCACTAAGCCTGTGCGTACGGAGCCTGTGCTCCGCAACGGGAGAAGCCACAGCAGTGAGAGGCCCGCATACCGCAAAAAAAAGGAAATTCTAGAGTTGAAAAGTAAAATAACAAATGAAAACTTCACTAGACAGGCTTAACAGCTTATCGGAGATGGCAGGAGAAAGAATCTGTGAACTTGAAGATAGATAAATAGAAATTAACCAACCCATAAAGCACAGAGGAAAAAGACTGAAGGAAAAGGGACAGAGCCTGAGAGGCCTGTGGGATGATATCAAGCAGTCCAACACACATGTAACTGGAATCCCAGAAGGAGAGGCGAGGATGAGAGGGGAGGGCATGGGAGGGAAAAGGAGAAAATCAGAAAAAAAAAAATATGAAGAAATAATGATCCCAAATTTCCCAAACTTTGGCACATCACAGACAAACCGCTAAAAGCCAAAGCCAAAGAGAAAATCTGGAAAGCTGTAAGAGAAAAAACCAACACACTACATACAG
Organism: Kogia breviceps; assembly: GCF_026419965.1. Classification (NCBI taxonomy): domain Eukaryota; kingdom Metazoa; phylum Chordata; class Mammalia; order Artiodactyla; family Physeteridae; genus Kogia; species Kogia breviceps. The sequence goes on along the minus strand of NC_081316.1, from coordinate 18,114,036 downwards.
GGCAACAACACTGTGTGTTCATCAAGTAATGGAACAATATATGCAAAGTGCTGAAAGAAAACAAAAGCGTGCAAAAGAATGACACTGGACCCCTATCTTATATTACTCACAAAAAATTAACTTGAAATGAAGTAAAGACTTACGTAAGACCTGACACATAAAACTCCTTGAAGAAAACATAGAGAAAAGGCTCCTTGACATTGGTCTTGGCAATAATTTTTTGGATATGATACCAAAATCATAAGCAACAAAAGCAAAAATAAACAAGTGGGACTATATCAAACTAAAAAGGTTCTGCACAGGACGTCCCTGGTGGCACAGTGTTTAAGAATCTGCCTGCCAATGCAGGGGACACGAGTTCGAGCCCTGGTCTGGGAAGATCCCACATGCCGCGGAGCAACTAAGCCCGTGCGCCACAACTACTGAGCCTGCGCTCTAGAGCCTGCGAGCCACAACTACTGAGCCCATGTGTTGCAACTACTGAAGCCCATGCGCCTAGAGCCCATGCTCTGCAACGAGAAGTCACCGCAATGAGAAGCCCTCGCACTGCAACAAAGAGTAGCCCCTGCTCGCCGCAGCTAGAGAAAGCCTGTGCACAGCAATGAAGACCCAATGCAGCCAAAAACAAACAAATAAATAAATAAAACAAAAAGGTTCTGCACAGCAAAAGAAACAACTGGCAAAATGAAGAGGCAACCTACAAATGGGAGAAAATACTTGTAAACGATATATCTGATAAGGGGTTAAACTACAAAAGATTTAAGGAACTCATAGAACTCAACAGCTAAAACCTAAATAATCCAAAAGGGGGCAAAGGACCTGAATATACATTTTTACAAAGGTATACGAATGGCCAATAGGTACGTGAAAAGGTGTTCAATATCACTAATCATCAGGGAAATGTAAATCAAAACTACAGTGAGATATCATCTCACACTTGTTAGAAAGGCTATTATCAAATAGACAAGAAATAAGTGTTGGTGGGGATGTGGAGAAAAGGAAACCCTTGTGCACTGTTAACGTAAACTGGTGCAGCCAATACGGAAAACTATGAGGCTTCCTCAGAAAATTAAAAATAGAACTAACATATGACCCAGTAATCCCAATTCCGGGTATGTACCGGAAGGAAATGAAATCACTATCTCATCATATACGGCGCTTGCTATGTTGTGGTACGTTCCTTCTATACCCAGTTTGTTGAGAGCTTTTATCATGAAAGGAAGTTGAATTCTGTCGAATGCTTTTTTCTGCATCTACTGAGATCACCGTATGTTTTATCCTTCATTCTATTAACATCTATTAACATCAGGTGTGTATTCTTGTGTGCTCCCTGCCCCCCTCCCCCATGCTCCCACAATCCCATACTCATTGCAGACCTGTTTTCCCTTGGTCACCCATTTGTGCTTTAATGTGACCACATTTTATATACTTTCCAGAAAATGCCATTTTGTCTCAATGATGTCCTGCAGATACCCCTTCAGGTCAACTGAGCAAGTGCTAAGGGATTATCCTTTATCCTGCTTAGAATTCCAAACACAACTTCAATCTGAGGAATCATGTCTTTTCTAATTCTGGAAAATTACCAGCTAATACATGCTAACATTTGTTCAACTATTGCTTCTCCACAATCTTCTGCAACTCTCCTTAGACCATGTTACAGCCTCTTGATCCATCCTCCAAACCCTGCAAGTTCTCTCATCATTATCTTCTCGTCATGCAAGGTTCTGGCTGAAGTTCTCAGAACTATCTTCTAATGCATCAGTTCTCTACTTATGTCCAGAGTTAATCCTGTCTATTGAGGGTTTTTCTTTTAATTTCAATGACTGTATTTTTCATCTCCCAAGATTTCTAATTTTTTTCCCCCTCCACTTCTTCTAGATGTTTTGTTCATAATTTTGTGTTTCTTTGGGTGGGGAGGAGTATCTTCATTTCCATGTATCTTCATTCCTCTCCTTGAGCCTCCTAAACATCATCTGTCTTTATCAAACTATTCTATAAAATTAGTTTCATCTGAAGTGGATCCTAAATATTGAGTTGGATAATTTTTTGATAACATTAGAATTCCGTTACGTATTTTGGAATTTGGTGTTAAGGTCTTCTCAGGTGGCATGGTTTTCTTTTTCTTTCTCCCTCTGCGTTCACTGTTTTGTCTAATGATTTTATGGTTGTCTGCCCTGGCTCCAAACCATCTCCTGTGATGCAGTCATCAACTGTGGGGGCAGGCTGACCCAGGCTCGGGTCCCCAGCTGCTCGGTGACAGCTACAGCCCCAAGCAGAGGTCGGCTCCCTTTTCCCGTTCGTTTCACAAGCGAGTGAGCCCACTGCAGACCCCCACCTGCGTGGACCTCTGTGAATAGCTGTTATCCTGCCGCAGCGCCTCAGTTCCCAGGGGCCACCGCCTGTTTCTAGACCTGGATCTTCAACCCTTCTCTCCAGTTCCCATCTACTTCGTTTCTGGTCCTGTGAGATGTTTTCCTTATTTTGGAGTCCAGCAACGCCTTTCCAGTTTTCTCTTTTCAACGTTCTGGACTGTGTCTAATGTACCAAGTTTATCTTGTGGCAACGTTGAGATCAGGTGGCAGACGTACTCTGTCAACTTGACTAAACGTTCAAATCATTTTTTAAAAGCTACCTAAAACTCCAGAGCATCAAACGCTCCCAGGAGTCTCCTGTAAGGACCATATGATCCATCTGAAGGGTCTCAGTGAAGCTTAGTAACAAGCATCTGTCTCCACTGTCCTTGTTATTACTCCCAACCCACCTGATACATTTCAGATGCCTAAGTCATCACCCTGGCCAGTGCATTTGCCCCCGACCAGCTCATCCTTTTGCGAAGCCACTGGCAACTGTTTTAGCCGTTGGACCACCTAAGCTAGTGTCCACACTCTCCCCCAGCCAAGAAATGAGCGAGCCACAGCCCCCAAGCTCCATCTCACCACTTGCTTTCCTGGGCCACTCCAGCTGCCACTGTGCGGGCTGGGCTCGCCAGGAAGCAACACTGACACAGAGTTAGGAATACAAAAGGCTTACCTGTCTGTGAAAGGAGAAGGGGAGAAGTTAGGTTGGATGGGTGCTGTCAGCCTGTGATGTAGACACAGTCATTCTCTTTCAGCCCAACGGGGAGAGGGAGCCCTGGGGCAAAGATCATTATCTGGAGAAGCCCCATATTTGGGAGAAATTGCTAGCCCTTTGTACGACCATCACGTTCAGTGATGGGCTGAGGGCCAGGAGAGCATGACTTAGGCCAGAAAGCTGAGCAGACCTTGAAGGAGCTCTTAGCTTGAGGTTGTCAGCCAATCCCATTCGTTGAAGACGGACAACCAGTCCTTTCCAAGCAAAGTAGCACGTCTCTGTTGTCTGTTACAATCAGGTATAATTCTATTTTACCCCTCTATTAACTTCTAGTTGCACATTCTTTTAGTGGTGACCCTAAAGAGTACAGCATGCATCCTTATTAGAGGGTTATTAGTACTTTCAATTAATTAGATGATGCCAGGACCTTGAAGGCAAACTGTTTACTTCCTTCTGCCTTTTGCCTTTTGTACTGCAGGAGAACTTTAAAAAAAAAAAAAATTGAAGTTAATTCGCTAGTGAAATTAGACATTTGCTCATTCGTTTAAAAAACCTTTTGGGGGGCTTCCCTGGTGGCGCAGTGGTTAGGAATCCGCCTGCCACTGCAGGGGACACGGGTTCGAGCCCTGGTCTGGGAGGATCCCACATGCCGCGGAGCAACTAAGCCCGTGCGCCACAACTGCTATGCCTGCACTCTAGAGCTTGTAAGCCGCAACTACTGAGGCCTGTTGCCTAGAGCCCGTGCTCCGAAACACGAGAAGCCACTGCAATGAGAAGCTTGCACACAGCAACGAAGATAGCCCCCGGTCGCTGCAACTAGAGAAAGAACTTTTACATTTGGGGTCTTATGTTTCAATCTTTAATCTATTTTCCAGTTGATCTTTGGGTATAAGGGCCCAGTGTCTTTCTTTTGTGCGTGGATGTCCACTTTTCCCAGCACTATCTTAATTCAAGTGTATTTTCAACCCCACAAGACACTTATATTCATTTCTTTTTACAACTTCTTTCCTTTTCTGGTGCTCTCAATTCTGGTTGCATTGTTAGGCTTCCATCTGGGAGCATTTCCTTCTGGCTGGAAAACTTCTTTCAGTGCATCTCTACTGGAGTTGAAATGTTTTTGTTTTTCTGAAAATATTTTTATTTTGCTTTCACTTTGGAGAAAAATTTGCTAAGTATTCTAGGCTGGCACCTTTTTCTTTTGGCATATAATGTCATTCCATGTCTTCTGGCTTTCATTTCTGTTGAAAATAACGTCTATTAAAGACAAAGTCTTTTTCTCAGGTGCTTTCAGATTTTCTCTTTGGGTTTTTGTTTGTTTTTTACGGTATGCGGGCCTCTCACTGCTGTGGCCTCTCCTGTTGCAGAGCACAGGCTCTGGACGCGCAGGCTCAGCGGCCATGGCTCACGGGCCCAGCCACTCTGCGGCACGTGGGATCTTCCCAGACCGGGGCACAAATCCGCGTCCCCTGCATCGGCAGGCGGACTCTCAACCACTGTACCACCAGGGAAGCCCTCTCTTTGGTTTCTGATAGCCTTACTATGACTACCATAGAGCACTAGTTGTGGTTCTCTTTGAATTTATCCTCCTTGGGCATACACAGAATTTCTTAAATCTATAGCTTAAGTCTTTGATAGCTTTGGTGTCTCTTCTACCCCATTCTTTCTCCTTCCCTTTCTGGGACTCCAAATACATGCATGTTACGTTTTTACTGTATCCTTTATTTCTCTTAGGTGCTGTTCTGTATTTTCAATCCTTTTCCTCTCCTACTTGTCTGAATGTTTTCTACAAACCTACATTAAGTCCATAAATCTTAACTTCTGCTTTGTCCAATCTGCTTTTAAATTCATTTATTGGGTTTTAAATTCCAATTACTGTATGTTTCAGTTTTAGAATTTCCATCTGAAATTTTTTTTGGCAGGGGGGATGGATTCCAGTCCTTTAGTGATAATCTATTTTATTGACTATATTAATCACATTTTAAAGTCTAAAAATACTTGGCATGTTTTGTCTCTTGGCACGTCTAAGAAACTTTTATTGAAAACCAACATTGTGTATGAAAAATGGTAGTGGCTTTGGGTGGTGTTTTGAAAAATGGTAGTGGCTTTGGGTGGTGTTTTCCTTGAGAGGGAATTTGTTTCTTCTGGTAAGACTGGTCTTTGCTCTTACTTCTAGGCTGTGGTCCTTTGGTGGTTTTGCTGTTTACCAGTCCCTCCTCCTTGAGTCCCTAAGCTCCAATCCTGCTTCCCCACCACTTAGCTGTCTAGACTCTTCTTAGCTGCTATTTTCTACATGGCTTTTTGGCATCTCTCCCTGCACAATTCAGGACTCATCAAAAGGCCTTGAGAGAAAGAGCAGTGAACGTCAGGCTCACTTTATGATCCTCTTTTCTCCAGGATCTTGTCCCTTCTGTCTTGGCTTCTTCCGTCACCCTTCACTCCAAGGCCTCCCCAGCCCTGCAAGGCTGCTGAAAGCTCAGAGCCTCTGCTTTCTGCTGGGCCTCATGTTACTTAATCAGCCAAAGCCAAAAGGGGAAAAGTGGTAACGAGTATCAGATTCACTTCAGTGTATTTCTCCTCTGAGCACCTGTGGCCTTGTTTGCTCTCCAGTGCCTTCAAAGAGCTACTTTTATTATTTATTTATTTATTTATTTATTTAATTTGCCTGGGCCATGCAGCATGCAGGATCTTAGTTCCCCAACCAGGGATCTAACCCACGCCCCCTGCAGTGGAAGCGCAGAGTCTTAACCACTGGACCGCCAGGGAAGTCCCAAAGAGCTAGCTTTTTAACACTTGTTGTTGGCAGGATGTTTAATCTGATAAAACCACTCATAGCTGGAAATGGAAGTGCTGTTCCTTGCATTTCTAGTAATTACGATTGGCTGCTACAATTTATAGTTTGATGCACAGTCCTTAAACGGTGTTTTTAACTCTAAATTTTGCTTTGCCTCATACTGTCATGTTTTGTTTGCATTTCCCACTTTTTCTATTCATTTATTTTCAGCCTTTGTCATTTTTATGACTTTCATATAAACAACATACTGCTGGGTTTTATTTTCAACCCCAGTCTGACCATGCCTTTTAAAGAGAATCTAGATGTAGTGTAGCAACTTACATCCTTTCTTTTCTTTGTTTGGGGGTGGGGGCGGATTAGGGGAAACTCTCTCTACCCCAAAGCTCAGAAATAAGTGAAAATTAGCACTTGGGAGACACATGGAGAAAACCGAGTTAGAAAGTCTAACCAGAGATGTGTGACGAAATGGGCCTGCCAACCCCTCACTCCTGACTCAGACAGCTGCATATCTAACCACTAGCAGAGCTGGACAGCGTACACACAGACAACAGACCAGAGCACACTCCTCTGCAGGCCAGCAAATGCAAGGAAGAGCACGTGAGGCTCTTGAAACAAAGCGTAGATCCTGAGTCAACCAGATAAATCACTGTAACCTCCCCTGAGACTGAGAGATGAGGGAAAGAGAGGCCAAGAGTGTTAACTCCAGCATTAAGATTCCACAGAGAAACCCGAGACCCGCAACTGCCCCTCACGTTGCTCAGTGCTTCATCCCTTTCACCCATTAGACTTAGCCATTAAGCCAGGGTCAGTAGCTGGGCCCCTAAGAAGGTGCTGGGCCCACTTTCATGCCACTCCCTCAATGCTGCCCGTTTATTATCTTAATGTAACAAGAGCTTGGTGAGAGCCTTAGAGGAGACAGTAAATACTGCCCCCTCCCCCGCCGGCCTTTAACTCTCTAAAGCATCCCTCTGGGAAATAAAACACAGCAAATGGATTCAAAATACTCATTTTATTAATGAGCCTGTCTCGAAGGACACGGCTTGGATGCTCCCTAATACTTGACCCCTAGGTTAAAGGCACCCACCTGCTCACAGGAAGCACTCGACAAACACAGGCCTCTCCCCACACAAGGACAAAAGCCTCCTGTATGAAAAGGGCAACCCAGAAGGCAGCTTCTCCATGGGCAGGCAAAGCCACACTAGATTCCAGAAAACACTAACCCAGGCACGCCCAAGATCCTGTTCCCAAATCCCTCTTCTGCTGGAGAGGAATGGCAATTCCATGATTGCTTATGTGACATGGGGAATGAGTTCTCCTCAACAGTGTTCATTTTTCTCCTTTCCCTTATCTTAAGGAAAAAAAAAAGGTATAAATTACGTATAATATAACGCATAGGTTTTAAGTGTAGAGTTCAGCGAATTCTGACAAAAGTCTACACTCGTGTAACCAAGATCACAAGGCAAGACGCAGATTTCCATATTCCTTTCTTTCTTACCAATCCCTCCACCCACCCCCCCTTCTCCTTCAGGACCAAACAATGTTGATTTTCAGCACCATCCATCAGTCTGGCCAGTTCTAAAGCTTCATATAAAGACATACAGTACGTACTCCATGTGTCCTGCTAAATGTATTTTTGAGATTCATACAACATGCTGCATTTATAATAGTTCATCCCTATTTATTGCTGAGAGATTTCTATTCTATTAACATACTACAATCTGCTTACCCATTTTCCTGCTGTTGGACATGTTTTTGATCTTTCATTATTATGAACAAATTGACAACAAACATTTTGTTCGTCTTGTGGACATACATTGAGTTCTACTAGCTCCACATTTTCATCAGTATCTGGTACTCTTGGTCTTCTTAATTTTGGCCATTCTGCTGGATGGGAAATGGTAGATTTTTGCGATTTTAATTTGCATCCCCTAACGACTGATGCCTTTAAGCAACTTCTCACGTGTATCTTCTTTGTGATGATCTGTTCAAGTCTCTTGCCCATATATTAAATTGGGTTTTTCATCTCATTTGTGATTTGCATTTTTCTATTTTCTGGATATGAGTCCTTTGTCAGGACACACAGAGATTACTTTTTTCCTGGGAGTCCATGGCCTACCTCATCATTTTGAAGGACACAAAAATGTTATTTTGATGGAAGCCCCATGTCTTTTCCCTTATGATTTGCGCTTTGTGTCCTAAGAATTCTTTGCCCGTTCCAAAGCTGATTAGGTATTTTTGTTTTCTTCTAGAAGCTTGTGTAAATGCTTATGGTTTTAGACCTATCATAGATTTTGTTTTGTCTCTTGGCCGCGACATGTAGCTTACGGGATCTTAGTTCCCTGACCAGGGATTGAACCCGTGCCCTTGGCAGTGAAAGCACGGAGTCCTAACCACTGGACCTCCAGGGAATTCTCCCTACCATCTATTTTGTATTAATTTTTGTATATGCTGTTTGAGAGGACTCAAGGTTAATTTCTTCCCATACAGATATCCAGCTGCTGGTTGAGAAGACTTTCCTTTCCCATGTATTTGTGGGGTCTATTTCTGGATTCTATTCCATTTCATTGATCTATTTCAGGGGTCAGCAAACTTTTTCTGTAAGGGCCAGACAGTAAATATTTTGCAGTTTGCAGGCCATGCGGCCTCTGTTGCAACCACTCAACCCTGCCAGTGAGTCATGAGAGCAGCCAACCGACGGTCGGGTCAGGGAGCAAGAAGGGGCCTTCCCACAAGTCCCTCAAAAGTCTCTACTCCGGTAAGCTTCTCAAACGTTTCTCATACATACGTTGGTCTGCTTTGAAACTGTCTTGTAGCTGTCAGGCTTTGTCCATCGCTACGCCTGTAACGTTTCTATTGTTCTACTGGCTATTAAACACTTGATGTTTCACAGTCTCCACTCACTGCTCTACTCTGAAATCAAATTGACAAATTCTAAGGAAAAAAAATACCAGAAAGATTTGTTTGGGAGTGCACTGTAACAGCTAGCATTAATTGAGCATTTACACAGTCGAGCATTGTTCTGTTATATATTTAAATGTGTTACACTTGATCTTCACAACTCTGTCACTTGCTGGCTGAGCATCCTTGGACAAGACTATTTAACTTCTGTGTCCCTCTGACGCACGTGTGAAATGAGGGTAACTATCTCACAAAATTGCTGTGAAAAAAAGTTAATGCACATAAAGCTTTTAGATCAGTGCTTTAAGAACTCAGTTTTCTGCTAACAAGTGGAGAATTGTACAGGAGAAACAAAACAAAACCACTCAATGCCTTACGTAAGGCAGTATGAAACAGTCAGCTGAGGGGTCCCTGCCTTTAAGCATTTATAACCCACCTAGGGTAATAAATTCAAAGGGAGCACTGTGTCGTCTGTTCATTAGGTAAGTAATGAACGATCGGTACAGACGGTAAGGGCAAAGCCAGCACGCACGGATTGCTGAAAATGAATGGCCGAGCCAAAAAGGTATCAGTAAGGATGGGAACAGGATCCAGAGAGAAGAAACCGAATCGAAGGAAAGAATAAACACCGGCTATGGAGCGAGACAAGGAACACGACTCCTGGCCTGTCACCGTGGTGCAAAAGCAGTGGCCAATGGACAAACGAAGGGACGTAGCTCCGTCCCAAGAAAACCACCTGTAAACACAGGTGTTGGCCCAGAGCTGGCACGTGGGAGGTAGCCGACCCTGAAGCTGAAAAATGACTAAATCCATCTGCCTGGAGTGAAGGTGCTTGAGTTTTCCGGAGGTTCAGCTTGTAAGCAGAACCACAGGCTCAAAGCCAGGATTTAGAAAGCCCGGTAGGTGACCTTAGGGGGTTGAGAAGTGAGGAGACAGCACATACTAACATTTATGAAGTGTTTACAGTAAGGCAAGAACTATTCTATGTGCTTTAGGTCCATGAACTTTGTGGCTGTGGTTTCCCCATCGGACAGAAAAAGCAGCTGAGACAAAAAGCAGCTCTCCATCCCGGGTGGGTGGGGCGGCCTGTGAGGGAATGCCAGCCCCGGCCCGGAGCCCACGGCTCTGAGCGCTCAGCAGGGCCTGCGGTGTCCGGGGGCCCAGACGTGTGTGCCCAGACTCGCACAGGGGGACGTGGTGACTAGCTGGCTCTGGGGGATTGATAACAACCAGGGGGACGCTTGCGTATGCGAACAGGAGGAGGAGGGAAAAGGAGCAGCTGTGACATGGCATCACATTCTAAACACCACTATGGAACACCTGAGAAATTTTACCTCCAATGTTACCTCCTGGGGCCAGATGCCAAAACCCCAGGCTGGGGAGGTGCTATACATGGAGGACAGACACAGCATAAGCTCGCAGCAGATCCCCGGAACAAAGTGCGTGGAACCCCTGCGCGTCGGCCTCTGGCTGCTCCCGCCGTTTGGGCAGGACAAGCCCCCGAGTCCGCGGACAGTGGGCTCTTCCTGGGGGCAGCTGCCCAGCCTCCCCGGCGCACGATCTGGTGCATGCAGCAAGAGAGCTGGTGTCAGGAAGCCTGACCCATCAAACACCAATGGTGGTTCTCTCATTAAGGCCCCACACCCTGTCTAGTTATTAAAGCCCAAGCAAGGTACGAGAAGACTTCTAGAAACAAAGAATCAGGCTTTATTCTGTTGACGTTTTTTAATACAGGTATGGTGTCATAGACATTTGTTAGTCCCGCATTCAGGATGGCCAACCCACAGAAATGAAAGTAGAAACTCCGTGAGCTTGTGCTCGCTCCTGCCCCCGGGGCTGGCACCCTCCCACCCCCAACAGCCTTGGAGCTGCCCACCCGTGCCCCATCCCTGCCACGCGAGCCGGGCAGAACAAAACACCACCCCAAGGAGAAACCCTGAGTGCCCTTTCATCAGCAGTGGGCGGCATGAAATAAGACACCGTGTTTACCTTGGGTGGGATGGAGAAGCCAAGCAAATCCAGACAGTACAGGGGCAGCGCGGGCACCCCTGGAGCCAGGCCGGTGCCCGCAAAGCTCTCCACCAGGCGAGACTAGAGCGCGCCGTCCCTCCACAGTCCCCGAGGTCCAGGCCGCATCAGTCAGCATCCTTGAGACAAGTGAAGGGCGCCCCGTCCTCTGGCAGTGCTAGAGTCCTGGGGAGAGCACCCGAGGACAGTGTCTTCCGAGAGGAGCTCCCAACAGAAAGGGTCCCTGAGGAGGCGCGCACAGGCCAGGCACAGCAGCCCTGCCGTCTGTCCCAGGGGCACTGCCGACTCCACTGTCCTTGAGGGCTAGGTCTGCCTCGGGAAACCTCATGAAGGGTTTCCACACCATTTACAATGGAAAAGTAAATCAGAAATAAGGCATTAGACATTTGATTTTTTTATTTCCATATGCAATGTAATGTTTAGGCACGCTGCTTGGGATGCTATTTCTAAAAAAATCGTTGGCCATTTTTCAGAATATCCTTTTGGTTTTAAATACTGGTCAGGAAAAACAAATGATGTAAAAATACGTGAATAATTTTCTATTACAGAAATGAAAAACTGATTTGCATCTAAAAGTGCAGGAGGTGAAGTAATTTAACCCTTTCACCAGACAATATGGCAATATACAATATATTGCTTCAGCTGTTTGAGAAGGCTGTGATGTATTTTTATACTGACATAGAAAATTATAAATTACATTGAATTAGTATCCATAATCACTATATATGTACACAAACCAGTTCTTAAAAAAAAATACACTGGTTTAGAATTTACGAGTGAAAACCTCACAAGGTACAGTAAAACAATTAACATGCTTAGGTGCCGGATTTTGATTTCTAGTTTAAAAATACTAGCCTGTAAAATGAACGCACTCTAATTCCATTAGCAGCACGAGCATTTTTCCACTGACTTGCCTAATATGATTTAGGTATGTGAGATACGCAGATTGCTCTGAAACTTTCATTGGTGTTGCTTGTTAACAAGGTAAATTTTGGTGAATGGGTTAAAAGGCAGATGAACAACCAAAACAAAACAAAAAAGAAAAACAACAAAAAAAAACCCAAACCACAAGCCATGTACACTCCAAATATTCTAGTGTTTCACCTGTAGGGATAATCAGTTCAAGCAAACAAGACTTTAACAGAACATATGGCTTTACAATAACATCAATTTATCAACTAAGTTGTAGCAATAAATACTTAATCTCTACCAATAGACTTACATTTTTTGATCCGCTTTAAACAATACAGAAAACAGTTACCAATCAAAAACTGGTTATAAAAAGAACACCAAGTATTTCTTATTCAAAATCACTTTTGTAAGTTAGAACAACCAAAATAACACTTAGAGGGCATCTCAATCCTACAACTCCTCGCCAACCTGGAAGAAAAATGAATTCAGAACTTTGTACAAGGTGAAAAATGTATGAAAACTGCCTAATACTTTGGTCACACTAATAATTGTCAAATAGTTATGTTTCAAATACAATAGATCTGTGTATTCACTTTTATAAAACTATTCTTACAGCCATTTTAACTATAGTATTACTACTATTTATTACATGGGTGGCAAGATCTTATTTCACAGGCTACCCATTATTTAGAACAATACAATATAAACATACGCAAAAATTCTTGGTATTTGTCAATGTGCAATATTTGTACACTTCTGGGTTTCTCTGTACAACGTCTTAGACTCTAGAATATAAAGGTTGCTGGTCCTGATCCCTTGCAGAGTGAGTGCAGCAGCGGTGGCTCGGCGGGCTCCCGACGCAGCCCCGGACCCCGCACGGTGGCGCCTGCGGTCCCCGGGCAGCAGCAGCGGCAGCGGAGCTCGCTCATCATACGGGGCCGTTAACCGCCGCATCGGCCGGCGCGCTCGACTGCTCAGTCCTGCGGGGTGAGACCAACTCCGTGTAGCTCCCTGAGGCGGGGGAGCGTTTATTTGAATATTGTCTACGCAGAGCCTAGCACAAAGCCTGCACTCAGCAGTTACTTCCTTCATGAAATGCTTCTTAAATGAATCTTCCTAAAGCTCCAGAAAATCTAACTGAACAGCTCTAAAGCTTCAGCTCCGGTGAACTAAGCACTTAGCAAGGGCTGCAGAGGAGCGGGGGCTCCGTGAGACCCAGCGCGCCTCAGCCTCTCAGAAGCACAGGGACAGACTGGTCAGTGGTCCCCGAGCCTTCAGGAGCTCTCTGCTCATCCCTCCTTCAAAACAGCTTTTTCTCTGTTCTGTATATTGCAATCCACGTAAAATTTCACTTGATAAAAATGGGATTTTGCTACTGGGGGCTGGGGGGGGATGGCAAAAGTTTGTAAAAGGACCAACTGTGAGAACAAAGTGTGCACTTTAACAAACGTTCTCCCCCGAAACAAACATCAGGGGTGACGCTGCGGGGGTGGGGGGAGAGGGGGATACGAAAGGAACAAAGTGGTGACAGGGTACCCAGGACCTTCCTGCCGAACTACAATGTGACCTACATCTTATGAACGAGACTTGGGAAGAGATGTTTAGAGCCAAACTGGGAAGCACAAGTACTCTTGAACCGGCACTCCAACTTTACAGAGTGCTTCAGAGCCCTGCTAAACCTAACAGAGACCCATGAAGTCAGCTCCACTCACACAGCAGACTCTACCTACATTCCATGGTGTCTCAATACATCACAGACAAAGGCACTGGCATTCTGGAACCAGACATAACCGGGCATATGCCCTGCCTTCGCCACTTACAAGCAGTGTCTTAACCTCTCTCAGCTCAGTTTTCTCCCCCTGTAAAAGGGGGACAATAACCTCCTCCCCCACCAAAGAGATAAGTATACAACGTATGCAAGGTACCTGTTTGCACACTGCTGGCACAGATACCGTACATACTTGATAAATACTGAAAAATAAAATTTTGTGGCATTGAAAAGCTTTGTGTACAATAGTGCACATCTGTCAACCTCAAAATTAATATTTGGTTGTGACAGGAACCATCTTGGTAAGATTGCATAAAGTCCCAAATGGCTATCTTCATAGTCAACAGTGCCGTAAATTGCTTTTAGAATGCAAATGTGACGCATCAGAAAACCTACCTCTGTCCCTGCCAAAACAGCAGCTCAGATGCCCCGACTGCCCTACCTAAAGTGGGACTCCTATTCCTTCATCCAGCTTTATAATAGTCTTCATGTCCCTATATATTATCTGTGGGGTCTGTTTTGCTACTGCTTTATCACCAGGCCTAAACCAGTGGCTGCTGCACTCATATGTGTATTGGACAGAGGAAGGACAGGCAGACAAGCGATGTCCCCTCTTCTCCCACTGGCTCTCCCCACCTTTTTCCGCCACTGCCTGAGTCCTGCAAATTGGGAGAGCCAGGGCTCCTCATCCCAGATGCTTCTCTGCATGAAGAGCAAGTGGGTCCCCTGAGGCAAACACTTCTGCACTCCAGAGCCCAGTACCCGATCCCACAGGAAGGCTGTATCACTCATGTCAGAGAAACCAAGAACACACTCCAGGAGCAACAAATCCAAAGTGGGACAGGCTAGGTATCTTGTAGGCAGCTCTCCACATAAAGGAAATTTACAGGGAGACACTAGGGAGGTGACAATGACTGCTTAGGTTATTACACCTAAGGACCTTTGAAAAAACATACCAAACCCTAGGCGAAAAAGTGCCTTGCCCAAACCCTTCGATGCACAGCTGGGGCTGGCTCCCCTGCAGCCGGAGTGCCATCCCGTCTCCTCCTCCTAAAGCCGCCACTAGAGCCAGCATGCTCAAGCAGTTCTTATAATCAATTTGTTTTATACACACACACACACACGTTTTTAATTACAAAAGCAAACCCCGCACCCCAGCTGTTAATTTCGCGAGAGAAACAAAAGCAGGGTTCCCTACACTATGAACACACAGGTTTACTGACCAGTGAACAGAGGGTGCCCCCTGCTGGTTCCCACTGGTTACACTGCCCCTAAAATGCCTAGATTTGGGGGCATCAGGTGAGAGGGAAAGTACTTCTTGGAAATGGCTTTAAAAGCTACTTTATTCCTTATGGACGGAATATACAAACTTGGATATATTTAATCAAAACAGTTCGGTCTGCGCAGTGCTGAGCGAAGGTCCTTGTGGTCCAAGGGCAAGTCCTCAGCTTGCCACGCAAGCTCTGGAGCAACAGGAGGCCACCCTCGCCCTGCCTGCGGGGCTGCACACAGCCCAGGGTGGCCCTTGGGGGCTGGGGCTCTGGCTGGGCCTGTCCCTCCAGACCACGGGCTCAGTCTAAGCAAAAGGTGATTAGACAGATAATGTCACATTTCAAATCCCTTGGCTCTGGTGGTGGGATTTTCACACTTCATCTGGACAAGATAAATATTTTGCAAAAACAAAGCCAAAGAGGAACTCATCTGAGAGTTGAGAGTATTTAGCCACACATATGAAAGGGTCTCCAGGAAAGCCCTCCTGTGTGTCATGTGGACACATCTGTGGGAACCAGGCACTAGGGAGCCGCTTGTGTGTGCCTGGCAGCTGGGTGACTATGGCGCTGAGGGAACCCAATCCTGGAAGGGCTCAGTATCAGCCTCAACCTGGTGCCTCATCAAGAAAAAAAAAAGGGGGTGTGGGGTGGGGATATGCCAGCATGAGAGACCCTTCCAGCCCGAATAATTTCTCAAAGAGCCAGTGATGTTACTGAATCTCCAAAAACCAGTTCGTTTTCAGCTTCTGCAGTAGGAGATGAACTGTTACATCTAAGTTCTCAGCTCAGTCACCCTGATTACCATATGGAACTGAGAAAATGCTTCTGTGCAAGTCACTGAACACCTGAGAACAACTGTAACGACCCCCCACCGCCATACCAACTTCCCTCCCAGCTCCCAGGAGACAAAGCCAGAGCAGGGCCCAGGCAGGACGGCCGGAAGCAGGTAGTTACCTCTGCTCTGGGCTGCTGCTGGGGGGCCGGGGGGCTGCAGACTTCCCCTCTGCCGTCTCCAGGCTCTCTTCCACATCTTTACAAGCAGCATCTTGAGAGGTAGACAGTTTTCCTTCCTCACTGCGGTAAAGAGGACAACAGGCAGCATGAGACGCCCGACGCAGCAGCACCGGGTGGAGGAGGAGGGCGCATGCATTTGGCTCTGGAAGTCATGGCGGCCATGGATCCAAGCCCCGGGGCTGAGCATGCTCGGGGGCGTGGGTTGGTGGGGGGATCACAGGGACCACAGACACGACTGGGAAACCATGGAAGGGGAGGATCACACACAACTGGGAGCCGAAAGAGGGACGATGTAATACAGCTGGTGTCTGGTAAAGAATGGTCCCACATCACTGTACATACCGGTAGGATTTCAACACTCTGAAGCCAAGTGTGCAAAACAGAAAAAGAAATGTACAAGAGTTTCAGAATACTCCTAAAAATGAGGTATTTGGGGGAATAATATGTCCATGACTGCACATAAGCAAAACTGCAGACTCGGTGAAGGTGTCAAATGAACCTGTTTGAAGGAATGAGTCTTTAGTTAAAGATTTCTGCCTTCAGGGCCAAGCCCCCCATCAGCTTGCTGGCTGATGTCACGTGAGCAGGAGGCCACGCAGCCTGAGCCAGGACGAACTTCTCGAGCTGTCTTCTGACAATGCGTGAGAAGGACAAACCATGAAGGGAAAGAGAGCCAGGAACAGTGGCCAGAAAGGTAAAAACCGGTCCTGAGGGGTCAGAGAGAGGGCTTGGGGAAACAAAACATGAAAGGATGATTTTCCCCTTAGACAGCTCTTGCAGAGAAAGACAAGGAAGGAGCAAATGCTGTCAACTGTCTGTGGGCTGGGAATTTAGACTTCTGCCTATTTTGTGTCTGGCATTCCCATTTTGACACAATTCAAGATGGCACTAAGTTGAGCTTAAGGGTGGCTAAAGGTTCCCTTTGGGACAGTCCATCATTCTTAGTGTGGGGTCCTGTCCCAGATTTTCTTATGAAAAACCTCACTTTAGGATGACTTCTCGGTGACTTTCAGACGGGTATGGCAATTTACGAGGAGGAAAGTGAACAGAAGTCTAGTTCATTACTCCTCCTAATTTTTCCCCATTCTCCACCCCCTGCCTACCAAAGCAACTATCCTGATGTGTTCAATACATGTTACTTTCATTCTTGTATGTGTATTCTGAGACACATCACTGGCCTGGAACCGCACACCTCCCTGCATTTATCTCTGTACCAGCACAGTCTGGAGGGCCGTCTTTTCCTGCTGCCTGTGGCACAGCATCCCACGGTGCACACCTCCCGTTCTAACGCGTTCTCACAGTGACTGGCGCCTCTGTGCACAGGGCTGCAACGCTGCCGCGGCTGCTGCCTGCTGGGGCCCCGTGGAGCCGCTGGGACACTCCTCAGGGCTGTACACCCAGGAGTGGAAAATGCTGGTCACCCTTCCAGCCAGCATGCCCCCCAGCAGGGCGACACGGTTCCTGTAGTCCCAGAGCCCCAACGATACTCAGCATTTCTCACCTTTCCAATTCCTGCCAGTCTAGTAAGAGGTGTCTGATAATGAATGAGTTTTGAGTATCTCTTCTTAGTTTTGCCCCCTTGGGTTTCCTTGTCTGTAAACTGCCTAATGATATTTTTTGCCCATTTTCTGATTTGCATTTTCTACATCTTTTCCTTACTGGTTTGAATACTAAATGTTAATTTCTGACTGATTTAGAGCTGTAAGCTTTTCCCCCCTCAATTTGCCATCTGCCTCTTAATTTTGTCTACAATTCTTTATTTACCAGAAATTCTTAAATTTGATGTAATCCAATTCTATTCTTTGCATGAGGTTTACGCTTTTGGAGGTTGCTTTGTTTTTGTTTTGAAAAAGCAGTCCTTTTCTGTCCACAGGTCAGAATACACTGCATTTTCTTCTAACTGCTATGAGACTCTGGCCACTTCACTTAACTCCAGTATCTCATTTTCGTCATCTGGAAAGTGGGATGATAGCCATGGTACTTATCTTATAGGGTCCTTGAAAGAAAGAAACGAGTTAACACGTGAGAAACATCTGGCACAGCGCCGGGCACACAGGAGGCACTACACGTGTGCTCTCACCCTTCGTGCTCAGGCTTCACTGGCTCCCTTGGAATGAGCCCGCCTCCATCATCTGCTACGCCATCCGCCTTGGGACTGAGCTCTCTCTCACCACCGTAGCCCCTTTAACTATCTGTGTGCTAATATCACACTGTTTTAAGTATCTTGACTTTGCAGCATGACCAGTACTGCCAGAGTAAGTCTCTTATTTAACCTTTCTATAGCTCTCTAAGCAATCTGGGAAACTTTTTATTCCACATGAATTTTCGAATATGTTTATCAAGTGTCTTAAAAATCCAGCTGAAACTGTGACTGGGACTGCACTAAACGTACAGATTAATTTGGTGATGGTGGGTGTCTCTGCAGCACTGAGCTGTCCCATCTCATTGTGATGGCCTTCACTTGTCCACATCTTCTTCTGTGGCTTCTTTCGAGTTTTCTCTATAGATATCTGGGTTAAGATCATTCCTAAATAATTTATAGTTGGATGTATTTTGTGACTGGCACTTTCCTTTTTATTATATATACAACCTAGCTGTTTATTACTGATGTAGCGAAAGGCTACTGATTTTTTAAATTGCTCTCTTACCTGGCAGCTTTGCTGAAATCTTACAAGTCTGCTACTGACCTAGTTGTAGTTGATCATTATCACCTGCAAATGATCAGTTTCATCACTTCCCATCTCATCTTTACCTCTATTTCTTTTTCCTTTCTTCTTAACACTCCCCAGGACTGCCTATTCAGTGGCAGTGACAATGGGCATCCCTATTTGCTCCTTCCATTAAAGTTAATGCACCTAAAATTTCTTCATTAAGTATACTTTTTGGTGTAGTATTTTGGTATCTAGCTTTTACTAAGTTAAGAAAATTCACTTCTCTTCCTGATTTGCTCAGTGTTTTAATCATACATAGCTTTTTTCAAAAGCTTCATCAAAAACATCAAATGACTTTCTTTCACTCTATTAATATGCAGTGAATTACACTGACAGATTTCTTGATGGCTGAACCATCTTTGCAGTCCAGGGACAAAATCTAACTGATAATTATGAATTATTTTTAGTATACTGTTGGGTTCAGTTAGCAAATATTTTATATAGGATGTTCGCATTTAGTTTGCTTGTAAGTGACATAAGCTGATCATTTTCCGTAATTATCCTTATCTGGTTTTGGAATTAAGATATCACTGCCTCATAAAAAGATCCAGGCAGCTTTTGCACTTTTTCTATTTTCTGTAACAATTTAGATAGGAATTAATAGATTAACACACATGGAGGGACTTCCCTGGCGTTCCAGTGGCTAAGACTCTGCGCTCCCACTGCAGGGGGCATGGGTTCCATCCCTGTTTGGGGAACTAAGATCCCACGTGCCTCATGGCACAGCCCAAACAAACACACAAAAATGCATGGAATCGCGCTGAATCATTACTGTCACTGACACGAGGCTGAGGCTGACCCGTTAGTCTGCTCCTTGTTTTCCTCCACCAATAATGGTTTGTTTGTACCCTTTGTCAACTTAAAAAAAGTTATTATTAGATTGTGTCTCTTCCTTTGACATTAGGTTCTTCCTATATCCTGCTACTGCATGTTTCTTTGCTGGTTACGGCTTGTCTTTTCATTTTATCGTGTCTTTTGGAATACTAGAAATTAAATAAAGTCAAATTTATTAATCTTTCCCCTTATGGTTTGGCTTTTTTATGGTTAAGAAACCCTTTATCATAAAGTTGTAAGATACTCTCTTATGCTGTCTTCTGAAAGTTGTAGTTTTGCCTTTCATACTTACGTTGAGAGAGAGATTTAATTTTATTTTTCTCCAACATTGGATAATCACTATTTATTAGTCCCTTCCTTCCTCACCAGCTTATGTCACCCTAACACGTAAGTGTAGGGGGTCTGTCTGTTTGTACAACTCTGTGCCTAGGTCACACGCATCATCTCAATAACAGTAAGTCTTGCTGCCTAATATCGTTAAGCCCCCTCACTTTACTCTCTTTAACATGATCTTGGCTCTTCTTGGCTCCCCTTTGGTCTTCTGTGGGACTCTCACAGTCTGCTTCTCCCTTCCATAAAAACTCCACTGGGATTTTGATGAGAAATACGTTCATTTTATAGATTAATTTGTTAAGAAATGCCAAAGATATCATCCCATTAGCAAACATGGTATATCTCTATTTATTTACGCCTTTGTTTTTTTCAATCTTAGTTATAGACAACGTTTAACTTTTCATTTAAAAAGGGGGAGGGGGCTTCCCTGGTGGCTCAGTGGTTAAGAATCCTCCTGCCAATGCAGGGGGGACAAGGGTTCGAGCCCTGGTCCAGGAAGATCCCACATGCCACGGAGCGATTAAGCCCGTGCACCCCAACTACGGAGCCTGCACTGTAGAGCCCGTAGGCCACAACTACTAAGCCTGCGTGCCACAACTACTGAAGCCCAGGTGCCTAGAGCCCATGCTCTGCACCAAGAGAAGCCATGGCAATGAGAAGACCACGCACCGCAACGAAGAGTAGCCCCCACTCACAGAAACTACAGATAAGCCCATGTGCAGCAACGAAGATCCAATGCAGACAAAAATAAATAAAAAAATTAATTAATTTAAAAAAATAAATAAAAAGGGGGAGGGACACATCTAAGACATCTTGTGTTGGTTTATAAGGTGCAATTGATTTGTGGGTGCATCCAGTAAACTTGTTAAACTTTCCTCATAATTCTAATATTTACCTATAGATTACACTGGAATTTTTTATGTAGAAAATCATAACCTACAAACAAACAATAACATTTTATCTCTTTCAAATATGTTTTTATTTATGCTGCGTGTGCTAAGACCAGCAGCACAGTGCTGAAGAGAAGCAGTCACTGCAGGGTTTGCTGTCTGGGTCATGTCTTTGAAGGGACTATTTCTTCAAAATAATGTTTCACCGTTAAGAATAAAGTCTGCTGTAAACTTTCAGTAGACACTTTTATCAGTAGCTCTTTTCTATTCCTAGGTTGCTAAATAGTCACAAACAACTTTAATTTTTATCAAATGCTTTTCTGTCTGTCTACCGAAGGTCCAAAGGGTTTTTATCCTTTTACCTGTGAATTACCTTCAATAATCTTTACAATGTTATAACATCCTTACATTCATGTGATACATCCTTGGTCATGACTTAAAAACACATTGCTGGATTTGGTTTGCTAGCTTTTAACTTTAAAGTGTTCTACTTATAGATCCACAAATGAAATTAGCCTACAATTATTTTTTCTTTCATGCTTTGCTTGACTTCGTGAGTTGGGAAGCACCACTTCTCGTGATCTGAAAGGGTCTGTGTAAGATGGAAACCAGAGCTCTAAGCACTGGTTTAGTTGCAGTCTGTAGGTTTTGATAGAACTTTTTCATTACTCTTTCAGTGTTAAGTTTTTCATTTTCATTATGATTCCTTGTTGACCCACGAGTTTAGAAGTGAGGCTAATTTCCAAATATTTTTTTTAAAGCTATCATTTTGCTACTGAATTCTGCTGGCCGCATTATGTCTGGAGAAAATGATCTGTATAGCACCAAACCTTTGGCTTAGATGGTCCAAGCTTTGCAGCCTGCATGTATCCAGTGCAATTCCTATCATGGCTAGAGACTGTCAGTTTTTTATACTCATGTATTTTGAATCCATCAGTATTCTGAATCTACAGTCTTCTAAACACTATTAAAAGCGGAGGGGTGGGACTTCCCTGGTGGTCCAGTGGTGAAGAATCCTCCTTACAATGCAAGGAACGCAGATTTGATCCCTGGTCAGGGAAGATCCCACATGCCGCGGGGCAACTAAGCCCGTGTATCACAACTACTGAGCTCGCGCACCTCAACTAGAGCCCGCGTGCTGCAAACCAGAGCTCGTGTGCCAAAACTAGAGAGAGAAAACCGCGCGCTGCAACAGAAGATCCCACGTGCCTCACTCAATGAAGACTCAACGCAGCCATAAATAAGTAAATAATCTTTAAAGAAAACGGGGGGGGGGGCACTTAACGACCCAAACTCCATTTCTTTGTTAAGATTCAATGAATTTAACGGAGATATTAGAAAGATGTCAGGCTAATGTCTGAACCCACATTTGAATCAAATTAAAGCTGTTAATATCTGCGGTCTCTCTCCCCTCCGCCTCCCCCCCACCTCCTTCCAACCTGAAGCTGCCAGCACACTGTAGCCCTGGTTACCTTTTGAAGACCGCGGTTTCTGTCTTGGCATCCACAGTGAGGCTCAGAGTTTCCTTCACGCCGCCATTCATCACTGTCTCAGTTACCTTGTCTGTACTTTCTGCATCCTCCTCTCCATCAGAGCTGGCTTCCATGGCCACACTGCCTGGTGCTGAAAAGGACACACAGCTGAACGTCACGAACACCTGTGCAGACCAAGCCACCCAACGTTACCTCTACTGCTTGAAGAAGAAGAAAAGTGACATGATCTGCCTGTTGCTGCCTCTTAGCAATGCCCACAGGAGAGAAGCTGCGTGGGTTCCCCGCAGCGTAGGACCGGTGAGTCCCCCCCACCCCGAGTCTACCCAGCTACCCGCACACCCAACTTTCTCCCAGCCAACTCTCCTGCCCCTCATGTTCTCCAGTTCCCAGAGCAGGACAGACGGGCGGTCGTATATTCTACAACCACAACCCACCAGAACGCAGTTCATGGTGTATCCATGCACCCTTCTCATTCATCCTTCTCCTCTCACTTGTCCCACACTTGGGTCCTGTTCTTTTCTTTTTTTAAAGTTACCTTTTTGTGGTTCCCTGTGGATTATTTCTTTGTTCTATAAGAGGGAGCCATGTGGTATACTAGTTATGAGTGTAGGCTCTGAAGTCAGACTTCCTGAATTCACACCCAGCCTTACCACCTTATCACTTACCAACCTAAGAGCCCGGGGCAAAGCACCCAACCTGTGCCTGAGTTTTCCTATCCACAAAATGGGGATATTTGAAGCCACCTGTAGAACCGCTGAAGGATAAATTAGGTCATCTATATAGAATGTTTACAAAATACTCATTTCTGGGTTTATTTATTTCTTGCCTCTTGGTTCCTGTGCCCTCCACCTGTACCCTCATTTCCTTTTCTAAGGACTGACTTCTCTGTTTCCTCCACATACTATCCACGCCCACTCCTCGCCCCTTCACTAACCTCCACGCTCTCCCCCCACCTCCCATGCCCCTCATCAGGTTGAAAGTAGTTCAGGGCCTATGCAAGGAACAAGTGCATGTTTTGAAAAAGATAGCCACTGGATACCCTTGACCATTTCATCTATTCACAAAGGTGGGAAGAAAATAAACCACCACAGAGCCTGAAATGTGCCCAGACATACACATATGCACCAAGAAAGCAAACTCCAAGAGATGAAAGAGCTGGGTGCAAGATGGGCTTGGAGCCCACATGACTAGTTCTGGTTTTATTCACCCTGGGTGCTGTAAGCTAGGCCATTCATCCTTTCTGGGCCTGTTTCCTTTCCTGTCTTGAGGGAACCGAATGACTGGTAACTTAGATACCTTACAGTTCTAGGATCAGCATGCTGTGGTTCTGGCAAACATACACAACTTCTTTTCCTCAATAGCCCTGCGCACATCAGACCCACCATCTCATTTTCCTGGGTCGTTGGAGCCCCTGAACTTTTTAAAAAACCTGCTTTGTGGACAAAGACAACTTTTCCGATCTAGAAAACTCAGCATAAAGTTACAGTGTGAACAACCACCAAAGGAGCGGCCCACAGGCTGTGCCCCGGAGCTCTCTGCACCCACCTTCCGGCTGCACTGCCAGCGCAGCCACACTGGGCGCCAGCGGGCCCACTGGCTCCGCGCTGGTCTCCATTTCCACTGGAGAGCTGCTCCTTAAAGAGTCTTTTGTACTTTTAGAAGAGAGAAAATTCAGAGGTTAGCAGTGGGAAACAGACCTCAGTTATCATTATTCCCAAAAAACCTTTGAACATCAGTTCCAATTCCACTGGGGAGACACAGTTGGTTATAGACTCCAATGAATGACACATAGATCTAAGAATGGACGGCGGCTTGGAGTAGCAGATGAGTGTCAGTGGGCTGATATTCTCCTAAATCAGCAGGGCAGTCACACAGGGACTTCTCAGAGGTTTCTAGACAGTTTCAAAATGCCCCCAGCCCCTCATGGTCACATAATCACCAGGCTCCCAGGGCTGGGACAGCAGTGTGTACACTGTACATTATGAACTGTATCTACAGTGCCATTTTTACAAAAATCCTTATCACCTCAAGCCAAACTGCCTAGAGGGCCTGGCCCTCCTAATGATATTTAATGAGAAAACATGGCCTGTGCACAAGGGCTTGTAAAGGGAAGCAAGATGCTTCAACAAACAACATTCTCAAGTAACCAGAAAAGCAAGAGCTGGAAACTTGATTGTCCTGCACTGGAAGAGTCAGTGAAACAATTCATCATATTTTGGAGATATATTACATAAATCTCACTTTTACCTCTGCATAATAGCTCACTGCTATTATCAGAGGTGCTGTAAAGCCTCCTCTGTAGTTTGTCTGTAACGGTAAATGCTAGTTCATAACAGTTTGTCTTATCATTTCCATTACCAGTGACCGTTTAAAAACATCACTGGTTAGGATGGGGAAAGCAACAAAGTCTTTCAAATGGGGTGGTGGAGACATTGTTTTTCAGTAGATGAAATAAAACAACGTTAATCAAATCAAAGTAAGTCTAACAAGACATGAAATCCATGGTTAATACTCAAATGCTGATAATATTATTCAGGAAAACTACAAAATGATAGGTTGCTGTTACTGAGAATTACAATTAACAAGATTGACAGCCATACCTGTCACACCCCTTAATTTACAGCACTAGACCAGCTACAAGCAAAATACAAGCTCGTATTATCTATTAAATTCAAGATATACTCTGCATTTTTCTGTAATATTCTACACTGAGGTGTCTGCCAGGAATTCTTTGGCTTCACCTCATTCCCAAGCCTGTCCTGACACCTTCATCAGCACTGTGCTGACTGACTTCCTGGCCATATCTCCCCAGCCTACTCTGTTATGATCTACTCCTTTCCCAGTTCATTCTGGATGAAAGGAGGAGGACTGTTTTTCTTGTAACTCATAGCTGTGTCAATATCTCCCCCTGTTGATATTCAATCTTGTTTTAAGGCAGTACATTCAACTTGGAAGAAAATCAAGGTGACAAACAGTGTCAACAATACCCGTGGCATCCTCCGTTCTCGTGTGGAAAGCTTTAGAGAGCTGGCGCACAAGCTCACCTCAGGGAAGACGCGAACTCGGAAAAAGAAGCCCAGCCCGTCTCCTTAGTCGGCACTGGCTCCTCTGTGCTCCAGACGTCAGAGCCCACAGAGTCTAAGGGAGCACCGTGCGTTGTCTCCATGGGGACATCAAAGCTGGCTGACCAGCTGGGCGCTAAAAGGAGGGGAAGGATTTCATTTTGAGAACACCTCAGTAGTTTACTATAACACAAGAATTTTTCAAAAACAGATGTGCAATTATGAAAAGCCCGCAGTTGTGGGCCAAGGGCACTCTAATACACCATGGGTAGAAGCGGACATGGTACAGCCACTTGGAGGGCAACTGGGTGACATCTACCCTATTATAAAACTGTGTGTTCCCTTTGATCCCTTGGCAATTCCTCTGATTTTTTTTCCAATAGAGATTATCACACAAGAATACAAAGCCACACATAAAAGAACATGTTGACATTAATTTCTTAATTTTGACAAATGTACCAAGACTATATTAACATCGGGAGGAAGATGGGTGAAGGGTATACAGCCACTCCCTGACAATCTCTGCAACCTTTCTGTAAATCTAAAATTATTCCAAAATAAATAGTTTATTTATTTTTTTTTAAAGAAAAGCATGCTGGCTATTCAACTGCAGTAAACCGGAAACAACCTTAAAGCTTCCCAGTCCACGCCCGGCCACGCTCCACACTCATGCTTTCCACGGCCGCCCTGCAGTCTACTACCGTTAGCACAAACAGCAGCAAGGCTTCCTGTGACATAATAAGGAATATGCGTTTGGTCTCTGCCCACCCACCCCCAAACCCTTGGAACCTCTGAAGTGACAGACGGGAGCTGATGAGATGACTGGAGGCTGGGGGCTCCTGGACAGCCGCAGGGTGGGGGCCAGCAAGGGGCAACCAGGTGGCGAGAGGGTTGGAAGTTTCAGACCTACCCCACCACCCTTCCCCCAACCTTCCGGAAGGGCAGGGGAGCTGGAAGTCAAGTTAATCACTAACGATCAATGATTAATTGATCATGCCCACTTAACGAGGTCCCCATGAAAACCCAAACTGCAGGACTTCTGAGCTTCCGGGTTGGCGACAGGGGGTGGCGCGTCACAACCTCCATGGGGATAGAAGCTCCTGTGCTTGGGGCCCTTCTGGACCTTGTCCTATTTACGTCTTCATCTGGCTGTCCGTTTGTATCCTTTAAAACATCCTTTGTAATAAATCGGTAACAGTAGGTAAAGTGCTTCTCTGAATTCTGTGAGCAGTTCTAGCAAATAATCAAACCCAAAGAGGTCACGGGAACTCCCTATTTCTAGCCAGTTGGTCAGAAGTACTGGTCGGGACAGGGCACCTATCTTGCGGGACTGAGCCCTTAACCTGTGTGGTCTGGCTCTAAGCCAGGTAGTCTGTGCCTGAACTGAGCTGTACAGGACACTCAGACGGGGTGGAGAAATGGTCTGTGTGGGGCGCTCCCGCGTTTGGCGTCAGAAGTGAAGCTCCGAGGGCAGAGGGGAGTTGTTCCTGCCGGCCTTCTAGGTCCTGCAGGCACAGCAGTGTGTTCAGAGGCGGGAGAGGTGGGACCGCAGGGCGCTGCCCCCTGTCTGTGCTGCCCCGTTCATGCTGCAGCTTGGGTCCAACCTGCCGCTCTCTGTTGAAATGTCGACACCTGAGACGTGTCCCTTCAGATGAAATCATGTCTGTCTGTTTGCTCGCTCTCATCGCACACCACGCTTTCCTTCACGGTACTCAATGCTGAATCCCCAAATCCTTGCTGGGACAAGCTGGGTGTGGGGACCACTGTTCTTTATCAGGGATGTTTTCTATCACAATTTGGAAGCTCCAGGCTGTAAGCAAGGAATGCTACACCAGGGAATCTGCTAGCTATTGGGGGATTCTCCTCGAGACAAATGACCAAGAAGTACCTGTGCACAACGGAAGTGTACCAATCTTACAGACACACTGCCTTCCTGTGCCTCTGGGCAAGTTATTTAACTCCCCTTTCCTCATTTGTTCAATTTGGATAAGACCATCTGGTTAGTCCTGAGGGTTAAATGAGGGCCTGCTTCCTGCACTGCACCGAGAAGGGATGATACCTCATATCTGAAAACCTCACCTGCAACCTTAGAAGGGTCAACCTGGCAGGCATTTTTGCAAAGTTCTAGACTCATTCCATCCAAGTCAAAGTTCCACTTCATAACTAAATTAGGCTACACAAAAATGACATCCCTGTTGTTTTTATCATTCTGGGATATTCTTTCCCAGATTAGCTCCCCAGAATTAGTCTAACATTAAAACAGTCCCGAAAACCAATGAAAGAAGCCACAGAGATTGCTGGGGATGGCGGAGGCTCTCCAAGTCAGGGGGGTGAGGCAGCTCAGAGCCCTAGGAGAGGAGCATCCCCCATTCCCCGGCCCCACCTCGACCCCCGTGGACCTGTCAGTGCAAAGCCCTTCCCAAGGAGCAGAGTCAGGAGGGCTGAGACCTGTAAGGCCACATCTCATCGAGTAAGGGTAAATGGGACCTTCATCCGGGGTGCTTCCCCTCCATCTCTCTCTGTCCCCACACCCAGCTCCAGCGTCACCGTGACAGTGGTAGTGAGTCATACCAAGTGTGTGGTCTCTCTCCAAGTCACTTATCACCCACCCAGTGACCTCAAAAAACCACAGACTCGGGCTTCCCTGGTGGCGCAGTGGTTGAGAATCCGCCTGCCGATGCAGGAGACACGGGTTCGTGCCCTGGTCCGGGAAGATCCCACATGCCGCGGAGCAACTAAGCCTGTGAGCCATGGCCGCTGGGCCTGCGCGTCCGGAGCCTGTGCTCCGCAATGGGAGAGGCCACAACAGTGGCCTTTTTTGCATACCGCAAAAAAAAAAAAAAAAAAACCACAAAAACCACAGACTCTGAAATATTATTCAGCCTTAAAAAAGAAGAAAATCCTGCCATATGTTCCAACATGGATGACCCTGGAGGGCATCATGCTAAGGGAAATACATCAGTCATAGAAGGACAAATACTCTGTGATTCCACTTAGATGAGGTCCCTAGAGGAGTCAAATTCACAGAGACAGAAGGTAGAATGGTGGCTGCCAGGGGCTGGGGCAGGGGGAATGGGGAGTGGTTGTTTAATGGGTACAGCTTCAGCCTTGAAAGACAAAAAAGTTCTAGAGGATCTACTGAACAATAATGTGAATATACTTAACACTACTGAACCATACACATGAACACACACATATTCTAGAGTTAGAAGCTCAGGGCCTCCAGCCTGTCTCTTTCTCCCTGCCGCCCGGGCCCCGTCCCGATCAGCCCTCGCCACCTCTCACACGTAACAGTGAGTCTCCTGCTGGCTTTGCTGGCCCCAGTGCGCGCTTTCTGACCAGCTCTCATGCTGCTGCCCACAGCAATCATCTCCAAACAGATCAAACACTGTAATCCTTAGTAAAACCCTCAGGAGGAAGATTACAGCCTTCAGGATAACGTTCTCCTTCCGGCCTCTGGCCTCACCTCCAGCACCTCACCCTTTTCTTGAGCTATATTAAACAGCTCTGCGCCTTCACGTGAGTTGCCTTCTGTGCAGACTGACTGACCCCTACTTGTCCTATTATGCATCCCAGTCTCTGGGGGGGTCTCTTCAGACGCCTGGGGTGAGCCGGGCCCCCCGAGCTCCCCCGGGCCGCCGTCCTCATCACACTGGACGGTAAACCTCTCCATTTCGTCAGTAGGCTCTAAGCTCCTGGCACACAGGAGGAACCCGATAAAGGCGTGCTCATTTGAACTGTATCACGTCCTCGTGAAGAAGGTGAGCTGGGAAAGGAGTGAGAGGACAGAGGATCTGTACTTCCTCTCTGGCTCTTCGTTTTTGGATCTGGAACACGTGGGATTTGCTGGATTACTGCCAAACTCTGAGGTTATGAGGAGGTTGAACCTGACCTCCAGAGCTGGGTTTCAGCCTCTGGAACTGAGTCATAAAGGCCTTCCTGGGTAACAGGAACCCCTTTCAGCCTTAAGGAAAGCCCCAGTAGCAACCCGCATGGCTCTTTCACAAAAAAATTTGTCTGGACTCTTAGAGGTTAACAGTATTTTTAAAAGGCCAGCTAACACAAGTCTTCTTAGCAAGTAGCAAAACATAAATAAGCATTAGCTGGACATATTTTAGGATTACAGGATTCATAAAAAAACTGTGAAGAACACATTAAAAACTGTTCGAGCTTTAAGGTGTTTCCTCGGATTTAAGTGCACTCCTGATTCTACAGATCAGTCTTTCCTCATCTTTCCAGAATCTACGGTCTTTCCCTTTTTGCTTTGGTACCCAGTCTCTGTAGCCAGAAGATGGACCTACCAGTGTGCTCTGTCCTCTAGCCAGACTCACACAGAGGGTTTCCAAACCGTAAAGAGATGCTCTCCCATCAAATGTGTAACTTGCTCCTTCCCTTAGGCCCGGTCCTTGAGACTTAAACCTTCAAGGGGACTCAAATGACAACACGTGCTTCAACTTAACTATTCTTGCAGAAGACATCTCAGATACTGGAGGCTATCTCCAACACACAGCGGCTGATACGGAAGAAGAAGGCAACTTACGTTCATTCAGGTCTACCTCCATTTTATCCTCTGTGTTGGCACTACTGGATTCAAACAAGTCTTGTTTTGCTCCATCTTCTTCTTCAGAGTCTGTACTTTCCTCACTGTCTGTACTCCCCGAGCTAAGAAAAAAAGGACCAAAATACTTAATGTCGCCTGTCAGCCACCAACTAAATCCAAATAATTCAAAAGTCCTCCAACAACAAAAAGATGGTGCTGTACTTCACCTGGATCCAATGTGCCCATCATTCTGTTAAGACTGATCCTACTCTGGGCCACCAGCTGCTCTACCACTTGGGCTTTGCTTGAAGACACAGATCGTAATCTAAACAACTGCCTTGTTTCGAGGGTGTGTGGAGGTGTCCCCTGGTGGCGTAAATCTGCATTTCCCTAATGACCAAGGATGCTGAGCTTCTTCTCAAGTGCTCATCGTCTTTTCTCAAGTGTTCTTTTCACATCTTTAGCCTATTTTAAAAATTGGGTTGTCTTTTTTATTACTAGACAGTTACGAGAGTTCTTTATATGCTCTACACATAAGTCTTTCATCAGATATATGATTTGCAAATGTTTTCTCTTAGTGTATGCTTTGTCTTTTCATTCTCTTAATATGAAGTGTCTTTTGAAGAATAGAAGTGTTTAATTTTGATAAAGTTTAACTTATCAAAATTTTCTTTCACGTATAGCACTTTTGGTGTTGTATCTTAGAAATCTTTGCCTAACCCAAGGTCACAAAGATTTTCCAGTACTAAGTTTTCTGGTTTTATGTCTTACATTTAGGCCTAAGATCCATTTTGGGTTAATGTGTATATACAGTAAGAGGTATGGACTAATAAGTTCATTTTTTTACATGTAGATGTCCAACTGTTCCAGCACTGTCTTCAAACGACTATCCTTTTTCCACTGATCTGCTTTTGCACCTCCACCATAAATCAGATGTCTACGTATGTGTGTAGGTCTACTTACGGGTGCTCTATTCTGTCCCCCTAATCTCTTCCCTGTCTTAATTACTGTAGCTTGAAGTCAGGTAGTGTTAATACTCTAATGCTGTTCTTAATGAAAGTTGTTTTGGTTATTCTAGGTCCTCTGCATTTTCATATGAATTTAAAAATCAACTTGTCAACAGCTACCAAAAAAACCTGTTATGATTTTGTTTGGGAGTGCACTGAATCTAGATCAATCTGGGGAGAACTGGCATCTTAACAATATCAAGTCTTCCAATTCTTAAATAATTATCAAGTCTTGATTTCTCTCAGCTGTTCTATAATTTTCAGTGTATGGGCCTTGCATGTCTTTTGTCAGATTTACCTCTATATATTTAATATTTTGATGCTACTATGAATAGTACTGTTTAGTGATTTTAATTCTAATTGTTGGCTATAGTATGTAAAAATATAATTATATTGATCCAAGATTGTGCAATCGTGCTAAACCTACTTAATTGTTCTAGTAGTCTTTTCATAGATTACAACATATTTTCTACATAGATAGTAACACTGTCTATGAACAAAGGTAATTTTACCTTTTCCTTTCCAATCCAGAAACCGTTTATTTCTTTTTCTTGACTTACTGCACTGGATAGAACCTCCCGCACAATACTGAAAAGCAGTGGTAGGGACAGATACCCTTGTTTTGTTCCTGACCTTGGGGGGAAATCATTCAGTCTTTTACCATTAAGTATGATGCTAACTGTAGGCTGACTGGAGAAGCTTTAAACAAGCTGAAGAAATTCTTTTCTATCTCTAGTTTGCTGAGCATTCCAATCAGGAATGGTTGGATTCAGCCACATACCTTCTGACTGATTTTCAAATGTTAAACCAACTCTGCATTGCTGGAATAAACCTTGCATGGTCATGATGTATCGTTGCATTTATTTGCTAAAATTTTTAAAGGCGTTTCTGTACCTATATTTATGAAAATAATAGGTCACTTTTCTTTTCATATCATGTAATGCAATGCCAGCTTTTGGTATCAAGTTACAATGATGTGGC
Source organism: Kogia breviceps (assembly GCF_026419965.1). Taxonomy (NCBI): domain Eukaryota; kingdom Metazoa; phylum Chordata; class Mammalia; order Artiodactyla; family Physeteridae; genus Kogia; species Kogia breviceps. The sequence goes on along the minus strand of NC_081316.1, from coordinate 18,082,431 downwards.
TTCATAGCATGAGATGGGTACTATTCCCTCCTTTTCAATTTTCTGGAAGCTTTTGTACAAACTGGTGTAATTTCTTCCTGAAATGTTTGGTAGAATTCACCAAAGAGAAACCATCTGGACCTTGAGTTTTTCTGTGTGTATGTGGGAAGTTTTATACTAAAAATTCAACTTCTTTGATATAGGACAACTCGGGTTATCGGTTTTTGCTCGAGATTTGGTAGTTTGTGTCTTTCAAAGATCATCTAAGTTGTCAGATTTACTGGCATAGAGTTGCTCCTAATATTCCTTATTATCCTTTTAGTATCTGTAGAATCTGTAGTGATGTCATCTTTCTTGTTCCTGATATTAATAATGTGTATCTTCTCTTTTTTCCTTGACCATTCTGTCTAGAAGTATCTCAGTTTTATTAATCTGCTCAGAGAACAACTCTTTGATTACAATGATTTTCCCTACTGTTTTTCTGTTTTGTATTTCTAGTCATTTCTTAAGGTGGAATTTGAGGTCACTGATTTGAGATGTTTCTTCTTTTTTAATGTAAGCAGTTAGTGCTAAAAACAATCCTTCAAGTACTGTTGCAGTTCCAAGGTCCAAATCCTGCTATACTGTGTTTTTGTTTTCTTTCAATTCAAAGTACTGTGCAAATTCCGCTGTGATTTTTAAAATGCTTTTTTTTTCCGGTTAAGATGGACGGATGGATGGATGATTTAATTTATTTTTGGCCGCACTGGGTCTTAGCTGCAGCACACGGGATATTCGTCGAGGTACGCAGGCTCTTTGCTGCAGCACGTGGGCGTCTCTCTAGTTGTGGTGTGCAGGCTCTAAGGCACGTGGGCTCTGTAGTTGTGGTGTGTGGGGTTCCAGAGCACATGGGCTCTGTAGTTTGCGGCAGGCAGGCTCTCTAGCTGAGGTGCACGAGCTCAGTAGTTGTGGTGCGCAGGCTTAGTTGCCCCACGGCATGTGGGATCTTAGTTTCCTGACCAGGGACTGAACCCATGTCCCCTGCATTGTAAAGCAGATTCTTTACCACTGGACCACCAGGGAAGTCCCCCCACTGTGATTTTTTTCTTTAACTCATGTGTTATTTGTTTCCACATATTTGGACATTTTCTAGAGATCTGTTACTGATTTCTAATTTAATTCCATTGGGGTCAGACAGTGTATTTTGTATGACTTGAAGCCTTTTTACTGAGACTTGCTTTATGGCCCAAATATGATCTCTCTTGGTAAATATTTCATGTATACTTGAAAAGAATACACATTTTGCTGTGGAGTTGGGTGCAGTACTTTATAAATGCCCAGTAGGTGAAGATGGTTGATAGTATTATTTAAGTGTTCTGTATTTTTATGGCCTATTGTTTTATCAATTACTGGGAGAAGAGTATTGAAATATCTGATTATAATTGTGGAATCTGCCTACTTCTCTTCACAGTTCTATCAGTTTTTGCTCTATTTTGAAGCCCTGTTATTAGGTATGTAGACATTTACAATTGGCATAATGTCCTTCTAATAACCCCTTTATGACCTTTCCTTTATCCTTTTCCTTTGAAATATACTTTAATATTAATATAGATCCCTCTACCTTTAATTTTAACCTGTTTAAATTTTTTTTAAATTTAAGTTTTAAAATAATTTAAATTATTTCCCATCTGCAGCATAAATCAGGCCTTATTTTTTTATCCAGTCTGACAAGCTCTGCATTGTAACTGCTGTTTTTGGATACAGTGAATTTTAAAAATGAGGGGGAGAGGGGAGACTGGGTTGATCCCAGTGGGTATCAAATGACATGACTCTGTCTCCCCAAGTTAAATTTACTTTTAGAAACAACTTTTCCCTTCCCCAAGGAAACTTTCAGTCTTTTTTAAGAAACAACACATAACTCAGCTGCTGCTCTTATTACTGGTAAGGGAACATTTACTCAAAGCACGATATGACTACATCCCTCAGCATCGTTTCCCAACAAGAAGAGGCTGTGTCACAACGTTTCATGAACTATGTCTAAACACTTCGAGCATTTTCAAGTAGATTACCTTGATTTGTTCACACTGCAGACAAGTGCGGCGGCACCAACTCACATCAATTTACAAGGGCATTTCTGATCGTGACAAAAGCACTGATCTCTAGGTCAAACATACATGTTTGGAGAGGTTACAATGTACGTCTCCTAATAATCATTTGCTTTACGCATTGGATACTATTACTACTATAACGAACTTTTTTTCACCTTGATCGTCTTTGGGATTCTGGTGTAAATGCAATGTGTTTTTCCTCCCAGATATCTTCCTCATCAGAGCCACCATCATCAAACTGCTGTATTCTTTCCTTACAACATGCTTCAAACAAGGCAATATTTCCCTAAATAAAAATGAGAGAGAGAAAATCAATTTTAAAATCAAGTTATTTTCCGCAAAAGTTACCAATGTAAATCATCTTCCTCTATATCCTTAAAAAAAACCTGTGTCTGTCACATACACCAAGATAAAATGTAAGCATCTAATGTCAGCTTCTGTGTAAGGAACAACAAAAAGTTCCCCCAAAAGACTGGCTTCAAAACTAGCATACAAGAAACTGAGACTGTCTACATATACTCGCTTTCATCTGGTGAAAGCACCATTTTAAATCTAAGAGCCTCCCTGGCCCCACCTACCTAAGATGCAGCCCCAGACCTACCCTAACACAAAAAGCTCTTCTTCTACCGGGCCAGCTAAGCAGTGATGAGTGTCATGGTCCAATAAGTTAGTTTCTAACTAATCACAACAGCAGATAAACCACTGGTCTCTCATGTTAAGTGACATAAAAATCAACACTGTGCCCACTCCAGTGGCACGAATCCCGTGTCAACGCGCTGACGTGGCCGACTCGGCGTTTCAGGACCACCCGGCGACGAGAGGCTGGCCCCGGATCCGGCCCGGGTTTCGCTCCTGGCGACACTCAGCAGAGGTAAGAGGCAGCAGGCTGGAGTCCAACGGCAGTCTTTGAAGCTCAACATCTACACTGGTTTTATTAGCCCTGTCACATCTTAAACCAGGGCTGCAAATTCACATGCCCACAGGGGCCAGGCAGGTCATGTGAGTGGCTGAAGTCACAGCAATCTAAGACAAAGTTTCCTAGGGCGCAGGGGTCCCAGCGCACACAGCTCTTGTAGCCAGGGTCTGAGAGAACTCCATTCCCACCTGTCCATCTCACGTATGCCTTGTTGCTCACGACAGGCAGGCCTTAATACTTACACTTTCATTTGTATTGAGAGTAAAGTTGATGTCTGATACCCGATCAAAAGAAACACTGTAAACAAAATATAAGTGCAAGAACAGTTAATTACCGATAGACTCAGAAACAGAATTTGTGAAATTCTCCAAATTTAAAATATTTACACTATCATTAAAATCTCTGTTAAGTAACAACAAACAAACTCTGCTTGCATTAAATGATACCTCCTCCCTTGGTATAAGGACTTTACACAGGATGGGAAGGCTGGAATGGAAGCCTTTTGAGACATAATAAACACACCCTCAAAGACTTCCTATAAAAGATTTTTAACATCCATGGTAGAAACCATGGTTCCATAGGCCATACTTCATAACCCCAAAAAGGTTATTTGCAAAGAAGAAATAGGTCAAAGCACGAAAAAGGTCACAGAAGCTGTCAGACCCTGAACTTTCTCCAGGTATAGTCAAATTCATACATAAAACACACAGATAACCCTGAAATCTTACGCTATAATAGGGCATAGTTAGGAAGAAAGTAGGGAGTAAAAGAATTCAGAGCCTATTAAATAATTTTTGAGTAGGTGGGACTATTTTATAATCCTTAAAAGATCTGTTCTCATCGAACATTATTCCAAATACTCCATACAAATTCTAAAGACACTATGGATTCCTAACTAGTAACTCTTAATAAATGAGTCCAGACAGGCAAATGCTGAGATGCCACATGGGGGAACCTGCGGGTTCTGGTGTGAGCACTCCTGGGGTACAGACACAAACATCGAGTCCTTGCTCTTTCTGGATTTAAATGAGCCGATTCTTAGGGCAGCTGACAGCCTTCAACTACTGCTCTACTTACAGTGGAGCCTCCAGGCCCCTGTGCCAACACAGCACGCTGTTTGGCACAATTAGAGTGTGATGGAAAAAGTCTTTTAGCTTCTCACCTGCCATAAACTGCAACTTATGACAAACAACAGCCTCCACTGGCTGTAGTTCAACCAACTACTGAGCACCTACTGCTAGTGGGGAACCCTGAGAGATGCTGGGTGCTGGCGACCATCATCAGGGAGCCCCCGTGAGAGAGAACTCAGACTGGTGAGCTGTAACACCTCTCTTGTAAATACTTCATGTATAAATACCTCTCATTTCCCAAGGTCAGATGCTAGAACATTTGTTTTCATGTGTGTGGATGGCCCACACATCTTCTATTCATTAATTCTGCACATTACCAATCATTCCTATTTCTGTGCTCCTCTTTCCCTGACTGCAGAATGAATGAACTTACGGCCTGGCTCTTGGGGGGAAAACCCCAACTCTGCCTTCTGGTTAGTCACCTAGAGCAGAGAATACACATGGGGTAGAGCTGCTCAGCCATAATATGATACCCCATTCACTGTGTGCTGTAAAAGAACCACACCTGCGCAAGCCAGGTAACTAGGTAACTGACTTAGGGATTAACTACTTCAGATGATGTGATCTCGCACTAAAACCTCAAAGAGGAGAACAATGACTTGAGTTCCTACACCTAATACAAATAAACCTCTGTGAAAGATGTCAAGCCCAAGGGCAAGCCTGCTCTGTGGGAATGACACTCTATTCCTACATGTTGCCTGGGTGCTTCAGGCTGATGGGCTGGAACTAAAGGAACACTTGGAGGGCAGGTTCCTCCCAACTCACGAATGCAAAAGGGTTCCAAGAATCCAGGAGAACCAAAATGTCTCACAAAGAGCAGGAGTGTAGGAGACAGTTATGCAAACAGGAGATATACTCACTTGCCAATGTCATCTTGATCTGCAAACTTCTCATCGTTGAAGCCAAACTGGTCAATAAAATTGGACGTCATTTGTTGCATCTGATAATCAGAAAAGGCCTGGCAACCCCAGGACCAGTGACAGTGATATAATGATTCTAATGACATTCTACATACTATTTGCTCATTTGTTTTCCAGAAATCATCTTATTTATATAGCCATAGGGCCTAAAAAGTTGGTGTGTTTTTCTAAAAAAAAAAAAAAATCAAATAATTTCAGACATGATTTACCCCATAAAGGAAATGTTTGGAATTTGGTCCATAAATTATTCTAATGCACATGTCATGTAAGAAATGTTAAGGGACCACTGACCTCTATTCCGAATTATCTTTAGAGAGAGGTTTGGGTCTAGTTCAAAAGCGTGATCAAGTGACATGTGACAGTCTGAAATTATAAGGTGTATCAGTCACCTCTGAACACAACCAACCTTATCTTAAGATCCAACCAATGGTAACCACCCACCCTCCCTCTTTGCATCTCCCACCCACAGTCCACTACAGCAACATGGCACCAGAGGAAAAATGACTAATAATCACAATCACAATCCTACAACACAATGTTCAGGGACACTTCATTTTCTTAAAAAAAAAGATTTAAGGCTCAGAGGCTAGAAAGAGTAGAAAAGTAACTACTATCCTACCTACCTTAGAGAGAGGACAGAAAGTTATAACACTGATCCAGAATCACTCTGAGACGCCTACAACCCTGAAAGACCCACGCAGGAGTCGGCTCTTGTTTACTGCACCGTTTCTAGAGAGCACCAGGCTCACTTGGGTTCTCTCAGGCGAGAAAGGGGGAATGTTAAAACGGACTCCACAAAAATGTTGCTATTCTAATTTCAAACCACAAGCAGGCCCAGGGGAACAAGCGAGGTCAGCAAACGTGTTCCATGTTCTCAACCAGGAGAAAAGAACAGATGAAGATATGCAAGTGCCACTCCTCACTCTGCCCCGAGCAATAAATACGGAGACAAATAACGTGCGTGCTGCCCACGGACAGAGCTGTGTACGGACCTCGCGGGGGCACAAGTAGCAGCTGGTAGCTGAACTAAAAGCGTCGCTCCTGAGGCCACTACTGGGAAGGCCAAGCTCTCCTCGGTTCTCCATCTGAGCAGAGCCCACGGACTCTACCCTGCAGACAAACACTGCAGAAATGCCTCTGCCGTTAATTCCTGATTATTCATTCTGGTGGCAGGGAATTATGGCATGGATAATCCAAATAGTGGATAATTTAAAAATAAACCTTATATTTGGCTTTGGAAGGCATCTTTTCCTTAGGTCTAAAAAATGCTGCATCTAGTTTACCGAGAACCTCAAACCTCACTTTTCTCTAACTCGATACTCACCACCCCTCTGCTCACTCTCACACTTTCCCGCTGCTCCCCTTCTTGCCCAAAGAGACAGTACTACATGAGCACACGAGCACTTGGGGCCAGCCCCCCGGGGGTGCATTTGGTAAGGCACACCAAAGCTGCGGGAGTCTGGGTGAAAGCAGAACGGCAGGGACAAGTGCTGGGAGGCTGGGCTGAGTTTTGGACATACGAATATAAAATATTATGAGTAGAAAGAAACCAACTCGTCTGAATTGCTTTATCTTTTATGAGGTATGACGCATGGTTGGTAGCTTCAAAGGTGTGGCAAAGAATCACGAAGTCCTTCCGGGCAAGCAGTATTAAGCCAGGCTCTGAGTTTATTGACAGGTTAGAAATTTGGTTGCACAAGAGGAAAAGGTCCTTTTCAACTGTTTTCTTTTTTTTTTTCTTTTTCTTTAAATGTTTTGTACTTCTAGAGATCACACTGTAAATCTTTTGGGTGTAAAAGGGAAGAAATATTCCCAAAAGTGTTCCTTTAAATGCTTCATAATACTTTAAATGCTTCATAACAGAATGCAAATACTAAGTGTATTATAAATACATGTGTGAATGCATACGTGTACAAACATATAGACACACCCACAGACACACATAAACATGCACACACATATCTGCACTGTCTCTCTTCATCTATGGAGGGAGAGATATAGGAGCTGACAGACACAGCCTCCACGTAGTAACGCAGAGGAAAAAGAAAACCAACAAACCGTAGTCCTCATTAGTTCTGAGTCTACTGTAGCGTCTAGGAAGATAAAACCAGCAAAGAACTTAGGTTTCAAATCTGATTTTGACTAATAAAGCCATCGAGGCTTACTAAACCCACATAAGTGAAGACTGCTAGTGTATTCTATTTAAAGCTTTATAGAAGTGTTTTGGAGTCTGAGAAATCCAAATCTGGAAAGCACCATACAGTTGTGCAATTATTAAAAACTTTTAATTATGCAAAAAAGGGAAGAAAAACCCCCAAACGTCTCAGAACTGTCATCCTGGCCAAAGCCAGGGACTGGTTCAAGTCACTGAGAAGGGAGCCTACCGTTTTCTTAAGTAAATCTCTTGGGTGGACCCACCTGGGCAACAGAAAGTCCCTGTCCAACGACCTGACGGCCTATGCACAAGCCTGTTGGGGACGGGGGCAGCGGAAGTGGTGTCCATCCTTGGCAGCCAGCCCTAGTTCTTCAGACACCACACGAGGAAGACCTCCTCACGCTTTACCCTGTGAGGCAGCCTTAGGAGGAGGGAGAGTCAAGCTCTGGAGGTGAGGAAACCAGAAGGGGCACCAAAGCTGTGAGCACGCCCCAAGCCAAGTATGGCCCCCCAGGTCTGTTAAGTGAGCTGCCCTAAGCTCTCTGTACTCGAGCGTTACCAACAGACCTAGCTTTAAATGTGAATGAGAACCTCAAATTGATATATATATAAACTGATTTGATTATAAAGGAGACCAGCATGAAATTCTTACATTAACCTAGATTTGTATTCTTAAATTCAGAAAAAAATGCTTTGGAGTATGTTTATTTTCAAACTGATCCATGACTGGTGTATAGTTTAAACATGCAAAGAAGAGTTTACTGGAAGGCTGTCAATCAGAAAAGAATAATTATTCTTCCTACTTTTAGAGGGCTACATAAAGTGGATAAAACCCACAGGAACAGCAGCCTGGTGTTAAGTAAGGCAGTTTGGTGACTGGGCTTGCTTTATATGCACATCAGCAGTCAAAGCAAAAAAATGTCAGAAAATTCTCCCCAGAAAAACTATGACCCTGTAACCAGATTTCAAGAGATGTTAACGGAATCCACTTTCCTGGTACCAAAATGTCACCAGTACCCGATTAAATCAGTTGCCCGGAAGTTCCAAGTTTATTAGCTTATTTACAAATACATGTTTAAGGGCATTCTTTTTCTTAAAGCTATTCGCCAGATCAAAATCACCTTGAAAATGTACATTGTACACCATCAAGCTTCTTTGTAGGGGTGGAGCAATGTGTAGCACTGGGGTTCAGACGAGGACGAGGGGACTAATAATTCAATACTGTCCAGGTGCTCCAGGGTCGGGCAAGGATTGCTCAAAGGCATGAGGGCTCACAGTGAGCCAGCTGGGCCTATGGAGTGGTCACTGCTGCCAGACAGCAAGCCAAGGTGAGAGGTGGCAATGAGGCCCTGCGGCTCGACAGCTCCCCGGCCCTCTCCTCGGGAGGCTGGCTTCCGAAGGGCAGTGTCAAGAATCAAGAGAAGCCTGCCAGCCACCAAAATGCTACCTCCGGCCTAGCCTGAGAACATAAACGTTAAATCGCCTTAGTACCAAACCAAGAAAGTGCTTAGCTCAACCTACACCGGAGTGTGTCAGGCTACTTGGACACCGAAAGGCAAGGCCAGCATAAGCATCAGAAGCTTCATCCTGGCCTTGGTAAAAGGGGCTTAAAGATGGAGAAAAAAGAAGCTAAGCAACATTCAGTGCCAGGTGGGAAGATGACTACGTTAATTCCATTGCCACACCAAATCAACTGACAGGCCTAGACCCGTTCCTGACTAAAGGCAACTTCTTCATATGAAGAGCTGGTAACTTTCAAAGGGGCTTCTCTATTTAGCTCCCAAACCTGATACCCAGTGGAGACAGTGAAATCATTCCTCACCTCCCCAAGAACCACCAATGGATGATAAATCAGCACATTTATTTCTATATCCTGCTCTCTCCCACACAAAGATCACCAGCAGCTGATAAAAGTGATGAATTTGGGAACAGGAGGACAGGGTGGCAATGAATTACTTCAACTACAACTTAACTTAGATGTCACTACACAATTTGAAGATATTGGAAACACGTAAGCCATTTGGGGTTCAGGGATATTGTGAAAGTTACTTTACTGATGTTAAACAAGTCTTCTTATTCTTATCCACAGACCTCTACTGCAGGAACTGTCTACTGTGCAGGTCTGCATAATGAGCATGGCTGAGGTGCTTACTGAACTGTTCAGTTCATTCAAATCTCCTGAAAATTTACCCGACTCATCATTATTTTCAGATCTGAAGAAACATTCCCTGGAATTACAATCAACATAAACCTTCCTCTCATGTACCCAACACTTCCTCTTTTAAATGTCTTTGCCTAGCTAACAGGTTAACCCCACATTACAACCTAATGCATGTCTCACTCCAACGCTGATTCACAAATGGCAACTAAACTAAGCATTTAAAATAAAACAAAAAGCAAAACTTTAGGCATGACTCACTTGCTGCAAAGAAGAATCCTGTGAGAAACCCGTTTCTTTAAAGTCAATTTCATCATCACTGGATGAATGAATATGGCAGGTTGTAACCTATATGCATAGAAATGTAAAAAACTATTTAACAGAGAAAAGTTTTGGACATTCGTATCAGCATTTTTACGGAAAAATCACATTTAGTTTTTCTCTCAATATGTTAACAATAGCAGGAACAAAAATAAGTAACAGCTAAGTTGTGAAATCCACCCAATAATTCGAGGGCACACCTCACGCAACCGGACGGCTTGGCTACCGACCCTTCTGCTGCCTGCCTGTGGTTACTTCACTCGTGATTAACAGCACCAGAAAGCAGTGAGAGATGAGGTACTCCATTTAAGTGATTCTGGTAATTATCTCCAATTAGATGTTTACAGAGGGAAGGAAGAAATTAATGGCTCAGATAAAATATAAAAATAATTAAATATGCCAAGCCTGAAGGGTAAAGTTGCAATTCCCAGGGATCACTAATGAGCCACTAGAAAGGTCAGGTTTAAATATAACCATTTCACTTTAAATTCTTGCATTTCTTGCCCATTCTAAGAAAAGTATTGTTCATAAATGCTAAATATGACTTACGTCAGTAGTCCCCTGCTCATCACAAGACCCCAAGTCTTCTGCCGCTTAAAACGTAACCCCCTGCCCTCACAACTTAAAACCAACTCACATTAATAAGCAAAAGCATAAACACGAACTGCTCACCAATTCATGGTAAGTGATTTTTATTAATTCATAAATGTATTAACAATTAGAAATGAAGATATACAAATGGCTAAGCAACACACTAATGACAGTAATTGCTCTACAGCAAGTAATAAATATGAACAGTCTGTAAAATTCTAAGAACAAGCACTATACTTCTAAGGGTAACTTACACTGTATTTTCTGAGTTATTCGTCCCGTACTTTTTGTAGAAGTGTTCTGGGCAGAGAGCACTGTCCTTGGGGGAGACACAAGCAGCCGTTACCTGCCAGCCCTTGAAGCTGTGCCTAGAAGCCTAGAGTTATAGACACCAGCCTGGTTTGCTTTGTGATGGTCCAACACTGATTCAAGAAGCCCGAAGTAGAATCCAACTGAGTTTGCATGTGGTATGGCTTATGAAATTCTGAATAAATCACTGCCTGAATAAAATTAATCTCTTTTCCCTTTGTCTGGCTATCTTTGGTGAAGATACTGAGTCCAAGTGAATAACCCAGTGTTTCCAATTAATTCCCTCTCCATCCTCCCTAAAGTATAGAGAAAGCATTCACACTAATTTTGAATCTGGCCTGATGAAATCAAAGGCAGAATTTGTAATCAATGAAGGGAACCTGCTTGAGTCAACCGTGGCTTGAGCAAGCTGGTGGGAAAGATATGGGGGTGAGGGTGTTCCAGGAGAGCCCAGCCAGATGCAGAAAGGAGGTGGTGGAATACTGCTTGGTCACGGCAGCTGGCACCTTGCAGGGCAACTGCAGTCAAGAGCAGGTCAAGCTGTTCCACTGCAGTGGATTTAGGAGCTTCGGGCAACTTGGCTGGCCAGTACAAGAATCATACTAAGCCCATGTGTGTTGTAGGGGTGCAAAACAAGACAATTCAAAGAGCAAGCTTGGTGGACTAGAGAGAAAAAAAGCAGCTGACTACTCCTAGTATGTCTTGTTGTTTAAGTTCAAAAAGGATATAATGTGTCTTCATTCATCCTTTTTGCTACAAAATAAGATTTTATCAGGTCATTAATTAAAATAAGCAACTAGCTTTTGTTGAACAACTACTATGTGCCAGACACTGTGACCCCCTTATATATTCTCCTTAACTTGTATCCTCAAAGCAATTAATTTTTTCCTCCAAAGAGAAACTACTGTTTTACAGTTATTATTAATAATAACACAATGCCTGCATACCTTCTCAATTATGTTTTTAAAAGATGTGGGGACTCTGATTCTACCTACACCCATACCCAGTCTGAAATCGTTATTAATAAAATGAGCTAGGGCTTCCCTGGTGGCGCAGTGGTTGAGAGTCCGCCTGCCGATGCAGGGGACATGGGTTCATGCCCCGGTCCGGGAGGATCCCACATGCCGCGGAGCGGCTGGGCCCGTGAGCCATGGCCGCTGAGCCTGCGCATCTGGGGCCTGTGCTCCGCAGCAGGAGAGGCCACAACGGTGAGACGCCCGCGTACCGCAAAAAAATAAAAAAATAAAAAAATAAATAAAATGAGCTAAAAGATCATTTAATTTACCTACAGGGGAAAACTTGTTCATCTTAGCCCCTGATCTAAGCTTCCAAAACACACCCCTTTTGAGGCATCGTCAGTTCAGTAAATGCCTCTTTCACTCCTCTTCTTCCAGCTGAAATCTTAGTCATCTTGTTTCTTCTGTACCCACATCTGTCCACTCTGCTGTCAAAATGGAACCTAAAATCCCATCACTTCTCATCAAGTCTATTATCACCTCCTTAGTGGAAGGCTCCTCCCTCGTCTGGATTAACACTGTATTAGGCGTCTAACCAGTGTCCCCGCCTCGACCTTTTGTCCCACTATAGTCTATTCTCAATCCAGCAGCCACAATGATCTTTTCAATCATCACAGGATTTTAAATCACTGACATCAAATCATGTCACTTTTTATTTAGCTCCGAACCTAACGGTTTCATCTCACTAAGATCACAACCCCAGGAGCCTGCCGTGAAGCTGCATGAGATCTGGCCCACAGAACCTCTGAATCTCTCCTCCCATTCTCTCCCTGGCCCGCTCTGATACAGCCACGTGGGCGCTGTGCCGGCCTCTGCACTCGCTCTTCCTCCCCCACTTCCCTCCAGCCTCTACACAAATGTTCTCCATGGTGTTTTCCTAGACCACCTAATTTTAAATTGCACAACTGTCCAAAACACTCCCCGACTCCCTCCCCCTAGTTTACCCTCCATCTGTTTATCCAACTCCACCGAGGCAGGGATTTTTGCCAATCTTGTTAAGAGCAATATCCACAGTGTCCAGCACACAGCAGCCCCTCAAATATTTCACGAATACTAGTAAATCACTACATGAGAATACAGAATCATAACTTTAAAAAAAGTAACAAGTATATAAGAACGTTCTTGCCAAGCAAGATGTATTCTAAGTAAACTATACTCTTGATGCTGCAGTGAAAAAAAAGTTTTTGAGTTGTTACCTTCTTCCACAATAAAATTTCAGTTTTATTAACTGTCGTTAAAAGAAAAAGCAAATAAGAGTTTTCTTCATCTTGGCTGATTAGGTTGCTAGGAGAATCATACGTATGACTTGATAACTGGTAACTTGATAACTGATAACCTCCAGTGAAAAGTGGAAGCTACAGACTCTTGCTCCTTGCTACACATGGTCCCAATGTGGACCCCCAGCACTTATATGACCTGGGGATGGTTAGAAATGCAAACCCTCAGACGTTCCACCTTGACCTGCTGGATCTCCAGGCAATTCATACATGCATGTTTGAATTACTCTACACAACCTCCATAAACTATCTCATAAACTACCTCAACCTTAAAAAAAAAAAAATCCTCACCCTTGGAGAGGCAGGCAGAGAATGAAACAAACTCAATTTTCCAAAGTCAGTACAGAAACATTGCTTATGTCTAAATTTACTCTCTCTAAACCCTTACCAATTTTTACAGTTTGGGGGCTTAGTCAAAACAATGCGGCCTTTGGATATAATTAAAACACCAAATTTTACTCAGGATAAACTCCCAGCATAAAAACATAAGCAGTATATGAATCTCTTGTTCATATACTTTGGCATGACGGGGTCAGAAGATTAAAGTACTTCAAAGATCTGAGAGAGAAGGGAATTCAAATGTTGCCCTAGAAGTGATAGAAGCTGGAAGACAGACGTTGCCCTAGAAGATGGCAGGAGCCTAGGGCTGACACAGCTTATCCTACATAACCGAGCAAGTCCTCAAGCCCACAGCCAGTAGAATAGGTTGAGTGTTTGCTGTATGAATGAACGAATCCTGTCTGTGGCTAGAAAATAAAGAACAGGCCAGGGCAACCTAACAATGCACTAACTCAAGCATTTGGTGCTGAACTACAGGTGGATCCAAGTCCTATGAATATACCTGAAATAATTCCCAGAGAGGTATCTGAGCCATCATCCTAAAACCAACTAAGTCAGGGCAGTGTATCTAATCTATTTGGGGAGGGAGGTAGGGAATACGCAATCCATTATTTAACTGCCAATTTCAGTGATGAGTATGCCTGAAACAATTAGAAGGGAAATGCTTTTATTTGGACTTTGCACTACACGACCTAGTGGGCATGCCATTTCTGTATGACATTTTTGCAAGGGCAACACCCACTGCATGTACCAAACTGTGTTTATAATAATATTCACAACAGCACATTTTCCCTGGAACATGTGGGATACAGCCTGAAACAATCTGGGCAGAAAATGAAGAGCCTGGAGGCTACAGTTCAACTCTCCTTGACGGCCCAGGATTAATGTATAAGGATCCTCAAAAACTTGGAATACCCATATCCCTAAAAATACTACAAAGCAAAATTCCCTATTAGAAGGACTTAAGACTAAGTAGAGGTAGTATTTTAGTACTGGGTATTTGAAACCAAGGAAGTGAAGAGGTCCTGAGAGATCAACACAGAAGTCTCAAGAAACAACAAAACCATAGAGTGGGGCTAAGTCAACAAAGGATATGAGCCATACTAACAGGGCTCTATATATCTGACCACTTTTGCTATATAAGCTAACTTCTCCTTCTTTTGTTTTACTGTAGATTATCTGTGTAGTCCAAGTATTACGGCAGAAAGTGCAATAGGCAAAGGAGAACTGAGCTTCAATCAGCGTGATAGGTGGAGCCCGTGATGATTTTTTCCTTCAACACAGGTACAAATGTATGTCTAGATGTGTCTGACCCAAAAGGGCTGTGCACTAATTATGCAGGGCAAGCCCACACTCCTCTCTCTATGTGGACATACATGACATTACGCAGTCACAGACTAGATAATTGATGGCATCGTGCAAAGTAGCTGAGTGCTACCTGAACTGCAATGAAGTCCATCTTTAGAAATATTTAAACTACTCACAAAAGAAATCTGCTTGAATTACCAAAGACAACTTTTTAAAAAAATCCTGATAAGAACAAGTTTAACTGGACATTCTTTACTTCTACCTCTGAAGTCAATCAAAAGGCAATTTTTAACAAAGTTTCCCAAACAAGATCAGAATTAATACTCTTATTTCTTTATGAATAAGAAACAAGACAAAAATCACCTTCAAGGAGACCACATTTCTTGCATTCTTAACAAGGAATCAATCTGGGAACCTCTAAAATTAAAAGGTTCAATTTAACAGTATCAGAGAACAATTTCACCCTACAAGAAGACCCTGATGATCCAGAATTTTAACCAATTTGACTGGGGAAAAAAAACACAATGTACAGTGGGTAATACATTCATTAAAAGTTACTTAACCCTTCCTCTATCCCTCAGGGCTGTCAAAGTGAATGCCATTTCCTCTGTTGGGTTGTGACACCCTGTGACAATAAGGGCCACCAAATCTATTTTAACTGAACGGCCCCACACAGCGCCCTTTTTACAGATCTCTCTCAACTTCATTAATTCTTCCAGCTCCTAATACCTAGTAATTCTCTCACTATATCCACCTGAACAAGCCACCAACCTGTCAAGAGTCTGGAAACAGATAACCAAACTTGTTAGACAATCTGCAAAGCAGGAGGCGACAGGCCCTTCAGGGGCGGGTGATGCAGGATGACTAGTGACGCTCTGCAGCACCACCCCCACCCTGTTTCTAGGCTCCACTCTGAGCAGATAAGGCTGCCTAACAAACGAGGTGTTACTGTGTATTAGAAATGGAAGACTGCGGATGCTGAATTTCAAATACAGAATTAAATGCCCGACACACCTACTTCCATGTAGAGTCAAGGCCACCACCTCAACTATCAGCTGGCATGTGCTTGCAAAAGGAAATGCTTTTCCTTGAAAAGCAAAAGCAACACTTACCTTAAAACTTAATGTATTAAAGAAAACAAAGACTACATTCCAAAGTCCAATATAATTTTTAAGAATATTATCAATGCCATTATTCCCTGGCTCAAAGTACCAATCTATTAAAGCTGGGGTTTCAAAGTCATCTATAAAATTTTCCCCCACTGGGAATGACTTTAATGAGGGTCAACTCAACTCAGTAACATTAGAAAATATCCAATACTTAGGTTTTCTAACCACCCGGGGTTATTTAGGCATAAGGCAACAAACCCAACACAGTAAAAGGAAGGCTAGAGGCTGCTCTGTTGAGGTGCTTGGGGAGCAGGGCACTGAGGGAGGTGGAAACCGAGTACAGTGGGAGCAGGTACGAGTAGCTTCTTTGTACCCTTACGTCATCCCAAGCAGGAATTGGAAGCTGTCTAGACAAACTAGCAAGAGTACGGTGGGCACTGACCTCTTTTACTGGTAAGAAACATGAGCTTGGCCTACAATTATCAGGACAAGTGGAAGATGTCTCACATCTTTCTGAGTAGACGGGCAAAGGCCAAGAGCACTGAAATCACAGAAATGTAACCTTGTAGAACCTACTAGATCTACCGTGTTCCTCTTGTTAGTTTCTCCTAAGGAGCTTGTGCAGAACGTCTCCCATCGCTCCCTGACTTCGTCTGGAAGATCTTCAGAGGGAGAAAAGGAAAAAAGCATTATCACTACAGTGACTTGCACACAGACAAATAAACAAGTAACTCGAGGGGCACCACCCACGTGGTTCCTCAAAGGCGAGCAAGCCCTGCAGGCTGAGCTCTCAGAGGGACGGGGTATAGCCATGCTCAGTCTGAACCCTGAGGACTTTTCAGGAACCCCCTCCCCACCGCGGTCTATGCTTGATGCCAAGAGCCCTAAGCAGTTCTTTGAATTTAACAAGTTTTTTAAGATCTTTGGTAAAAACTTAACCTGGAAAATATGTTTCCAATAAGTTCCCTGTAAAGGTAACAGTCTTTAAGGTGGGGGTAAAAGCAGTCTTGCTCCATGGTCATGTGAGTTTAGGAAACACTGCAAATGTCAGCTCCTGCGCACTTTGAGAAACTCTGACTGGCATCTGGCCAAAGAATGTCCCACGGAACCCAGTTTGGTTTCTCAAATTGCTCAAAGATAATGTTTCCTAAATGTTTGTGTCATAGGCCAACATATGGATACGTATGCAATAGTGAAAGCTACCTTCTACAGAAATTGTAAAGAAAAGGATACACAAATACTTTTCTGAGAAAATGAAACTATAGCTGTAATCTTGGAGGCCTCACTAAAGTTGTCATCTGACAATTCTGGTTTAAACACACGCGTGTACACACCCTTACAAAGGCAAGCAACTTCCATAAAACGAAGACTGATCTAAAAAAAATATCATACACATGGCCAATTGATGTGCAGAGCTAAGGACATAAAGTGTGATGATCTGGCTAACATCTCTCTCAAGAAGCAAAATTACAGGGCTTCCTTGGTGGCGCAGTGGTTGGGAGTCCGCCTGCCGATGCAGGGGACACGGGTTCGTGCCCCGGTCAGGGAAGATCCCACACGCCGCGGAGCGGCTGGGCCCGTGAGCCATGGCCGCTGAGCCTGCGCGTCCGGAGCCTGTGCTCCGCAACAGGAGAGGCCACAACAGTGAGAGGTCCGCATACCTCAAAAAATAAAAAATAAAAAATAAAGAAGCAAAATTACAGGTGGGCTAGCCCCAATTTGTCCATCACTGGGCCACAACTATACTTTTCGCGCACATTCAATAGGTAACAGCCTCTTGAACACATTCTTAAGAGAGAAATAGTAGGACAGACTGAGAGATGATTTTCAGCAAGTTAATAACTGAACGAATGTTGCACCACAGAGGTTGAAGATGTTTTGCCTTCAGAGTAAGTCACAGGACTGACTAGTAATCCTGCTGGTACCAAACCTGGAGCGCACAGAGTTCTTGATGCTCTCATTTGGGAGGAGATGGACTCAAGGCCTTGGTGCCAGTGTGAAAGGCATCAATACGGTTTCTTCCAAGTAACCTTGGGCTGATTAAATTCAAATGCTAGTGCAGAAAGAGTCCTTTAGGATATTGGCTAATATCGCTCATTTTAGTAATAGAGAGATGGAAAAAATGCTGTTAAATGCTTTAATATGCCCATTAAAGGAACTCAATCCATAGGCTATGTAGGGGACTTCAGAAGAAAATAAAAAGCAAGAGTAATTGTAGCTCAAGTGGCTCAACTGTCAGCCTACGAGTACTTCAAGCTCAAAGGAACGGTTTAGCGAGCAATACCCTTAGAGAATGAAAGTGGGTAACTCTAGTTACCGGCTGAGCCTGCCAATACTTAATAAAAGGACTGCAGAACTAAGAACAGAGATACAGCAAAAATCTATATTGTTCAAACACATTCTCAAGAGCCTCATTCAAATCTCGAGATAATATGAGGAAACTCTTCAGACAGCTATTTAAAAAGCTATGAATATTTCCACTTTACCCTTAAATCCTTTCTCCAATCCAACAAAAATGTAATGAAAATTCCATAAACCCATTACCTTTGATGAGCTGCTGTACTAAGGCGCTGTTGGGGCCCTTATCAGTGCTGTGCACGATGCAGTTGGCTATCCTTGTCAGGTGTCCCATGTAGCCATGCCGTCTTCCTCCTTCGGCTCTACCAGGGGTAAAGGACAAATATTCAGACTCCTGAGAGGATGGAGTGATGAACAGCTTGGTAAGTACAGTGGATTTAAGCAATCGTTCTAAAAACTGAGGCACTAAAGACAAGAACAGGCAGAAAAAGAGGGTGCGTAATATAACCAGGTTGGGGTAGGGATGGGGGTGGGAGTGTGGCAGCAACTGTCTACTCAAAAGTCTACATTGTAGCCTCAGTCAACAGGACAAACTCTGTTCAAATACTCAAACCAACCATCCTCAGTAACATAGTATCTTTAAAAACAAAACCCCAAACATTCACTGATGCCTAATGATTCTGTGACTTTCCTTCCTATCTTTCTGTGAAACTATTTTTCAGACTTTAAACAGACTGTAGGGAAATGAGGTGAGAATTCTGCTGGTTCATTTTGCTAAGACATCAAATTTTAATTGTATCAATCAATCATCGAGATAGTTATCTACCAATGGCATTTCTCAAGTTAAAATATTAGCTGATTTGAGGACTTGGCCAAGATGAGAGGTAGTCAACTTGTATCTGGCCCCACTTGCCACCTGGACACGGACATTCACATGATTCCTCACCCCTTCCCCACTTAGAGTCCAATCTTCACAACTATCACCCATCTTTGCATTTAGACAAATTTTTCACATCACTGTGAGTTCTCTGCCCGAATATTTACAAAGTGTCAGGTCTTTACATTCTATGAAACAAAAGACTTTTGACTGCAGACAGGAAGGAACAAACCGAAGAGATCTTTGCTTAAAGGGAGAATCTTTCAGGAGTCACTAAGAAAAACCATACTGTGCTTGTAGGCTTGCCTGGAAAATGAAATATCTGCTAATAAGCTTAGTAGAGGGCCTGGGAATACCTAAGGGTCTGAAGGCATATGGTTGACCTCAGCTGAGCTGCTATGAGCCTCTTTCAGTTTCACAGTAAGATCCCACGACCCGAGCGTTCCTTCTGGGCAAATTCTTAGTCAGAAACTCTGGTATTCCCTCAAGCCCTCACAAGGGAAAACAAACACCCATCTCCAAGTTTTTTGGCCCAAGGCTCCCGATTTTCTTTAGGCTTCCTGTTCAAGGAAAGCTTAAAAAGCTCTTTCAGGACTCCCCGGGAGGGGAGGAATATTATTAGCCAGGCCTTCAGAGGATGGAGCTCACAGGACACCTCGGCACTGGCGAGGAGGCAGAGAGAGGAAGGGGGTCAAGGAAGGCTAAGATGGGGCAGACACATAACCAGAGATGCTCTGGCCACAGACAGCACCCCAAAGGAGCTCCATTTGGAGGAAAGTATCTGAGGTCCACCAAGACTGAACCCCTGCCACCCTCAAACTACATGCCACCTTTCGCCACCCAGAGTCAAAGCAAAGCCCTATCGGTGTTTAGTAAGCAATTTTTAAAAACCAAACCCCAGAAAACAAAGCGGACAGCTCCCATGAGTTACCTAGCTCACCTGGGCACTGCAAGAGACATCTGAACAGAGACACAGAGAAGGGACATCCTGAGAAAGGTCAGACTATAAAGGGGCATATGACAACTTTATGGGGTGATGGAAACGTTCTGTGTCTTGTCTGTGATGGTCACATGACTGAACGCATTTGTCAGAATTCCTAGAAATGTATACCCAAAAACGTATACTTCAATAAACCTGACTTAAAAAAAAACCACACAAGAAGTATACCCTGAGAGTGTCTCCCAAACATACCCACCTGCTTCAGAATCTATGGGATAGCATAAAAGCTCCGAGGGCATTAGAGAGGAGTGCCTGTTTCAGACAACACCGCTAGGGAAAGAAACTCTGTGTAACAAAGCTACTCACATGCAGCAACTAATACTTCAAGTAATCTTGCCAATCAGCTAACGGAAATTTTCTAAAAAAGGAAATACTAAGCAATTTTACCCTCCCTCTAGTTCCATGCACAAAGTGACTCTTTTCTTCCATGAGAACCCGGGGTAACAAGGACAAAGGTGCTAATTAAGGAGGACTTGACTTTGTAACTCTTTTCCTTCAACTCTCCATTATTCTCAGAAAAACAGCCATTCACAAAGGACCAAGAAGTTGCAAAGGCAGCAACAGAGGTGGGGAATACTCCCAACCTCTGTTCTTTCAAGACAGGTAGAAAGACAGGGGGATCTAAAAGTAAATTACTAGAAAAATATCTGTTACAATTAAATAATCTCGAAGTCCCAAGAGAACCATTTGTAACTGTAAAGTGGCCTGTACCATGTAGTTATATTATATTCATTGTTCCCTGTCTAGGGCAAGGCAGTATATTTTCTTCAAATTAAAAATCAAATTGAACTCCAATCAGAAAACAATTTACTTACTGTTTCTTCTCGTTCATTTCCCAGGCGTCAAGTATTCGTTCTATCAATTGACATTTTTGAAAGAGCTGAATAAAAAGGAACGTTCCAGTTTAACATTGACATAAATGTCAAAGTGTCAAATTTTAAAAGTGAAACAGAACTCTAGTTAAACAGAAAAGTGATACCTATCACTTTATACATATAACCCAGCAAGCCTAATATAGCTGTGAATTACTGGCTAAATCAGATGCACCGTGAAAATAAATTTACTCAAGGGGCCCAGAACACTACAGGGATTCAAGACAGGATCTATGTCTTTAGCAGTGAACCTACCGGGAAATAATATATTTCAAGTACTGCTACCAGTGAGCAGCTGACCTAAAGCAAAGCCAGGTTTTACTCCGAAATGGAATACAGAAAATTATGCCCCAGCAAAAATTTAACTCAGAATCCACAGCAATACTTGTACAGTTTAAATGCGAGCAACACTTACTTCTCTATCAGCTAACATTACTGCATTCGTATTAAAAATAGGTGTGGCTTGCCAAACTTCCACAGGCCAATGACCAGTGCTGTGGGCTGCATTATCGAATGTGCACAGCCGGTCTTATTCAAATGTCATTTGTCTTCCCCATCTACTTGGGCATTCCAGGTTAGCCTTTCCCATCTTCAAGGTTTGGGCATAACCCAGTATGAGCTAAAGAATGTCACACAATCACAGAACTTCAGATCAAGAAGAAACCTGCAGACTGACTTAGTAAAATCACCTCATATTTAACAAAAGAAAACAGACCCCCAGAAGAGGTTTCCTCAACACTGCATAAGAACTCACTTCTCCCAACTTTCAGTCATATATTCAGCACCAGAAATTAAAACTCTAGCAAGCCAAATAATTGGTTCAAATGTTTTCTGCAGTATTTAAATTTGTATTGTTCTTTTAATCTCCAAAAGATTTCTAAATCTTCAAATTTATTAATTTTCCCCAATAAGAAAGCCACATAGACTTTTTTTTTTAGAAAAGTTCATCTAATGGTTAATTGTCCAGGATATGATTTACAGAATCACCGGTTAAAAGTATCAGTACAATGAAAATAAGTTAAATATTCAGACTCTGAAATCTAACCTCCCACCCTTAAACCTCAATTCACTTCACACCTTACGCAGAAAAATGCTATAACCAGGAGTGGCAGAAAAAAGACACCAAGTAAGCTTACATGTTTCAATAACAAATTGTCACCAGTGGAGTCCTGATCAGTAATTGTGCTAGTTTCTGTGTTTTCAAAAGGACTTGCAAGAATCAGTGCAATACAGATTTCCACTTGTGTGTGTAAAAAGTTATTCCATGTGTATTTGAAGAACATGTCCTACAAAAAAAGAAAAATAATGCTTTCTTTTATTCAGTCTCCTCCATGTTTAAGCCACTACCTCAACACATTCACCAAACAATGAATTAATAAAGTAAAAATGATGTGTTCCTAGTACAACAGGACAAATTAAAAGGAACACATTTTATTTTAAATGCAGTTTAAAATGCCTTCATAGACTAAATAGCATGGTATTTGCCCATTCAACATGTCAGAATTTGCATGGAATCTAATAGAGACCAACAATAAACATATAAAGAGAAGACAATAATAACTTTCTCAAATTTGTTTTCAATGTGACTAATACAGATATTAAGTTCAGTAAATTTCCAATAATTTTCAAAGAAACTGATGAGACTTTCATTTTGCCTCATCAAATGTTTACTGATGACTTCTGAGCAGCACACAGTGCTAGGTGCAACATGGCAGACAGACAAAAATACGGTCTCCAATTTTGAGGTGCTCACACCTTAAAAAAGAATAACCACTCGGGCATTCAAAACTCATAGAACTATCAGTGGATAGAGCAAAACAAGAAAGGTATGAGAGGTGGTGACGTGCGGAACTCCTGGAGGTGCAAGGTTTTCCAGATTACCTGAAAAGGTAACAGTAGCACAAAAAAAAGAAAGACAATTCCAAAAAGCACAAATGCATAGTTAAAGTATGTATTCAGGATATCGTTGAGTCTTGGTTATCTAATCTCAAAATGAAAAGATAATGATTAATGATCCATTTAGGAGTTTAATCAAATTAATCACTCAAAAGTAGCTCTAAGATTAACAACAGAATGAATTAACAATAGCTGTAAACTTACTACTAGGAAGATGAAAGACTAGTGATTGATGACTTCAGTGAGACTCCCAGAGACAGGAGTAGGAAGTTATATCCCTGTCAGAGGGTAGGGCAAAAACTATGTCCCGAGAGGGCAAGGGTTATGCTGGCAAAGAAACTGTAATCCTGTAGCGTCTCATCTTTCTCCAAACGTTCCTGCTCTCCATGCCTTCTACTGCTATGTCATTTAACACAAAGCTGAAATACAACTAAAAGTGTCTATCTCAGTGATACTAGGAAGAACAAAGGGAATGGCTGATAGAGCATGCATGGGTTTGAAATTGGATGTGAATTCAAATCCTGGCTCCACCACTTACTAGCCATGGAATGTATCCCCCCCCCCCGAATCTGGGCATGAACTGAAAAATCATGCCCAGGATCACATGAGAAATGTATATGAAGTTTTATACCCAGGATCACATGAGAAATGTATATGAAGTGTACATTCAATGCCTTTCATGTAACGAGCAAACACCCAGACTCTCCTTTGAAACACACGCCAAGTTCCTCCCGGTGTACAGTGTGGCCAGTGGGCGTACAGTGTGGGTCCTGGGAAGCCATCTGCGCTGTGCGGAGGCAGGACAGAGCAAGCAGAGGCCCCGGGGCCAGGCCCATGGATTCAAAACACAGGCCTTGGAGCTGGGGAACTCAGGGGTCAGGAAGTCCAGATAATTCCTGGGCTCTTCCTTTACCCTTCCATTCCCTTCTGCTTCCACTGAAGCAGACTAAATCAAAAGACAGTCTCAGACTAAATCGAAAGACAGTCTTTTAGACTCAAATCAAGACAGTGTCAGAGACCTCGTATACTATCTCAGTGGAAAGAAGATCCAAGCTTGTCCCTTGGCTAATTATGACGAGAAAACAATGCTGTGAGCCCCAGTCGTTTACTGCTAATACAATCCCCTGGAGAGGGTGATTACACTCACTCTATCCTCCACACGAGACTGAGCTTCTTGAGGGAAACGTCTGTCTTAACCATACTCGAAATTCTCTAATACAGTTCTTTACACACAGCAACAATAAATTACTACTGAAAAATTGAAAGCATTCAAAATTGATGATAACCTCAAGGGGAAAACTATATAAAAGACTGTTTACACTCGGACCAAGGAAAGTCATTGACACATTGTAAATTTATGAAGTTCTACCTTCAGTTATGTATACATAAAGTATCAAGGGCAAATTAAGACATCTTTCAGGGGGTATCGTACCAATATGACCCCAATGCTATTCAGCTCCATAAGGTCCCCGTTGATACTGCTGGTATTTGTTTGGAGGAGGCTGGATATCAACCTAATCACATTCAACCGGGTGTTCCCCACGGGAGGGTCCAGCACACCCCACGTCGTCTTCATCACACTTTTCTGAGGAAGAAAAAGCTTTCCAATTAAATTCAGTTCAGTAAACAAATAAAGGGTGTAGGAGTATGTACTAAGATACAACGCTAGGTAAACTAAGCCTGCAAACAACTTGGCCTAAATTCTACACCTGAAGGAATATCCAAAACTCCTACTGATATCTTTAAGATATGATGAAATGAACATGAGGGAAAAAAATTAAGTAATTTCCCTGGACTACAAATTTTATAAGAAATCAAGTATCCCCTTGCCTTCAACATTCCAAACACCACAGGAATGAAGCAGAAAGCTACTGAAGTCCATGAAAAAGAAGTGCAATATTCCAATCCTGACCAGAAACCTAAGAAATGAAGAAAAGTTACAAGTGGTTTTAGATCACAGTTCTCTATCTCTGCCAAATCTGTGATAAAAATGCAAACTCAGAAGTTGCCTTTGGATCACAATCTTGAAACAGGACCAACCTCAAACCTGTTCTTGTCCATAAAAGGGAGTTGCTATTCTCTGAAATCACAAAAGAAAGACACAGAACATTCCAGAACTTCAGAAGTTCGGCAGGAAAGGATGATGACCTGTGACAACGAAGCGATGGGGACGCCCTTCTCCATGTCCTCGTCCACAGGGGATCCCTGCCCCCCTGCCTGCACTCCTCCAGGCCCAGTGGAACTGGACGGCCCCCAGTTTCACTCCCTGCAGCACAGCTCTAATAAACACAGATCTACTCACACACCATATCATGTAGTAAAAGCAGCCACAAGCTGAACTCACTCACTCCTAGCTGTGAACAAGAGGAAGGGCAGACCAAACACTGTCTTACTTCCGAGTTAGGCCCAAAAAGAGGACCAGTGTGAGAATCCATATTAGTCGCTGCCTTTTTTGTCCACCTAGAAAGAAGACTGTGGCACCTGAGACACAGGTCAGGGGCACCTGGCCACACCCTCTCCTCTCACAGGTCCTCCTTCTCCTCCAACTTCCACTTCTCTTCTCGTGAGCAAATCCTGCTCCTCTCCTTACTCTCCCTCCTCTTCTTCCCAGGTCTGGCACAAAGGACGCCACTGTTAAACACCAGCTCCCCCTCCACAAGATGGTTAAGTAAACAGAAAACATCTCCTTTAGAAGGGAGACACTTGTCTACTAATTTCCCAGTAACTCACATCACAGATGCCACAGAGACACACTTTCCAGAGCCTGGGATGCTGGATGCGATGATGCAGGGCAGAAGCAAACACCACAGTGTAAGAACCAGTGCCGGCGGTAGAACTCTCATGGAACTGCCTTCCACCCTACAGATGCCAAAAGGAAGAGCCTCGTCCCCTAAAGCTCGATCTGCGCCAACCCGAGGGGGTGGGGTGTCACGGAAGGACACCACCATGGACCCTGGACACCCCTCTTTTGGAGGTCTTCGCTGTCTGCTGTCTGTGCTTTCAGTGGCTGCCTGATAAACAGTCATTTCTGGATTAGCACACGGATGCTCCCGACAGAAAAACTAACACTCCAAGTCACATTCAACCACTTCTTAAATGACATACCTGTCCATCAGGTGCTTACACTGCTCCAACCCTGAATAAGACAACTCAATTTCAAAGATTAGTTCCTAAAAGATTAACTTTTACCTCAAAGATGTGAAAATAACATGCTATGAGAAGAAAACAATTTTACTGGCATATAAGTACGCAGAATATATAGGAAGAACAAAAAGCTGAGTTTCCTAAGGAGATAAGTAACTTACTTAATTTTAATTCTACTCTATTCATCAATTTAGATGCTATATATCGATAAAAGCCAATTAAAAACTAGCTCAAGAGCAATGAAAACAACTGCCAGTGTACCTTCTAATATGCTTTGCACATGGGAGTCACAGCCAGTCCTTTAACTTACAAGGTTCATCTACTTTCTAACAACAGCTGAAATCTAGCTACTGGGCTGGTCAACGGGCTTCAGAGAGCTGCCTTACCTTGGGTGGCTCAAGCAGGAGTTCATGAAAAGATCCAAGTCTTCCTCGGATGGCTTCTAGAACGCTCTTGTTGACCGAACAAGCTGAATGACTCATGCCTGGTGGGCAGATCTCTATATGGCCTTCAAATCTTGAAACAAAGCAAGTTAATTTGATTTATTATTCCAGAACAAATCATTCAAGGTGCTCTGTATCAGCATATAGGGATATACATAATAGCTATAGAATATATACTGATTATATCAAAATTT
The DNA here is from genome assembly GCF_026419965.1 of Kogia breviceps. Taxonomy (NCBI): domain Eukaryota; kingdom Metazoa; phylum Chordata; class Mammalia; order Artiodactyla; family Physeteridae; genus Kogia; species Kogia breviceps. The sequence goes on along the minus strand of NC_081316.1, from coordinate 18,056,092 downwards.
CTGGAAGCATAGGAAGAGGGTGTAATAAAACCTTGATGGGGATCAGCCAACATGATCTGAAATCCAAAGATGTACGGTGTCGGGTGAGAAATTATATGCCATTTCTTCCCATTCTCTCTTAAACCTTCTAACTCCTTATACCTACTGTACTAATATCTGGTCTCTAACCAGAAAATCTGGAAAGCAGCAGGAGATCCCTGAATTACAGGACACATCATACTGCCTGTCACTGGAGGACTATTAATAATAAACAAGCCTGTATGTGTTATATACAGTTTCTCTTGATCAATCAATCAACATTGCTTCCTATTTAAAAGGCTTAACTTACTCTTCTGTATAAAGCTGCATCTATACTCATTATAAACCACTCCTTTTAGAAAAACAATTACAAGTGGAATGAGACTCCCAAATCCCAATCAGTTTTAGAAAGCACAGGGGTTCTCAAAGTTGGGGGACATAAGGAGGGAGGGGTCTAAAAATGTGGGTGTACAGTTCAGATTAAAAGATAAACCTGAGAGGGGTGTGTCAGTGCAAACTAATGCTTAACAATGTAGCTGCCTGAGCCTGAACCCTGGACCTTCACTCACCGGTAATTCGTTCTAATATGGAAAATGGGAACCACTCAAGAATGTCCCTCGGGCTTCCCTGGTGGTGCAGTGGTTGAGAATCCGCCTGCCAATGCAATGGGACACGGGTTCGTGCCCCGGTCCGGGAGGATCCCACATGCCGCGGAGCGGCTGGGCCCGTGAGCCATGTGCGTCCGGAGCCTGTGCTCCACAACGGGAGAGGCCACAACAGTGAGAGGCCCGCGTACTGAAAAAAAAAAAAAAAAAAAAAAAGAATGTCCCTCTCAGGACTGCTGTGGGGACCACACTAACGTAGACAAAGGACTGAGAGCCCTGCCTGACACAGCTAACACCGAGAGAGTGATTATTAGGACTACTACTTGAGAATATTTCACACGGGCAAGTGATTTCTAAGAGCTACACGGAACAGCCTTCAGAAACTCAATTCCTAGAAAGGGGGAGTAGGTAGAGGAAAGGCCTTTTGCTTTGATTACAGTGCTTTTTAATGTGTAGGGGTTTTAATAATTTATGTGGCCAAATATAGCATTCTTCACTATAGTCTCTGTCCAGGAAGCCATACTTGAAGTTCTTTACAATGCCATAATCCTATGAGTATCTGCATACTTTTCCTCTAGTGGTTTTCATTTAACTCATCTGGAATTTATTTTTATGCAAAACAGGTATAGACATGATATTTTTTTCCCCAAGTGGCGAGTCACACTTCTAAGCCACATTTATAGAACAATCTGCTTTTCCCCACTTATGTGAAAAACAAAAAAACCCGTACAAAAAGATATACTAAAATTCCTTAATCATTCACATAAATTTTATTTGTTCATCTAATAAATACTTAGTGAACATCAACTTATGTACCTGCCTTGACTCAGGTACTACAATCAATATCCATGGTGTTTCTCACATTTTAATCCCTTCAAATATATGTAAAAATCTGCCAAAACCAAAACAAAACCTGTGCTGATATTCCAAATAGAGAAACATTAAATCTGGAACTTAGACGTGGAAAGGAACAAGAAGCGATGGCTGTCCGGGGCATCGGGAGTCTGCTCCTCTTCTCTCTGAGCAGAGGTCTACAGTCCACGGTATCTGCAGCCACTCAGCTCCCTCACCCACTCACCAGTTAAGGAAACTTTGCTTATTTACTGTTTTGGATGATTATGAATAAAGGGTACAAATGTTCACTTACAAGTTTCTGTGTGACACAATTTTCACTTTTCTTGGGTAAATATCTAAGATAGAGTGCTGGATAATATACTACAATAAAGGTCTGTTTATTAAAAAACTGCCAGGTGTTTTGAGAAGATGGCCACATGACTTAATATCCCAGTTGGAGAGTGTGAGGCTTCACTGTCATCAGTGCTGGCTCTCTCTATTTGTTTGGTTCAGCTGTTTAGTGGGCTGAATGGTCCCCCCATAAAACGTATGTCCACATCCTAGTCCCCAATCTGGATGCCTTTTCTTTCTTTCCTGCCTCACTGCACTGCTAGGGCCTGTAGCATGAGGCTGAATAGAACTGGAGATGGGAAATAGTCTTGCCATGGTCCTTGATTTCAGGGGCTACGATTTCAGTCTTTGCCCATTAAGAATGATGGTAGCTATGAATTTCTTTTTGTTTTTCAGTTTCCAAGTTCCTTTCTATTCCTAATTTGCAGAGGTTTTATCATACAAGAATTTAATGAAATGATCACATGGTTTTACTTCTGTAGTCTGCTGGTATCAGTTATACTGGTTGATATTTATTAAAGCTATTTTTATACAGCAGTTTTAAGTTCACAGCAAAATGGAAGAGAAGGTACAGAGACTGCCCACATACCCTCTGCCCCCACAAATGCACAGCCTCCCCATTATCAACATCCTCTACCAGAGTATGTTTGTTACAATCCAAGAACCTACACTGATACGTCACCACCACCCAGAACCCAGTTTGCATCGTGGGTCACTCTAACGGGTCTGGACAAATAGCGCCGTGCACCGGTCACTCTGACACTCTACACGGAACATTTCCACTGCCCGAAAGGCCCTCTGTGCTCCACCTGTTCATTCCACTCCCCTTGCCAACCCCTGGCAACCATGGTCTTTCTACTGTCTCCACAGTAAAATATGACATTTTCCAGAATGTATGTAGCCTTTTCAGACTGGCTTCTTTCACTTCTTTCTTTTTCATCTGCATTTAAGGTCCCTCCATGTCTTTTCACGGCATGAGGGCACATTCTTTTTAGTGCTGAGTAATATGGCACTGTCTGGATGAACTACGGTTTATTTATCCACTCACCTACTGAGGACCTCTTGGCTACTTCCAAGCTTTAGTAAGTGTGGATAAGGCTGCTAAACAACTGTGTGCAGGTTTTTGTGTGAACCTAAGTTTTCAACTCCTTTGGGTAAATACGAAGGAGCACAACTGCTGGACTGTATGGTAAAGGTATGTTTAGTTTTCTAAGAAACTACCAGACTGTCTTCCAAAGTGGCTGCACCATTCTGCGTTTCCACCGGCAACAAATGAGACTTCCTGCTGCCCCGCAGTCCTGCCGGCACTTGGTGTCGTAAATCAGGTCCAGTGAATTGCTAGTACTGTGCTTCTTACGGATTTCTGTCTAAACATTATGACCATTTCTGTTAGAACTTCTGTTTTAGATTTACAAATAACTGCAAAAATAGTACAGAGTTCCCATGTGACGCATACCCAGCTTCCCCTGTGACCCATACCCAGTTTCCCCTGTTATTATCTTACATTTGTCAAAATTAATGAACCAGTACTCACAGGTAAAATCCATACTTTATTCAGATCTCCTTGGTTTTTGCCTACGGTTGTTTCTCTGACCCAGAATCCACCCAGGACACCACACTATATTTAGCTTTCAAGTGTCCTTAGCCTCCTCTTGCTTGTGATAGTTACTCAGACTTTCCTGGTCAGGTACTTTGCAGAATGTCCCTCATTTGGGGTCTGCTCTTAATGTTTTTCTCATGATCATGGGTCTTTGAGAGGAAGACCACACAAGTAAAATGACATTTTCATTACATACTATCAATACAACAGTGCTGGCTGTTGACTTTGATTATATGGCTGAGGAAATGCTGGTCAGGTTTCTCTGTCAAACTTGACAGAGTAACTGTCAAGTTCTCATTTTATTCTCTTTCCATACTGCACTTTTTAGAAGGAAGTCATGAGGTGCAATCTACACGTAAAGAGCGGAGAGTCTTTTTCTTCCTCCTTGAAAAGGAATTATGAACTATTTGGAATTCTCCCACAGGGGAGATTTGTCTCTTCACCCCCTTTTACTTATTCCGTCACTTATTTATATCAGTATGAACTCATGGGTATTTTATACTTTGCGTTATAAAACAATACTGCCTTATTTTATTGTGCAAGTGGTCCCAGCTCTGGCCAACGGGAGCTCTTTTAGTTGGCCCGTGTCCCGCTCACACACTCAGTGTTCTGGGTTTTCTCTTTGAGCGCGTCCTTACTGTCTGCACCACAGGATACTCCACACTCATCCTGTATGCTTCTTAGCCCAGTTGCAGAACCAGCCATTTCTCCATGAAGCCCTGGTTCCTTTACCGGAGGATGGTATGAGAAACTGAGATCTGGGCACACAGTTACTTGTTCCTGGTGATGCGTCATGACTTCTAGGCCTCACAAAGCAACTGTCTTCCTGGTTTAACTCTTCATATTTCAGTATAGGTAACTTCTAATGTCCTACACTGATCCTTTCCTCAACTATGTCAAAGGTTACAAATGAGCCCAAAGGCATTCTTCAATTTCTGTTGTATTTTTCATTTGTAGCATTTGTGTATGATCTTCCATCTCTCTGTTAAAATTCTCCATCTGTTCACATATTGCTCACTTTTCCCACAAGCCTTTAACACATTAATCATAGTTATCTTAAATTCCCTACCAGATTGCTCCAACATTTTTGAATCTAGTTCTCCTGACTGCTTTTTCTCTTGAGAGTTCAGTTTGTTTGGGTTCTTTTTATCTTGCTTCTTTGTCTTACAATTTTCTAGCTGTGATGTGGACATGCTGTGTAAGACAACAGAGACTGATATAACTAGTATTTGCAATGGATACACCTCTTTTTTTCCTAGGTCTTTGGTGTGGGGTTTCTGGATCAATTTATAGTCAGCAGCTGAGTTAGGTTTGGGTTTTGTTGTTCCTATGACTGACTTTTCTCAGCACACTGAAGACTTTAAATCTGTCTCAAGTTACTTCGTATTTATAGTTAGGGATGGATTGCCAAGTTTTTCTCAACTTCTGCTCTGCCCTTAGCTGAAGTTCTTCTCTTTAAGCCTGCTCCTGTGCTGATGGTCTCCTTCCACACTGCAGCCTTCCCTCCGCCAGCACGCTGCTGTTGTCACTTGATGTGTGGTGGCCTGGTGGGGAGGACCGCTCTGTTGTTCTGGTTCAGCCTCAGTCTCAGGCAGTGGAAGTGCCCACGGACCTCAGGGGTGCAGCCCTCTCGGTGACCCTGCCCTTACTTTAGTGGTAGGGGCTCTCTAATAGCCTGGGCCCTGAAAGTGTCCCTGCTTGTCCCGTGGGATAGAGCCTTTTTCCTGGTCCCTTCCTCTTCACCGTGTCTTTAGGGTTACAGGGTTTGCTGCCCTTTCGCCAGTGGCTTCGGGTTTTATTCAGCAGGGGCGGAAATGGAGAAGGACCCTGCTGCTGCATTCCGCAGCCCTACTCTGGAAGGGAGGCTTTCTGGGGGCTCTTACCCGGCCTCCAGTACTTCCTGAGCAGGGCTCGTAGGTATGTGCAAAGTCCTGAGTCTGTAGTTCTCAGGGTGTCCTTGCTCTCCCTGCATCTGAGGCGCTTCGGGCGTTACATAACCTACTATCATTCTATGTTTATAAAAAACACATTGGAACTATCATTTTTAAAAAAATATTAGTGCATATTAGTAAGGGAATGGTAACATTTTAAAATTTTATTTATTTATTTATTTATGGCTGTGTTGGGTCTTCGTTTCTGTGCGAGGGCTTTCCTCTAGTCGTGGCAAGCCGGGGGGCCACTCTTCATCGCGGTGCACGGGCCTCTCACTATCGCGGCCTCTCTTGTTGCGGAGCACAGGCTCCAGATGCGCAGGCTCAGCAGTTGTGGCTCACGGGCCTTGCTGCTCCGCGGCATGTGGAATCTTCCCAGACCAGGGCTCGAACTTGTGTCCCCTGCATTAGCAGGCAGATTCTCAACCACTGCGCCACCAGGGAAGCCCCTGGAACTATCATTTTTTTAAGATGAAAAATGAAACTGTATATGAAAATACCTCAGTTCCTCAGTAGAAGATAAGAATTATATTGTGCACTAACTCACCCCTTCTCTCCTTATTTCTTGCGTTTTATTAAAATAATCTGGAATTTATTGGTTTTTTCAACATTTGACTTATTCAATTATTCATTCTTAACGTAACTTTCATAGTCATATGAATTGTCACCTTCCTATCTGTTTCATTTATCATTACTTTCACCAATATATTTCCTTATCTTAAGTTCTTTATTCTACCTTATTTTTCTGCTTGGCTCCGGTAAAGTCCATCTCCGAGTAATCTGGCCCAGGAACAGGACACAGACGGGACACTGAGGTCCATACGCTTGAAAATGCCTCCTGCCCTCACACAGCAACAGAAGTGCTTCAGGGTCACAATCCTGCCCTCTGTTTTTCAGTGTTTAGTTAGCTTTACAAATGACATGTCTGGCAATGTGATTTGCTTTGCAGTTAACCCATTTTTTTTTTGTCCAAATATTTTTAAGATTTATCCTTTATCCTAGGGATTCAGAAATCACATAAGGATAAGGCTAAGATCTCAGTCGTCCACCATCCCTCCACCCGCCCCTCTTTAAAGTTAATCGTGCTTAGTATTTGATAAACCTTTGTGGTCTGAGGATAAGTTCCTCCTGATCAGAAATTCCTTCCTGTCTTTTAATACTGTATCGTCTCCATTCTCAAAGCCAGAGTTGTCAATATAAATCTCATAGCACCAGCTCATGTGCTTTTAAACCATTTTGAGAGAAGATGCAACTGCCTTGCAGCATCAGTAGCAAGATAACAGTCCTGTATCACCTGATTAATACCTTAAGTTATTCGTTACGTTATTTAAAATACGATTTACCAGGGAAGACATAGGCAAAGTCAAAATTGCAGATACAACTCCAAATGACAACATAGTTGAAGCAGTGCTGCCACACTGCCCTTCCATTATCACTAACCAGAGAGTAAAGAACCAGAAATAGAGATGAAGACTTTGGGAAGTAGGGATTGGTAAGGCTGTGTTTACTATTTTGCTGGAAACCAAAATGACATCACTGAAACTAAATCCAGAAATGCTGGATGGCTAAATTTTCATATGCTGACAGCAGACCGTGTCTCTCCTCCTCTTCATGCCCTCTGCTTTACTGGATGGATCCAATAGTGGGTAAGAAAATACAAATTCTGATCTCTAAACCACATGTTCCCGGAATGCAAACACATACATACCTCTTCAAATTCTCATTCTACAGAGAACAATTAGGAAAACTCTGACAATTAATAAGTAAATTAGCTTTGGGTATAAACTGTAAAGAATAATATGACAAATATTAATTGGCTTGTCCAGAGGCACATACATAGGGAAGACAGACTATATTTCTGATTCTGAAACACATAGCACAGTTTTCCTTAAGGCCTCAAGCCACCTGCCCGTCCATTTTTAAACAGCCTAATGAACTGAAGTTGCCTCATATGTGAACCCCCCCCAAAAAAACCACCGAAAGCCTCAAGTTAGCAAGCTCTGGACAGAATCACAAGATGGAAAGAGCCCTGAACTGCCACTTGGAGGAGAGCTGCGCACCAACCAGGAACACCTATTTTCAATTTTCATAAGCAAGAAATAAGCTTCCCTTGCGTTTGAGCCATTTTGCATGGGTTTGACTTATTATATAGAAGCGTTTTGGTAACTACTACAAAACCCCAAATGACTAGAATCCGAATATTGCCAATAGTGTTTATCAAACCATACAGTTCAACTACATCTACGCAATCCCATTCATATAAAACTATTTATATAGGAGAAGAAGATTCAGCACCTGAAATTCATGGGCATGATATTGTAGCAATCAACCGACAACTTAACTCTTAGCTTTTAAAAAATTCTAAAAGCAAAACCAAATGGCTCGTTTCGCAAGATAGAAGGAAAACTTACGTTGGTCGCCGTGTCTCAAGTAAAGCCAACAATATCTGGACTGCGCTGACTATGGCCGATTCATTCTTCTCCTTGTGGAAAATATTTGATAGGAGCTGCTCTATAATTTCTTGCCTAGGAAAATAAATCAATAGTCAAGCGCTAAATGTAACGTTGTTTAACACAAACAACTTCGGAGAAAAAGATCATGGTATCACTAAGACAAGTATCATAAAAGAGTTCAACCTCACTTGTGCATATTTATTAACAATATTTTACTTTTAATATATCTATAAGGAAGGCCAGTGATCTTGCTTATTATAAGTGTAACACAGACATATATATATATATATTCCCATCTCCTCCCCTCAGCAAAGTCACCTGGGCCTGCTTGCCTTTGCCAATCCTGTTGAAAGCCAACAAACACCTCACGACTGGAAGTCACCTTCTACTCAGATGGTGGGGACGGGCGGTAAAAAGACTCAGAACCCTTCAGCCCCACAGAAGGAGGGGAGTTTTTTTAACAAAAGGAACCGTAAATGTTTTCCCACAAAGGCATTCATGTATAATTAACAAAGATCTAAAACAGATACAAGATAACATCAACTGCTGCGCTGCGCTCTACAACTAAAATTTGGTAAAACCAAAATAACGTGGTAGCAGCGAAATGGGTGCGACTGAACCACTGCCCCAAAAGTATTCTCCACAGGCTCTTCCCATGACAACCCCCCCACATGTATACAAGGTCACAATTAATGTAGAATACAAGGGTAACCTGTTAGGTGAATAAATTTATACGGATGTTCTCAAGGAAAACCTGTTTCTTAGGATCTCAGTAATTTTTAGACCCCATGGGGATTAAGAAATGGAATCGCACTAGCAATGAGAGGGACAGCTAGTTGTCCCTGGTGCCCCCCTGGCAGACACACCAGTCACCCCAAGGTACAGCTGTGCTCACTGGCTACTAACACCAGTTCCTTTGCCAGGTTAGAGGAGCAAGTAGGAGAGAATCTCTTCCTCTTTGGGGAAAGCAAATAAAACTGGTATCTAAACTAACTTCAGAGGATCCTCTTGCAGGAAGTAGCTTTCAAGTACTCTCAGACCAGCACTAGAATTGCTTGTGAGACCTCTACCCAAAACAGTACTGTAAAAGTCACTCAACACACAGCAGTCTACAGAATAACTATTAAACTTGGAACTGAGCTCTGGAAAACAGACTGCTTTTTTGTAAATACGTATATTCTTCAAATAGCAGCCTCACCCCAGGTAGAGGGGTACCGACAGGGCATCCAACTGTAGATGTCCACCTTCTCATTCAGCTGTAGTGTCTAACTTTCCAGAGAGCAATATCACCTTTCATAAACCCTGACGCCTGAAGGGAGTGGATAACAAAGAGGCTCTCACTCTTTCATGGCTGCATCCAATTGGAAGTCTACCATACCCATGGAGAGTATTCTACTAACGGACAAAAATGAGATAATAACTAGCAAAAATGTGATGGTCAAGATGCAACACAGCAGCTGAGCCATATTCTGAGTCTTATCTAAACATACAAATATCACCAAATACAGAAGAAATCATAAACTGAAGAACGGAACTTATTAAACAGGATAAAAAGAATGCCTTCATATTCTTTAAATAATAAGGCATTTATTTACAACTGAGAAGACATATTCACTTCCACTTTTTAAAAAATGGAGTTCCTGGACGAACACCAATAAAGTTCATGATGTGAGCTGTGTTACGCACGAGGCCAGCCAGGTCCTTCACCCAGGCCTTTGAGACAATGGCGCACTTCTGTTTTGTTTTGTTTTGATGTGGGCAGCTAAAGACTCGCATCTATAAAACTAACGGGCTCAACTGGGCCCAGAGGCCGACCCACTGTAAGCTCATTAGTATCAAGAATTAGGAGCTGCCTTGTCCAACCCTCCCTAACACAACTAGTTTTAAAGGAATTCTGGAACTTCAGATTTTCCCACAACAGAGCTACTAAATTAAATACATTCAATTTAAGCCCAGATTGTTTCCCAAGCTAACACTCACTACCTAACACCTTGGTCCACTTTCTTAGAGACCTTTTGGTATCCCTACCCACCCTGACCATTCTCTTCAACCTTAGCTCATTTCCAATTTTTCCTGCAGTGCTAACCTACACTTCCAGTTACACATACAGTGTTTATGTGGGGGTTAGCCTGTACACTGAGTAGACTGGCTTATAACACAACACTGCTAATATATTATTAGGTGATAATCAAATACATACAGATATATAACAATATATAAAATATACACAGACACTGTTAAAATTAATAAAAGCTTACTAAGCTCACAGGACCCTTTGGTCACTGTGTACTTCCTCAATCAACAGATACTAAAAAGAACGATTATAATGTGGGAACACATCTGATATTAAAAAGGGTTGGGGCTTCCCTGGTGGCGCAGTGGTTCAGAGTCCGCCTGCCGATGCAGGGGACACGGGTTCACGCCCCAGTCCGGGAAGATCCCACATGCTGCGGAGCAGCTGGGCCCGTGAGCCACGGCCGCTGAGCCTGCGCTCCGCAACGGGAGAGGCCACAGCAGTGAGAGGCCCACGTACCGTGCAAAAAAAAAGGGTTGGTTCTCATCCTCAAGAAGAGTGTCGGAAGCACTGTTATAGAGTTAAGTCTCCCCAATGCTCAGTGAAGGTTTAACTCAGTGACACCATGGAGCCCCTGACTCTTTAGGACCACGAAGTTGAAGAAATTTACTCTAATATTTAATGATGTTGATTGATTATGTACCTATCTGCATCAAAGTACAGTTGCCTGATCCAGGACTAAAGACACAGTCTGAAATATATTAGCTAGTGCATACAGAGGCTCCAACAGCTAGATCCCACGTTTAGTCCAAATAGAGTTGAGTGAAGAGAGGGCTGGCACAGAACTCAGTGATTACTACTGACCAGCCTGACACTCGGGGTGAACCTGCACAGTCCAGGAAGGGAGCCAAGCACCACCTGTGGCCACAGAACGCTCAAAAGGTAACTAGTCTGAATTGGCCTGTCCTAAGTGTAAAATACACACTGGATTTCCAAACCTTTGCACAAAGAAAAGAATGTAGACTCACTCATTAATAATTTTTTAAATGAACATATGGTGAAATATTATTTTGTACCTATTAAATAAACATAATTAATTTCACCTATTTTTTTACTTTAATATGGCTACTAGAAATTTTTAAATTACATGTGACTTTTATTATATTTCTATTGGACAGCGCAGTCATGAACCACATGAAATTACTGACAGTCAACATTTTTTAACCTTAAGTTAATTTTTACATGGTTGAACCTATTACTACTACAATTATCGGTACTGTATATTATAAAAGGAGTACATATGCCATAATGCCCAAGAATAACTGAAATGGGGCAGGTAAGATGACATTTTACTCAGAAGCTGATAATCTCTTATGTCTTGCTACTTGAGAAAACGAGTCAATTCCTTCCTATTCTACAATGCACATTGGGAAAATACAACTTTATTTCTCAGAATACAGAGTTTGAAACAAGATATTTTGTCTCTAGTTTGTTCCTTGTTTGTCTCACACTTGCCAAGTAAACAATACACACAAATGTCTTATCTTATTTTATTATTTTTTTTCAGTACGCGGGCCTCTCACTGCTGTGGCCTCTCCCATTGCAGAGCACAGGCTCCGGACGCACAGGCTCAGCAGCCATGGCTCACGGGCCCAGCCGCTCCACGGCATGTGGGATCCTCCCGGACCGGGGCACGACTCCGTGTCCCCTGCATCAGCAGGCGGACTCTCAACCACTGCGCCACCAGCGAAGCCCCAAGTGTCTTATTTTAATAAAAGGGTCTTCCCTGCCAAAAGATGCAAACGAGTCTCAATATACAGGACTAAAAAATTCCAACAAAGTCATTAAGAACAACAACAGTAGCAGTAAACTGATGCAAGACTGCCATTCGTACATAACAACGCTAACCGTATGCACTCTTTCCAGCTATTCATCCAAAGTGGGGAAATGCCTTATTTTTGTTTACTAAAATAACTTTCAGTTGTAGGGATGCAGGCAAATGTATGCCCATACTTGATGGTAAATACTCTTCCTGAAAATGTATGAATCTACAAATACCAGTATGGTAGGTTGGCCATTCACAGATTTCAAAATAGTACACCACCCCCAAGCTGTCTTCCACCTGAAACACATGAGATGTCTGTTCATCAGGAATTATCTAAAATTAAGAGCAGAAGAAATATAAAGAAACAAAACAGACAAGATGTAGAACCCTTCGAATCAGGTCTGGTCAGGTTACCCCAGTCAGCTGCCAAGGTACAGTGGATCCTAAGAAGAACTTCTCATTAAAAATCACTGACTGGGAATTCCCTGGTGGCCCAGTGGTTAGGACTTGGCCCTTTCACTGCTGATGGTGCGGGTTTAATCTCTGGTCGGGGAACTAAGATCCCGCAAGCCACACGGCATGGCCAAAAAATTAAAAAAAACCAAACAAACAAACCACTGACTTAGATGGGTCAAATTACTTCATACACCTATCTTCCCCAAAGACCATGGAGGCAGTGACTGCAGTTATGATGTCACTGCCCCATCCATGATAGTTTTATAGAATTTAGTTTACAATTATTGAGAAGTTCGAAGTCTACATATAAATGTCATTTATTTACATTCTTACCCTGTAAGTCTCCAATGGGCATCAAGAGTGGCTGAGATCAGATAAGCAGGTTTTCCTGCCTTCTCAGCCACCCACAGGTTATTTTCCAGGGACAGGATTCCCACATAAGAAACACTTACCAAGTACTTACACTGGTAGCATATCAAATAGCATCAATATGAAAAAAGAACAAGAAGAGAGTTTCAAACATACTTTTCTAGAGTGGCAAGCAGGGGGTCTGGTTCTGTACTGTTCTGAATTTGTAACATCTGGTCTCTGCTCAGGCGAACAATTTCACAAAGTGACTGTGATGCATTTGAATGCCGCTAAAGGAAAGGAGTACAATTTTAACTATAAAACACATCAGAAGTCAAATTTGTAATAAAATAAAGTTAGTGAAGAAATTGCTTAAGAAATAACACAAATTAACACTGGCCATAAGCTACAGTAAATAAAAAGCCAGGGTCCAAAGAAATAACATATGTCAAGCATGAGTATTTTACCCTGCCAGGCTTTACTTAACAATACCACAAACAAAATACATGTTACTTTGTGTAGGGAAATGTAATTAAAGATCTGACAAGGAAAAATTTCTTTAATTAAATACTTGAAGAAAAATATAACCCCCGAATTTATATACTTTTAGCAGCAAAGAAAGATGAACACAATTCTTCGGCTTAAAAAAATAAACGCAGCTTTCTGGAATATACGAATGGATAAGAAATACTGCTCCTTCTTTCGGTGCGCAGTGTGCTATTCTTCAGGAAAGTTCTGAAGTCTCAGCACCAGACACCTATGCTCTGTGGCCTGTGGCACTGAGCATCACCTGCCCAGTGAGACCAGCAGGTTCCAGCACAGATGACAACACACACCAGGATATCAAAATCCACTGTTTGCAATCAGGAGTCTAACATTTCCTCAATAAATATATGCAATTCATCACTTAATACAAAACAGAAGTATCAACAGGACTGTCCAAAAGACAAAATTAACTTTTCTTGCAAGTCAGTTAGAGAAGGTGCTGATGCCCCAAATGCTTTGTCCTTTGCAATAATTAAGTTGCTGCAGAGTTGGGCTTCTCCTCTGTCAACTTCTCCTGGACCCTTCAGACAGGGACAGTACCTGTTGAGCAGGAACCTAGTGATGAGCAAGCCTCATCTGTGGATGTGTCCTCCCCACCCCATGAACAGGGCAGGCCACGTTTCCAGCACATGGGAAAGGTGCTCTTGGAACCATCCAACTCCCCCAGCCACAGCAGGAGGGCTCATCACCCCAACCAGGCCGAGGGCGCCGTCGAAGCTCTAGCACACAATACGTGCACACACTGGAGTGTCCTTCCTGTGTGTCAGCAGTAATGATACTGCAGGGAGCACATGATGTACTGTCTCAGGGGAGGGTGGGAATCAACAGCCCCTTTAATGGTTAGCTCTTTTCTTTTTTGAAGGGGGTGGGTAGATAGGGAGCCTGCTTTAGGTAAACTCCAGGTACCAACCGTTTTTAATGGACTGCAGTAGAAGGGGATACATCTACCTCCACAGGAAATCTGTCTTGCTGGGGAGAACGCACTCTGGCCACATGCTCCTTCCTCTGCACTGTCTCCTCTATGGTGCTCACTCTCCGATTAATCCAAGCTAGAGGCATCCAAGGAGGCTGCCCATGTCCCATGACATACCCTGCATGTCGTTTGAAACAACTCCTTTGTAGATACTACATTGAACCATGTGCAACTGTCATTTCCATAGGCAGAAATGGCCAAATGCTGGCAGCTCCACAAGGCTCAGTCCGCTACTGAAGACGGCAACAAGGGCAGCAGCAGAGAAGCAGGGGGACGGCCTCCTCTACAGTGGCATACCTGCTGGCCCTGGAGACCCCACCCCACCCCCAGGCATCCCCTCAGCATGAAGCTCAACGTGCAAACTCCAAAGCAGCTTCAATTCTACTGCCAAGTCAATCTTTAGCACCCAGGACAAAGGCCAAACCTGTCAGCACAAAAGCCTGAGCCAGGAAGTAGAACCACCAAGAGCTCATCACTCTTAAGGATTCAATGGTGACCAGGATCCTGCTGTGCTGTCTGGAAAGCTTTAGCCAGAATGGAAAAAACAAATGCACACAGACGTGGCCACATCATTTGGGCTAATGATGGGTATAAAAGAAAAACAAAGTGTGGAGGAGGTTTGTAATAAAGGCAAGCAGATGCAGCACGAAGTCTCAGCTCTAAAAAGGAGATGGAGCTAGACCCAGGGCTCACTGTTTCACATTGCGGGAAATTTTCTGAGTATTGGCAAAATGCAGTATTTTTAAAAGCCTTTGGTGTTTAGAAACCTGTCAACTTGAAGAATGCCAGGTGATAGCTGTTACCTACCCTCTACCTTCATACCTAGTACAATTATGCTCTGTGCCCAAATAAACATGGTTCATTTTTTAAAAAATCAAGTTTATAGTCACACAAGAGAACTTACATCTTCTTCTTGCGATGGATGAACTATTTCCACAAGCCTCTGGATAATTTTCTCCTCATTTAACCACTGTAAAACACATTGTAGAAGTAATCATAGCAATGAGTGGCTCTTGTTCAAGCCCCAATGAAGATTAACATACTTGGAAATATCCATCACATTTTAAGTAGAATGTTACAGGTTTTCTCTGGACTTTGAACACTACAGGAAATTAAAAGTCCCCCAAGGAAAATGCCAGTGAATATATTATTTTAACAGTAGCTACAGTACCAACTACTCAACAAGTCACAATACCCACATCCAAAAATTCTATACATCAGTTTCTTGGTGATGTTAATTCTCAGATACTGAGTACTAAAACGGTCCGTACTTTGGACATAAGGTGGGGCAGGGAATGGAACTTATACATTTTCTGTAAGAGAGCATTCACTTTAAGAGAGCTTCAAAAAGGTTGAGAAAAGCAGTATTTAGTATCAAGCCTCTGGCTTAAAACACATGATGAACTTTTACCTTCTAAAGCCAAAACAACCACAGGAAACGTGGGGGCTGGCGGGCACCACAGAAACAGAGTTTGTCTGCCCTGCCACATGCTAGCAAGCTATTACCATGATTAGGACACTCTCTTCTTCCACCATATATGAAATACAGCCATGAATGAAAATATGAAGGGGATGAGAATAAATGAAAAATCAGTCAGCATAATATTAGTTCCACAAGAACAGGAACACCGTAATAAACAAGGCACGCACTACCTGGAACGGGAGTGCGCACACACAAAATCCCAAAGGTTAAAAGAGATGGCGGCAGGGCTGGGGGTGGGGTGGGGTGGCGTGAGGCTAGGGGTGGGTGGCAAGAAATCAGACACGCTTTGCTAAAGGCATGTGGAGAAATTCTTAGGTTGTCTCCAGGCTCCTTAAGGAGAACATGCCAAAGGAAAATGCAAACAAAAGCTATTAGGAGACTACCACAAAGGCAGAGGCCCAACCTTACATTTTAAGATGTTGTAAAATGTGTACATGAAGTACCCTGTGTTTGAATCTGTTCAAACACAGATTCTGACTCAGCAGGGCAGGGGTGAAACCTGGGATTTCTAACATGCTCCCAGGTGATGTTTGGGACCACATTTTAAGCAGCAACGACCTAAAACAGGACGCAAACACCTCTACAGAGGAGGTGGGGCAGGGGGTCCTGATGGCCAAGGGAAAAAGTAGGAAACTTTGTGGGCAGTGAATGAATCAAACCCCCACCCTCACTGCCTCCACAGCTATTAACAAGCACCGACAGTCCAAGGCCACGGTGGGCCCCCCAATCAAAGTAAGACATTTAGGAGTTTCTAACTAAACTTCCCCCCACCTACGCCTTTATTAACCACCTACCACCATATCCCTCCAGAAACGCACCTATTCCTTTGGAAGTGGGCCCTAAAATTCAACCCAGCAGTGACCAAAGGAATTCTAAGAAACCATACTGAATAATATTCCCCAATAATAATCCAAACATAAAGGTGGCCATCCCTCTTACCCTTAACCACCTTCCCTGGAATCCCCAACCTCTACTGAGAAGAGACTCACAACCACAAAAGCACACCTAAAAAGGGCCAGAGTCCCAATTTAGGGCCCTCTCCCACAGGCAACTCCCAGGCCATGCAAGAGGTCCCCCCAGCTGACTTCCTCACATGACCACGGTTCTCAGTAGACCTCTGCCTGCTCCTACAGACCCAGCCCTGACCCGACCACCAGACTCTCCCACTCACACAAACACGCTCCGGCACACCTGCCCACCTCGGTAGAACATGTCCTTCCCTGGGACACCACCCGACAGGCCCTCCTTCTGGGCCTTCAGGTCTTCAGCTTTTTCAATAAAACATGTTTCCAGAGTTCTAAAGGTTTGAGGTTGAGTATTAAAGATGGATTGAGGGACTTCCCTGGTGGGGCAGTGGTTGAGAATCTGCCTGCCAATGCAGGGGACACGGGTTCGAGCCCTGGTCCGGGAAGATCCCACATGCCGCGGATCAACGAAGCCCGTGTGCCACAACCACTGAGCCTGCGCTCTAGAGCCCGTGAGCCAAAACTACTGAGCCCACGTGCCGCAACTACTGAAGCCCGTGCACCTAGAGCCCGTGCTCCACAACAAGAGAAGCCACCGCAATGAGAAGCCCACACACCACAACGAAGAGTAGCCCCCACTCGTCACAACTAGAGAAAGCCCGTGCGTAGCAACGAAGACCCAACACAGCCAAAAATAAATAAATGAATTAATTTTTTAAAAAAAGATGGATTGGACTGGGGAATGGTTCTGGAAGGAGGCAGTGAAAGGGACAAAAGAGAGGAAGAGACAGAAGACAAGAAGCAAAGATGAGAGGCTGTGAGAAACCTCATCTCAAGTCACTCACACCCTCCCCTCTTCCCACCCAAATCCCACCCAAGGCAGCTCCTCAGGATACACACATATCCTGAAATAACCACCTCACCAAATTTTAAAATATGTGCCCTTTTGGAGGTAAACTACTTTATCCTTCTTATCCCATGTTCTTAGGTATCCACGAGAAGAAAGTTACTTCTGAAGCCAGATTCCCTAGAAATGCCAATACCTCTTCTTCTTGACTTTCAGAGATATCTCTGCAGCGTGACCATCTTCTCAAGAAAGAAGCCTCACAGCATACTCAGATGAGACATTTAGCTCCCATTCTACCTTCCCACTCCCGCCGAAGAACAAACCAGCAAAGGGAAAGAACCCCTCACAAGGAGACAGCCTATGTACCTAGGGATGTGCATGTCGGGGAATCCTAATCCTGAAAAACCTGAATCTCTTCCCATTTTGGAATCAACCCCCCCACCCCCGTTTCCCAGGCCACTTTCTACCAATCCCCTAGAACCCTGCCCAGACCAAGCAGCCCAGCAGCTCGAGCGCCCCTCCCGAGCCCGTCCCAGCGGCCGTGATTCTACTCACATTCAGCACATCCTGCCTGGGCTGTGGGGGCTCAATGCACGTCAGGAGCCTGAGCAACAAGTCCATGATGGCCGATGTTCCTATGTGCTTCATAATAAGGTCCACAAAGTCACGTTTCTTCTTTAGGAAATCCACAATCTAGAGGAGAACAGCCACAAATGAAAGACACATCACTTGGGAACTATCAACTTTAGGATGCTTTCAGTCATGACCCATCTAGCTGCCCCTTCCAAAATCCACCACCACTTTAAGTTAAGGAAAAGCAAATGCTGAATTAGTAAGATGTCGAATTGGAAAGCCTTCTAATTGTTACAGTATTCAAAAACCTCTTGGGGAAAAAAAAATCTCTTAAATTATCACATGTTCCCTAATACAATAATCCTTTATTTCTGTTCACTTTCATTATTAATTCTCAAAGAATAAGGACTAAAAATTTAACACCCTATAAAGAGCAAGCAAATACACCACTTAATAGTTTATGGACATAAAGCAAGTCCATCAGGCTCTACATGAAAACACAGAACAAACATTCAAAATCCTAACTGTACTCTGGCAAGTAAGAAAAATAAAAAATATAAAGAATTCTACATCAAAATGGCTAACTCATGTGCCATAGAAAATCACATTTGCATTTTATTTCAGCAATTCACCTGATCAGATTAACACAAGGAGGGTGAGTGAGTGTGGAAGAGGCTGACAGTTACCCCGAGGGGTTACGAAAACAGTTACACAGTCATGACCGCCGCCTGGGTCTCTTCTGCGCAGGTGGAAGAAGGCACCTGTTCTGTCCTGGACTCCCTTGTGTACCTTCGGGTTTCTGCGCGTGTGCACAGACCACCTGTTCTCAAGCCCCAGAAGCAGCGCGGTCAGCGTGGCGGCCGCCCTGACAGAGGCCTCACGGGAGCCTGTCTCTTGGAAGCCTGTGAGGCAGGGTTGCTCAACTCAGCGGTATAGGTGAGGTAACTGAGGCTCAGACCAGTGAAGTATCTTGCTAGAAGCTAAAAAGTGGCTGCCCTAAGATTTACATGCCCCCAAAGCCACAAGTCTGCCATTATCCCACACAACGTCTAATAGCCAGGGATGAACTAAAAACTGCCTCACACCATCAGGTGTAAATGAAGGATTAACCATCACATGTTGCTTCTCTAGACAACGAGGCTGAACTCTGCAACATAAACCTTCAAGAAGTTATACATAATTAATCCACTCACAACTGAGTCACATGGTAGTTTTTAAAAGCACAGTGGAGAAGAGAGGAAGAAAAAGTCAAATGTGGCCAAAATACTGCATTATTTAGTGGCAAAAGCACTGACTCTGGAGCCCAAAGGCACGAGTCGCAGCCAGTGCCGTGGCAGCACAGCAAGGACAGCAAGCTGGAGGACGGCACTGCTGAGGGGCTCACCCGTCCAACACTGGCGATGCTCCACGCAGCTGGACCTCCTGCTCCACGAGTTAATAAATGTCTGTACTGGGTAGGTCAGGCTGAGTCTGAATTTTTTTCATCACCTGCAGTTGCATATATCCTTACTAATACATTATGTGATGGGAGACCTTTATTTACACTCATAGTTCTCAAAAGGACAGAAAGGTGCAGTGTGACCTTTCCCTGAAGCTGAAAGAGCAAGGGCTCTCGAATCCTCTCATGGCTGAGGGTTTAAATGAGAAGCCCGACAAGCAGCAGAGCGAATGGGCCCTACTGGCATGTGCCATGTTCTTTACACAGGTAATATGTCTGGCCTCGAAGACCAATGCAAATATGTAGAACCCCAGAGAGCTTTAAGTGTATTCTCACTCTGTAATAAAGGTACACTGAAATCCAGGACCCACAAATTTGGGTTTCCGTAGCACAGAGTGAGGAGAAAAGCATGATGAAGATGTGAGACCTGTCTCAACTGTGACTACAACCATCTGGAACTGACTAGTACCTTAGACTGATGGGATGGCTTGCACTTTCCTAAAACAGTCACCAGTACTGTCACTTCGCATCAAAAGACAGAAGAAGGAAAGACAATCTGTATTGCAGTGATCATGATTTGGGGATTACTATCTAAGAAAAAAGAACCTCAATTGCAATACATTTAGGAAAGTCATCTTGCTCAATTAAGAACGTGAAAGAACAGCCTCGTCTAAAATAAGACATGTATCCACTTTGCCTTGGCAAAGGACAGACCTACTGGGCCTAAAATAGTTCCAGTCCCTCCATGTCTGCTGACAGCAAGGACGGGTCAAGGAGCCTGTTTTCCACCACAAAGGATGCCGGGCCCAGCTGGTGTGACCCCTGCACCCCTGTCACCACACCCCTGCTGGCTGCACTCTGCAGGACTGTTAGTTTGCACTCGGGCATCTGAGGCTGTTGTGGCTCCGTGGGCGCCTGTTCCCATAAGTGGATCACAGTCTCCTCTTAGGCAGGTCCTCTCCCACACCAGTTCCCACTAGAGCAGTGATTCTCAAATTTCAGCGTGCACTACGGTCATCTGGGAGGCTTCTTAAATCCCAAATTGCTGGCCCCACCCCCAGAGGGTCTGATTCAGTAGGTCTGGAATGGGGCTCAAGATCTTGCTTTTCCAACAAGTTTTTCGGCTGGTACTCATATGCTGTTGGACCAGGGACCACACTTTCGAGAACCACTACACATACGACAGATACTTGGAAAGTCAGTTTCCCAAGTACAGTACATCTGAATTAAGAACAAAATGAAGCATGGTGGGGCGGGGGGCGGGATGCGGGAACATAGATGGACAACACCACGAAGAAGATGACGACGACGATGAAGGAAGAGGAGGAAGAAGGGGGAGAGGTTCCTGGAGTTAACAATGAGGAATGAGCTCCTGTTAAGCCCTACTGGACAGGAACAGCAGAGCTCCACGTGTACGCACATGACAGTCAGTACCCAGATGGCTCAAGTTTTTGAGTGGAGTCAAAATAGAAACAATCACCATTTGTATAAACTAATCATCGATTGCATTTATGGGAAAGCTTTTTAAGTTTCACCTGTGATCATCGTTAGGGGAAAGAAAAAACAAACTGTTACTTTACCATAGTCACTAAGATGCCACCCACACACCAAGCACTCAGTGTGTGCCCTCCTCACACACGGACCCCAACATTCTCATGCTTCCAACCACTTGTCAAAAGAGGAAGCCAAAGTATACTGAAAAACTGAGATGTGAGGTGCTCAGAAAAGAAGAGGTCAAATTAGAATGTATTCATTAATGAGTAAGTCAGTGTTAAGTCAGCAAGCATTTAGAATGCTTAAGGTTTAAAATATATGCTTTTACAGAACCCGGATTGCAGGCACACTCAGAACACCGAAGCAACAAAATTACTGGGGGATCATCTCAGGGGGACGATCAGTCCTAATACTTACCTTTCTGGAAAACAATATTTACCTGTTCTGGTTTTCTGCTGATAAGAATACTTAGCACCTTGCTGAAGAAACTGGCAAGTAGTGGGTTCAAGGGGGAATCGTTTAGGAGGAAGCTATACAATTTCATTAGCAAGGATTCATCTTCTCCCAGTCTATCATTCATTTGGGAGACATCAGAAGTGAGCAACTCACAAGATATATTTGGATACCTAGAAGAACAGGATACTCATATCATCATCTGTATTAACAGTTTAACTACATTAAGTAAAATGCAAATCAGAAAGGTTTCCTAAAACTTTGTGAAAGATAAACAAAGTCATCTTCTGGGAATTAGAAAATAATTTCAATCCATTCCGTCCAATTTAATCTAGAGAGATTATAAAGTGAATTTTCTTCTGTGTCTAAAAAAGAGCAAAGCAGCAGAGCTCATAGGACAACCGCGGGGGACGCCCATTTCCAGGAAACTGCACTGCACACAGCACCCTTAACTACTCAAGACACACTTAGGTTCCTGGACAGGCTGCCTGTATTCTCAGATGGGTTGTAACTGGAGTTAGAAAGCTAGGCTTATCAAGTGTTCAGTCCATATGACATGTTAAGAGAATAAATATTCTGATATACTCAGGAGAGAATAGGACACGGCCTGAGTTACCCAGGCGGGAAAACCGTATACAGAGCTCTCCAGACCAGTCTTCCAGGATCTTCTGGGATCAGCCCACCATCCGATCTCACTGCTGTGGGACACAGTCCTCTTCCACAGGCCCCACAGCCCTACAAATACCTGTACCGCTAAAGCACGTTTGCCCCTGAGCGCAAGAGCACTCTCTCTGAAAAGCAGGCAGGAGATGCATTTTCTCCACTCCTTTTACCACAAATGACTTCTCATCTGTTCTCAGAGCAACAGTGGAGACTCCAAGGCCCATCCAGACTACACTCTCCCCCTCCCACCGTTCACCTCTCTGCTCTTTATCCCTCCCAGGTGAGTAGCAGGGAGTGGCAAGTTCAAATGCTGATCAGGACAGGGAGGTGACAAAACAGCCAGAAGTAGCTATATAACAAAAGAGAGGGATAAAGAGTGAGGTCCGAACCCATGCAGCACCCCTGAGGCATCCAAGACAAGCAAGCAGCTGCCTGTTTGGAGACCACTGGCTTGAGAAGCAACTGGCAACAGACCAGAAGCTGCAGCACCTAGCAGGTCTGCCATGAGGGAGGAACACTGAACCGTATGAGAATATCCCCAACGGAACCTCTGCAGGGAGAAAAAAATCGAAGACAGACAACAGAACTGGCAGGTGTGTGGGCACAAAGATCACACTGTCAAATAGCTGTCTTCCGGAGGCTATGGCTCAATCAAATTAAAGCCTTCCTCACTTTATAGAACACATGGGCTCAAAGACGCCATAATATGAAGTCACCAAAGTGCCGGAGGCAGGAGCAAGCAGTGGCGACAGATGTGGCTTCTGGAGTCACACCACCTAGGCTCAGAACCTGTCTCCAACATTTACAAGCTGTATGACCTCGGGCACGTTACTTACCTTCTCTGGGCCTCAGTTTCCAAGGATGCAATATTAAGACAACAGTCCTTACCTCACGGGGGAGAGTAATACATACAAAATACCAAGAAGGAGGCCTGGAATAAATAAATACTGTCTGAATTCCCCCCCTTTTTTTTCTACTTCATAAAACTGCCCAAATGCTGCAACGGGGCTGGGGGCACGGGGGTGGTGGCAGAGTCGGCCCAACTGCTCTAATTTGGAAGCTGCTGGCAAAGGGCCAGGAAAAGCTAGAGACCCCAGCTCTGGCCGCAGCCCACTGTGTAGGGAGTATTCTCAAAATTCTGATGCAGAAGTTCCAGAGGAGCGCATGGGCAGCTTTTAAAGTTTTCACCTGTTTCTCCACCAGTGACCTGGAGGTCTGACTGAGCTAAAGAAGCACGCATGTGGGGGCCCATGCACGAACACAAAGGCTCAAAGTTCTGGTTCGGAACAGACTGGGGCTACTCTCCCTCTCCCTCCCTACCTCCCTAAGATTAAACAAGCTTCTGAAACACTCCAAGACCTCCTCTACCCCACCCCTCAGCAAGGCCTCTCCAGCCCCACCCCACCCTCTGACCTCAGCTACACAGAAGTGATGCGAAGAGAGCCCAGCCCAACTGTACCCCTGACCTGCAGCCAGTCCCCTTCCTCCTCCCACTATGAAGCCACCCTACTGTCCTCTCGACCAAGGCCAGCACAGAGCATCACGAGACCTCCCGCTTCCTCCACAGCAGCCCTCACCAGCACATAAACACACCGTTATTTCTTGCATCTATGGAAAAAACAAACACCACACCTCTCCTGGCTCCATATCTGCCTGTAGCTCCCACTTTCTCTCTGCTCCTTTTCCAGGGAACTACTTGAAAGAACTCTCTGCTTTGTCTCCAGTTCTTCCTCAGAAGCACTGCAGCCTGGCTTCCGTGTCCACCAACCCGGAGAACCTGCACTGAAGGGCCCCTGTGCTCCACGTTGTAAATGCCAACAGTTACCTGGCCTGTCAGCACAGCCCCTGGATCCCCTGGGCCCCCTGTCCCACCTCCCCGTCCTCAAGCCTGGCCTCCCTTGACATTGAGGGAAGCACCCCTCCTGGTTCTCCTCTTGCCTCTGAAGTCCCTCTGTGGGAACCCTGACCCGACCAATAGCATCTCAGCTTTTGGGTTTACACTACTACTTAAGGACCTATTTTTAAAGTTCTGTTCAAATTTCTGCTAAATTATTTAAAACTGAGGTATCTGTCATTAAGATTAAAAAGTTAGTGTAAAAATGACAAACCTTTAACACCTTGTGTATGATCACTGGATTAAAAGTGATGGGTTCAATCCACATATGTAACTGATACGCAGTTACGAACTTCACAAACCACAGCAATCACCCCATCATCCGTAAACTAAAAAGCACTAGTCTACATCTCCTTAGATGACTGTAGTCAACCTTAACCCAGAGCAGCTTTCAGATCCCCTCTGAAAAATCACTCTGTGCTAAACCAGCTGTCTGAGTCATCCAGCTCTGTGTATGTTACCACAGCTGGTGGCTCTGTCCAGGCCAGAAGTGCAGCAGAGAACTGCTCTGCTCAGCTCAAGCCATGCTCCCTCGAAATGGTGCCAACCAGAAGGCTGCATGCCCAGGGAACCACACCTGCTTTCTCCAGCTCAAAGGTAGCACAAGGAATGCTGGCATGGCAATACAACAGATGTCACGACTACTTTTTGGTAAAATAAGCAATTTCCACAAGGCTTGCTTATTACTCTGCTCCAGTTAAAGAAGTATTAGCTTCATTCAGCATGTGAGAAAACAGACCCAAGAAGGGTAAGCCTCTTGTTCAAGTCCTCAGAGCTTCTAGGAGAGGGTTACACCCATCCCGGGTGGGCCTGATACAAAGCCCACACCACGTTGCCTCTGGCCAGGATAAGTCCCACAACAAGCAGCACCCACACATGCTGGTTCACTGTGAAGGGAATTCCAAAGTAGCAAAGCATCTATCCTTGGGGCGACAGGAGTACACTGGTGCTCCTGTCAAATTCCTGTCCTTTTCTTTTCTAAGGTTCTACTCTCTGAGTGGAGACGTGCTGCATGCTAGTTGTCAACCTCAACGGCTGGCAGGGAACGTGACTTCCTTGAAGATCCAAGCCACGAGAACTTGAAAGCATTACTAAGTATTATTCCTCTGACAGCAAAACTCTCCCCACAAAGAAATGAAAGGATATCTGAAAAGGGGGACAGACTGGGGGAAAAAGGGCAAAGGATAATCCACTGTAGGCCATAATTCTTCCTATTCCATTAAGTTTATTTAATGCATTAATCAATGACTTTGTTTTGTTCCTGAATTGGTTCTATTTTCAGGCAGAGAGGGGGGGACAAATATTTCAATAGAGTTGGAGATGGAAAAGTAACTAACTGAAACCCCAACACTTTAAATACATATGGAATATTTGCAGAGTTTCCAGGGGTCCGAATACAAAGTGTTATAAGCTGACGACACCAGTGGTGAAGTAGATAAATCCACTGCAGTTATCCAAGGTGTTAGCTGCTTAAATTTAGCTACACTAATGTTCACCAAGACCCATACCCTTATTTTCAGTTAACAAAGGTCAGAATTTATTTTATCAGCAGCGCTGTTCATAAAACAAGCTCTGGCCCAGACGTGCTGTGTGCTCTCAAGCAGTCACATCATCTCTGTCTTCCTATTTGCAAAAAAGAGAAAATACTTACTTGCATTGTCTTACTATTTTAGGAAACTTTATCACTGTTTATAATGAATGCACTTTGCCCTTAGACAAAACCTTTTGGCCAAAATTTAGAACATTCACTTTAAAAATCCTGTGATTTCACTGTACTTAGTTCTAGAACAGATTGTTTGCTCCACTGAGCCTGCTGCTCTTGACATGCTAACATTCTGTAACTGGTCTACGGCAGCCCTGCAGAGCTGCTAGACAACAAGGACGATAATATACCCTACCCCTGCTTCACTTCAGCCCCACCTTAAAGAAAAGACTGAATTTTCTTACTTGTATCTGATCTTTTCATCCATGTCTTGAGGTGGTTCTTCAATAATGAATGAGACTAAATCTTCGAGACATTCTGCTTTTAACAGGAACTCTATAAGTTTGCGGTTCTGAGCTTTACATTCCTGTAAAACATCTTCCTCATCCATCAACTCCTTCAGTGTTACATCTTCTCTTTCTAGAAGTGTGTCTATGTGGGATGATGAGTGAAGATCAAATTTCCAAAACATGCTGCTCTAAACAAAATGCAGAGAGTATTTCAAATACAATTTCAACTTCACATATTAATTTTTCAAATTTCCATCTAGTTTTACAGTTTAAAATGTCAACCTGGGTCACATAAGAAAAACAAGTTCCATATCGAATCTATAAAATACTTTCTAAATAAGTAAAATTGGCAAGATTTTTTTCCTTCTCAGAAAATATTTTTATTGATAACAAAAAAATTTTGACTTGAAAATGTTATCATACTTATTTTATTATACACAAGAAAAGGAATTCTTGAGCAACTATCTGTTTTAAAATGCCTAACTCCTTTTGCTTTCCACTATCCTAAACTAGAATAGCATTTTTCAAATCAGAACACCTTAAAATATACATTTCCACAGTGCATTTTCTTTAAATTGGGTAGGTATACTACCGACTTATAAATAAAATATAACCACAGTAGACTCTTAAACATTATGTATTCTGTCTTTTAGTCAAACAGCAAACTGACTGGAAATGAACAGCACTGGTAAATTAGTTACCCCTGGCTTGGCCCTACTTCTATTTGTGCCCTTTGAAGTAAAATCAAGCTAGGTATCAACCAACTGTTACAAAGTTCAACTGCCCAGGGCCCGAGGTAAACAGAGTCCTTTAAAAAATGTAACTAAGATACTTTGAAAAAACTGAAAAAAGTCAGAACTTCAACAGCTCACTTTTAGTAAACATGAATACATTTAAAAATTCTTAACCTAGGTATATTCCAACAGGATTTAGCGACAAGAGGGAATACAATTTCTTATAGTAAACCAATTCACAGGCTTTTAAATCAATACTGACAAAGAGAGAAATGGTAAAACCAAACTACCCTCCATCTTTCTGCAAAACCCTACAATTGTTTTATAAGTTGGATGAGGTACCTTGAAAATAGGGTTTTCTCCACAAGGGCTGAACAGTATGTGGGCAGGAGTTAACTGTTACTTGATGCCACAGAGGACAACCTCTGCTATGCTCCACCTTCCTCATAACTGAAGACACAAGTGAAAATTATCACCATATATGCATAAAACCGGACCAAAGGATCCATAAATCTACTCGTCATAGATCAACTGCTTTAATTAAAGGTCCTGTGAAATTAATAAAATATCATCCTTCTTGGAAGCAAAACCTGGGCCACACTACCTTTATTTCAAAAGCAGTTAAGCAGTGACACTCTGCTTCTGAAGCAAAGGTGCTGCCTTGTCTCTGTGGCACAGGACCTGGTGAGGTGATGAGGTTCAATCCCGTGCGGGAGGCTTGAGAAGGACGCCAGCCCCTCTGCAGAATCTGCGAAGCCTCTGCTGGTAGAGTGTATTCAACAGGGCCCAACTGTGGTTTATGTAAACCACCCACAACCACTTGCTTTCCATCAAATAAACATCATTTTCTCCTCAAACTTTGTTAGGACTCTTAAGCATCTCAACATACTGGATTCCAATGCTGGCTCCACAACTGCCTGGCACTGAGGCCTCAGGAAAACCACTTCACCTCTCTAAGTCCCAATATTCTCCAACAAGTAAACTGGTTGCAAGTAGATGAGAAAGGCCCGGTCTGGTGGCTGAGACACACCAGCACCTGGAAGCTTCTGTGTAATCAACATACCACCCCCTTGAAGTCGAGTGAGCTTTAAACCAGTGCTACCAAACTTCCATGGGGCCTATTAAAACAGTCTCTGGGCTTCCCTGGTGGCGCAGTGGTTGAGAGTCCGCCTGCCGATGCAGGGGACACGGGTTCGTGCCCTGGTCCGGGAAGATTCCATGTGCCGCGGAGCGGCTGGGCCCGTGAGCCATGGCCGCTGAGCCTGTGCGTCCGGAGCCTGCGCTCCGCAACGGGAGAGGCCACAACAGTGAGAGGCCCGCATACCACACACACACACACAAAAAACACAGTCTCAGATTCTGATTCAGGAAAGCAGGGATCAAGCCCGAGATTCTGAACCTCTAGCAAGCCCTCAGATGCTGCTGCTGTCCTGGGTTTAAACCATTGCTGATCATTTGTAATAAACTGCAATAAGTATATTCAAAATAATCATGTAACCATGAGAAACAGAGGAAAAGCCTACTATACCAACACGTGACTGTTACTCATTTCAGAAACTCCCTGTGGACAAGCTGGTAGTAGTGGGTTTTCCTTCAACGTAAGAGAAGCAAAACATAACACTTTCCAACAGAGGCCAGAAAAAATGACACCATGAACACACTAAAAGGTAAACTATTAAAGAGCTCTGGAGAGAGAAACTGCTGGTGGTCCTGCCTACAAATGAGAAGGAAACTGTGGAAATGACAAAGAAGAACTTTAGTGAGTTTAAAATACAAAATCCCCTATTCATATGTACTAACTGCCTAATTTTGGCAATTTTCTATCCAAGTGGGGTAAACTGTACTCTGTAAAGCCCAGGTCTGCAAACTGCTATCAATGGTGGAAAACCTGTACCCAGGAATGGCTGGCCCAGGGCACAAGGTCCAAAGATTCAAAAAGAGATTCAAAGACTATGAAGAATCTCAAGACAGCAATGTTGAGCCTGAAAGCTAACGCTTCTGGGTGTGGGCCCCGTGGGACTACAGGCCGCACACCTGCGAAGCCAGCTTCGGGTACGCCATTCCATAACTGGCCCACTTCAATCTCCAAGATCCCATACCCTAAATACTTCCTCACATGCTCCAGTCTTGCAACAAACACGCACAACACAGATCCAATTTAGATAGCTGCAGTCACCTGAAGTAAGAAGTACAACCTACACAAACATGAGAAGTAGCTGCATCCATCTAAGATAACACAGGGGAAAGACTTTAAGACAACAAAATGTGTTACAGATTTTTAATACTATTTCTTTTAGATGTGCTATGAAGGGAATATTTATAATACAAATTTTTTCTGGGTCTTATACAAAGGCACGCAAGGCACGCAAGCACATGTTCCCCAAGTTCAAATCCCTACACACCTCAGTCTGCCTGCAGCACTCTCTAGAGGCTCCGGCCCTCAGCACTACGAGAAACGCAACACCTCCACTGTCACCCGAGCTGGTGCTAACAGAAACATCACTCAAGCCACAATGTGAGACACATGTAAGTTTAAATTTTCTACCAGCCACACCAAAAAGTAAAAAAGAAACTGGTAAAATTAATTTTAAATGTATTTATTTAACCTCATATAGCTAAACATTATTATTTCAACATGTAATTCTTTTGGTACTAAGTCTTCAAAACATGGGTGTTTTGAAACTTCATAGCACATCGCAATTTGGACCAGCCACATTTCCGGTGCTCAAGAGTCACATGTGGCCATACGGGACAAGACAGCTAAAACTGTATGACTGCTACAATTATGATTCAAAGTTTCTCTCCTGGTACTAAAATATCTTCCCCATCTCCTTCCACAGCTGAAGTCAATAATTACCCATCTTTTCCACACAAGGGCCAATGTGGGATGGGTGGGGAGAGGCTTTGGGCCACGGTTTTCCTTTCTTTTAAAATATAAACATACCTGGGAAATCATGTTTATTCTCATACACACACACACACACACACACACATATACACATACATATAAAAGAAACAACTTGGACATTCTTAACGCAAACAAGTAGGTCACAAGAAAACTAGAACTGTTTTTTAGCCTCTAATTTCTAGGAATATTTGCAGGGATAAAAGGTAAAATTTCAGATTCTTTACCTTGTGATAATGGAGAATGCTAGCTTGAATCAGGAGGGCTACAAGTGGCTCATTACTGGTACAGATACACCTGGCCAAATTTTAAAATAGGTACGTGTCTGTGGGAATTTATTTCATTTTCTAAGTTAATTCAAAAATATTATAATGAAAAATAAAATGCCCAGGTCTCTCAAACATGTTGGGAAACAATGATGTTTGATTAATATAAAAATATAGACTCCCCACTGGTCCCGGAGAAAACTGAGTCTTCACTGCCTCCATTCAGGTTCAAAACAACGTGATTATTACTCCGCAACAGGCAGGCACATCCACCCCAAACCTTTGGCCGAGTTTACCAGCAGCCTGGGAACAGGGTGTAGTGAACAAACTGAGCTGCTGAAAGGCTGTTCTTACTGGCTCTCCTGCTTCTGCCAGTGTCCAGACACCTGGAGTCGCAGGACCCCTGGGCTTGGATTCAGGTGTGCAGAGAACTGAGTTGGGCCACGTATAACAAGACCCAAATGGGGGGACGGCTAGGCTGAAGAAGGGTTGGTGGCTGCCACTCTGTACACTGAGAGCAACACACCACCAGGAAGGGACAGAGAGGAAAGTATCTATAAATAGCAGAGTGCAGAGTCACTCAGAAGGGAGGTCAGCTCTGTGTTACAAGTTAATGATAAACTCCCCCCAACAGCAACGCTCAAGGCCTAGCAAAAGCTATAATTTTCACACGAAGAGGCAGAAACATGCAACATAGGGAGGGAGTAACAGTTGGGCTTTGACGGCAGTTCTCTTTAAGTACTAAGGAAAAAGATCACAAAGGACTGGGAAGTCTACCCAGTAGCTGCCTCTCCATTCTTAGCAAAGGTATCCAACTCATACAGTTGTCCCCTCAACCCCACCCAAACACTAGACTAATCAAATCAAGTATCAGGGTGCCAGTTAGAGATAACGAATTTCTTTAGAGGAAAGGGCAATACAAACTCAGGGCCAGTTTCATTGTATTAGCTCTGAAACTGCTTCCTCCAAAGAATGTATCAAAAGCAATCAAGTTTCTACCATCCAGATGTTGTAGATGCTTTTCCCAGTTTTAATTTGTAACTTTCTTTGATATTTCAGCTTTTCAGAGAGTAAATAAAGGAGTAAAATCCATTTAATATGCACTATATTAATCAACAGGTATTTTTAAAGCACTAATATGCACTGTATTGGGGAATGCAGGAGTACTATGATAATGGTGCCTACTTCCTTGAAGAATACAACAAAACTGAGAACAGAGAAAATACAGAAAATAAATGGCATACACTCCAAGCTTGTTCTGTAGAAAGGGAGCTCAAGGGAGGGGAGCCTGGACAGAAAAGACTCTGCTATAAATGAGGCCTAATCTGGGCCTCAAAAGACAGGTAGGGCTCAGGAGGTGATCCTACAAGCATGGAGGATAGACCCTAGAGCTTCAAGAAAGTCACAGCAGGGAGAAGGTCCTGATGACAAGAAGAAAGAGTCTTTCGGAAGGCACTGGGAAAGGTTAGGCAACGCAAAGCCAGATCTTAAAGAGCCATGCACGAATGCACAGCAGAGCCGGGCAGGCTTGCTGCAGAAGCGAGGGAGGGAGCCAGTCCGTTCTAGCTGAGATAAATGCACATTAAAATAGCTATAGCAAAGATTAACACAGTATATAGAAACAAATGACTCAAGAGAAGTAGAGGAAAATGACACAGGAGATGAAATTTAGGCTGTGGCAAGTACATTTTCAACAGACGCTGTACTCCCACAAAGGCGGAGAGGGGAAGAGGTCTCACCTGTTCCCAGAACGGCCATGTGTTTGAATATGACTAAAATGTGGGACAGGGAAGGGAGTGCTGAAGACAAGACCACTGAGGTGAGACACTGAAGTCAGGTGAGACAAGGCAAGTGAGCAACAAGATGAGATCTAGAGTCTAAATGCTGTCAACGTGAAAGATGGACTGGACAGGGGTGAGCCTAGATAAAGAGTGGTGTGACCCAGAGACTGTTTTAAGAACTCACAGAGGATGGTGAGGCCCTACAACAACCTCTACTTTGAAAACCAAGTTATTCCCTAAGATATTTCACATTAAATTATTATCCCCCCTCCAGTTTCACCCATAATTCCTCAAAACCTAATTTTCATGTTTTCTTCATTCCTAGCTGTACTTAGGTTATCAGATGATACAAATTTATGGATTGCCCTTGGAATTCTGAGCTACATGGGAAATGAAATACACGATCCTCAGAAAACAAATGCCTACCCACACCCTGGGGCTAACTCCAAATACACCTCTAAGATGCTGTGGACAGGCAAGAGGTGTGATCTTTTTTTTTTTTTTTTTTTTTTTTTTTTTTTTTTTTGCGGTATGCGGGCCTCTCACTGTTGTGGCCTCTCCCGTTGCAGAGCACAGGCTCCGGACGCGCAGGCCTAGCGGCCATGGCTCACGGGCTTAGGTGCTCCGCGGCATGTGGGATCTTCCCGGACCAGGGCACGAACCCGTGTCTCCTGCATCGGCAGGCGGACTCTCAACCACTGCGCCACCAGGGAAGCCCAAGAGGTGTGATCTTAATCGCCTACTTCACTTTTATATTTAAACAGCCAACTGCCAATCAAGAAAGTCCAGCCTCACTTTTGTCATGGAGTCCACACTAAAGTACAGTGATGTGTCCCTCTACAAGTTCTCGTTATGAAAACTCAAGTAGACATGAATTTCTGTGCATAATTTCCACAACTTCAAAAACTTCAATACGAGTATATGCAAAGCATGACTTATTTATACTAAGAACAAGTTTTTTTTTTTAAAGTTGAGACTAAGGGATTGGAAAGAAAAAAGACAAGTAATGAGGATGACACAATGGTAATCAGGTTTTTGCCAGAAGCCTTGTTAGAGATCAAAGCAATATAGGCAAGGAAAACCTAGCTGGATCTAGGTGTCTTGTGTGTGTGTGTGTGTGTGTGTGTGTGTACACTTTTATTACTTTAATCAGAATGTGTATAATCAGGACTTCCCTGGTGGTGCAGTGGTTAAGAATCCTCCTGCCAATACAGGGGACACAGGTTCGAGCCCTGGTCCAGGAAGATCCCACATGCCGCTGAGCAACTAAGCCTGTGCGCCACAACTACTGAGCCTGCGCTCTAGAGCCCGAGAGCCACAGCTACTGAGCCTGCACGCCTAGAGCCTGTGCTCCACAACGAGAAGCCACAACAATGAGAAGCCCATGCACCGCAACCAAGAGTAACCCCTGCTCGCTGCAACCAGAGAAAGCCCACGTGCAGTAACAAAGACCCACGGCAGCCATACATACATACAGACATAAATAATGTGCATAATCATAAAACATTTAGGGCTATCTCAACAGTCCCTAGACTAGCAGTAATAACCTGTTAACCTCCAGCAAGTGCTTTCCGTAATGAATATTTTACCAGCAAAGCAGACTCCTGGACTGCTGAGACTCTGCTCAGGAATACAAGCTCAGTGTAGAACTTGAGACGTGAACACTGCTTACGGTCTTTATAGCTTCTTAATCTCTTCTAGCTATCCCACAATAACAGTAAATGGTCTGATACGGCAACCTTCTATTAAAGGAGGAAAAATAACTAATAGCAGCTCACAATTATTAAGTGCCTACCATATGCCAGACTCTGGGCTTGATGCTTTTAGATACATTATCTGTACCTCACAACAACTCTTAAAGGTTTCGCTCTCATTTGCATATGGAAAAACTAAGATTCTAAGAGGTGAGATGATCTACCAAAGACCACAACTAGTGAATAAGCTGGCTAGAGCTGGGACTCAAGCCCAGGCCCCTCACGCTCCCAGGTCTGTGCTCTTCCCATCACGCCCACGGCCACAGGACCGGCGTGGACACCCGGTGAGCAACCGGACCCACCAGCAGTCATCGAGAGCACAAGCCAGCCCCAGGCCAGCCTGCGGAAGGGAAATAGCAGCAGGCTAACCTGCCATCTAATGGCTCTTGGGATACACTCATGGACGGGAACCCCATGTCTTCACGGGCAGACAAAAGAATCACTTGACAGACAAGCTGGCTGGGAGTTCAGCCCAAAGAGCGTGGGTGGTGACACTGGAGGAGCTCAGCTCTTGTGGCCAGTGGCGCTATCAGAGCTGACTGACCAGAATGCCACAGGTTTGTCCAAGTGCACGGAAAACACGAGTGAATCAGCATTCAAAAACTGTCTGACATGATGAAACGAAGAGAAATTTACTTAACATGGTTAGATGTAAAGCCCTTTTAAAATAAAAACTGAAAAACATGACATGGGGTGGGGGGCAGAGGTTGCTAGGACTAAGAAAACTGTTAAAGAAAGAAACAAGTCCAAAAATTTTAGTTAATTATAAGCTTGACATAAAGTTGTATTATGCTGTGACTAATAAGCAAGTAACCCTCAGGATGTGTCATAGATCAACCGCGTCTAGGACCACGGGAGATACTAACTCTACTGAAGCCTTCCCTAGGCAGACCAGCTCATGCCAAGCAGGATCACATCCTGTTCTGGGGCAGATGAAGAGACCGCCAACCACAGGGCAACCAAAGAGGACCAGGGTGGCAGAAGGGACTTGCCACGTGGAGGGAAAAAATAACTAGCTTTGAATATCTCAAAGCTCCTCTACACTATCACGGACAGTGCCCAAGGGGAAAAATGAGAGCCAGTGAGTGAAAAGGACAGATTATCTGTCCTATCTGCGAGCAGAAGATGCAGGAACTTGCTAAAGGTTAGGAGCACCAACACCTTCAAGACCCCAAGGCTGAAGGTTGCTCTGGAAGCCTGGATGATTCTCTATGAGGGCAATGACAGACAACTTCCCGTTCTGGACAGAAAGACTACACTAAATGATCACCACATTGTTTTATGAATTTCTTCTCTAAGTCTATGTGATATAAAAGGCATGGCTACATTTGGGCTGACATGGAGTCTCAACAAGAAAATAGCAAAGGATTCTGCAACCTTCCAGATGCTTAGTGGGTTGAAACCCACACAATTCTCTACCCTTCTGGAAGCTCTAGAAAAACAACAATAAAGGACAAAGAAAAGGAAACAACAGCCAAGGAGAATGCCAACAAATTTATGAAATACAGATAATGGAGAAACAATTCAGACAGTCCAACATCCAAGTAACAAAAGTTTTAGAACATATTATAATTCACCACTAACCTCCCTTGTCAAAAAATGTTTTTTCTCAGAGCATAAAGAAGTGACACTCCCCTTAAGACCTACATGTGGCACCATGTTGAGTGGTAAAAGATCCTTTAAGACACAGTGTGAAAGTCCGTGGTGTCGGAGATAAAAAAAAAAAAAAAAAGTATCTAAACTCTTCTAGTGAGGAAAAACTTATAAAAGGACTGGAAATCAGAATTACATCAGCTTCCTCAACAGCAATTCTAGAAAAGAACATCTTTAGACCTGGAAGGTCTGAAAGATTTATTCACAGTTTCTTAAGGAAGCTACTGGATGGAGAATGGGCTTCACTACAGCATGGCAGTAAGCCATGAGGGGAAGACACGGAATCCATGAGACCAGGGATCCAACACACAGAGAAGCAAAGATGACTCCCAGAAGGGGGGACACCCGCAGCTAAAGACAAAGTCAAAAGGAACCAGTTTGGAGTACACCATGAGGCGGAGGGCTCTGGAAAGGATATGTTCAAGGAAGTGTATTGCCAGATGTATGTTACCGTGCTGAGAAGGATTCTGCAAATTAAGTCAGAGATTTAGGGATTAATTAACCACAATATACATACTTTTATTACTGATCTTAACCAAAGTTGTGCTTTAACTATGTTGGGAGATGTGAGAGGCAAAGAGCTATGCGTATAAGAGCTAAACCTTAATCTTCATAGTTAGAAGTAAGATAGATTAGAAACTGCTACCTACAGGTATATAATTTAGAAATGCACAAGGAAGTAAAGATGAGGAAACAGCTAAGAGATGGAGGTAGCAGCTCCTAGTGAGTAAGTAACTCACTTACTCA
Source organism: Kogia breviceps (assembly GCF_026419965.1). Classification (NCBI taxonomy): domain Eukaryota; kingdom Metazoa; phylum Chordata; class Mammalia; order Artiodactyla; family Physeteridae; genus Kogia; species Kogia breviceps. The sequence goes on along the minus strand of NC_081316.1, from coordinate 18,020,496 downwards.
CTAGGGGCTGGGGATGAGGAGGGGATAGGAAGGGAAAGATGAAAGAAATGATTGTTATTTTTTGTTATAAATCTTGTGACACCATTTGACTTTTTAAACTATGTACCTATGTAAGCTATGTACCTATGTATGATAAAATAAAAAATTATGAAAAGAAAGAAAATATAAAGCAGCACAATCCCTGGCATTTAGGACAGGCTCTATAAATATAAGCACAATCTAAAATCAGGCTATTATAAAAGACTAACAGAAAGACTATGAGGTGACTACATGCACTCAAGATTCCCACGTACAAAAAACAAAGAAATAGAAAAATCCAACCAACAGCAAAAACCACAATGGTACCTTTTCAGTTTAGGTCCTTTCCCACCCCATTTTTTCTGCCATGAGTGTGTGAAGCAACTCCAGAGACCTAGGACACTTGGGGGTATTGCCAAATCTGGTCTGCCACCTTTTTTATAAATACAGGCCCTGAGAGAAGAATGGTTTTTACCTTTTTAACTGTTTGGGGGTGGGGGTGGGGAAGTATCAACAGGACGATATTTCGTGACTTGTACAAATTCTATGAAATTCAAATTTCAGTGACCATAAAGTTTTAACAGAACACAGTCCATCCTTTACATTCTGCCTCTGGCTGCTTTTACACTACCAGGGCAGAGTTGAGCAGTTGTGACAAGAGACCACATATGGTGCTATCACTTTGCACTGCAGCTGGGCGCTCTCCAAATCGCAGTGACACGGGTATAACTCAACAGTGCTCAGAGTGCCATATGCTGTACTGCAACATTTTATTATTATAAGTGCACACCCAACATGTCAAAACAAGAAAAGAAAATCTGGACTTCAAATGTTGTGTTTTTAAGGTACAATGGGATGTGAACTATTTTGTTATGAAATTAGATGGCAAAGCACTGTTTATTATGCAATCATACCATCCCTGTGCTAAAACAATACACTATATGTCGACATTACCAGACTAAGCAGTCATCACAGTATTCCCAACTCACAAGAAAGGAACAGTCAGAAAACTCAGAAAATGTTAAATGGAGTATCTTATTACAGGAGAATTTCTTCACAAAACTAAAAAAATGAAAACAAAGCTTCAATCAAAGCTGGTTTCTAAGGTCTCTTGTTAATAAGTTAAAGAAGCCAGGGCTTCCCTGGTGGCGCAGTGGTTAAGAATCCGCCTGCCAATGCAGGGGACATGGGTTTGCGCCCTGGTCTGGGAATATCCCACATGCCGTGGAGCAACTAAGCCCGTGCCCCACAGCTACTGAGCCTGCGCTCTAGAGCCCACGAGCCACAACTACTGAAGCCCACGTGCCTAGAACCTGTGCTCCACAACAAGAGAAGCCACTGCAATAAGAAGCCTGCGCACTGCAACAAAGAGTAGCCCCCGCTCGCCGCAACTAGAGAAAGCCCGCGCACATCAAAGAATACCCAAACGCAGCCAAAAATAAATAAACTAATTTTTTTAAAAAGATGAAATATGTAAAATCTCACTACGGATCAGCATTAATAGATTAGATGAACATTTGCAAATAGATTTTGATGAGAGGGGAACTCTACCTTCAAATGCCATTTAAATGAAACGTTATCCCCCTAGAAAAAGAATTTCATTCTTCTCATTAGCAGATCTGTATCATAGAAAGCTGAACGCAAGTATTCTTAAATTTTGAATTTCATCAATAAAATCTGGGAAAATTTGTTTCTCTTTTGTCATGTAAGTACCTTCATAATATCCTCTTTTTTGCCTCTTGGTCTACAAAACCTAAATGTTTACTTCCTGGGCCTTTGCAACAAAAGTTGAGCTTGATGATCCCTGGTCTAAAGGACCTTATACCTGCAGTACTGCACCTCTTTGGGAATCCTTCTCAACTACCGGGCATTGATTACAGGACTCTGGGAACCTTTGGGGTAACTTCTTAAGAGAAGAGTTCACCCACCCTAGTGTGGAACAGCATGGTAATGAGCAGAGGGGAGTACAAGAAGAAAAAAGAATATAGTTAAAGGTAAGGAACTGTTTTATAAGCTACCAAAGCTAAGAGTCTCTATCAGCAAAGAAAAACAAAAACAAGAGAAAGAGCACATGAGAAATAAAGGGAGAGAGAGTTTTAAAACTGCTATCCTGAGAAATGCCTCTGAAACTTTAGCTCCTACCACCAAACAATTAATGATACCTATTACGTAAAATGTACTAAAGACATAAAGTAGAAATGAAAACTCCTTGCTCAGGAATGCTTAAATCTACTTAAGGATAAACAGTAATCCTAAAATAATTTAATGATATACTCTAAGAGTTCACAAAGGAATGACCACAAAGGGACTGACTGGACCAACATAGAAAGGTTTTACAAAAAAGGTGGAAAGAGAGCTGAACCCTGGAAGGCATAAAATCAAATACACAGAATAATAAAACCGTATGATGGGGGTGGGCAAAACGGATGAAGGGGACACAAAGTTATAGTTACAAAATAAATAAGTCATGGGATAGAATGTACAGCATGGTGACTATAGTTAATAATACTGTATTGTATATTTGAAAGTTGCTAAGAAAAGAAATCTTAAAAGTTTTCATTACAAGGAAAAAAATTTGTAACTATGTGTAAGGATGATAACTAATAACTAGACCTATTGTGGTCAAATCACTTCTCAAAGTATAGAAATACCACAGCATTATACTGTGTGCTCCTGACACAAACGTGTCAATTATGCATCAACTGAAAAAAAGCTAATATGTGTAATGCTACAAAGAGTTCTAAAAATTAGTTCTTGAAATCCAGCATCACCATAGAAAAATGGATAATCGTTTTTACTATAAATGAATCTGACAGTCAGATCATAGCTTATCACTGCATACTACTGGACTTCTTATATCTGAACCCTCAACTGAATTCTCCACTCAGTCAGGCAGGTAAGAAACTGAAGAGTTCATACCTACGGGTTAGAACCTATCCCAAGGCAGAGGAAAAAGAAAGGCTGGGCCACATGAGCAAAAACAAACAAACAAAACCATATGAGACAAGGTGCCCAGAGTGAATGACTACTTAAAGGGAATTCTCCCCATCAGGATTTATACAGAATAATATGAAGATAAAAACTGGACAAATCAGAACCTTTCTACAAGAGGTGGTGCTTCACTGTGTAAGCAGAAGGGGATGTTGAGGAAGAGTAATTCACAAGGGGCTGGAGGTGGGGGAGAGCACAGGCAAAATGGCTTACTGCCTAGGAAAGATTCTGGCCTGGGGATTAGATACAGAGACCTGTTACAACAGAACAACTATAGTATCTCCTGAGACAGTGAAGCCTGAAAGGTAGATGATTAAATGGTTTATGCCCACCTGCTCCTCCAGTTACTATGGAACAAATGCAGTTGGATTAAGTATGTGCATATTCCCAAAAAGGTCCTACTGGGCCACTTTCTATTAAGTGCCAACTGACCCAAAAGCCAAATATGCAAAGTAAACCTCTGGTCTTTCACAAAAAAATTCAGTAAAGAGTTGCAAAATGATAGCAATTAAGACTCAGAAGAGTCAGGTGGCTGGCTAGAAGCCAGATGTTCTCGATGTTCTCTCTCTCTCTCTCTCTCTCTCTCTCTCAGCAGTAGCTGGGTCTCTACTAGCAGTCTTTCTCTGGCATGCTACTTCAGCTTGCTAGGCCTGTCTGGTCCTTAGGGCCCAGCTCAATCCCACCCCAACCCCCATCCCGTGGAAACTGGGAATCCCGTGGGTGCTGCAGATTCTACGACATACCAGAGCAAACTACAGAGCCTGTTATTTAACTTCCTAAAAATACCATAGCACCACGGAGCCAGGAGGTACCCGGCTCAAAGTGATGGCCCAGACCAGGTCCACCTAGACTCCAGGGTCTCAAGACAGAAAACAGCTTTCCTTGATGTAACTCATGGAAGGAAACTCCTCATAATTTTAGTGACCTTACCTTTCAAACCAAGTTTAAAAATTAAAAGAAATGTTTCCTTTTCTGTGGCTCCTTTTGCCCATTACAGGTTATCCTGGCAGCGGCTGTCCTCCAATTTACTGCATTAGCAGACTTGCAGAGTAAAGTGGGATGGTGGATACGAAACAGAAGTTCCCCTATAAAGAAAAAAAGAGCAAAAATGACAACGTGTTCTCTTTTGTTCGGATGAGAGCTGCCATTAAAGATACTGGTTCAAGGTCTTCATTCACTATATCACCTAAATTTTTCCTTTAAATCATAAGAACTATACCTCAGAGGACTGAAAAGTACTAGCTAATTGAAATTTTTTCTATGTAACAAGAGGAAAAAAGGCACTGTCATCCCTCTACCTAAGCTTTTATCCTACACTAAACAATAACCCAGAAATAGATGTACAGTAAGAGCACTATCAGTGAGCAAATAAGAAAAAATACATATGCTTATCTGTCTTATGAAAACATCAATGATGTTCTTACTCAACACAGGGTTAACTACAAAGGCACCATATTTTAAAACATCAAAACAAATTTTAAAAGTATCTCCCTCAGGATGGGAGAGAGGGTGATGCAAGAGGGAGGAGATGTGGGAGCATGTGTGTATGTATAACTGATTTAGTTTGTTGTAGAGGGAAAACTAACACACTATTGTAAAACAATTATACTCCAATAAAGATGTTAAAAAAAAAAAAAAAAAAAAAAAAGTATCTCCCTCTAAATGTCCCCAAGTAGCCCCGTGTAATACCTTTAAACAACTGTAACTTACTAGGAACCATGAGCAGAACATTAAGTTCACTTAAGTACTAGCTGTAGCTGAACCCTGTCTCTAATGTGAATTAACCAGATGCTTCACATGAAAGGACTATAAATTTGAACTGTCTTCCAAGGCACTTCATTTATAACTAAATACTGCAGGAAAAGACACAAACTATGGACAATATACCAATCAGAAATCCTATAAGGATGCAGTCTACAAGGCATCTCAAAATAAATGCCATTTATTTAATGCCTTTGTTCCACAAAATTCACACTACATTGTGATCAACTCAATATTTTCCCTCAAATAAGATAATAAATAGAAACAATGCTAACCACTTGCTAAAAGAAACAAAAGCAATCAACAAAAACTGTAAGAAACCTACTTTAAAATGAAGAAAATATCTGATTCTAAAAAACATTTTACCAGTGAAATGTTTTCTAAACAAAAACTTTAAAAAGTGTTTAATTGATCACCTAAATCTTTGCTTTCAATCATAACAGATCGTGTGCCACCCCAGTCTTTAGACATGACCAACTTAGCATGTTAGTGTAAAGAGTACATTTCTAAATGTCATAGGTAATTCTAGTCCCATCACAACGTTAGGGGTTCCAGATCCCTTTAAAAATCCAATGAAGTTATATACTCCACAAAATGCACACACCTGCACACATGCACACCCATTTGACATTTAATCTGAGTAGCTGTAGGACCCCCAACTGATCTACAATCTTTTCTCCCATCAGCCAAGATCACCCACTTCTGGACTTCCCTAGTGGTGCAGTGGTTAAGAATCCACCTACTAAAGCAGGCGACATGGGTTTGAGCCCTGGTCCAGGAAGATCCCACATGCTGCAGAGCAAGGAAGCTCGTGCACAACTACTGAGCCTGCGAGACACAACTACTGAGCCCGTGGGCTGCAACTACTGACGCCCGCATGCCTAGAACCCGCCCTCCGCAACAAGAGAAGCCACCGCAATGAGAAGCCCACGCACTGCAGCAAAGAGCAGCCCCCACTCGCCGCAACTAGAGAAAGCCCGCATGCAGCAACGAGGACCCAATGCAGCCACACAAAAAAAAAATTACCCACTTCCAAGCCAGTCAGTCAATCACAGGCTCCCAGCAGAGTTGTACCAACCTGCCTGCCTCACTGTGCTGCACACCCCCATCCAGGGAAGCCAAAAGATAAGACAGCTGTCAACCCGCTCAGAGCATCACAAATCCAGGTGCTTATTAAGTTGTAACAAGTATGCTGAGACATAACCCACTTTTCTGGAAAAAGGTCTTTGTTTAATTGTTCAGTCTTTTCCCTTAGATTAATTACAGGAAAGACTGGGTCTATACTATTGATGGTAAGAAATCTGTTTTTTTCTAAAGTGTGAAAATGTGGGAAACAAGATCAAAAGATAGAGAACAGAATGAAATGGTATACAAATGCAATATTGGGACTCCTGGGTAAAGAATGTATATGGAACACACATTGAAATGCCTCTAAAAGTACAGTAAAAGAACTGTTTGGGTTGTTTTGTCTTGCTTTTTAAAGGCATAATCCCAAGAACCAACAAAATTAGGGAGCAAAAGGAATATTGGTTGAAAAAGTTATTTAATGAACACTTAGATTCTCAAATCTCCTTGCCTTTTTCTGTCCTTCCCAACCCCATCAGATGACAGGAGGAAGCCAAAACGGATGGTGACTCCGGCACAGCTGAGGGTGGGCCTGCCAGTGAAAACAGAGGGACTGTGTGAACTGCAGAAAGAATGCAGAGACAGGCCCACTCAACTGCCCACCCCACCCCCAGCCAGATTCTCCTATTGGGCTCTGACATTCCCAGCCAGGATGAAAACTGAAAGTGTCTTCTAATCACTGACCTCAAGAAACAAACACCTGAGAATCCTGACACTGGGGACTTCCCAACCAAAGGAGCTCAACTCATCACACTGCTGAAAGGTTCACAGCCACTGAGACCCCACCCGTGAATGGGGGCTCCAATCAACCACCCTCACTCCAATCTTTTCTTTAAAAGTCTTCATTGTAAACTTGCAGAACAGCTGCAAGGGCAGTACAAGAAGCTCCCACAGAGCCTTCTCCTAGATTCACAACTAATCACTGTGTCACTTTTGCTCTTCCACCCATCTTCTGCAGCCATCACGTCCTTTACCTTTAAATAGCTCGCTGTGTATTTCCTAAGAAGAAGGGTATTCTCTTCCACAACCACAGTCAAAGTCAGGAATGCAACACATTAACTGTCCCATATAGACTCTATAGTTCCCATTCCAATTCCACCCACTGCTCTACAACCTCCCTTACGGCAATCCCCCTTCACCTCAGTCCAGATCATGGATCACACCTAATGTCATGTCTCCATCTGAAACAGTTCTTCAGCAATTCTCTTTCATTGGCATCTTTGAAGAATATAGAGTATAAATATCTGGCAGTACTACCACACAAGTGGTACAAGTGTTAAGTGAGGTTTGTTTTTCCTATCCTAGAGTATCACATAAGTAGTAAGATAATGTCTGTGTGTCCCATTAGTGGGATTTTGATCACTTGGTTAAGATAATATTTGCCTCATTTCTCCACTGTAAAATAACCAGTTTCCCCTTAGTAATTAACTAGAAAATAATCTGTAGGAAGATATTTTGAGATTATGTTCTTAAAACATTCACCCAATAGTTTTAGCATCCACTGGCAATTTTTGTCTTAATTGTTACTGACAGTTATAAAATGATGTTTACTTTGTAAATCTACTGTTCCTTTTACATTATCAGTTGACATTATAATTCCAGTAAGGTATGTTCCCTTTTTCCATTCATGCTTTAATTCATTAGCAGTATGGACTCACGGATTCTTATTTTATTTATTAATATCACCATTCATTCTGATGCTCAAGTTATCCCAGATTTGGCCAGTGGGAACCCCTTCAAGCAGAGGACTGTGTGCTTTCCATGTTTTTTGAGTACTTCCTTATTTCCTTGCATAACAACATGTTCTAGATTAATCTTGTACATTCTCAGCCCCATCTCTAAAATCACCCATTTCTCCAAGAAGCCCTGGTTCCTTTTAGTGGAGGGTGTGATTTAGAAATGAAGATCTGAGAACTAAGTATGTTCACAGATAGTGAACAAAGCTGAGAAAGAATAGCAATTTCATATGAGTCAACTCTATGTGTTGTGTGTGTATATACCCCAACTCTAAATGTGAACGAAAACCACGGGTTCCGATAACATCTCAGGAAAGCCTCTATCATGAAATGTAGAGTGCAAAACAAAACAGAAAAATGCAGGATGGAGCAAAGACTATACAAGAAAAAGAGTACATTAAAAAAATTATCCTCAGAAAGATAAGTTAATGTATCCATCAAATTTTTTAAAAAAGGGGTATTATTTAAAAGGACACTGAGAATACTTAGCAGACTAAGACATTAGGAAAATGACTTCCAACCCAGAAGTCTATATGCAGCCAAACTATCAATCAAGAGTACACAGAAAGTCTCAAAAGACTTACCCCCCACACCCCTTCCTCACAGAAAACTACTAGAGACTGTGCTCCACTAAAACAACAGAGGAACAGGAACAGGAAACTGAATGAAGGGGAGAGGCAAAATGAACTCCCAGGGTCCCAGCAGACAACTGTGTTCCCAGCAGGGAGGACAAGCTGTCCAGTCTGGAGCAGGAAAAAATTTCTTCAAAAAGATAAAGCTGATGGGATACCTGAACATGTAACTGGCTAAAAGTGTGAGGCTAAATTAGTGATTGATACATTAAAAAAAGTTGACACAACATTTCCAATACCAGAAGTTTTTTAGGAAAAGTATTTGTAATTTACTACTTGACACTATAAATAGCATCCCAAGTAATAATGGATGAATATTGATTTAACCAAAATTGCAATAAAACTGTATTGGAATGATGGGGAAGACAGAATGTGGGGAAGAGGGTGCAGTGAGGGAAAAAGAGTAAGCTAATCCTTATCTTCCATACCTTTTCAGAAAGGGAAATCAGTAGATGTGCTTAAAACTAAAAAAATCAGCAAACATGCATGTAATTATGAACTCTTCCAGTATGCTCTTCAGACATATGGAGGTAAATATGTGTTTTTTAACTGGCTAAAAGAGTTCTAAGTAATACAGTCGCCCTCAGGGAAGGGGGAAAGAGGGAGGGGTGGCTAAAAAGTGCTATCATCTTATCCAACCTCCTAAAGCTAGCTCACTCTTAACTGGAGATACGCAAAACTGACAAAATTTTTTTTCAAAATAAAATTTTAAGAAGAATGCTAGACTGGGAGAGAGTATTAAATGTTGAGACCAGAGAACTATAACATCAGCTACTCATTCATTAGTTGTGTGACCTAAGGCAAGTCATTTGACCTGAGTATCCATTTCTTCATCTACAAAATAAAGGAGCTGTACTAAGTTAACTCTAAACTTTCTTCCTCTTTCAATAAATTTATGAATCTAATATAAAAATAAGTAATCAAAGCTTTAACTATGGTGCCAGTGGCCATGGACAATGGTAAATTAAATTACAGAAAGAATGAAGCAGGACTTGGTGAAATAATAAATGGAGAGAGAAGTAAAATGGAAAAAAAAAAATTCTGCTTTAAGCCTGTGGGTCCCAAGAGGGTGCTGATGGTGAAGGAGAAATGAGAAAAGCACTGTTTTAGAAATGAAGACAGAAGAGTTCCTGATCCTGGCCTGGAAGGAACTGAACTGACAGTATCCAGACAAACTATGACATGAGCCCACTGGAAAAAACCTAACTAAGCTGGAAACAAATATTTGTGTTAAAAGTTAAAACACACAGATGATGCTGGAATCCATAAGGATGATGAAAAGTTCTTCCCAAAGAATACAGAAACTGAAAAAGGAGGAATTCTCCCCTCATATTTAATTACTAGGAAACCATAAGTTTTACATAATGATTAAAGGACAAAAATGAGCACGGGGCATGGCTAGAGAGCTGACTATTGAAAGGCAGTGTGAGCAACAGCACAATGTCATATAAGCTAAAGGAGGAAAAATACAGATTTGCTAATAAAGAATATAATACATAGTTTACTAGTTGACGTCATAGTGCATTCGGGCTGCTATAACAGAATACCATCTACTGGATGACTTACAAACAGAAATTTACTTCTCACACTTCTATAGACTGGGAAGTCCAAGATCACAGCATCTGTAGTGTCTGGTGAGGACCCCCTTCCTGGTTCATAGACCACAGTCTTTTCTGTGTCCTCACATGGCAGAAAAGGATGAGGGAACTCTCTGGGATCACCAATCCCAATCATTAGGGCTCCACTCTCACACCTCATCACCCTCCAAAGACCTCACTTCCCAACACCATCACACTGAGGATTAGGTTTCAACATATGAATGTTAGAGGGGAGACACAAACATTCAGTCTATAGCAGTTGATATCATTAGATTATTCTTTCAGAGGAAATGGATCCAGAGGGGCCCCCTCAAAAAAGGAAAACAAGATTTTTTTAAAAGATAATATACTTTTACTTTTGTATTTATTTTTGCCAATCATTCCTTAAAGGAGACTACATTTTCCTCAATAGCCATATAATATAACTCTATCAAAAAGGGTCTCCTCTTTCCAATACTACTGACTCCGATTAAGGCCAATGAAGAGAATGTAAGAACATAATTATAAAAATATCAGTCAAGAATGAGGGCTGGTTTAGCCTAAAACAGCAAAGGAACAGATTCTCAGCTAAAGAGTATCTAAATATGTACTTGCTTAGTCACAGAACTAATAAAAGAATAGCAAGAATGAACATCTACCCTTACAAACCCTTTGTGCCAGCATTATACACATGCTTCTCAAACCTCTTAGGTATTATTCCTATTTTATCCTTGAGAATAATAAAGGACACTCCAAATAACCCTTACATGAACCCTCAATTTATTTATTTATTTTTAAAAAACTCACTTTGGGGGAAAAGGAATAATAACCTGCTCCCTATGCTCTCGTATGACTTTTTACCATAAATTCCATGATACTCTTCACAAATGCAAATTCACAAGAGGAAGCTGTAGCTATTACATAACATGAAAGAAAGTATTTTCTCCTTGTATCACATTATCATACACAAACAACTGAAGACAACCTCTCAGTTACAGACAGGTGATACAGCCTAGAGCCTGGATCCACAAAAGCAAGCAAGTCTACTCTTATTAACATCAGAGAGCCCTAAGGTAGGCCAGATCAATCAGAGTATCATTTTAATGTGGATCTCAATGATCCTATCTCTGCAAGTGTGCTCACAAATGCTCTCTAAAACACCCAAGTCTAAAGAGATGCAAGATAATGAGATGGGAAGATACTCCATCTCTATGAGGTCTTGCTCACCATTTTATCCTCAATGCCTAGCACACTGTAAATTAAAAAAAAAAAAAAACCCTCATAATTTGACCACAAAAATCATCAAAAATGAGCACACAGGGCTTCCCTGGTGGTACAGTGGTCGAGAATCTGCCTGCTAATGCAGGGGACACGGGTTCGAGCCCTGGTCTGGGAGGATCCCACATGCCACGGAGCAACTAGGCCCGTGAGCCACAACTACTGAGCCTGCGCGTCTGGAGCCTGTGCTCCGCAACAAGAGAGGCCGCGATAGTGAGAGGCCCGCGCACCGCGATGTAGAGTGGCCCCCGCTTGCCACAACTAGACAAAGCCCATGCACAGAAACGAAGGCCCAAAACAGCAAAAATAAATAAATAAATTCATAAACTCCTATCCCCAACATCAAAAAAAAAAAAAAAAAATGAGCACACAACCACTCATAACTGGGAGAAACTAAGTAACATCATTTGGATGACTTCAGAGGCATCTTTCAATATATATGTATGTATTTTATATATATAGATAGATAGATAAATACAGATATATATGTAACTATCAGCTAATTTCAGAAACACCAATCAATTTAATACAAGCTGTGGCAAGAATACAGGCCTCTAAAGCATTAATCAAAAATTACTGTGACAAGAATGCAAAAAGACTGCTTTTTTAAGTATAAAACACTCAAAGTAAATTCATACTACCACCTTTTAAAAGCAAAATCAGGTACGTAAAGGACTAAGTAAAAACTTTGGCACCTGACTGGATTCCGTCATCGTCCAGCTATGCACCCTAATGGACACTCAAATCACTGCCATCGTACATGAAAGCCAACCCAATCTAAGTCGCTATTAAAATGGAGCCAAATCATAAATTAGTAAATTAGCATCCAAAGTAAAGCCCAGAAATTCAATGCTGCCTGTTACAACAATAGTGTGCAGAGATGTAGAGCAATGGTACAAAAGACTACATGATTCCAATTGCCAAAGCTATACTTAGCTGGCTCAGTCACGGTTACACATCAAGCTTAATTTGATGTAAAAACTTAAACTTCCATAATCCTGAGTACAAAAGCAAGAAAGACATCAAACTTTTTGTAGGGCATCTTAGTAACCAAATGATTAATATGTGAAATAGAAGTACAGAGACTGGAAAACATGCTAAGCAGCATGAAGATGAATGAATGTATCACTGAAAATTCAACCAAAGGATGGGATTTTCAACTGGCAAACCAAGATACCTGACAGATGGAAAAGGAAAAGCCCTTCATATAGGCTCATGGTTACTGTCCTAAAGAATAGATGAGGGCTTCCCTGGTGGCGCAGTGGTTGAGAATCCGCCTGCCAATGCAGGGGACACGGGTTTGTGCCCCGGTCCGGGAAGATCCCACATGCTGCGGAGCGGCCGGGACTGTGAGCCATGGCCGCTGAGCCTGTGCGTCCGGAGCCTGTGCTCTGCAATGGGAGAGGCCACAACAGTGAGAGGCCCGCGTACCACAAAAAAAAAGAAAAAAAAAAGAATAGATGAAATATGAACCAAGAAAGGGCCCAAGTCACAACCGGTTACAGCACTGCCACAAGCTCTGAGTGATTTTTTTTCCTCCTACGTTTAAACACAAACCTGATTTCTAGTTGGCAATTCTAATCATACTCATAACTCTTGGTGCCCACCACTAACACTTCTGAAGTTCTCAAAAAAATTGTTTTAAGGGGAATGCTCTAGACCTACACTGTACAATACAGTAAGCCACCTGCCACACACAGCCACTGAGCGCCTGCAACATGGTTAGTAAGACTAAGGAACTGAATTTTCAATTTTCTTTTAATTTAAATAGCCACACTGACAAAGAATACCATTTTACTGGACAGCACTGCTCCGACTCACATTAAAAACTAAGCACAGGATAAACGTTTATGGTCTACAATTTTGGGTAAGTTCACATCTCTAGGCTTCAACTTTCTCAACCAAAAAATATAAAGAGAGTTCCATTAGACTGTCTCCATGATTAAAAATAAATTAGTGCAGCATATAAATTAAAAGTCCCGGAGGCTTCCTTGGTGGTGCAGTGGTTGAGAGTCCACCTGCCGATGCAGGGGACATGGGTTCGTGCCCCGGTCCGGGAAGATCCCACATGCCGTGGAGTGGCTGGGCCCGTGAGCCATGGCCGCCGAGCCTGCGCATCCGGAGCCTGTGCTCCGCAACGGGAGAGGCCACAACAGTGAGAGGCCCGAGTACCGCCAAAAAAAAAAAAAAAGTCTCGGGACTTCCCTGGCAGTCCAGTGGCTAAGACTCTGTGCTCCCAATGCAGGGGGCCGATCCCTGACCACATGCCACAACTAAAAAGATCTCACATGAGGCAACAAAGATCCCACGTGCCGCAACTAGGACCCGAAGGGAAAAAAAAGTCTTCATTAAAACTGCTGCAGTGTAATTAAAGCTACACACCCCGGGCTTCCCTGGTGGCACAATGGTTGGGAACCTGCCTGCCAATGCAGGGGACACGGGTTTGTGCCCCGGTCCGGGAAGATCCCGCATGCCGCGGAGTAATTAAGCCCGTGTGCCACAACTACTGAGCCTGCGCTCTAGAGCCCGCGTGCCACTAGTGAAGCCCATGCACCTAGAGCCCGTGCTCCGCAACAAGAGAGGCCACCGTAATGAGAAGCCCACACACTGCAACGAAGAGTAGCTCCCGCTCGCCACAACTAGAGAAAGCCCGCGCGCAGCAGCAAAGACCCAATGCAGCCAAAAAATTTTTTAAAAAGTTTTAGCTGATACTGACTTTTCTTTACATTACAGTTGATTTAACCAGGCCACCACTGATGGACCATTTAGTTTCCAATTTTCACTATCACCAAAAAATGCCAGGGTTCCCAGAAGTGGAACTGCTGGATTAAATAATGTTCATTTCGAATTAGCTGCACAACAGCCATTGGAGGTCATGGCTATCCACATTCCCACCACCGATGGAGGTGTGCATGCCTGGTTCCTCACACCCTTGCCCAACAATGTCTTTTTCTCTTAAGAGCACTGTTCATGTCTAAGAGCCATTTATACTTCACTTTTCTGTCAACTGTCTGTTTATATCCTTTGTTCATTTTTCTACTGGGCTTGTCTTCTCAATGGTTTGTAGTGGTTATTTAGAAGTAAGAAAAGGAGCCCTTTGTCTCAAAGCATTCCCTCTTCAGCTCATTCCAATCTGGTGTCTATCTGTACCACTCAACTGAAACTGCCTTTTCAAGTCACCAGTGACCTCCAGATGGGGCTAAATCTAAGTGAAACTCTTCTGTCCTCCTCTCAACCTCGCTCTCGGGAGCATTCAGTACTGTTCACCAGGAGACCCTCCTTACTGGCACCTTCTCCTCACTTGGTTTCTTTGAGATCACACCCGCCTTGTTTTCTCACTGGCCACCTCTTGGCCTCCTCCGAGGCAGAGGTTCCCACAGGGTTCAGACTGTGGACACTACCTGGGTGCACTCTCCCCAGCTGACTACAGTGGCTGGGGTGTCCACTGCCATGTCTTCTACTCACCCTGTTGCCGAAGCAACTGAAACAAGGCCTGGGGAGACTTTAAAAAGAAAAATGGTTTTGTTGAATAAATGAAGCCATTTCCACGGGTTTTTAAATATACCTCTGTAAACACAGTTGAGATTCAAATTTATAAAACCAATTAAGGCCATCTCTGCACTTCAAACACAGGTGCCCAACTATTAGCAGACATTTCCCCTTGGATGTCTTGCAAGCACATTAAATTTAGTGTCTCCTAAACAGGTTTTTGCTCGCTATCATACACTGACCACCAACCAAACCTTTTCCTCACTAAGTTTTCCCTGTCCCAGAAAAGGCACACCCCAGTTGTAAAAGACAGAGCCTGGCTCCTCTTTTCCCTCCCAATATCCAATTCATCAAAATTTTGTCAACTCTATCTTCTGAGTATCTCCCCTTCTTCATCTTCCTCTGCCACCATCCGGAGGATAAAAACAGCTTCCTACCCCATCTCCTTGCGTCTCCTCTGGCCCCTTTAAGCCACCGTTTACTTGCGTTCCTAGTCAGTGTCCTCTGCCACTCCATGTGAGCAATGATAACATGATGCTAATCTGATCTATGCGGCCCACTGTGGTAGCCACATAAGGCTTTTAAGCACATGAAACAGAGCTAGTTCAAACTGAGAAGTATGTATGTGTAAAATATACACTTGACTTCAAAGACTCAGTACAAAAGAAAGAAGTGAAAATATCTCATTAATAATTTTATATGACATGCTGAATTGACAATATTTTGTATTACTGGGTTAAATAAAATACATTAAAATTAATTTTGCCTGTTTCCTTTTCATGAGGCCACTAGAAAATTTATGATTACATATGTAGCTTGCACTGTATCTCTATTGAGACACTGTCCTGATTCACTGAGGGCACCAGCATGCCATCTTTTTAAACCAAGTGTGACCAAAGCATTGAAAGCACCAGGCCTGGCACTGGGCAGGTACCCAGATATTTGCTGAAAGAATTATGGTCAACAATCAGTATCCTTTATGTACACTCATTTAAAAACAAAACACTGAAAATTTAGCTCTTACTTGAAGTTGAACAACACTTTTAAAGTACAATTTGGGCTTCCCTGGTGGCACAACGGTTAGGAATCCACCTGCCAATACAGGGGACATGGGTTTGAGCCCCGATCCGGGATGATCCCACATGCCATGGAGCAACTAAGCCCGTGTGCCACAACTACTGAGCCTGCGCTCTAGAGCCTGTGAGCCACAGCTACTGAA
Source organism: Kogia breviceps (assembly GCF_026419965.1). Lineage (NCBI taxonomy): Eukaryota > Metazoa > Chordata > Mammalia > Artiodactyla > Physeteridae > Kogia > Kogia breviceps. The sequence continues at coordinate 18,004,670 of NC_081316.1, read as the reverse complement.
GCCCGTGCGCCACAACTACTGAGCCTGCACTCTAGAGCCCATGAGCCACAACTACTGAAGCCCGCCTGCCTAGAGCCCGTGCTCCGCAACAAGAGAAGCTGCCGCAAAGAGAAGCCTGCACACCACAACGAAGAGTAGCCTCTGTGCGCAGCGACGAAGGCCCAACACAGCCAAAAATAAATGATAATAAATAAAATAAATTTTAAAAAATAAATGAAGTACATGTGTATTAAAACAACTTTTTATTTTAAATTCAACAAATCTATACTGAGACCTGCTTTGCAGAGCACACCAGAGCCAGGTGTCCTGACTTCTAGCTGGCTCTGCGGTGGGCTCACTGCACCCAGTCACCCTTTCATTAAAGAAACCCACAACATGGAGTCAGAGAAAAGCCTTCTTTGTTTTTCATATTTTACATTCTTACTATAAATCATCATTTGAATTTATACAAATAATACACAAATACATTCTTCTAAACTACTGAAACAATACAGATAAAGTGACAATCTCCTTCTACCTACCCAGCTCCTTCTAATCACAGTAATCAGTTTCAGAATTGTTAAGAAAACAAATAAGTTGAAACTGTACATATACATGAATTTTAAAAAATACTCTGTCTACTTCTCTAACATTCATCCTAATTATGTCATTAATTTTTGTAATTTTTCGGTGCTAAATTTTCTGTTACAAGGGAAAGTCAGAAACTGGGGAAGACTGGAAATTTAAGGTGGCCAGAAAGATTGAGTCATCAACCCTTAAAACTTAGTCATCACAACTCAGAAAATCAGCCATGAGAGAAGGAAAGCTAGTGGACAGTACAAGGAGGAAAAAAAAAAAGTAGACGGTTAACATGGAAAGTCTAATTAATAAGATTTAGGTAGTGATCATCTTGTAATGTATTTAAACGTCCAATCACTATGCTGTACACCTGAAATTAACATAATATTGTCGTACCAACTATATGTCAAGTGAAAAAACAAAACAAAACAAAAAACCTGGGAGGTGGGGCTTTGCAAAAAGTATCACACCCCCTTATGTTATGCCCTGCAACATTTAAACTACCAGAGACGGTGTGGTACCTTCAAGAGGGCAAGGCTTACAGTCAGTGTGGGGTCTTCTAAAGAAACAAAACATGCACTCTCACGTGGCCTCACAAACACACAGAGCACATTTCAAAACAAACATCATTACATTTTAAGTCTAGAACTATAATCTGAATGGATTTCAATGTGATTTAGGTTGGAAGCCCTTTAAAAATTTCAATTGGGGTCCACATCAACCTCCAGAGACAGATCACAACCAAAGAAGACACAAGAACGAGACTGCAGGAAAGTTAACGCCCAAACAGAGAAACTTAAAACTACCTGCTTACAAGGCAGAGGACACTCTGGGGATACTACAAGACAAAAAAAATCGAGGTCTTCCACAGATGGCAAGTGAGGTAGGGGGAATTGTTTTAACTGGTAGACCTTATTTGGATCCTGATTTGCCAAAATTAGAAAACTGTATATATAAAAATTATCACCTTTGAGACAACTGGAAATTTCAACTCTGACTAGGTACTGGATAGTATCAAGCAATTGCTTTGTGGGAGTTTTATTTAGATGTTATAGTTTTGTGGTTATGTTATGGTTAAAACAAAAAAAAACTTTATTTTTGAAAGATCTATATTGACATATTTACAAAAAAACAAGATAATTATTTTGGGATTTTCTTCAAAGTAATATGTAAGGGGCTAGCCATAAAGGAAAAATTAATCAACTGAATTACATTAACTCCTCTTCCTCCAAAGACACAATGACAACCCACAGAGTAGGCAAGGATATTCACCATGTTTGTATCTCCTGAAAGATTCATATCCAGAATAAAAGAAACCCTACCAAGTGTTGTGTTTGAAAATATGTCCACAAAGTCTTTGACACTCCTTTCAAAAAGGGAACTTAACTCCCCAAGGTGGGACGATGTAGTGAGTCTCTTCTAACAAACAGAATATGGCAAAATTAAATGCCATGAGACTTTTGAGGTTGTGTCATAAAAACGATAGCTTCCACTTGGTGCTATTTCTCTCAAATCACTCTCTCAGGGGAAAGTCAATCACCATGTCCTGAGGACAGGACACTTCGGCAATCCTGTCAAAGGCCTACATGAAAAGGAACTGTGGCCTCCCACCAACAGCCAGGACTAACTTGCCAGGCATGCAAATGAGCCACCTTGGGAAGGATCCTCCAACTCCAGTCAAGCCTTCAGAGGCTGATAACATTCAAGCCAAATGGCCCAGCCAAGTCACTCCCAAATTCCTAACCCACAAAAACTGAGATAATAAATGTTTACTGTTGTTATAAACCACTAAGTTTGGGGATAATTGCTATGAAGCAACAGAGAGTTAATACGATAAAACAGACAATGCAATAGACAAATGAAAAGGAGACAAATATTACTCTTTGTTAAAAAGAATAACTAGGGGGTTGGAGAAGGGGAGGATTCAGAGTTTGGGATTAGCAGATGCAAAATACAGTATATAAGATGGATAAACAACAAGGTCCTACCGTATAGCACAAGGAACTATATTCAACAACCTGTGATAAACCATAATGGAAAAGAATATTAAAAAGAATGTATATATTGGGATTTTTCTGGCGGTCCAGTGGTTAAGATTCCGTGCTCCCACTGCAGGGGGCACAGGTTCAATCCTGGGTAGGGGAACTAAGATCCCACATGCCGCTTGGCATGGCCAAAAATAAGTAAGTGAAGATGAATGAATGAATGAAAAAAAAAGAATGTGTGTGTGTATGTGTATATATGTATGTATAACTGAGTCACTTTGTTGTGCAACAGAAATTAACACAACATTGTAAATCAACTATACTTCAATAAAATTTTAAAAAGATAAAAATGAAAAAGGATAACTGAACAACCAAAAACAAGCATGAAAAGGTGCTTGACTTCACTAGTGCAAATTAAAACTATTGTAAAGGGGGCTTCCCTGGTGGCACAGTGGTTGGGAGTCCACCTGCCGATGCAGGGGACGCGGGTTCGTGCCCCAGTCTGGGAAGACCCCACATGCCGCAGAGTGGCTGGGCCCATGAGCCATGGCCGCTGGGCCTGTGCATCCGGAGCCTGTGCTCCACAACGGGAGAGGCCACAGCAGTGAGAGGCCCGCATACTGCAAAACAAAAACAAAAACAAAACAACAACAACAAAAAACTATTGTAAGGTATCACTACACAGCTAGGGGTGTAGCTAAAATGAAAAGCATGAAAGAAAGATATGAGCTATTAATGATAGTATGGAGTAAGAGGAACGTCACGCACTGGAGGGAAGTGTGATCTGGTACAGACGTTTTAGTAGATGCAGCCACAGTTTTCCAAAACGGAATATATGCACACCTCTATGACCTAGCAATTTCACTTCTAGGTATATCCCCAACAATCTCACACACGATGTCAAGAGAAAAACTCAGACACAAGTGAACATACCATAAGATTCTATTTATTTAAGGAACAAAACTTAATGCAGTTAAGTATCAGGATACTGGCTGCCCTCGGCAGAGAGGAGGGTATGACTGAAAGGGGACAAAGGAGATACCCAGGACACAATTACCCAGGTGGGTTTCAGACTGTGAAAATTTCATTTATGATGTGTACTCTTCTATATCTCTATTACAATTCAATAGAGTTTTAAAATAGTAACAATCCAGGAGAGAAGTGGGGTTTGAAGGAGTAAGTAGGGCAGGACTGGCCTTGGATTTATGGTTGTTGGAGCTGAGTACCTGAGGGTTCATTACACTATTCTATATTGGTGTGTGTTAAAATTTTCCCCTAATAAAAAAGATTTTAAATATACATTAATATAAAACTGGCTGGGCTTCCCTGGTGGCGCAGTGGTTGAGGGTCCGCCTGCCGATGCAGGGGACACGGGTTCGTGCCCCGGTCCGGGAAGATCCTGCATGCCGCGGAGCGGCTGGGCCCGTGGGCCATGGCCGCTGGGCCTGCGCGTCCGGAGCCTGTGCTCCGCAACGGGAGAGGCCACAGCAGTGAGAGGCCCGCGTACCACAAAAAAAAAAAAAAAAAAAAAAAAAAAAAAAAAAAAAAAAAACTGGCTGGAACTGCTGATAAAAGCATAAACTAGGCTAATTTTTCTGGCCATAGATATCAAAGGGTGTTAAAAATCTATACATTCCTTGACCCATTTACTCTGCTTTAATGAGTTCATACTCAGGTATTTATCCTGAGTAAAAAAGTCTTATATATATAACAATGTCCAAAGAGTTTATAACAGAAAAAAAATAAATAAAAGAGAAATGTCTAAATATAGAGGTCACAGGACACTGTGGGGACCACTACAGGATAAACAATCCAGGTCATCCACAAACACATGGAACCTGAATAACACTGATTTTATCTGCATCAAGGTTCTTTTATCTATCCATTGAAATATAGTTATTAACAAAGATGTGATCCACATCATTATGTCACCAAAAACATGCAAATTAAAACAAGTGGACACAACTATACACCAATTAGAATGGCCAAAGTCCAAAACACTGACACCAAATGCTGGTGAGAACATAGAGCGACAGGAACTCTCAATCGCTGCTGATGAAAGTGCAAAATGGTACAGGCATTTGGAAGACAGTTTAGCAGTTTCTTATAAAACTAAACATATTCTTACCATACAATCCAGCAATCGTGCTCCTTGGTATCTATCTACCCAAGGAAGATGAAAACTTATGATCACACAAAAACCTGCACACAGATGTTTATGGCAGCTTTATCCATACTTGCCAATACTTGGAAGCAATCAACATGTCCTTCAGTAGGTGAGTGAATAGACTTCTCCCCTCCCCTCATGTTTCTGGGAGGGGGAAAAGAACATTTTCTTTTCTTTTCTTTTTTGAAATATATCAGGACATTCCATTCTTAACAAAGCTCACCTTCAAAAAAAACCACTATTTTACCAGAGCCTAACCCACTGAGGTTTTACCAGAACCTAACCTACCTGGAGGAAGGGAAATATCCAACTCCAGCCCCCTCTAACCTTCCGCATGAGGAAAGGGAAGTACACAACTCCAGGCCACTCTAGCCATCCTGTACCACCTAAGAAAAGGAAAAAAGCAGAGAAGCACTGGTGAAGTTCATAGTTCAGGGGCACAGGCTCACCAAAAGACTGAGACTGAATCATAGCACTACAGAACATTTCCCCTCCCCAGACAATTTACCACTACATTTCCAAAGGTCTATTCTTCACAGTTCCTTTACAAGTGCATCATGTCTGCCTTCCAAAAAAGATTACAAAGCATACTAAAAAGACAAAAAATAGTTTGAAGAGATTGAACAAGCATCAGAACCAGTCATGTATGCCACAGATGTTGGAATTATCAGGCCAGGAAAGCTAAGAGCTTTAATGGAAAAGGCAGACAACATGCAATAATGGATAAAATAATGCAAACAGATAAAAACTCTAAGAAAGAATCAAAAAGAAATGCTACAGACCAAAAATACTGTAACAGAAATGAAGAATGCCTCTGATAGGCCCATCAGTAGACTGGACATAGCTGAGGAAAGAAACTCTGAGCCTGAAGATATGACACTAGAAACTTCCAAAATGGAAAAGCAAAGAGGGAAAAAAGGCGGGGGGGCGTTGTGCAAAATATCCAAGAGCTGTGGAACAACTACAAAAGGTATACCATACATGCAGTGGGAATACCAGAAGTAAAAGAGAGAAGGAATAGAAACAATATTTGAAGCAATAATGACTGGGAATTTCCCCCAAATTAATGTCGTACACCAAACCACAGATCCAGGAATCTCAGGGAACACCAAACAGGATAAATGCAAAAACAAAAAAACCAAAAACCTACACCCGGGCATATCATATATTGTCTACAAGAAAACTCACTTTAAATTCAGAGACACATATAGGTTAATAGTAAAGGGACAGAGCTAGACCATACTAAGACTAATTAAAACAAACTGGGAGTGGCTATATTAATTTCAGACAGAAGACTTCAGAGCAAAGAAACTTGTCAGTGATAAGAAGAGTTATTACAAAATGAAAAGGGGGTCAATACTCCAAAAGACATAACAATCCTTAATGTTATGCAGTTAACAGCAGCATCAAAATACGAGTCAAAAACGGATAAAACTGCAAGGAGAAATAGATGAATTTACTATTATAACTGGGGACTTTAACACTCCTCTATCAGAAATGGACAAATCCAGCAAGCAGAAAATCAATAAAGACGTAACTGCACTCAACAGCACCATCAATCAACCGTATATAATTGACATGTATGGACTAATTCATCCTGCAGTAGCAAATCACACATTCTCCTCAAACACACATGAAATAGGCTCCAAGTTGGACAACATTCTATGAAATACACCTTAACAAATTAAGAACAGACATCATACAATGTCTGCCCTTAGACCACAATGCAATTAAACTAGAAATCAGTAACAGAAAGATAGATGGAAAAACCCAAGGTACTTGAAGATTACACATTACACTTCTTTTTTTTTTTTTTTTTTTGCAGTACATGGGCCTCTCACTGTTGTGGCCTCTCTCGTTGCGGAGCACAGGCTCCGGACGCGCAGGCTCAGCTGCCATGGCTCACGGGCCCAGCCGCTCCGCGGCATGTGGGATCCTCCCGGACCGGGGCACGAACCCGCGTCCCCTGCATCAGCAGGCAGACTCTCAACCACTGCGCCACCAGGGAAGGCCCTACACGTTACACTTCTAAATAACACATGGATCAAAGACAAAAAAATCTCAAGAGAAACTTTAAAAATGTCTGAACAAAATGAAAATACAACTTACTAAACTTTGGGAGATACAGCAAAAACAGTGCTTAGATTAAAATTTATAGAATTGAAAGCATATATTAGAAGACATCTAAAATCAATAATCTAAGCTTTCACCTTAGAAAACTAGATAAAAAAGAGCAAATTAATTCCAAACTACGCACAAATTTGAAATAATAAAAATTAGAGCATAAAAGAATTTTAAAACGAGAAATCAGTAGAGGAGGAAGTCAACGAAACCAAAAGCTGATTCTTCAAAAAAAAAAAAAATCAATAAAACTCATAAAACTTTTTCCAGACTAAGGAAGAAAGAAGACTTAAACTGCTAATATCAGAAATGAAAGAGGGGAATCACTACAGATCCCATATACAATAAAAGGATGATAAAAGAATATTATGAACAACTCTGTAGCCACAGATTTGATAACCTAGATGAAATGGACCAACTCCTTAACAGATACAATCTGTCACAACTCACATAAGAATAGAAAGTTTGAATAGGTCTACATTAAAGAAATTGAATCAATTATTAATAACCTAAAACAGAAAGCGTCACGTCCAAATGGGTTTACTGATGAATTCTACCAAACACTTGAAGAAAAAATTATACAAATTCTCTATCATCTCTTCCAAAACATAGAAACAGAAGGAATACCTCCTAACTCATTCTATGAGACCAATCATGCTCCTTGGTATTTACTCAAACGAACTGAAAACTTATGTTCACACAAAAACCTGCACACAGATGTTTACGGCAGGTTTTTCATAACTGCCAAAACTCGAAGGCGACCAAGATGTCCTTCAGTAGGTGAGTGCATAGACTGGTACAACCAAACAATGGAATATTACTTAGCACTAAAAAGAAATGATCTCTCAAGCCGTGAAGAGACATGGAGGAACCTTAAACGTATATTACTAAGTGAAAGAAGCCAGTCTAAAAAGGCTACAATGCTGCATGTTTCCTACTATATTTCGTTCTAGAAAAAGCAAAACTATAGAGACATTAAAAAGATTAGTGAGGTCATCGGAGAGCGCTGTTCACCGTGGGCAGAGCCTGTGTGCCACTGACGTCACCGCCGCCAACTGCTTTCTGGGAGGCAGGAGTGGAAGGCCTGAGAGTTGATAATAATGGCAGATGAAGAAATTAATGAAGACTGTCCAGGAGAAATTCATGAATATTTATCAACATTTGAGAATTCCATTGGTGCTGTGGATGAGATGCTGAAGACCATGATGTCTGTTTCTAGAAATGGGTCGTTGAAGAAGTTGGACTCGCTTAAACAAGCAAAAGTGGATTTAGTTTCTTACACATTAAATTCAATGTTTTGGATTTATTTGGCAACTCAGGGAGTCAATCCTAAGGAACATCCAGTAAAGCAGGAACTGGAAAGAACAGAGTCAAGGAAATAACAGACAAGAAAAAGGCTGGCGACCTGGACAGAGGCACGGCTTCAAGAGGGCGTTGTAATAAATGCCCTCTGGGAACCAAAACCTAAAAATGCACCCAAAGTTGCCAATAAAGGAAAAAGTAAAATTAACCTTTTGGTTTGATGTACACATATTCAAAAAGTATATAATTTTTTTGTGTGTGGTTAAGAATTTTATTCTTTTTCTTTCAACTTACTTTTTTTTTTTTAATTGGAGTGTAGTTGCTTTACAATGTTGTGTTGGTTTCTGCTGTGCAGCAGGGTGAATCAGCTATATGGACACATGTATCCCCTTTTTTTGGATTTCCTTCCCATTTGGGTTACCACAGAGCACTGAGTGGCGTTCCCTGTGCTATACAATCTGTTTTCATTAGTTATCTATTTTATACATAATGGTGCATATTTTTATTGTTTTCCACAAAATAGACGATGATTATGTAGCATTGTAAGGTTTAAATGTATTCCGTACTGAATTCATGTATAAAATCTGTATTTTACATTTGTAATGCTAAATACCTTTCCCCTCAGAAAGATTAAGTTACATTTATTGATTTTCTTATAGAACACTGAGGTCTTTAACACTGTGGTATATTTTATATTTATAGTTTTTTGTTTTTGTTTTTGTTTTGCATTACGCAGGCCTCTCACTGTTGTGGTCTCTCCCGTTGCAGAGCACAGGCTCCGGACACACAGGCTCAGCAGCCATGGCTCACAGGCCCAGCCGCTCCGTGGCATGTGGGATCTTCCCGGACCAGGGCACAAACCCGTATCCCCTGCACTGGCAGGCGGAGTCTCAACCACTGCGCCACCAGGGAAGCCCTATATTTATAGTTTATTGTCTCTTGACAAGACTCTTATTTCCTTATACAGGTCACTCTTTCAAGTGCCATTTTATAAGCAACCAGGAAATTTAAGTTAAATGTTCTTTGTAAACATCTGTCTATTTTCAGTGAATAATGATTTTATGAAGTATGCTGAAGTTATAAATACACCTGTTTTCATTATATAGTATTAAGAAAGAACAAAAAGATTAGTGGTTGTTAGGGGTTAAGTCTGAGGCAGGGAGGAACAGGCAAAGCACAGAGGATTTTTAGGGTAGTGAAACTGTTCTACAGACTACTACAGTGGTGGATACATGTCATCACACATTTGTCTAAACCCACAGAATATACAACATTAAGAGTGAACCTACTGTAACGTGCGGACTTTGGGTGATAATGATGTGTCAACATAGGTTCATGGAGGTTGGAGGGGGGCGCGTGGGGAGACAAGGAGTATATAGGCTTCTGGCTCTGTACTTCTGCCTCAATTCTGCTGTAAACCTAAAACTGCTCTATGAAATAAAGTTTATTAATTTTAAAAAATGGTTAAATGTAAATGTGTGTTATGCATATTCTACAACAAGAAAGAAAAGATTTGCTAAATCACTGTTCATTTATAGCAGAGCTTAAGAACGTCATATATGTTATACATCATTTGAAAAGAAGATAAATAGAAAAGCTTTCTAAAAAAAGGTTTCCTTCCACTGCTTAACAGTTGTACTTTGTACGTAAAGATAAGAAGCAAATAATCCAGCTTATAATTTAGCATTTTACCTATTTCTGTACCAAACACTAAACTTCTAAAAGCTTCTAAGAACAAAGTGCTTTATTGTAACAAACTGAAAGCAAGCCAGGGCTTCCCTGGTGGCCCAGTGGTTAAGAATCCGCCTGCCAATGCAGGGGACATGAGTTCAAGCCCTGGTCCGGGAAGATCCCACATGCCGCGGAGCAACGAAGCCCGTGTGCCACAACTAGTGAGCCTGCGCTCTAGAGCCCGCGAGCCACAACTACTGAGCCCACGTGCCCCAACTACTGAAGCGCGTGCGCCTAGAGCCTGTGCTTGGCAAAAGAGAAGCCACCGCAATGAGAAGCCGGTGCACAGCAACAAAGAGTAGCCCCCGCTCACCGCAACTAGAGAAAGCCCGCGCTCAGCAATGAAGACCCAACATAGTCAAAAATAAATAAATATATATTTTAAAATAAATAAATAAAAGCAACCCAAATTTGTTTGTGATTAAAAATAAAAATCTAAAGCCCACTGAAATGGGAAATGGCTATAAAGTATACCAGTAACTAAGAAGAAAGCAGATCTCTGTGTACTGCATGGGACTCAATGAAAAGTGATGAATGATAAGAAAAAAAGGTGTATGCCTAACACTGTATAGTGTCTATAAGCACATATACCAGTAATACAAACACATAAAAAATCAAAAAAATAGAGACAAAACTATTAACAGCAGAAGACAGAAAAGAATTGGGAGAAGGTAAGCAGAAGAGATTTTAGTCTTACCTATTTGTACTTTTTTTCAAAGCAAATATAATCATGCATTGACTAATTTTTTTAAACTAAGGCTTCTGTTCTAAACAGAAAAACGGCAACAGAGTAAAAAAAAATTTCACAATATCCTACTACCAGTCAAGATTTCAAAACCAAAGCCAGTGAAAGAGTTCATAAAATATTAACCGTTAACAAAGTAAGCACAGCCTGAATCACTGGTTCTGTGAAAGTTTATGACTTCTAAATTAATACACTTGCAAGGGAAAAAAAATCCCTACACATTCAAATTACCCAAAGTTATCTTCTATGGAAAAGTGAGGAGAACTTTAATATTACTTCCATTTTATATAGGAAGAAGCTGGGGCTCAGAAAGTGAAATAATCTGCCCAAAGTCAGAGAGCTAGTTCAGTAGTCAAACCAAGATTCTAACTCCAGTTCTCATCAACTTAACAACCCTTTCCCGAAATCATTCTGGCTAGACGTTCTCCCTCCCTCCCAGAGGTTCCTCTTCATATAAGAGATGAACATCCTACACTCACCTTAAGGTGAAAAGAGTTAAAATATGCAAGTAATGACTCAAGCACAAGGGACAACCGTTATAACAGGCACTGGCAAACAAAACAGGAAGAGACAATTGCATCTACCCAGTGTAATAAGGCAGGTACATAAGCAAGGGCAGGCTGCTGAAGGTTTACACTAATCAAGAGGCAATTCAGCAGTCACTGATGCCAAAAACTGAAAAACTTTAAGCCTGACAATATGGTAAATGGCAGGAATGGACTCTACTTTTTTCAGGGGATAAACATAAACATGTCCAATAATGTTTAACTTTAATCCTCACAACAACTCTGCTAAACCAGCTCGCTCTCTCTCTACCCTGTGCCCCCTACAACTCTTTCTCATTCTTTCCTCGTTGCCCTGGAAGATTATCAAACTCTTATTTTTTGAAATTTGATGAAAACAATAGTTATAATACCTATGTATTTCAAGCTCCTTGGCCTCACTGAAAATTACTGGGATAGGACTAAAAGTAGTTATTAACTCTTTACTCCTGGGATCAGCAGCACTGGCACCAAACCCCCTAACTCTCCTCAAGTTACAAGTCTTGCTAACCACACTGTCACAAAGTGAGCTCCAACCCAGCCCAGACTATGCTAGTATGTTCCTCCATGCCTCTTTTAATTTGTTAGTCAGAGTAAGAAAAGACTTAATATAAAGAAATAAGTATAAAACCACCTCCCTCTCCCTCAGGATAGGCCACATATTATAAATGCTGAACTCTACTCTTTTCCTTTCGCAAAGACAGATTCAGCTCATACTCTATTTTGATCCACATCCCTTTTCCAGATTGTTTTTGGTGTTCTATACTTGGCCAGAGTCACATTTAAAGTTCACATAAACGTTTCCTAGCAATCAAATGATCCCATTTTAAAAAGGTAACTAGTCTTGAAATCTTTTCCATTTCTGGATATAAAAATGAGCTAATTAATGTGAAGGACCAGAAAATCTTTAAGAAATTCCTTATTGACATAGGAACACTCCATTTAAAGGAGGGGAAAACAATCACATTTGCCAGCTCTTAACAAAATGAACATCCTTGGGACTTCCCTGGTGGCGCAGTGGTTAAGAATTCGCCTGCCAATGCAGGGGACACAGGTTTGAGCCCTGGTCGGGGAAGATCCCACATGCCGCAGAGCAACTAAGCCCGTGCGCCACAACTGAGCCTACACTCTAGAGCCCGTGCACCACAACAGCTGAGCCTGCACTCTAGAGCCCATGCACCACAACAACTGAGCCTGCACTCTAGAGCCCGTGAGCCACAACTGCTGAGCCTGCGTGCCACAACTACTGAATCCCGCTAGCCACAACTACTGAAGCCTGCGCGCCTAGAGCCCGTGCTCCACAACAAGAGAAGCCACCACAATGAGAAGCCCGCACACCGCAATGAAGAGTAGCCCCTGCTCGCCACAACTAGAGAAAGACTGCGCACAGCAACGAAGACCCAACACAGCCAGAGAATAAAAATGAAAATAAAATTTTTTTAAATGAACAGCCTGTATTACTTGCAATTCTTAAAGTTTTTTGAATACTGATTGACACATATCCAAAACAGTATCTGGTACATGATTATTCAAAAGTAGCAAGACACCAAAAGAGCAATCCAAAATAAAAAGTAATACCAGCAATCTAAAAATTTAAAAAGACTAAACATATCTGCTGGACTGGCCAACATGAAGAGCACTTTAGGCACAGAATACCTCAAATTCCTGGATAAGGAACAACTGACAGCTCACTTCTAATTCTAATCTAATTAGGCAATAGCTGCATATAAATTGGGACTAAAAGCATTCAAAAGTTCTTATAAGAGTAGAGAGATCAATTAACTTTAGACCTTAAGTTAAATATGAAATGTCTAAGATCACCAAGAAAAGAAGTGTCTTATCTCTTACTGGGTGTAGGTAAAAAGGGTAGACAGGAATGAAGGGAAAAAAAATCCCACAATATATAGGCAAGAAAAGGAAAAGAACAGGAAAAAAGCCCAATTAGAGAGCACAAAATACGAAAGTAGAAATAAACCAAATATTTGAATCACAACTAATGTAAATAGACTAACCAGCTTAAAGTCAAATTATAAAAATGCAATCTAGCTGTGTGCTGCTTTCAAAGGGCACTCCTAAAACATTAAGGGCACCAAAACTTGAGAGTTAAAGGGCAGAAAAATATATACCAAGCAAACATTAACTGAAGTCCCTTGGTACAGCTATGCCAATATCTGACAAAATATATTTTAGTGGAAAATATGTCCCTAGAAACAAAGATTCGTTACAGAATGACAAACTGTGCAAGTCACTGGAAACTCAGCAATTCTAAACTTATAGATAGAAAGCAAACATTGAGAGAACTATAGGAATTTGACAAATGTTCCATCACAATGGGATTTTAACAACACCCCTCTCTGTAACTGATGGAACAAGCAGACAGTATTAGTTAAGGACACTAGTCTGAATGTGAATTCAATTAATGTGTTTCACCCAATAGACATGGGAAAACGTGACCTTAAAATTGGAAACATATTCTTTTTAAACACAGGTGGAAAACTGATAAAAATTTGCCAGAAACTAGACACCATTAAAACAGCCTCAACAAATTTCAAACCATCAAAATCACACTGGACCACATTTTATTAGCACAATGTATGTTAGCAATCAATAACAAAGAGTAAAAGATACAGGGCTTCCCTGGTGACACAGTGGTTAAAAATCCACCTGCCAATGCAGGGGACATGGGTTCGAGCCCTGGTCCGAGAAGATCCCACGTGCCATGGAGCAACTAAGTCCATGCGCCACAACTACTGAAGCCCGTGTGCCTAGAGCCCATACTCTGCTACAAGAGAAGCCACCGCAATGAGAAGCCTGCGCACCACAACAAAGAGTAGCCCCCACTCGATGCAACTAGAGAAAGCCCACGCACAGCAATGAAGACCCAATGCAGCCATAAATAAATAAATAAAATGTATATCAATATATCAACATTTTTCAATACACTTTCTAAATTTCTAAGTCAAAGAAAAAATCAAAATGAAAATGTGAATATATTCAGAACTAAAAGATAAAATTTTTGCACAGCAAAACTACTGAATTGGGGCTTCCCTGGTGGCTCAGTGGTTGGGAGTCCGCCTGCCAATGCAGGGGACGCGGGTTCGTGCCCTGGTCCGGGAAGATCCCACATGCTGCAGAGCGGCTAGGTCGCTAAGCCTGCGCGTCCGGAGCCTGTGCTCCGCAACGGGAGAGGCCACAACGGTGAAGAGGCCCACGTACCGCAAAAAAAAAAAAAAAAAAGAAAATACTGAATTGGAGCTAAAGTAGTATTTAAAGGGTAGTTACTACTTTATTTACATATATATGTATACACGTATACAAAAGACCTGAAAATTAATGAGCTAAGAATCCTGTTTAAGAAATTAAATATTAGTAATTAATTAAAAATCAGGCAGAGTCAAAAGATAAGAGATTATAATTTTCTGCCAATATATTTGAAAACACGGACAAGATAAATGTTTTAGTAAAATGTAAATTACCAAATGTGACTCAAGAAAAAGACTCTAATGATCCTATAAATATTAAAGCAACCAAGCCAGTAATTTTTAAATTCAGACAGAAAACACCAGGCCCTGATGGTTTTACAGGCAAGTTTTAGCAAAATGAAAGAACAGATAATTCCAATTTTACATACAAACTCTCTAAGAGAAAAAAAAGGGGAAAACACTACACTTATTTTATTAGACTGAGAATACCCTTGATAGCAAAACTCATAGAGCTGACACAAAAAAAGGAAAATTACAGATCTTACCAATGAACATAGATACATAAACCCTAAGATATTAGCAAGTAAAAAAAATATATACATCTAAGGGAATTCCCTCGCAGTCCAGTGGTTAGAACTCGGCACTTTCACTGCTGGGGCCCAGGTTCAATCCCTGGTCAAGGAACTAAGATCCCGCAAGCCAAGTGGCAACGTCAAAAAAAAATACATGCCAAAAACGAAACAAAAAAAACAATTTTTTTAAAAAAAGAATATGTCATGATTGAGCTGGATTTATCCCAGAAACGTGAAATTAATTCCAATATTACCTTTTAGAGCACTTTTTCATATTACTAGATTAAAGGAGAAAAACTGTAATATCATCCCAATAGATGTAGAAAATGCATTCAATTAAATGCAATGCCCACTTGTGTTTTTTTTAAAAATTTCTCCATAAACTAAGATTGAAGAAATCTTCCTCAAGCTGTTAAAGGAAAAAAAAAGTATCCACACATTTAATGGTCAAAGATAAAAGCATTTCCCTTAAAACCGGGAATATGACAAGGATGCCTGCCATTACCATTTATATTCCCCACTGGTGATGGTTACCATGAAGCAGTGCAGTAAAGACTAGAGCTAAGATATAAAAAGTAAAAGGACTGGAAAGAAATGAACTGTCATTATTCAAAGTTTAGATGATCATACACATAAAAACCCCGAAGGGTCCACAAGCAAATTATTAAGTTAGAGAAGTTAATGAATATGAGTCACATATAAAGTCATCTGCATTTCCATTTACCAGCAAATAGAAATTTTTAACTTAAAAAAATTTTACAACAGCAACAAAAACTATAAAGTAACCAAAGAACAAATCTAACAACAACAACAAATTCAAGACTTGTAGAAAGAAAAAAACATAAAACTTTTTAAAAGACAACTACCTATAAACCAGAAAATCTATTTCCTCTTCTACTTGGGTAGTATGAGGGCTAGAAGAAAAGATTAGAAGATATTAAGATCCATTTTTGCCCTTTTATTACATGCTTTCAAAAGACACTTTTAAAAAAAATCCCATAAACACAGTAAAGAGACAGGTCACAAACTGGGAAAGGGTATTTGTCACACAAATAATTAATAAAAATCAGAATATATAAGAATTCCTACAAATAAGAAAAACCAAACAACTCAAGAGGAAAAAAATAAGACAAACAGATATTTCACAAAAGAAGAAATCCAAATAGCCAAAAAAATGCTCAACTTCGGTAGTAACATGAAAGAAGAACATTAAAACCATGCAGGGCTTCCCTGGTGGCGCAGTGGTTGAGAGTCCGCCTGCCGATGCAGGGGACACGGTTTTGTGCCCCAGAGCGGCTAGGCCCGTGAGCCGTGGCCACTGAGCCTGTGCGTCCGGAGCCTGTGCTCCACAACGGGAGACAGGAGAGGCCACAACGGTGAGAGGCCCGCGTACCGCAAAAAAAAAAAAAAAGCAGAAATAAATGAATTAATAAAAATGGCCAAAGAATTACTTGAATAGACATTCCTCTAAAGAAGATATACAAACAGCCAATAAGGACATGAAAAGATGCTCAACAGCATTAGTCATTCAGGAAAGGCAAAATCACAAAGAGATACCACACTTCACTAGCATGGCAATAATTTTTTTTAAAGGGAAAATAATGTATGTTGGTGAGGACATGGAGAAATTAGAACCCTGATACAGTGTTGGTGAGAATATAATATGGTACAGTCACTTTGGAAAACAGTTTGGTAGGTCTTCAAAATGTTAAACACAGTTACATTACCCAACAATTCCACTCCTTAGTATACACAAGAGAAATAAATACCTATGCCCCTCCAAAGACTTATACACAAATGCTCACAGCAGTACTGTTCATAACAGTCAAAAAGTGGAAACAACCCAAACATGCACCAACTGATGAATGGATAAATAACATGTGGTATGTCCATACAATGGAACGTTATTCAGCAATCAAGTGCAACAAAGCACTGATACTGAAATATGCTACAACATGGATAAACCTTGAAAACATGCTAAGTGGAAGAAGCTAGTCACAAAAGACCACATACTGTATGATTTCATTTACATGAAATGTCCAGAACAGGCAAATCCACAGCAAGTCCATTAGTGGTTGCCTAGAGGTTAGGTGGGAATGGAGAGTAACTGCTAATGGGTACAAGGTTTCTTTTCAGGATGATGAAATGTTCTAACATTAGATTGTGGTGATCATCACACAGTTCTGTGAATATACTAAAACCTATTAAATTGTACACTTTAAATGGGTAAACTGTAATATGTGAATCACATCTCAATAAAGCTATTAATTAAAAAATGAGATGTAAATTCACACCCACCAATCTGGCAAATACAAAAAAGTTTGACAATACCAAGAGTTGGCAAGGATGCAGAACAGTGCTGGTAGGAGGGTAAACTGGTTCAACTATTTTTAACTAAAGTTAAAGCTGTACAGGTCCCACTACCCTGCAATTCTAGTTCTCTCCAAGGCTTGATACCTTGGAGAAATGCTTTTGTACTTGTTCAAAGCCTCGTTGTTTCTTTAGTGGAAACAATCCTATCCTACAATGATAGGACAGAGAATAAAATGAGATATTCAGTCTGAAATAGAACACAGAAGTGAAAAGGAATAAACTATAGCTACACACATCAATGTAGACAAAACTCATTATCTGCATGGTCTCACTTCCCTCCCTTCCCAGCTTCAAGTCCATACCTCACCATTATAATGACTCCCTTGACCTTCTCCTGCTTTGCCACTTTTGCTTGGGTAAACCACAACTCTAACACAACTGCAACACTGCCTACTCTGCTCCCAGGAAAAAGAACACAACTGCTTTTTTCACTTTAAACCAAGGACGGCTCCCCTCAGGAGGCCATTCCACATGGCTAGTCCATACACATTCTTACTTTCCCATAGAATACTGCATACCTTCTCCTCTCTCCTCACACCCCACCGGCCCCTACTCACCCTCATTTTCACTGATAACTCCTCCTATTTCACGGAGAAAAAAAGAAAGAAGAAAACAGCCCTGCTCCCACCATGCCGGCTCCCCTACTATGCTCTCCCTCATCTCACCAAGGAAGAGCATACGGGCGCTCCACACGGGCCCATTCCCAGCAAATGTCCCCTCTCCCGCTTCACCAAGGTGTTCATTCTGTTGGTGGGAACCATTTCCCACCAACACTACAAAAATGCTGTAATTTCAGCCATCTCAACCAAACTTTCTCAGGGCCCCAACTCTCCCTTTAGCATGGCGGCAAGTGCCCACAAAAGGGCTTTCTCCACTTGCCCTCCTCTTCTCTCAATCCCTCGTGAACCCTCCCTTCCAAGCTCTTCCTGCACCACGTGTGGGGACTGCTCTTGTCAAGGTCATCAGTGACTCATGTGCCACCAAAGCCAAAGGACAAGTCTGGGCCCCCATTTCACCTGAGGGCACAGCAGGAGCACTGGGCGTGGGTTCTCACTCCCTCCCCCTTGATGATACCTCCCCTCCCCCCAACCTGTCTTCAAAGATGCAAGGCCCACCTGGTTCTCCTCTACCTCGGAGCCTACCTGTCCCCATTTTCCTTGCTGCTTCAGCCCTCATTCATCAGTGTGCTCACTCAACGTCAGGACTTTTTAAGTGTCATCAAAACACTGACGACTCTCACATGTCTATCCTCAGCCCAGACCTCTCCCCTCAACTCCGAACGCCTGTAACCCTATGTGGCTCCAGTCGGCTCTCGAAGACCGTCACAAATGCAACAGGCCCAGATGCCAGCTCTTGATCTTACTTCCAAACCTGCACCTCCCACCATCTTGACCCCAAGCAAAAACCCCTGGTCAGTATCACCTTCACTCCGCTCTCTCAGCTATATTCAATCTGTCAACAAAGCCAGTCGGCCGACCTTCAAGATGCACCCAGAATCTAACCACTCCTCACTTCCACCCTTGTGCCCCGTCAGTCCAAGCTGCTATTATTGTTCTGTTGGATCCTGAGCAGCAGAGGGGCAGCTATTCTTAACACTGTTCCAGGGGAACCTTTTAAAAACATAAATCAGATCTCATATCACACCCCTGCTCAAAACACTACAATACTTCCCATCTCATTCAGAGAAACAGACAAAATCCCAACAATGGCCTGTGACTGGCTCCCGCCCCCACCCCCCACTCCCACCCCCGACTTCCTCTCCTGCCAGGCTCTCTACCATCTCTCCAACACAGCAGGTACAACCCTTCTTAGCACCTCAAGTGCACCGGACTCTGCCTGTGAGACTGCCCTCACCCCACCCCCACCCGTAGCCACGTGGCTCCCTGCCTCACCTCCTGTGTTCAGAGGTCTCAGGAAGGCCCCTCCTGACCACCTTATTTCAATCTGCAAACAGCCCCCACCCACCTGGCTTGACTTTGCTCCCAGCTGTATCACCACATGACTACTGTGTCTTTGACTTTCTGTCTTTAACTGTCTTTCTCCACCAACACGTAAGTTCCAGAGGACAGGGACAATGTCTTCTTTGCTCACTGCTAATATAGCCAGCATCAGAATGTATGTCTTAGCGCCTAAGACATAAGTACTCAAACATCTGAATAAATGAGTCTCAAAAACAGTAAGAGGGGAGCAGGTGAGTTACAGAACAAAATGATTCCATTTATATAAAGACATGCAAAAATTAAGTTATATTATATAAGGATACATTCACAGATGGTAACACCATATAGTAAACCAAGAAAATGATACATGCAGGGCAGCCCTTGCTTTGGGGAGGTCATACAGGAAGCCAAAGGTAGTGGCAACATTCTATTTCTTAAGCTGGTCAGTGGGTGCACAATTGGTAGATTTAACATTTAATATCTGTGCACATGCTGACATATACTCTTTGAACATATGATCTCATTAAAAATTGAAACAAAAAATAGGTTCGAGCAAGGTCAAATCCAGCCCACCACCAATTTTTGTAAATAAAACTCTACTAGAAGACAGCCAGGGCTTCCCTGGTGGCGCAGTGGTTGAGAATCCGCCTGCCGATGCAGGGGACACGGGTTTGTGCCCCGGTCTGGGAGGATCCCACATGCCGCGGAGCGGCTGGGCCCGTGAGCCATGGCCGCTGAGCCTGAGCTCCACAACGGGAGAGGCCACAACAGTGAGAGGCCCGCGTACCACAAAAAAAAAAAAAAAAAAAAAAAAAAAGAAGAAGACAGCCACCTTCATGTGTTTCATGTTGACTGTGGCTGCTTTTACACCGCAGCAGCAGAATCGAGTAGTTACAGAGACCATATAGCCAGCAAAGCCTAACGTATTTACTAACTGGCCCTTTACAGAAAAGAGTTGTCTGGTTATAATGTGAAATTTGAAAAGAAACTGAAAGCAAAATTTAAAAGAGCCAACCTTCTGTTAAAAAACACTGATCTCTCAAGGACTTCCCTGGCGGTCCAGTGGTTAAGGCTATATGAGCTTCCACAGCAGGGGACACGGGTTCGATCCCTGGTTAGGGAACTAGATCCCGCATGCCTCGCGGCACGGCCAAATAAATAAAGTTCAAAACAAAAACGAAAACAAAACATTGATCCTTCAAGACATGTGTGGTTATCTCCAAGAGCACAGTACACTGAAAAAACATGGTTCCATATAACACGAGGGATTCCAAAGCAAACTGTCTTAAAGTGCCAGAGAGATTTTAAAGATGGATATTTTAGAAAGCAAAGTGCAAAACCTCAAATTTATGATCTCTACTCCCACCCCAGTAAGAAAATATTATAACATTTTAGCAAATAAAATCTGTATAACATAATCCAAATTTGGGGAGGAAAAGAAGACAACAACACTACCACCTAACTCTACAACCTGCCCTGACCCACTTCGCCATCACCCTATACTTCCCCAGAGCAGCTAGTTAGACCTCGAAGGGCGTCCTCTCTGATGCCATAATATTCCATTTCACTTCTTCAGGGCATTTCACTGCAACTTATATTAGTCATCTCTGAACTTCTTTCTATTGTTATTAGGAAGAAGACTGACAACAGTAATATTAAAACAAATATTACTATGTACTAGGCATTGTGCTAGTTCGTTTATATTTAATATTCATTTCACAAACAGGAAACGAAGGAACAGAGATGTCATCTAACATTATTATTACACAGCTGGAAGACTGTGGAAGCCAGAACTCAAAGTCAGCTATTTTAGGTCCTGTGCACTCTTGACCTCCACAAGACACTCTGAATTGAGAACAGAGAACAGATATTAATTTGTGAAAACTTCCTTAGCTTAAAATACTATCCCTATGATAGGTGCCAAATACATAGCTGCTGTATCCATCTAAGAGTATAATAAATCAAGGATGAGAGGTCCACAGTGGAAAGGGAGGAAGGGGGTGATTCAAAGAGTATTGTTTAATCAGAAGGGACTGGGTCTCAACACAGGCAACAGAGGCAGATGTGACCTGCCCACTGTCCAGAGGCAACAGAAACCCTATGTATCTCTATGTCAACAAAAGTAAACCAGGAGACACTACACTCCCTCATCTACTATAATGAGAAAAACAGATATGTACTACCACTAAAAAACAAACAACAACAAACAAAACACCAACTCAGAAGTTAACCATTTAATTCTTTTTTCTTTAAATTTTTATTGGAGTATAGTTGATTTACGATGTTGTGTTTATTCTTAACTCGCAGTGAGTTCCAGCTATGATGTTATTGTTGAAACAAATGACACTGAAATTATGGTCTATTGGGGCCACCGAAACCCTAAGGAACCACCCAGGAACTGAGATTTCTCTGCTGCCTATAGGTCCATTTTCCAGCATGACCTAAATTTTTCTCTAATAATCAATGACCTCCAAAACCATGATTCTCATGAAAGGAAGCCCCAAACAGCCACTCAAGTCAATACTTGTCAATGTTCCTCCCACCACTGCCTCATCTGGGGACTGAAGGCCCAAATTTCACCAAGGTCCAGCCAATGTCTACTGACTACACTAAGCCTTACAGGATAGAGGAGGCCACCCCGGAGTGTGCCTTAGTGGCTAGTGTAACTGCTGCCTTACTCACCCTGATAGGGTCTCAGAGGGCCATGCATTCTCAGGCAAGCTCCCCTTTCTCTCCTTGTCAGTGTGTCGCATTACTGTTGACACCAACCATCCAGGTCCAGGGAATCCAGGCTCCCAGTAGCAATCCACACAGCTTTCTCCAAGTCTGACTCAACATTCAGTCATACTTTTACTTCTGCAGGCTTGCTTGCTTTTACTTATTTATTTATTGCCGCCTTTTTAGTTCGGCTCCCTAATGTTTCAAAAAACAATCTCATTCATCTTTCCTTTGGGCCACCAGATTTCAGGGCAGTCAGCCTCTGGGGTACACAAACCATTCCAAGTCAGTACATATTCCCACTGTAAGATATTCTGGAATTAATAATACCCTAGTTTTCAACAGAGTTGCTGATAAGTACAAAATCAGAGTCTCCTTATATCAGTAAAAAGATGTTCAGAACCTATCAAACTTTATTTGCATAAAATCAGTCAATTGTGTAGTCTGCACTAATACTTAATACTTAAAGTAGATCAACACTAGCCAGCAGAAGGGAGAAGTAGTAAACCTCCTCTACTCAGAGTGACCCCAGATCTTTGCAAAGTCTGTGACACAAAAATGTCCCAGTTAAGGTTAAGAAGCCTTTCAAGTACTGCCAAGATTCCCTTTTGCTTGCTTCTTTACTGTCTAGCCAATCTACCTGGTACCCAGATGTCGGTTCATAATCATTCAAAACCTGAAACAAACTGGGCATTGACTAGTAACTCTCTCTCCCCTCCCAGTAAAGAAAAATAAAGGGGGAGGGAGCAGGAAAGGGGGTTTCCGTGGCAACTAAATGTAAGCCAAAGTCAAAGTCAAATCTACAGCCAACCTCAATCCAGACTGCAGCAGAAAAAAACCCATTCCCACTGGAAGCACCATGGATTTCAAGGATGCTCAAGATGTTTAGCATGAACCTACACCAAGCCTCTGATCAGTATGGGAACAGTCAGTGTTTCAAGTTTGATCAAGATGTTGCAACCAACATCTATGGAGCAAAAGGCAATACAGGTCAATCCTATTTGTCACTGCAAAGCAGCTTCACCAGCATGGGAAGGGTGGCACTGCTTAGACACATCAAACCAAGGAGGAAAGTGGAAGTAACTATTCAATACATATGAGAAACAAAGGTGTAACTATTTTATTTTTTGGCAAGAGACTTCTGGCAATCTCAACCACCCAACCAGCAAACACAAGCTCTTTCCTCTCAAGTCTCTAGGGCCTCTCATTAAGAGTCTGCTATTTACACCACATACAAGTCTAACAAGCTGTGTTCTCTGGCCTCACAGCCAAAAGGACATCTCTTTTGTCAATGCTGCCTCTCCCCATAGACTCCAAGTCCTTAAATGCCTGATCGTGACTGAATCCCTAAAATCCTGACTGAGTAAGGATTCAATATATTTGCTGATCAAATAAATGAAGATTAGAAGAAGTAGACAGGGGGAGTGGTCACTTGTCATTCTCAGCATAGCCATAGGCCTGATTTCAGGATGAAGGATTAGAAAGTGCCTCCCTTTTATATGTCGAGATTTTAACATTCAGTTGGTGAAAATCTGTACAATTTTTATACTAACATTCTTCCACTCAATAGACTAGATCATCTGTATTCTAAGTGTGTGTGAGAAAAGGATCTCTGCCGGTCTCTCTTCTACTGTACCTCACCTCCCCAGGAGGAAAAATATTCACCCACTTGGGTCAGAGTCCAGGGCACAGGCAATCCCCCTTTGGTAGCAAGCAAGGGTCACTGTGTTAAACAATAAGCATAGAGTCTGCCTCTCTCTCGCCTTCAAAGGGCAGAATTGGCAAATCAATCCAGGGCTAACTCTCTGGAAATAGGCTTTCATTTAAAAAAAAAAAAAAAAAAAGATAAAGATGAAGCTGGCATCTAAAACAGAACTGACAGCTGACTGACAGGATGAGGGCAAAAGTTACAAAACTCAAAAATCACAGCAGGATAAGGTTATTTAGCATAGGCACAAACAATCTTGAACACCTGAGAGCACTAAGTTTCAGCTATGGCAATAGATTCTCAGGAAGCAACAGAAAAAAAGTTTCTCAATTATTTTATAAAATAAATTCACTTAAAAAATTTTTTTTAAAGTTCAGTCTCCTTTAAAGTTCAGAACCTGAAAATAACGTACGTACACCATCTTTCCCCACTAAGTAATGTCCAAGGTAGGATCTAGGTATAGGTAGAGCTCACAGATGATACAAAGAATTCCTTGACCCACAAGCAGTTCCTAAAATCTGTGGTCTAGAAGAGTGGTTCCAAAACCTAGCTGCACTTCAGTACTACTTGAGGAGCTTTAAAAATCATATTCTCACTCTCACCACACATTTCTAGAGGTGGGGTTCATCACCCATGGTCTTAAAAAGTATCCCAAATGATTCCAATGCAGGCCAGATTAGGCCATCTGTCTAGAGCAGGGTTTCTCAACCTCAGCACCACTGATATTTGGGGGTGGATAATTTTTTATTGGGGGGAGAGGGTTGCCATCTTGTGCATCATAGGATGTTTAGCAGCATCCCTGGTCTCTGCCCTCTAGAAGTCAATAGTACACTGCCCAACCCCACAGATGTGACAAGCAAAAACGTCTCCAGACATTGCCAAATGTTTCTTTGGGGCAAAATCCTCCTCCAGGTGAGAACCACTGACCTAGAGTAAATCAAAAACCAACCATTTGAGGTTCTCTTAAGAAAGGAAAGAGATAAGAAAGCTTCTTAAAGCCAAGAGGCCAGGTCTATTTTTTTCTATCCATCTCACCTAAGAAAAATTAGCTAATCCTCAGCTCACACCAGGGCTCAGATCTTGACTTATGAGGAGGAGCAACCACAGCCTCTTGTGCTTTTTATGAAATAAACTCAGAGCTGAGTTTTAGTTGAGCGGATGGTTAGAAGAACTTCGCTATCATTCTTCTTAAGGGTAATAAGGTATTGTAAAATTTTAGACCAATATACACACTCAGGCTGCCTCTCAAATATCCAAAATATAAAACCCCAAGATACAAGTTTATCAAAGAAGCAAACTAAATTCCAATCCTGATGAATACTTTTTTAAGGAAGATGGCTCATCTGTAACAAGCACATTATCTTTGTACCAAATCAATGCAAAAATTTACTTTAAAGAGGCTAAGCAAACCTCACCCTGTGAAGCCTTAATTTTATCACTATTCATTTTCTGTCCAGTTATGGTCTGATCCTCAAATTCCCAAGCAGTTAATTGAAACCAGCAAGTTTTTGTTTTGCTATACTTTACACAAAAGCTAGTTTTCTAATCTAAAACAATCTTCTTCCTGTTGCTCAGTAAGTTAAACCAGCGAGATGCTCATCTGTATTTAAGACCAAGTCTATCAAAATAACACTTCCCTAGTGCAACAAAGCAAGCCAGGGCCCAAGCAAGTAATTCCAGCGGAAAGGCAAGCATGGTTTCAAGTACCAGGGAGAAGAGCAAGGGGCAGGAATCAAAAGACTGTGAGTATATGTGTGCGTGAGTGCATGGCATTTTGTTAGATACTCTAGACTCTGATCAAACACACTGAAATGCAAAACATCCATCCAGGACAACAGTTATTTCCCAAACTATTTTCACTGAAGTATATCTCAATACACAGCAACCTTTCAAATCTCAGTAAGAACCCAGGAGTACACTAAGAAACTCTAGAGTTATTGGGGGCCAATCACACTCAATACGTAGTATCCAAAAGTACGGTAGGAACAGAATCCAACTTGAGCTCCCGATGGGCTTTTCTTTATTTAACCATCTCTTAAACCATTCCGAGGCACCACCACTAATTACTCCAGAAAAGTTTGTAATTTAATCAATCTTCAACTACCCTTCTCCTGGGTGGTTCTCAGGCCAAATGACTCTTAAATACACAGAGCTTTCTGAAGACAGTTACCAAAAGCCAGGACTTAAAACACTCATGTGACTTCCTAATAGTATCTAAACATTTAAAAATCAAATTTAAATTAATAATGGCCACTAATTACTAAGCGGATTCTTCGTGCCAGGCACCGTTTCTAGCTGCTTTACACGTATTAACTCCTTTCCTCCCGACAAATGTAAGGAGGGAGACACTGTTGTTATTCCCGTATCACAGAAGAAGCAGGGAGTTTGGGTAACCTGCCCAAGGTCACAGGGCTAGAAAGTGGTGAAGCCGAGACCTGAAACCAGGCAGCCTAACCTGAGAGCAAAGAAAGCTCCACCACCACCACCGATTAGGTGGTGACTTTCCAGTGGCTGGAAATCTGGAGTCTCTTTCCCACTTGCTGCCTACCTACAACGTGACCTTGAGAACAAAATCGCAGTCAACTCCACATTACCAAAACAGCCACATTAACGTTAAGTGCTGTGAGGATGAAAAGAAACAACTCCCAAGCGCCCCTCCCAGAAAAGCAAAACATAAAGCTCTATCCGACCCACAGAGAAAATGGTGAAGTACCGAGAAAATTACACGAAGCTCCGAGGTTGAAACGTCAGGACACACAGGTACATCCAAGGACTCATTCCGTCCACCTACAACCAAGAGTCCAAGTTGTGATCAGGGCAAGCAGGACCGGGAGGAAGCCCCTCCGAGGGAACGGCGAGAGGGCTTCTTTAAGAGGGAGGTACTTGCGGCCGAAAGAAGGACCACCCCCCTAGTGCATATGCGCCAGGGAGGCTTTCGCGACCAGGTCTGCGCTGGAGTCACAACACCGGAGTTAGCAAATCGCTCGGAAGGAGGTTTAAACACTCCGAGCCGGGCTCTGCGTATCCCGATGACTCTGCGGCGAAGGAGCAGAAACCCACAGAACTTGTTTCCCGGAGAACCAAGTACAACAATGGCCTTCGCGAGTCTCCGGCGAGCCACCGCCTCAACTTGATACGCTCCGGGGCCCGCGGGCAGCGGACGGCGCTCGGGGCGGGAAGGCCGGAGCGGAGCGGGGCCCGGCCGGGTTAGGGGCGCGCCCGGCCGCCCGCCGCGCCAGGCCGCGGACGTCAACGCGGGCGCAAAGTTCGCCGCCCGGCCCGCGACCCGCCCAGCCGCCCGGCCCGGCGGGCCCCCCGCGGCCCGCGGCGGGCGAGCAAGCGGCTGACAGGAGCGGGCGGGGACGAGCCGGGGAGCCCGGGCGCCGCGCCTCCCCGGCCGCCCAGCGGCGAATTCCGGGGGGGAGGGGAGGGGTCCGGGACGCTCCCTCCCCGAGCCGCCGAGGCCGGGCGGAGGGGCCCCGCCGCCGCCCGCGCGCCGCGCACCCCGCGCACCCCGCGCCGCGGCCCGCTCCGCCGCCCCCTCCCCCCTTTACCTGGAGGTGCCCGAGACTCGCCGCTAGTTGCGCTCAGGCGGGAAACGCGCTCACCGACACCATCAGCGAAGCGCCCAAAATGGCGGACGTATCAAGCAGGCCTTGAGTTCCCCCCGCCCTCCCTCCGGCCGCCTCACGACCAATCAAGGCCCTGCCCCCGCCCCCGGCTCCACGCTCATTGGCCTCCCTCTCCCGCCCCCTGCAACCTATTGGGTCACACTGCTGCCCCGTTGCACCCACTCCGATTGGCTCGCAGACCCCGTCCGTCAAGTTCGAGGGGCGCATTCTTTTCCCATGGACTTGACGGATCCGGAACCTCTAGGACCCCGGAGTCTGGAGAAACAAATCAGAAACCGAGAGAAACCTGGCTGGGTCCCCCTACGCCGTAGCAACAGCAGGGCCTCCGCTTGACGGACGCTTCGGACCACCAATCCGATAGCCAATGCTTTTTAAAACTAAATTGAGCCAAACCAATCATGGCCGTAGCTCTGGGAGCTGCAAGAGAACCAATGGGGTAGCGAGACCGACGGGCAGGCGGGTCGGAGTACCTGGACGAAACCGGTGATGACGTGAGCCACAATGTGTTTCGGCGGCGGAAGTTTCTCGGAGCTGGGGAATTAGCTCAAATGGTAGAGCGCTCGCTTAGCATGTGAGAGGTAGCGGGATCGACGCCCGCATTCTCCACGGCTGAATTTTATAAGGGTTGAGGGGTTGCCCGTTGGTGATGGTCACTTTGTTCTCAAAGGCGGCAGCACTACCCGAGTTACAGGGTCGGAGTGATGGGCCAGGTTCCCCAATCTGTGCACCCAGTTCTACGAGGGAGGAGAAGTGCAGCGATGCGGGGGTCTTTGTTTTTGCCTCGCGGAAGGATTTACTCAGGAGCTTCTTCGAATCTAGTGAGCACTTGGTCTGTGCCCAGCCTGTGGGGGTGCGCAGAGAGCAGAGGGTCCCGGCTTTGACGTCTGTGGGAGACGTCAGACTCCACCTGGGCAACGCCAGGTAAGTAAAGCAGGCCGCAGAGTGGTCGGGGTCTTCCTGAGCAGGTGACATTTCCACCCACGGGACAGGGAGAACAGAACCGTGGGCCTAGGTCTGGGTGGCAGGGAGAGAGACCTGAGACCCCAGGGTGGGGCTTTGGAGCAGGTTGGGTTGTGGTGGGAGGGGTGACACCCCGGGGGAAACCAACAGTCCCAATGCTCAGATGGGTGCCGGGCCTGGAGTCATAAAGAGGACCCCGTGCAGGGAGGATGGCAGGTTTCCCTGGGGGCACTGGCTTGGTCAGAGATGGCCGTCCACCTCAAGGACAGGAGGCAGGCTTACTGCGGGGCTTCCCCAGGCCGTCTCCTAGAGTCCAGGCCTGAGAAAAGTGACAGAGCTTGGCCCCTGCGGGTAGCGGGATGGCGGGACCATTGGAGTTGGCCCCTGGGCTGCCTTCCCAATGCTCAGCATCCCGCTGCACCCCTGTGCACCCGCCCCAGCTGGCCCTCCACCTCCCTGACTCAGACTCTCTGAGCCCCTGTGCCAAATGGCAGGGAGAATGGATCCCGGCTTGAACTGGGTCAACCCCAGCACCTGGGGAGCTGGGTCTCTGGTACAAACATGTCTCTCCCCCAGCTCACCCCTTTCAGCGAGCCTTTGGCTAGAAGCCGAATCTAGAAGGAGTTCATTGCTTGTAGATTATCATCCCAATATTACATGTTAGTTTACTGAGACCCAGAAAGCATTTAGACACCCGTATTGGCTGAGTGATCTTGGCTGGGTGATCAGTGCCCCTCTGAATCTCCAGGTCTTATCTGTAAAGTACTGGTGATAATACCTACCCGCCTGTGTCCATGCCCTGGAGGGCACTGGGCCCCTAGGAAGGCAGCAACCAAGGGCAGATGTTACTTACCTTGATTCTACTGTTCGAAAGAGGCTCAGAGCCTTGCCCAAGACCACACAGCTAGCGAAGAACACAGTCAAGATTGAAACCAGTTCAGAAGACGTGCTTGGTGCAGAGGGTTAGGGAGAGGGACATACATACAGATAACCCGGGGCGGGGCAGAGGCAGGCCTACCCGGCACAGGGAACTGCGGAAGCATGGTGAGGAGAGGCACATCTGTTGGAGGACCAGGTCGTGGTGATCACAGGTCTGGGGGGAAAACAATGGGAGGGACCTATAGCAGCTTTGGAGGAAACGCAAAGGAACTTGGGGTTTATCCTCAGACAGTGAGGGCCAGGAAAAGCTTCGGAGCAACAGAAGGGCGAATTCAGGGCTGGCCATACTTTAGAAAGGATTGTTTAGATTAAGAGCAGCAAGGCTGTGCTATAGCAATAGCATAAGACCAGAGGGGCAGTCCCTAGCGACTGGACCTAGGAGCATGGGAGAGGCTGCAGGGAACCCCGGGACAGTAAAAGCGCTCTATACGATGTGATGCTTTAAATAGCATTAAATATGAGATGAACCCTGTGCTCTTGAGCAGGACTGAAAACTGAACTTTCTGTTTCTAGATCCATTGCACTAAAAGCTTCTTGAGGTTAGTTTTTGTTTTCTTCACTGCTGTACTACAGTACCTAGTACTTAGCACACAGTAGATGCTCAGGAATTAATTGTTAATTTCATTACAAAGTCTTTGTAAAGACCTCCTGGTCTTTCTGACAGACCGATGCTCTGACAATGCTCTTTGGTGTGACCCTTCTCTGCAGCTGGGCCTGCCTTGTTCTTCCAATGGCTACCTTTTCTCTGGTGAGGCAGTCTTAAGCCTACCTATCTCCTGCCTTTACTTTCCAAGTAATCCAGCACAACGCCTTCGTCCTGTTCAATCTGGTCTCTCTCTTGCCTGTCCGTGTCCCAATTGTGGTCCTCTAGCACAAGTCAGTGTTGTTGATGACGGGGGCGGTGCCTCAGAGGGACACCTCTGAGTGTGTGGGCAGGAGGGGGCAGCCAGGGCCGGCACCTGGCCTCCTGGGGAGGAGGTGGCCCAGCCACCCACTGATCCGTGCATCCCTTTACTCATTCATCATCAAAGGACTTGCCAGTATCTGCTTCAGGCTCCTCCATCCCACACTGAGGTGGGTCACAGAGCCATGTGCACTATAATTAAAGGAACTAATGCAGGGACTTCCCTGGTGGTCCAGTGGTTAAGGCTCTGCACTCCCAATGCAGGGGGCCTGGGTTCAATCCCTTGTCAGGGAACTAGATCCTGCATGCCGCAGCTACAGATCCCACATGCCGCAAGGAAGATCCCAGGTGCCTCAACTAAGACCTGGCGCAGCCAAATAAATAAATATTAAAAAGAAAAGAAATAACGCAGTACCTCATCCAACATAAGTGGGCACCCAAAGTCTCCAATTATGATGAGCTCCTAGCCTAACCAGAAGGGTTGAAGTCAGGGAGAACTTCCTGGAGGCGGAGGCATCTGAGTTGAGCCTATCTCCTGAGGACCATGGGGAGCCATTGACAGGCTTTAAAGGGAGAGTGACTTCAAAAGCTCTGCAGTGGCCTCACCATCATAAAACTTCTAGATTTTTCAAATTGCCACCTTCCTCTTTTTCTCCCTAATCCCTTTGTAATTTAATTTTTAATATTTCCATTTTCAACCCACCTAGACTTTTAAAAAATTATATGAAAAATTTCACACATACTCAACAGTAGAGAGAAAAGTATTAGTGAGCACACGTATGCCCATCACCCAGCTATGACTCCTTAACCTTGGGGAACAGACACAGAGCTGCCAGATCTTAATTCTATCAAGTAGTGATTTTTTAAAAATACTATTTACTATTACTGTGATTTCATAAAAGAAAGGACAGTTTACCCCCCCCCCCCACACACACACACACTCAGATAGGAAACACCAGCTCAGGATAAAGAAAAGGCTTTAAATTGGATGAGCTTGCCTTGAGAACAGAGACCACCATTGTCTTTCCTTCTGCTAGGTCACCAAGGCTCAGTCCTGATCCGAGGGCTGGAGTGGGGTTTCCCTGGCAGAGGACATGCTCTGGAAGAGCCAGAGCTGGTGCTGGGTGGTTTCTGGGTCAGGTTAGGATGTGTTGAGGCTGGAGAGAAGGGGGCAGTGAGGAAATCTAGGGGGATATGAAGGGTAGGCCCATTTTAACATGGAAATTTAACTCTGTTTCTTTTCCTTTTCTTCACTGCGTTAAGATTCTGTCTGAGTTGCGGGGGAGGTATTTCCCTTCCCACCAAAGGACTGGTGATAGAAAGGGGAACCACTAGGGTTGCTAATGATTAGGGCCACCATCGAGCTTGCGGGGAAAGAAAAGAGAAGATGGCCTTTGGGTGTTCCTTGGTGGGACCCCAGCTTCATTATCAGAGGTTTGGTCCAACAAGGGGGTCCCAATGCTAGAAGCGCCAGCTGAGTAAGTGGCTCTGGAGAAGGAACAGGGGCCAAGTGGTCTCCAAGCCCACCCAACTTCGCAACCACCCAGGCTTCTCAGGGACAGAACCTTCTGCACTGCCCACATCCTGGTTCCCCAGCGTCCTGCCTGACAGTGGACGTGCCCCAAATCTGGGCACATGGATTTGGTTCAGCTGCCCAGGGCAGCCGTAGACCCAAGGGGGCTCTGGACCTCAGGCAGGGAGGAGCTCCCACACCCGTCCTGGGGTTGGAGGCAGGCCGAGCTGAACAAATGGATCCCCTCTGATGGGGTTGGTGAGGAGGGGGCCATCACATGAGAGAAACCCCGCAGGGCTCAGTAAGGGATGGCAGAGACTTGGGGAGCAGTGGGTGTCACCACAGAGTTGAGAGGGTTTAAAGGGAAACTAGAAGCCCTTTTGGCCACATTGAGCAGCACCCATTAGCCATATGGTAATGTTTATTGGATAAAGGAAGGATTGAACAAATGAATGAAAAAAATTCTGGCTTTACTTCTTTTTCCCCGAGCCTCGGTTTCCTCCACTACAAACTGGGGATACTGTTGACTTAGCTGGGCTGTTGTGAAGTTTAAATGAAATAAGCCCGTTAACTTCACCCCCACACTTGAGAGACAGATTAGACATCACCTCCTCCAGGAAGCCCTCCTTTTCTTCCCATCTGACTACGGGCCCCAGGATATAGCACTGTGCTTTCCCCACAGCTTTGGAAACTGCCTCCGTTACTAGGTTTTGAGCACCTTTAAGGGAGGGGGTCACATCACACTGCTCTCTGGGGCCCCCAGCATGTGAGTTAAGTGCAGAGCTCTGCACACAGTAGCCGCTTAATAAAGGCTGATAGATTTACTTGACATATAGTAGGAGGCCAGTGAGTTGACCCTCTGGCACCCCAGCCATGCAATGGCTCTATCCCAGGCCTGCAGGAGAGGGAGGGGGAGGACTTCCTCCTAGCGCACATAGGCCACCAGGGAGCAGCAGCCCAGTCACCGCTCCCCCACCCTGTGCTAGATCCCTGGCTTCCAGAGCAGACTGGATGGCTGACCAGGCAGGAGAGTTGGGGGGGGCGGGGGTTCTCCCCCATGATGCAGCTGTTCCCCGCTGCCCTACTGGCTGCCTGCATCGATACTGGTGCTTTAATGAGCACCTGAGAGTAAGGGGGCCCAAGGGCTCCGAGCCCTGAGCTTCCTTCCGCAGGCAGCTCTGTGCGCAGGAGCTGCTGCCTTGGGCCCCGGGGGCCGGGTGCACTCTAGCTCTGCTGGTCCTTAGCGCTGTGACCTTGGGCAAGTATGTCACCTCTCCCACTCACGGAGAACCTGCTACTTGCCAGGCCCCAACTGAGTAAGGCTTATCTCACGGCAGCCTTACTGTAGTCACGGTGGGGTGGGTGACGGCACCCTTCCTTGACAGACGGACAGGGCGGCTGGATGAAGCAGATAAGAAATGAAGCTTTTCAGGCAGAGGCGGATCTGCCCCCTGCAGTCTACAAAGGGGACTTGAGTGTAGATCCCTACCAGGGGTGGCACAGCTGGCCGGGGCTCAGCACTCAGGGCGGGCCGCCTATGCTCCCCATGACTTTGCACCGATGGCAGGCGACCCATCCCCGGCATCTGCTCTCAAGAGGTGCTGACGGCAGCACCAGCAAGCCCACCTGTTCCCATCACCGCCGACGCTGAGCCACGACCTCGGGGAACTCCCGGGCAATCTCCTGGGCAATCAGGAGTCAGGGGAGGCTACCCCTCAAAGGTCTGTCCCAGGAAACCAGGCCCATCCCCAGCTGGGTCCCCTGGCGCAACAGTCTTGGAGCCCTCGGAGCCACAGCCCTCCTCATCCCACCAGACTCCCCTCCCTTGGCTGTCACCTCGGCACTCCAGGCCTCAGGGCTCAAGTGTGCAATCTCAGGGTCGTGTGCGGAGGCACCTCTTCTGGCTCTTTGTGGTTTGATTCCCGAGCGGAGGGCGCACCGGCACCATGCCCGATTCCGCCCTGACCTCCCGCCGACGTTCCGGGGAGGGGTCAGGCCCTTCCTGGCTGTTGCGATTTCCTTCCTCCCAACCCTGCGAGTGTGGTTCTTCCTGCCTGGCCTCAGAACAGCCCAGCCTCCTCACAACACACCAGTGCTTCCACAGACTGGGGACCCCCATGGGCAGGGACCAGGCCTGACCCATGTCTCTTCCAGTACCAGCCGGGTGGGCACGGGGCAGGCCTCTGTGAGGACCAGGCTCTCCACAGCCCATCTGCAGATACGGACACAGTGGGGGCCGGGAGAGCAGGAGGGCTGGGGGGCTCCCTCCCCATCCCAGGGCAAGTGTGGCCCGGCAGCGCCATCCACTGGGGTCAACGCGGATGGCAGGGCCCCCAGCACTGTCTCTTTTTGGCCACGCTGCCCAGCTTGCGGGATCTTAGTTCCCCAACTGCAGGTTGAACCCGGGCCCTTGGCGGTGAAAGCGCCGAGTCCCATACCCTGGACCACCAAGGAAGTGTCCCCCCAGCACTGTTTTTTTTCAAAGATTTTTTTGATGTGGACCATTTTTTTAAAGTCTTTATGGAATCTGCTACAATATGCTTCTGTTTTATGTTTTGGTGTTTTGGCCGCGAGGCACGTGGTATCTTAGCTCCCTGAGCTAAGGGATCGAACCCGCACCCCCTGCAGAGGAAGGTGAAGTCTTAACCACTGGACCGCTGGCCGGTTCCCCCACCCCACCCCAGCACTGTCCTGCCGGGCAGCAGCGGCCCTGGGCCACCACGCACAGGTCAGACAGTAGCAAGGACCAGCCAGGGAACAGCCCAAAGCCCAGGTATGTAACCTGCAGAGCCCAATGCGAAATGAAAATGCAGGGCCCCAGTCTAAAAAATTATTTAGAATTTCGGGAGGGCAACAGCAGAACATGAAATCAAGCATCAAACCGTGCATGAGTCAGGCATCCACGAAGCTGACCCGCCCGCAGGCCTCTGCCCAGAGGTCTCACCCCTCCCTGTGGGAGCCTGATGACAAGACGCCCAAGCCCAGGAGGACAAGTGCACGACCCCGACAGCTGTCCAGGGAGGGCCAGAGGTCAGCGTTCACTCTGTGGGGACACTCAGCTCCGACACACACGGCATGAAAGAATGGCAATGATGTTTAAAAAAATTAGGTTTATAAATATTTTCTCCATTGTACAAAGTTTTCCCCGCCCTGCCCACCCCCATCACTGTTCACATTTCTCATGTTTTTAAAATCCCAACTATATTTATTTTTTAAATCATAAAATATAATTTTTTCTTTGTTCATATTTAAAACTATTTACAGGGGCAGAGAGAGGCCAGGGTGGCCCGGCCGAGGTCAGGACGAGTCCGTGCAGGGGGATGGAGGGGGCGGGAAGAGGTGGAAATAGCTCCTCTCCGTGGCGGGCGATGGTGGGCAGCTGTCCTCCGCCGACAGGTACTGGCTGTGGGGTGTGGGCGGAGGTGGGTAGGGATCTGAGTCCGAGTTCAAATCCAGGTAGTACTTGCTGGCCTTCCAGCGGCTGGCGCTGTAGTCACTGTCACACACGTCTGTGCTGCAGGGCGTCGTAGGGGGCGCCATGCCACGGATGATGTAGGGTCTAGAGGGGATACAGCAAGGGAAGGGGGACCTGGGTTCAGAGTGGCCCACATGCACATCCACCTTTGGGCACTTGGGCCCCCCGGCTATGTGGCCTCTCTGAGCCTAAACATCGCCACCTTTAAAGTGGGCTCACTGGCACCTACCGTGCAGGCTGCCAAGCCCAGGCCCTGACAAGGACTGCAGCCCCAGGCCAAGGTCGCCTTTACGGGGAACGAGGCCTCCAGAGCCTACGCCTGGCTGACCTTGGGCAACTTAACCTCTCTGAGCTTCAGTTTCTCATTGACACAATGGGGAAGATGAAACAGTATCCATTTCAAACTGAGCTTGTGAGGATTAAAATGAGATTGTGCCTGGAACGCGCTAGAAACAGCATCTGACGCCAGAAAGTGGTCAACGACTGTTCCCCCTTCTACCGTTACTGTAAATACTGGAGACCAGTCAGCCTCCCATCTTGATCCCGGAGATGCCTCCCGACCGTCCCCCGTGACATCGCCCTTTGGCCCGAGTCCAAGGTGGGGATCGTGGTGTGTTTAAGAGCCACAGTGGGGCTCACATGGGCGGGAAGGTGGAGCCAGCACCAAAGGGCCAGCGAGGGGCGCCTACGCTGAGGAAGGTGCAGCAGCAGGACATGCCTCGTGGAGCCCTGGGAGCAAGAAGGGACCCGCACAGACGGTGGGGAGAGCAGAGGTACTGGAGGGGGACCAAAACCAGGGCAGGAGGAGCACGGCGTGCAGTGGACTGGAGGCTGAGGGGCCTGGCCTGGCTGGTGTGGAGGTGACAGCTCTGGGCACACGGTGACACTGGGGCACTGGGGAGCCCCCGCAGGTTCTTGAACAGGGCAGTGACCCAGTAAGCAGCTGGGCCTCCCCGGAATGTGCACGGCTCCCCGGCCAGGCCCCGGAGTTCCCAAAATGGCCACCAGGTGGCAGGCGGTGCCGCGCTCGGAGGGTCCGCCGCTCCGGGAGGACCAAGGGCCTCCGCCACCCCCAAGCCCTGCTCTCTACACAAGGGGCGAGCCTGGCGGGGTCGACCCTCCACCTGCCCCATCAGGTAGCTCGCCCGGGGGTGGGGGCGGGGGCCCCAGCGCACCTGGTGGGCGGGCCCTGTCGGCTGAGACCACCGGGTGAAGGTCAGCAGGTTCACCTCGCCCACCCCGGCTCCGACCCGCCCCTGCCCACAGGCCAGCAAACCCGGATCCCGCTTCGACTCAGCTCTCCAGCTGGCCGCTCCCCACCAAGGAGGGGGTCGTGCGACCCCTAAGGGGGCAGCTGGGAGTGCAGGGTCGGGGCTGAGCAGGCCCGGGGGTTTCCTGGGCCCAAGCAGGCCCTCGCAGTGGGTAAGGGGGAAGGATCGCCCCATCAAGGGCCAGCCTCGCCTGCTCTCCCGCGGCTGTGGATTTGATGCTTCCCGGGACCGAGGTACCAAGGGGTGGCGCCCCACCGGGGTCCCAGCGCTGGATTCAGACACAGAGCGCAGAGCCTTCCGGGGGGCGGGGCCGGCTGCGGTGGAAACCGCTGGGGGCGTCATTCAAGGCCACGTGTGGCCCGGCTTACGAAACACCCCCCAGGGCTGCCACCTGTGGGCTCCGGATGGTTTCTGAACTCAGCACACGCCCACCGGCGCCCCGACCCCTCCGCACTTTCTTCCGCAGGAAATGGGGACCAGGCCCGGTACCGCGGGACGCGGGGACTCCGTACCTGTACGGCCTGGCGGTGGCGGGAATGCTGGAAGGGTAGAACACGTCCACGTTGTACAAGGAGGGGTCCGTGGCGGGGGACGGCGGGGGATTCAGGATCTGAGGGGAGCCAAGCAAAGTCACACGGGCCCCGGAGCCGGCTGTCCTCACTGCCCACCGGCCACCCCCAACCGGCTGCCCTCCCAGGGCCCCTCCTGGTCTGGGGAGGGGAAGGGGCAGCTGTGGCCCGAGCAGGGGGAGAGCAGGGGGAGAGCCCGGCCCGCTGATCACTGGCGACCCAGGCCCGGGAGCTCGGCTGCGCGCTCAGGACCCCGACGCAGCCCCCTCTGCACCGTGCCACCAGCAGGGAAGGGTCCCCGCAGGCCCGAGGGTGTCCCCACTACACGGAGGCCGCTGAGTGCCTCCCGAGGTTCCTCAGGGACTTTTCTGTCAACCCCCCTCTTTGGTCTTCTACTCCCCCATCTCCTCCCACGTGGTGCAAAGTCTAATCTCTGTAATTCATTCCTTACTCCTAACACTCAGGGAGACCCACATCCCAGCCAGAACCCTGACAAGGCACAGGCACCACCACACGGAAGGAAGGGCCGCAGCCCTGCTGCCCGCCCTCCCCACCCTCTCAGCGAATCAGGAAGGGGCGCCCCATTCTCAAGGGACTATATTGCCCCCAGACTGTAATCATAAGTACACAACTCTTCCCCGTGAATGTGCCCTCCAGAGCCAGGCGGCACATGACCGGCCCCACAAGAGGGACAGAGAGCCCTGCGGCCCAGACACCCGCGGGGTCTGCACCTTCCCCAGCAACCATCGCTGCCTGTGCCCCCCACCCCTCCTCTGAGCTGTCTCACTGGCCAATTCCCTGCAATTCTAATCCCTGATAATAATTCTGTATATTGAACTTTCTCTCTTCAAATCACCATGTGACTTTTGTCTCTTGATTGAGCCTTGACTAATAAAGGCCGCCTTTTTTTTTTTTTTCTTTTGGCCGCACTGCTTGGCATGCGGGATCTCAGTTCCCCATCCAGGGATTGAACCTGTGCCTCCTGCAGTGGGAGCTCGGATTCTTAACCACTGCACCACCAGGGAATTCTCTAAAGGACGCCTGGTAGCCATCAGCACAGAAATAAAGTCGGATGCCTCCAGCCTCACTCAGTGCACCTAATTACATTCCAGGAGAATCAAAGTTAAATTTGATTCCAGGAGAATCAAAATTAAATACAAACACGAGGGACTTCCCTGGTGGCGCAGTGGTTAAGAATCTGCCTGCCTATGCCGGGGACATGGGTTCGAGCCCTGGTCCGGGAAGATCCCACATGCTGCGGAGCAACTAAACCTGTGAGCCACAACTACTGAGCCTGCGCTCTAGAACCCGCAAGCCACAACTACTGGGCCCGCGTGCCACAGCGACTGAGCCCACGCACCTAGAGCCGCAAAGAGAAGCCTGCGCACCAAGACGAAGAGCAGCCCCCGCTCACTGCAACTAGAGAAAGCCCGCGTGCAGCAATGAAGACCCAACGCAGCCAAAAATTAGGGGAAAAAAAAAATACAAACACGAAACCTTGAGAACATTAAGAAAGCGAGCATGGAAAGAAACTTTTTTACAAGAAGGGAAAGCCTTTCTGGGCATGACTAAAAACCCCTAAACTCCCATAAAAGATGAATAATTTCATAGTATAAATGGCAAAACACAACATAAACCAAATCAAAAGACAGAAAGCTAGGAAAAACATTTTCAACCCTTATCCCAGGCTAACTTTCTTAATATATCTCTATATAAAGAGCCCTTGCAAATAAATTTTTAAAATACCAACAACCCAATAGAAAAAGGACATAAACACACCCATCTGAGAAAATAAAACTACAAAGGTTATTAAACATATAAAAAGATCTTTGACATCATACATAGTAAGAGAAATATAAATTACACCACCATACCATTTTTACCCTAAACTGGACCTGAAGAGAGTGTGTTTAAGAGGGATGGTGGTGCTGGTGTGGCCCTCTGCTGGCGGGAAGATGGACTGTCCCCTCATGAGGGACCCTTGGCAAGAATGGTCAAGATGACCAATGCTCAGCCTTAGCTGCAGGGCATCTTCCTGCTGGCCCCTACCCAGGAGGGGAAATGAGGAAACCGCAGGAGTTCCGGGCATCCTGTTAGGGTAACGAGATCCTGAGAACGACTGGACACCCACTGGTGTGGCCCAGCTGCACCCCCAAAAAGGGCACTGTCCAGTCACCAAGAGGGGGGCAGCTCTGCCCGAGAAGCAAAACAAACTTCAGGGTGCAGGAGAGGCAGGGTAGGGGAGTGGTCAGCTTGGACAGAATGGCCCCAGGGAGGAGGGGGGCGGGTAGTCACCACTCAGTTCCTTGGCCTCATCTGCAAAATAGGAGGCTGATCGCGCCCCCTTCTGGAGTCGGGGTGATAACAGCACACGAAGAGTGTATTCCTCAGAAGTGCTGGGTAAAGGCCAGCTTTCACTGATCCTTGGTAGCAAA
This sequence comes from Kogia breviceps, assembly GCF_026419965.1. Classification (NCBI taxonomy): domain Eukaryota; kingdom Metazoa; phylum Chordata; class Mammalia; order Artiodactyla; family Physeteridae; genus Kogia; species Kogia breviceps. The sequence continues at coordinate 17,965,307 of NC_081316.1, read as the reverse complement.
AAGCAAGGCTCAGAGAGGAGCTGTCATTACCTTCAGATGCTATCATGCAGGGTTTTTTTTTTAACATTTTTATTGGAGTATAACTGTTCTACAATAGTGTGTTAGTTTTTCGTTTACAACGAAGTGAATCAGTTATACATATACATATGTTCCCATATCTCCTCCCTCTTGCATCACCCTCTCTCCCACCCTCCCTATCCCAACCCTCTAGGTGGTCACAAAGCACTGAGCTGATCTCCCTGTGCTATGTGGCAGCTTCCCACTAGCTATCTAATTTACATTTGTATATATGTCCCTGCCACTCTCTCACTTTGTCACAGCTTACCCTTCCCCCTCCCCATATCCTCAAGTCCATGCTCTAGTAGGTCTGTGTTTTAAAAAGTACATATGCGGCTTCCCAGGTGGCGCAGTGGTTGAGAGTCCCCCTGCCGATGCAGGGGACGCGGGTTCATGCCCTGGTCCGGGAAGATCCCACATGCCGCGGAGGGGCTAGGCCCGTGAGCCACAACTACTGAGCCTGCACATCTGGAGCCTGTGCTCCGCAATGGGCGAGGCCACGACAGTGAGAGGCCCGCGTACCGCAAAAAAAAAAAAAAAAAAAAAAAGTACATATGAAACTACTCTGTATGAGACTAAAATGGTGGATACATGTCATTTTCACATTTGTCCAAACCCACAGAATAACACACCACCAAGAGCAAACTCAAGATATAAACCATGGACTCTGGGTGATGGTGACATGTAGCTTCATGGACTGTAACGAGTGTCCCACTCTGGGTGGGGGGGTTGTTGATAAAGGGGGAAGAAGGGGGATTTGGGAAACCTCCCTACCCTCCTCCCAATTTTGCTGTGAACCTAGAATTGATAGATAGATAGATAGAGATAGGTAGATTGATAGATAGATAAAAGTTGTCTTAAAATAAAAGTGCATATATAAAACTGGTGAACTGTGAATAAAGTCAAAGGGCATCATATCAATGCCCTGATTATGCTACTATAGACTGAATGTTTGTGTCCCCACAAATTCACATGTTGAAACCTAATCCCCAACACGATGGTATTAGGAGGTGGGCTTTGGGGATGTGATTAAGTCACGAGGGTGGAGCCCTCATAAATGGAATCAGTGCCCTTAAAAAAGCGACCCGAGAGCTCCCTCTCTCCTTCCACCATATACAGATAAGATGGCCACTATAGGGAGTTCCCTGGTGGCCTAGTGTTTAGGACTCCGTGCTTTCACTGCCGTGGCCCGGGTTCAATCCCTGGTCAGGGGACTGAGATCCTGCAAGCCTCGCAGTGAGAAAGAAAGAAAGCAAAGAAAGAAAGAAAGAAAGAAAAGAAAGAAGGAAAGAAAGAAAAGGAAGCGGGAAAGACAATACTATGAACCAGGGACCAGGTCCAAACCTGCCAGAACCTTGAGCTTGAGTTTCCCAGCCTCCAGAACTGTGGGAAATAAATGTGTGTAGTTTCAGCTGCCCAGTCTTTGGTATTTTTGTTAGGGCAGCATGAATGGGTTAAGACAACCATAGTTACATAAGATGTTACCACTGGGGAAAATTGGTGAAAGGGAGATGGGACCTCTCTGTTTTATTTCTTACAACTGCATTATTTCTTACAACTGCATATACATCTACAATTATCTCCAAAAAAAAAAAAAATTACTCTTTGCTGGGAAAATAAAGTTTATACTCTTGTATACTTGCTTATGTACAGATTTCCTCTGGGAGGACACGTGATAAACTCACCACAGGATATGCCTCTGGGGGAGGGGTGAGCTCCTGAGCAGCTGAGGGCTGGGCCCTCTTTTCACTGTGCCCTTTGAATTCTGTACCACGAACATATATTACTGTTTCAAACTAATGTAGTTAATTTTTAAATAGCTGGCTCCATGTAGGGTTTCTTTGGGGGATGATGAAATGTTCTAAATTTAACAATGGTGATGACTGCACAACTCTGTGAATATACTAAAAACCACCGAACTGTACGCTCTAAGTGGTATGTGGATTATATCTCAATAAAGCCATTGAAAAAAATTGCTGGTGGTCAGTGTCACCTCTTGCTGTCAAATAAGATCTCCCCAGCTCCCAGCAGGGGCTGGGGATGGAGAAGCCAGTTTCCCGAGCATCCTGGTGTCTGCATGGGGGGGTCCAGGGGGCTGTCCTGGGGTAAGCTCAGTCTTGCACGGGTTCCTGGTGCTTTCAGCTGGTTACCTATGGGACATCTGAAAGCCAGGTGACAGTAGCAGTAGGAAGGACAAGAGGTTTGGTGGGGAGGAGTCTGAAACTCCAGGCTCCTGGCTCCTTGTTGCCCCTAAACACAGTCGGGCCCTGGAGCTGCCAGGAGATTTGGTTCTGACCCTGCCGACCCGAGACAATGACCCCCGCTGCCCCCCCTCCTTGGTCCTGCCAGCTCAGGTGTGATAAGGAGGGGCAACACCCCGGATATGGGGGACACACCCAGAAGAGCAGGAAGGCCCAGCCCTGGTGGGTGGGGCTCGCTGGCGACCCCCCAGAGAAAGCTCAAGGGGCTGTCTTCACGTCAAAAGAGCATACCGTCACAGGAAGTTGGGCTTTGAAGAACTGAAAAGCACAGAACCATATAAAATCAGAACCTGATATGTATCCCCAGATTCACATCGGTGCATCAAGCCACGCTTGGAAATGGGGGTCTTTTCCAGCCTCAAGAAGAGGGTCCCCCTCGGGATCCTGGTATGGGGCTGGGATACTGGGGGCTTTGGCACTTCACCCTCTGGATAGTCATTTCGTTCTAGGGTGTGGCTCGGCCTAGGGCCAGCCCCTCACCCCACTCAGGCTGCCGGAAGCTCCAGGGAGCATTTCAGCCACGACAGTCACCCCAGGAGTGCCTGTCCTTAGAAAACCATCCGGCTATTTTCTGGGAACCAGCAAAGCTGTGGGCGGGAAAATAGAGTGTTTCTGGCGGGGACGCTGAGGGGAAGCTCGCGTCCATCCAGACAGGCCCTGCCGATGGGGCGGGCCCGAGGAACCAGACGGCCACCCAGACAGGGCAACGCCTAACAGCAACCCTGGCAGGTGGGATTATGGGTGAGACTCCCACTTTCTAGGATTTTATGTGGCTTCCAGCTTATCCACAATGAACACGGAATACTCTTCTGAGCAGAAAATGACGTTGAAGAGAAAAAAACTACAGGACAGGACGGGGAGAAAGGCGAATGCACCCACCATTCTAAGTGGTGGAACAGCAAGTAATTCTCCAAATCCTGAGGTCACAGCACGTGCCTGCCCCTGGTGGGCAGGGGGGACCCTGAGCTGGCCAGGCCTCCTCCCGCCTCTACTCACCGGCGGGTACAGCGTGGCCTTGGTGCTGGATGAGCTGCTGGACGAGGCCCCTGTGACGTGGTTGCGGTCATAGAGGGGCACCCCGGCTCGGCCCCCCATCAGGCTCACGGAGCTCATCATGGACTTGCTGCACGAAATGCCTGCGGGGAGGGGGTGGGGGAACGAGGCCAGTCAGGGGCAGGGGCGCCCCGCTGCCCAGGAGACCCAGGTTCAGCTGAGGAAGCCTTATGAGAGATGTGGCCCCGCCCAGCTGCCCCCGGGGGACGACTCAGGACACAGCCCACGAGAACATCTCAGGTCAAGTCCAAAGAGCATTCCTGATCCACTCGCCCCATACCCCGCCCCATCGGCCTCCGCGCCCCCGCCCAGGGTCCTCACGCGGCTCAGGCTCCTCACCTGTGAAGGGACCGTGCTGGGAGCCGCCGGGGGCGATGAAATTGAGGGGCACGTGGGGGGTCCCACTGACGTACTCATGCGGGAAGGGCCCGTTGGCCCCGGCGTAGCGCTGACACACCACGCGCTGGCACACGAAGTACACCCCGCCCATGATGAAGAGCGAGAGGATGATGCCGATAACCGGCCCGATGGCGCTGCTGTGGGCCGGGCCGTCGTCCGAGGGCAGCTTGGTGATCTCTGCCAGAGCACGGGCAGGAAGCGACAGCGGACGTCAACCCAAAGACGGCAGCCCCCGCCCCAGCCCAGCACCCGCCGACGGAGCCGCAGTGCCTTCTCCCCCTCCTCGGCCTGACTCAGCTCTGCCTCGGCCCCCCCGCCCCCCCGCCCCCCCCCGGCCCCTCAGCAGAGACTCCTCCGAAGCAGCCTCCTAGTCACGCCCCCGACCCGGAGCTTCTCGGCTGGAAGCAGGCGCTGGGTCCTCCCAGGTCCACGTCCCTAGTCCAGCCGAGCCCGAGCACCAGGCGGCAGGAGGGGGCGGGGCAGGGCGACGGGACCACGCGGAGGGGCGGGGCTGACCCAAGCACCCAGGGCCCGGGGCCTCCATATGAGCCCCTCACGCCTGCCCGCCACAGAGGCCAGGGATCCTGAAGGCCCTAGGCAGGGAAAGCGTGAGAAGTGGAATGCGAAGGGCCTGGACTCAGGGGCCCAGTCAAACCCGAGAAGCCAGGAGCCAGCTCAGGGCTGCAAAGGTGCACCCAGGGCTCCCGGGCAGGGGCACTGCTGGGGCTTGCCCCACGGTCAAAGCCACCTGCGGCATGGAGGGCATGTCTGGGCTCTAGACTCAACTCTGACAAGAGGACATTCACCTTCCCATCAGGGTGGCACGTTTCTGAGGGCAATCAACAACGTCCCCTCCGGCCGGCCAAAACCCAAAGGAAAGGGAGGAAAGCTGCTGGTTCTGGCGACGAGGCCTGACTATGGATAAACATCACCCCCAGCGACTGGGGCCACGATCACATGGGAGCCTGAAGACAGACACTGTCACACTGGACACCTGCCCAGCAGAGGCGCGGGGCTCAGACCCCCCGGGGCTCCGACTGCTACCCTCTGGCCCCCAGACCGCACTCCTGAGATGGGAGCCGAAGGGCCTGACCCGGGTTGATGTGCAGGCACAAAAGCGCTCAGTGAGTCCCCTGGGGACCCCTCCTCTTCCCCATCCACAAGGTGTCTCTATCCTGCAGGCAGAGCTCTCAGCCCCAGTCCCTCTGCAGTGAACGAAGTGGCCATATCCCCAGACACACGGACACATTCCCACTTCCTGTCTGAATCAGACAGCCTTTCAAGAGCCAACGCCTCCAGGAAGCCTTCTCTGACTGCCCTGGTTTCACATTCTCTAGCCCCTGCATCCCTGGCCGTACAAGCTACGTCACTCAAGGGGCATGCAGCACGTGTGTGTGTGTGTGTGTGTGCGCGCGTGTGCGTGTGTGTGCATGCGTGTACGTGTGTGCCTGGGCACACATCGCTCCTCCTCAGCCAGACAGCAGGCTGCCAGGGAGTGGACCCACCCACTACTCTGTCAGGGTGATCTTGTTGACAGATGCTGCTGAGTGAGGGCTCTGGGCAGAAGCATGCCGCCTTACACTCAGGCCTGGTCTGGCACAACTATGCCTTCTCCTTCCCTCTGTCCCAGTTGAAATGCCCCTTGGCTCACAGCTTCCCCCTCCCCCTCCCCACAGCCGCCTCCACCTCTAGGAAGGCTTCCCTGACTCCCTACCGAGGCCAAATACTCTTGACCTCCCAGCCTCCTCAGTCCCCGCCATTTCCTCCCTCTAGACCCCACGGTCCTGGGACAGAACCCCAGCACAGGGCGACCCTCCAACTCCGCCCTCTGGGGGAAGCCAGCTCACCGCACATGAGCTCGTCAGAGCCGTCGACGCAGTCAGGAAAGGAATCGCACTGCTGCTTGATGAGGACGCACTGGCCGCTGGCGCACCGGAACTGGTTGGGCAGGCAGACGGCTGCAAGGAGGGGCCTCGCGTTCAGAGAGGCTGGAGGGCATGATGCAGCCAGGAGCACTAAGCAGATGACCACCACCGGTGCTCCCTGCCCCGCCCCCCCAGACCCAACAACAGAGGTCTGGGCTCCAGATACAGAGCAGACAAACGGACCCTTTCTAGGACCGGGTCGGGGCGTGGTCACAGCAAAGCCAGTCTTCACCCAGCCCTCAAGGACCCCAGTTCCGAGGCCCATGCAATGCTGGGGGCGGGCTGGCCAGGAAGAGACCTCAACCACCCAGGGAGGTATTCATTCATCAGGCTCCCACCATGGGTCAGGCCCACAAAGCTCCAGGGCTACCACGGCCCCTGTGCCCAGGCCCTCCCAGGTTACCAGGAAGGTGACAGCCAACTAGAGGACCACCACAAGGAGCCGGGCTCCTAGAGTGGGAGGGGCAGGGGACAGGGGATGCACCAGCAGAGCTCTGAGGGTCAGGAAGGGGGAGCAGAGCTCAACCGGGAAGGCAGAGGCGGGCCACGCATGGAGGACGAGGAAGGCTGGGTACTGACTGCTGCCTCCCTGCTGACCTGGAAAGGGCTATGGCCCCACGAGGAAGGCATCACCCGCCCCCAGTACTTGCCGTCTGAGCTCCCCACCCGCCCTGCCCCAGGCGCCCACTCTGGAAACCAGAGACAAGGAACCCTGTCCTTGCAGCAAGTGGGCAGATCTGTTGGTAACCTAGCAGGAGAGGAGGCTTCTGAAACAGAGGGCGGAGCCCAGAGCCTCCACTAGGGTCTGCTGTCCTCCTGATGCTTCCTTTCTCCAGGAGAAACAGTCACAGCGGGAGGAGGGAGGGAACGGTCCCTAATCAGGGCTCCTGCCACCTGCTGAGGTCTTGGCCACAAGATCAACTCTGCTGTTTCTGCGCAAGACCAGTCAGAGACAATACGTAAATGAATGAGCCTGACTGTATCCCAGTAAAACTGCATTTACCAAAATAGGTGGTGATCTGGATTTGGCCCTCAGGCCGCAGTGCTCATCTCTGGTCTACAGCCTCCATCGAATTCCAAGGGGCTGTGAGCTGGAGAGACTTAGCAACTGCCGCTTTATAGAAACATCTGGGGAAATGACCCCCAGGCCTTCCTCTTCCACAAAATGGCTGCTCATCATGAATGGGGACAGTGGACAGTGAACAGATAACATCTGAGTTATCCAAGAAGAGGACCGGTGGCTGTGGGGTGGCAGCTAGAACGACCCATTAACAGCTCAGTGGCAGTCATGGGGCCGTGGTGCAGACGGTGTGTGGCAGGAACCAACCGAGCAGGTCATTTTATGTGAGAAAAACTCAGAGGGAGCACAGAGATATGTTTCACTGTCACGGTCTAAAAGGAAGACCCTGCCAGTCGGCGTGGACCCAGGTTCACTAAGCAAATCTCTTGGTAACTCCTGGTTCAATGGGATACTAGAAACCACCCAGAGACAAGCGTTATCCCACCAACTGCTTGGTGGAGGACGGCACTGCCTTTCGGGATGGGGCTTAACCAGGGTGTAAACCATGCAAATCCAGGTGACTACTGGACTTAACTGGGGTCTCTGGAAAGTTCTTGACTGAAGGAGGGAAGGCAAGATAGACTCTCAGTCTGCCTTCAAGCCAAACTGCTCCCGGAGGCCTGCAACTAACATTCTCCTGGGTGGGCCGTGGGCCTCCAGGAGACATTAGTTAATTGCAGGCCTGCAACTAACATTCTCCCCTCCCCAGCTGAAGGGCCACGGGCTCCAAGGCCAAGCTTTACCCGTGACCCGATGGAGCCCAAGCTCCAGGAGGGCGGAGGGAGGGCGGAGAGCGCGAGCCCAGGGGAGGGGCGGGGCCTCACCGTCGCAGTCCGCCTCGTCGGAGCGGTCCTGGCAGTCGGCCTCGCCATCACAGCGCAGCCGCAGGTCCACGCACTGGCCCCGCGCGCACGGGAACTGGGCGGCCGAGCACACAGGACAGCCCTCCTCATCGCTCTGGTCATCACACTCCGGGAAGCCGTCGCAGCGCCAGGCCCCAGGAATGCAGTCGATCTCCCCGGTGGCGCACGCGAACTGGTCCGGGGAGCACGTTGGAGGCTCTGGGGAGCAGAGAAAGACCATCACAGACCGCCCGGCTGGGCAAAAACTGGGCGAAACACCTCTGCGTTTCAAAGCGGGGAACACGCTCAATTCACAGGTGCTGTACCTGGTCTCCACTGCCCTGCGTCCTGTCTGCGGCCCACCTCCAGCCCCCCGTGTGTGATGAAGCTGTCAATCCAGGCCCGTGTGCACGGCCTGGCTACAGGGGAGTGTCCACCACACCCCCGCCGGAAAGAGGAGGGTCAGAAAGTGGGTGCTCAGCACCCACACCTGTTACACATTTGGGGCAGCGGAACCAGAACTCTGTGGGTGGTCAGCGAGCCCACAGGCATGGCGGGGTGGGGGTGGGGGGGCACCGGTGGAAGACCCAGGCACCTTGTTGAAGAGTGGGCTGAGGAAGGGCAGGTGGTGAGGGTACCACAGAGGGCAGCAGAGTGGATGAGGATGGGGGAGTCGTGGAAGGGTGGTGAGCTGGGGGGATGAAGGACAGGAGATCTGGGGCCACCTCCTACCAGGTGGCCATGGCAAGTCACTCCCCCCTCGGGGTCAGCTTCCCCAGTGCAGGCCAAGAATGGGCCAGACGCACAGTAGCACTCAGTGAGTGGTACTGTCCCGGAGGCCGGGGCACAGATGGGCACGGGTGCCAGGGCACTGGCAGAGAGACACAGGAGGAGCCCCTCGGTCCCGGGCCGCCCCATTTCCCAGGGGGCCCGTTATCATCTCTCCACTCCCCTGTCTGGAAAATCACAGGAAACTGAGCCCCAGAAATTGGCCCAAACTTTGTTTTAACGTTTAGCAACAGTCCTCAATACCCTTGAAATCTGATTAAGGAAAAAGGTATCGGGAGTTCTCTGGCGGTCCAGTGGTTAGGACTTGGCACTTTCACTGCCGTGCCCTGGGTTCAATCCCTGGTCAGGGAACTAAGGTACACAAGCCACGCAGCACCCGTCAAAAAAACAAAAGAAGATATCAATTTCACAGAAGTATTGATTGCAAGATGTACTAAGCCTTTCAACATTTGGAACCCATATGCCTCCCCCGTAACTGCGGGGTCCACACTGGGCTGAATAGGGATGTGAGATGGGGGAGGGGATGTGAGCAAAAATGAACACAAGGCCGCTGTTCCCACCGGGCTCGGCCACAGAGGACAGCTGGGGACAAAGGAGCCAACGACAGATGTGTGCACACCGAGCCACCAACAAAGAACACAGGGATGCTGGCCACAGAAAGGTGCATGTGGACAGTGGCCGAGGCCCCGCTCCTGGACTCCAGCCCCGCACAGCCCAGCAGGAAGAAGAGGGTCCATGTGGGGAAGGCTCTGATTCTCCGCAGGGCCCCCAGTCCTGGCAGCAGCGGCCGGAGAGTGAGGATGGGACAGGATGGGGGTTGCACAGACCTGGGGTTGAACCCAGGCTCGCCCAGCAGCTGTGCAACCCGAGGACCCCCCAACCTCCCAGAGCCTCCATCTCCTCATCCCTAAAACAGAAGCGGCCACCCTCCATCACAGGCTCCTCGCGGGAGTAGCGAAGACGGCGGAGAAAGCACGCGTATGCGCGTGTGTGAGCGAGCATGTGCACGTGCGCAGTGCCTGGTTCGGTAATGTGCTCGTGCACAGCATTGGCAGTGGCGCTGCTCTGCCAGTGCACGAGGCACGAGGGTCCGTGGGAACCTCAGTCAGCCCTTATCCTCCTGTGAGCCCCCAGAGAAGAGGCCAGGGAAGAACGGAGATGGGGACACAGTAAATACAGGCCTCTTAGGCCGTGAGGAAGGGCCTGGCATCCTCAAGTCTGAGGGCCAAAGCCCGGGGGCAGGTGACAGAGGGATGCGTCCTCCCCTGGGGAGGCCCAGGGCTGGGGTCCCAGGGAGAGCTGAGCACTCTGTGCAGCTCTCTCCCTGGTCCCGTCTCCTCCAGGGCAGCCAGGACGTCTGTGGGACCTGCACAGCCACTCAGGCTACAAAGCCACGTGGGCCCTGGGGCCAGAACTCAGAAAAAAACCACCAGGAAGCTCAGGAGGGTCAAGATGGCCCCCACCAGGGGACAGTCATGAAATATCCCCTCTGTTCTTGGCCAAGCTCTCTGGGGTTCACAGTGTGAGGTGGGGCAGGAGAAAGCTACAGAAGGACAGGCCCGTGGTCCTGCTTCCTGAGATGTGCTGAGCATATGCCATGTGTGGGACACAGCATGGAGGTCATGGACGTGAGGATGAGAAGAAAAGGGACAGGGTAAAGACCAGCCCCCAGGAGCTCAGAGGAGGAGGGAAGAAGAGAGGAACACAGAAACAGCACATCCAAGGTCACCTGGGGGACCTGTAGGAAGAGGAGAGGAAGTCCTGGGGATTGGGTTTCATCACGGTGACAATGACAATTATTCCTTTTTATTACTACTGCCATTCTCACAACTAATAGCAGCTGGCATTCCTGTGTGCCATGTGTCAGGGACCATGCAAAGTACTCTGTTACTTAATAACAACCCCATCAAGTAAGTGCTCTCAATTTCTCTGTTTCACAGAGAAGGAAGTGGAGGCTCAGAGAGGTGAGTGACCAGCCCAGGGTCACTCAGCTGGGAAGTGGCAAAGCTGGGATTTGAACCCAGGTCTGGCTGACACTAAAGCTTACATTCTTGACCACTCCCTGTGCAACCTTAGGGAGGAAGAGGATCAAGGGTAGAAAGCGGAGAAAAGACAGTACTAAAAAATTAGACAAACCCACTATTGGAGACTTCAACACCTCCATCAGTAACTGACAGCACAAGTAGTCAGGAAGGATACAGACAACCTGAACAGCACTATCCATCAGCTGGATCTAACCAACATCTATAGAACACTCCACCCAGCAACGTCAAATGACACATCTTCTCAAGCTCACGTGGAATATTCACCAAGGTAGACCACATGCTGGGGCATAAAACATACCTGAACGAAGTTAAAAGGATAGAAATCACACAAAGCATATGCCGTGTGTGAGACACAGCATGGAGGTCATGGGGGTGAGGATGAGAAGAAAAGGGACAGGGTAAAGACCAGCCCCCAGGAGCTCAGAGGAAGGAGGGGGAGTATGCGCACATACTCGCTCACACATGCGTGTGCACATGCTTTCTCCGCCGTCTTTGTTACTCCCATGAGGAGCCTGTGATTGAGGATGGCTGCTTCTGTTTTAGGGACGAGGAAATGGAAATTAATTCCACATTAATTTAATGGAACTAAACTAGAAATCAATAACAGAAAGATAGCTGGAAAATTCCCAACCATCTGGAAATTACACAACACACTTCTAAATAACACAAGGGCCAAAGAATTATTGAGAACAATTTAAAAATATTTTAACTAACTGAAAATGAATGCAATTTATCAAAATTTGTGGGATGCAGCAAAACCAGTGCTTAGAGGGAAATTCATAGCCCTGAAATGCATATATTAGAAAAGAGGACAAAGAGACAGTCTGCTCGGGATACTGGATGCCACAGGGACTATGTATTAGAAGACTGCCAGGCAGCAACCTGGCAGGCAGAGAATAAGGTCCTGTTCAATGTCCCAACAGAAAGTGCAGAGGTCACACCTACCACCACAAGTCAACAGGTTCTGCAGGAGCACGAGGTGGACTGGGCATGAGCACCGTGGCGTCCCATCACCCTTGGCAATGCAGATGTGGGAACAGCCACCATTGTCCCGGGCACAAGGGTGGGCTGCTGTGGAGAGAAAAGAGGGAGGGGGTCGGGCTCTGCCTCCTACCTCAGGACTGGGGCCTAGAGGATGGAGGGGATGAATGCCAGGCAAGAACTCACAAGAACTGGCACTCCAGTAGGAGTGTGGTAGATCCTCACACTTAATTCTGAGGGCAGCCTATGGAGTCTGTTTCTATTGACACTGCATTCTGCAGATGAGGAAACGGAGGCCAAAAGCACTTATAGAACTTTCCCTACATCATACCCCAGCCTGTCTGCACCAGCTCCCACTGTGCCCACTACCGCCATGCTACACTGCCCACCTGTGTGTCTGTCTCTCATGGTGTAGTGGGCTGAGTGGTGGCCCCCCAAAAGATATGTCCACGTCCTAATGCCTGGAATCTGTGAATGTGACCTCATTTGGGAAAAGGGTCTTTGCAAATGACATAATCACGTTAAGGATCTTGAGATGGGGTCGAATTCTGAATTGTCTGTGTGGTCCCTAAATGCACTGACAAATGTCCTTCTAAGAAACGACGTAAGAGGTGAAGGCAGGGGAAAAGGTCATGTGATGACAAAGGCAGAGACTGCAATGATGCAGCCACAAGGAACACCGCAACCACAGGAAGTGGGAGGGGCAAAGAACAGTCCCCTCCTCCTCCTCCTCCTCCTCCTCCTCCCCACCCCCACCTCCAGCCTCCAGAGGGAGCACAGCCTTGCAGACAGCTTGATTTTGGATTTCTCCAGAACTGTGAGAGAATACATTTCTGTTGCTTTAAGTCACCCAATTTGTGGCGACTTGTTACAGCAGCTGCAGGAAACTAATACACATGGAAATTAAAATAATAAGGGTGTTGAACCCTGGGGAACTTGAATATTTCAATTCAATTAACTTCATGTGCCCAACACCTTGACAATGCTTAGGAGGCTGGGAGGGTGGCTGACCTCCCGCAGGTGAGAGGAAAGGGCACAAAGCACTCTGCTCCTCACCCAGACCCCCAAAGACAAATCACAGTTTTTCTTCCTCAACCTTGAGGATGAGGCGTTTTTAAAATGACAGAGTCATGGTTTAGTGCAGGGTCAGCAAACTTTTGCCATAAAGAATCAGAAAGCAAATAATTTTGGTTTCATGGGCGAGGCCACCTATCTAGGTGACCATGACTCCTAGTCGGCCAGCCACAAAGCAAGGGCCGCCAGGATGACACAGACCTACAGGCTGCAGAGTGCCACCCGTTTAGAGTTTAGTTGTGGGATCTTGTGGGGAGGCAGGATGGGTGGCCCACGTCCCAAATCAACACAGCAGAGCTCACCCAAGGACTTCCTGCCCTCACCCAGAACGAGGAGCCTCTCCCTGTCACCCTAGACCCCACACATTAGCACTCATGGACTCGTCCCGGTCTCCAACCTCAAATCTGCTCACTGAACGTTTCCTGGCCATTCCAGCCACTCGGTTCCAAGGAGCTGCCGGTCAATGAGCCTGGCTTTCTGCCGACACCAGCAGGCAGTGGGTCTTGACATTTGTGGGCTCAGCATTCGTCATTCTGACCATCTGCCAGCAACAACCAGGAATCGGGACTTGGCTGAGGATAGTGTAAGGGGCCAGGTGAACACAGGCATTCTAACCCATAGGCACGGGGTGCCTCAGTTATCCGGAAGCTAGTTCCTAGCGACTTCACTTATCCAGGATCCAGCTGATTACCCACAAAGGACAGAACCCACCGCACAGCAGTCAACACAGAAGTGACTGATTCAGAGGTCATGCCCCTCATCCTGAGCAGGGAGCCCAACAGAAAAAAAATCCCAGTGGCTAAACCGTGGGCTCTGGCCTCAGATCCAAGCCCCATCAGGTTTATTGGCTAGGTGACAGGAGGAAGTAATACCCTTTCTGAGCCCTACTTTCCTCAGCTGTAAAATAGAATTATTGTGAAATAACACATATAATGTAATAACATACTAAGCACAGGACCTGGGGTGCAGAACAGTCAACACATGGTGTGGCCGAGGTAGGAGGCCAATAGTAATGGGCTGGGGTGAGGCTGGTGGGGCAGAGGCCCCAGGGCCTTGGAGGCAGCCAGCCCGTGGGCATCACAGGACAAGGACAGTGATGGCTCTTCTCACCCAGCTGGCAGCCCAGGCGTATTTACTGAATGAAGAGAGAAAAGCGAGAAGACAGAGGGAGAGGTAGACACTTCACATGCACACACACACACACACAGCCCCCTCCATATCCACATACAGCCATGTACGGAGGGGGGCAGAGGAGCCAGAGGTCCCAGCTAACGACACTGTCCCTCTCCCAGGCCCCTGGGCACAGCCAGACTGTGGTAGGCAGAATCCTAAAATGCCCCCTAGATATCCTACCCTACTCCCCAGCTGGGGAGGATGTGATGAGCTATTATGCCCGTGGTTTTGTTACCTTACTCAGCGGAAGGGATTTACAGATATAATTAAGGTTACTAATCAGTTGATTTAGAGTCAATCTAAAGGGAGGCTAGTCTAAAACTGGGCCAAATCTAATCGCAAGCCCTTGGAAAGAGGAGTGGGTTCCAGCTGGTAGAAAAGGAAGTCAGAGAGGTTCGATCTGTTGCTGATGGGGCGAGGGCCTGAGGGTGGCCTCCGGGAGCCGCGAGTAGACTTGGCCGACAGTCAGAAAGAAAAGAGGATCTCAGTCCTACAACTCTCACATTGGCCTGTCCTCCTGCCTTTTTCCAAGGCAGGGCCAGTTCAGGGGCCGCCTGTGCTCTGTGAAGAGGCCCGCCCCCCCCACCCCCACCTCGGCGGTGTCCGCACACAACGCTGCCGCTGCCCACCCGCCACGTACAGAACTCCTCCAAGCTGATGTCCTCCACGGCATGGATGCCGGTCAGGTGGGCGACACGGCCCTGGACTCGTGTCCGTGCATCCCCTGTGGTCTTGTCCACACGCTCAATCATCTGCTGCTGGCGGTCGATCCAGTAGAGGTGCCTGCCCAGCACAGTCAGGCCCACGGGCTGCACGATGTTGGCATCCTCCAGGGTCAGGCGGTTGGCCCCTGCAAGAGGGAGGCGCTCCCCCTGAGTGGCGGCTGACCCCTAGAGCTCGGCTCACGCTTGCCTCAGGAGAAGGGCGGGCTGCCGGGAGCCTGGGGGACGCCGGGCTCTGGCCAGGGCTGGGGGCTGGGGCACGTTCCCTGAAATTAGGCAGATCTGAGGCCACCTCTCGGACAGCCCTGCTTCTACCTGGGCTGCCCTTCGACCAGGGCCGTGGCCCCGGTCGCTGGCCCCCTGCCAGCACGGTGCCTCCCCTGCCCCCAGCCCACCCCAACTTCCGGAAGAAAAGCCCCTTTAAGCACTGATTCTCACTCCTCTCTGGCCCAGGGGCCTCCCGGACTAAGGCAGCCCGGCAGAGTAGCTGAGAACATGGGCACTGGAGGCAGAGCAGTCGGACGCCTGTTCCACCCGACGCTGGGGGCCCTGCACAGCTGGCTCACCCTCTCTGAGCCTCATCGGCCCCTGCCACCTGCGCATCATTTGGGACCCACATCCTGGAACATGGCGGGGGGGACTATACATGGTAAAGCCCCAGCCCAGTGCCTGCTCGCAGTAGGTCCCCGACAAACGTGGCGGCTGCTATGCCATGACTGATGACCAGGACGGCGGGCGTCCTGGTGGGTCAGACGTGGTGGCTGCGGAGGGACCGATCCTCGGGGAGGCTCCAGGGCGCGTACCTGACAGGTCGCAGCTTTCAATGCGCTTCAGGTCGGCGTCCACCCAGAAGAGCTTGCCCAGCATGTTGTCCACCACGAGGGCCACGGGGCGGATGAGACCCGTGGTGAAGAGGACCTCACGCTCGGTGCCGTCCAGGGCCGCGCGCTCTATCTTGGCTGCTCGGTCCTGCATGTTAGTGAAGTACAGGTACCTGCGAGAGAACAGCAGGTGAAGGATGGGTGCTGCGTCCGCTACATCCTCAGCAAAGCACCACAGAGACCGGCCCCAGACCCTGCGGGCACCCAGCGGGGCTTCGGAAAGTGACCAGTCATATGACCCCAGCCTCTAGGGGCTGGACCAGGAGCTGAAAGGTCATGCCCTGGAGGAGCTGGAAAATGTCCCCCAAGACCTCATGTCTACCTGGAACCTCGGAATATGACCTTATTTGGAAACAAGGTCTTTGCAGGTGTAACTAAGGATCAAGATGAGGCCGCCCCGGTTAGGGTGAGCCCTCAACCAGTGAGAGTGGCCTCAAGAGAGAGAAGAGGTCCCACGGACACATAGAGAAGCCCACGTGAAGACGGAGGCAGAGTGGGGGGACGCGGCCACAAGCCCAGGAGCACGCGGGGCCCCCGAAGCTGAGAGGCAGGGAGCAACCTCCCCTAGAGACTCCAGTGGGAGCACGGTCCTGCCGCCCTTGACTTTGGCCCCCCTGGAACCGCGAGGGAATAAACCTCCGTGCTTTCAGCCCCCAGTCTGCGGTCACTTGCGGCAGCCCCCGGGACTAGTACACGCCCCCCTCCTTTGATTCCTAAAGAACCATCTTCAGTAACTGAGCCCCTGGGTGCTGCAGGGCTCCCCGCTGTCCTCACAAGGAAACTGAATCCCTGGGAGGTCACGTCTCCTGCCTGAGGTCACACAGGCAGCAGGCGACAGAGTCGGGATTTGAACTCAGGTCTGCCTGGCGGTCCCCGGGCACACGCGCCAGCACACAGTGCCTCGATGGGTCTGATTCCCGCCCTGAACGGCAGCCCTGCAGGTACCTGAGGTGGTCACCATCCTCCTGCCTTCCACCCCCAATCCCTCCCCGATTGGCTTTATTTCCCAATCTCACGTCATGTGGTTTTGGCCCCCTCACCACCCCCCGCCCTGGCCCTTCCCTTTGGGACCCTCCACATCTGTCAACGTGTCTCAGGTGCTCTCCCACCTACCAGAGAACCTGGGGGCCCGTCAGGGAGCTGCAGGGAAGGAAGAAGCTCCCAGTCAGATAGTGACCTCCCCCAGGCAAGTGAATAACCCGCCACCACGTGGGACGCTATGGAAGGGATGGTTGAATAGGGTTCCGGTTTGATGGGGTGGTACGAAACCTATGAAACACATCCTGCCTGTGTCTCTCAGCAAAGCCCTCACCCCTGCACAGGCTTTCGGTCCAGGCCACCCCTGGGCGTCTCTGCTTCCCTGCCATGCCTGGGAATGAGCTGGTGACTCCCTGCCCTGCTGCGGCTGTGGATGGGATGTCGGGGGCGGAAGATCCCTCCCGGCCCGAGAGGCCGGCATTCACGGGAGGGGCCCCTGGCACACCGCAGCGGGTGCAGCACCCCACCCGCGCGGCCCCGCACCCGCGCTCGGCGTTGACGACGATGGCCCTCGGCTTGTCGCGGTCCCCGCGGAGCACCACGCCCATGGCATCCCCGTTCAGCCGGTGGACGTTGATAGTGTCGGTGGCCTCGCACGTCCAAAACAGCGTCCGGCTGTAGACGTCAACGCTGAGGTCGTGCGGCTGCCTGTCCGGGTTCTGGCTTTGGCTCGGAGAGGTCAAAACGAAGGGCTGTAGGGCGGTAAGAAACGAGCACCGGCCAAAGTCACGGCGGGGAGGGCGGAGGCCTGTGCCCGAGGGCAGAGCAAATGTCAAAACCCCAACCGTGTCTGGGAACCTCTCCTTTCAAACCAGCTCTTGCCCACACATCCGCTTGGGAGTGAAGCTCATCCCTCCAACAGCCTCCGGGAGAGCTCCCGCCCGTGGGCTCCGACGCCAGGCCCCGCCACCAGTGACAGCACCGGACCCGGCTGCCTGGCAGTCACCCCACCCAGGCTGGCCGGCCTGCGCCCGCATGTACAGACAGACGGCGCAGCAGCGGAGCGGTCAGCCCAGGAGCATAGGCCCCCGGCTCAAGACATCTTCTCACTTCTTGTTTCCTTAGACTCAGACTTTGGGATTAAGGCCCTCAAATCTTTTTTTAATCTTTTTTCCTTCCCTTGGATTCTTTTTTTTTTAAACATCTTTATTGGAGTATAATTGCTTTACAATGGTGTGTTAGTTTCTGCTGTATAATAAAGTGAGTCAGCTATACATATACATGTATCCCCATATCTCCTCCCTCTTGTGTCTCCCTCCCATCCTCCCTATCCCACCCCTCTAGGTGGTCACAAAGCATTGAGCTGATCTCCCTGTGCTATGCGGCTGTTTCCCACTAGCTGTCTATTTTCCATTTGGTAGCATATGTATGTCAGTGCTACTCTCTCACTTTGTCCCAGCTTACACTTCCCCCTCCCCGTGTCCTCAAGTCCATTCTCTACATCGGCATCTTTGTTCCTGTCCTGCCCCTAGGTTCTTCATAACCACTTAATTTTTTTAGAGTCCATATATATGTGTTAGCATACAGTATTTGTTTTTCTCTTTCTGACTTCACTCTGTATGACAGTCTCTAGGTCCATCCACCTCACAACAAATAACTCAATTTCGTTTCTTTTTATGGCTGAGTAATATTCCATTGTATATATGTGCCACATCTTCTTTATCCATTAATCTGTCGATGGACACTTAGGTTGCTTCCGTGTCCTGGCTATTGTAAACACAGCTGCAATGAACATTGTGGTACATGACGCTTTCTGAATTATGGTTTTCTCAGGGTTTATGCCCAGTAGTGGGATCGTTGGGTTGTATGGTAGTTCTGTTTTTAGTTTTTTAAGGAACCTCCATACTGTTCTCCAGAGTGAGGGCCCTCAAAGCTTATTGTTTTTTAAATTTAGGATGCCAGGACAATAGGTGTCCAGCACAGAGGTCCACCTCTCACAGCCTCTTCCCTGAGGGAGACAGACCAGGGGTTCAAGGCCAGGTGAGGGTGCAGGGCTGCCCCGCAGCGCATACCGGGAGCCCAGGGGCAGCACGTGCCCCTCGCGGGGTCTGTTCTCCCCCTCATACTCCCTGCGGGTCTCCACCCTGAGCCTCTCCCGGGAGCGCTGCCGGACTCCATGCCGTCTACTGCCTCTCAGGGATGAGCCCCGGCTTTCGGAGCCACAAACAGAGAATCCCTTTAAAGGGGACCTTGTTTCATGAACCGATGCAGGAGAAGGAGAGTGCCCAGAGCTTCCTTCACCTCCCTCACAGGCTAGAGGCCGACTGCCTGGTGGATCTGGTCCCCTTGGGTTCTCAGGTGACCTGACCTGGTGCAAAGGGGCTTCCCAAGCGCCTGGACTGCTTGCCACCAACAGTTTGTATGAAAAGTTCCTCCTCTGAGAAGTGAATCATCTTTAGATGATGTTCTGCTCACAGCTCATTGCAGACCCTCTTAATATACCTCTTTTCAGCAGTCAATAAAACAAGAAGTCTCCTGGTGGTCAAGAGGGGGCTTGCAGCCAAAAAGAAAGCCCCCTTCCCCAGGCCCAGCCTCTTGGACTCAGCTGGAGAGGAACCACCCGCCCCCAAACATACACACAGCAGCCTCTGGTCCAGCCCCACTGGGCAGCTGGAGGCATGTCACTCGCATCTCTGCAGGCAACAACATCCACACCCCCAGGAGCTGTGGGCCCTAGGAGCCAGGCATCAACTCCAGCCGGCACATTCCTTTCCCAAGAGCCACAGAGCTCTCTGGCCAAAGAACACAGCCCAGTGCGGCCGACGGCCTGGGAGTAAAGCAAGATTCCAGCCAGCCCTGGCCAGTCAGGCTCCCTGTGGAGGGTGGGTGTGTGGGAGCCGGTCACACACTCATCGGAACAACCAGCTGAGAAAAAAGTGCATGCTGTAACAACACACCACCCACATCCCTCCCCAGGCACACAGGAACGGGGAGATAAACTGTACACAGCCGGCCGGCTTTATAAAACCCAAACTCCAATTTCACCATAAGGAGCAGCGCTAATGCCGGTGCAAAAAAGTCTTAGCAGAATCCAGTTCAACGTCACAATCCACACTCCGCCCCCTCACCGGCACAAAGTGGTACTTAACCAAGTGGGAAAGTCTGCAGCAGCAGCTCACAGGCGGATGCGACCCCAGTGTCCACCGATGGATGGACGGATAAGCGAAATGTCTTCTATACAGACGATGGAGTGTTACTCGGTCATAAAGAGGAAGGAAATTCTGATACCTCCTATGATGTGGGTGAACCTTGAGGGCACTGCGTCAAGTGAAATAGGCCAGTCACAAAAGGACAAATGCTGGGTGATTCCAAGTACTTAGTGCTGTCAAATTCACAGAGACAGAAGGCAGGATGGCGGGTGCCAGGGACTGGGGGATGGGGGGGGTGGAGAGTTAGTGTTTAATGGGGACAGAGTTTCCTCTGGAGATGGATGCTGGTGATGGCCGTACAACAATATCCATGTACTTAATGCCATGGAGCTGTACACTTAAAAATGGTTAAAGTGGTCCATTTTATGTAACGTATATTTACCACAATAAAAGAATAAAAAATTAAATAGAAAAATGACAGCCAGGTAGATGATAATTAAGAATGCCATCCTTGGAGGTGGGGTGGTACCCCTAATCAAAGCCACCACAGGGTGGAGTTTAGCAAGAGACACAGGAAGGGAAATGAATATTTTCCAGATTAAATGTTCCTGAAAGGGCTTTTGCTTCAAAGTCTGCCCCCCACTTCTGCCCAGGACACCAGAAAAGAATGCAAAAGAACACCTCTCCGTGGGCCTTTAAGGCAATTTGTGCCCAGCAACTTTCTCAGCAGGAAGCCATGGTCCATCAATTAACACTTCCCGTTCTCCAAAGGACTCAAAGTGACTGTCACCTGCGCCCAGGGTGGGATGAAAGAAATCCATTCCCACCATTTCCACCACGCTCTGCTCCCACAGAGATAATGATCACAGCTGCTCCGCACAGCTGGGGCTTTTATCGTCAACCAAGGACACACACGTCAAAGGATGACTTGTTAACTTTACGTCGTGGGTGGATGAAGTATTTTGTCGAAAGTGAGGCCCAGTCGTACAGGCAGCACTGGCACCCAGTTCACGGCAGGGAAGAGAAACACCTACGTTACAGACACGAAAATCTTCTGAAAATCTCCAATCACGAGCACCTGCATCGCTGTTGTAACAGTATCAAGATTTCACCACGATGACATAAGCTGTTAAACTGACCACTGGATTGAGAAAGAGACCACTGGGTTCTGTAGCTTTTGTGAAAGGAGTCTTTAGAAACTGGCACGACCAGCCAGGCACGTCCTACTGGAATTCTGGCCACATTTCCCTGTCACACGGCTGGATACACCAGGTGTGCCCCGAGGCTGCAGAGACAATGTCCTTCCTGGCATGGGTCACAAACACCTAACACAGAAAAGGAGCCAGTTCTGCTAGACTCACGTTTGGAAAACATGTATTTGTCCCCATGCAGTGATGTATCAGGGACAATTTGGGCAGAGAGCAGGTTTCGCATTCACTTTGCACAACTGCACCCCGGGGAAACGCCACCAGGCGAGTGTAAAGCACACGGCAGCACCGCACTGAGCAGGGGCCCAGAAACACACATGCCTCCAGTGACCCCCCGCCCCGTGCACTGGGAGCAATGCCATCCACGCTGGGGTTACAACGGTATGTCCCATCTCAGACAACCCTCCTTCCGGCATTCCACAAAAACCCACAAGGGGCTTCCCTGGTGGCGCAGTGGTTGAGAGTCCGCCTGCCGATGCAGGGGACACGGGTTCGTGCCCCGGTCTGGGAGGATCCCACGTGCCGCGGAGCGGCTGGGCCCGTGAGCCATGGCCGCTGAGCCTGCGCGTCCGGAGCCTGTGCTCCACAACGGGAGAGGCCACAACAGTGAGAGGCCCGCGTACCGCAAAAAAACACAAAAAACAAAAAACCCACAAGCTGCAACCTTCCAACCCCCATGTCCTCCGCTGGCTTCAGATCTTTTCAACATCAAGAGCCGTACCTGCTGGAGCATTTATGTACCGAACCATTTAACATTCAAAGGACACTGCCCCTGTATTGCCAGGCTCCTCTCTTTTCTTCAGTTTGTCACTGATGGCCTTCTGAGTGCTGCACACCTAGCCCCCTTTCCCCCATCAGCCCTGTGGTCTGCACTGGGCGATTTTGTACAGTGCAGTGATTTTCAGAAACATGTACATTGCGTTATAACAGAACTGACTATACAACTCCCCTAAAACAAAAGATAAATCTAGAATAACCAATATCAACTATCCCTGCACAGAACCACTATGGAAAGGAAAAAAGACCCCATGGGGCTTGACACCCACCACTGCTACTTAAACAACTGCAAAATCCCGTTTCTGCACAGAATCAAATCTAAGCGTTTCCCACTGTTCAGCCTTGTACCTGGCAACGACATAATCGGAGCCCAATCATCGTTTGCACCAAGCTGTGCCCTCTTAGCACCCCCTCTGCTAAGAAAAGGGGGTGGTAGCCTGGAAGCCGCCAGTGCGAGCTCCTCGTGGAAGGGCCCCCCGCGCCCCCGCAAAAGCGCACTCACCTGGGTCCCATCGTCCTTGGCTCGTTTGATGTTCTGGCGCCCATCCACCCAGTAGATGAACCTGTCCAGTGGGTCATAGTCGACGGCCCTGACGTTCCTCAGCCCGTGCAGCGGCAGGATGAGGTCTGGGCTGTGCTGGTCATCAGGGATCATCCGGCTGATGGCACACTTCTGGCTGAAGAGCAGGAAGGTGGTGGGTGCTGCAGAGAGGCAAACGGGGGCGGGCGCACGTCAGTGTCTGGGAGCCGAACAGGGAGTGGGCGGGGAGGGTGGCATTCCGTTTGACGGTAAAACGTAGACCTGCGTGTGCACCTACGAGATGTACATGGAAGAAGGCTGGAAAGACACAAAACTGTTTCTTAGGGGTGGACTGTGGGGAATTTTTTCCTCCATGTTACACATCTCTGTTGTCTCTGTAGTTTACAAGTGTGTGTGTTATTTGAAAACGAGATATGCATTTCTTTTCAGACTATCAAGACTTAAGTCAGAAGGAGGGAAAGGCAGTGAACATCAAACTCCCACCCATAAGCGTGTGGTGACGGTGGGATTGGCCAGGGGCTTCTACGTGCTCCAGGGAATGGCTGAAAACCGTGTGACGTGAACAGTGACACCGGGAGGGGACACTCCGCAGGGCTGTCAGGACCGAGGATGTGTAGAGGCCACCAGCTTCAGCCACAGCAGAGTTACAGCTGGGCCACATGAATCCAAGTCACAACAGCCCTGGGTCTGCCGGCCTTGCGAGCCAGCACCTGAGTCACATCCCCTCTGGGCAGTGGGTGACCTGCACCTCCACTTGACCCTTCAAGGTTATGGCCCCCAGTGGCAAGGACAACAGGACCA
Source organism: Kogia breviceps (assembly GCF_026419965.1). Classification (NCBI taxonomy): domain Eukaryota; kingdom Metazoa; phylum Chordata; class Mammalia; order Artiodactyla; family Physeteridae; genus Kogia; species Kogia breviceps. The sequence goes on along the minus strand of NC_081316.1, from coordinate 17,942,591 downwards.
AAGGGAGCCCAAGGGTGGGGAATCCCAGGATGTGGCCCCAGGCCCATCACATACCAGCCTGGGGCCTCGACCAAGCCCCTTAACCCTTCGAAGCTGTAGGTCCCTCATCCACATAATCGGGCCAAGGAAGCTCAGTCCTCTTAACGCCCAGGGCTGTGAGAGGCTCACACAATGCCCGGATGACAAAGAGCTTTACAAACTGTCTAGCGCTGCACAGAGGCCGAGTTATAACTAGCTCTCTGCTGATGTCACAGGAGAAGAGCCTGCCAACAGGACACACCTGTTCTCCCTGCGGGGCCCATGGGAAAGTCACTCTCAGGCTCTCTGAACCTGGCTTTTCTTAGAATTGAAAGTGAAAAGGCCCACCTCGTTTAGAAGGTCGGAGTGAGGATTACACGGTGGACATGAGGCCACAGGCAAGGGGTCAGGGCAGGGACTCTGGAGCCAGCCTGCCTGGATTCAAGCCTGGTTCAAGTCTTACCAGCTGTGTGGCCTTGGGTGGGTAACTACATATCTCTATGCCCAGGGTCCCTGTCTGTGAAATGGGGACAGAGATACTCCCTACCCCATAGGCTGGAGGATTAAGTGCCATAAAAAGCACTTGGAACAATGCCTGGCCCTATAAGTGGGTGCTCTCCCCCAGGGACTGTTTTTCACATCCAAAGAGCCTCCCATGGGACGTGCCAGCTGAGGGCTTGGACCATCTACTCGTGTCTTGATGAAGCCACAGGTCTTCCTCCCAGCCTGAGCCTCCAGGTGACATTAGGCGACATGTGCAGTACACAACCTGCCCAACTGCCCATGTGCACCAAGGTTTGCCCAGATAAGAAGCTTCCTTCCACCTTCACAACCAGAGTCAGACCGATGATCTAACGTGGGAGTGAGGGACAGGGGGAGAGCGAGGCACTTACGGCTGCAGTTGCGGCTACTGGGGTCCAGGGTGTAATGTGAGGCACAGCTGCAGCGGTGGCCGCTGGGGACAGCGAGGCACAGCTGCCCACACTGCCCATTGTTGTGCATGCAGTCATTGAGGCCATCCTGGCGGGAGGAGTGGAACACCAGGATGTCCATCACGAAATCCAGGTGGCCCTGGATGAGGGTGCGGTTCCGGCCACTGGTCTTGTCGGCTCGCTCGATGCTGTGCAGGTTCCAGTCTGTCCAGTAGATGTAATCACTGTACTGCGTCAGGCCGAAGGGGTGCGGGAGGTCATCGGCAATCACGACCCGTTCCTGACCTGCGTGGAGACACACGGGTACCGAGTCAGCAATGGCACCGCCCGGGCGTCCTGTGGGTGAACCAGTTCAACCTGCAGCCTGGCCGCTTGTGTCCGGCTCATAAAGCATGTGACCACTTTGGGAAACGAGCAGGGTCCACTGAGGCTGGATGTGCACCTGCCCTGAGGGCAGGCAATTCCCCTCTTGCAGCACAAGAGAAATGCATGCAGCATCCACCCAAACAACACAGATGAGAAGGTGCACAGCTGCAACTATGTGTAACAGCCACAAACAGGAAACAACCCAAATGTCCGTCAGTAGTAGGATGGATTAGGGACTTCCCTGGTGGTCCAGTGATTAAGACTCTGAGCTCTCAATGCAGGGGGCCCAGGTTTGATCTCTGGTCAGGCAACTAGATCCCTCATGCCGCAACTAAGAGCCCACATGCCACAACTAAAGATCCCGCATACCACAACTAAAAGATCCCGCGTGCCGCAACTAAGACTCGGCACAGCCAAATTAAAAAAACAAACATAGTAGGATGGACTAAAAAATGGTAGGATCTTTGGGACCTCCCTGGTGGCGCAGTGGTTAAGAATCCACCTGCCAATGCAGGGGACGCAGGTTCGATCCCTGGTCCGGGAAGATCCCACATGCCGCGGAGCAACGAAGCCTGTGCGCCACAACCACTGAGCCTGCGCTCTACAGCCTGCGAGCCACAACTACTGAGCCTGCGTGCCACAACTGCTGAAGCCCGCACACCTAGAGCCCATGCTCTGCAACAAGAGAAGCCACCGCAAGAAGAAGCCCAAGCACCCCCGCTCGCCGCAACTAGAGAAAGCCTGCGCACAGCAACGGAGAGCCAACACAGCCAAAAATAAATAAATAAATAAACTGTTGTAACTTATAAAATAAAAAAAAAATTTTTTTTAAGGTAGGATCTTCATACAATGGAAATGACGCAGCAATAAAAAAGAATAACAACAACGTGGGCAACTCTCACAGTTATTAGACTGAGTGAAAGAATCCAGACGCTGAAGAGCACACGCTGTACAGTCACAGTGATAGAAAGTTCTAGAACAGCACAACTAGTACACATAGATAGAAGTCAGGGCAGCACTGACCCCTGAGGAGGCTGGTGAGACTGACTAAAAGCTTTTTGAGGGCTGGAAACTTCCCTACTTTGATCTGCATGGGAGCTACACAGGCTATGTTGATGCTTCTATGTACGTACAAGTATCTGTATGTAAAAATTCTCCAACTTGACTACTTTTTTGTACTTGACTGTATATATATGTCAATAAAAATTTTAAATATTGATAAAATAAAACCTTCTGCCTAGCAGTCTACCACAGTGGTTGAAACCAGGTTCTGGAGTCAGCCTGGGCCCCCTCGCTTCTCCCCTGACCAGCATGTGACCTTGGGAAAGCTATGTAAGCTTCTTGACTCTCAGTCTCCCCATCTGAAAAATGGGTATTTGCGGGGGGGGGGTGCCCACGCTGTGGGGCTTGTGGGATCTTAGTTCCCCAACCAGGGATCGAACCCAGGGCCATGGCAGTGAAAGCACCAAGTCCTAACCACTGGACCACCAGGGAAGTCTCAAAATGGTTATTCTTAAGAGTGCCCTCATGGGTATCCATGATAATTAAATGTAATAAATGATTTAAAAAACCAATGAGGTTTGTGATATAATTGTGATAAATATTCAATGAGATCAGGCACGTAGAATGGTCAAAATGCCGGCACAAATTAAGTGCTTGATAAAAACTACGTGCGGAATAACATTCCCCCTCTCCCCCCAAAAAGAGGTCATCCTAATCTCCAGAATTTCTGAATATAGTACCTTACACAGCAAAAGGGGCTTTGCGGGTGTGACTAAATTAAGGATTTTGAAATGGGGAGACGATTATCCCAGTGCACCCAGTGGAAACACAAGCATCCTTACCAGAGGGAGCAAGACAGTGAGAGGCTGGTGGAGGCTATATAGCTGGCTTTGAAGATGGAGGAAGGGCCACAAGTCAAGGATGCAGCCAGCCCCCAGAAGATGGAAAAGGCAATGGATTCTCCTCTAGAGCCTCCAGATGGAAGGTAGCCCTGCCCACACCTTGCTTTCATTTGGGAACGCTGGTGCCATTCTAACGCCAGCAGCGGAGGGCTTGTGAAATGAACCAGGGTCTGATCACGTGACCCGCCGGGCAGTTACCTGCAGAGCACACACCTGTGTGCACCTGCTGGGACCACTGCGGCAACACGCAGGCTCAGGGCCGCGTGAGGGAGGGGGAGCGGGTGCAGGGCGTGGTGACACTCGACAAGTTCTGTCCCTCTACCTGGGCACGGGTTTCTAAGTCTTCACTTGTCAAAGTGTGTGTGTTGTACGAATGCCTCACGTATGCCCTATTTCACAGTAAAAACAGTACCAGTGAAAACACGTTGGCGACATGGGGACATGCTCCTCCTGTACAGGAGTGGGAGAAAGCCAAATGAAAATTATACATGGCACGGTTTGAAATAATGTTTTCAAAATGATTTTTAAAAAGGAAAAATGTGAAAAAAAATCTTCAGAGATGAACAGCTAAAAATATTTGCTTAAAAAATCAATCAAAAAAATTTTGAGACTGGAAAGAAATATGCCAACAGGTGAATATACATTATTACTGACTGGTGAAATTATGGATAATTAAAATTTTTCTTCCTGTTTTTCTGCACTTTTAGAAATTTTCTAAGTTGATTATTTTATCATTAGAAAAAAAGACAGTTCTGAAATAAAGGTGCTCCCTGACTGCCTCTGTCACGCACACGCTGCCCGCCCCCACTCCGCCCTGGGCCCTGGACTGGGACTCGTAGTGGACTTTTCCAACAACCAACGATCATTAACTAAACACTCAGAGGGCAGTGACTGTGCTCCAGGCTTGATGAGAAGTGCCTTCACTCTTATCCTTTCAGTTAATTCTCACAGCAGCAGCTGTAGGAGGAAGGGACCATCGGCATTAGAGAACCGAGGCACAGAAAGGTTAAGTCACCTGGCTCAAGTCACACAGCAAGTGGCAAGGCCAGGACTGCAACCAGGATGGCAAGGCCCCGGGTTCACGCTCCACGCCCACTCATGCCACGCCAGGCAACATTCCCACCTTTCCCTTGCCCGGGGCCTCCCCTGCTATTAACCTAGTGCTCCCCTCCACGTCTACGCCATTCAGTGGGAATATGGCTGAAAACGGCCTGGCTGGACGCACACGACCATCCTCAACCTGCAGAGTCGAGGGGTTTTCCAGGGCTTTCACTGCTTTTCCTCCGAGTGTGTCTTTACTCTGGGGTAATCAGGGAGCTTAATTATTTCGGGCAACCACAGCTGTGCTGTGACTGGTTTCACACCTGGCACCAGCCTCTTGTAATTCCCTGTGGGGCTGGGGGTGGCAGTCTCAAAGACACATTCAAGCCTTGCTCTTGGCCTCATACACCAGGACAGTCAGCATGCAGGGTAGGTGCAGCCCGCCACAAGCAGAAACCAGGCCACTGGGCTTCTAGTCCTGGCTCTGCTCACACAGTACCTGGGGACAAGCCATTCAACCCACCTATGCCTCAGTTTCCTCATCTGTAAAACGGGCACAACCACACCCACCACAGGTGGCGGCAGCAGCAGCGATTAGGAAGGAAGCCAAATTCTCTTGGCTGCACAGGGCAGCCCCATCACGCGCTATCACCCAGGAGAGCTGATATAACCACCCCCCGCAAGAAGTCCAGAGTCGTGTGGTCTCTAGGCTCAAATCCTGCCCTCACAGCTGGGTGGCTTGGAGCGAGGGTTTTTTTGTTTTTGTTTTTAACCTAACCCCAGGTGTTGAGTGGTCCCAGAGCAATGCCTAGCACCCAGTAGGTATTCAGGGTCAGATGGAGCTGTAGCACGTGGCCCTGGGGTCTGAGTGGCACTCTGTGATCTTACACAAGTCCCACGACCTCCTTGGGCCTCAGTTTCGCCATCAACGAAAACCCACGCTATGTGGTGTAGGGTCAAATCAGAATCCTGGCACGGGGTTGGTCGGGACCCGGCTCTCAGCTGGTGTGTGGGCTACAGCTGTCACTGGGGTCTCTGTTGACACTTCTACAGCAACAGCGCCAGGGGCGGAAAGGGACAATCCTCAGGATGGGGCAAGGCTGGGTCAGCACCCGGGGCGTGGCCGCACCTCCTGTGGGGCTTGGGCCTCGCGGGCCCAAGGGCAGAGCGCCGTGGGGGCTGAGCGTGGCCAACGCCCGGGGCAGGGATGCCCCGTCGCAGCAGGATCCACCGGCCCTCACCCAGCATGTTGGATGACTCAATCATGTTGGTGTCCAGGTCCGTCCAGTAGAGACGCTGGTCGGCGTAGTCAATGGTGAGGTCGTTGGCCCGGCCCACCTTGTCCACCAGCGTCATGCAGTTGGTCCCGTCCATGAAGGCCCGCACGATCCTGGGCTTGCCGCCCCACTCGGTCCAGTAGATGTAGCTGGAAGACATGGGAGCGGGGCGGGGCAGGCTCAGGCGCGGCCACCCTCACAGCAGGGCAGGGAGCACACCTGCCGCCATCTCCTCGGCTGTGCCGATGGCATCCCTGCAGGAATCAGGGAAGGGGCGAGACCCTCGGAGCCCGCTCCACCCCACCGTCCCTCTAGGAGCAGTCACGGAGCTACATCCTGCCTCTTGGGGTCCCACAGCAGCACCCCCCTGCAAGCTAAGCCCCGATATTCTCATTTGGGGGCACAGACGGGCTGACCGTGCAACAGGACATCCAGGCTGGGACACCTGTGTCAGGGACAAACGCTAACTGAGCTGGACAGGATGCCAGGGTGACCGGGACGGGCAGGAAGAACGTGGGCAAATCGGGGTGTACAGTCTCCTCTCCTCAAAGAAGGTGGAAAACGAGACGCTGAGGCAAACAGGCATCGTAGGGTCAGGACTCGAACTCAGCTCTGCCGTCTCCACCAACGGGTCCTCCTTCCTCGCTCTTCAGCAGGGGCTCCGGGGAAGGAATCCCCACATTCCAGAATTGTGTACGTTTTACTGGTTCTTTCGCTAAAAGCTGGACCTTTCTTTTTGTTCTGCCGAAATCTTCCCTTCCCTGAAGGAGCACACAGCAGGCAGGCTTTGGAGCGCTCCTACACACCACTGATGCTTTATGGGTTGAGCACTGAGTGCAGAAGAAGACTCCACCCTGGCCACGCTGGCCCCAGGGCAGGGCCCCCAGGCTACCTGAGACATAAAAGCACACACCTTGCGAGGTGAGTTTTTTGGGGTTTTTTTGGTTGTGTTTTTTTTTGTGTGTGTGGTATACGGGCTGCAGAGCACAGGCTCCGGACGCGCAGGCTCAGCGACCATGGCTCATGGGCCTAGCCGCTCCGTGGCATGTGGGATCTTCCCGGACACGGGTTCGTGCCCCCTGCATTGGCAGGCGGACTCTCAACCACTGCGTCACCAGGGAAGCCCACAAGGTGGGTTTTAAACCACCGCTAAGTGGCCAGCGAGAAGCAGGAGGGGAGAAGCCCAGGACAGGAGCCTAGAAAGGACTGCATGGGACTTCCTGGCCCAGCCCTGCTCTAACCAGTTATGTGACCTTCAGTAAATCACTGAGCTTCTCTGAGCCTCAGTTTCTGCATCGGTAAAATCACCCACCCCTTGCAGGGCCCCTGGATGCCCAGATGAGATGACCCCTCTGGGAGTGCCCAGTGCGGTGCCTGATACAGAGGCTTCCCTTCCTGGCTTCTGCTCTGGGCCTCAGTGTCTCCTCTATGAAATGAACCAGATGACCTCCAAGGGTCCCGCCGGCCCCGGCCACCTCAAAGCTAGCAGCGGCCATCACTGCTCTAACCGCAGAGTGCCAGGTGGGCGGCCGTCTGCCGTGGCCTCGGGTCATCAACGCGCTGGCTGGTGTAGAGAGGAGACGGGGGCATGCCTGCTGGACAGAAACGGTCCTTACCCTCTGGTGGGGTCCAGGGCCAGCGACCTCGGGTTGTCCAGATCCCTCCACACAAGGACCTGCCGGAACTGCCCGTCCAGCCGGGCCACTTCGATCCTGTTGGTCCCGGTGTCCGCCCAATAGAGGTTCTTGCCCATCCAGTCGACGGCCATGCCTTCCGGGTAGTCGAGGCCAAACTCGATCACGTGCTCCACGGAGCTCCCGTTCATGAAGGCTCGGCTGATGGTCTGGGAGCAGGTGAGGAGGAAAGGGACAGCGGTTAGAAACCAGAGCTTTTGCAGATGTCTCCTGGAGCAACTACTGATCACATTTGGGACCAAATCACCAACATTTGAGTTTTTATTCTTTTTATTTCTTTTATATTTTACTTTAATTTTTTCCCAACATTTGAGTTTTTGAAGGAACATCTGAAAAGCAGCAAAATACAACCTTTTTAGAAGAAACAATTTGGTGATAAATATAAAATATATACTTCATTTAAAAATATGTAAAAATATTTTATATAATAGTATATAATTATAAAAAATATATCATTATATATAAGCTACATTATATATATGTATCATGACCCTTCAAAATAGTTGTAACCTTAAAAAAAAAAAATCACTGTATCCTTTCACCCAGTAATCTTCCTCCTGAAACTTTATCCATAGGAATGAAAACACAAAAGAGGCTTTACCCACAGAGATACTTGTCACTGTGGTATCATTTCGAGTCGGAAAAAACTGGAAGAACATTTAAAATAAGGGAACGGTTAAATATGATAAGGAATATATGTGCACTGGAATATTTTACACACTTAAAGAATTACGTTAAAGAGTTTGTAACAGGCTGATAAAATACCTGTTATAATGTGATGTGAAAAAAACCAGGATACAGAATTCTACGTAGCGTATGATTGTGATTATGAGAAATACTAACACAGGGAAAAACTCAAAGGAAATACATGAAAATGACATCAGTGGCTGACTTGGGATGATGGGGATGTGGGTGTTTTTATTTTCTTCTTTATACTTTTCCGTATAATATACTTTTCTCTCTTTCTACAATGAACCCTGTGACTTTTAAAATCAGAAAAATCTTCAAGAGCCATGTAATACCAACAGTAGAATAAAAGATAGGTGATTAAACTGTTTGAGTTGCCCAGTGCTTTAGAACAGGGGTCAGCAGACCTTTTCTGTAAATATTTCAGGTGTCACAGGACATTTGGATCTGTCACAACCTAGTGGCACAAAAGCAGGTGCAGACGATCTATGAGCAAATGGGCACCAGTGTGACCCAATAAAACTTTATTAACAAAAACACGGAGGCCAGCCCACAGACCAGTATGCCAAACCCTGCTTTAGAAGATGAAAGAGGCTTTCCTGTATTCATCCAGGATGTTTATGTTAGCACCCGGAACAAAGAAAGAGCTTGCTAAGTAAGTGGGCACGCGTGAGGGAGTGGGTGGGGTGAATCGAAAAATACATGGACACACAATCACTCTAGAAATGGCCACCTGTGTGTCCACTGGACCTGCTCATTGTAATAATTCGTGCTTATTTATTAACACAGGTTCACTAATGGTCTACTGGTGTGAATCGAGTTACAGTAAATATTACAGTTCTTTTATTTTTTAAATTTTTAAAAATTTATTTATTTTTTTGGCAGCACTGTGTAGCTTGTGGGATCTTAGTTCTCTGACCAAGGATCGAACCTGTGCCCCCTGCAGTGGAAGTGCACAGTCTTAACCACTGGACAGCCAGGGAATTCCCTATAAAAAAATTCCCTTAAAAAAAAAAAAAAACCCAAACTTTTTCTACAAGGGAATACTACTCAGCCATAAAAAAGAATGAAATGTTGCCATCTGCAACAACATGGATGGACTGGGAGGGTATTATGCTAAGCGCAATAATTCAGACAGAGAAAAACAAATACTGTACAACATCACTTATATGTGCAACCTAAAAAATACAACAGACTAGTGAATGTAACAAAAAAGAAGCAGATTCACAGATATAGTGGTTACCAGTGGGGAGAAGGAAGGGGGAGGGGCAACGTCACGGTAGGAGAGTAAGAGGTACAAGCTATTAGGTATAAAATAAGCTACAAGGATATATTGTACAACACGGGGAATGTAGCCAGTATTTTATAATAACTATAAATGGAGTATAACCTTTAAAAATTGTGACTCGCTCTACTGTGCACCTGTAACTTACACTGTACAGCAACTAAACTTCAATTTTAACAAACCATTAAAAGAACAAGGGACTTCCCTGGTGGCGCAGTGGATGGGACTCCATGTTCCCAATGCAGGGAGCCCGGGTTCGATCTCTGGTTGGGGAACTAGATCCCACATGCATGCCGCAACTAGGAGTTTGCATGCCACAACTAAGGAGACTGTGTGCTGCAACCAAAGAGCCCATGTGCCACAACTGGGGAGCCCGTGAGCTGTAGCTGAGGCGCCCGCCTGCCGCAACTAAGACCCCACACAACCAAATAAATAAATAAATAAATAAATAATTTTTTTTTTTTTTTTAAATAAAGGAAGAAAACCTTTTTTCAGCCTCTGAGGCGATACCATCGCCGGGTAGGTATTCACGGGAAAGGTGCACGGGGAGGACGCTCAGCCGCCGTACCTTCAGGCTGACGTCAGTCCAGTAGATGTGATGGTTGGACACGTCAAAGTCCAGAGCGGAGGCCTCCTTGACGCCCGTGAGCGGGATGGCCACGTCGTTGTTATTGGTGTCCAGGGAGATCCTGTGGATGGCGGCCCGGCTGGTGAACACGAGGAAGGCCTCGGGGACGATGCAGGTCTTCATGTCACTCAGAAGCTCCAGGCCGATGGGGCAGCCGCACTTGGCGGCGCGGGGCGTGAAGAAGCACAGGTGGCTGCAGCCCCCATTCCTGTCCGCACACGGGTTGGTCCCTGGACGGAAAGACACAGGCTCGAGACGCCAGAGGCCCAGCAAAGAGGGGGTGGGCGCTGGCTCCACGGTTGTACAAGGCTTCATTTCTGCCAGACGTCACACAGGGACAGCAGGTGGGTGGATGGAAACCCAGGGCCTCCCCAGGCACGGGGAAGGCACGTAACAACGGCTGGCTCTGGGCCCAGGGCAACCCCGCACTTGGACTCCTCCAGCCTCACGGCGACCCGGGGACAACCGCACCCCCTGCTCCCCTGACCCCGCCGGGCCCGGACTCCCCGCCTGCTGACCGGACCGCAGCCCGAGACGCCACCCAGACAGCTCTTCCTCCCAGTTCCCGGCACTCTCGGGGCCCTTGAACTCAGATGCACCCGGGACGGCCAAAGGCGCCGCTTTCTTACTGTAGCGCAGACTGTACTTAGCATTCATGTAGTTTTGGCCAGGCCGTTAGTCCCGCTCATCTGCTGCAGTGCTGTTAAAACTGGCTTTAATTTAGTGTTAAGTATTTCAGCTAGAAAAAGAATCCTCTCCCCCATCTTTCCCAGTAAATCGCTACATGAGAGAGAGAGAGAGAAAGAGGAAGGGAGGGGTCCAATTTCTCAACTTTAAATCACACCCCATGGATGTATCATTTTCCTTTTCTCTAGGGTTTTATTCTTTGCTTTTCAGACACTCACTAACCGGTGGACCTCACGTCCCACAGTGGATGATGAACGTGTTTTCACAGGCGGCTGGTAAACTCAGTGTGTTGACCCCAACGCCCTGTCTCAGGAGTGCAGGCTGTGACTAAAGGCCTCTCCCGGAGACCAAGATGCACCAGATCCCCCCAGGGTCTCTGCCCACGGCCTCACCTCCAGGCCTTTGCTCAGCTGTCCCTTCTGCTGGGCAAACCCTGACCCCCACCTGCTCCCTAAATTCCAACCTCAAATGCCCTCCCACATATTTTAAAGCCAGGCATCCCTCTAACACCTCAACTGTAGTCACCAGCCTGGCAGCAGAGCTAACTAAGGGGTGTCTCCCCCCACTAGACCTAAGGGCAAGCTCTGGGGCCTCTCTGGTCCTCCCTCCCTCCAGCAAAGGCTTGCTGAGTGTCTCTGATGTGTAGGTGCAGTACTAGGTGCCAGGCCCCGGCTGGGGACAGGGTCCCTGCCGCCACAGAGCCCACAGTCCCGTCCCCCCATCTGTCCTCCCACCACAGCTGGACACCACTGTCCCCAGTGTAGCCTGTCGACCTGCACTGGGAATCATATTCATAAGGAGACAAATCCTTGTGTTAAGGGAGCTGCCTGCAGATCTTGGCTTTCAGATAAAAGGTGTGTGCTTGAGGGTCCAGCCTGTCACACTGGACAACAATCACAGCCCAGCCCAGCCATGAGGTCAAGGCAGACCCGGGCATGAGTCCTGAGCTCGGCCACCCATCAGCTACACGGCTTGGCCACCCATCAGCTACACGGCTTGGCCACCCTCTCCCCAGCGCGAACAGGGCCACATCGTAATTCGCGTAGAGGGCTGCTCGGGGCACTAAGGCACTTCGCCACGGCCTGGCACGCAGCAGGCGCTCCGCAAGTGTCAGCCATCGTGAGAACAATGATTGCCAGCAGTGCCCGGTCACCATGCCTGGTCGATACCCCAGCCCCATGCCACTGTTCCTGGACCAATACTCTCACCATCTCCTGTGCTGTCCCGCCCCAGAGTGGTGCCCCAGCCGGGCACTTACAGCCCCAGCTTTGGCCTCCAACTGGGCTGCCTGTGGGCCAAAAGGGCAGCCACGAGCCTGTGGCATGGCTGACCCGCGGCCGGAGGCTGACCCGACTCACCAACGGCCTTGGCCACATTCACGGCCTTGAGCCCCATCAGGTCGGGCAGCTGGTCGATGATGACGTCCCGGCTCGCCTTGACCTTGTGCACGCGCTCGATGCTGCGCCGCTGCCAGTCGGTCCAGTAGATGAAGTCCCCCAGCAACGTGAACCCGAAAATGTGTGGGAGCTTGTCCTCCAGGAGCGTCCGCCTCTTTGTCCCGTCGATGTTGATCACCTGCAGGATGGCAGACGTAGGGCTGAACCAGCCTCGGGCCTGAACTGCCTGGAACAGGACGGGTCCCAGCAGTGTCCGCACCTGGCGAGGCCACCTAACGAAGCCACCGCTCACTGGGGTAGCTGGGTGAGTGATGTTTTCAGTGATGGGGCCATTCAGGGGCTCTTCCCCACTGCCTCCCCTACCTGGGGTTGGATGCTGGGCTGAGAGGGGCAGGCAAGACAAATAGGTGTCCTCTCTCTCATCACTGCTGATCGACTAGCAGTAGCTGCCTGGTATACCAAGGAGTGGGTCTCCGACCCAGGATGGGCTCATTGATTGGTAATGTCTGCCAAGATGTAGAACGGGGAGGCACCAGTTCACACCCTTGACGCGGAGCTCAGTTCCAAAAGGCTGGACAGCCAAGGTACTGCAAGCCCTGGGCAAAGCCTCCCACTTGTCTGTGGACTAATTTCTTGCTCGGTCAGCACCAGGTGAACTCTGAGGACACTTCTGGGTCTAAGTCAGCCTACAGCTTTAACATGCTTTCCAACACCAGACACACTAGTGGCTGTTTACCCCGAGATGTAAAAGCTAAATCTTTTTCTTGAAGAGTCAGCGCTGATTAAAAGCATCAACCACAAAAGCCACAGAGGAGAGAAATACTGTCAAACAAAAAAAACGCCTTAACCAACTGAAACACAACAAACAGCATAAGATGTGTTTGTGATGACAGATGACCCTGTAGGAGCTGAGGTGAAAAAGAAGATAAAAACGTAACATGCAAACTCTCAGGCTCTCAAGCCAGGATGAAAGAGACGCGATGAATTAAAGGCGAGTCTCAACAGGCGTCCTGCAGCCAGATTATATTTCCAGCTCATCAGAAAGGCTACAAACCTTCGGTTTTGCAGGTGGCAAACACATAAGACAGCTCGGGGGTGTGCTGCGCAGAAAAGACTTTGGTCCTCTGTTGTTGGACAGCACAGGACAAAACTGCTGGCTCCACCAGGAGTGGCAGGCAGCTCTGGGCCCTGCAGCCAAGTCCCTCTGCATCCCACATGGACCTCAACCTCTCCACCTGTAACTGAGGGTAGCAGCTAAAGTCACCCTGGAGGGACTTCCCTGGTGGCCCAGCGGTTAAGACTTCACGTTCCCAACGCAGGGGGCCTGGGTTTGATCCCTGGTCAGGGAACTAGATCCTACATGCCTCAGCTAAGAGCCCACAAGCCACAACTAAAGATCCTGCATGCTGCCACGAAGATTCCGCATGTTGCGACTAAGACCCAGTGCAGCCAGATAAATAAATAAATATTTAAAAATAAATAAAGTCACCCTGGGAACTTAACCAAAGAACAGTGGCTGGGCCCCAACCTGGGGCAATTACACCAAAACTGGAAGGCCAGGTATGAGTCCTGAAAGCAGCTCCCCACAGGTGGCTCCAACGAGCAGCCCAGATGAGAATGGTACCGGATGGTACCATGTCCCGTACCATGAGCTGGAGTGTAGACCTTGGGCTGTAGGATCTCCATGCGGAGCTCCGGGCACCACGCCTGGCCCACTGGTTAGCCATAGAGGGCAGGTGATAGATTAATGCTCCAAACTGGTCCAGGGTGCTGGTTCCGGCTTCGGCCCCACAAGAGGAAGGCACATAAAGGCGGTGAACACACGCTTTGCACAGAACTCAGACCTGGGGACGGGTCTCGCCTGGGATCACCGCCGAGGAGGTGCACATCAAGAGAAAAGAGTGTCTCTAAGAACACACAGCCCATAAGAGGCAGGGCTCAAACCCCTGCTCCTTCCTTGACACAAAATAACCAGGGCTGGGCGCCGGGGGCGGGCAGAATGGTAGATGTAGGACATGATCGCTATAAAGAAAACATCCACATCTGGAAAATAAAGACTCCACCTTTTATACGAAGAGATTTTTCTCATCCTTCTCTATGTCCATATTTTCTTTATTTCCTTTAACAACTCAATTCCAGACATAAATAAGTGCATGTTCTATTAACTGAGGGGAGGAATTACATGTTCCCCAGCTTAGGAAGGATGAAAGTGAGCCCGCAGAGGACACGGGGCCAGACGGTGGGGCAGGGAGACAGCTGCTGGCCTGCAGCAATCCCTCCCCGCACCTCTGTCCCCAGCCCCCCACCCCACCCTCTGGTTGCCCAGAACAAAGTGAGGAGGCAGTGAGCTGCTCCCCCGGGGCCGGGCTGGCGGCACCCGCCTCAAGGACAGAACCTTGGCTCTGGGCTGGCAGGGCCTCCTTCTGCCTCGGAAGCCCCTCCCTCACCCCATCCCACTTTGAACGATTATAGCAGACCCCATGAAACACCTCTCAGGCCCTCCAACTTGGAAGGACGTCAAGACTCTAACACTTGAGAAAAATAAATGATGCCAAAGCGGCCTTTTTACAGCAGCTTTCAACACACCTTGACCAAATCCAACATATCTGTAAAAGTAACTCTGCTGGACCAGGCCTTTCCCAAATCCCGGAGCAGACAAGTAGGACCTGTGTACAGGGAACACACGTGTCAACCGCCCACCCCGTCCCAGGCTCCCTCTGGGGCCAACTCGGAGGCCTCCACCTTTCCTGGGCCCTGAGCAGAGCCCAGAAAGAACAGAATCGAATCTGGGCCACCTGATAACATGGGAGCCGGGAGGGAGCACAGGAGGCGGACTGCTGGGGACAGGGGCTGGCAAGCTGCTTCTGAAAAGGATCGTAAATACCTTCAGCTTTGAGGCCATAAGGTCCCTGTCGCAGGGAAGCAGCCACCGAGGGTGCCTAAAACAAGCGCGAGTGTGTTCCAATAAAACATTATTTGTGCAAACAACAAAAATTAAAAACAAAAAAATTGGAAGTTCATATAATTTTCACATGTCACAAGATACCATTCTTTTGATTGTTTTCAATCACTTAAAAGTGTAGGGAATTCCCTGGCGATCCAGTGGTTAGGACTCTGCGCTTTCACTGCCAAGGGCCTGGGTTCAATCCCTGGTCAGGGAACTAAGATCCCACATGCTGTGCAGTGCGACCAAAAAAAAAAAAAAAAAAAGAAGAAAAAAGAAAGAAAGAAAGTGTAAAAACCACTGTGTGTTTGAAAGTGGCACAAAAATAGTCATTCTGGCCTCCAGTCCATAGGTTTCAACCCCTGCTCAAGAAGTTCTCCTGCCCTTGATTTTCAGGAGAGGAAACTAGATGCCTCCAGGAAGTTATGTCAAAATGGTCAAGCCAGATGCCGAAGGCACCCGAGCGCCAGCCAGCCTTGCTCTCCGACCTCTCGGCCTCTGCCCTCCTGTGCTCGGCTGACTCCACACACCAAGCCCAGGTCTGGAGTGGGGGAGAGGCAGGGCAAGCAGAGCACACATCCATCCCCTGGCCAGCTCATTACACGACCCGCAGATCAACAGCTGCGCAGAAGGGTGGGCAGACCCCAGAGAAGCCCACCCTCAGCTGTACTCCAAGAGGCAGAACCCACAGCTGCGGGGTCTGCACGGCCACCCACAAAACAGGAGACCCCCAAAAGTCACCTGAGGTGCAATTTCCTTACACCGAATCCTCTGTTTCCAATGACTTGGCCCTGCAAAGAGGTGCGAGCCCAAGACCAACCCTTCGAAAGCACACATTTAAAGAAAAAGGGTTCTGCTCTCTGATGGGACAATTATACTCAAGACACAGAGCCCCAAATTAAAACTGCTCTGGTTACTTTGTTTCACGTAACAGAAAAGATCTTACGCACCCGCACAGCTTGTGGCCCCGCTGCCCGGAAGCCCTGCACCCTTCTTCCCGGGGGCTCATGGACCCGGACACACAGCCAATCTGTCACTCCTGCAATGAGTGTTTATTCTGTTCGTGCTGGAAGTCGCCTCCATCGACGCAGGAAATGTGAGGAACAGGGGGACGGATGTATTTTTAACTTCTCAGGCTGTGATTCATCCTCGGCCCGCCTGTCCCACCGGGTGTGTCACTCCCCACCGGGTACCCCCCACGAATGCCCACCCTGACAGTGGACGGCCACCAGCAGATGTCAGCCGCAAGGGACACAACCTCCCCATGGCCCTGGCCGAGTAAGACATCGGGGGGCTGCGGAGAGCCCACGTGACCCCCGGGGCCTCCAGCGAGTACAAGGCAGGCCACACACAGGTGACACTTCCTGCCCCAGAGACGGGCCAAACAGCCTGGACTGTGGGTCGACCTGCGAAACTTCGGCTTCTTCCATCCTCGGGTCGGGGAAACAGCTGGGGAGGAAGCTTTAGAAAGACAGCTCGAGTCCACCAAGGGCAAGGCCCGACCTTGCTCTTACCAAGTAATGGCTAAAACCGCCATCCAGGGACCTGCCTGACCACTGTGTGAGCACAAGGGTGTTTAAACGCTTTGCCTATTTCAGGATTAATAATGGGCACCATTCCTCCCTCTACTCCAGAAACAGAAGGAGCTAGACAGGGCATACACAAGTCAGTGAGAGGAGAAAGCAGGGCTTCAGAACCAACGTGGCTGGAGAAGCAGCTAGGGTGCTGTCAGGGGAGCTTGAGCGGCCCGCACCCCTGCCCGCCCCCTGGGCCCTCTAGAACACTGACCCCACCAGGGCATGGGTCTGTCCTGTGCTGCTTTTCCAGC
This sequence comes from Kogia breviceps, assembly GCF_026419965.1. Taxonomy (NCBI): domain Eukaryota; kingdom Metazoa; phylum Chordata; class Mammalia; order Artiodactyla; family Physeteridae; genus Kogia; species Kogia breviceps. Next base: position 17,925,903 of record NC_081316.1, on the reverse strand, counting down.
ATGAGGTGACATTCAGTGAATGCTGCAGGATGAACGGATGCTTGCCCAGGGGTGGGGAGGGGAAGTGAGGGACAGAGAGAGCGGGGGAAGGACTAAGAGGGAGAGGTCGCTTCTGACGCGGACCCGGTGTGTCCCGACTCCCTGCCAGGGGATCAGCACAGAGACCCCAATTCAAGCTCAGAGAGCTCCCACCTGCTTTGGGAGACAGGGCCGCTCACAAACAAGTGAAAAGATGATGATGATGACGATTCCATAGCTAAGTAGAGAGCACAAGCCCTGGATAGATCTGGAAGGCCTTACGGCTTCGGGCCGGGAGAGGCAGCCTCCAGGCAGGAACCAGGATGTTGCTGTTTTGGAAAGGAAGACCCTACACCGTGTGGCCAAGTGCGTGGAGGAGGTGAGCTGCCCCCATACGTGAGACCACGGCGTGTGGGTGACTCAGGCTTCCGAGGGAGAGGGCCGGGGGCAGCTGGACACGTGGGCTCAGGAAAGAGCTCTGGATGGAAGAATCTGCTTGGGAGAGGACCCACGCTGGGCTGTCATGGGGCCGGCACCCGCCAAGAAGCATGGTCAGAGGGACAGGAGGGAAGTGCAGGGCCCGAGGGGCCATCAGTTAGAGACAGAGGAGGGAGACAGTGAGTCCGAGTTCCTTTTACCAATAAAGTTGAATCTTGTGGCACAAGGCCGAAGAGCTGTGGCAGGTCGGAGGAGGAGAGGACCAGCTCTTGGGTTGGGAGCCTAGCTGGGCAGGGAGGGAGAGGGGGAAACATGCAAGCAAAGGGTGAGAGGCTGGGTCCTGAGGATGCGGCTGGAGCCACGGGAAAGGCTGAGCACCTGTGGGCAGGAACCTCTAACCCCAAGGGCTCTAGCCTCAGGAAGAGGCTTAAGGAGGCATCCCAGGGAACCCCCAGCCCAAGAGGGTGGGAAAGGAGGGAGCAGAGGTAGCTCTGTGGATGTGGAAAGAGGCGGGGGCTGCACCCATGTCCACCCCACACGGCTCCAACCTGCGTATGTCGGGACCGCCCTGGCGGTCCATCCCCCGTCCCTGAGGATGGGGAGGGGACCTCAGGGCTGCCTCCCAGAGTGAGCCAGCCCCAGGCCCACCCCCACCCCCAGACGGGGAGCCACCCCGAGCTAATCCCCCAAGGGGCTGCCGACCCGAGGCTGGCCTGAACCCGCTGTCCAGGGTGCCGTCGCAGGCAAGGCGGCAGGAGGCCCACCTCTAGGGCGGCGCGGCCCTGCCCGCAGTCTGGACCCCGTCGCACAAATCCATCTACGCGCCGGGACCGCCATCCAGAGGAAGCCCCACTTTGTGGACTCGGCCTCCAGACCTTTGCTCTCCTCCCAGCTCGTCGGGGGACCAGCCACAGCTGCCCTGTGAAGTCCTTTTCGGGACGGGCGGGCGGAACGGGAACCCGACTGATGCCTCTTCAAAGGGAAGCCGGCAGACTCCGTGTGGAGCTCCTCCCTGCCGACGCCTGCGCTCGGAGCCAGGCCACGCGCATGACCACGCGGGACGGAACCCCTTCTCCCATCCAAGGCAACCCGGCAAGATATGCCCAAGAAACACGCTCAGGCTCCCCGGCATCTGTCTCAGGCATAACGTCTTAGAGATATGACCACTGCTGGAAGCGTGTCCCGTCGCTGTGCTGACCTGGGAAGGCCCTCACCCGACCGTCCCCCCCGGTCTGGAGTCCGGCCGCGTCCTCAGAAAAGGAGACACGGCCCCTCGCTCTCGGCTGTCCCCCCAAAGCCCTTGGAATCCACCATGACCCCAGCCGGGGCTTCTGCACCTGGGCTGGTGGCCTGATCCCAAGGTTCACGTAACATGTACCAGAGGAGCATCTGCTGAGCGTATTTACCAAGGTGACCCGGCACCCGGAGCAGAGCTGACGCCCAGCGGGTGTTCAGCAGCAAATCCTGAGGCCCGGGAGTGGGGGGAGGGTGTCCACAGCAGGAACACATGGGCAAGTCCCCAGACATGCTCGGGCCACCTCCAAGAAGCTCACCCTGGGGGCATTTCACCACTGAAAAGAATGCCCAAAGGGTCTGCCCTGGGCCCCAGGCTCGACTCCAAGAAGCTGCCGTGACCTGAATGTGCCTACGATTCATCGGGGCGCTTCCCTCCCCTGGAGTTCACACGGAGAACCACCTCTATGTCCGTCCATGTCAGTGGCTTCCCTAGGGCAGGGGCGGAGGGAGAGTCCAGCACTAACCCCGAAGCTGGGGTCAGCCCTGGACGTGCGGGCAGGCGGCCTAGGTCAGCGTTCCCAAAGTGTGTGCCACCGGAGCCACAGCACGGAAAGAAAGGGGACTGTAGATCGTGTAGTCTGAGAACACTTATGCAGTTTAGTCCCCCGTGGGAGGTTTGCTTATTAAAGTGTATTAAAGGCTCCAAAAAGTAGTGAGGCAGGAAAGTCACTGCACGTTTCCCAAGTTTGTTGGATTAAAGAATCCCAAACACTTCCAATTCTTCTGTCTCTCTTTTGGGGTCTCCTGGTGATTAGCTCCAAATCAACAGGTGATATACACTTGTGGCGCATGTTCCCGGTTTGTCCGTACCAGCCAAAGCGTACTCTGCCGGCAATATCTTTGTCTCTTATGCCCCTCCCCTCCCCCATCCTCCTGCTACCATGATGTCAGCATTTAGGGCCTCTGTTGGTTACCCTTGAAGCTCTAACATGCTCCTCCCTTCCCCACCTGTCCGCTCCTAACTTTGGTCCACCCTACTGTCCATACCCACAGCAGATAATGTTTATATTGCATACAGTAGCCTGATGCTTCGGGCTCCATCTGTGGATTGACTCTGAAAGCAGAAAATCAAAAAGCATCTTCTTGCTGCATGACCCTGAGCAGGTTACTGTCCCCTGGGCCTCAGTGCCTCATCCACACACATGGGGACGATGCCACATGCCTCAAAATACTATTGTGGGACAGGCACGTGGAAAGATGCTCAGCATCACTCGTCATCAGGAAAATGCAAGTCAAAACCACCAGACACCACAGCACACCCGTGGGGATGGCCATAATAACAGGAAAATTTTACAAGTGTCAGTGAGGATATGTTGACATCAGAACACTCGCACACTGCTAGTGAGAATGTAAAATGGTGCAGACTGTGGAAGACAGACTGATGGCTCCTCGGTCAGTTAAAGATAAACCTAGTATACGCCCCGGCAATTCCACTCCTAGGTACGTGCCCCAAAGAATTAGAAACAGATGCTCAAATAAAAACTTGTACACAAATGCTCGTAACAGTATTATTCACAATCCCCAACAGGTGGAAACAACCCACACATCCACCAACAGATGAATGGAAGAACAAAATGTGGTCTCTCCATACAATGGATTATTTGGCCATAAGAAGGAATGAAGTACTGACACATGCTACCACATGGATAAACCCTGCAAACGTTCTGCTGCGTGAGGCCAGACACAAAAGACCGCTGATCGTATGATTCCACTCGCATGTCCAGAACATACGGAAGGTATGTAGCTGAGCTAACAGTACCGTAGGGTAGATGTGGTTACGTAAGATGTTATCACCGGGGACTTGTCCAGAACGGGCAAAGCCATAGAGGCAGACAGGAGATGGGTGGTTGCCAGGACAGACGGGTGAGGAGGGGAGACTGGGGGCCAACTGCTTAACAGGTATGGGGTTTGGGGTGATGAAAAACGCTCCGGAACTAGAGAGTGCTGTTGGTTGGACACCACTGTGAATGTACTAGATGCCACTAAGTTGTACACTTTAAAATGGTTAAAATGGTCAATTTTATGTTTATTTTACCAAAAAAACCCCACCCCAACCAACCCACTGCTGTGGAGTAAACGGAGCGATGCCTGTAGCGAGTCTGATAGTGTCAGGGGACACACGCATCCCCAACCCACTCCCGGGGTGGGCGTGGCTACGGAGACGGTGGGCGTGGCCACGCCGCAGGAAACAAGGGTCTCGCCTTCAGGCTCTGAGGCTAGAGAGACAAGTGTCTTCAAACAAGATCCTTTCAAAAGTGACAGTTTACAGGGAACTCCGACAGGAAGTGATGCCAACTGCAGCTCCTTGGGTTTGCATGGGAGAGGGATCTGCCCAGCCCTGAGTCCTCTTCACGTTTCCTGCTCAGAAGCGGGGCTTGAAACCCCGCGACACAGACGCACGGTCATAGTCTCACTCCCGCCTTCCCCCTTGCAAGCTGCCCGGTGGGGGGTCTCCCCATGGAGCAGTCAGAATAGCGAAGGTGACCCCCAGGTGGTGATATCAACGAGCAGTGATGTGACCAGAGATGACCAGGATCATCCAGAAGCTACTGGAAGCGAGGGAGGCATCCATGCCGAGGAGAGGCCCCAACCTCAGCGACCAATTTAACTACCGTATTGTCAAGAGCACCGCAAACAACGCACCCCTGAGCAAAAAGCAAGATGCTAAAGAACGCATACAGAACACCACTTTAATCATGTAAAATCACACAGAACAAGACTACGTGCTGTTCAGGGTGACATCCACATAGTAAATGTCTTTTAATGCTTGGGAACGAATTGTCAAAGTTAGGAGAGTGGTCCCCTCTGGCATCAGCTACATCGATTATGTTTTACATCCTAGGCTCGGTGGTGGGTGTGTGTTATTTCTTTTATTATGACTTTGTATTTTGAAACAGGAAGTTGCACACGGAGTTCAGAGGGCTCCTGTTGTACCCTGTCCCGGTCTCCCTCTCGATAACATCTTTTTTTTTTTTTTTGGCCACACCACGCAGCATGCAGAATCTTAGTTCCCTGACCAGGGACTGAACCCGCACCCCCTGCAGTGGAAGGGCAGAGTCTTAACCACTGGACCGCCAGGGAAGTCCCTGGTGATAACATCTTACATAACCACATATACCCTATAATGCTGTTAACTCAGCTACATACCTTCCGTATGTCAGAAACACATCATAGTGAGTTATTTCTTCAAGGATTCTATTTGGCCAAAGAGCATAGCACAGGCATCCACGTGCTGCCCACCTGAGACGTACGACGGGCTGCAGGGGCGGCCAGGCCAGCCTCTGCATAAAGCTCAGGGCTCGACGGCTGCTGTGCTGCGCCTCCACCTGCGCTGAACAGCTCCGTGGACCAACGAGGATGACTCACCTCGATTCTGTCCGTCTTGGCATCTCCCCAGTACAGCTTCCCCTCCTGCAGGTCCAGAGCCAAGCCGTTGGGCCAGCCCAGGGAGGTGTTGACCAGGACGTGCCGTTCCTGCCCATCCAGGTTGGCGCACTCGATTTTGGGGTTCTCCCCCCAGTCTGTCCAGTACATGAGGCTGGAGAAGAAGTACATGTCCTTGACACTGCCCATCTGTCCCGGCCAGGCTGCACCCCTAGGACTGAGGACAGCACCCACCCACCACGCCCGAGCCCGTGTGCGGAACCAGGGGCCCCACGGGGACAGTGGGGGCTTAACTACACGGGGCCCTAGGACTCAAAACAGCAGACGCCCTGCCAAAGGACCCAGGGGAGGGAGGGGCTGAGCTCCCAGGGGGAGGGAGAGGCAGAGCGGAACCTCCTTCAAGTAGCCGAAGGGCTCCCACGTGCAAAGCAAAGCAGGCAACATGCTCTCTGCGGCCCCGAGAAGCAGAGCGAGATCCCGTGGGGTGCTGGGGGCCCTCCGGGGTGGGGGGTTCAGCCCAGAGAAAGCGGCCAGAGCTGGGCCCTGAGCACAGTGCCCTTCTGGGCTGGCGGCCTCTCCTCTCCCGTCCCTGAACCCTGGGATCTTATACTTGACACGATCCCGTTTCCTGAGGTCCTCACACTCGGGGCTGGGGGGGACCCCACCCACCATTTCACAGGCCCCCCGCCCACCATTTCACAGGTGATGCCCACAGAGGGGGTGACTTGACAGAGGCCATCGGTGGCAGAGTAGGAGCAGGTTCCCATCTCCCGAACCCAGAGCCCGCATCCCGACACTGGAGCTGGCCACGAGCTCCTGCCTCCCTGGCCCTCAGACCCCGGTGACCTGCTTCTCACGCCCACCCCCACCTCCCAGGGGGATGGGTCCTGCCCCTTGACAGCCACACAGAGCAGTGTCCGTCTGTCCACTCCCCCACCAGGCTCCACGGTGCAGCTCGAGCCCTGGGCCCTTCCAGCCCCGTGACCCGCCCCCGAGGGCTGTGCCCCTGGGCTTCTATAGACAGAGGCAGCTCCACAGCAAGAGCGCGTCTGAAAGCCCCGGGGCGGGGACCAGAGTACAGGCTCCCTGGGCAGAGGGGCTGCAACCCCTGCCCCCCCCCACAGCAGGCACCTTGCGGGGTCGCCTCACACTGAGCCTCAGCCCTGGGGCAATGGGAGAAGCACCTGATGCCTCGTGGGCACTCCGGTTACCATGGTTACAGTCAATGCAGCTCAGTTACTCCCCCCCAGGGACCTTCCCGGGACCAGCTGCCTTCCAGGGCTGTCCTCCCAGCCCCTCCAGGCTATCCCCAGGACGTGGGCCCACAGCCTGCACTGAGGGCGGGGGGCTTCCCCTGCAGCCCCAGCCCCCAAGAGGTCCCAAAACTCCTCCCCTCTTGGAGTCTGCCAGTTTTGTGTTCTTGGTCATGAGGTCCCAGGAAGGCACTCAGCCGCTACCCTCTGAGCAGCTGAGGGTCTCAGAAAGGCTCCTACAATGATTGACCAGATTCACAGAATCCTAAATTGCCAAGTTGGAACCAGACTGCTAGGTCCAATCCCCACCTCCCAGCTGTGTGACCTTGGGCAAGTCACTTAACCTCTCTGGGCTTCAGCTTCCTCCTCCGTACAACCGTACCTACCCCATGGGGTGAGAGGCGGAGAAAAAATGTGCTTGCTTCGTGGAACGTGCCTGGCAGAGACCTGGCACGTGTGTAGTAACTGTTGCAGTGGCCACCACTCTTGTTAGCATTATTAAACCAGAAATCAGCCCAGTGGAGAGCTCCATTTTACAGGTGAGGAGATTGAAGCCCAGGGGGAAAAAATGACTTACCCAAGGTCTCCAGGGTTTTCTATAAATGTAACCAAGTTCTGTGTCAGAGCTTCTCAAAGTCTGGTCCCCAGATCAGCCCATCATCTGAGAGCTTGTTAGAAAGGCAAGTTCTCCTGAACCAGGACTCTGGGAGCAGGGCCCAGCCATCTGCTTCATCCTGATGTGGGAAGAAAGCTCCGGGACCGCTGGCCCCCCTCAGCCTGGCTCCCAGCGCCCGCCCCCAGCCTTACCCCATCACGGGGTGCAGCACGATGGCGCGGGGCTCGTCCAGGTCCTCGGACACCAGGATCTTGCGGGAGGTGCCGTTGAGGCGCGTCACCTCAATGCGGTCGGTGCCCGTGTCCGTCCAATAGAGGTTGCGGGCCACCCAGTCGACTGCGATGCCGTCGGGGTCGTTGATCTCGGTGTCGACCAGCGTCTGTGCCCCCGACCCGTCCAGGTACGCCCTGCGGATGGCACGCACCTCGTCGTCCGTCCAGTACACGTAGCCCTCCAGCGGGTCATAGTCGATAGCGATGGCGTGCCGGATGTCGTTCACCTGCAGCACGATGTCCGTGAAGTCCGGTGTGTCCAGCGAGATCCTCCGCAGGTCCGTCCGCCGGGCCAGCAGCAGCACCTCCTCGGCCCCTGTGGACACACGAGCAGTGGGATAGAGGCCAGCGGCAGGAGAGGAGACGGGGCCTGCGGTGGGCATGGCAGGAGAGGGGCGCAGCCAGGCCCCCGGGGCTTCCTCGCAAGGACCGGTAATGTCAGGTAACGTTCGCCGAGATCTTCCTACACAGCCACTAGTTCATCCTCAGGAGAGATCCGTGAGGCTGGCGCTGTTTGTATCATCATCTTACAGATGAGACAATGGAGGCACAGAGAGGTTAAGCAGCCAGCCGAAAGCCACACAGCCGTCTGGCTTCAATCACTGGGTAAGAGCCACCTCACGCTCAGTCCCCCTTCTCCCCTGCAAGCCCCTCTCCTGGCCACAAACCAGCCCTAACTACCAGTCCCGCCTGGGCCCTGGGCTCCAGGCCCTGCTCGCCCACCATACTCCTCAAAGCCCCAAGTGGACTCAAATGCCACCTCTTCCCTGAAGCCCACCCTGCCTCCCCACGCCCGTCCGGCAAGGCAGCTTCAGGTCCCATGACCATACACGTCATCACAGGTCCATTGTTCCCAGGTGGCCGTCTCACCCACAGGGGTGAGCGCCCTGGGGGCAGGCGCCCCGTCTCCCCCCTTGTCACCCCAGCAGTATTGCGTGCTGTTGTCTATTGGTTTGTTGTGATTTCCAATCCGCTTGTTTACGACTTGAGTGAAGTTGTTTTGATCTAAAGGTGAATCTGTTTACGTGGAGGAAGCTGTGCCAGGGTGACGTCATCGACATGTCCTTGTCGATACACACTCAGCTGGCGGTGGGCTCCACTGGGGCTTCTCGATAAGGACAATGACGCAATGGACGTTGAGGCTTTAAATACCAAGGGTGTGTGAGGACTGGGCAAGGCGACTCCTGGCTGAGCTCCTGCCATGGACAGGCCACTCCTGGTCGGCAGTGCTGTAAGAGCCCACGACAGTCTCAGGAAGAGAGGGGACAGCTGTTCCTGCCCTGGCGAGGCGCCTCCTCGTAGGCAGTGGTACAGCCACGGAAGGGCCCCTGGAGTGACGACCTTCAGAGCAGCCCACCTGGCCCGCCGTCACCAGTGCTGTCACCTGCTAGCTACGTGCCCCGACGGCAAGAGACCTGAGCCAGCAACCAACACCCGGCTTTTAGCTGGACGGAATGACTACGGAGAGTCAGCTCGCAGAAAGGTACACCTCAACTACGTTTGGACTTGACACCCTTCACTTTCCCTTTGCCTGGAACGATAATGTAATTGGTTTGGAGTACGTTATTTCTTTATTGACTTATTAAGAGACATTATCCCATATGGTACCGGCTTGTGAACTATGATTATTAATATTATAATTCCCACAGCGAACCTGTGTTAGATAAACTACTGGCAAAGACAGTCTCGGTCTCTAAGCATAACTTGCCCTAAACAAAACACGTCTGACTCTGTCCTGGATCCCCCCTGGATTCATCAGAGCTCCCAGCAGAAGTAGCCTCGTGTGCTACTACCCGGAGCCTCACATGGACTCAGGGACCCCAGGGGTGCTGGCCAGGCGGGACTCAGACACCTCCGGAGGCTGCTGGGGTCAGGATGATGCCCCCTCCCCCAGAGCTGGGTCACAGCCCACGCATTCATCCTGGACCTTTCTGGTCTTGAGGCTCCTGCTTCCCTGAGGCAGGAAGATTAGGCTCAGAGACACCTCTGGCACTCTGGGGCCACTTGCCTGGTTTGATGAAAGGCCCGGAATGGGGAAGGACCCACCTGAAGTTACACAGTGGGGACAGTGGGGACAGTGATGGGACCAGCCCAGCGTCTTCCTCAGGCCGAGGCCCCCAGGCCTGGGCTCTGCAGCCAACTGCCTGGCCTCCTCATGCCTGGTCCAGCCACAGCCCTCGAACAACTGACCGGCTTTTTGTTACAGGGGTGGAGCCCTCGGAACCCAGCGTTTTTCAGGGGTTCTGGGGCCCCCTGCCCTGCATTTCAATTAAGGGCAGGAACCCCATCCGGACTCTGCTGCTCTGAGGCCCAGAGTTCATAACCCTGTTCTCCCGCTAGAGGGCGCGCACGGACAGCATGGCTTCACGAGCCCAGTGCTGGGGAAACTGGGGCAGATGGGGGGAAAAGGGAGGTGCCCGAGGTGCCCGGCTACGTCGGAAACCTCCCAGATCCAAACTCAGATTTCGTTAGAGGTGTCCGTGCAAGTTCTGGTTTGGTATGTGCTGGAGGGAGGGGAGGGGAATTCTGCATTTCAACCGATTGTCTTCTGCTGGGCTCCATTCCCAAAATGTTCTAGTGACATCAGACCTGTTTTTCAAGGGCCAGGTCACAGGCCTCCTCCTCCTCCAGGAAGCCGTTCCTCCCTCCCCTCCAAGTGGATGGACTGACCACACGTACATGCAGCCTGCCCCTCTGCTTGCGCGCCGCCCTTACTGGCTCACAGGGATTGTGGCACATGCCCCTCGGCGCTCCGCAGCCCCCAGCACAGGGCCATGCCCAGAACAGGTGCTAACATCCTAGGACAAGCAGGGAGAGTTCAGGGCAGAAACCTCCTGGCCCTGACCGTGCTGTGTGACGCTGGGCAGGCCGCTAACCCTCTCTGGGCCTCAGTTTCCTCATTTATAGTGAAGAATCAGCCCAACCTGATGGCATCTGCGTCCCCATTTAACTCTGACATCAAGGGGACCATTCACCAAACTCTACGGAGGGTTCTGCCTTAATCTGTCACCACGGGGGCTGGGGGAGGGAGCTCCCCAGAAAACGCTGGGTCCGAATGGAACCAGACACTTGATCGCCAAACATGTTTCCAGCCTGTTTCACCCATCCCTGTTCCCATGATCCTCCAGACACAATCACCTGAAACAGCACAGTCCTCACACCAACCTTTGAGGTGTGATCATGCCCCATTTTCCTGAGGAGGAACCCGATGCAGAGAGAGGTTAAGCTCCCCGCCCAAGGACACACAGCAGCAAGGTACCACGAACACCTCAATCCCCGGAGCTGGCACACACAGGAAGCCCAAGATGGGTGTGCTGGCCCAGCAGGCTCGGTCACCCCACCGGTCTCTTTGTGGGCAGCTACATCAGGCCAGGCCCCGGACCAGGTGCTGGGGTTCGGGGTGGACAAAAAAGATGCGGAAATTGCCCCCATGGTGTTCCTGGGGTCACAGGGCAGAGACCTTCAATGAGCAAGACCGTTAACGAATCAGTGCTGGGAAGGAAAGCTGGGGTCCCGGGCACCTGTGAAGGGGGCCGGCTGAGACTGGTGGCGGGGGACTGGCCTCCAGCTGCAAGAGCCTCTGGGATCCATGTGGCTGTGACCACACAGCAGATCCCAGCAGCCTGTCCTCACGGGCACAGAGCCACCAGGGGTGAAGTGTGCCTGGCGCCAGCTCTCTGCTAACCAGGTCGGTACAAAGCCTCAAGCACACCCCGCCATCAGGGAACCCCATTATAAGCATTCCTCAGAATTAAGTCTCTGTGGCTGAGGCAGTAATTAAACGCTGCGATAAATCTGTAGGTGTTAATTGATTCCAAGGCTGGGGCGGGGGAGGTGTCTCCGACACCCCCGGGCTGCAGAGCCTTTGAGGTTTTTATTTGAGCTTTGCCGAGAAAAATGCAGAGAACAGGACCCCCAGGAAAGAGCCGCGGCCCGGCCCGTCTGCCTGAAGGTCTGAGCAGGCGGTGCCCAGCACAGAGGTGTGGGGTACGCCATCCAGGGCCAGGCCAGCGCAGGCAGCTGTGAAGAGAGGACCACGGGCCTGGGTCCCTTCGTTGGCAGATGCTCACCAGGGCAGCCTCCAGGGTTGTTTGCAGGGAGGTGTGAGCGGCGGCCTGCTTCGGGCCCCCTGGGGTGGGCGCAGGGCACCGTGCCGGCCGGAAGAAGAGAGGCCGACGCCCTCCCTGGGACCAGACACAGCCTGGGGAGGAGTTTGTTTAAACACCAGGGAAGTAAACTGTTTAGAAGCTAACAGTTTGGCCAAATGGTTTCCTCTGGGGTTGTTTAAACAAATAGCCTGCCCCACAGAGCTGCCAGAGAAAGTGAAACCTTCCCTCCTGGCTGGGCAGAGGTCCCTGGAGCCTCCTCTGGGCAGGCTCCTGACCTCTGCCCCTCCCCCTGCACGCAGGCAGGAAAGAGGGGGGCATCCGTGCCTCGGAGCCAAGCGCAGGGCACGGGGCACAGGCCAGGCCAGGGCACTGCCTTCCTGGCAGTATGTTTGCCTCAAAACAGAAAAGCAGGCTGGACAGAGGGCCCAATGCCACGGACACGTCCAGCTCAACGGCCTCCCTCTCTGCCAACATCCATTCAGACCAAGCCACCGTCCGCTCTGGGGCACCGTCCCTGTGCCAGGCCCGGGATCGCGCAAACGAGGGGACACAGAGAAGGGCTGCTGTAACATCCGCACAGACCGGGTGGCTCGGATCAGCAGAGACTGATTCTCTCACAGTCCTGGAGGCCAGAAGTCAAAAACCAAGGTGCTGGCAGGGCCACGCTCTCGTGGAAGGTTCTGGAGAGAATCCTGCCTCGCCTCTTCCAGCTTCTGATGGTTGCCAGCAGTCCTTGATGTTCCCTGGTTTGTGGCCGGATCCCTCTAATCTCTGCCTCCATCTTTACGTGACCTCCTCCCCTGTGTGTCTGTGTCTAAATCTCCCTCTTATAAGATGACCAGTCACTGGGTTTAGGGCCCATCCCAATCCAGCATGACCTCATCTTAACTTGGTTACAACTGCAAAGACCCTACTTCCAAGTTAGGTCACATCCACAGGCGCCGGGGTGGGGATTTCACTGTGTGTATTCGTCGGGGGACACACACACACGATTCAGCTCCCGATGAGTGGGGAACAGAGGGTAAGGGGACAGTCTCCATAGAAGGATGGGTTCAAAGGCAGGAACTCCAGACAGAAGGGTTGGCATGGGCAGCAGCGTGGAGGCCGGAGGGCGCAGGGGCCGCTCTGCAGCCCTGTGGGCAGGAGTGGGGCTGACCATCGGCCGCCCCCTCCCTGTGGCGTCTGGTCTGAGCTCGGAGGCTGGGTGCCTCCCCGAGGGTTTGAGTGGCCCTGCAGGCCACGACTCCTCCCTGAACACCTTCTGCCCGCAGGACGCCGGGGCAGCTCTGAGCCCACCCCTGTCTGCAAGGAAGCCTCGTGCAAATGGCAGCTCGCGCTTGTAGCAGGAGCCCAACCGCAAGACACACAGAGAGCCACCTGGAACAGAGGCCGGCAGGAAACCCAGGTGAACACCCGCAGTGTCATCTCTGGACCATTCCAGCCGGCCTTCCAGTCTCTAGCAGGGGTCTGTCTGCTTTCTGTCAAGGGCCAGGGGGCAGGCGCTCCAGGCTCTGCAAGGCCACGGCCACCTCTCTCAATCCCTCGGCTCCACCGCTGCAGCTTGAAAGCTGCCACGGACGACGGGTCAGCAAAAGGTGTGCAAAGAAAATGTCCTCCGTGGACACTGAAATCTGAAGGTCCTCTCATTTTCCCAGGTCACAAAACACTCTTCTCGTGATGTTCTTTCAACCACGTGAAAATGTAAATACGAAACTTAGCCCACAGCTGCCCCCAAACAGGCAGCAAGCAATCTGGCCCATGGGTGGCAGTTTGTTAACCCTTGCATGGGAAATATGTGTGACTTTTACAATATTAGAAGTAAATTCTAATACTAAGGGAAACTGCGTCAGGAGGGAGAGCAGGTATAGAGGGGCCCACAGAGCTCTCCACTCCACTGTCCTGTAAACCTAAAACTGCTCTAAAAAACAAAGTCTGTTAAGTATTTTAAAGAAAGGTGAAAGGCATATAAATCAATAAGAAAACTACCCAGACCCCAACAATGAACAGGCAAAGACCACAAACACAAATTAACTGAAGAAAAAAACCACAACCAATAAACACGAAAAATGGGTAACTTCTCGGTTAGCTTGCAAGCAGACGCAGGAGGCCAGTGGCTACCAGCTCGGTCGCAAGATGGGTTAACGCTCCGTGGGGGCGGGCAGCACGTCCCCCCACCTCCCAGGGGACTGTCCCGGCACACGTTTCCTGGATGGCAATGTGGTTCAGGGACCCTCTGACCCGGCGACTTCCCCTCGGAGAAGCCAGCCCAAAGCAGCAGCTAGAAATGCACATGGATTCCTGGTCACAGGGGGTCACTGAGGCTTGGTGAAAACAGCGAAACCCACACCCGAGGCAAAGAACCTGTAAAGGATCTAAAGATCCCACAAAAGGAAAGCATTCCACAAATGAAGGGGCTGGGGTCCAGGTCAGTCGTTACACACGCCCCAAACAGCACACCCTGGAGAAGGGCAGAGGCAGGAAAAGCCCGTGACATGATAAGCAGGAAAGTCAGCCGATACGCTGCTCGTAAAATACAAACAAATCACGCCAAAAGAGCCGTGACTGTGTGCATGGAGAAAGCACAGGAAACACCTCAAAACGTTAACAGCGGCTACCTCTGGGTGGCAAAATTATGGGTGTTTCTTATTTTCTCCAGTATTTTGGGGGATGTTTTCCTTCCTACAGTGAACACAAATGTTACTTTGTAACAAGAAAAAAACCAAGGCTTTAAAAGAGGGGTGCATGCATTCATCCTTAGACGATCACACGGTCTAGGTGGGGAGGTGGGTCTTTCTCACTAGGCCGCCTGCGGGGGCGGGGGGGGGGGAAGCGCCCTAGCCCTGCACTAAATTGCCACAGGCCGGGGTTGGGGGGGCGGGGTGGGGGGGCGATACATTCGACCTCCAGGTTCTGAGCTGTTTGAGGGGGTAGAACAACAGGAGAAGGAAAGGATGGGACAGAAGCACCCACAGCCCCCCCAGACAGCCCAGGAGGGCACTGCTGGCGGTCACCCAGTGTGGGAACCTACCTGAAAGGGCCTCACGGTTAAGCCCCTCCAAGCCCCAACGTGGGGAAAGGGATTTTTCACGAAAGGGCAAAAAAAACAGCGCATCCCAGGCAATAGACTGACCAAATTAACGCAGATGAAAGAGGCAGGGCCCTTGACCTCCCCGCCCTCTAACCCAGCGGGCAGGGTGGACATCACCTCCATCCCCCGCTGGACCAACTGCAGGTCCAAGGTCACGGCCCCCCCGCGGGAAGGACTAGCCCCCCCACACGGAGGCTCATGCCCCAAGGTTCCCCCAGGGCCACACCAACCCCAGAAGGCTCCTCCTGCCGACTCCTTTTCCTGCTGGAGCCGGAAGCAGAGAACAGCCCCTCCGCCTCCCTGACACATCCTCAGGCCTGGTCCCGGCTCTGGGGTCTCCTTAGTCCAGGGGAGGCACAGTCGACCTTGACCACGGCCCGGGCCCGGTGCCACACGGACAGAGCCAGGCCCAGCGTAGGCCGTCCTCCACGCTGCAGCGTCGAAGGCCGTAAACAGCTTCACAGCCAGCAGGCGGCTGGCTTATTTTTGTATTTTAGCAATTGATTTTCTCCACTGCCCCCTTGGGGTAAGTGGTTGGACAAACGCTGACACCACAAGCTGGCACCGAGCGGCCGCAGGGCCACAAGGCGCAGAGGAAGTGGCCTGGCCAGGCACCGGCTCCGCTGGAAACCCGAGGCCCAAGCAGCTGTCCCCCCGCACGGCCCACCCCCGGCCTCCAGGCCAGCACTCGGGGAGGCTGCAGCCCCTGGGAACCACCAGCCAGGCAGGCACCCCAGCCCGGAGCTGGGGCTGCGTACACGGCATCACCCCATGCCCTGCGTCCAGGGGCGGCCGGACAGCAGCCAGGTCAGCGCCAGCCCCGTGACCCCAGAGGCCAGCCCCACTGCCTCAATGAGCGACCCTGAGCAAGTAAGCCGGCCTGTCTCTCACAGGGAGGACTCGGGTGTGGATAAGGCCCCCAGCGAGGCTGGGAGGTCCCACGACAAAGCGGGTAAGCCCGGGAGCTCGAGGCCACCGCCCCAGAGCACGTCCCCTACCAGCGGCACCGAACACACACCCAGGTACCCATGGCGGGTGGGGAGAGAGAGAGAGAAAGAGACACGTTTGAACGAAGTGTGGTCGGCTGGGCAAATTGGAAGTGGGCAGCCCGGTCCCCTGAAAGGCAGGAGTGCGGGCTGAGGGCTGTCAGACAGCTGGTGACTTGCATGAGGCAGTCTGTGTCCCACCTCTTCAGGCAGGTGGCTCAGTTCTTTAAAAAGCCCACACAGGGGGCCCTGCTGGTCCACACGAAGGGTGGAGCAGAGGTGTCCCACAGACGACCTTGTCGCACCACATGAGGACACCCCCGGGGCCCAGGCGGTGCAGGGCAGGGGCTGGGGCAGACCCTGAGTCAGGCTGCCCGGGTTCAGGTCCCATCTCTGTCCCGTCTTCCATGGCCTTGAGCGAGCTCTGCCTGTCCTTGGCTATGAAGCAGGCTAGCCACAGACCCTCCCTCACACAGCGCCACCCTCCCCACCCCCAGCCCCCAGGAGGCACCAATGAGCACAGAAACGTTATTACTGGGCTTGCCCACCCTGCCCAGCAGTGGGGGCCAGAATCACAGAGCGGGCTGCGTCACATGAAAACGCCGCCTCTCTAGCTCAAAGGTGGTCAAGCATCAGTGGTTTACACGGTTGAACCCAACTCAAGTGCCCTGCACTTGACAGTTCATAAGGCACTTTCAGAGACATGATCTTGTCCGATAACTCCCAGGTCGACGAGGCACGAAAATCCCGCATTTCATTGGGGTCACAGCCACATGCTGCGGGATCCGGGACAGACTCGGATGTCGCGACTCCCACCCCAGCCTGTCCCTGGGGACGGCCGGGAAGGGACATGGCGGGGCCCCTACTGGCACAGTCGCCAGAGTCGTTCCTGGTCCCAGGACGACCAAAGAACCTCAGCTCTTGCACAGCAAAAGCTCTTGAAGGCAGCTAACTGACTTCTCAGCACTCTTCCTGGGCCTGGCGAGGCCCACGGGAAGCCAGCATCCCTCCCTCCTTGTGGTGGTGGGAACAGAGCCTGATACACCTCCGGGGGGGTGGGGGTGCTGGCAGTGTCTGAACGGAGGCCTGAAGGAGCCAAAGGGAAGGTGCTGCAGGCCGTGGGTACAGCACAGGCAAAGGCAGAAAGACAGGTGCTCAGAAGGTGGTCTGGAGACAAGCCAGAGGGTGAAAAAGCGCCTCCTGTTCTCCCTCTAATGACAAGCCAGCAGCCCCATGGGTCAGCCCAGCACACCCAGGGCCTCTGGTCACCACCCCCAGGGCACATGGAATCGGAGAGTCGTCCCAGGCACAAGGGCACAGTCAGTGGTACCCAGGCAGGGAATCTGCAGCTGTCACCAAAGCCAGAGAGGGCACGAGGGGCACATGGCCAGGAAGGGCAGCCTGGGAGCTGGGGGGTCTACCAGGGCCTGGACCCTGAGAGCCCAGAACTTGTCTCCAAAGCTGAGGGGAGCCGTCTCAGCTCCGGGGTCAGTCTAGGGCCAGGTCGGAGCTGGGCTCAGCTGCAGAAGCAAGGGGGCACATCGGACAGGCTAGGAGGGACGGGGCTAGTAGGGGAGGGGGGTGACCGCAGTCTAACTCTGCGGCCAGTGGACACGGGCATCTGCACAGCTGACCACACCCGGGAGGCGCCGTCTGCCTTGGGCCCCAGCCCCACGATGACACTTTTCTCTTTCTAAGAATATGACATGCTCCCCTCTCCTCTTTTATTAGGTTTAAAAGTTAGTCTTCAGACTCAGACACAAAAGAACACATGCTGTGTGGCTCCATTTCTATGACGTTCCGGAACAGGCAAAACTAATCCGCGGTGATAGAAGTCAGGACAGCGGCTGCCTCTATGGGGGGGTTACGGGGCGGGGGGAGCTGCCAAGAGCACCAGGGAATTTTCTGGGTGGAGGAAATGTTCTGTCTCTGTCGTGGGGTGGTGGTTATGCTGCTGTATACAACTGTCAAAGCTCATCAGAATGTACACTTAGAATCTGTGCGCTTTATTGTCTGCAAGTTATACCTCAATTTCTTAAAAAAAAAAAAAAGTTAGTGCTTGGGCTTGTTACACAATTTCCTGGGACTGTGCAATCTGATTTTCTTGCTATTAAAAATTCACGGTCCATGGCTGAGAACAGCAGCTGCCTTCTGTTTGCAGAGTCGACGCCAATCACAGCCCGGGCGGCGGCGGCCTCAGCCACAAGGGCCTCTTTTCTTTTCCCTTCGACCTACTTCCCTGATAAGTGACAAGACAGCCAGACTGGGAACAAACGCACCCCTTATTCCTCGGCCCTGAGCCTCGGCTAATCCTCCCGGACAGACGGATGGATGTGAGGGGCCCAGCTGTCAGTCTGCCCGTCAGACCCGACAGTGGATGCCTCTGTTCCTCCTGCTGCCTCTGCCGGCCACATCCCCGCCATCTTTTTGTTTCCCGTCCCCGAGAACATCTGTTAAAACTCCTTCTTGGCAAGGTGCAGCAGGCAGACTGTAAATCACCAAGCCCCCCAACTCCCGCCCTGCCCCGATGGCAGCCTCATCTGGAAAGGCCGGGGCGGGGGGAGAGAATGACGCCCCGGCACAGCCTGGCCACCCCCAGGCGGTGAAGTCACTCGCCCAGGTAGCTCAGGCCCGGAGGAGGGGGGTGCACAGCCCAGAAGCCTCCGGGCATGAGGAATGCACAGGGACAAAAGTCAAAACAGCAGGGCAGGTCCCAAAGAGGTCCAGCCCCTGAGGGCAGCAGGAGGATCCCTCGGACGTGGTGGCAACTCCCAAAGAAGGCCCCGCTGTTGCTGTTTTTAGCCCATTCCACATAATTGGAAAAACATGGGGAAAACCAAAGCCAGCTGGGCACCTCCGTCTGTGCAGCTGCGAGGGAGGGTGCGGGGAGGCCGGTGCTTCAGGGTGGAGGGAACACGGGCTCACGGCCTGGCCCGGGACGGGCTCCTGGCCCGCTCGCCTGGGGGA
Source organism: Kogia breviceps (assembly GCF_026419965.1). NCBI lineage: Eukaryota > Metazoa > Chordata > Mammalia > Artiodactyla > Physeteridae > Kogia > Kogia breviceps. The sequence continues at coordinate 17,907,476 of NC_081316.1, read as the reverse complement.
CAAGAGTCACTCGGCCCCCCAGGTCTCACCCAGCCCCCAGCAGAGCCAGAGCTGAGGAGGGGCCATTTGCTGTGACATCCTTCCCAGTCTCAGAACCTACAGGACCCTCCCTGGGGACCTGAGACACGGCACCCCAGAGCCAGTGGGTGTTAGCCAACCCGCAGGGCCGTGGGACATAAGACGCCCCTCGGGCCAAAGGCAGGGAGTCCCGAGTCTCCCATCCTGAGTGTCCCGCCCCCCCCCCCACCCCGGAGCAGGGGGAGGTCCTCTGATCTCCCCACATCACAGGCGAGGAAACTGCAGCTCGGAGGGCTGACGGACTCCCTGATCTACCGGCGCCCAGCAGTGAGCGATTCCACCCCCACTGCATCCTCTGCTTCTCGGGGGACCCTACACATCCCTGGGATGTCGCAGGCCCCCATTCGCTGGGGTCCGAGCATCACCCCATCTCAGTCCCCTCCTTGGGGAAGGCAATGACCCCTACACGGGGCTGGCTCTCATTTGCTCAAAATCAGGAAAAGATGGGATTCACACATGTCACAGAAACTTCTTCATATTCAGCTCCCCGAAGCATAAAAGGTCAGACTCCTGGGATGAGAGCCCCAGGAATCCGCAAGTCACGCCCTGGCTTCAAATCTTGAGATGCTTCCGGCTGTGCGGGTGGCTCCCGACCCACTGCCCAGCAGCTGCCTGGGGCTCGTGTCCAGCGCAGAGGCAGCTCTCCACCTCCCGTGCCCTATCCCTTGTCATGGAGACTCTGATTTGCTGGGGCCGGGGAACCTGGATGTGACATAATGGGCCGAGCAATTCCAACACAGCCAGGCCCCTGCCCCCCTAACCCAGAAGCCCTCCAGCCCAACGCTGGCCTTCATCCCACAGAAAGGAGAGCCACATGTCTGGCGCCCTCACCGGCTGTGTGAGGAGGGCTCCCCAAACCCCACGCCCCCTCCCAGCTCCTCTCGGCACCAGCTGGCCTCCACGTCCCCTTCTGGTTCCAAATGGGTTCCAAATGTCCAGGGAAGAATTGCTCTCCTGCCATCTTGCCTGCCTGGCCCCTAGTTCAAGTTCAAATTCAAGCACAGCTCATGTTTGTTGGGCATCCAGGCCTTGCTCTCAACAACCCCATGAATCGGATACTACGATCATCCTTTTTTTACATCTGAGGAGACAGAAGCACAGACAGGCTGAGTCAATTTCCCGAGATCACACAGCCGGGACGTGAGTTAAGGTATCATAAAAGGAAGACTGGACATAGAAAGCCACCACGTGACTGAAAATCACTCTAAATTCTGGGTTTGCCTGAGACGGAATTTCCTCACCCCCCAAAAAAATCTTTGGCAGGCTCTCAACTGCAGACCAAAGCCATGTTACATCTGGTGAATGTTGCATCCGACACATCCCATTCTGGATGGAGGTCACACCTGCACAGGCTCTGTCCATTTCTGTCTTTCCCGAAGGCCTTTCCTCTAGCCCAGGGCCAGGTTCCTGAGCCCTCACTGTGTGGCCTCGGCTCTTCACCCCCCCGGCACACTGGACCTCACCAATTCCAAAGCCAAGAAGAGATCCCCAAGCGATCCCAGGGCCTCCTCGGCCAGCCCCGGAATTCCATCCTCCCACCGGACACACCGGGCCTCAGAAGACCCTGGCGGCCCTCCATGGGCGCTGCTCCCTTCCGGCCGGCGAGGGGCCTGCACCAGGCCCTCAGAGCTCTGCTGGTGACATTCAATAGGATTTAGTGTCTCGTTTTCTTCCTATTACCCACGTGTTACCAGCCACTGTCTCCAGGCAGTGTTCACATCTGATACCCTGCACGTCGTCAGCACTCAAAACCCACATTCCACATGTAATTTATGTCCACCGGGATGCAAAACTACATCGCCGAAGGACACTGTCAGCTCGGAAGGCTGCCTGAGAAAAGGAAAGCAGCTACCGTGCTCAGGTGATAGGATTGGGCCTTTTAATCAAACACTGTCCTTTCACATGATATTTTGTGGCAAGGAATAGAAACTGAAGGGTGAGAGATCCGTCTCCTAAAGCCCCAGCCTGCCATGGAGCCGTCATTTTTTGTGACATCTGAGGCCCAAGGCCTCATTAGGTCCTCGCTCACAGAACCGTCCCTGACTCGTTCTGTCGCCCAAACAGACAGAAAGGTCCTCGGGGTCAGGACCCCTTTCTCACTCATGCCCAGCTGAAGAATACAGAGAGATGTTGGAGAAGCACCTCGAATTTCCAGAAAGCCATCTTGGGGGCAAACCCTTGAAATGCTCTGAGAAGCTTCTGGGTTTCTTCTCGACTTCAACGAAAACATTTAGAAAACTGTTTACCCTTTCCCACCCCAGCTGCCCCGGACCCCTTCACCTTCAAACAGGTCCAGGGCAGGAGGTACAGAAGCCGCCATTGACCCCTGGAACTAAGCAGTGCATTAGTGGGAAGCGAGTGGGGTGGGAACCAGTCTTCTAAAAACCAGGACCCCAGCAGTCACATTCTCATGCAAAGCAAGACTCCTGTCCCATGGCTTCTGTCCCTGTGAGCTCTTCCCTCCTTCTGACCTAACACCCTAGACAGGGCATCTGGAGCAAAAGCAGGAGGGTGCAGGCTCAGTGCAAAGACAGCACCCCCCCTGCCTCTGTGCAGACCCCCATCCAAGCAGGGGCGCCTCGGAATGACAACAAAAATGGTTTTCTTCCACGCGCTTGGCCTTCTCCAACTGGGTTATTTGTAGAAGTGTCCTTCACAGCTCGGGGGGGGTGACAAGACAGTTCTGGTAAGACCAGGGAAGGCGGCCCCAGAGCTGAATCCCGGGGAATCTGCAGGCTGGCCGTCCTCCTGAAGGAGGCTGGGAACCAGCTTCCAACAGGAAGGACAGGCTTTGCTGCTAATCCCCCAGTTTCCACACACACCCCCGTCGTAGGTGTCGGTATCAGCAGCCACTGCAGAGCTTCCGGCCCCTCCTCTAGGAAGCCCTCCGCCCCAGGCCTCCTCGCCCCGCAGTTAATGCCTGCAGAGGGGACAAAATCCTCTCAAAGGGCTCAACCCCGGGCAGTGGTCCCCAGAGCTCAGAGGCTCCAGCTGCTGGGATGCTGGGAACCCGAAAGAGCCTACTACAGCCTCGGCTTCTTCTGGTTGGAAAAGAAATGGGGCCTCCCCCAGGAGTGGCAGGACCCCTGGACAATAGAGGTAAACCTAGCCCCTTGGGCCTGATGAGCTGCCAGTGGTGTGAATGGTGGGCGTGGCTGCCGTATACTGTGTACCCACTACTTACAGGGCACCTCGTAGGCACTTTCAACTCCTGTTAATGCACTGGGTCCTCCACGGCCTCCCTGGCAGGGGGTGGTCTGTGACTCCCACTCTCATCTCACAGATAAGGAAGGGAGGCACCAGGCACCATCCATGCCAGACGACCAATAGCTCTCTGTACCCCAAGGTCGCCTGGGCAAGTCGCTTCTGGAACTCCAGGCTTCTCCAGCTGTGCAACTTCACTGGACCAGGACACTGGGCTTCTATGAGGGTTCACACCTCATTTTTGCCCACACCCCACTCCTGGGCCCCTTAACAGCAGCGGTTGCACAAGGTCCCCCGTCGGGGCAGAGGCACCACTGCACGATCCACCTTTCTGGGGGGTTGTGTCCATCCCTATTCCTTCCCCAAATGTCCACATGCAGCCTGGCTCCAGACACCCGGAGTGGGCAGAGATGGCAACCATGCCTGCATCCCCCTCCCTCTCCCAGAGAAGACATCACCGATCGATCCAACACAGGGCTTGGGCAGACAGCACCCATCGATGGCAGCAACAGACACCAGATCCAGATCCTTCTAGCTCCAGGGCCAGGCCCCAAGCCAGCACTCTCATGGCAGCAGGACTCGGAAATTGCAAAAACACAAATAGGGGCTTCCCTGGTGGCGCAGTGGTTGGGAATCCACCTGCCGATGCAGGGGACACGGGTTCGTGCCCCAGTCCGGGAGGATCCCATATGCCGCAGAGCGGCTGGGCCCGTGAGCCATGGCCGCTGAGCCTGCGCGTCCGGAGCCTGTGCTACGTAATGGGAGAGGCCACAACAGTGAGAGGCCCGCGTACCGCAAAAAAAAAAAAAAAAAAAAAAAACCACAAATAGAACAGAAATGTCCGACAATGGAAACATGGTTCAAAGGTATGCCTGATTGATAAAACATTCTTCAGGTACTAAAACGCAGGTTTTTGAAGCAGACATACCTCTTGTCATCGCAAATGCTCCTGCAATAATGTCAAGTGAAATGTATAGATACATGTGGACAAAACAGCAGAGTTAGATACAAGGAAATATTTAGACTATCTCCAGATTTCCCTTAGTTTCTCCAATACACAAAGCAGAACTGGCTCCATAATATGCAAGAACCACTCCAAAATGAAAATGCAGAGCCTCTTGCTCGGAAATTATTAAGCATTTCAAGTCAACAACAGAGCACGAAACCAAGCACGGGGCCCTTCTGAACCCAAGGCCCCGTGTGACTCTGCACAGATCAAACACCTGTGAGGTCAGTCCTGATACCAACTGGTTCCTGCCTCAGAGCAGCCCACAGCCTCTTCCTTCTCACTGTTCCTTCTCCCTCCTAATCCTCTAAGCCTCAACTTAAATGGTGCCTCCTGGGAAGGACCTTCTCTGGCCGTCCCTCTCAGGTAGCCAGTCCCCCCTGCTGGGCTGTGCTGGGCCCTGGATGTCCCCAGGGACAGGCTGTATCCTGGATGCATATCATTTCTGGGAGAGCACATGCTGAATCCCACACCTGGCAGTAAAGGCCCCCAGGCAGTGCCATGGAGAAGGGCGACACTTCTTTAAAAATAGCACGAGTCTTTGAAGCAGCAAGTGCCCAAAAACCAAAGGGGAGAATAAAGAGGTGGGAAAATACCTATAGCAAAGAAAATCACTTGCATGGGGGGCAGGAGATCAACTGAACTTGGTGCATCCAAAGAAAACTCCCATTAAGGATGTGTTCACAACCTAAGTTTCCACAGCATGCTGAGGTACGGGGGTAGGGGGTAGGGTTATTACAGCACAAAGATTCCATGTGAATGGGATGCAAGGATAAAAATGAATTACAGGGACTTCCCTGGTGGTCCAGTGGTTAAGAATCCGCCTTCCAATGCAGGGGACGCGGGTTCGATCGCTGGTCGGGGAACTAAGATCCCACATGCCGCAGGGCAACTAAGCCCACGCGCTGCAACTACAGAGCCCACGTGCTCTGGAGCCCGCAGGCCTCAACTAAAGTGAAGCCCGCGCGCCACAACGAAAGATCCCACATGCCACAACAAAGATCCCACGTGCCGCAAGTAAGACCCAACAAAGCCAAAAATAAATATTTTTTTAAAAATGAATTATCAATTCCACATCAACGCTTATGAAAAAGCAGAAAAGCAAAGACATGAGCTCCCAGGAGGGCCCGAGGTACTACAGCGGTGGGAGCACTTGGAAGGGGAAGGAGGAGGAGGATGTGTCTACTGGGAACCTCCTGTCTCACACTCTCTAACGCCATCGCTCTTGTTACAATAAACACAGTTTTGGGGCTTCCCTGGTGGCGCAGTGGTTGAGAGTCCGCCTGTCGATGTAGGGGACGCAGGTTCGTGCCCCTGTCCGGGAGGATCCCACATGCCACGGAGCGGCTGGGCCCGTGAGCCATGGCCGCTGAGCCTGTGCGTCCGGAGCCTGTGCTCCGCAACGGGAGAGCCCACAACAGTGAGAGGCCCGCGCACCGCGAAAAAAAAAAAGTGAAGGCAAAATAGGGGCTTCCCTGGTGGCACAGTGGTTGAGAGTCCACCTGCCGATGCAGGGGACGCGGGTTCGTGCCCCGGTCCAGGAGGATCCCACGTGCCGCGGAGCGGCTGGGCCCGTGAGCCGTGGCCGCTGCACCTGCGCGTGCAGAGCCTGTGCTCCGCAACCGGAGAGGCCACAACAGTGAGAGGCCCGCGTACCGCAAAAAAAAAAAAAAAAAAAAAAAAAAAAAACAATAAACACAGTTTTGGTTTAATAGCTAAAGACAGCCAGCTTTTAGGGTGCGATTGCGCATGCCGGCAGTGTACTTGTTACTTGGGGTCTCTGCCCATCTGGCACGACCTCATCTTACAGACGGGAACCTGAGTCCCGAGGTCGTTCACCCATCAGGCAGCAGAGCTCAGATCTGACCTGAATCCCAGCTGCTCGGCTGCCAACGTTCAGAGCCCGGACCTCACGAAGCCCTCCCCAAGGAAAGCAGATCGTGGGGCACCCAGGCTGGTGGCCACCCCTCCCGCCAGCCACTCCCTGGCTCACCTGCCTTGCACGTCTGGCCATTGTCCTGAAGCTGCACGCCGGTGGGGCAGGCGCACGCATAGAAAGGCTCCCTTGGGGACAGCAGACACAGGTGGGAGCAGCCGCCGTTGTTCTCCTCACATTGCGTGTGGTCTGGGGAAACAGGGCAGGTGGGAGAAGGTTCCGGAATGGGCCCTAGACACCCACGCCCACTACTCCCGCTGTGGCCATCCTCCCCGGCCTGCCCCCTCTTGCCGATCTCCTACCACAAGAAACCCCATCTTCTTCAGGGCCCCTCGAAGGACACCTCCTCTGCGGAGGCTGTCCCCAGCCCTCCCTGGCAGGATCCCAGGACCTGCCTGCATGGTAAGGTGAGGCCCTGGGTCAGGGGGGTCCTGGAGCAGAGGCCTGTTTTATCTCTGTGACATGCCTGGACCCCACAGGCTCTGCACAGAAGCTTGGGGGCCACACCGGGCCCCTGGGCCGAGCCCCTGGTAGCTGATGACAATGCTTTTCATTCTCCCAAGCCCTTGCACAACCAACGTGCAAATGAACTGACAAATACTCCTGGCATCTCACTCTGCTCAGGACAGGGCAGAGGGTGGTACCCATGAAAAGTAAAGCATTAAACCCACCTGCTTGTAAGGACCACGATGTTCCCCCCAGAAAACAACTCCAGAGAGCCCCTCCCCTGGAAGCCCGCTCTTAAGTACAAAGTTGGAACCTTCAATAGCACCATGGCCAGAATCCGCCCCCCTCCGTGGTCCCCATGGGAACCAGTGGTGGTCCCTGTAAGAACAGGTGGTGGTCCTCGTGGGAGAGGGTGAGCCCAAGGCCCTGGCCCTGCTTGCTGGCTGCCTGTCACAGGAGCTTTTCACCATCAGGGACCCCTGCCACGACCCCATGGGGACCCCAGGCTGAGAACTTTGACTTGGAGCAGATTTTTCATGAATAAAGATGTAACCTCCACTGGGCCTTGAAAACAGGGCAACCTTCCTCGGGAATCCCTCTGCCACCCCCGAGGACCGCTGGGGCAGGTCCCTGCCTGAAGCAACCCCGACACCAGCTCTGCAGAGGGACCTCTCCCAGCCTGCCCCACCCCCAGCCTGGCCCTGACTTACAGTAAGGCTGCCGCTCTGGGCTGAGCACTTGGATATCCATGGGCGAGTAGAGGGCACTAAGGATCTCCTTCCTCTTGTCTCCAGTCCTCTTGTTACAGGCGTGGATGGAACGGGTCTGCCAGTCTGTCCAGTACAGGGTGTCTCCAGAGAGCGTCAGGGCAAAAGGGTGCGTCAGACTGCCCTCCACGACCTTCTGCCTGCGGGGGGGGGGGGGAGCCGTCAGGGGGTCCCCATCGTGCTCCCCATTTGAAAGCCTTCCATTGTTACTGCTGACCCATCGACATCACACAGGACAACAGGAGCACTGATGGAGAAGGGTGAGACCAGGCCAGGGCATCCCAGGAACCTTCTGCCAGGGTGCGCAGGGCACCTTCCAGACCTAGCCAGCCTCCCGCCACCCGACAGAGACGTGGGGGGCCCAGCATACCCAGCTGCTCCCTGTCTAACCCGTTTCCAGAAGGGGGGCTGTTGCCAAAGTGCCCCACAGAGAAGAAAGAAGGAAGAAAAGTGGCAGTGAGGAAGCCACGCCTGGTGACAACAAGCTGATGAGAAGCACACCTGTCCTGCCCTGATGCTTTAACAACATGACACAAATCGGAACAAAGGTATTGATATTTGCTCATTCCTATGATGTCAATAATTTATATCATCGGGGCTTCCCTGGTGGCGCAGTGGTTGAGAGTCCCGCCTGCCTATGCAAGGGACACGGGTTCGTGCCCCAGTCCGAGAAGATCCCACATGCCGCGGAGCGGCTGCGCCTGTGAGCCATGGCCGCTGAGCCTGCGCGTCCGGAGCCCGTGCTCCGCAACGGGAGAGGCTACAACGGTGAGAGACCCGCGTACCGCAAAAAAAAAAAAAAAGTTAATAATAATAATTTATATTATCAAAGCAAATTAAACTTGTATCAGCGTTTTTAAAAAAAGCTGTTCTCAGCTGTGTATTTATAACACCCAGCAAATGAGAACTTTTTAATGAGATTATGGACGACGGTAATAGAATCGTAATTCACACAGCTGGTAGTATATGCGATTATCTGGTTTAATGACCTGCGCCCCACTATAGGCTTCCTGAGGTGGACGCTGTGGATGGGTGGTCACCACCATGTCCTCACACCCCGGTACAGCACTGAGGAGGGAGTCACTCTCAAAAGGTATCACTGAACAACCAAAAGTCACACACTCGTGCTCTTTCCCAACCTGACCTGACACTGCCTCTTCCCTCTTTTCTTCATGTCACTTTTTAAAAAGATGTATTGACTAAAAAGGATCATAAGAGAATACTATGAACAATTACATACCAACAAATTAGACAACCTAGACGAAATGGATAAATACCTAGAACCACACAATCTTCCAAGACTGAATCGTGAAGAACCAGAAAATCTGAATAGACCGATAATTAGTAATGAAATTGAATCAGGAATCATAAAACTTCCCCAAAACAGAAGTCCAGGTCCAGATGGCTTCATAGGTGAATTCTAACAAACATTTAAAGAAGAGTTAGTACCTATCCTTCTCAAATTATTCCAGAAAATAGAAGAGGAAGAACAGAATAGCTATTACCAAAAAGACAAGAAACGACAAATGCTGGCAGTGATGTGGAGAAAAGGGAACCCTCGTGCACTGTTTGTGGGAATGTAAATTGGTGCAGGCACTATGAGAACAGCGTGGAGGTTCCTTAAAAAACTAAAAATAGGGGGCTTCCCTGGTGGTGCAGTGGTTGAGAGTCTGCCTGCCGATGCAGGGGACATGGGTTCGTGCCCCGGTCCGGGAAGATCCCACATGCCGTGGAGCGGCTGGGCCCGTGAGCCATGGCCGCTGAGCCTGCACGTCCGGAGCCTGTGCTCCTCAACGGGAGAGGCCGCAACGGTGAGAGGCCCACGTACCACAACAAATAAAAAATAAATAAATAAATATTTTTTAAAAAAACAAAAAATAGAACTACCATATTATCCAGAAAGCCCACATCTGGGTATTTTCCCAAAGAAAATGAAAACACAAATTTGAAAAGATATATGTACCCCTGTGTTCACTGCAGCATTATTTACAATAGCCAAGGTATGGAAGTAACCTAAGTGTCTGTCGAGAGATGAACTGAATGGATAAAGAAAAGACGGTGTGTGTGCGTGTGTCTGTGTGTGTACATATATACATATGTATATACACACACACAATGGAATACTACTCAGCCATAACAAAGAATGAAATCTTGTCATTTGTGGCAACATGAATGGACCTGGAGAGTATTATGCTAAGTGTAAAAGGTCAGACAGAAAAAAACAAATACCGTATGATTTCACTTATATGTGAAATCTAAAAAACAAAAGAGAAACAGATTCATAGATACAGAGAACCAACAGGTGTTTGCCAGAGGGGGGCGGGTAGGGGAACAGATGAAACAGATGAAGGAGATCAGAGGTACAAACTTCCAGGTGCAAGATAAATAAGTCATGGGGGACTTCCCTGGTGGCTCAGTGGTTAAGAATCCACCTGCCAATGCAGGGGACACGGGTTTGAGCCCTGGTCTGGGAAGATCCCATATGCGGTGGAGCAACTAAGCCCATGCACCACAACTACTGAGCCTGCGCTCTAGAGACCACGAGCCACAACTACTGAGCCCATGTGCCACAACTACTGAAGCCTGCGTACCTAGAGCCCATGCTCCGCAACAAGAGAAGCCCATGCACCGCAACGAAGAGTAGCCCCCGCTCACCGCAACTAGAGAAAGCCTGCACGCAGCAACGAAAACCCAATGCAGCCAAAAATAAATAAATTTTTTTAAAAAATCACATCTTAAAAAAAAAAAAAGTCATGGGGATGTATGTAATGTACACATAGGAAATATAGCCAATAATACTATAATAACTTTGCTTGGTGATGGATGGTTAACTGTTCTCATTGTGACCATTTCATAATTGAATCACTATGTTTTACACTTGAAACTAATGTAATATTGTATGTTAATTATAACTCAATAAAAAAATATTAAAACCCAGACTCATAGATACAGAGAACAGAACTCAGAGATACAGAGAACCCCTGGTTCCAAGGGGGGGGGTGCGCAAAATGGGTACAGGGGATCAAAAGGTGCCAATTTCCAGTTATAAGATAAGTAAGTCCTGGGGATGTAACATACAGCATGGTGACTAGTTAACAATATTGTATTGTATATTTAAAAGTTGCCAAGAGAGTGGATCTTAAAAGTTCTCATCACAAGGGGAAAAAAATGTAACTATGTATAGTGATGGATTTTAACTAAACTTATTGGGGTCATCATTTTGCAATATACAGGTATAACAAATCACAACAAATCACAATGTCATACACCTAAAATGAACACAATATTATACGCCAATTATATCGCAGTCCAAAACCAAAAACAGGACCTCCCTGGTGGGGCAGTGGTTAAGCATCCGCCTGCCAATGCAGGGGACATGGGTTCGAGCCCTGGCCCGGGAAGATCCCACATGCCACGGAGCAACTAAGCCCGTGCGCCACAACTACTGAGCCTGCACTCTAGAGCCTGCGAGCCACAACTGCTGAGCCCGCCTGCCACAACTACTGAAGCCCACACACCTACAGCCCGTGCTCTGCAACAAGAGAAGTCACCGCAATGAGAAGCCCATGCACCGCAACGAAGAGCAGCCCCCACTCACCACTACTAGAGAAAGCCCGTGCGCAGCAACGAAGACCCAACGCAGCCAAAAATAAATTAATTAAATAAATAAATTTAAAAGCAAAAAAAAAACCCCAAACATACAAAAAACTGTCTTGAGGCGAAATTCACATATCACCAAATTAACCACTGCAAAGTGAATAATTCAGGGCTGCGTAGCACATTCACAATGTGCAACCATCCCCACCAGCTATTTCCCAAACATTTCCATCCCCACAGGAAAACCCTGAACGTACCAAGCAGGTACTGCTCATCTCCCCTCCCCCCGCAGCCCCTGGAAACAGCAGTCTGCACTCTGTCCCTAAGGATTCGCCTGTTCTGGACTTTTCACATCAGTGAAGTCACACGATATGTGGCCTTTGGTGTCCGGCTTCTTTCACTTAGCAGCACGTTTTCAAGGCCCATCCATGGTGTGGCATCCAGCCGTGCTTCATCCCTTGTTATGGCTGAGCGCCACTCCATTGTACAGACGTGCCACATCTTGCTTATCCATCCGTCATTCATCTGTTGGTAGACATTTCAGTTGTTTCTACCTTTTAGCTAGATGCCAAAAGCATCTAGCTGGATGCATTTAGCTGGATGCTCCTGCGACGGATATTCGTGTACAAGTGTATTTATTTCGATACCAATTTTCAATTCTTTGGGGGCATAAACCTAGGAGCAGAATTGCTGGATCCTACGTTAATTCAATGTTCACACCCTGAGGAGCCATGAAACTGCTTTGGATGTAGGGCTCTTTATAGCCTTTTTGATCCCACTTAGAATGAGCATTCTGCACTTTGCTATAAAACAGATGCAGGGCTTCCCTGGTGGCGCAGTGGTTGAGAATCCACCTGCCGATGCAGGGGACACGGGTTCGTGCCCCGATCCGGGAAGATCCCACATGCCGCGCAGCGGCTGGGCCCGTGAGCCATGGCCGCTGAGCCTGCGCGTCCGGAGCCTGTGCTCCGCAATGGGAGAGGCCACAACAGTGAGAGGCCCGCGTACCACACACAAAAAAAATAAAATAAAACAGATGCAGATGCCTGCTAGGGCGGGATGTCAGACATGGTGCGTGCACTGTTATGGATCTCAGCTCTGAAAAGGCCTGCAGGCCTCAGGCCCCCAGGGTTTCAGGTGTGAGACCACTGGCCTGAGTTGAGAAGGATCAGCCAACGCCCAGCTGGGACTGGCCAGGGCCCCGTGGGGAAGGTGGGGGCCCAGAGCCGGGCGGAACTTACCGGAAGGAGCCGTCCAGGTTGGCGCGGTGGATGAAGCTGAGCTTGGCGTCCGCCCAGTAGAGCTTCTGCTCCTCCAGGTCGATGGTCAGCCCGTTGGGCCAGTAAATGTCCGAGTCCACGATAACCTTCCGGGTGCTGCCATCCATCCCTGCCCGTTCGATCCGGGGTATCTCTCCCCAGTCTGTCCAGTACATGTACCTAACAAGGAGGACAGAAGCGCGATGAGAAAAGCTCGCTTTTGTTTTGTTTTTGTTTTCTGTCTGTATGAATGCAAGCGTATGAAACAGAGACAGTGAACTTGCCCTGAAATCTCACCCAATGTTTAGGGCCGAGGGTATCATTACTTCCGATCTGCTTTCTAAGCAGTCAGTAATATATTAATTTTTTCTTTTTTTTGGCCGCATTGCTTGCAGGATCTTATTAGTTCCCCAACCAAGGACTGAACCCAGGCCCTCGGCAGTGAAAACACAGAATCCTAACCCCTGGACCGCCAGGGAATTCCCTGTAATATATTAATTTTTAATCAAAGTTGGATAATCAAATATACTTGTTTCCACTTGTTCTCATTTAGCAACATATTCTAGGTATCCTCTTCTTACTAATCGAAATCTTCCTTGTTCTTTTAATGGCTATATAGTACGGTAAATTATTTAAGTGATTCCACGTTGAACGTTTGCTTTGCTTCTGATTTTTTGCTACTATGAAAACGCCGTAAATGAACTTCTAAAAGGCAATTAAAATATGTAAAATGGAATATTATTCAGTGCTAAGAAGAAATGAGCTATTAAGCCATGAAAAGACACGGAGGAACATTAAATGCATGTTACTGACTGAAAGAAGCCAATGTGAAAAGGCTACACGTTCTATGGTTCCCGCATATGACACTGTTGAAGGTAAAACTATGGAGACAGAAAAAGATCAGGGGCTGCCAGGGACTGGGGAGGGAGGCATTGACGGAGCACAGAGGATTTGCAGGGCAGCAAAAGGATTCTGTAGGATAATACAACCATGGATACATGACATTAAATCTTTGTCAAAAGACAAAGATTAAATGTACATGGGTATACAGGAACTCTCTGTACCTTGCCCTTAATTTTTCTGGGAGCCTAAAACTGCTTTAAAAAAATGAAGTCCGTTAAAAACAACAATGCGTAGGTGAGGTATACACTGAAACATACCATTTATTCCTGGGTGGGTTGTGGGTGATTCAGCTCTGCTTAACCATGTTCTTAGAGTTTCCAGCCAGAAACCACCGCCTCCTTAGAGGCTTCCTTATTTGATGTCCCTTCACATGGGCAGAGATAATATGCAGGCATCTGGGCTGATGGGTTCAAACCCCACCAGCGCCCAAATGTCCACGCAGGGCGCCCTCTCAGCATGGTTCTTCAGTGGAGAGCGGAGGGAACCGCACCAGCCTTGAGGACACGAGTCCCTTGGGTTTCTGGCCCAGTCGGCTGTGGACAAGCCACGGGGCACAAGGGGTGGCAGACCTGTTTCACTTTACTTGGTCCACCGGTGTCTCTCCACAGAGAAGGGGGACAGTGCCTGGATTTCCCTTTGAGGAACCCCACCTCCACTCGAGGTTCATGAAACTCTCCAGGTGGTGTGTCTGCCCCCACAGCCCTTCCTGGAGGGGCACAGATCAGTCCTGAGCAATCAACAAACCCCATTACCCTCAGCCTTAGTGGCTGCTTTAGAGACAGGCAGATGTGAGTCAGCCTGCAAGGGGAGGGCAGGGGGCTCCTGGGAGCCACCTGTGCCATCGTGGGAGGGCCTGCCAGGAAAGAGAGCGCAAGCCCAGATCGGGAGAGGCGGGGCCCCAGGACATAGTGGGAGTGAGAACAGGTCACTTCTCAGACGCCCTAGTTCCCTGGGCCCACAGGCTTGCTTCCCTTTGAGCTGCTTCTGTTACCGATCAAGTCTCCTCCCCGCACTCCCTCTCCACTCCCGCTCTCAGCCTCCGCATCTTCAGAGGTAAAACCTCATCCCTTTCAGCAAAGCCTGAGCCGCCGTCCACCAGGGACCAGCAAAGTCACCAGGGACATGGGGAGAACAGGCCCAGCCTTGCCCTTTGGTGGGGGTCTCTGCCCAGCAGGAGAGAGAAAATGACGCGCACGCAAGCTGCCACTCTCCCCAAGATGGGAGCTCCGAGGGCCACCCCCATTCACAGGGCCACGCGGCCTTCCCAGAGGGATGTCATTTTGGAGCTGGCACTGTTGCCACCTGCTAGACGGGTTACGACAGATGATGATAATGAGCTCCTGGGGGCTTCACGTGTGGCGAGGGGCCAACCACAGCCCGCCACTGTCACCAAGCTCCCCTGCTCTCCAGCCCCCATGGGGACAGAGAACTCGGAACACCTCTCCAACAAGCTCTCCACTCAAGAAGCGACGCAGGGACTATTCCCATTGGACAGGTGAGAAAACCGAGGCTCCGGAAGGCTGCGCTGCCCCGGGTCCCAAGCTCTGGGGGCACAACATGGTTCTCCGGTTGAGGTCAGAGCCTGGCCGCTGTCTGACCCGCCCCCCAGCCTGGCGGGGGGGGTGGTGAACTGCTCCGGGCACCCGAGGCTCCGGGCACCCGAGGGTGGCAGGTGCCATCGGCCAGCTCAGCAAAGGCTCCCACCGGCCTGGGTGCAGGCACCTTTCTCTCCCTGTGCTTTTCCCACCCCCAGCAGCCTGCCAAGAGCCCAGCCCTCCCGCCGGCTGCCCAGAAGGTATCAAGAGAATCAATCTCAGAGCCATCCACTCACATGCTCCCTGAATGCTTCTCGGTGGCCAACGGGAAAGGCCGGAAAATGTGCAGGCTCAGGACCTCCGCGAGGAGCATAATTCAAATTCTTTCCCCCCGGGTTTCATAACAGAGGCCCGGCTGGTTTCCTTAAATGGGGAATTTGCGAGCCACCCTGTTCCCAGAGCCCAGCTGGCGTGGATGTGCTCGTGCAGAGCCTTCAACGCTGCCACAGGCCCAGCCAAGCTCCACGGAGGAAAATCAACTCCTGAAGCAAAGCCCTGCAGCCTGGTCTCGGCGCAGAGGGCAGAGGCTGGCTGCGGTTGTGGTTGTGTGTTATTTTAGGGAAGGGCCATTTTGCATTTTAAAGAGGGGGTTGGGTTTCAGCCCGGCTTTAACTCGAGACCCAGGAGCCACTGCAGCCCCTCGTGGGCTGGGACAGGCCTGGGCCACCCCCCAGCGCTGGGCTGACATCTTCCCGGCCCCAGGTCCTCAGGGCCAGAGAGTCCTCCCTGGAGCCTGCTCTGCCGCCCAAGTGGGCACCTGGTGCTGAGAGTGGAGGTGCCTCCCCAGCCTCGCCGGGACACCTGCCCTTTGCCAGCCGTGCTGCGGAACCTGACCAAGTCCAGGCCCTGGGGTCTGTGGGTCCTCCTGGCTATGGGGCTCTTGGTCACGTGCACCCCTGAGGTGCACGTTCAGACTGAGAACCTTCCTTCCTGATGACGCATCAGGGGCAGCAGCCCCTCATCTGAGGAGGGACCCTAGTTGTGAGGCAGAAAGGCTGCATCACAAGAGGACACACGGAGACAACAGAGGTTCCAAGAGGGCCGGGAGGAGGCCGTGCTGCTCCCTGCAGATGCGAGTCTGTGGCCAGGACAGAGAATGAAGCCCACTGTCCCCGCTCTCAGGACAGTATTCCTGCCCCCAGGGCTCAGCTCAAACTCACGGCAAGGACCACCACCAGGCCAGTGTTTGGCAGGGTGAGGTGCTGCCATGATCCCTATGCACTGGCCTGGAGCCCGCCCCTCCCGGGCAACGGTGTCCAAGGGGACAGAGCGGACACTTCGAACCTCGACCACAGCACAGTCGAAGCTGGGGCCAGAGTCCAGCGTTCTCATCATCATTCGATCTGGTGGGTGGGACGCTTAGCACCGCCACTTTGCTCCACCGCACATCAGACACATCACTGGGGCGGCCGGAGACGTGGGGGAGAGGCCGGGGCCTCAGATATCCCGCCCACGGCATCAACACCAAAGTCCACTCTGCCTCAGGGGCAGGGGCGTGATCCCAGCAGGATCTGGGGGAAGAATTCAGAGGCAAGACCAGAAAAGATTTCAGACATTTAATAAGAAAAGACAGAGCCAGAGACGGACCAACTCCTAGGGGTGCTACAGGCAAAGCCAGCCTGGGGCTGAGCATGAAGACGACTGCTCCCAACCAAGCACCAGGCACCTCCCAACCAAGCATCAAGCACCTCCCAATGGAACTCACAAACACACAAACACTCAGCTTTTAAACCAGCAGCTCCAGAAGGCGCCAGCTATTCCGACATCCAAAGCCAGTCTAGGGCGCTTTCTCAGTCAACACGCCGAGAAGCCACCGTGAGGAGGTTTACTTGGCCACCAAAGCGCCCCCTCAGCCAGGGTGCTCCCCGAGCTACCCACACACCAGCACTGGCAGGACAGGCCTCTGCCTCCCAAACCTCATTCCACCCACCCCAGGGAGCGCTGAGAGGCCCTTCCATCCTGGGCTGCAGGCAGTGCGGCCAGTGTCACCACCCCGCCAGGGCAGGGGAGGGCGCTGCCAGGGGCAACAGCAAGTCGGGGGCATCAGGACCAGAACCCAGAGTCCTATGGTGTTTCTGTTCCAGATGCCCAACAGCCGTTTCTGACACATGAACAGCAGAGAAGCGGGCAGACGCAGCAGTGGGTCAAGCACGGCCGGGAGGCAGGTGCCCGGCTTGACGCAGCCTGGCTAAGAGTGTGTCCTTCCCAGGTGGCAGGGAGAGGGAACAGAGGACCGAGGGGTGACCGAACGAACAGCCACCGCTCGTGGAAGTCTGCAGTGAGCCTGGCCTGGCTGGGCAGCTCGGTCATCTCCCCACAATCTCTCCATCCCAGCCTTCAACTCTGCACGTGTTCTTAGCTTGGCCGCCACTCACAAAACCCCACCTGGAACTCACGGCTGGGCCCTGAGCCTTCGTAGGTCACGTGAGCTCAGCCAGACTGGGAGGCAGGGGGAAGCAGAGGGCTTCCAGAAGACACCGGAGAAACCATCCGCAGCAAGTTCCACTTCCGGACAAGGAGTTTCACTTTTGCCACCCGTTTTCAGCTGACGCAGTCATAAAGGAAGTGAAAGGTGTGAGTTCTACCTGTCAGAGCGCTCGCACCTCCTCGGGGGACACCGTCACACACACACATCTGAGACGTTGAATGATTCGAATCCACGGCCAAGCACGTCAGTTGCCTCAGAGGCAGAGAGTTTAAAAAAACCCACACTATAGCGTATCAAGGGGAAATCGTTCTCAACAACAACAAATTCTGAAAGCGAACTCATTTTAAGACTGCCGCATTTTCTCTAAAAAAGGTACGTGGGCTCAAGTAAGTTCAAGAAGGAAATCACGACCCCTCCCACTCGCACCAGGGAGGAGAGGCACTGGGTTTACCCGTGAGCGGGGTCCAAGGCGATGGCCCGCGGCTGGTCCAGGTCCTGCCAGAAGAGGACCTTCCGGGACGTCCCATTGAGATTGGCCACCTCGATGCGATTGGTCTCCGAGTCCGTCCAGTACAGCTTCTTTCCGACCCAGTCGCAGGCCAGGCCGTCGGGCGACACCAGGCCGGAGATGACCACGTTCTGCACGGCAGCCCCCGTCTGGTTCAGGTAGGTCTGCTTGATGGCCTCCTCGCTCACATCCGTCCAGTACACGGCTCCCTTGGAGAACTGGAAATCCACCGCGGCCGCATCCTCCAGGCCGCTGACCACAATGGTGGACTCCAACTTGACTCCGCCGGCGTCCACCAGCCGTACGTCCCGGCGGTTGGCAAACAGGAGGAGCGGCGAGGCTGTGGGGGTAGAAGCAAACCGTGAGGACTGCAGGCTGGGTCGCGGGCCACACAGCCCAGGACGGGGGGCTAGGTGCCCGGACCCTGCCTGGGCCCAAGGCTCCCGGGTCCTTCCTTCCATCCCCAGCCACTGCCGGGAAGGCACCTGGGCGGGCCCAGCCACCCATTTAGAGGCTCTTTCAATGCAGCAGATAGCGCTGCAGTTACTGAAATCACCGCGTGTCCCACCACCCAGGGCCCTCCTCTGCAGGGCAGGAGCACGCGCGGAGGGTTCGAGGTCAGGACCGTCTCCGGGGCTCCACCACTCCCACCATCACCGTCATGATGTCACGTCTACAGTGCTTTGCGGCAGCAGGGACACAGCAAAAATCAAACACCGGGATGTGACAACTATATCCGAGCTGGGCAGCCTGACCTCTTGCAAGGAGGAGACAGCCACCAAAGAACATCTGTCCCTAATCTCACCCCTCCCTGCCCCAAGCAGGTACAAGCAGATAATAAAGAGTGCACATCCTCACTGGCTGCAGGCTCTCTGCAGGTCACACACAGCACACAGGGTTGAGCAGGCTCCTCTCTGAGCCCCCTGGGCTCTCGGCACACAGGCCTGGGCTGTGGGTGACAGTTCACCCATTTTACAGAAGGGTAAGATAAGGCTTCGAGAGGAACAAAGTTCAACAGCACACCAGAGGTGCCACACTCTGGAACAGGTATCGTGGGCTGTGGGCTGGTTGCACACGTGTATTTAAGTTTGTAAAAAGGCATCACTTTTCTGCGTACACACACTTCAGTAAAAAGGTTTTTTTAATTAAAAACGGAAGCTTCCCTGTCTTCCCAGATGCTACAATAAGCTGAGGGTCCCAGTGGACCCTGTACTCCAGGATGGCTTGTCTGCCCGTCTAAGAATGCCCCGCCCTGCCCAGGGCCAGCACACAGCAGCTGCTCTATAAACACATTTCATCCTCCCCACCCAGCCCCAAGCATCCTAACTTCAAGACAGTGAGTCACCTCTGCCCTGTGAGAGGTGAGAAGGGAAAGGGTGGGGTGCCCAGAAGGGTCTGGGTCCCCCACTGCCAGCCAGAGGTTGCAGAGAGCAGAGTGGCAGTGACACACCACCGGAGACACTGCCGGCAGCCGGGTGCCATCTGAGGGTCAGAGGCCGGCCGGTCGGTGGACCGTTGGCAAGGGGATGATACCCAGGATCAGGGAGGGTCCAGACCTTCAGAGGAGGAAGAATCGTATAGACCAGAGGCAGAGGGCCTTCACAGGAAGAGTCGTGTGGGATCTGGAGGCCCGTGGACCGAGGCAGAGAAGCTGCTGCAAACAGACACCCCACAGCACACGCAGGGCGACGGGTGCCCCCAGAGTACCTGCCCATTCATGGTCACCAGGGCCCCGCCAGCCACTGGGGCGCAAACGACCAGAAATCCGACCCCGCCTGCGAGGTTCACGGTGCCGGCCTCCTGAGACTCCTCCCCTCTCATCCAGCGAAGGCAGTACCGGCCCGGGTGGTTCCTAACCTCAGGGCTCACAGAGCCCTCTGATAAGCTGACCCTCTCCCCAGAAACAGACACAGGTGCGCACACCAAGGCCCCGTGACATTCCCTCACCAGGATGGACCCAGCTCCCGCCTGAGAACCCCTTGCGAAGGCCAGCAGGGAGGACGCTGACTTCGCTCTCTTCTCTAAACCAGCACCTCTGGGAGACAGTGCAAGGGACCATCTCACGAGAAGGCAAGCTCCCCGCTGCCACAGGTATCCCAGTGGGAGTTGGTGGCCACAGGTGAGGGATGAAACTCACCCGGAATCAGCATCAAGAGGTGGACGGCCCCGCAGACGGGAGTCTCCAATCAGAGGCGTTCCAGCCCCCAGGGGAAGCGCTTTGGAGGGAGGTACCCACGGGGCGAAGTCGCCAGTCCCAGCTGTCCGCCAGACACCCAGTAAGTTAACCCTTCCCCGCAGCCAAAGTCCCAGAGGACAGGGAGCCTGGGCTGGGGGAGAATCAGGAGGTGGGGAGCCCTGGAAGCTGCCCTCAGCACACTATATCCTAAGTCTGCTCTGTTCTTTCTCCCCAAACTGGAAAGACCACATTTCCCCCCCAGTTTACACTCTGGGCAGTTCAGGTGCACCCTTCAAAGGCCACAGGTGATGGGGGGTGGATTTCAATTTCCTGCGCTTTTCCCAAACTGAGACTCCTAGGAGGGCCAGGGCAGACAGGCTCTCTCCAGGAGAAGCCACTCCTGCTTCGAAGACATCTAGAAACCACCACACACTCAGTTCCTAAGTTTGAAGAGGCACCCACTTCACTCTCCCATCACCCTGGGGACTCATGGCGATGGGGGCCTCTTGTGGGGGGCTGCCCCCCCACCAGCTGGCACCGACCCACCCAGTGCCCCTCCTAGGGCTTGGGGAGCCCCGGCTGATGCGGCCCCAAGCCTACCAGGGGCCACGGGTACCCTGGATCATCTGGGAGATGCGGCCTCCTGGGGCCCCTCCTTCCCCACAGGAAGAGAGAGGCTGGGGAGGCAGGCAGGATTAGAGTAGCCAGGCGAGGGGCTGGCATATCGGGACAGGCTGTCCTGAGGAGTGATGCACTGGGCTGAGACCACAACAGAGCCGGCCAGCGGGCAGGCAGCGGGGTGTTGTGTAGCACATGCCAGCCTGGCTGGGACACGCAACCAAACCAAGAACCCACCCTCGTGTCCTGTATTACGTGGGGAGAAAAGACAACAAGCGACCCACATGATGGGTAAGGCGATGTCAGTTATGCCTCGCAACATCTATGCTGTGGTTTGCAAAACAGAGCATGGTAAAGGATTTGGGAGTGGGGTCTGCCATTTCACGTAAGATGGTCAGGGTGGCCTCGCTGAGAAAGTGACACCTGGGCAAAGACTTGAAGGGGGCGAGAGAGGGCTGGAGGGAGGGCGTCCCGGCAGAGCGGATGACCAGTGCAAAGGTCCTGGGGTGAAGCACGCAGGAGGCAGCAGACGGTCCTATGTGCTCCTTCCCGAGGTAACATGCCCACGGGCCCAAGACCCTGTAGGTCAAGGGGCTCAGGTGCGTATCTCCCAGGTGAGGAGACTGCAGCTCTTGGAAGGGTGCTTTGACCTGCCTCGGGTCACTCCAGGGATGATCTCTTGACCTGTGGCCCAAGCTTTCGGGGCAGTGAGGAGAAGAAACAAGCAGTGTGAGGAGGGAGAGGAGTGCAGGGCAGAGAGGCTGAGAGCTGGGCCGGCAGCCCAGCCACCACTGCATCCCAGGACTCACGCGGGGTCACCTGGCTGCCGCAGATGCAGGAACAGCCCTTTTAGGAAATACCGCGGTCTCTGGTATTAAGGACCATAAAACGTTTAAACCCTCTCCCTAGGGACTGGCCTCACAGGACCTTATCCCAAGGAACACCTGAAGGAAGGAAAAGGTCCTAGACACAATATTTGCTGCAGCCTTCCTTATAATAAGAAAAATAAACAAATAAAAAATCTCCAACATCTGGGTACCTAGGCTGTTCTCTCAGTAGAAAGTTGTGTCCATTAAAGTAGTAAGAAAATGACTGCAGTGACACCAGAAAATGTGTAAGAAATGCTAAGTCAACACACACACACAACGTAACTATAAACCCCGATTTGTACTAGGATTGCAGGTATGAGAAGGTGCTAGGTGGGGACAAAGACTGAAAAAAGGACTGCATAATGGAAGATGACTTTGTTGAGTCTCTGGATAAATATCTTTAAATGTTTTAACCCCAGGTTCCATTTATGTTGTTATGACGTTCTCTGTGCAATTTCTTTTTTTTCAGGACCACGTATCACAAGGGTGCACAGACCGGGTCGCCCCCACCTCCAGTGAGCAGCCTGGAGCCAGCTCAGGGGCACGGCTCAGATCTAGGCCTCTCTGAGCTCAACGTCCTGTGAGATGGGGGTCCTCACTGCACCCCCACCTCAGAGACTGTGAGGCTTCAACAGAACAATTCATACAAAGCCTCAGCCCGGTAGCAGCACATTTTAGGCACTCAGTAAACACCAGCCGGGGCATCGCTGGTGCTAGCAGTTCATTAAATGTTTCTTTCATCTAGTCCCGGGCCGGTCCTGCTACAAAGGAAAGCACATCAGCTCAGACTCTCGTTCAAACCCCAGCCTGGCCTCCAGCTGCGAGATTTGGGGCCAGACTTTTTATCTCTGCTCTGAGCCTGTTTCCTCATCCATCCAGCAGGAAATGCTAACTACTTAAAAGGCACCGCCGGCTGCTGTGGGGCTGCAGTGCAGAGCACCCAGCAGGTCCTCAAAAAGTTACCTGTTGAGGGGCTTCCCTGGTGGCGCAGTGGTTAAGAATCTGCCTGCCAATGTAGAGAACACCGGTTCAATCCCTGGTCTGGGAAGATCCCACATGCCGCGGAGCAACTAAGCCCCCCGTGCACCACAGCTACTGAGCCTGCAACTCTAGAGCCCACGAGCCACAACTACTGAGCCTGCGCGCCTAGAGCCCGCGCTCCGCAACAAGAGAAGCCAACGCAATGAGAAGCCCATGCACCGCAACGAAGAGTAGCCCCCACTCGCCACAACTAGAGAAAGCCCGTGCGCAGCAACAAAGACCCAACACAGCCAAAAATAATTAATTAATTTTTTTTTAAGTTACCCGTCGAGCTACCACGTGACCCAGCAATTCCACTCCCAGGTGTGTACCCAAGAGAACTAAGAGGACTCAAATAAATACTTGTGCATGCATGGTCAGAGCAGCACGATTCAGTCGCCCAAAGGCAGAGGTAGCCCAAATGTCCATCCACGGACAAATGGATAAACAAAATGTGCTCTATCCATACCATGAAATACCATTCAGCCATAAAAAGCAGTGAAGGACTGACACAGGCTATAACATGGATGAGCCTTGAAAACATGATGCTCCAGAAGAAGACAGACACAAAAGGCCACACAGCACAGGATTCCAGTCACATGAAATGTCCCAAGTAGGCAAATCCACAAAGACAGACACACAGATTAGTAAGTAGTACCCAGGGGCTGGGGGGGTGGGGGTGGGGGATGAGGCAAAACCGTTTAATGGGGACAGGGTTTCCTATGTGGGCAATGGAATGTTCTGGAACTAGATCGTGGTGGCTACCCAACATTGTGAATGCACTAAAGGCCAATGCATTATTCACTTTAAAATGGTTAATTTTACGTTGCATAAATTTCACCTCCATAGATAAATTTCTAAAGGCACCACTGCACCCCAAGCCCACTGAATTCCCCCCGTGACCTTCTTCCTTCATCCTGGCTTCCCAATCGTCTAACTCAGGCGTGGATGACCCTTTCTGTGACCCCGGATTCACGCAGCCCCTTCTTGGCATGGCCCTCGGAACACCCACAGAGTTCTGTGGGTTCTCCGTGTTTCCCTGCCAGGGGACGGGGAGTAGACCACTCCCACCTATTTCTAGGGTAGGTCTGCCGTTCCCAGCATCCTCGGCCCATCAGTATCAGAAAAAGGCCACTCTTTCCCCTCCTGGCCCGGGTACCAGGACCCTTGATTAACGTGCAGTCCCTACCACAGTGGAATCAGGAGTCTGAAGATCTCGGTGCCAACAATCCCATTTTAACCCATGTAAGCATAGCCAGTATTTATATATAGAATTCATAGCAGATGTCTGGGCTTCCATTCCAATAGCCTGTATTTTACACTGTTCACATGGTTACACTAAACACAACCCAACTCACTGTAACCCAATCCTCTGCTACTACACCAAAATAAGCAACGTTTTTAGTACATGCCTTATTGATATTCACCAAGCGTTACATTGCTCATTGGAGCAGGCTGGAGGCTGGAGGCAAACTATGGCCTATGGGTCAGGAATGGCCCTTCGTCCCACACCAGCCCCACGGGGAAGGCCAAGAAATGGAAGACAGCGTGGGGTACATTCAGGGAGCCTACAGCACAGTTGGGCAGGACACACATTATACACACACGCAGTCAACCGCCTAAGCAGGAAGAAAAGGCAGATGAGTGACATGGACAGGAGGTGCCTGGAGGAGAACAAGCTGTCTGGTGAAGCTGGCAGGCTCCCTGGAGGAGGGAGACATGAACAAGACTTAGCGAATGCCCAGCGTGCGGAGGTCCGACCCCGAGGTGCAGCTGTGCGCTCAAGGCAATGAATTCTACCCACAGCAACTTTCCTGACGCCTAACGGCTCTGGGTGGCCTCCAGCTTGGGCTTCTCAAACTGGGCACCCACCACCCCTCCTTCGCACTTGCTCATACCTGCATCCCCAGGGGCAGGAGCTCCTTCTCCAGCTGTGCCTGTGTCTGCTTCCACGTGCCCTCTGTTCTCTACTCGCCCAGCCCTGCACCACACCACGTGCTGAGCAGGAGGCTTTCCAACCAGCCCCGGCTGCCGGAAGAGACAGTCCCTCCTAATTCATGTCCTTCAGAAAGTCCCGGCTGCCCTGGGTCCACTACATGCCCCTACACATTTTACGACCAGCTCCCCAAGTTCCATAAAATCCGTGTTGGGATTTTTCATGGCATTGCTTTTAAAGTTTTTACAACATGAAAAAAGCAAAAATGCCAGAGCTTAGCTGGCAGGACAGAGAGACAGACAAAGACGCTCATGACACTGTGGTGTCTGTGGTGGAGAAAGCCTGGGTTTTTACTAGTTTATTCCATTACGGTGGGAGATGGATGGGGGCGATGGCTGTACAACACATGAATGTACTTCGTGCTACCCAACTGGACACTTTAAAATGGCTAAGAGGGTACATTTTAAGTTATGTGTATTTTAACACTATTCAAAATAATATTATAAATAAAAACTGATGGTCTAGTAATACTGTAGAATATTATAAGCTACTAAAAAGAATGACTCAGAGGGCTTCCCTGGTGGCGCAGTGGTTGGGAGTCCGCCTGCCGATGCAGGGGACGCAGGTTCGTGCCTCGGTCCGGGAAGATCCCACATACCGCGGAGCGGCTGGGCCCGTGAGACATGGCCGCTGAGCCTGCGCGTCCGGAGCCTGTGCTCCGCAACGGGAGAGGCCGCGGCAGGGAGGGGCCCAGGTACCGCAAAATTAAAAAAAATTAAAAAAAAAAAAAAAGACTCAGAACTACAGCTACAGCCTTCATTCAGGATTTTTTATTTTACATGTTGGCTGGTCATTAAAGCATGTCTACTATGTACTATTTATTCATTAATTGAAGCCAGTGCAGACTCATCTATACCTATTTCGTGAAATGGGTTAAGATCTAATATTCCCATTTACTTTGATGTTCAGATGTTTCCTACGTTTGGACAGTGAGAGTCCCTTTACGTTGGCTCTTGGGTCCCCTTGACACGTCCCCACCATCGCTTGAGGATTTCTTTACTTTCTTTCTGGGACAGTGACATGCTCCAGGCTCATGTGTATTTCTCCCTGCCCCAGCTGGAGAACCGACCCTTTCTCGAGGAGCTCTGGTTCCTTTGAGTGGAGAGTGATCCTTAGAAGCCAAGACCTGGATGCTGGGTGTGCTCACTGCTCCCGGGCCTTCTCATTAGACGGAGCTGGGAAACATACACACAGCCCCTCCCCCTTATTCACAGATGCCAGCCTGGAGAGTTGCCCACTGGCTCAGATTTATTTATAACCCCATCGATGCTCAGGAGCTTTCCGATCATTCCTGGACATGCACATGCACAGGGAGGGGTGGAAAAACAGTCACCTGATGCACCAGCTCCCAGCCAAGGCGGCACAGGCGAGCTCCGCCCTCCTGTCTCAGCTCACACTGTGAACAAGCGTCCTCTCCAGTCGTTAGTGCCACACTGTTGGCATTTCTGTGCTTTCTGTGGGTGATTTCACTGTTGAAAACGGCCCCAGGCACAGGGCTGAGGGGCTGTTGGTGTGCAGGGTGCTGCAGCGTGGTGTACGCATAGAGGAAATGGGTGTTAGATGAGCTTACAGCATTACTGGTCATGGGGTCAGTGTGAATGAACCAACAATACCTATTAAATCAGGTGTCTTTAAACAGAAACACACATCCAACAAGGCTGCGTGTCAATCGGCCGATGAAAATGTGACCAGAAGCTCGGGGGGGGGGGTCCCAAGCCTGTGTCTCCCCCAGGACCAGTGGTTCAGAATTCACTCATTCAGTGTTTGCGGTGGCTTTATACACCAGAACTACCGTGAATAACGAAAACCCACTGTATATGTAAATACGTACATTCCTACACACACACCCATAACAT
The DNA here is from genome assembly GCF_026419965.1 of Kogia breviceps. Classification (NCBI taxonomy): domain Eukaryota; kingdom Metazoa; phylum Chordata; class Mammalia; order Artiodactyla; family Physeteridae; genus Kogia; species Kogia breviceps. The sequence goes on along the minus strand of NC_081316.1, from coordinate 17,881,213 downwards.
TTCTCCATTTGTGTGTGTATGTGTGTGTCTACACGTGGTAAAAATCCAAGGCTTCATGACTGTCCTTGCAATGTTAAACCCTTCCTCGGGGTACTTTCTAGTCTCCCCTCTAAGTTTGTCAGTACGCTCTCCAAAGCGGAAACGTGGCTTTTGTGACTGTCAATATATTTACTTACCTGCTCAATATCACCAACTCCCACCCACTCCCATAAGCTCTGCTGGCCTCCCCCCCACCAACCTCCCCCAACCCATGTCACCAGTTGCACCTCTACGTGGCACCCCACCATGACCTCACATCCTCAAATGCCAGGCACCAACATTTCTGCACCGGGAAGGGAAAGGAAGAGCATCACTGGGAATCGTGCTGAATCTGTAGATCGCTGAGGGGAAAACTGACCTTTCTACGATATTGTCTTCCTATCCATGAACATTTATTTAGGTCTTCTTTAGTGTCCCCGTAAAATTTTGTTATTTTTTTTGGCATACAATCTGGCACATTATTTCTTCAATATACCCCCAGGTGCTTCAAATAAAATTCAAAGCATTAAAAAAAAATGAAACTAGCATGACTGTAACAGAGAGAGATTGCCAAATTCCCATGAATCTTATGATAAAACATGAAACTTCAAAGACACTTGGGTTGGGATGGGGACAAAGCCTCCCCCATTCCCCAGGCAGGAAAGCTCTATGTCCCCTCTAAGAGGAAATGGGTGAAAAGCACTGATCTGGCTAAAACGATGGGAACCAAGGAGAAACCTGTGCGGTTCCCCAAAGTGCAAGCGAACGAGCCTCCCCAGCTCCAAGCACAGAAAAGCTCCGTCCCTCTCCTCCAAGTGCAATGAAAGAACCACACGCGACTTGGCCCAGAATGAGGCTCAGAGACCTTAAAACGGCCGGAAATAGTCACTGCTGTACCATTAGTAGCATCTCAGCAAAATCACACCTCAGAGTCTCACGGAACTTTCCTAATTAAGGGAGAAGCAATACTAAAAATCCAAGCTCACTTTTCTGTGGGAAGTTCCTCGAAGCCGGGGGCCCCGCGCCCCACATTTCCTTTCCTGCCCTCAGCTCCGGGGAGGCCCTCGCCACCTGTGCTGCTCTCACAGCGGGGGCAGCGGCCACGGCAGCCCTCGTGCAGCTACAGCGACCACAATTCCGGCCACAGAACCCCGTGTTTGATCTCGGGCTTCGACCCAACTGAGATCGGCTCCTTTTGGTGACACCATCCTGCCGTTGTCTAAATGTTCTAAAGGAGAGACTTGACATTTACAACAATAATAAAATCTTGGGTTTCCTTTAACCGAACAGATGTTCTGCCTTTCAGGGAAAGCTCGGCAAACTCGAACTTGTAGGCCTAAAAGGGCTGAGCCCGAGTGATGAATCTTTGATAACATCTCCGAATGCCCGGGAATGATTCTATTCCCGTTTCCACCTCGGCTGAGATATCACAGCCCCCACCCAACCACCCACCCAAAAACTCCTCACCATCCATCCATCCATCCATCCACCCACCCACCCATCTCAGAACCCACTGAGCCAGGGAATATCCCCAAATTCCTCTCTCCGTCCCCCCACCATGGCCTCAGGCGCCCAGGCTCCCCTGCACGGACCCCACCCTCTCCACCCCCAAGCCTTTCACCGCTCCCACTCCCACCAAACCCTCCCTGGTGGCTACGCCTGGCCCAGGTGGGAGCCTGGGTCCTCCGGGAGCCCTCCCAACCCGCCCCGCTTCCCCGAGGGTGTTGTATGTACCCTCACCAGGCGGGCCACACCCCACTCCCCAGGGCAGGGACGGCTGTGTCACCCACATGGCCCCATGCAGAACAGGGCGGGCTGCCAAAGGGGCGGTGGTCCACCCTTCCCATTCCAGGCGCGTATTCATTCATTCATTCATTCATTCATTCGGCTGCACCGGGTCTTAGTCGTGGCACGTGGGATCTTTTGCGTGCGGGATCTTCATTGCAGCACGTGGGCTCTTTAGTTGCGGCATGTGGGCTCTTGGCTGTGGCATGCGTGTGGGATCTAGTTCCCTGACCAGGGATGGAACCCGGGGCCCCTGCACTAGGAGCGTGGAGTCTTAACCACTGCGCCACCCGGAAGTCTCCAGGCGCTGTCTTGATGATGATCGATGGATTGATTGAGTTGATGCCATTCGCATACAAATAACGAAGAAACGCCAGATTTGGCTTCAAATCTGTAGCAGATGTCGCCACGGTTGGCAGACAACTGTAAGCCATTCTGAAGGACAGCCTGCCTTTTCCCAAACCAAGGCTGCTCGGGTTATAAAGAGCTTTTATCATGACCACAGGGGTGGGGGCGTTGGGAACAGACACAACTAGAATGTGGCTCCTGGGGCCGGGCACACAGGTGACGGCTGGGAAGGAGCTCGAGGAAACTTCCGGAACACTGGGCGTCCTACGCTCGACCCGGGCTGACAGGTGAGCTGCGGACATTCACCAACCTGCTTTCCTAAGGTGTGTGCACATGGCTGGGTGTGGGACAAAGGCCACCCCCCTCCCAGCCCTACCACGTGGCCACACCCTGCTCTCCACACTCAGCCCACACCTGCCCAGCTCTGAGTGCCTCCCCACCTGCCCCCCCCCCACCGTCCACATGTTCCCCCCGACCGCCCCGACCCTCAGCCAGGCCCAGGCTCCCAACTCAGCTTGGAGAGCATCCTCTCCCTTCCAGCTCGGTCACCCCCATTTCTGATGTTCCCCAGCCCCCATCCCAGTCTCTCGAATACATACATACACGCACGCACGCACACACGCACGCATGCATGCACGTGGCCTATGGGAAGGTGGTAATTAACCCTGAGGCCCCCCAGGCAAGCTTCCAGAGCAGGGTCCACATTTCAAAGGTCAGGGAAGCAGGGACCACATTTCAAAGGTCAGGGAAGCAGGCAAACAGGAAACGGCCGGTTGGGGGCAGGTTTGGGGGGGTGGAGCAGGAAAGAAGAAATCAGCTGCAAAATATAAAAAGAAAATGAGGTAGTTTGTTTCAGACACCTTAGAGCACAAAGAAACTTAGGACGCAGGCCTCCCTGTCTTCACGAAACAGGGAGATGGGCTGGGGGCTGTCCCCTGCATGGGGGGCTATGGCCCTGACACGGGGCCACTCAGGCCCTAGAGCAGGCAGGAGGGCACACTGGCCATGCTGAGGACAGGACTGAACCTCCGTTCTGGGAAGAGCCTGGGCTTGGCAGGTACTGGAAGACCTGGGGGACAAACAAACAAAGGGCCAGAACCTGACCCAGGCCCAGTGCCTGCAGAGGGACCCCTGGGTGTCAGTCAGGGCACCAAGGGCTACTCTGAGGGTCCCGACCCTGACCCAGCTGACCTGGCCCGTTCCAGGAATGACCGTGTGTCCCTAATTCCCACCCGGCAAAGGGTCACCCCCAGCCCAGGGTCACCCCCAGGGATGACATCAGATTGTCACCGAGCCCCCCACCTTGCAAGTGGTAACCACCAGGGCCCAGCCCCCAGCCCTCAGCCCACCACCCACAGGGGACCACAGACCCCAGGGGGCCAGAGCGCCCCACCCTCTACCTTTGCAAAACTTACCCTCATGACCCCCTGCTGAGGGAGGAGCTAGCTTATCTACCATTTGTAGCAGATAAGGTATCCAAAGCACAGCGGTCACCAAGGTCACATAGCAAGGCCACACAGCACGCAACTGGCAGGGGTGGGGGTGAAGCCCCGATCCTGCGCTGGACTTTCCCCTCCACCACCTCCCCTGCCCCAAAACCCTATGGACTCTAGACTAAATCTGTGTGAGGGGACAAAGCCCCAAAGCAACCAACAAGTACCTCCAGAAACATAAAGGTGGACACATCTCACCAAATCCCTTGATGAGAACGGCCAGCCTGGCCGGGAGCTTACTCTGACCTTAAGACTCAAACGGGACACTGGGTCATTCCACACAGTCAGCGGAGAGAGAGAGGACCACCATCCAGAGGTGACAGCTTGAAGAAGCCACCCCAAAGCGAGGGTGACAGTAAAAAGCTGTGCCGGCGATGTCGTGTGTCACTCTGGGCGCACAAGACAGCTCGTAGGACAGTCATCGCCCTCTCTCCCCAACCTGTCAAGGCTGCCTAGGCAGAGGGGGACACGGGGGCACGTGACTACCAGTCTAAAGGCTCTGAGAAGTCCCGCAGTGAGAAACCTAGTTCACTTCCTAAGCCCCAGGACTCCCCAGATGTATCTGATCGCAAATAGTTTCTAGTCTTGGCCCAGGGGATGTGTTTTGAAAAACCTGGGGTCCTAGGATGTTGGTGATCTCAGCTCTGCACCCTCACTTTCCACCCCCCAGCTGCCTCCCCCGCCTCTCACGGACAAGGAGGCTGATGGCCACCGAGATCCGGGGCTCCCTGGGGAGGGGAGCCTCACTCACCCCACACATGCAGCTGCCACGAGGAGCCCCTCTGGCTGTGGCCAGTGGCTGCCAGCCTTGATGGAGAGGCTTCCTCCACCTGGTAACGAGGAAATCGTTTACAACAGACCACCCGGGATACAGATGACCCAACAGTCTCCAAGGCATCGGTCCACACTCCACGACCAACGCGGCACAGAACCAGTGACCCAACTGACTGGGACCCCCAGGCCGAGTGCTCGCATCCGGCCCACAGGCCACCCAGACAGAGCTAGTCCACAGCTACTGTCTGGCGTCCGGTCCAAACACCAGTGAGGGGAGGACACATCCCACGCCAGGGCCAGTCAGCAGAGACAGATGGCCTTTCCCAAAACCGAGTCCATTACCGTAGCCCATCGGTGGTGGAAGCCGGGGTCTACGCAACACCGCACGGTGGGGATTTTCCCGCAAGGGAAAGTGCTTCTCCGTGAAAGCCATTCCCCCTATAATTATGTTTTAATTGAGCAAATATATATATTCCACCACAGCGGCTGTGCAGGTGCTGATAGGGCTGGGGGGCCGGAAGCAGAGGCCCAGGGGTCTGAGAGGGAAGGAAACAGGTGGAGAGGGCTCACCTCAGGCACCTTGGTCCCTCCCTTCCTCCCCCGCACCGACAGACACCCCGACACACACCCCCACACGTGCACTCACTCCGCAAGCCCTAATTCAGCAATGGCGGGATGTTACCCACTCAGTGATACCTAGGACAAGTTTTTAGGGAATATGACATTTGATTTATGTCTGCCCATGTGCGTTCTCACTAATTAGAAGGTTCAAGGCAGAGCAGGAAAAATATGTATTTCAGAGTCCCAGTTTGACTTGCCAGAAACCAGTCCATTCCTAACATTCTTATTTTCGACAAAATATAGCAATCTGATTACATACCATTTCGGTTCCACGGCTCCTGGCCTGCCAGGCTCCCAGAAGCGGCCCAAGGCCACGGCAAAGATGCAGAGACAGGTCTTGGGATGGGGACTGACTCGGGCCCTGGAGGACGACAATGCCCGTCCATTCTGGCAGAAGGCAAGTCAGTGGCTTTCAGCCGAAGGCCCGAGGCCCCAACCTAAACAGGCCCCAGGTGGCACCGCGGGTTTGTACAAGAGGCGGGCCACCCCGGAGAGGGGTTCTCACGGCACTGCCCCCTCCAGGCCTGTTTCCTTGTCTAGACCGAGGGCTCAGCACCACGCTTATTTAAATGCACTGCGGCTCGTCAGCCAATTCAAATAGCAATTAAGAGGTAGGCACTGGAGCCTCAGTCTGCCAACCGCAGTCCCTGTATGACCCTGAGAGTTCCTCAGGCTCTCCTAGCCTCAGCTTCCTCATCTGTGTGATGGGGTCTGATGGCACCCCGCCCCCAGAGAGGCCGGAAGGATTCAATGAGTCAATCGATGAACATCTCAGAACCTGCCTGGTACACCGTAAGTTTTCAATAAATGCGAGCTATTTTTATCTATCAAGTCTAGAGATTTCTATCTCGGGTGTTCTAAGGCAGGATGTATTGACCAAAAAATAAAGATTTTCGTTAAATGCAGGCCTCACATAAAGTGATCCCATAGAGATCGTTCTTAATGGAAACCAGTATCAGAACTGCCCTAAGTGCAGGCTTTCAGGGTCACTTAGCTGTCCTTGGGAATCAACCGAGGAGGCACTTCTAAAGGGTACTGTGTGTGCGCACACGTGTGTGTGAGCACGCACGTGCCTCTGTGTGGTTCACAGCTCCCCCAAGAAGCACACACACCCTGTGTCTCAAGTAACGAAGTGAGAGGCCAAGCAGCGGAGGAGAGCCTGAAGCCCCCTGGGCTCTGGCAACGCCCACCTGGTCCTACCTGGCTCTCCAGGTAACTCTGCATCTGCACTGCGTCCTGGAGACCTGCCCTTGGCACATGACTGGTGTTTGATACAAGAAAGACAAAAAGAAGAGGAAAGGGGCCAGATCAACTCCTGGTAAGAGAGACGGTACCAAGCCCCGGGGTCCACAAACGCAATGCGGACACAAGAATTTAGCACAAGGCCACGCAGTTAACTCAAGGACTGGGGACAAAGGTGCAGAGGCTGCAGTGCCTCTAAGTCCCAACCCTCAAATCCCCGCCACAGGCAAGCAGACAGCCAGGCCCCCGGCAGTCGGCCAGGGCCTCTCACCAGGCTGGCACAGACTGGCCATTTCCACCGAGGTGGGGGAAGGTAGGATCGCCCCACCTCCCCCCCATCCCCACTGGCAAGGAAGGCGGCGTGTTCCCCGTGTGGCTACAGAGACCTCATTGTTCTGCCCCGCAGAGAGGAAACTGGAGAGGTGAGCTCAGAATGCATTTTGGAATCAGCAGAAAAGAACATCTGGGAAAGGAAACACGCTTCAGAAACAAACATACCTTTGTACCAGCTTTTCTTTAAGTGTAGCAAAAAAAATAATGATAATAAAGACGTGCCAAGTTGACCATCATTCACAAAATCTCCTTTTTTGGGGGCAAAATTGGGAGGCTCTGTTTTCCAATGATCTTCTCTTCCAGGAAAAAAGCAGCCACCTGGGTTCCAAGACCCAGAGACTGCCCCAGGAGCCAACAGGACCTCGGGCTCAGGAAACCTAGTCCCACAGAGAGAAGGGCACAGACGAAAACCGTCAGATAAAAGAAAACTCAAACCTCTTGCCCCCGGTCCCTGCTGAAGCCTCTCAGGACGCTGACATTCTCTGAGGAGCTGGCAGTTCTCAATACCAAATATTTACGTGAGTTTGCGGGCTGCCTATAAAGTTCAGCGCCAAGGATCAGCACTGATTATTTTTGGAACCAAGCTGAACATCAGGTCTGGAGGTTCATAAGAATGTGGAGAAGCCCCCGATTAGGGTTTTGCGGGGCCCCAGCTGAGCTCATCCAGCATGCTGGGGACCCTGCAGACAGGTAGGTAAAGACGGAGCAGGTTTCACCAAAGAGAAAACCTGGAGAAGGCCCCCTCCTCCCCTCCCCCAGCCCCTCTCTCAGTCACTGTGCCTGGATGCCTCTCACTTCCCCACATCTGACCACCCTTTCGGAATCACAGCACGTGATTCAGTCATACCTGATGTGACCTGGTCCTCATAGGAGGTGGGGCTGCCATCACCCCATTTTATGGACCGGGAGAGTGAGGCACAAGGCGACCAAAGTCACACTCAGCCAATCAACGATGAGAGATCAAAGCGCTCAGGTTCTTTCCACACTTGAAATCCATTCGTTCTACCTAATGGGGCAATCGAATGACCCCAGAACTCTCTGCAAAAGGGCTCGACACCGGGGCAGCACCCAGACAGGGGGAGACCACCCCCCGAGGCACTGCCGTCACCGTCCCAGGAGGACCGCGGCCCCTCAGCCTCTGTCTGGGTCCCCTCGCGCATTCCAGGACAACCCCTCTGTCCTCGGGCAGCAGAGACACGTGCTGCAGCCCGACGCTCCTTGCTGTTCCTTCTCAGGCAGAGAGAGCAGGGCCCAGAAAGCGGGACACTGCTCCAGATGGGGGGCCCGAACAGGCCGCTGGGGCAACAGCACCCCCTGCTCATGTCTGGGGCTCCCAGCCCGGGCTCCCACCTGCCAGGGTGGGCAGGGAAGATAATCGTTCCTGTGCACCCATCTGTAGCCACACAACAACCCAAGAGCCCAAGTCCACGCTCCACCCCCACCCCGGGGACCCTCCTCACAAGGACCACATGGGCTCTGGGGGTGCCTCAGGGGTCCTAAGCGTGGAGCTACGTGTCTCCTGCACGATGAAGCCTTGAGTCTGGGGGTGGGGGAAGGGGATGCGTCCCATCACTGGGTCACCCCACAAACTCATGTGCCCCCTCAGCCTCATCAGTGACCACGGAGATGAGGCTGACCTCCCTGCCTCAAGAGCTGGTCCAAGGAGTGGGGCAACAGCCCCCCAGAAGGTAAACATTTCGGGGAGAGAGGCCTCCGTGCTTTCCGTGCTTTCTCGCAAGGGAGGGAGACCGATCCAGAGGAAGACGGGGTCCAGATGGCACCTCCGGGGAGTAGGCATGGAAAGGAGGGCCCTTCACAGCCCTCACCGGTACAGTCACCGCTGGCCCGGGCCAGCCATGAGCATGGAGCCCCTGCCTGTGCTCATCTGGCTCCCAGGGGCCTGGTTCTGTGCTGGGCACACCTGCCAGGGGCTTAAATTACTCCTGGGTTAGAGGCAACAACAGAGTCCAGAGAGCCGGGAGCCTCCGAGACCAAGGAGGAGGCCGGTCCCACCTGAACAGGTGCAGAGGGCAGGTACGGAGGGAGGGCAGAGAGCTCAGGGCTGCACAGGAGCAGGGGCTCCACCCTGAAGGCAAAGGGCGCTGACCGTCCACGTCCCAGAGAGGGAAGCCACAAGGAGCAGGGACCTCAGTTTGGGGATGAAGAGCCAGCACCTGGGCTGCCTCGTGCGCCTTCAGCGGGGAAGGTGACGGGGTAGGAAGGGGGCGGTGGGCAGGCCAGCGATGTGGGGGCTGGGAGGAGGGGGATGCTGGTCAGCCGATGAGAGAAGAGACCCTGGGAGTCGGCCAGGCTGGCTCAGGCAAGAAGGAAGCAGGGTCTCCAACAACATCCTCTGAGGAGGGAGAGGCAGAGGTGAGCTCCTGACCACACCCTCCTGGCCATGCCTCTAACAGCACAGGTTCCAGGAGACGCTGCCCTCAGATACCTGTACCTGCGCCCCCAGCCCCAGGGTTCCCGGCACCCACCCCACCGGGCTTCCAGCTACAAAATAAGTGCCGGATTGACCTCGGCAAGGAAGCAAGTCCGGGACTGGAGCCATCAGGCCACTCGGGGCAATTAACACAACTAAGCACTCACCTTCTCATCAGAGGTGGACCGAGCGGGCCGAGCTGAGATGGTTCCCACCAAGCCACCTTTCAGCTGGAGATGAACCTGATTCCAGAATCCTCTGAGGGCCCTTGCCCCAGAGAATAACAATTATGATTGCCATAGTAACCCTAACAGCCAATAACTACTGAGGGCCCACGGGAGCTGGCCCCATGCTAAGCACGTCACAGCCGCACCTCTTTGCATCCTCAGGTGTGTCTATGTGGTAGCACTACGATTACCGCCCCCACCCCAACAGGTGGGGAAACTGAGGCCAGAGGGGTAGCTCACTTGTCCAAGGCTGCAGAGCCGGAAGCGGAGCCAGGAATGTGAGCCGAGCCAGAACAGGTGGGAGGGGCCCGCTGTGCCCTGGGATTCCAGGCCGGGGAGGCTGGGCGGGCAGCCCCCAGGGCCCCCAGGCTCGCGCGGCTGGGATTCCTCCAGCAGCTTCCACAGCAGTTCACGGCAAACCCAAGGGGGGGGGGGACGACAGGGAAGGAGGCCGCGAGCTCAGTGTGTCCTCTGTCCAGGGGTGCCTGAGACAGCGGGTCTGCTCGGAGGCCAGCACTGAACACGGCTGCCGGAGGGGACAACACGTCACGCCACATGGGCCACAGTGGGGTGACCTCCCCAAGCGTCCACTAGGGACCAAGCTGGCCTTAGGTACTACGGGCAGGCAGGAGCAGGACGAGGCCCACCTGTCCTCTTCACATCTACAAAGAGTGGGCAGGGGACACTTGAACCAAATGTGTCCCTTGGTGTCCCTCACCACTCCCAGATCAGAACGCGTTCCTAACTGGGCACCCCCATCTGCATCACCACCCTGCTCTGCTGGCACCAGCTAGGGAAGTCCGGAAAAACCCTAACCCTCTCCAGTTCCCCACTGAAAATACAACATCCCCTGAGATCCCACCCAACCAGAGACCTTAAACCTTACTGCAGTAAGGTCAGACTAGTGATTAAACCCCCAGAGTTTCCGGAAAACTCTCCCCTCACAGGTCCAAAGTCCCTAACACGACCCTCTAGGCATCCAGGGCTGGGGGGTGGTGTGTGGCGTAGGGTCCCACCTTCAGCCACCCTCCATCCTGGCAGGGCGGGGCACTGGGTACCTAGACAAGAAGCTCTAGAACGGCCGGTGATGTTGAGACACAGGAGCCCAGGGGGAGAAAGGCTCGCCTGGCAGGTGCTCTGAGTGCATCTTCCTGGATCCTCATGGGCGGAGCAGAGCAAGGGGGCTGCCTGAAGCCCAGCGCCCACCTTGCAGGCCGACCTGCCTGGATCCTGGAGCAGATCCCGCTTCATCCTCCAAATCAGTTATTCCCAGCCCGGGTCCACAGCCCAAGGAGCCACACGGTGTGCTGGCCCCAAGAGGCCCTTTCACAGCTGAAAAGCCAAATGGAAACTCCCCGGTGAGAGGTGGATGGAAACCTTGCAAGCCCCAGCAGCCCTGCTTGGTGATCGTGAGTGTCTGGGATCACTAGGCAGAAAAGGTTACTACTTAACAAATGTACTTTCCTTGGAAGGATAAACTCTTTCAAAATAAAGGGGAAATTTTTAAAAAGCTAGACCTGGTAGCCAAAAGGATGGAAACTGCTCTTTGGCTCTGAGCAAACCTCTGTACATCTTGAACCGTTCACTGCTCAAGTGCCTTCTGAAAGGAGGCGCGGGGCGGGCTGCCTCGAGGGCAGATCACCGCTTGCACCATGGTGACCAGGACTATGCTCTCCGGGCAGGGGCGCGCGCACGGGTCCCCTGGACCGCCCCCCAACCCCGCCCCGGCAGAGCTAGACAGCCAGCATCTCAGCCCTGTGAGCTGACACTCCACTTGGAGAGAACTCTGCCAACACAGACGACACCGTGAAAGCCAGCACAGACCACCCCCCCGGCAGCACCCGGAGCAAGCGGTCAGCAGTTCGTGGGTTCTAGGCAGCCTAAGAGCTGCGGCAGGGAGCCAGACAAGGACCCAGGCTGCGGTGGCCACGAGAGGTGTAATGAGCCTCTTGAAAGAGAGGGCAGGAGTGGGAGGCCCACGGCAGCCGGGCTCGGGAGCCGCTCGCCCACAATACAGCACGGGCCCTGGGAGTCAACCAGGGCTGAGCAAACTCATGCAGAGACCCGGGCAGTGACACCACCACTGGAACAAGCCTCAGATGCTCAAGGGCGCGACCCTGAAGGGGCAATGTTCTCGAAAAAAAAATTTGGGGGAGGGGGTGCACTGCGCGTCTTGCAGGATCTCAGTTCCCCGACCAGGGATGGAAACCGTGCCCCCTGCAGCGGAAGCACAGAGTCTTAACCACTGGACCGCCAGGGAAGTCCCAGGGCAATGCCCTCTTAATGCTTAAACTCCTGAAAGCTCATTAACAATATCCTCGCTCAGCTACCTACTCTGTAGTTGTAACTCAAAAGCACAGAAACCTTCTTTTTTAGAATAAAAATTCTTGTACCACGATTTCTACGTTTTTTGCATGACTGAAAATGTTCTACAGTTTTTTGAAAGATGATAAAAATGACAGGTGAAGGATGCAGGCGCAAGGCCCCACTGTGGCATCTCAGTCCGGGCTGTGGAAGGTGGGGAGGTATCACGTGGACCCAGGACATCACGGTCCAGTGCGTTTAGGATGCACTGGGTTTCCTGAAGTAAAATAAAGGCCAGCTTTATTTGTTGCAGGCCATCTTAGAATCCAGACCTCGGAAATATGGGCTCTAGAGGGCGGAGGGGGGCCCCCACACTTGGCCCCAGAAGCTTTTGTCATGTAGCAGGACAGCTGTTTCACAATCTGGGAAACAAAGCCAGGCTGGAGTTTGGGATGCAGGCGGGAGCTCGCAACGCTGTAGATTTAGGGGCCGGAGGAAGTAAGGATGGGAAAGATCAGCTCCCTGGACAGACGGCCTCGGGAATCCCCAGGGCAGCTACGCTGAGCGTCCACGGCACACCAGACACCAGGCCGGACGCAGAAGGACGAAGAAGAAGACAATGTGTGCCCCAGGCCCTCTCAGGCTGGGCAGCCATGAAAGGTTCTGGACTCGGAGGAGATGGATCTGCCTGGAAAAGTACTCACCCCGCAGAGCAGAGACACATCCTCAGTGGCAGCATGGACCTCTGGGCCGAAAAGTTCCAACTCTGGACACCACGAAACCAGTGCAGCTTTTCTCACAAAGGGAAGGATACGATGAAACTAGTTTTAGAAGAATTAATCTGGCCAGAGTGAAAGATAAACGGGCAAGGGGAAGGTTCTAGAAAGCAGAGACCAACTAGAAGTTGATGTAATCCTCCACCTGGAATCTAGTCCTCCATGGGGTACTGTGGAGGCCCCAGGGGGAAGCCTCAGAGCCCGGGGGTCTGGGTGTGGGAGGGAACGGAGACAGGCCTGAATCTGGACAGCAGAGGAAGGACGGTCATCAAAGTGCTCCCCGCTTCCAGCCTGAGTAAAGAGGAATCCAGCGGGGCTAGGACGGGCGCCTGCCGTAGCCCAGTTCCCCACATTCAGTCTCCTTTGGGGAACCAAGCTCACTCTGGGGAAAGTTCAGAGGAATGGCCTCCCCCACAAAGGCCAGCTGGAGAACACACCTTGACCTGCAACCAGCTTGCGGGGAGGACATCCCCTCAGCTCCCATCGTGGACAACGCCTGCTCCTTCCAGGGCGGAGTCCCACGTGGCAGCTGTCCACATGCTACAAGTCTGGAAAGCACCCAGGCCCCCAGGGCTCAAGTGTCCGGGCCGGGGCCACGCACTCGGGTGGCCTTTAATGCCCACTGAGCAACTCCCTGAGAGTTTTGGGGACCTACCTAGGCGGGTACCGCCTCCCCATCTGGGTTAACAGAGCGTACAGCCCAGGGAAGAAATTAAAGTTGCTCACATTTTGTTCTGGAAGGAACGAGGGGAGGGGAGCAATCATTCACACAGTAATTATATTTGCCTCCGGGTGAGCGCTGGGATTAGCTGCACCAGGGCCTGTTTCCTGAGCGGACGCTGGCGTGCGACACGCAGCAGGAGCATCCCAGGCAATCCAGCGCACACGCTGCCTCTGAAGCACACGCCACGCGCTAAGAGGAACCAAAAATGCGAAGACCGGCTCCGTTGCAACCACAGGTGGACTTCCTTCCACAGCCAGAGACCAGCCTGCTTGGTCAGAGGCCACTTCTAAAGTCCAGCCCTCCGACACCTGCTGAATGTCACCATTTACTGTCCCCGGATCAAAGGATAGAACCTCATAGGCTGACTCTGAAGTTTATCCCAAAAGAATAAATGCACAAGAAGAGTCAACACAATTTTTTGAAAAGAGCAATGACGGGGTAATTGCACAGTCGATCTCAAAATATACTATGATGCTATGGAAATTAAAACAGCAGCAGGCTGGTACAGAAAGACAGCCACAGGTCAAGAGAGCAGGACAAAAGGTTCCAGAATAAGGAGCCAAGCACCTGCGGACACTGCAAGTGAAAGAGTGGCATTTTAAATGAATGAGGATAGGATAGGCCACGCCATCAACTCCCTATCCACCTACAGGGGGGACAGTTCAGATCCCTACCTCATACCATATTCCTCCTCCCAACCAAAAAAAACAGAATAATGTCTGAATTTAAAACAACAAAATAATAACAGTCTTGGAAGAATATAAAGGAAGATGTATTTATAGTCTCGGGGTAGAGAAACGAGGCATGGAACCCAGAACCCTTAAGAGAAAAGACAGAGTTTTGTTACATGAAACTTTCTAACGTCTTCGCCATAATAAACCACCAAAAACAAGGATGAAGGACTAGCTACAGATCAGAAGAAAAATCTGGAACAAATATAATAAAGAATTAATGTCCACACCAAATAAAAAGTTCCTACAAATCAATAAGAAAAAGATAAGCAAATCAACAGGAAAATGGACCAAGGATAAGAGTAGGCAATTTGCACATAAGCCAGTAATGAAGCGAAGTGCAAACCAAAATGTGATATAATTTTTAACCAAGTTGATTTTTAAAAATAGAATCTGGTGATTCCCAGCACCGAAAGGAGAAGGAAAAGCATGTACCCTCTGAGATGCCTGGTAGGGTATAAATTGGTGCAGCCTTTTTGGAGGAATTTGTCAGTATCTTTAAAATTGTATAAATGGGACTTCCCTGGTGGCGCAGTGGTTAAGAATCCGCCTGCCAACGCAGGGGACATGGGTTTGAGCCCTGGTGCAGGAAGATCCCACATGCCGCGGAGCAACGAAGCCCGTGTGCCACAACTACTGAGCCTGCACTCTAGAGCCCGTGAGCCACAACTACTGAGCCCGCGTGCCACAACTACTGAAGCCCATGTGCCTAGAGCCCATGCTCCACAACAAGAGAAGCCACCACAATGAGAAGCGCGCGCACCACAACGAAGAGTAGGTCCCGCTAGCCACAACTAGAGAAAGCCCGCACGCAGCAACGAAGACCCAATGCAGCCAAAAAACAAACAAATAAATAAAGAACACATGATCTTAACTCACTTAAAAAACTATTGTATAAATGAACATACTCTTTGACAAGGAAGGTATCCTACAAAAATGCTTGTACGCACACGCACAGATGCATGTGCAGTGTTATTCACTGTGTCATGCCCTATAATAGCAATAAAGCCTGGAAAAACATAAGTGCTCCGCAACCGGGTAAAAGCCATGAAATATGGTGTGCCCGAACTACAAAATACTACTTAGCTTTTAAAAAAGAATGAAGATCTAAAAATAAAGATACAGAAAATGTTTGTGATACATTAGCAAGTGAAAAAGAGAGGCCATGGAATGGTAGGATCTATGTAAAAACTATGAGTACACGTTCAAAACAAAAATAACACACTAAACTACGTGTTGAAGGTGTGGTCATCTCTGACCAGGACACGGGGCTTCCCAGAAAGAGGTACCATGCAGTTAAGTGTTTGAGCTGTTCATATGTATCCATGCAGGTCTTGCACTTTAAAATATACATGTTTATAAAAGAAAGTGGCCAACAAGCACGTGTGAAGACGCTCAACATCCTAAGCCGCCAGGAAACTGCAAGAGTCCAAACCACAGCGCGCGGCACCACTTCACACCTGCTAGGACGGTGCGGACCAAAAAGAGGAAAGATAAGCAGTGTTGGCCAGGACGGGGAGAAACTGGAACCCTCGTGTGTTGCTGATGGGGACGTAAAACGGGGCCGCTGCCATGGAAGACAGTTTCACGTTCCTCAAAAATTAAATATAGGATGGCCATACGATCCAGCAATTTCACTTTTCTGGGTATATCCCCCGAAAGTGAAAGCAGGGACTCATACAGATTCTTGCACACCCGTGTTCACAGTGGCATTATTCACAATAGCCAAAGGTGGAAACAACCCAAGTGTTCATCAACAGGTGAATGGATAAACAAAGTATTAAAATAAGCCACACACCAAAGGATAAACATCATGTGATTCCACAAACAGGAGATACCCAGAAAAGGCAAATTCACAGACACAGAAGAGTGGAAGAGAGGTTAGCAGGGGCTGGGGGTAGAGTGAGAAATGGGGAGGGACTGCTGAATGGATACAGTTTCTGTTTGGGGTGATAAAAAATTTTTCTGGAGACAGATGGTGGTGACAGCCGCACAACACTTGACTGTTATTAATGCCTCTCTTCAACTGTATACTTAAGGGTGGGAAAAAGCAGGCCGGGATGGCAGAGCTGGGGGCTGCCACAGCCTCAGGAGGCCACACTCCAGACCTGAGAGTGCAGGGTCCTGGACGGGTAAGGGTGGAGCCGGCTGGGCCTTCGGGGAAGCCACACGGCCCAGGCCCAGCAGAGGAAGGGCAGTGGGGCCTGGGCGGGGGGCAGATGAGGTACCTCCTCATCTAGAAAAACTACATGCAGGCAAACTGAAAGCACTGAAAAAAATCTACATTGAATCAAATACCAACCAAGAAAGCAAATAAGAAAATACCCAGAAAGTACAGTATCTCCCAGCCCTGCAAAAGGGCTCACAGGCGATGTCACCAGGACAACTTCCCAGGGTCCTGGGCAAGAGAGATCCTGAGTCTGGGGGACAGAGGACAGCGGACATGTGACCCTGGGCACAGATCCAATCAGACCCTGAGGTTCCGGCCCCAGGCAGCTGCCACCACTGCTGGAGCCTGAGGTCAACACGCCCACAACACCTCTCCCCTCCTCCCAGCCCCCCACTGGAAGACAGGTGTCTGGGACTCTGACCCTCGGACTCTTTTAAAGGGAAACGGCCACCTAGGGCAGGACTCCCCCTTCCACCACGTCCTTCCCATGATGGCCCACCTCAGCTTCCTCCTCACTGAACCCCAGCCAGCACCCTGCAAGGGACACGCCATCATCCCCATTTTGTGGATGAGGAAACTGAGGCCAAGAGCTAGCAGACCACCACTTCCTGAGCTGAAGAGAAAGCGGAGAGCAGCCCGCAGCAGCGGGTGGGCCCAAGGGGCCGGCTCTTTGTGCCTCAGCCGCCCACAGCTTGGACCCACACTGTCACCAGGATGCCCGCAGAGCAGAGAGGTCAGGTCGCTGCCTCCTGCACAAATGTGTCCCAGGCCCAGCAGGGGAAGGGGCTGCACGCGGCCCCCTGCACCCGTCAGAGCCTCCCCATTCTGAGAGCGTGGTAAGTGACCATCCCAGAGGCCTCCTAAACCGCAGATGTCCAGTTCCTCCCAGGGCTCCTGTAATAATGAACATGGCACTAAGTCCACCTCCCAGCACCCCTCCCCTGCCAGAGGCCAGCCCTGGGCCCTTAGCTTGTCCCCTGGCCCGGCTCTCCCGGCTCTGAAACTAATTTGTTCATGTCCCCGGCTCAGCTTTAAACAGCCTCCACTGTCCAAACCCCACAAGGACAACCGGCTCCCATCCCGTGCCCACTGGGAGAAGTACTCAAGCAAGGTCAACCCATCAGCAGGTGGACAGATGAGCTCCACATGACGGAAGGCTGTTCAGCCGTGAAAGGAACGGAGCACTGACAAGTGCTACAGCGTGGACGCACCTCGAAAGCATCCCGCTAAATAAGAAGCCAGATGCAAAAGGCAGCACAGCCTATGATTCCCTGTATACGAAGTGTCCGGAACACACGATTCCACAGAGACCCCAATTCGTGGGAGCGGCCGATGGGAAGTTGTTGAAGTTATGGTTTATGGGTACAGGTTTTTATTCTGGGGTGACAGAAATGTTTTGTATCTTGACAGAAGGGGTACTTGCACAGCGCTGTGAATGTATTAAATGCCACTGAATGGTATACTTTAAAATGGTTAATTTTATGTTACATGATTTTCACCTCAATTAAAAAAAAAATCAATTCAACACCTTTCCCCTGCGTTTCCTATCCCCCTCCTCCAACTGAAGTCTCCGGAAGCTTCCATCGCTTTCTGGACCATATCCAGACTCTGCAGCGCAATCCGGCCTCTTTCAGCAGAGACCCGCCGGTTCTTGAGGACAGGGCTCTGGGACTGAGCCCACCTCTCCCAGAGCTGCACAGTCAGCTTCTGTTTGCCTTCCCGTCAACCGGACACCCCGACAGCAAAGGCCCGGGCCTCCTCTGCCATTCTGTCCCATTCTCTCCCCAGGGCTTCACCAGGCACCAAGAGTAGCAACAACAATAATAAGACATGATACAGGCACGCGTCAACTCACTGAACTATTGGGAGGAAGCACTATTACACCCATTTTACAGAAGAGAAGACTAAGGTACACACAGGTAGAGTCAGCTGCCCAAGCTCCCCCCACAAGCAAGGCTCTGCCCACACTGTTAACCACCACAAGAACCCTCACCCAGTGTTGCAGCAATAAACAAGTCAGACGGCGGGCTAGAGGTCCAAGGTCCCACACAGAAGAAAAATCCGGACTGTGTGATAATAGCTTCTAGACCTTCCAGGCAGAAAGATCAAGGACCCCATTACACAATAGGCACGGCAGCTCTGCCACCACCGGTTCCTCACCCGGGCCAGGAATGGTGCTAAGGGTTCCCCAGGCAGCATTTAACGTTCCGGACCATGTTGGCTGGGGGGTGGGGGGACCAGGTGAGGACACAGAATACAAAGAAGCTAAGTAAGTTGTCCAAAGTCAAACAGGTACTGAGCCTCTAGACCCAAGTGGTCTGACCCCAAAGCCCCCACCCTCAGCCCTGGCAAGCCCAAGGTGCAGGGTAGGAAGCCACGCTGAGTCCTCACCTAACTGCACACACTCCCATCCCGTGTGCAAATCCTGCTAAATGCCTGAGCGGTGACACAGTGCAGCTGAAATTAAACGGGTTCCAAATATGACAGGATCTCCACAGCAAATGCTGGATCATGTGGGTGCACTGGGTAAATTCTTGGAACTGAATGTGAGGGTTCAAGGCACGTGGGCCCTGCTTTGGGAAGCAGAGGGTCCTTCAGGAGAACTCTCAGTGGACTCTCCGCAGCAATTACTTAACTCAATACCCACCTGCCGGGCCCTCCGCATGGGCCAGGCAGTGAGCATCTGCAGTAACCACCCAGGGGGCAGTCCTGGAGCAAGTTCTTTGCGGCTAAAAGGGAGAGGCCTGGGCCGTGGGGCTGGGGCAGGCCATTCCCAGCACCGGGACCACTAGAACAAAGGCATTTCCGTGGGCTCACCGCTTCAAATTGCAACAGGAAGCAATCGGGAAAAATAATTAGCTACCAACTTACTGGCTCCACTCCGGACTGTGGCATAAATCTAACACAGAAATCAGGGACATGACATGTCAAGAACAGTCAAAAGAGTTCTGCAGAAAGATCCCTCCTTTTCGTCCCATTTTAGGACCAGATTACCACATCAGCCGGTGCTCTAAAAACCTCGCGTTGACATGCTTTCTAATGTTAAAATAATCGAGTCTATTTTTGCCTCCTACACAACTGAACTCCACAGATGTGATTCCTTCTCCATGGGGGCTCAAACCGCAGGACAGGCACTGGAGTCCAGCAACATCACCCCAAAGGTCCAGGAAATCCGAAACTGCAACACAGTGAAAAGCAACGCAGCTGGCTGAGAAACCCCACCTTTAAAACAAACATCTTCCCCAAAAAAAAAAAAACCCTTTTGCCTCCGTGATCCAGGCATTTCCGGAAAGAGAAGGACAGCGTTGGCCTGAACTACCCAGATACTGTCATTGTTTTGTCGTCACCTTGTTTTGCTAGTATCAGACAGGGCCAAGAATGTAAACACGCTCCTGAGACAGGCAAATTTGGGGTGAAACCGCCAAGAGTCTCCGGGCTGGGAGGCAAGAGGACTTGAGGAAACGACCCCCTCTCCGCTCCCCAAACCTCAACGGAGGGGCCGCAGCGCTGGGAATGTGACCACAGAGCCAGGCCAGGACACCTCCCTACAGTGTCCACACTGGAAATATTCAGGGAGACAGCTGTTTGCCTTAAAGAGGCCCAGACAAAGGGACCCGAGCCGCCCCCCACCCACCCGCAAATGCCACCAGCAGAATAGCAGCCTGGAGAGCACAGGACTCGCACTCTCGTGTCCACTTGGCCAGCCACACTCCAGAAAAACAAAACACTCACGTCGGAAGAGAATGATTTAGGTAGCGAGAGGCTTGCTTCAAAAACCACATGGCAATCTCCAAATTAAAAGAACATGTGTAGCTTTTCACAAGGCGCTTCGTTTCCTGAGTCCTCCTGACCTCAACTCCACCCCTTGGGACACACCAAAAGTGGGAGAGAAAGGTCTCCAGTCCCCGACCTCCCAAAGGGTGGGTGTCCAGCTGAGGCCCCACGCCGCGCGCTGGGACCACGTCACCCCGAGGCGGCCCCACGCAGCCGGCCCCCCGGGTGGACACCGGCCGGGTGTCACTGTTTGGGGCCCCAGCGGCCAGACGGGTCGTCCAGGCACCTGGCAGGTGTCAGTCCGTTTGGAAACCGACAGCAACGCAGATGAAAGGAGTAGCGCCACAGGCCAGGCCGCCCGGCGCCCGGTTCAGAACTTTCTCTGCAATTTAAATCAGTTGCCGGAGCTCGCAGGCCGGCCGCGCGGCCATCGGAAACAGGGTCGGGAAGGAGTTCCCGACACAGGGCGGCAAGGCCTGCCTCCGGGCCGAAAGTCCCCGCTCCGTGCGTGCCCGCGGGCCGGGGTCTCCCCGGTCCCCGCACGGCCTCGGCCGGCGGGCTTCGGGCGGGCGCACTTCCGAGCGCGCCCCGGGGGCCGGGCAGGTGAGGACCCGCCCGCGCCGCACCTGGCGGGGTCGACGCCGCCCGCGCGCCCTCCTCGCCGGCCCGGGACGCGGGACGGGACCCGGCTTCCCCGGGAGGGGCTCGGGCGGGCGAGACAAAGGGCCCGCACGCAGCCCACGGGCAGCGGGCGCGGCGGGGGGGCGGCGGGGACCCGCGGCGCGCGCCCCAACTCGCCCCCAACTTCCGAAGTCGCTTCCGAGGCGGCGCCGCGCACTTGGCCGCGGGGCGGCCGAGCCGCCCGGGCGCCCGGGCCATTGTCCCTCCGGCCCGCGCCCACCTACCCGCGGCGGGGGCCAGGCTGCAGCAGAGCGCGAGCAGCAGCAGCGGCGGCGGCGGCGGAGGCCGGGGCGGCGCCGCCTCCATGTTGTCCGGAGCCGGACGGGCCCGCGCCGCGCTCACTCGGGCTCCATGGCGCGGCGGCCGCGGCTCCTCGCGCGGCTCCGGGCGCCTGCCGCCTCCCCCCTCAGGCGCCGCGGACCAGGACGACGGGGGAGGAGGCAGGGGGCGCGGGAGCGGAAGCCGCGCCGCGTCTCCGCCCCCCGCCGCCGCCGCCGCCGCCGCCCTCCCGCGCCCCACGCGCCGGCCGCGCCCTCCAGCGGGCGCCCCCCGGAGCCGACCCGCGGCGAGGCGGCCGCCGCGCGAGGTCCCCGAGGCTCTGCGCGGGCCCCCGGCCCCCTGGGGCCGACCGCTGGCGCTCGGCGGGGGCGCGTGGTCGGGCGCCGGGCTTGCACCCCGCGGGGCCCGGGGGCCCGATCAAGTCCTGGAAGCAGGTGTGTTACCTGTAGAGCTGCCGAGACCGGGCTTGACCGTTGGGGAAACTGAGGCACGGGGGCGGGGCGTGCGGAGGGGGTTGCCCGAGAGCACACGGTGAGGCAGTTTCTGGGCTGGAAGCCAGGGGCCCCGAGCCAGGTGCGTGCACCTTCCCGCGACCGCAGCCACCCCGGCAGGGTCCAGTCGGGGCGGCCCCGCGACACCTGTTGTTCACACTGTGGAGGGCACAGGAGGGCGACCGCGAGTCGGTGCAGGGCAGGGACGGAGGCGGCTGATGGAGAGTCAGGTGGAGGCTGCACGGGCTGGGAAGTGGGGGCGGGGCGGGGTGGGGGGTTGAGGTTTTATTTTTAAACTAAATGTGTACCCTAGACGTTAATTATGGTACTCGAAGACCGAGCGGTAGACACGCTGTTCTTCCAAATATGCTTGTAGGCGGCCTCTAGGATGGCAGACCTCACCTTTGATCATTCAACAAGCAGGCACTGAGCCCGGCCACCCCCGACGCATTCCCTGTCCCCGCCCCCCCCCCGCCCCCGTGCCCACCTGAGCATCAGGCTCAGCCACTGAACCCTCAGGGCACGGGAAGGCCTGGGAAGGGGCAGCACAAGCTCTGGAACCCACAGGCCCAAGTTCAAACTCAGGCCCAAGTTCAAACTCTGGTTCTGCGGCTTCCTAGAACTAGGTGTGCCCTTGGGTAGGTCCAAATATAACCTCTCTGGGCAGACTTTCCTCCCTTATAAAACAGTGAGAACAATGCTTACCTTGCAGGTGCTGAGACAACTGTAGGCAACTCACATGAACAAGCCGGTACTACATGGATGCAGGCATTCTTCACGTGTTTGTGACAACTTTACAAAGCAAGCGGTCAGGCAGAATGTCTCTGTCCCATGGGGTTTATATTGTAGGGAAGGAGACAAACAAACAAGAAGATAGATAAATTTAAAACCAAAACAAACAAACCAAAACACCATTAACAGACCAAGGAAGGCCCCCCAAAATGAAGCGTGTTGGGCTGCAGTGTCTGGGGAAATTCTGACTTAGGCGGGTAGGGACGTTTGAGCTACCATCAAGGAGAAGCCAGCTGGGGCCGGTGTGTATCAGACCTGGAAAAGGAGTCAAGAATTTATCCCAAGTCTATGAGAAGCCGTTTAGGGGTTTCTGTAGCAAACTCCTTTCTGATTCCTTTCTCACACCCTATGCCCAACCGCAACTGCACATCCTATTGGCTCTACTTTCAAAATAGAGGCAGACTCTTAACACTTCTTATACCTCCAATATCACCACCCCGGTTTGGGTCACATCTCACCCCAGTGGGTCTCCCACTTCCAGCTTTGACCTCCTTCAACCTCAACTCACAGCAGCCAGAGTGAGTCTGTCAAAACAAGTCAGCTCACATCCCTACTCTGCTCAAGAGCCTGCTATGGCTCCCATACCAGTTAGAATATAAGCCAAAAGATGTTATGGCACCTACAGGGCCTGATCTGGCTACATCTCTCCCTTTGTCTCTCCAACCTCCTGATGCACTCTTCTTCCTCTCCCTCACCCGGCTCTGGCCACAGTGGCCTTCTTGCTGGTCCTTATGCACACAGCACACACTCCTGCCCCAGGGCCTTTGCACTTGCTCGTCTCTGTGCTGGAACTCTTTTACCACAGTTACCCACATGGTTTACTCCATCACATCTTCAGCTCCTCAGCCAGACCTTCCCTGACCCGCTTTGGAGATTGCAAACCACACCGCCCATCCTTGCCAGCACTTCCTGCTCCATTTCTCTGCTTCACTTTTCTCCTTTGCACTGACCAACATCTGACATACTAGTGTTTACTTATCTTTCTTCCTTCCACAAGAACAAACTTTCACTTGTTTTGTTCCACGTGTATCCCCCAAGCCTATACCAGGACCTGGCACATAGTAGGTGCTCAATAAATGTTTGGTGAATGACCCAATGAACTGGAAAGTCCCAATTTATGTTTATGAAAGGAGCACTCTGGCTTCTGAGTGGGGACAGGACTGTCAGGAGGGAAGAGAGGATGCTGGGGACTGGTCAGCAGGTGGCTGCCATGGTAGCACCCAGGAGAGATGGCAGCTTGGATGGGCAGCGGTGGGGGTATCGTGAATGGCAAGAAGGCACTGGATTCAGGATGCTTTAGGAAGAGCTAATGGGACTCCCTAAGGGCACTGGCTGTGGGGATGAGGGGAAGGAGGCCCAGGGTGGCCCACCATAGGGGCTCTGCTAGGGGACACTTATTACAACAGCTGGTCCAAAGTCCAAGCCAAGGTTCTAAATCTGAGAAAGGATATGGAGACGACGAAGACCCTGTGCTCAGTTATGCAAATGATTTAAAGGAAAATGAGGGCTTCCCTGGTGGCGCAGCAGTTGAGAGTTCGCCTGCCGGTGCAGGGGACGCGGGTTCGTGCCCCAGTCCGGGAGGATCCCACATGCTGCGGAGCGGCTGGGCCCGTGAGCCATGGCCACTGAGCCTGCACGTCCGGAGCCTGTGCTCCGCAACAGGAGAGGCCACAGCGGTGAGAGGCCCACGTACCGAAAAAAAAAAAAAAAAAAAAAAAAAAAAAAAAAGGAAAATGAACCAAGAATATAAACTGACAGACATTGAGATTCTTTTTTTTTCAATTTTTGAACATTTTTATTGTACATAGTCACTAGTTCTATTACAACCCAGTTAATTTCAAAAAGAAATAACTACCCTTGGATTTACATTTTTTTAATCTTTTAAAAATATTTTACTTTTGTACAATTTTTCAAGGTTACTTTCCACGTGCAGTTATTACATGGGATTCTTTATTCTCAAAGAGGGAGATAGAAAGCTTGAGTCTCAGAATGGGAGAATTCATTAAATACGGAAGAGGCCATTTAAGTCGGGGAATGGCGGGGCTGGCAGCATCTCCTGGGGTGCCCCGGGGTTTCCTGTGGGATGTCAGCTGTGCAGGGGCCACCAGAGATGCCCTGAGAGGGAAAGGACTGTGCCCCGGGTCTCAAGGCATCAGAGCGATAGCCCAAGTTGCCTGACTCTGTTCAGAGCTTTGAGAGAAGCTGTTTGCAAAGAACAATGAGATTGAATCACTATTGGATTCTGCAGAATTCTAACCTCACAAGGGCAGTCATTTTTAGACTCTTCACTAATGTAAGAAGCAACCAGAGAACGTGCTAAGCTTCCACTTCCCCAGAAGGCTGCCTGGCACAGATCATCATGCTACCAAACTTTCCTTAGGCCTTGCGTTTGGAAGTGTTCACTCTCAGTTCACTGCTCAGATGTGAGTTCCATCACGATGAAGCAAGGGGGGGCTCAGCACCTGTCGGATCTAATCGTTTCTGGGGACAGGGGCTCAATTGGGGTCCATTTAGGGCCCATCAGAGGTTGATGTCTCAGCCCCATGACACTTGGGGAAAGGTGCCTCTTTGGTTTCCCTCCCAAGCTGGAACATGCTGACTCTGGCAAGTTATTCTGGGCACGTGAGCCCTCCCGCCCGGCAGGCCTGGCCGCTGTGGTCAGAGGTGTGCCCTGAGCTGCAGCATTTCCGGGCTCTCTGAGCCTCAGGCATCCTCCCGAGGGCAACTCAGTGGAGGCGTGCAGTGGGAACGTCCACTGACTGTCCATCCTTCAGATCCCCACAGGCCTCTCCCTGCAGTGGCACCAGGGCCCAGCATCTTGCACCAGGAGCAGGCAAGGAAGGGTTGCCATTGGTGTGCGGTGGTGGGCAGCAAAGGCTTAGTGGGTAGCGTCCATGGTTTCTACGGAGATAGCTGGGCTGTGAAGGGCACAGGTGAACTTCATTTCTGTGAGCCTCAGTTTCCTCATTCATAAAATGGGAATGATACGGAATTCCCTGGCGGTCCAGTGGTTAGGACCCCAGGCTTTCACTGCCCAGGGCCTGGGTTCAACCCCTTGTCAGGGAACTAAGATTCCGCAAAGCCACGTGGCAAGGCCAAAAAAATTAAAAAAAAGAGGGAATGATGATATTGGCTCCACTTCTTATCTCTCTGCTGATGTGAACCTCAAATAGGAGAAGACTTGCAAAAGTGTTCTTTATACTTTAAAGCCCTGCATTAGTGTGAATTGTGATTCACATGGGCCCACGACAGGGCATAGGGATGGTTGTACCAGGCACCCCCCCGGGTAAGCACCCCTCTGTGTAAGCACCCGCCTGCTTGCTCTTCTCCCCCCCAGTACTTGTCATCCATCCCTTGGTGTCTGTAGCCCGGAGCTTCAGCCCTCCCAAGGATTTGGCTTGCCTGTAACTCGCATCCTGGGGAGAATGCCCTGACCAGTCACAGGAGTATCTGGTCCACTTAGCAGTTTTTTTTTTTTTTTGCGGTATGCGGGCCTCTCACTGTTGTGGCCTCTCCCGTTGCGGGGCACAGGCTCTGGACGCACAGGCCTAGCGGCCATGGCTCACGGGCTTAGTTGCTCCGCGGCATGTGGGATCTTCCCGGACCAGGGCACGAACCCGTGTCTCCTGCATCGGCAGGCGGATTCTCAACCACTGCGCCACCAGGGAAGCCCCACTTAGCAGTTTTATTTTCACTGTAGATGAAATAGTCGACATTCAAGTTTCATTTTCCTTTTTAAACGCTTTCAAGACACCTGTAGTAGGTTGAATAGTGGCCCCCAAAGAGATATATCCACATCCTAGTCCCGGGAACCTATGAATGTTAACTGATTTGCGAAAAGGGTCTTTGCAGGTATGATTAAGGATCTTAAGAGGAGGAGGTCAGGGACTTCCCTGGCGGTCCAGTGGTTAGGATTCTGCGCTTCCACCGCAGGGAGCATGGCTTTGATCCCTGGTCGGGGAACTAAGATCCCACATGCAGCGTGGCGCGGCCAAAACCAAAAGAGGAGGAGGAGGTCACCCTGGATTATCCAGGTGGACCCTAAATCCAATGACATTGTCTGATAACAGAAGAAGAGGAGAGGGCCATGCAAAAATGCAAGTAGAGAACAGGTGGATGTAGCCACAAGCCAAGGAATTCCTGGAACCCCCAGAAGCTGGAAGAGGTGAGGAAGGGTCCTCCCCTAGAGCCTTTGGAGGGAGCTTGGCCCCGCCGACACCTTGATTTCAGACTTCTGGCCTCCAGATGGTG
The DNA here is from genome assembly GCF_026419965.1 of Kogia breviceps. NCBI lineage: Eukaryota > Metazoa > Chordata > Mammalia > Artiodactyla > Physeteridae > Kogia > Kogia breviceps. The sequence goes on along the minus strand of NC_081316.1, from coordinate 17,854,968 downwards.
AGAGAGGACATTTGTGCTGTTTTAAGCCATCCAGTTGGTGGTGGTTTGTCATGGCAGCCACAGGAACCTAACACAGTCCTTAATCTTCACAAACTCATTTTTCAGGGAAGGAAACTGAGGTCAGAGAGCTAAGGGCTTGTCCAGGGTATCATCTCCAACTCATTTTATATGATAACGGCAAAGGCGAGTGGTCACAACAGAGGCTGTGTGGCCTGTGGAGCCTAAAGTATCTACCTACCAGCCCTTTATAGACGCGTTTACCCACTCCTGCTCTAGCGGGGTGATCCCTGTTCTAGAGAAAGTAAAGCAGGGCAAGAGGGGCAAGGGGTGAGGAAGACTTCACTAGGGAGGTGACACTTGTGCAGAGACCCGGAAGAACGGAAAACCCGTGCAAAGGCCCTGAGGCACGGTGAGGGGCCAGAGAAGCTGAAGCAGAGACAGCCAAGGTCAGAGAGCAGCAGGCCAGCTCTGCGGGGTCTTGGGAGCTGCCTCCTCTGAGTAAGCTGGGGGACCATCAGAGGGCCAGGAGCAGAGAGATCATGGGACTTGATTCCACGTTATAGATTCTCTGCTCCTGTGTGGGAAAGAAACTGAAGGGGCAGGAGAGGGAGCAAGGAGGCCGGCTGAGGGGCTGCCATTCACTGAGACAAAAGCGTTGGTGAATGGAAGGGTGTGGATTCCCACCTTAACTTGTCTAGCTGAGATTCTAGTAGACTTCCCAGTGGAGGAGTAGCATGGGCAGGGACCAGGGTTTAGGGAAGAGGGCTGGGCTTGGCTTAGAAACGTGGGAATCTTCAGTATTTAAGGCCATGGTCCCGGAGGAATAGTTATGCAGAAAGAGATTCAAGGGCTGAGCGTTTGGGGCCCCCCAAGCTCAGAGGAGAGGAAGACCAGAAGAGAGCAGCTCCCAGGAGCCAGGGAAGACAGTGAGTGGAGGGGAAGGGCCACATGTGGCGCTGCCAGATGAGTGGTATGGGCGTGGACACGTGTCCACTGGACCTAGTGGGCGGCCCGTCATCCTTGACCTTGAGGAGCTATTTGGAATCACGTGGTGGCTTTTACTGAGGCCAGGCATACCACATTCACTTAGTTGAACACGCAGGACTCCACAGGGCGAGGCAGGAAGACCTCTCCCTGCACCTGGATGGACACCTGTGCCAGACAGGTGTGCGGCTGCCTTCTAGTCCCAGGAATGGCGTCAGCTCGGGAGCTGCAGTTCCAGCTCTGGTTTAATGATGAAAACGAATGTTTATTCAAAATGACAGCTTCTCCCCTCCTCCAGCTCAACGGGGCTGCAGGCAGGGGAGCCACAGTGGGGGAGGGCTAGCTCAGCCTCCCTCTCCTCCTCCAGGCTGGGGCTGGGGAGGGAGGGAGGGCCGGAGGGGACTGACTGGGACCCTGAGGGTTTGGGGGATCCTGAATGTTGATCTTTCTCTTTGAGGCTCTTTGTGGGACCTTAGATATTTCTCAGGTTGTGCCTGACCCCCAGGACATAACGCCTTTGACCAGTCGTCCTGGAAACATGACTACCTGTCCAGTTCCACGGCTGGCAAGGCAGCTACAGCACTGACCTTGGCCTTTAATGTGTCAGGCATGGAGCAAGCAGCAGACCCATGCATCGTCCCCCACCCGGACCACAGCTCCAGGGGACATATGCTCACCTGGTTCCTCGAAGCCCCTCTTGCCAGTCTCGGGATGAAGGGGACTCTTTCCTACTCTCAAGGTGGGCGGTGGACTAATTAGGGTGATCAGCCATCTCGGTTTGCCCGGAACTGAGGGGTTCGCAGAACACAGAGCTAATGCTGGGAAGGTCAAGGCAAACAGGAGCGAGTCAGTTGCCCTCGGGCTGGAGGAATCAGGCTCTGAGGGCTAAAGAACAAGGCAGGCCGGGCACTGAGCCTGCCACTTAAAATGATAAATCATTCTCAATACATCAATGCCGTTATAAAAATAAAAAGGTGGAGGGATTTTTCTGATAAAAAGAGACAAAAGGGACTGATGGATCATATCCTGCTTGAAAAAATAACTCTGATATTAAGAATCATGAGTGGGATTTTTTTAGACGTAACAACATTCTTCTGTTCGCATAGGAGAGTGTTCTGAGGAGAGCTCTTCCAACCTGTTTATTGGAGACACATCATACTGTCTGTGACATACTCTTGATATTTATATTTTTGGCAAATGTGGCAAAACCTTAACCAATTTTGAACCTAGGTAATAAAATTATGGGTGGTCACGGTTAAAAAAAAAAAAAGTTATAAAAGAAGCCTACAGACCGTGGAATAAAGAGTGTTCTTTCCCTCTGGCTGGACAAATACACGGTCATAACACCAGGAAAGTAGTGCCACGTAGAACTTCTTGGACCCCTCTGGGTTAGAACAAGGTGATGGAGACGCAGCCCCAGGCGAGGTCCGCAGTGGGAGGACATGTCTGGGGGAGGCACCCACGCGGCCTGGACTTGGACCCTGTGCCGTTTGGGCAGCGACTTCCAGGCCCACGTGCCTGGGCCGAGGTGCGGGGTGTGAGCGCCAGGGAGCGTGTCCCCTGTGGAGGATGGGCAGGCTGGAGGGGTGGGGTAGGGCCCCCTAAAGCTGGGAGCCCCAGGCAAGATGTTACTTACTTCTCTGGCTCAGACCTTCGGTATCAGACGAAATGGAGGCAGAAAGTCCCACCCTAACGCCACTCCTCGAGAGAGCGATACCAACAGCTCAGCACACCCGCCCCAGGTCTGGCAGCTGGGACGTGGCCGGGCTGGAACTGAGACCCAGCCGCCGGCTCTGCCCAGGCCCTCCTCCCGCCAGGCTAACCCCCCCTGTGCACCGACCACCTCCTCTTCCCCAGGTCCTGACCCCCCCTGCAGGGACCCCCTCCGGCCTGGCCACAGGCCAGCTCATGCCCCCTCTTCTGGCTCCAGCGGCTCAGCTTGTAAACCTGAGCGAGAGTCTCCCTTCTGAAGAAAGTACGACAAAAACTCGCCGTTCCCTGTCGTTCTTTCCTCTCTGTACCCTCAGCCGCCAAGCCCCTCCGGCCCACCATCTACACTTGCAGCCTGGCCTCAGCACCTGCTCTGGCAGTCCTGCCCCTACGATGACCTTCCCGTCTTGAGTCTAGATTCTGCGTCTCCTCCTCCACCGCCACCCCCAGCCTCCTTCCCTTGCTGCCCTGAGTCACCTCCAGCCTCGGCCTCAGCAGCTCTTTCACTCACCCAGCCTCTGTCCCTCCTACACACACACACACACACACACACACACACACACACACACACACACACACTCCCCTGCTTCAGGCACGGCCCTCCAGGGGCCACTTTGCTCCATCTCCAGGGTAGCTTTGGGCCCCCCGGGCTCTCCCCACTGTAACCTGTCCCTCAGGGCAGCCCGCATCATGGCCCTCAAATGCCCATCTGACAGTGGCCCTCCCTTCACAGGAATCCTCTATGGCTCCCCAGTGCCCTGTGGCTCCTCCTGCCGGGTTCCAGGATTGGAGCCCCCTTTCCTGTTGGCCTCTGTTCCCTCCCCCAGGCCGTGCACACAGTTCCTCTGGACTGGCCACAGTCCTCCTGGCCCCTGGGTCTCTTAGGGTCACCTTTCCCTGGATGAGTTGGGGGGTGGTCAGGTGGGGACGGAAGTGAGGAGGGGAGAGAGTAACTGCTACAGAGACCCGTGGGGATGAGGTCCCTCCTAGCCAACAGCGGGCGGAGGAGGGGCGGGCAGAGGAGGGGTGAACAAGGTGAGCTGAGCCTTCACAAACGGTCGGCTGGAACAGGCAGCTGTGGAGGGACGGGGTACTCTCCGTGGGAGGCAGGTGTGGTGTGGAACGGTGACCCACAGCACTGGGGCCAGGAGCAGCTGGCTTGCGGGGGGCCGAAGGGGGAGGGGATGGGAAGGCAGGCAGGCTGCAGGGCCGAGGACCCAGACGGCAGAGCTCCCAAATGGGAGCTCTGCATAAGTGGAACTTTGTGCAGGAACATTCCTGGAGCTCAGATGGGCGGGGGTGGGGAGGTGTGGATCTCACCATCCCCAGAAGCTGTGATTCCAGATTCTAGATTCCAGATTCTAGTGGGGAGTCATGGGAGCGACACCCCCCCCCCCCGCATGCCACACGCGCACACACACAGGAGGCTTTGCCTGGAGGCGGTGGACGAGGGTGCCTGGGGGTGTCTTGGGCCCCTGCTAGTCCCGAGAAGGCCCCTCTTTCTCCCTGCTGGGGTCTTAGAAGCTGTGGCAGCCCCAGGCTCCGGTGAGAAGCTGCAGCAGCCCTCAGGCTCTGGCGAGAGTGGGTGGGGCTTCTCCGGCTGCACAGACTCCCCAGGATAGCTGGGCCTCGCTTTGAGCCTGAAGATACCCGTGCGGGGGCGTTGGGCCGCAAGGACACGAACCCTCACAAGGCGGCCAGGCAGACCCTGCCCCTCGGCACGCCCACCAGGTGTAGCAGGCGAGGCTGAGAGACGATGCTTGGGGCGACCGGCAGTGGGGGACGTGTCTCTTGCCAGCGCCCCTCCCAGGCCAGGACCACACATCCGACCAAAGATCACAGCGCGCAGCAGCGGGCAGGGCGCGCGGCGCCTTTAATGAGCAGCCCCACCTCCCAGTCAACAAACGGCTGCAGACTCTGCACCAAGACTGTTTCCTCCCTCCACTGACGGGGCACACCGCCCGCGGGCTTCCCGCTGCTCCCTCTGGGCGGGAGGCTGCCGGCGAATCCTCCCCAGCCCGGTGTTCCAGGTCCTCCAGGAGCCCCTGCCTGCTCATGAAATCCTCCTAACTGTAGAGGGAAGATCTCACTTATGCCCATTCTACAGAGGGGAAAACTGAGGCCGGGGCAGGTTGGGTGACTTGACTGGGATCCCTCAGTGAGCAAACGGTGGAGATGCAGACTTGTTATTTCTCTTCCCCAACAGGCCTCGGGGGTCAGGGGAGTGGGGGGAGCGGAGAGAAGGCTGAGGTCCTCGAGAGCCAGGGCGGCTCAGGCACGTCCCTGCTCCCGGCGCTCCTGATTCAGGCCTGCCTGCAGTGATCCCTGTGGCCACGAGGGGACAGCAGCATCCTGCCCTGCCGGGCTCTTCAGGCGCTCCGGGAATCAGAGAAGAAAGCGCTTGTCAAAAGGCAGGGCCGTGGAGAAGAGGACCTCGCCAGAGAAGAAATGGCACTGACTGTCTCTACCCGTTGCTGTCAAGACAAAAGGAGACAATGAGGCCCCCGGATCGGGGGACAGGTTCGAATCCCCACCGCATGCCCTTGGGCAAGTTGTGGAACCCCTGGGCACCCCAGTTTCCTAATCTGTGCCAGTGGGGATAACAGTAGCTGCCTGACTCGGCTGTGCTGGGGATTAAGAAAACCAGGCTGCAGATAGAAAATGTTGCTACCAGGGCACAGAGGGCTCCCAAGCTGAGCTTCTTGGCAGGTGCCTGGAGGAGGGGGCCTGGGCACCGAAGCTTGAGCTTCATAACATCTGGTAGGTCCTCCTCCCTGGTCTGCCAGTGACTTTCACATCCAGGCCTTACACATCCACACATCCATGCCAGCACTGCCCGCAGGAAGACTGTGTTATCAACCCCACAAGGAAACTGAGGCTCAGAGAGGCTGAGTACCTGGCCTGGGGCCACAGCCTGTGTCAGCCTCAGATCTGAGGATCTGTAATCTGCATCCGGGGCTCTGCCCTCCACGTCCTGCATGAACCTGAACAAACCTGTAGAAACTACTGCTACCCGAGTCACCTGTGCAGGGTCAGGGGGTGTTAACTTCTTCCCAAATGCCCTCCACCAAGGTGGGGGCTGCTGTGGACACTCTGGCAGCTGTCCTCCCCGACTCCTGTTGCTGTCAGGTTTGCTGGATCACCTGGAGAAAAAGGCTCTAGGTAGATTTCCACTGCCAGCCTGCTCTGACCCTCCCCAGTGGCTCAGGACCCTCAGCTATGGGTAAGCCAATTGGCAGGCAGGGTGGATGCAGTCAGGATTCTCCCCCACTTGCCTCTTGCCAACCCCAATAATCTGAGGAAGAGTCCAGGGAACGTGCAAATGGCCTGAGGCAGCCCTGTGTTGGTGGAAGGTTGGTGTCGGTGAGGCTGAAAGACAGGGAGAGTGGAACCAGGCTTAGGAGGCAGTGCTTGTGGTGTTAATTAGGTTCATTGGCTTTATTTTATATTTTATATTCTGATTATAAAATCAATTCATGCTCGTTGAAGAGAAGTTTGAAAACATAGGAAAGGATAAAGAAGAGAGCAAAAATCGTATATAATCTCATGGCTGAGATCTAACTACTGTTAACATTTTCATATATGCCCTTCCACTCTTTTTTTTTCTAGGCACATACTCAAAAGCAAAATCATGGGCAGGAACTTCTGTTTCTGGCAAAATAATAGACTAGATATCCAAAGAATGCCACTTGGTACAAAACACATAAAAATACTGGAAGCAATACTAATTAAACTGTTTTTTGTGTTTTGTAGGGTTTTTTTTTTTTTTTGGGTTTTCGATTTTTTTTTTTTTTTTTTTTTTTTTTTTTTGCTGTGCCACATGGCTTGCAAGATCTCAGTTCCCCGATCAGAAATCGAACCCGGGCCACAGCAGTGAAAGCCTGGAGTCCTAACTACTAGGCCACCAGGGAACTCCCACCAAGTAGATATTTTTTTAATGTGTGGTGGAGTTGGCATGAAAGTAGGGGGTATCATTAAGGCCAGAAATAATAAGAAAGCAAGAAAGCCATCTCACGGTTTTGAGGCAATTGACCATTTGAACACTAATTATAGCAGAAAACTGAACACTCATGATATTAGGAAATTATTATTTAAAATTTTAGGTGTGAATACAGATAGTGTGGCTCTGTTTTAAAAAGAGTTCTTGGGCTTCCCTAGTGGCGCGGTGGTTGAGAATCCGCCTGCCGATGCAGGGGACACGAGTTCATGCCCCGGTTCGGGAAGATCCCACATGCCGCGGAGCGGCTGGGCCCGTGAGCCATGGCCGCTGAGCCTGCGCATCCGGAGCCTGTGCTCCGCAACGGGAGAGGCCACAACAGTGAGAGGCCCGCGTACCACAAAAAAATAATAATAATAATAAATAAATAAATAAAAAGAGTTCTTATCGTTTGGAAATGCATATTGAAGTATTTTCAGATGAAATAGCATGATGTCTGGAATTTGCTTCAGAACCATACTGAGGATGGGTGGGCTTCGAGACTGGCCATGGGTTAATGATTGTCAGCAACATGTGATGAGTTTGTTGGGGTCATTATACTCTTCTTTGTATGTTTATATATATTTGAAACTTGAAATTCTCCATTAAAAATTACATATATATATATATTTTATAAATGTATTTATTTATTTTATTTTTGCGTTGGGTCTTCTTTGCTGTGCGTGGGCTTTCTCTAGTTGCAGCGAGTGGGGGCTACTCTTCATTGTAGTGCGCAGGCTTCTCATTGAAAATATGTGTATATGTATCAGGACAGTCTGCAGGTAGCCTTGTCCTGGCAGCACCTCCACTCCCAGGAACCTCCCTGAGCAAAGTGGAAAGTCAGATCAGAAACGCCACCAAATCTGAGAAACCTCCAAAAACGGACATTTCCAGCGGGTGGACAACAGCAACAAAAATCTCCCACCAGGTGTCTTGGAGGTGGGAGGGAGAAGATGTCCCCATGTTGGCCTTGGCTCTGAGTAGAACAGAAAAAGTTAAAAAGAAGAAAAAAGTCCCTGTGAGCGTCTCAACACAGTGCTATGGTCCCAGCGCGTCGGAGCCAGAAGTCACATCAAGACTCACCCTCCGGAGCCTGGAAAAGCAGAGGAAACTCCGGAACAAATGCACCTCAGACCCAGCCCTCAAAGAGTTCCCAGTAATAAAGCTATAAAACTCGCTGAGCCCGGCAGAAAATGAGCCACCATGAGCGAAAGTCAGCAGAAAAAGCGAACTGCAGCCCCAAGGCTATAAAAACTGCATTCTCAAACTGTCGGTGTGAAGTCTTCTTCAAACATTTAAAGAGATGAAAAAGGATATTCAAAGTCTGACAAAGAAGCAAGAAACCATCAAGTTTGCAGAAAAGGACTATTCCAGAAATAAAAATTACCATTGAAATTAGAAACTGAATGCATAGGTTAAACATCAGACAAGACCTGAGAGTGTGCAGGACAGGGACAGACAGAACTACCCAGAGGGAAGCACGGGGGGATAAGCAAATAAAAAAGACATGGACTCACGTGTTCCTGGGGAATGTGAAATGGTGCAGCACTCTGGAAACAGTCTGGAATATTCTCAGAAGATTAAACGTAGAGTTACCATGTGACCCACCAACTCCACTCCTAGGCATCTATTCAAGAGAAAAGAAGGTGTAAATCCACACAAAAATTTGCACTGAATGTTCATAACAGCATTATTCGTAGTAGCCAAAATGTGGAAACAATCCAAATGTCCATCAACGAATAAACGAAATGTGATATATGTATACAATGGAATATTATTCATCCACAAAAAGGAATGAAGTAACAATACATGATGAATCTTGAAAACGTTATGCTAAGTGAAAGAAGCCAGGCACAAAAGACCACATATTGTATGATTCCATTTACTTGAAACGTCCTGAAGAGACAAATCCATAGAGACCGGAAGTAGATGACTGCTGACCAGGAGCTGGGGGGAGGGGAGAATGGAAAGTGACCGCTAATGGGTGTGGAAGTTTTGGGTGGGGGAGGGTGATGAAAACGTTCTAATGTTTTTAACTTTTTCTGTTCATTGTGGCGATGTTGCACAACTTTGTGAGCACATCAAAAACTGTATTGTACACTTTAAATAGGTGACTTGTATGGTGTGTGAACTATAACTCAATAAAGGTTTTCTTAGGGAGACTGACACTTAGATGGAGAGAGAAGATCTAACAGACCAAATCGATGTCATAAAAGGAAAAATCAGAGAGAGGGGCAGAGGCAATATTTAAAGACATAGTAGTTGAAAGGTTTACAGAAATTATAAAGCAAGCTATCAAGTCTTTAGATTCAAAAAGCCCACCGAGGGCTTCCTTTCCCTGGTGGCGCAGTGGTTGCGAGTCCGCCTGCCAATGCAGGGGACGCGGGTTCGTGCCCCGGTCCGGGAAGATCCCACACACCGCGAAGCGGCTGGGCCAGTGAGCCGTGGCCGCTGAGCCTGCGCGTCCGGAGCCTGTGCTCCGCAATGGGAGAGGCCACAACAGTGAGAGGCCCGCGTACCGCAAAAAATAATAATAATAATAATAATAATGCCTCTGATGGACATACTACAATTTACTTAAGCATGCTAGGTAACTTTTAGCCACCTTCCAGTTTTCCAGTGTTAGACCTGATACTGCCACTAACATCCCTGCACGTACATCTTTAGTTCTCTCCGGTTATGGCTTCACAGAGTGGTAGGTATGAGAGTCACCCTGGGTCAGACTTTATTTAGACTCCAGGCTACATAGCTGTGGCATGAGGCTGGAAGTTGATGAAGCCTCAGGGTTTAGGGTTCAAACCAGAGCCGAGATGAAGTTAAAGGTACATACCTTTACAGCTCCTTAGTGCTCCGTGAGCACAAGATTTGGATGCATGTTTCTTCTTTTCTATCAATCTGACATTTATTCATCATTCATTTACTCACTCCACAAATATTTATTGAACACCTACTATGTGCCAGGCCAGTGCTTTGGATACCCAACAAAGACCCCTGCTGTCATGGGGCTTATACTTTAGAGGGAGGGGAGACAGATAATAAGTAAGAAATGTATCAGTACTTGTGTAATATGTTAGAAGTACTACAGAAAAATGAAATGTAGAACAGGGTTGGGGGATCAGGAGAATATAGGGTGGTCAGGAAAGATCTCCTTGAGAGGGGAGACAAAGAAAGCAAGGGAGGATGAAGTCAAGATGTCACCCGGGGGAAGAACATTCCATACAGTGGGTACAGCCATGGCAAATTCTTGGGTTGAGAATGTGCCTGCTTTTTTTTTTTTTTTTTTTTTAAAGAGCATTCAATTACAAGGACATTTTTCCATCTCATTAGATGTTACAAAACTGTTTTCTGAACTCTATGAAGTACAAATAAGCCTGATGCTCTCCCCGCAACTCCCCAGATAATTAGGGAAGAACTCTCTTTCCCACACCGCTGTCCATGTGGCCCTGGGCCGTAGGGCAGGTCCTGGGAATGGTGACTAGAGTACAAGGGCTGTGAAGCGTCCATGCTAATTCCAGCTCAGGTAGCAGGATGACAAATAAAAGAGTTAATTCTTGGCTTTTGACTTTCAAAACAGACCCTTGAAACTCACAGAAGAGGGAATAAATGCAGAGAAGTCAGAGGAGGGGGTGAGCGGGACCAGGGAGCAGGGCCAGACCCCGAGGAACAGCAGCCTTTCCAGCACTTGGTCCCAAACATTTTGGTCTCAGGACCCCTTTCCACTCAAAATTGTTTGAGGGTCCCAAAGAGCTCTATAAGAGTTCGACCTCTTGCTATTTACCACATTAGAAATGAAAACCAAGAAATCTTTAAATGATTTATTCATTTAAAAATAACAATGATTGGGGATGGAAAAAAATATTCCACACAAATGGAAATCAAAAGAAAGCTGGAGTAGCAATATTCATATCAGATAAAATAGACTTTAAAATAAAGAACGTTACAAGAGAGAAGGAAGGACACTGCATAATGATCAAGGGATCAATCCAGGAAGAAGATATAACAATTATAAATATATATGCACCCAACATAGGAGCACCTCAATACATAAGGCAAACACTAACAACTATAAAAGAGGAAATTGACAGTAACACAATAATAGCGGGGGACTTTAACACCTCACTTACACCAATGGACGCATCATCCAGACAGAAAATTAATAAGGAAACACAAGCTTTAAATGAAGCTTTAAATGACACAGTAGGGCTTCCCTGGTGGCGCAGTGGTTGAGAATCTGCCTGCCAATGCAGGGGACACGGGTTCGAGCCCTGGTCTGGGAGGATCCCGCATGCCGTGGAGCAGCTAGGCCCATGAGCCACAACTACTGAGCCTGCGCTTCTGGAGCTTGTGCTCTGCAACGGGAGACGCCGCAACGGTGAGGGGCCCGCGCACCGCAATGAGGAGTGGCCCCTGCTTGCTGCAACTAGAGAAAGCCCTCGCACAGAGACGAAGACCCAACAGAGCCAAAAATAAATAAATTTATTTTTTTTTAAAAAGTAAAATAAAATAATTTTTTAAAAAAATGACACAGTAGACCAGATAGATTTAATTGATATTTATAGAACATTCCATCTGAAAACAGCAGATTACACTTTCTTCTCAAGTGCACAGGGAACATTTTCCAGGATAGATCATATCTTGGGTCACAAATCAAGCCTTGGTAAATTTAAGAAAATTAAAATCATATCAAGCATCTTTTCCAACCACAACACTATGAGATTAGAAATAAATTACAGGGAAAAAAACGTAAAAAAAACACACACGGAGGCTAAACAATACGTTACTAAATAACCAAGAGATCATTGAAGAAATCAAAGAGGAAATCAAAAAATACCTAGAGACAAATGACAACGAAAACACCGCGATCCAAAACCTATGGGATGCAGCAAAAACAGTTCTAACAGGGAAGTTTATAGCAATACAAGCCTACCTCAAGAAACAAGAAAAATCTCAAATGAACAATTTAACCTTAAACCTAAAGGAACCAGGGAAAGAACAAACAAAACCCAAAGTTAGTAGAAAGAAAGAAATCATAAACATCAGAGCAGAAATAAATGAAATAGAAACAAAGAAAACAATAGCAAAGATCATTAAAACTAAAAGCTGGTTCTTTGAGAAGGTAAACAAAATTGATATACCTTTAGCCAGACTAATCAAGAAAAAGAGGGAGAGGACTCAAATCAATAAAAGTAGAAATAAAAAAGGAGAAGTTACAACAGACACCGCAGAAATACAAAGCATCCTAAGAGACTACTACAAGCAACTCTATGCCAGTAAAATGGACAACCTAGAAGAAATGGACAAATTCTTAGAAAGGTATAACCTCCCAAGACTGAACCAGGAAGAAATAGAAAACATGAACAGACCAATCACAAGTAATGAAATTGAAACTGTGATTCAAAATCTTCCAACAAACAAAAGTCCAGGACCAGATGGCTTCACAGGTGAATTCTATCAAACATTTAGAGAAGAGCTAACACCCATCCTTCTCAAACTCTCCCAAACAATTTCAGACAATGGAAAACTCCCAAACTCATTCTATGAGGCCACCATCACCCTGATACCAAAACCAGACAAAGATACTACAAAAAAAAGAAAATTACAGACCAATATCACTGATGAATATAGATGCACAAATCCCCAACAAAATCCTAGCAAACAGAATCCAACAACACATTAAAAGGGTCATACACCATGATCAAGTGGGATTTATCCCAGGGATGCAAGGATTCTTCAATATATGCAAATCAATCAATGTGATACACCATATTAACAAACTGAAGAATAAAAACCATATGATCATCTCAATAGATGCAGAAAAGGCTTTTGACAAAATTCAACACCCATTGATGATAAAAACTCTCCAGAAAGTGGGCATAGAGAGAACCTACCTCAACATAATAAAGCCATATACAACAAACCCACAGCAAACATCATTCTCAATGGTGAAAAACTGAAAGCATTTCCTCTAAGATCAGGAACAAGACAGGATGTCCACTCTCACCACTATTATTCAACATACTTTTGGAAGTCCTAGCCATGGCAATCAGAGAAGAAAAAGAAATAAAAGGAATACAAATTGGAAAAAAAGAAGTAAAACTGTCACTGTTTGCAGATGACATGATACTATACATAGAGAATCCTAAAGATGCCACCAGAAAACTACTAGAGCTAATCAACAAATTTGGTAACATTGCAGGATACAAAATTAATGCACAGAAATCTCTTGCATTCCTATATGCTAATGTGAAAGATCAGAAAGAGAAATTAAGGAAACAATCCCATTCACCATTGCAACAAAAAGAATAAAATACCTAGGAATAAACCTACCTAAGGAGGTAAAAGACCTGTACTCAGAAAACTATAAAACACTGATGAAAGAAATCAAAGATAACACAAAGAGATGGAGTGATACAGCATGTTCTTGGATTGGAAGAATCAATATTGTGAAAATGACAAGGCTACCCAAAGCATTCTACAGATTCAATGCAATCCCTATCAAATTCCCAATGGCATTTTTCACAGAACTAGAACAAAAAATCTTAAAATTTGTATGGAGACACAGAAGACCCCAAATAGCAAAAGCAATCCTGAGGGGAAAAAACAGAGTTGAAGGAATCAGACTCCCTGACTTCAGACTATACTACTATACTACAAAGTTAGAGTAATCAAGACATTATGGTACTGCCACAGAAACAGAAATATAGGTCAATGGAACAGGATAGAAAGCCCAGAGATAAGCTCACGCACCTATGGTCAACTAATAATCTATGACAAAGGAGGCAAGGATATACAATGGAGAAAAGACAGTCTTCAATAAGTGATGCTGGGAAAACTGGACAACTACATGCAAAAACATGAAATTAGAACACTTCCTAACACCATACACAAAAATAAACTCAAAATGGATTAAGAATCTAAATGTAAGACCAGACACTATAAAACTCTTAGAGGAAAACATAGGAAGAACACTCTTGGACATAAATCACAGCAAGATCTTTTTGACCCACCTCCTAGAGTAATGGAAATAAAAACAAAAATAAACAAATGGGACATAATGAAACTTTAAAGCTTTTGCACAGCAAAGGAAACTATAAACAAGATGAAAAGACAACCCTCAGAATGGGAGAAAATATTTGCAAACGAATCAACAGACAACGGATTAATCTCCAAAATATATAAACAGCTCATGCAGCTCAATATTAAAAAAACAAACAACCCAATCAAAAAAATGGACAGAAGACTTAAATAGACATTTCTCTACAGAAGACATACAGATAGCCAAGAGGTACATGAAAAGCTGCTCAACATCACTAATTATTATTATTATTATTATTTTTTGCGGTACGCGGGCCTCTCACTGCCGCAGCCTCTCCCGTTGGGGAGCACAGGCTCCGGACGTGCAGGCTCAGCGGCCATGGCTCACGGGTCCAGCCACTCCACGGCATGTGGGATCTTCCCAGACTGTGACACGAACCCGTGTCCCCTGCATCGGCAGGCGGACTCTCAACCACTGCGCCACCAGGGAAGCCCAACATCACTAATTATTAGAGAAATGCAAATCAAAACTACAATGAGATATCACCTCACACTAGTTAGAATGGGCATCATCAGAAAATCTACAAACAACAAATGCTGGAGAGGGTGTGGAGAAAAGGGAACCCTCTTGCCCTGTTGGTGGGAATGTAAATTGATACAGACACTATGGAGAACAGTATGGAGGTTCCTTAAAATACTAAAAATAGAATTACCATATGACACAGCAATCCCACTGCTGGGCATATACCCAGAGAAAACCATAATTCAAAAAGACACATGCACCCCAATGTTTATTGCAGCACTATTTACAATAGCCAGGTAATGGAAGAACCCTAAATGCCCATCGACAGACGAACGGATGGAGACGATGTGGTACATATATACAATGGAATATTACTCAGCCATAAAAAGGAATGAAATTGCGTCATTCGCAGAGACGTGGATGGACCTAGAGACTGTCATACAGAGTGAAGTAAGTCAGAAAGAGAAAAACAAATATCATATATTAATGCATATATGTGCAATCTAGAAAAATGAACCAGTTTGCAGGGCAGAAATAGAGACACAGATGTAGAGAACAAACCAAGGGGGGAAAGTGGCAGGGTGGGGGGTGGGGAGCAGTGGTGGTGAGATGAATTGGAGGATTGGGACTGACATATATACACTAATATGTATAAAATAGAGAACTAATAAGAACCTGCTGTATAAAAAATAAAATAAAATTTAAAAAATAATAAAAATAACAATGATAAACCCATTGCATGCTGATACAAATCACAAATTTAATGAAAAATAGCTGCATTTACCAAAAAAAAAAATTAGTGATGGCGGCATTGTTTTAAAGTTTTGCAAATCTCTTTAATGTCTGGCTTGTTGTATCTGTTTCTGCATTCAACTTATTGCAAAATGTTATTTGCACTGAAACATAGGAGGGAAATGTGGCCTCACACAGTTACGTGGTTAGAAAGGGGAGAGAGTCCTGATACTCTTCACCTAATCATGGATAGTGTCATTGTCACGTGGCCAGAGCTCAGCGTGGTCAAGGTGGGTGCAGTCAACCTTTGGAACTTTGGAACATTCGAGTCCAATTGGATTGAGTTACCGTTGTAGCAGATAGTATTGTCCCAATACCCATACTGGTATTAGAAGTGGGGTGCTACTGCTGGCGGAAAGAAAGAGGAAGAAGAAAATTACAATGTGTGGCTGGGCTCAGCAGTCAGGCAGCAGGCAGCATGGAAGATGTTATCAGACACACACGATACACTGGCAAAACGTCTCCCGTGATGATTCAGAAGGTCACCCATACTCCTCCTGAGCTTGTAGACCAAGGGGAATATGGAAGACAGAACACTAACACTAGTTACGTTTAGCCAAGAATTAGCAGCAAGAGACAGGCACAGGCAAACTGGACCCATTTTCAAGCAAAAGGGAAAGGGAACCATGTAACTGTCCGAAAATTTGGGACCTTACAGATTAAGAAAATCCATTTGCTTCTAGACACCATGTAATAGGAAACAAGCCTGACCAAGGTTATGAGCGGCAAAGACCCATCGACACTCAGGTGGGGGGCTTCCCTGGTGGCGCAGTGGTTAAGAATCCACCTGCAAATGCAGGGCACACGGGTTCGAGTCCTGGTCCGGGAAGATCCCACATGCTGCAGAGCAGCTAAACCCGTGCGCCAACTACCGAGCCTGCGCTCTACAGCCCGCCACAACTACTGAGCCCGTGCGCCTAGAACCCCTGCTCCGCAACAAGAGAAGCCACCGCAATGAGAAGCCAGCACACTGCAACAAAGAGTAGCCCCTGCTCCCCGCCACTAGAGAAAGCCCGCGTGCAGCAACGAAGACCCAACGCAGCCAACAATAAATAAATAAAATAAATAAACTTATAAATAGAAGAAAACACTCAGGTGGGGAACATGGGGATGAGAGAGCTGTGGTGGTAAGGAGGTGGTGAGAATTGCGTTGAGGAATGGATGGGGGTGTGGTACTTGCACATGTAAACAGATGGAAACTAGTCAGAAGTCTGGTCATTCTTCGAGGAAATTGTCCTGCCAAAGAAGCCAGGAAACCAGACTTTATAAAAACCCTATTCTCTCAGACACAGAAAACAAACCTACGATTACCAAAGGGGAAAGGGGGGGAGGGATAAATTAGGACGTTGAGATTAACATTTATGCACTACTATATATAAAATAGATAACCAGCAAGCACCTACAGAACAGCACAGGGAACTCTACTCAATATTTTGTAATACCCTATAAGGAAAAAGAATCTGAAAAAGAATAGATACATATTCTGTATATATATATAAAGAATCTGAAAAACAATATATATTCTTTATATGTATTTTTATATATATTATATATAGCTATACAACTGAATCTTTGTGCTGTACACCTGACAGTAACACATTGTAAATCAATTATACTTCAATACAAAATCAAGAAAATGGGACTTCCCTGGTGGCGCAGTGGTTAAGACTCCATGCTCCCAATGCAGAGAGCCCGGGTTAGATCCCTGGCCAGGGAACTAGATCCCATGTTCATGCCGCAACTAAGAGTTCGCAGGCCGCAACTAAGGAGCCTGTCTGTCGCAACTAAGACCTGACACAACTAAATAAATAAATATTTAAACTAATAAATAATAAAATAATAAAAAATAAATTTAAAAAAATTTTTGAATTTAAAAAAACACCCTATGCTGTTCGGGCATTGAAACAAAAGCCACATGCAGACCCCCAAACTTGCACAGGTGGGAAGTGGGCCGCCCAAGCTGGACATCCCCCGAGGTAGGCATGGTTCCCTAATGCACTTCAGATGTGGCCACAGGAGACAGTGGGCAGGGAAGGACGTCCCAGAGGGTGGAGCCAGTGCTTTGCTGTCTCTTCAACAACTGCACCTGTCCCTCCTGCCTCTCTTCTCTGGAGGTCCTATAGTCAGGGCTCAGTCCTCTGCATCCGTTTCCAGGTCTCCTGTCTCTCTTGTCTGGATTTCCATTTTCACAGTCATTTTGCGCTACGTCGTCAGTTTTGCCACCTGATCTTTCAGAAGGTTCTCAGCTTGGGACTGTCATTTTTTTTCACTTCCTCTTTCGAACGTTTAATTTTGGAAGTTTCAGGAGGCCCTCTTCACCTATTTGTACATCCTTTGGGTTCCCCTTATTCTCTTTCAAAGCCTCTTGTGTGAGCTCCGACTTGGCAGGGGCCTTCTGGTTCAGCTGGCTGTCATCCTGTAGAAGCTGTCATTGTTGTCTCTGCTATGTAAACCTGCAGTTCCTTTGGCTTCCGGATAGGCCGGGTTTGGGGGTTCTGTGGTGGATACTGCCAAGCTGGCCAGATCTCCACACCCCTCCTTGGGGACCTAAGCACTCTGTCCCCCCACCCCCCGGCCCTGCTCAGTGTGGGCGGCCGATCGCTCTCAGTGGGGTCCCTCTCCTGGAAAACGCAAGCTGCCTCTTCAAGATCGTGATCCCTTCCTGGGGCAGCCATGTTCAATAATGGGTCACTGTTGGGGTATAAAGGCCCAGGCCCTTTGTCCCAGCTCCAAGGTCCCCTGTAAGATAAGCTGAGGCCTTCTGCATAGTTTTTCAACTTCTTCCTTTGCCCCGTTTTGCCTCTTCCGCTTCCCCGCAGGCGTTGACCCCAAGAACCCTCCCCGGTCAACCACCCACCCGCGAATCCCAGCATCTCAGAGTCCGACTTCCAGAGAACGTGACCAGCAAATGTGTCTCTTGGTCAGTAGAAAACCCGCATGTAGTGGAAGACGAGGGATTCCTTGTTCTAGGGGCCTGCAGGAAGGCATCCAGCAAGCTGGGCCTTCCACAAAGGTGTGTGGGCAAGGGGCCGTCTTTTCTCAGGTGCAAGCAGAGGCAAGCATGGGGATGGAAAGTCTCTGCAGCCCCCGAGGAGGGGAACTTGTGCTGTAGTCGAAGAGGTGAATGGAAAGTGTGGAAATAAACAAAGACCGCCCAAAGGAGAAAAAGCAAAGGCTACTGATTCAGAGCTGGCTATAGCAAGGGCGTCTGCCACCATCATTTGCATCTGACAGAGACTCAAAGGCAGGCAGAAGGGTGGGAAAGCTTTATGGGGGGGAAAGGGAGACCTCAGGTGTGCCCTGACTGGAGGCTGCCGGCCTGGGGAGTCAGAAGTGGGCTGACTAGAAGTGGGGCGTCCCATGTGATTGGTTCGGGGACATATTTGCTGTTCTCTTGTTGGTCTTAAATTGGAAACAGGGACAAAAGTTGACAGTTCGTAATCAAGTCCCGGCCATATGGGGCTGATTGTTACGGAAGTTATTGTTTCGCTGCCCGCATTGTTGCTAGAGATATGAATGTGGTTTCCTGCGAGTCTGACTGCCAGCAGGCTGGCTTCCTGGGCTATTCAGCGTGGATAAGGGGATTGGTTTCCTGGGCAGCTCGTGTAGACTGTGGGTCAGAGTTCTACTCTCATATATGGTTTGGCCATTGTCTGTTTGTATATTCAGTCTCTCAAAAGAGATCCTGGACAAGGGGCTCCTCCTTTGGAGCAAAATCAGGGTCTTGTCAAGGACGGAGGGACCTCCCATTGCCTGCCCAGCAGGATTCATCACTGGGATGGACCACCAACTCCTGGGTGTCTTTCATTGTTTCCTCTCTGAAGAGAACTCTTCATTTCAATTTGCTAGTCCTGCTTCACAGCTGTGAATTAGGGGAGGCATGCCAAGGAAGAGCGGAGCAAGAAGAAGAAATTCACTCTGAGATACAGAGTACAATCAAAGACAATGAGAACATTCCTAAAAGCTGCAAGAATAAAGACTGATGGCCTTTAGAAGAGGAACAGGAAGATTGGCAGCTGACATGGCAGCAGCATCAATGGAAGTAAGACAGTGAAAGGATATCTTCAGTGTACGAAGAGAAAATAACTGTCAATTTTGAGGTTTTTATTTATTTATTTATTTATTTATGGCTGTGTTGCGTCTTCGTTGCTGCACACGGGCTTTCTCTAGTTGCAGCGAGTGGGGGCTACTGTTCATTGCGGTGCACGGGCTTCTCATTGTGGTGGCTTCTCTTGTTTGTGGAGCACAGGTTCTAGGCGCATGGGCTTCAGTAGTTGTGGCGCATGGGCTTAGTTGCTCCGCGGCATGTGGGATCTACCCAGACCAGGGCTCGAACCCGTGTCCCCTGCAGTGGCAGGCGGATTCTTAATCACTGCACCACCAGGGAAGTTCTTGAGTTTCATACCTAAGGAAAATATGGTTCAAGAGTGAAGGAGAAATATAAACATTTTCAGGCAAACAAAAGTTGAGAGAATTCACAAACAGCAGACGCTCACTAAAGTAAATTTGTTTACGCAGAAGGAATGTGACCACAGATGGGAGGCTGGGGAAACAAGATGAAATGAAAAGAAAGTAGTAAACATATGGGTAAATGGAAATAAATATTGTCTAACAGAATAATTTTAAAACAACAAATTAAAATACATGACGATGGTAACACAAAAATCAGGAGGGGAATAAATGGAGTTATAAGTTCTGAGAGTCTTATATCATCTGTTTAGATACTGGTAAGATAGATTATCAATGCCTTAATTCAGAGGGTAATAACCACTAAAAGAATAGAAACACAGTGCATAAATTATACATTAGCAGAGGGGAGAAGTAGAATAATTTTTTAAAATTAATCAATCCAAAAGAAATCATAAAAGGAGAGATAAAGAAACACAGAATAAGTGGGACATATAGAAAGTACAAAATAAGGTGGTAGATATAAATCCAAATAAATCCATAATTGCATTAAACATAATTACATTACATGCAAATTCATAATTATATTAAATGTTTGAATATTCCAGTTAAAAGACAAATATTGTCAGATTGAATTTTTAAAAACCTAATAACACTTACTTTAAAGAGACATATCTAAAACATAAAGATGGTGAAATATTGAAAGTTGATGGGTAGAAAAAGACATATATATACATATACAAACATTAATCAAGTGAAAGATAATTTATATATTAATGTCTGACAAGGTAGACTTTGAGCCAATCCTTTACAATAAAGAGTGCCTCATAAAGAAAAATGGTCATTTCCACAGGAAAATATAACAATTCTAAACTGATAGGTGCCTAATAACATGGCCTAAAAATAAGTAAAGCAAAAATTGATAGAACATCAAGGAGACATAGAAAATCTACAATCAACAGAAAATTTTAACACGTCTCTCTCAGTAACTGATAGAACAAGTAGACAAAAAATCAGTAAGGATATGGAAGATTTGAACAATGTAATTAACAAATGACTTGATTTACACATATAGAACCCTGAAGAACACACATTCTTTTCAAGCACATTCAGAACATTTACACAAAATGACTATACACTGGGCTTCCCTGGTGGCGCAGTGGTTGAGAATCCGCCTGCCGATGCAGGGGACATGGGTTCGTGCCCCTGTCCGGGAGGATCCCACATGCAGCAGAGTGGCTGGGCCCGTGAGCCATGGCCGCTGAGCCTGTGCGTCCGGAGCCTGTGCGCCGCAAAGGGAGAGGCCACAACAGTGAGAGGCCCGCGCACTGCAAAAAAAAAAAAAAAAGACTATACACTGATCCATAAACCAATTTCAACACATTTCAGGGGACTAAAATAATACAGAATATATTTTCCAACCATAATGCAATTAATCTAGAAATTGAAAACAAACAAAAAACTGGAAAATTCCTATTTATTTGGAAAGTAAGAAACACACTTTTAAATAGCAAACAACAGATCAAGGAATAATTCAGATGGGAATTTAGAAATATTTGACAAATAATGAGAGTACTATATCCCAAAACTTTGGGGTACAGCTAAAGCCGTACATAGAAGAAATGTATAGTCATATGCATATCTTAGGAAAAAAAGTTGAAAGTTAATGTGATAAACTTTCATCTCAAGAAGTTAGAAAAGTAGCTGAGTGTGTTTCACTGTTGAAGGGATGGTGCCAATGGCAGGGGAGGAGTGGGACACCCAGGAGGGAAGTAGTCGATCAGTGGGGTAAGGTTCTCAAGGAGACAGGGGAGGATAGGATCCCCACACCTCAAGTGAGGAGCTAATCCTTGACAAGAGAGAACATCACTTCCTACTTGACAGAAAAAGATGGATGCAGATTCAGGCTCATTTGCAGGTAGAGAGAGAGGGAGTCGAGAGAGTTCCCATCATTTTCTCTTTGAAGAAAGAGGCAAGACCTTCTGCTGAAAGTTTGAAGAGGGTGGAAGGAGTGGCAGTGATCCCCTACCAGGAAAGCATGGGACTTCTGGCAGCACAGAGGGCCTAGTTGAGCCAGGAGACCACAGATCTTCCTTAGCACCCAGGGGCAGGCATGAAAAAGGGGGACAGCTGAGTCATCCAGGGGAAGGGTGTCACCAAGTGGGTGCACTGGAGGGACAAGGACGATGAAGATACTCTGCTGGCAACAGTGACTCACCTGCTGGATCACAGAATCCAAGCTGGAGGAGGAAGGAAGGGACGGCAGGGTGAGAAAGCAGAAGGGGGAAGGAGCTGCAGGTGTGCGGGAGCCCAAGATCAGGGGCAGCGGGAGTAGGGAGGTTTGAGAGCTGCAAGGATGGTTCGAGAGCAGGGATCCTGAAGGAATCATCTCTGAGATGGAGCCTCTCCACCTCAACCATGTGGGGTCCCGACTGTGGCTTTGGGAAAGGAGGCTGAAGTGGAGAAGCCACGAAGGTCATTGAGACGGGGACAAAGAAAGAGCACACAAAGGATAGAGTCCCCTGGGATGATATCAAAGTAGGTGTGGGGGAACTTCCCCGATGGTCCAGTGGGTTGGACTCTGCGCTCCCAATGCAGGGGGCCTGGGTTCAATCCCTGGTCGGGGAACTAGATCCCCAATGCATGCCGCAACTGAGAGCCCACATGCTGCAACAAAGATCCCTCATGCCGCAACTAAGACCCAGTGCAGCCTAAATAAATAAATATTTTCAAAAATAATAAAGTAGGGGTGGGGAAGGCAGTGGTCTGATGCCATCGGAGGTGGGATGCGGAGGTTGGTAGAAAGCAGTGCCCAGGAGCGGTGGAGGGTGGTACCTCCGTGTGTATACTTTAAGGCATAAAAAGGTTTTCCCTAGCGCTTCTCCCAGGCTGCCTTTCTGGAAACATGCAGTGGAAATTCTAAACCAGCTTTTAGGACAGTCAGGTATCTCCAAAACACATGAAATCCACAGAAGACAAAATCTTGAGGATAGGAGTGTGTGTGTGTGTGTGTGTGTGTGTGTGTGTGTGTGTGTGTGTGTGTGTGTGTGTGATCAGTGAAACCTTAAGTGCCACAGGGAAACTTAAATCAGAAATTTAAAGGAGAGGCATGGGACTTTCCTGGTGGTGCAGTGGTTGAGAATCCACCTGCCAGTGCAGGGGACACTGGTTCCCTGGTCCAGGAAGATCCCACATGCCACGGAGCAACTAAGCCCGTGCGCCACAACTACTGAAGCCCGCGCCCCTAGAGCCTGTGCTCTCCAACAAGAGAAGCCACTGCAATGAGAAGACCGCGCACCGCAATGAAAATAGCCCCTGCTCGCTGCAACTAGAGAAAGCCCTCGCGCAGCAACCAAGACCCAACGCAGGCAAAAATATAAATAAAAATAAATAAAGGAGAGGCAGGGTGCAGTATTTACCACTGGGGTCTTGGTTAGGGTTCACTGTGATGCCTCTTGTGACTTGGGTTATAATCGGAAACAGTGAGTGAGGTTTACTGTTTTGGATGTGTCAGATGTACCTGGGCATTCCGATCCGTTTGGCTGGAGGTAAACAAATGACTGCATGGAATACAGATGAGACCATAGGGCTTATTGCTGTGAAAACCTCAAACACAGAAAGCAGCCTTTCTTCATTTCCCAAGTACACTATTGTTCAAACCAGTGACTTTTGTTGTTCACTTGCTCTGTTACACGGCTGATCAACACAATTCTTGGAAAAATCATTCAGCTTCTGCAAGACTGTAACTGATTTGTTTCTTTGTTTTTTCCTCTAAGCAAAACAGTATCAAATCATACCAAGTTAGATCAAACCTTCTCAAAGAATTATTTTTCCATTCCTTTGTCAGGTCGTTAACTTGAATTTCTAACAATAATCTAATAAGGAATGGATAGATCCAGAGAATAGGGAAAGGTTTGTGTCTCAGTGATTACATGTTATACTGTTTAAAAATGTGTATTGAGATTAAGCTGTCTTTTGTTGTTGCTGAAGAACATCTTTCCTAAAAAAAATTTTATAATGGAAAACTTTTTTACTATAAAAATAATATAGATTTTATAGAAATTTTGCAAAATACAGAAAGGCATGATAGTTTCTTTGCTATTTTTACCGTTTAGAGTTACAGATGAATGTTAGCATTATTTTCTCAAGTTCCAAAAAAATACAAAATGAGTTTTTAATTAGAATTGTATTCAACCCATAAATTAATTTGAGGAAATTGCATCTTTACAAGATTTTACTTTCCCAGCCAGGCACATGAATATACCTCTCCATTTATTCAAGTATATTTTGAAGTCTTCCATACAAAGAACATTCCAAAACTTGACAGTCCTTAATGTTTCTCACTAATGTATCCTTAGCTATTTTATATCTTTGTCATCAGAATAACTGACATTCTTTAAGCTGTTTTTTTTATTGGCATACAAGAAATCTACTGACATAGACTTATTTTGCATTGGGACAGATTATTAACTTATACATTTTACTTGATTTTAAGGTGACTCTCTGAGACATTCTAGGTAATTGACCTTATATTATGTAAATAATGAAAATTTGTCTTTAAAAAATATACTCTAGGGACTTCCATGGTGGTCCAGTGGGTAAGACTCCGCACTCCCATTTCGGGGGGCCCAGGTTCGATCCCTGGTCGGGGAACTAGATCCCACATGCATGCCACAGCTAAGACCTGGCACAGCCTAAATAAATAAATATTTTAAAAATTAAAAAAGTTAAAAATTTACTCTATTTATTGTTCTTCTCTCATTCCATTGACTAGAGCCATGTTCATTAGGATCTCGTTCCTGATCTCTCTAGGAACACCTCTAATTTTCAAAAAATCATTAAGTCTAATGTAGGATAATAATTTGAAATAATTATTCTTTATCATATTGAGCGAATATCCTTCTATTCCTACTTTACTGTGAGTTTTTATCCAACTACATTAGCCCTTTTTTACTAAATTTGTAATAGAGATTCCCACCACTTCTTCCCCACCCATGTCGTATGTAGTGAATACATGCCTGCAATGACCACACACAGAGTTCCTGATCAAGATTTGCAGGATCTTAGTTCCCTGAACAGGGATTGAACTCCGGCCCTCAGCAGTGAGAGCGTGGAGCCCTAACCAGTGGACCGCCAGAGTGTCCCCCTGATCAAGATATTTTTCGTGATAACCTCTTCAAAATTTTGGTAGTCAGGGTATACAAGATATGTTGTTTGTATAAGTAGGAGATAAACATTTAAAACCAATTTTTTTTTAAACAACCCTTTCTGACAAGAGTCCCTGCTCATCCTCAAAGTACCTCCACCCTCGATTTTCCATTTCTTGGACACTGAGCCATGTTCCCTGGGTTCCTGGAACATGAACACCTCCAGCTGCACTGCTGCCCTTGTCCATGAAGAACTCTGCAGCTGCTGCTGAAAGACATGCCATGTGACAGCCCCTCACATTTACTCAGAGCTGTATTTGCTGCCTGGGGCCCCCAGGGTTTGCCATCAGATAGTTCTCTGTGCTGCCACCCTCCACAGAACCCTGGACAAGGTGACCCTGTATGGCCAAGCCAAGGGCTGAAGGTTGAAACTCCAGTTTTATCTGCAGATTTGATAAGCATATTCTTAATACTTTTCCCCAGGACATCCAATAAAGCTATCAATTATCCAGTTATTAGATGGAGCGATCTATGTATGTTCATGAGGCCAGGATTTGTTAGTGATGTCATTCAAGTCTTCAATAATCTTACTGTTTTGTTTTATGTTTTGTTTTTTTGGGGGAGGGGGGGCATCTGCTTGTTCTATACATTACTAAAAGAAGCATATTAAAATCTCTCCCTACGTTGGGGATTTTTCCATTTCTTCTCTGCCAATTTTACTTTACGAATTTTGAGGTCTTGTTATTGGGTGCATTCCAACTTAGAATAGTTAGAATTATACATCTTCCTGGTGTCTTTGATTTTGTATAATTAGTAAGTGAGTCTCTTCACCTCCAGTCTTTGATTTTGTATAATTAGTAAGTGAGTCTCTTTACCTCCAATAAAACTTTGTAAAAAATCAATTTTACTGGGGTATAATTTACATACAACAAAATGCATTCATTTTAAGTGTTTGTTTCCATTTACACACAAACACACACACACACTCATGTCACTACCATCACAATCCTATTTTCACTTTTGCCTTTCTTTACAGCAGTGTTTTGTTTTTTGTTAAACTCATTTAGGCAGAATTTACCTTCAGTAAAATTCACACTTTCATGAGTTATGACAAATGTATACAGTTGTGCAACCATCACCATAAGCAAGATATATAATAGAATTTCCATCAAAAATTTCCCTAATGCCCTTTGGTTGGGGCGGCCAGATTTAGCAAGTTTAGCTGAGCAACCTGTATTTTATCTGGCAACACTGAGCCGATCCCTCTTTCCTCATCCCATTCCCTGGTGACCACGGATTTCTGTCTCCATACTTTTGTCTTTTCATGAGTATCCTATAAAGGAAATCATATGTCTCTCTTTTTTTTTTTAGATGCTCTGTGAAGAGATTCACTTTAACACTTATAACTTTAAGACTTTGCATACATTACAACAGTGCATTAGTGACACAAGCTGTAAAATACTTTTCCATTCCTTTGGATTTTGCATATGATGGTTCTGCATCAGTCACTGCAGGTTGATTGAGCAAGCTTTGTTTTTGTGTTTGTTTGTTTGTTTGTTTGTTTGTTTTTTTAACATGCATCCAACTAGATAAGATTCAGAATAGATTAATACTCCCTTCTTATCATTACAGTTAGCTAAAAAATTGCCTGGCAGCCCACCAAACAGGGTTTGCTTTAAGACCAACCCAGAGAATCAGTTGGAGACTGAGGACACTGGGACATGCTGGGCCGGCCATAGTAGCATATTGTCTCTTCTGTGTGGCTTCTTTCTCTTAGCATAATGCTTTTGTGATTCATCGGTGTTGGTGAATGTATCAGTAATTCGTGCTTTTTTATAGCTGAGTATAGATATAACACAATTTATATATCCATTCACCCACTGATCCATTTGGGTGTTTCCAGCCTTTGGCAATTATGAATAAACTTGCTACAGACGTTTTCATACAGGTCTTTGTATGAACACGTTTTCATTTCCCTTGGGTGAATACCTAGGAGTCAGATTGCTGTGTCATATAGCAAGTGTATATTTAACTTTATAAGAGCCTGTCAAACTGTTTTCCAAAACGGCTCTACCATTCTGCATTCCCATCAGCAACGTGTAAGAATTCAAACTGCTCTGAATCTTCGCAGACACTTGGTATTTTTGTTTGGGGCCGGGAAGGAGGACAAGGCGGTCCAAGTACTGCCCTTTCTTATCCGACTGATTACACAGGGGGTTCAGCTGGTGAAAATTCATTAAGCTATAAACCTGTATGTACACTTTTCTGTGATATAATAATCCTCAATAAAAAGATTTTTAAACTACACAAAATACCTTTGAATAATTCTACTAAATTAACTAAACATGTGTTGAAATTTAAAATGTGCTTTTTAAAAAACTGAAAGAAAAAAAAACCACCAGTGTAAATCCATAGTAGCCTGGCCTCATAATCTCTAAGATTTTTTTTCCCCCAGCTATCCATAGTAAATATCCGAAAGGCAAATTCATATCGCTGCACATTATAAGTGACAGGTCAGGAGGATCAATCCAATGTGTATATAATTATATGCCTGTCCTCGTCAATTATCCATTTTTATTCTAAAAATTCTCATAATTTCAATGTCCTTAGTTTTGTGTTCAGGATGTAAAAATGAACTGTCGATGAATAAATAATGACCGGGGCTTCCCTGGTGGTGCAGTAGTTAAGAATCCGCCTGCCAACACAGGCGACACGGGTTTGATCACTGGTCCGGGAAGATCCCACATGCCGCGGAGCAACTAAGCCCATGCGCCACAACTACTGAGCCTGCGCTCTAGAGCCCGTGAGGCACAGCTACTGAGCCCACGTGCCACAACTACTGAAGCCCGCGCGCCTGGAGCCCGTGCTCCGCAACGAGAAGCCACCGCAATGAGAGGCCTATGCATCACAACGAAGAGTAGCCCCCATTCTCCGCAACTAGAGAAAGCCCGCGTGAAGCAACGAAGACCCGACGCAGCCAAAAATAAATAAATAAATGATGACCATAAAGGGTAGAGCATGAGGGCAAGTCTTGGTCTTTTCTTCCCTAGGAGCAACGGTTCACTATTCACTAAGTCAGCGTTCACGGCGACTTTATTAAACATAACAACCACGAGTCATGAGAATTGACTGTAGGATAAACTGAGGCACAGAGCGGCTAAGCCTCTTGCCCACTGTCACTCAGCTAAAAATGAAGGAGCCCGGGTTTGACGCCTGGCAGTGTTACCCCAGAGTCCTTTTACATGGGGGATCTAGCATGGCCTTACATTCAAATGAGATTATAAATCAACAGCTAAAAGGACCAAGCTGATTTGTTATTTAGCTATTTCTGCATAGAAAGCACCCGAGAGCATCTGTGTCCTGAGACACAGCTTGAGGATTTAAGTGTATCCTTCTCTGTCTTTAATTCATCTGCTGCCATCAGAAGCCCAGCAGGCCTGCTTTCGTCCATATAATACTCTACACACGCAGCTATGCGGTTCCCAGAGCTGTGCTCAGTGGACGCTAGGTGCCAGGTGACCCCAATCCACTGAAAGTTGCCAGATTCTCCTATGAGAGAATGAGTTTCCCTGTATTCTAGACCATCTCAGCCAGATATGTCCATTGTTCTCTGAAATCCATTTTCTAGCAACCCCCTAGACTGAGGGCTTGCAAGCATTTTCTCTAGAGGACCAGTCAGTAAATATTTCAGGGTTTTGTGGGCTATACAGTCTCTGCTGCAACGACTCAACTCTGCCCTTGCAGTGCAAAAGCAGCCAGATAATACATAACAGAGGCGTAACTGTATTCCAATAAAGCTTTACTACAAAAGCAGACAGAGGGTCAGCACACCCCTGCTCTAGACTATGAGCTCCTTGAGAAGCTGGGCTGCATCTTACCTTTGTAATTTCAGCCCTAGTGGCAAAAATTTTTCCAATTTTTACCAAAGAGGAAATAAAAACACAGGATCACAGAGGCTGACTTTGAGGAAGGCAAGCACAGAACTGCAACTGGCTGTTTAGGTGTATTTTCACTTGTGAATTGAACAGAGATGCTGCATTTTTCATGTTAGACCTGAGCTACTTGGGAAACTTAAAGCAAAGGATATTGTCTTGGGACTTCCCTGGTGGTCCAGCGGTTAAGACTCCACACTCCCAATGAGGGAGGCCAGGGTTCAATCCCTGGCCAGGGAACTGGATCCTGCATGCCGCAACTGGGAGTCCGAATGATGCAACTAAAGATCCTGTGTGCCTAAGACCCAGAGCAGCCAAATAAATAAATATTTTTTAAAAAAAAAAAAGGAAAAAGGATCTTGTCTTCACAAACCCTCCTACCTGGCCTGCGTCTCAGCAAACCTATGTCTTTGCAGGGTAAGTTCACCTACACAACCTGAAACCATGAGGTACTGGGTGGTGACAGTTTTAAATGGAGTTTCAGGTGCTCCCAGGGCTCAGAGCTGGCTAGTTGACCCTGTTTTCGCACACCCGCAGTTTTCTGTGTCTGGTTTATTTTCTTAGCCCAGGACCCTGTTGACATAAAAAAACACACAACCTAAAAGTTGAGAATTATGTTTTATTTGGCAGATAAAACTGAGGACTTAAGCCCGGGACACAGCATCTCAGATAACTCTGAGAGGCTGCTCTGAAGAGGTAAGGTAAGAGCCAGGATACATTAGGAGTTTTAGCAACAAAGACCAGGGAGTCAGAACATCAAAAGATTACTGTTAATTAAAGAAAACCAGATATCTCAAGTTAAGGATCTAGGCTTACTGAAATCATTCCTTTGATATGCACCTTAGCTATCTGGGGCCA
Organism: Kogia breviceps; assembly: GCF_026419965.1. Classification (NCBI taxonomy): domain Eukaryota; kingdom Metazoa; phylum Chordata; class Mammalia; order Artiodactyla; family Physeteridae; genus Kogia; species Kogia breviceps. Next base: position 17,825,604 of record NC_081316.1, on the reverse strand, counting down.
GTATAGTGGCTATCTCAACCCGAGTCCCCTCAGGGCGCACTGTCGGCAGACTGCTATATTGCAGGGGATGGAAGGGTGGGAGGGGGTTCGGGGTCGGGGGTGAACCCAGTTTCTATCCTGAGTTCCCTCAGGGCTCGTCCTCTACGATAGGGCAGGCAACTTTTTTTTTTTTTTCCATTGATAACCCAAGACACGTTATAAAACTGTCAGAAAATAAAGCCTTTTGGTTTATTCCCATTGAGATCGTCTTTCACAGACAGGCTTTGGTTCGGATTTGGGGGAACTTGAGAAGGTCTTACACAGACTGGGATACGGTCACAAAACTAGTAACTTACAAAATCTATTTCTTCTTTGTCTTTTTTTATTGATATTTTAAATTGAAGTATAGTTGATTTACAATGTGCCAATCTCTGCTGTACAGGGAAGTGACTCAGTTATACACATATATACTTTTAAAAATATTCTTTTCCATTATGGTTTATCGCAGGAGATTGGATATAGTTCCCTATGCTGTACAGTAGGACCTTGTTTATCCATTCTAAACGTAATAGTTTGCATCTACCAACCCCAAACTTCCAGTCCATCCCCCTCCTTCCCCTCAAAGCCTATTTCTTTTTTGTTGTTGTTGCTTTTTAATACACGCTTTCTTTTTTAAAAATATTTATTTATTTATTTGGCTGTGTCAGGTTGCGGTATCCGGGATCTTCCTTGTGGCATGAGGAATCCTTCGTTGCAGCGCGCCGGCTTCTCTCTAGTTGTGGCGCTCCAACTCTAGAACCTGCCGGCTTAGTTGCCCTGTGGCATGTGTGATCTTATTTCCCCCACCACGGACGAACCCGAGTCCCCCTGCACTGGAAGGCAAATTCTTAACCACCGGACCACCAGGGAAGTCCCCCAAAGCCTATACCTAATGAAGGTCAACTCCCACTCGCTTTCCTTTATACTCCGTTTTGCCCCACTGTCATTCACATCTCACAATTAAGAAACATTCTGTGAGCCTCAGTTTCAGCATCTGTAAAACGGGTGCGAAGCGCGGTCACAGTGCTATTGCAGAGTTAAATCACCCAATCAAGCCCAGGTCTTGGCACGAGTAAGCACTCAAAACACGCTGGCGGCCATCCCGCTTACTCCCAGCGCAGGGCCCCCGCCCCCCGGCTGGATAAAGTCGGAGGGATGAGGGAGGGCATGTGGCAGGGTAACGCCGTCGGGGTAGATCTGAGATCACCCAGCCCCGGTACCTCGGTCGCTACAGGGCAATGTCCACAGACCATGAGACGACCACCAGGAACCACCGCTTCCGTCACAGACCTGCCGGAAAGTGCCGCTTCCAGCCGCTCTCCAGACGTAGCCGGAGCCGCTCCGCGGTGGGCGGGGCCCTGGGTACAGCCACGCCCCTCGCTTCCGGCTCGCGGCTCCCGGCTCCGGACGACGCGGCCCCGCCCTCCAGGACCCGCCCTCCCGTGACGTCACCTCCGGGGCGGTCCGGGCGGGGCCAGAGCTGGGGCGGCTGCCCTGAGCGGTCGTGGCTTGCGGTCGCGCTGCTCCGGTGCCGGCCACGTCTGCACGCCGGACCGCAGGCGCTTCCCCGCCGCCCGAGGGCCTCCGGGCCGCCGCAGGCCTGCCACGCCCGGGTAAGGGGCCCTCGCTGCTGTCCGCGGAGCTGTTGTCAAGGCTGCCTGAGCCGGCTTGGGGCTGAGAGAGGGAGGTGGGGACAGGAGGAGGGGGCATGGGGCCACGAGAGGCAGAGGAGGGGGACAAGAGAAAAGATGAATGGGGACACAATGCAAGCTGGTGACGATTGGAGGTAAGGAATAGGAGGAGAGGAAAGAACGGAAGAAGTCAGTTGGGGACCCAGACTCGGAAGGAGCATGGATGGGAGCCCAAGAGGCGGGAGACTGGAGGAGGGCTTAAGGGGATCCCAAACCAGAGAAGAGACTCGGGTCGCTCCAGTTTGGGAGCGGAGGAGAGGGAAGTTGGGACACTCCCGGATGGGTGGGGAGCTAAAGGGTCCTGCCCGGCCAAGGCTGGGCCCAAGGAAGCGTTACCCTCAAAGAAAGAGTTGGCCCTTTAGGCGACCCAGGCCTCCCCCAAGCCCGCTCTACCTGGGAGGGGGTTGTGCATTTACATTTATCTGCCCGCCTCCTCCAGGTGAGTCTGGGTGGCTAGTTAATGTGTGCAATTAGCTGTTAGGCTAGTATGAGGAATCCGCATCCACGTGGTTTGTCATAAGACATAAATATCTACTTAGAAATCTGCTTTTAATAATGTTTGTGGGTTTTTTTTCTCCCTGGAGGAAGCCTCTCTAAAATTTCAATACAGATGTTCTGCTTATACGCCAGACTTGCATAATGAACGAAGGAATGTCATATCTACCTAGACTGCCAGGAAAAACTAGACTCTTGATCAGCATTTAGCCTGATACCAAACATTCCAAAACCCTGGAAGGCAGCGATGTAATTAAGACGCTCTCCAGTTCTCCGGGTTCCCGTCTGCCACAGAGACTCTTCCTTTGGACCACAGGACAATGTCTATGTACACAAAACCACAAGCCTGTGTTCCGATACCAAAGTTCAGCCAGGTGACGTGTCAGGGCAGATATCTGTGGTTTGCCCTGTATTTGTTTCCACAATCCCTATTCCTTGGTATGTATAGTTTCTCCATCTTGGAGTAGGGACTGGGACCACATTGCCGCTGATAAATAAGTTACTAGGGTGATGGAATGTGGCCGGTAACACTTGTGTTGAGCCCAGGAAAAAGGAATTAAGCAATTTGGAGAATTGTAATCCAGAAAAAGGAATTAAGCAATTTGGAGTCTGATTTCAGGTAACTTGCACACAGCACCCTGTATATAACAAACGGTTTCATAAAAGTTAAATGTCAAGCCAAGGTTGGGAACATAAGAAATTGGAAATGGGAGATGTTGAGAGGTAGCACAAAGTCAAGGACCGGAGGAGGATCATGAAGTTGGTACCCAGAGCCACATTCTGAGGGTGCCTTTCTAATATAGGGTTTCCTGGCTAGTGGGGTGCTGCCCCTTCCCTGCAGAACTTGTGAGGGGCTGACCCCTGAAAATGGGAACTCCCAGCACCAGCCTAACCTCCTGTCTTTCCACCTGCCCCGCTCTCCTACTCAACACTTAGTCCTTCTTGCTTATTCCCTTCCTGCACAGGGGTCTCTTCTTTCTGAGACCTTGATCTGCCCAGTCACTCTGCACCAGATAATGAGGATAACTGGCCAGACCCTCATTTAAGGCTCACTAAAGCCTTTTCAGGGGAGGCTATGATTCTAAGTCTTGTTAATTCTTTGTCCATTGTGAGTCCACTTAGATTAGCACAGGTCCCTGCGTGGGAATCTTGACATTTAGAATACGCTGTTGGGAAGTGGAGTCAGGACCATACCAGTGGGATGAAGTCACGGCACGAGGGCCTGTTCTTGACTCTGCACAGCGGCCAATTCCTGTCTCTGTGGGCGTGATCACCAGCCCCACTGGCTGAGGGCGGAGACAGTGATGGCATCCAGCAGAGGTCTCCTGAGGGACCAGTGGAGTTTCCTGAGATAGCTCTAGAGAGATGCTCCACGCACACGCTCACTTCATGTATGTAACTGTGTGTGATTGCACACATGCCTGTGTATGATTGCCCGTGTACACACACGGCTGTGTGCACACAGCCGTTGCCATGTGCACGTGGATACGAGTACGTGTGTAGCTATGCGCGTGTGACTGCATGCATACGCGTGTGTACCTATGCACATATGTGTGTGTGTTGCTGTGTGTGCGCATGGGCGTGTGTGTGATAGAGAGCAGGCCCGTGGTGGTCCTCAGGCATCATCACCTACGTATATCTGCCACTCTGGGAGGTGCTGAGTTTCTTTCATCTCCTCTTGAGTTTACACTAGAAAAATGCCTCCCTCCTCACTGAATTTTTCCCCCGTGCTTTTCCTAAGGAGCGTTTATTCTTTTTCAAACCGTAGATGCATCTTCTACCAGAGTGGAGCATCTGCCTGGATCCCACGTGTGCCACAAAGCGTGCCATGGCCTGGGAGTGCCCTTCAAAGCCGTCCTCGCCTCCTTCAGAGCCAAACCTCGCCCAACAAGCGCACAGTGTCAAGCCCTCAGCCCCCCAAGGAAGATGGCCCATCCTGGGCACACACCCTGAGCGGCTGCCTCTCGTGAGTGTCCAAAGCCCTGCGGGCAGGGCCACCTGCTCAGTGACAGGACAGTGAGCCCGGAAAGGGCCCTGAGGGGGCTTTGCAGGGACAGGGTGGGCAAAGGAAAGACCACAAACCTCAGAGGTCCGAGCCATCCAGTGAGCAGGAGGCCCGGCATGTGGCATTTCGCCCTCAGAGCTTCTGCCTTCTTGGGTGGCCCTGGTGGGGGGTCCCCAGGCAGGTATGGGAACCGTGTGGGCCTCTGGGCCGTCTTCTGTTTCTGTGAGGTTCTCTCTGGGCCTCATGTCATGAGACCACGATACTATGGGAACCCCTCGCTGCACGGGCAGGGGTGCTGCATCTCACTGATGTGGGGCGCGGAGGGGGCGCCTCATAGCAGAAGGGGCCCTGGGAGGAGACCGACTAGAGTCTGTCCCTGGACCAAAAATGGGACGGCCCGTGTCTATTCCAGTATGAGGAAGTGGACGGGAAGGCGGAAACCCATTCGGGCCCTTGAATCAGTTCCTCCTGCCTTAGCTGGAGCATCAGCTCTGAAGTGCCAGAGGCGGGGGTGGCAAACTTCGGCCTGCGTCCGCCCGCTGCTGCCTGTTTTTGTAAATAAAGTTTTATCGGGACCCAGCCACACCCATCACATACCTATGATCCATGACTGCTTTTGCAGACTTGAGTAGCTAAGACAGACCGTATGGCCCACAGAAATCTAAAATATCTGCTCTCTGGCTCTCTAGAGGAAAATGTTTCCTGAGTCTGCTTCGGAGATTTGTAGTGAGGTGGCAGTGGAACGCCTGGGGTGCATTCAGGAAGCCCCTGTCAGATCCAGGGCTCAGACTAGGGGAGCATGTTGGGCTCCGTGGTGGCATTTTTAATGCATTCAGTGGACGTGAGTGGCCAAAGAGGGAGTCGTTTAAATACACTTATTTACGGAGAGCCCAGCTGCATTTACTTCAGCTAATGGGGGGGGCGGTGGGAGCTCTTTGTGCCTGAAACCTCCCTGGTTCAGTCCTTCCCCCTCATGACATTGGTCTGTTTCTTCTCTCCCCACCCCACCCCCTCTTGTTTCAGTCAGAACAAAGAATGCCTTTTGCTCTCGAGAAAATAGATGAAAATCTGTGGTTTGTAGGGCTGGGGAACCTTTCTAAACCTGGAAGACACCAGGAGCTCTCGTGGACAGTTTTGGCGGGAGAGCGCGCCATGAACCTAAACTAAAGTTGGCGACTCTCAAGAAGGGATTAGAAGCGTGGGGGAGGGGAGTGCCCAGCCTTCCTGCAGAGTCTGTGCTTGAAGGGGTTTTTCCAGTCATGGGGCCACTTTGCAGGAGTCCCCGCTGCTCACAGGAGAAAGAAAGCCACCTCTAGATGCCCCTTTGTGCTGCATGGGGCCTGCCAGCAGGGCTGGAAGTGCTCCTGGAGGGGGCCGGGCTGGGCCAGGAACTGCAGGTATTTCACGTGTCTGGTGAGGGTGGGCTCACAGGGGAGAGGCTGGGGGTCAGACTTTGAAGGCGGCCTCACCATGTTAAGCAGCTTAGGAGTTATCCTGGGAGAGCAGGGGGTTTAAGCATTGGAGGCAGGGTCAGCTTTGTGGGTTACAAAGATCTTTCTGGCAGCTGTGTCATGGCAGATGGAGCAGGCCCAGGATGGGGACGCTTGAAGGTGACCCTTGGGACTGCTGGGAAGCCAGTGAGCCTGCCCTGCTCAGCACGAGGGCAGCCTGGCCGCAGGGCCGTGGAGAGCAGCATTTAGCATCCGTGCCAAGGCGAGGAGTCCGTGAGGACGTTTCGTTCAGAGTGGCCTGAAGGCTCCCTTCCGAGACGTTCTGTGGCACTCAAGAGCTTCGCCATGAAGGCCAGGGGAAAGGCCGAGGGCCTCGGGCATCTTCAGGCAGGACTGATTGTGGAGGCACCCCCAGGAGTCTCCTGCCCTCAGACTCCCAGCAGACTGTGCCCTGCTTGCCCCGTGCCCACGTCGAGTTTGAGTCTTGCGACTATAGCCCTCGTTGCACGTGACTGGGCTGTTGTCCGAGTGGACCTGGGCTTTGCAGGCGGCCACGTGGGACCCCGGCAGTGGGGCGGAGCTGAGAACAGGATCAGGGCGCACCCAGGACCGGCAGGTCAGGAAGTGGTGGGGCACTTGAGGCCACCTGCCCCCTCGGTTCCCCTGTGGTGAGGGACCTGAGCCTGCCAGCACGTGGGAGAGACCCGGGGTGAGTGTGGGGAGACCCCCGCTGTACGCTCGGGAAACCGGTGCTGGCTGCACGCAGCCCGCGTCCTGGTGAAGCTCAGCTGCGGTGGCGTCTCTGTACGTTTCTGCAGTTGCACCGTAACCCTGGGAGACCAGGGCTCCTGCGACCAGGTCCACTTAGCCCACCCTCTGTCGCCTGCTGTGGAACCCCTTTACTGAGTCTCTCAGCCTCCTCAGGCCTTGCCCCCTGCATCGCCACCCCAGCCGCCCCTTGCTGGAACACCTCGCTTGTCACACCCCTGCCTCGGGCCTGCACGGGCTTGCCTCCCCCAACGCCACAATCCAAGCTGCCCCGTGGTGGCCTCTCCCCTCTCCCCTCTCCCCTCTCCCCTCTCCCCTCTCCCCTCGTTTAAGCCCAGGTCTCACTGCACTGTCCCCAGGCCTCGTTTAAGCCCAGGTCTCACTGCACTGTCCCCAGGCCTCGTTTAAGCCCAGGTCTCACTGCACTGTCCCCAGGCCACTGGCCCTGCTGCTCCTCCCACTGCTCCCGACCCCTTTCCCACCGGTGGATCCCAGCCGTCTTTCAGAACGTGGCTCAGGTGTTTCTAGCCAGGTTACCTTCCCAGGCCCCCGCCTCCACCCCGCACCAGCTGAATTCCGTGCCTCGTGGGCCCTGCAGCACCCTGTCTTCTCCCACCCACCTCTGGGGCCTCCGCACAGAGGACCAGCCTCCACCTTACCCTTCGCAGCCTCCCAGGTGCCATCTCCTCCCTGTTTCCCGACACTTAGTCCCTCTACGCTGGCACCAGCCTACACTGACCTCTTTTCTGTGTCTCCCATTGGAGGCAGGCTCCCTGGAGGAGGGGGCTGTGTGGCTTTCATCTTTCTGTCCTGAGTGCACTGCCTGGAGCATGAGCAGGCACTCAGGGAGTATTGGACGAAGGGATGGGGGATGGGCGGTGGGTGCGGGATGGGTGGGTGGATGGATGGATGATGAGTGGATGGGGAATGGGTGGTGGATGGGGGATGGGTGGTGGATGGGGGATGAGTGGGTGGGTGGGGGATGGGCGGGGGTGGGTGGATGGGTGGTGGGCGGTGGATGGATGGATGGATGGATGAATGGATAGGTGATGGGTGGATGGGTAATGGATGGATGGATGGGTGGGGGATGGGGGGATGGGTAAGTGGAATCTTTCCATGTGGTCAGCTGTCACGGTTGCAGAGAAGTGCTTTGGGTCCTGCAGGCCACAAGAGAAGTTGAGGAGGAAGACTTGGATGATCTTGATGATTGGAAGTCTTGGCCCCTCTCCCTGCTGCTCTTTCTTTCATACTCTGGACTCTGAGTTGGGATAGTAAGACACATAGTGAGATTGGGTTAAGAAGTGCTATAAACCCATCAGAGCAGGCGCTGGACAGATCCCTGAACAGATGTCTGAGACATGTTATGCTCTTCCCGAAGGCCAGGCCCCAGGGGAAACGTTTGGCTGGGTTTGCCGAATGTTTGGCACCCTGGGCTCTCTCGGAGCCCTCCACAGCCGGTGCATCGCCAGGCCTGTGCCCCGTGCGTTACTGACCAAATGCCTTCCTTCTTGACCTTAGATTCCTCAGCCAAGCAACAGGGAACTGTTAGCAGCCTGAGGAACGGCAGGCTGGGAGCCTCGGGCACCACCCAGCCTTGCTCCCAGCTCACCTGCAAGATGTGGACAGCCCTCGTGCTCATTTGGGTTTCCTCCTGGTCCCTATCTGAAAGCCACCTGATAACCCAGCGTCCACGTAAGTGAGAAAGCCGTGTGACTGCTGGACGGGCCTGCAGGGGCCCCGGAGCTCCCAGGTGCTGGGCTGCGAAGGTCTGTTGGGCCCCAACATGGGACCTGGCCTCTGAGCCTTGAGAGGGTCACTTACTTGGCCTTGCAAAATTTCATTCCTTCCTTAAACCTAGTCTTTATTGGGGAGTTTGTCGATCCGTACAGCACATGTTTAGTTGCGCTTCTCCTCTGTGCCAGGCACCGTTCATCTCCAGGAATCCCGCTTTGAATCCTATCATAAAGCCAAGAATTCTTGCGTGGTGTGAATATCTGGGCAACGGTTTATCTGCTGTGTAAACCTGGGTGTGTGTTGGATAGGTTTTTTTAATGGCGGATCACACCTGTAATGCGAGAGATTATGATATTTTGGGAATTGGATCAAAAAATGAAGCTCTGAAGCCTTCCATGGGCTTGGGGTTCAGAGAGCGCAAAGGAGATTTTAAATCAAAGCTCCGAGTGCCTCTGTGATGGGCTGCGGGCCAGATGTGTGCAGGGAGGAGATGAGAGGGAGACGTGTTTGCCGGGCTAAGAAGCAAGGCGCCACACAGCCTCCCTGGCCAGCCCCACGGGCCGGAAATTAAGACAGTCTCTGAATGATCCACCTGCACAGGGTTGAAGGTGATCGTATCTTTTCCTCCCTTTTCTGACCCTAATGGTACTCAGTCCTCAACAAGACGCTGGAGAATTCAGAACAAAACTCATCCGTGGAAACCATGACAAGAGTCTTGAATGAAACGTCTGAAAGAATGACCTCGGTGACACCTTCTTCCATCGCATGGACCAGAGGGACTCGGGGAGGCGACCCCACCTCTCCTGCGGTCACAGCAGGGACAACACACAGGACAGAGGCAGGCACGTCAGCGACGGCAGAAGGGACCCCTGACGGAGCCACCTCCGGGGTGCCCACGCCGCCCGTCCCGGCGTCTGCCTGGCGGACCCCGTCCTCACCCCACACGCGGGCACCTGGCAGCGGCACATTGTCTGGGCCAGCGACGCGCACGGCCTCCACGCCAGCCACGGGTGCTCCCACAGCTGCTGCGGCCCCGGCGAGCGTAAGCAGTCCCTTGGGCTCGCACAGTCGTCCCGGGCACACCCCCGGCCACGCCACAGCCAGCCCCGCGGTGCCCCTGAGTCCCCAAGCACTTAACGCGTCCACACAGGGCCCCACCGTCCAGGCGCCGATGCCCCGGACTGCGGCTGACGCCGCAAGTAGGCCTGCGCCCACCCTCCTCAACACAACCCCGGAACCCGGCTCCCCCTCTTCGGCTTCCGCATCCATGACAGTGGGGACCACGACCAAGGCCCCCCAGCCGGCTGCCGGCACAGCGCCAGCCCCTGCCCCTCAAACCAGCCCGGCCCCCCCGACACAACCCAGCCCCGTCACATCCATGCCGGGGCCTGCCGGGCCAGGCACCGCTCAGACGCCGGAGCAGGGCGCGCCTGAAGCCGCGCCTGGTACTTCTGCCGTGGGGCCGACCCCTGGGAGCCCAGGGGACTCCAAGGTGCCAGCCACAGACTCGTGCCCGCTCAGCACCCAAGGCCGGTACCTGGTGGTCTCCAGCGAGCCCCTGGCCCAGTCCCCAGTGAACAGAAGTTTTCTCCTGGCAGTGCTCTTGCTGGGGGTCACCCTCTTCATCACAGTCCTGGTTCTGTTTGCCCTGCAGGCCTACGAGAGCTACAAGAAGAAGGGCTACACACAGGTGGATTATCTCATCAACGGCATGTACGCCGACTCGGAGACGTGAGCCGAGGGCCTGGGGCCGGGTCCTTCCCCTCCTTCCATGTTGCCTCCGAGGCCAAACCAAGTGCTTCCAGATTCTTTTGGTGCAATTTAGGAGACATGCCAGTTGCTTAAACACATTTAATCGCTGTCTGATTAATTCCACGATCACTAAAGAGTTGCTGCTCTTTTCATATTTATTTTTGTAACGATCACAAGCAGGCAGTGATTCTGCCGGGGTGGGGTGGGCGGCCCCGGGGTGGGTCCCGACCTGAATTAAAGCAATGACCCTTCCGCTCAGACCCCGTCTCCCCGTTTGTGTGGGCTGCGTCCTGCCCCCGCCATGGCGGCCGCGGAGCCTTTTTGAGATGCAAGTGACAGGGTGTGTTCTTGTAAACGTTGAATGTAACACAAGGCCCTGGCCATCTGCTGTGTCTGTGCCGCTCTCCTGGGCTTCACTTTTAGGCCCAAACCTGCCCCAACCTGGGCGGCCTTTGAGGGTCTCTGGCATCACATGGAGATGGAGCCCCTTCCTCTAATCCTCCTTTCTCAGCACGGTGAAGTGGTGGACTCATGGAGCCTGGTTTGGGCATGAGAGCTGAATGCAACATGTAAACCACACCTGAGCTACACAACATGGCCAGGTCGGCGGGACCTGCCCAGACCAGGCTCTCGGTGACCCTGCACAGCTCATGGTGTGCCCTGGCCGAGTGGAAACCCAATAAGCTGGTGCTGTGGGACAGTCATCACTAGCACCTCACTCCAGGTCACCCCGGAACCCAGGGGAGCGCTAGGCCCGAGCAAGCCCCGGGCCCTCTCCTCAGCAGCACGATTGCCCCGGGGCCAGGCCTCAAGTCCCCAACAGCCCTCAGAGCCCACACTGTGCTTGTCCTGTGTCACACGCTGTCCTTGTGCTTCATGCACGAAACCCATTCAGCCCTCGTCCCCACCCCAGGAGATCAGGGCTCTGATCCCGCCCCCCCCCTTTTTTTTTTTTTTTTTGCGGTACGCGGGCGTCTCACTGCCTTGGCCTCTCCCATTGCGGAGCACAGGCTCCGGACGCACAGGCTTGGCGGCCATGGCTCACGGGCCCAGCCGCTCCGCGGCATGTGGGATCTTCCCGGACCGGGGCACGAACCCGTGTCCCCTGCATCGGCAGGCAGACTCCCAACCACTGCGCCACCAGGGAAGCCCTCTGATCCCCATTTCAAAGGCTGGGTCACTGAGGCACAGAGGAGACCTAACTCACCCACTGAGGGCTAGAGTCAGGGTTAAACCAGTTCCAGAGTCCAGCTCTTTCCTTTACAGCCGCCGGGGCTGTACTTGGCTGTCTAGCTTCTCTGCTTACCGGCCAGAGGGACCAAGAGAGCTGGCAGGCGGCCCGTGAGGCTGTGTTCCCAGGCCAGGTACGCAGCCGCCAGCTGTGTGACCCGGAGCAAGTGTGGAGTGTTGTGGCCGCAGCTGCTTCACCTGGGCAATGGGGAGACAGACTGTCTCTCATGGTCCCCAGGGGCATGCTGCCTGGAGCGATTCCAGGTGGGGAGTTGACTCTTGCTTTCTCAACTACTATGAACCCTGAGGAGGAGACCATTCTACCTGGAGACTCCAGTTTCCCCGTCGCAGAAGTCTCCTGAGCCAGGCCTGCGTGTCCACTTCCTCTTATTTAAATTCTGCCTCCTCCAAAAAGGATTTCAAATGGTGCATAATAAGACAATGATAGTGAACTCCCAAACCATTTGAAATAACTTGAGAGCCAAGGGTGGAGAAATATACAGAGCAGGGAGGAAGGATGGGAACAGTCCTCACCCATTTTCTAGCTCCATCCCAAGTTTCCCCAGCCCATCTTTTCTCACTGGTTGGTTCAGGGGGCCCAGCAGACCCCTTTCCCTTCCCAACAGCTATGCTGTGCGTCCTGACAGCTAGGCTCCAACCAGCGTATGCACCCGTGTTTCTCCCTGCCCTAGCGGACCCATCGTACATCTGGGCGCATCTGCTGTGTGATCACAGGTGCTGGCGCTGACTGTGGCTGAGAAAGTGTCAACCTCACTGATCTGAGCTCCAGGCTGGCCTGCAGCTCTGTCCCTGAGTCTGAGAGGCCACCTGCTGCCTGGATCAGGCAGCTCTGCACAGGGTGGAGAATCGGGGATTTAGGGGGTGCCCTTTCCTCTGCCGGCATTACCCCAGCCGCCTGTCAAGGGCAGGCTCCACACCCTGGCTGGTGGGGTCTCACTCGATAGAGACAGAGCCCTAGACCCACGTGAGCCATGGAACACTGGGTGCCTTGTTCCTCTCCAGGGGTGTAGGACAAGGGGCAACCCACAGGGCCGGCTTTCATCCTTAGCTTGTGACCAGGGGCCTCTGCCTGGCACTCCTACCTCCAAGGAGTGGGGGCATGGAGTGTCACAGGGCCTGCCTGTCCCTCTGCTCTGCCCCAGTCAGGACTCCCAAGTCCTTTCAAGAAGCGGTTGTGCTGTCCACCCCTCCCTCCTTAGGGGTCCTATTCCCAACCATCCACAGTCATTTTGGCTCCCATGGTGGGCCACACATTCGTAACACGCAAGGCCAAGCTCAGCGTCAGCCCTCAGGGTTCTTCCTAAAACCAATGGCATCACTGCTTACGGGAGCTGGAGACCTGGGCTTCATCCTCGAGTCTGACTGACCATCCTCAGTATTCCTGTGCATGGGCCTCTCCCTGGCCAGAGTCCTTCCTGCTGTCCTGCCTGGGGCCCCTTCACCACCTGCCAGCTCCGACCCAGCTGTCTTCCACCCTGCAGCCAGGGCCCCCTCAAAATACAAACTTGACCACACCTTTCCCTGCCAACAGCCCTTCCTGGGATAAAGACCAAGCTGCCACGCCAGGCGTTCCAGGCAAACCTTCCAGTCCGTTCTGGCTGAGCAGAGCCTGAGGGAAGGAACCAGCCTCAAGAAAGCTCATAGGAGATGGAGAGCACAGAGGGCCCCTCCATGCAGGCCTGTCCAGATCTAGAGGGGCTCAACTTCCCTGGTGGTCCAGTGGTTAAGACTCCGTGCTTCCAGTGCAGGGGGCCTGGGTTCGATCCTGGTTGGGGAACTAAGATCCCACATGCCACGCAGTGCGGCCAAAAAATAAAAAATAAACCAATCTAGGGGAGCCGCATGTCTGAGCCCCAGACCATCCCCTGCCTTGGAAGCCACCAGCCTGCAGGGGCCAGGAGGGAAAGTCCCATTCAGACTCAGCTCATCAGGCCCATTCCACACTAGCTGTTTGCCAGCCAATTGGGGATTCAGACGAGAAGCTGTCCCCCCACCCCTCCACCGCTCGCCATGTGGTGCGCAAGGGTGGGAAGCAACGAGGAAAGAAAGAGGAGGCACACGGGGGCACCTGACCCATCTGGGATGCTGGGGGGTGGGGTGGCCCCTGGCAGGGAGGCCTCAGAGCCTCTTTCCCCTGGCTCTGTGCTCCAGCGACGGAGGCTGCGACTGGTTCAGTGCGCAGAGCAACACCGGCACGTGGGAAGAGCAGCGTCCCTGTTCAACGGATGAGAGTCCGAGGGGGAGGGGCCAGAAGGTCAAGGTCAAGTGAGCCCGATTCGGGGTTTGGTTCCAGTAAGGGCTTTTTTCCCTTCACAGTGAGGAAACCGAGGCACGGGAAAGCCAAGGCACTTGCCCAAGGTCACCCTCCCAGCAAGTGGCAGGACGGGATTCACTCTTGGTGGGTCCACCTGTCTGTAGCCAGATACTGGCTTCCTCGTAGAGGCTGTTTCCTCTTGGGGCGGCCCCGCGTCCTCAGGCCGGCGAAGTCCACGGGCTCCCCCTGGCGGCAGAGGCTCCCTCCTTCACCCTGGGTGCTGGCCCTGGCTGGAGACACTGGGTCCCCCTCCAGCCCGCTGCACCCACCCCACCCACGCCCCAACTTTGCCCGGGGTGGGGGACTCCCTCCAGGCCGGCTCTCCTGGTATCGGGGCGCCTTCCTGGTTCCCCCCACCCTGGAAGAACTCGCCCACTCACTGCTCCTAGACCGGGTCTCTTCTACGTTGGCACGGAATGTTCTCGGTGGAATTATGTCATTTGTGCCTGTAACTATCTCCCCACCGGAGGAAACCAGGAGTCCAGGGAGCGCGCAGCCCCAGAACCCCACCAGCTGGGTTGCTTGGGGCAAGCACATTCACACTCGGACACGATTTTTATTCCTACGACTCTGCTTTAAAAGAAGGGGACCAAGGTTTATCCAGCACGGGCAGTGATGATAGCTAATATTTTTTGAGCACTTGCTATGTCTTGGCTTGATTGCCTTATGGCTCTCATCTCATTTAATGATCTCAGACCCCGGACTTCCTGCTCCCCCATCCCACCCATAGCTCGTCCCACACACAGAAGCCAGATCACCATGCTCTGCTGCCTAGATCACTCCACTGGCTTCTCACTGCGATTAGGAAAAGAAATCCAAACAGGGGAACTGAGAACACATGTGGCCAATGGGAGACATTCATGCAAAGTCAGGGAAATGGGGGTTCCAGGTAGAGAGACGGTGAACACAGAGCCCCAGGACGGGGAACAGAGGGGCAAAGGGGAGAGGGGAGGGGACAGGTTGGAGTCAAGGCCAGGGTGAGGAGGTAGGGGCCCGGGGGGGTTGGGCAAAGGAATAACATCATCTGATTTGGGGGTTAAATGTTACTGTGCTAGGAATTCCCTGGCAGTCCAGAGGTTAGGACACGGGGCTTTCACTGCCGGCCTGGGTTCATTCCCTGGTACGGGAACTACGTGGCCAAAAATAAATTTACTTGGTCTAGTGGAGTGTTTACAGATGAGGTGATGTACTGTCTGGGGTGCAGGAGGGGAGCGTGGTGGGTGTGTGGAGGGAAGACACATCACTGTATTGCTGAATATGGAAGATGCATGTAAGTTTATCGCCGGTCATCCTACCCCCTCTGTGTTTACATATGTCTGGCGGTTTCCATAATAAAATGTTAGAAGAAGGGAAAGGAGGACAGTAGAGTTTGATTTAACTCTTAAGTGAAAGATCTCTCTGGTTGCAACCTGTGGAGGGAGTGGTAGATTGGGGGCAGTGTGTATGGGAGGCTGGAAGCTGCTCTGCTGCCCGGGGGAGTGATGACATGGCCTGGACCAGGGTGTGCTCACAGATGGAGAGAAGCCCATGAACCTGGGGACAGGTCTTGGAAGCTGAGTCAGCAGGATTGCCACTGTTTCTTTACCCACATCCCACACGCACAAAGCAGAAGCTGGGATGACCCCTGTGTTCTTGGCTTGATGACCTGAGATGCTGGGGATGTCATTTCCTGGGAGGTGGGGAGCAGTGAACCGTGGCTGTTTACACGTTAATTCATTTCATCCTGACTCTGAGCCTGTGAGATAACACTCTCCTGATCATTCCCCACCCCCCGTCACAGAGGGTACGCTGAAGCCTGGCCGATTACTGATCCTGCCCCACTTCACACAGCTGGCAGGGGGCAGGTCCCGATTCACACCCAGTGATGCCACCCCGGTTTCCACACTCTTACACAAGGCTCCCCTGCCTTCTGATGGGGGTGGGGGATGTGGGAGGACTTGGGGGTAGGAATAGGCAGGAAATCAAGAGTTCTTCTATGGATGTCCTGAGGCTGAGATGTCTGTTAGGTGTCAGGAGGACATAGGACATGAATCTGAAGTTCAGGAAGGTCCCCAAGGAGAGAAAAATCAGGAGCCATCAGCGCAGAAACGGCCAGGGGCAGGAGGGGAGGAGGAGACGGAGGAAACCAACCTGGCCTCGCGGAGGAGGAGAGAGAAAGCTCGGCTTCTTCCGCCAAGAGAGTCCGATAAAAGAGACTGTTTCGAGAAGGAGAGGACAGCCCTGTCAGCCAGGCAAGAAAGGGACAAAGGAGTGGTGGCCACTTGTCCCAGGACGTCCCAGGTAGCCTCATGAGGGCGGCTTCAGCCGAGTCCAGTGGAGGAGGGTGGAGGAAGGCAGGCAGGTGAGCAAGTGGGCAGTGACCATGGCAACCATCACGAGAGGTTGGGGACCGGCATAGGGCCAGGCAGGTGGTGGAGGTGGAGGGGGGACCAGGAAGGATTTTTTTTTTTTAATTCCATGATTTTAAAAAAATGTTTATTTATTTATTTTCTTATTAGTCATCCATTTTATAAACATCAGTATATACACATCAATCCCAATCTCCCAATTCATCACACCACCACCCCTGAACCCCAACGCTTTCCCCCCTTGCTGTCCATATGTTTGTTCTCTACATCTGTGTCTCAATTTCTGCTCTGCAAACCGGTTCATCTGTACCATTTGCTAGGTTCCACCTATATGCGTTAATATACGATATTTGTTTTTCTCTTTCTGACTTACTTCACTCTCTATGACAGTCTCTAGATCCATCCACGTCTCTAGAAATGACCCAATTTCGTTCCTTTTTATGGCTGAGTAATATTCCATTGTATATATGTACCACATCTTCTTTATCCATTCTACTGTTGATGGGTATTTAGGTTGCTTCCATGACCTGGCTATTGTAAATAGTGCTGCAGTGAACATTGGGGTGCATGTGTCTTTTTGAATTATGGTTTTCTCTGGATACATGCCCAGTAGTGGGATTGCTGGGTCATATGGTAATACTATTTTTAGTTCCTTAAAGACCCTCCATACTGTTCTCCATAGTGGCTGTATCAATTTACATTCCCACCAACAGTGCAAGAGGGGTCCCTTTTCTGCACACCCTCTCCAGCATTTGTTGTTTGTAGATGTTCTGATGATGCCCATTCTAACTGGTGTGAGGTGATACCTCATTGTAGTTTTGATTTGCATTTCTCTAATAATTAATGATGTTGAGCAGCTTTTCATGTGCTTCTTGGTCATCTGTACGTCTTCTTTGTAGAAATGTCTTTTTAGGTCTTCTGCCCATTTTTGATTGGGTTGTTTGTTTTTTAAATATTGAGCTGCATGAGCGGTTTATATATTTTGTAGATTAATCCTTTGTCCGATGATTCATTTGCAAATATTTTCTCCCATTCTGAGGGTTGTCTTTTCGTCTTGTTTATGGTTTCCTTTGCTATGCAAAAGCTTTTAAGTTTTATTAGGTCCCATTTGTTTATTTTTGTTTTTATTTCCATTACTCTTGGAGGTGGATCAAAAAATATCTTGCTGTGATTTATATCAAAGACTGTTCTTCCAGGCTTCCCTGGTGGCGCAGTGGTTGAGAGTCTGCCTGCCGATGCAGGGGACACAGGTTCAAGCCCTCCTCCAGGAAGATCCCACATGCCACAGAGCAATTAAGCCCGTGCATCACAACTACTGAGCCTGTGCTCTAGAGCCCATGAGCCACAATTACTGAAGCCCATGTGCCACAACTACTGAAGCCCATGCGCCTAGAGCTTGTGCTCTGCAACAAGAGAAGCCACCACAATGAGAAGCCCACGTACCGCAATGAAGAGTAGCCCCTGCTCACCACAAGTAGAGAAAGCCCGCGTGCAGCAACGAAGACCCAACGCAGCCAAAAATTAATTAATTAGTTAATTTTTATAAAAAACTTCCAACCCACGAATAAGGTGTGTCACTCCATTTATTTAGGTATTCTTTCATTTCTGTCAGTAATATTTTGTAGTTTTTGATGTACAGGTTTTTCACTTTTATCTCATTTTCCCTACATATTTCAATCTTTGATGCTCTTATACATAGTAATATTTGTTGCTAGTAGGTAGAAATACAGTTGATTTTTGTATATTCATCTGGTATCTTGCAAGCTTGTTACACTCACTTATTAATAACTTTTTGGTAGATACCTGTTGGATTTTCGATACAGACAATCATGTCATCTGTGAATAAAGGCAGTTTTACCACTTCCTTTCCGATCTGGATGCCATTAATTTCTTCTTCTTGCCTGAAACTCCAGTACAGTGTTGAATAGATATGATGAGAGTGGACTTTAAGTATGATGTTAGTTGTAGGATTTTCATAGACGCACTTATCAGGTTGAGGAAGTCTCCTTTTATTCCTAGTTTGCTATGTGTTTTTATCGGGAATGTATACTGGATTTTGCCAAATGCTTTATGCATCTATTGAGATGAAAATATAGTTTTTCTTATTTGGTTTGTTAATATGGTGAAGTATATTAATTTATTTTTCTTTTTTTTTCTTTCTTTTGCGGTACGCGGGCCTCTCACTGTTGTGGTCCCTCCCGTTGCAGAGCACAGGCTCCGGATGCGCAGGCTCAGCGGCCATGGCTCACGGGCCCAGCCGCTCCGCGGCATGTGGGATCTTCCCGGACCGGGGCACGAACCCATGTCCCCTGAATTGGCAGGTGGATTCTCAACCACTGAGCCACCAGGGAAGCCCTAATTTTTTAATGTTAAACCAATTCTGCGTGCCTGGAGTAACACACTTGCTCATAATATGTTATCCTTTTAATATATCATTTGGTTTGATTTGCTGAAAAAGTGTTAAGAATGTTTGCATCTATGTTCATGAATATATTTGTTTGCAGGTTTTTTCCCCTGTAATGTCTTTGCTTGGTTTCAATATCAGAGTAATTCTGACCTCAAAAAAAATGATTTGGAAAATATTCTCACCTCTTCAAATTTCTGGAAGATTTTGTGTAGAACTGGTGTTTTTCTTTCTTTCTTGAAAGTTTGGACTTCCCTGGCGGTACAGAGGATAAGACTCCCCGCTTCCACTGCAGTGGGTGTGGGTTCAATGCCTGGTCGGGGAGCTAACATTTCCACAAGCCACACCGCACGGCCGAAAAAAAAAAAAAAAAGGTTTGGTAGAGTT
Source organism: Kogia breviceps (assembly GCF_026419965.1). Taxonomy (NCBI): domain Eukaryota; kingdom Metazoa; phylum Chordata; class Mammalia; order Artiodactyla; family Physeteridae; genus Kogia; species Kogia breviceps. The sequence goes on along the minus strand of NC_081316.1, from coordinate 17,806,986 downwards.
CACTAGTGAAGTTCTGGACCTAGAGTTTAATTTGTGGGAAAAATTTAAACTACAAATTCAATTTATTTAACAGACATATGTCTACTTAAGTTGTCTATTTCTTCTTGAGTGAGCTTTAGTAATTTGTGTATTTCAAGGAATTTGTTCACTTCATCTAAGTTGTTGTTGAATTTATTGACAAGTTGTTCATACTTCTCCCTCATCACTCTTTTAATATCTGTAGATCCTATAATGAGTCACTTCTTTCATGCCTGAAACTGGTAAGTTGTATCTTCTTTCCTTTAATCTTGATCAGTATGGCTAGAGATTTATAAATGTTATTGATCTCAAAGAACCACTTTTGGATTAGTTGATTTTTCTCTATTGTTTCTGTTTTTTTATTTCATTGATTTCCAACTTGATCTTCATTATTTCCTTTCTTCTGCTTTCTTTGGGTGTGATTTAATGTTCGTTTATTGATTTCTTAAAGTGGAAGCTGAGGTCTTTGATTTGAGACCTTTTTTCTTTTCCAATATTCATATTTGGTGCTTTAAATTTCCCCCTAGATACTACTTTAGCTGCATTTTGATATCTTATGTTTCGTTTTCATTAAGTTTAAAATACTTTCTAATGTCTCTTCTGATTTTTTGACCCATCCATGAGTTTCCAAATATTTGGAGAATTTCCAAAGCTATTTCTGCTATTCATTTCTAATTTAATTCTGCTGGAGTCAGAGAGCATATTTTGTATGACCAAAATCCTTTTAAATTTTTTGAGGCTTGTTTTATGGCTCAGAATATAGTCTAGCTTGGTAAATGTACCATGTGAACTTGAAAAGAATGTATCTGCTGTTATTGGATGATGTGTTCTATAAATGTCAATCAAGTCAAGCTGTTTGATGGTGTTGTTCCAGTCTTCTATATCCTTACTGATTTTCAAGCTACTTGTTCTGTCAGTTGTTGGGAATGAGGTGTTAAATCTCCAGCTGAAATTATGGATTTGTCCATTCCTTCTTCTAGTTCTTTCACTGTTTTCTTCATGTGTTTTGAAGCTCTGTTATTAGAAGGATAAACATTTAGGATTGCTATGTCCCCTCAATAAATTTACCTATTTTTCATTCTGAAATAACCTTCTTGATATCTGGTATTATTCTTTACCCTAAGACTTACTTTGATATTACTATAACCTCCCAAGATTTCTTTTGACTAGTGTTAGCATGGTATATCTTTTTGCTTACCAACTAGTTGTGTCTTTATATTTAAAGTTGTTTTCTTGTAGGTAGAATTTAGTTGGGTCATTTTTAAAAATACAATTGAACTATCTCTGCCTTTTAATTGGGAGGTTTAGACAATTTACATTTAATGTGATTATTGATATGTTAGGTTTAAATCTATCATCTTGCTGTTATGTTCTATTTGTCCCATCTGTTCTTTGTTCCCTTTTTACTTTTTTTCTGCCTTCTTTTGTATAACTGAGATTTTTAGGATTCTATTTATCTCCTCTGTTGGCTTACTAGCTAAAACTCTTTGGTTTTATATTTAGTGGTTGCTTTGTAGTACGTATCTTTAATTTATCATGGTCTGCCTTCAAGTGCTATTTTACCAGTTCACATATAAGAAACTTACAGTAGTGTGTTTCCAAATGTTTAATATTTTTGTTTAAACAGTTAATTACCTTTTAAAGAAATTTAAGTAGTAAGAAAAAAACGCTTATAGTTACCATTTCCAATGATCTTCATTCCTCTGTACAGTTTCTCTCTGATACCAATTTCCTTCTACCTGGAGGACGTCCTTTGACATGTTAGTTCCCTAATCTTTTCCTCTACCATGTCTAATATGCTGTTAATCCTCAGACATCACATGTTTCATCTCAGACATTGTCGTTTTAATATCTTGAAGTTCAATTTGGGTATTTTCACAAATAGTTTCCATGACTTTACTTAATCTTTCCTTTAGTTCCCTTAGCACATGGGATCCGATTTTGATAACTGCTTTAATGTCTTTGTCTACTAATTCTATTATCTATGTTATTTCTGGTTCAGTTCCAACTGATTGCATTTTCTCCTCATTATGGCGCATAATTTGTTGCTTCTTTGCATACATGGCAACCTCCTTTGGAAACCACAAACCATTTTTGCTAGTTTTAAGAACAATTTTATTTTGTCGTGTGTTATTTTTGTATTCACACACACACTCTTGAACTTGTTCTGGGTCATGGTTAAGTTCCTTGGAAATAGTTTGATTCCTTCTAATCTTGCTTTATTAGGCAGGACCAGAGCATGTTTAGCCCAGGGTTAATTTTCCACAACACTGAGGTGGGACCCTTCCGAGTCCTTTAGCTAAAGATCTATAACATTTCCACTCTGGCTAGTGAGAGCAGATATGTTCCTGGCCCTATTTGAGCTATCGTGATTGTTCCCCCTGATCCTTTTCCTGGCTTCAGCAGTTTGCTCACATGCGTGCACTGATTGGTACTCAGCTTAATTACATCTCAAGGGCTTACAGATCTCCAGCGTGCAGTCAGGGCTCTTTCTATCTCTTTCTGTCTCTCTCTCTTTTCCAGTGCTCTTCCTTTTGAACCCTAGCCAGCTCCAGCTCCTCAACTCAGGAGGGCTGCCAGGCTACAACCCAGTTCTCCCTCTTTGCACCACACACTGGAAACTCTCTTCAGACGATAAGACAGTACAATCTTTAGGGCTTACCACATTTGTTTTTTCTCCCTCAGGGATCACTAGTAACAAACAAGGGCAGTGAAACTCATACCATTTAAAACAACTCCCACAAGTTTTAAATATTTAAGTTTAAATCTAACAAAGTATGTATAGAATCTATAAGCTGCAAACTACAAAATGCTGATGAAAGAAATCAAATAAGACTTAAATAACAGATACTGTGTCCATGGTTTGGAAGGCTTGATATATATATATGTCATTAAGATGGCAATTCTCTACAAATTAATCTATAGATTACATTTGATCACAATCAAAATCTGATTTTAAGATTTATATGGAAAGACAAAGGAATTAGAATAGTCAAAACAAAGTTGAAAAAGAACAAAGTTGAAAAACTTACACATACTCCCCAGATTTTTAACAAAGCTGAAAAGACAAGTCAATGAAGAAAGAATAGTCTTTCAACAAATGGCACTGGAACAACTGGACATCCATATTAAAAAGAGACAGAGAGAGGAGGAAAAGAAAAAAAATCCTCAACCTATATCTCACTCCTTATATAAAAATTAACAAAATGTGAAGTACAGAGTTCAATGTAAAACATACAACTATAAAACTCTTAGAAGAAAACATAGGAGAAAATATTTATGATCTTGAGTCAGGCAAAGAATTCTTAGTTATAACGTCAAACTCATGATGCTTAAAAGAAAAAAATTGATAAATTGGACTTCATCAAAATAAAAAACTTTTTCTGCAAAAGACATTGTTAAGAGAATGAGATATGACATAGATTGGAAAAAATGTACAAATAACCGACCTGAAAAAGGATTTATATTCAGAATATGTAAAGAACCCTCAAAACTAAACAATAAGAAAACAAACAATCCAATTTAAAAATGAGCAAAAGATTTGGGTGGACAATTCAACAAAGAAGATATAAAAGTGACAAATAAGCCCATGAAAAAAGGTTCAACATCATTAGTCACTAGGGAAATGCAAACTAAAACTACATGAGGGACTTCCCTGATGGGACAGTGGTTAAGAATCCGCCTGCCAATGCAGGGAACACAGGTTCAAGCCCTGGTCCAGGAAGATCCCACATGCTGCAGAGCAACTAAGCCTGTGTGCCACAACTACTGAGCCTGCACTCTAGAGCCCACAAGCCACAACTACTGAGCCCACATGCCACAACTACTGAAGCCCGCACGCCTAGAGCCCATATTCTGCAGCAAGAGAAGCCACCGCAGTGAGAAGCCCACACACCACAACAAAGAGTAGCCCCCGCTCGCTGCAACTAGAGAAAGCCCGCGTGCAGCAACAAAGACCCAAAGCAGCCAAAAATAAAATAAAAAAACAAACAAAAAAAGTTAAAAATAAAATAAAAAATAAAACTACATGATACAACATTCCAGACCTATTAAATGGCTAAAATTTAAAAAGACTGACCAAACCAGGTGTGGACAAAGATGTGAAGGAGCTGGCTCTCTCACATGTGGCTGGTGGGAATGCAAAATGGTACAATATCTGGAAATGGTTTGGCGGTTTCTTTTTTTTTAATTTTTTTTTTTACTTTTGGCTGTGTTGGGTCTTTGTTGCTGCGCAAGAGCTTTCTCTAGTTGCAGCGAGCGGGGGCTGCTCTTCATTGTACCTGGATGAGAAGCCCGGTACGTGGGCTTCTCACCGCGGTGGCTTCTCTTGTTGCAGAGCACAGGCTCTAGGTGCGTGGGCTTCAGTAGTTGTGGCAAGTGGGCTCAGTAGTTGTGGTTCGCAGGCTCTAGAGCACAGGCTCAGTAGTTGTGGTGCGCGGGCTCAATTGCTCTGCGGCATGTGGGATCTTCCCGGACCAGGGCTCGAACCTGTGTCCCCTGCATTGGCAGGCGGATTCTTAACCACTGTACCATGACAGTGGCAGTTTCTTATAAAAGTAAACATATACCATTTGGCTCAGTGACCCCACTTCTAATGATTTATCCAAGGGAAATGAAAACTTACATTCACACCAAAACCTGTGCATGAATGTTTATAGCAGCATTATTCACAGTCGTGCAAAACTGGAAACAACCCAAATATCCTTCAATGGGAGAATCGACAGACAAATAGAAGTACATTCTTGCAATAGAATACTACTTAGCAACATAAAGAAACCAACTGTTGATACACCAACAACATGAAAGGCTCCCCAAAGCATTATGCCAGGTGAAAGAAGCCAGTCTCAGAAGGTTACTTACTGAAGAATTCCATTTACATAACACTCTGGAAAAGAATGGAGAACAGATGAGTGATGGCCAGAGGTTAGGGGATGATTTGACTACAAAGAGGGAATTGGGGGGATGATGGGACCATAGTACATTCTCACTGTGGTGGTGGTTACCCAAACCTATGCATATGCTATGTATCACTGAACTGTATACCAAAACAAAACAAGACTGTATCTAATTTTTTTAAACTCAGCTATACATTAGAAACGATTTTTGATACATTTTATCCAACATTTCCAGGTGTTTGTAAGCAGAGGGGTTTTCAGGTTACCGTATGCCGCCTTCTTACCAGAGAACTTCGAACTATCTATTTCCTGGGGACTCTTCTCTCCAGTCCAGCTGTCCACTCCCATGTCCACGCCCTGGATCTTACTGTCACGAGGAACCACTCTTCCTCTTAAATATGCCGTAACTTAGACAAACTCTGAAAGCCAAGAGTTCTTCAACAGGGCTGATGTTGCCCCACCCCCGCCCCCAGAGCAATATCTGGAGACATTTTAGTTCATCATGACTGGGGGTGGGGTGGGTGGAATGCTGCTGAACGTCCTACAATATGCAGGACAGCCCCCAAGACTGAGAATTGTTTGGCGGCCAATGTCAAGAGAACCAAGACAGAAGTGCTGTGAAAGCCTGTCCTTTCTCCCTGCAGCACCTTCACTGCAACCCACCCAGACCACACACCTCTGTTCATCAGTGGGGAATATTAGCATCTTAGTCAGGACACTTTTATTATAAGAATACAAGACAAATCAAAATAGGTAGGACCAAGAGTGAACTTCACTGAACACCTCAAAGGTAAAATGGTGGTGGCTGAATAAGAGATAATATTCACTGAGCGCTTACATGAACTATCCCTAAGCCTTCACAGTCCCCCTTGGAGGTAGGTACCACCCTCTCCCACTTCACAGAGGTTGTATGGAGCCCACAGGTGGGAAGGGAGACTAGGCTGCCCCAGAGTTTGGAACAGGAGACCAGAAAGACACGCAACATAAGTGGCTATTCTCCCAGCTCTGTCTGGGACCCCCTGGCCTGGACCTTCCATCTTTCTCTGAAAAGCTGCTCACTCCTCCCTGTAGACCAGCTCGTTCTGTTTGCCCTGGAACATGGCATTGGGCGGCCAGCTGAGGGCTGCCAGACTTACATGACCCTGATTCAGGAGACCAGCCGGGTACAATTGGCATTTCTGACTGGCAAATTCAAATCCTCTGTTCAGTTGTTTTTTTAAATTAAAAATGTTTTCTAGAACAGATTTAGATCTACAGGAAACTTGAGCAGATAGTACAGAGAGTTCCCATATACACCCCCTACCCCCCATAGGTTTCCCTGTTATTAGCATCATGTATTACTGTCGTACATTTGTTACACTTCATGAACCAGTACTGGTACACTGTTTATTAACTGAAGGGCACCGTTTACATCAAGGTTCACTCTTTGTGTTGTATAGTTCTATGTATCCACCAATATGTGGGACACCCAACAGTTTCGCTGCCCTGCAAGTCCCCTGTGTTCTACTTATTCATCCTTCTCCACTCCCCCACACCTCTGCAACCACTGATCTTTTCACTGTGGCTATAATTTTATCTTTTCCAGAATGTCGTATAGTTGGAATAATACAGTATGTAGCCTTTTCTCATTAGCTTCCTTCACTTAGCAATATGCATCTGAGGTTCTTCTATATCTTTCTGTGGCTTGATAGCCCACTTATTACATTAAAAAAAAAGATTATTGAAGTATGGTTGATTTACAATGTTGTGTTAGTTTCTGGTATACAGCAAAGTCATTCTTTTTTTTGGCCGCACCTCGCAGCTTGAGAGATCTTACTTCCCTGACCAGGGATTGAACCCTGGGCCACAGCAGTGAAAGTGCCGAGTCCTAATCACTGGACCACCAGGGAAGTCCCTAAAGATATTCTTTTTCATATTCTTTTCCATTCCAGTTTATTACAAGATATAGAATATATCTGTGCTGTGCAATAGGACCTTGTTGTTTATTTATTTTATATATAGTAATGTGTATCTGCTAATCCCAAACTCCTAATTTACCCCTCCCCCACTCCCTTCTCCCTTTGGCAACCATAAATTTGTTTTCTATGTCTGTAAGTCTGTTTTGTAAATGAGTTCATTTGTATCATATTTTAGATTCCACATACAAGCGATATCATTTGATATTTGTCTTTCTCTGTCTGACTTACTTCACTTAGTATGATCACCTCTAGGTCCATCCATGGCTCATTTTTATCACTGAATAATATTCCATTGTATGGATGTGCGACAGTTTCTTTATCCTTTCATCTAATGAGGGACATCTTGGTCACTTCCTTTTGGGGAGATTATGAATAACGCTACTATAAACATTTATGTGCAGGTTTTTATGTGGACATACATTTTCAACTGAGTTGGGTAAAAACCAAGGAGCATAATTGCTGGATGGGGTGGGAAGACTGTGTTTATTTTTGTAAGAAACCACCAAAATGTCTCCCAAGGTGGCTGCACCACTTTGCATTCCCACCAGCAGTGACTGAGAGCTCCTGCTTCTCCACCTCCTCATCAGCCTTTAGCATCATGGATGTTTTGGATTTTCGCCATTCTGGTAAGTGTAGAGTGGTATCTCGTTGTTTTAGATCGCAATTCCCTAGTAATTGGGAAGTTTCTCTTCTATTTTCTGAGAAAGATATGTTGGACTCATACGATTTCTTCCTTAAATGTACACTAGAATTGACCAGTGAAGCCATCTGGGACTGGAAAAGGTTTTTTGTTTGTGTGTGTATGTGTGTATGTATGTGAAGGTTTTTCATAATGAATTCATTGACTCTGATAGGTAGTGTGCTATCAAATTTTTATCTCTTCTTTGATCAGTGGCAGTATATTTTGTCTTTCAAGAAATATGCCCATTTTACATAACTTGTCAAACTTATTGAAATAAAGTTGTTATAATATATGTGTATATGGCTTGCATCCCAAGCAAATTAAAAATGCTTATAATTCAATAATAAGACAAAAAATCAGTTTAAAAATTGGCAAAAGATTTGAAAAGACACTTTGCCAAAGGAAGATATACAAGTGGATAATAAGCACGTGAAAAAACACTGATCATTAGTCATCAGAGAAATGCAAATTAGAGCTGCAGTAGGATACTAGTACATACCCCTTGAAATGGCTAAACTTAAAAAGGCCAACAGGACAAATGTTGGTGAGGGTGCGATCCAAATAGAACTCTCACGCATTGCTGGTGGGAATGTAAAATGGTGCAGCCACTTTGGAAAAGATTTACGTGGCAGTTTCTTATAGTTAAACATACACCTACACCTGACCTCACAATTCTACTCATAGAAATTTACCCAGGAGATATGAAAAGATTTGTCCACAAAAGACTTGTACACAAATATTCATAGTAGTTTTACTAATAATAACCAAAAACTTGAAACTACCCATTTGTTCTTTGTATCTGTGAGGCTGTTTTCATTTTGTTTTGTTTGCTTGTCTTTTAGATTCCACATATAAGTGAAATCATATGGTATTTGTCTATCTCTTTCTGACTTATTTCACTTAGCATAATGCCCTCCAGGTTCATTCATGTTGTCGCAAATGGCAAAATTTCTTTTTATGGCTGAGTAATATTCCATTGTATATATATCTACCACATCTTCTTTACCCATTCATCTATCAGTGGACACTTAGTTTGCTTCCATAGTGTTGCATAATGCTTAGTGCTTCCATAATGTTGCAATGAACATTGATGTGCATATATCTTTTGAATTGGTGTTTTTGTTTTCTCCAGAAAAAATACTCAGAAATGAAGTTGCTGGATGATATGGTTGCCCTATTTTAAATTTTTGGACAAAATTCCATACTGTTTTCCATAGTGCCTGCACCAATTTACAATCCCACCAACAGTGCAAGACGGGTCCCTTTTTTTCCGTATCCTCGCCCAACACTTATTATTTATCATCTTTTTGATGATAGTCATTCTGACAGGTATGAGGTGCTATCTCATTGTGGTTTTGATTTCAATTTCCTTGATGATCAGTGATGTTGAGTATCTTTTCATGTGTCTGTTGGCCACCTGTATGCCTTCTTTGGAAAAATGTCTATTCAGGTCCTCTGCCCGTTGTTTAATCAGGTTGTGTGTTTTGTTTTGTTTTGATGTTGAGTTGTATGAGTTCCTTGTATATTTTGGATATTAACCCCTTATTGGATATATTATTTACAAATATCTTCTCCCACTCAGTAGGCTGTCTTTTCATTTTGTTGATAGTTTCCTTTGCTGTGCAAAGGCTTTTTTATATTTTTTATTTTTGTGTGTGTATCCTTTTCTTCTTTTAAATTTTATTGAAGTATACTTGATTTACAATGTTGTGTTAATTTCTGCTGTACAGCAAAGTGACTCAGTTATACACATATTTTTTTTCACATTCTTGTCCATTATGGTTTATCACAGGATATTGAATATAGTTCCCTGTGCTATACAGTAGGACCTTGTTGTTTTTCCACCCTATATATACTAGTTTGCATCTGCTAGTCCTGAACTCCCAGTCCTTCCCTCCCCCACCCTCCCTATCCCTTGGCAACCACAAATCTGTTCTCTATATCTGTGAGTCTGTTTCTGTTTCATAGATATGTTCATCTGTGTCATATTTTAGATTCCACATATAAGCTATATCATATGGTATTTGTCTTTCTCTTTCTGACTTACTTCACTTAGTATGATGATCTATTGGTCCATCCATGTTGCTGCAAATTACATTATTTCATTCTTTTTTATGGCTGAATAATATTCCATTGTATATACAATATATACCACATCTTGTTTATCCGTTCATCTGGTGGTGGACATTTAGGTTGTTTCCATGACTTGGTTATTGTAAATAGTGCTGCTATGAACATAGGGGTGCATGTATCTTTTCGAATTTTAGTTTTGTCTGGGTATATGCCCAGGAGTGGGATTGCTGGATCATATGGCAACTCTACTTTTAGTTTTTTGAGGAACCCCCATGCTGTTTTCCATAGTGGCTGCACCAATTTACTTCCCACCAACAGTGTAAGAGGGTTCCCTTTTCTCCACACTCTCTCCAACATTTATTATTTGTAGAGTTTTTAATAATGGCCATTCTGACTGGTGTGAGGTGGTACCTCATTGTAGTTTTGGTTTGTATGTCTCTAATACTTAGCGATGAGGAGCATCTTTTCATATGCCTATTGGCATCTGCATGTCTTCTTTGGAGAAATGTCTATTTAGGTCTTCTGCCCATTTTTTGATTGGGTTGTTGTTTTTTTGTTATTGAGTTGTGTAAGCTGTTTGTATATTTTGGAAATTGAGCCCTTGTCAGTCACATCATTTGCAAATATTTTCTCCCAGTGGTAGGTTGTCTTTTTGTTTTTATTTTTGGTTTCCTTTGCTGTACAGAAGCTTGTAAGTTTGATTAGGTCCCATTTGTTTATTTTTGCTTTTATTTCTATTGCCGTGGGAGTCTGACCTACAAAAAACATTGGTACAGTTTATGTCAGAGAATGTTTTGGCTATGTTCTAGTCCAGGAGTTTTATGGTGTCATGTTTTATGTGTAAGTCTTTAAGCCATTTTGAGTTTATTTTTGTGTATGGTGTGAGGGTGTGTTCTAACTTCATTGATTTACATGAGGCTGTCCAACTTCAAAGGCTTTTTAATTTGATATAGTCCTATTTGTTTATTTTTGCTTTTGTTTCCCTTGCATGAGGAGACATATCCAAAAGAAATATTTCTAAGACCGAAGTCAAGGAGTGTACTGCCTGTGTTTTCTTCTAGGAGTTTTATGGATTCAGGTCTGACATTTAAGTTTTTAATTCATTTTGAGTTTCTTTTTGTTATGGTGTGAGAAAGTAGTCCAGTTTGATTCTTTTGCATGTGAAGTTTTCCCAACATCATTTATTGAAGAGGCTGTCTTTTCCCCATTGTATATTCTTCCTTTGGGTTTATTTCTGGGCTCTCTATTCTGTTCCATTGATTTATGTGTCTAGTTTTGTGGTGGTATCACACTGTTTTGATTACTGTAGCTTTGTAGTATAGTTTGAAATCAGGGCACATGATACTTCCAGCTTTGTTTTTCTTTTTCAATATTGCTTTGGCTATTCAGAGTCTTTTGTATTTCCATACAAATTTTAGAATTATTTGTTCTAGTTCTGTGAAAAATGCCATTGATAGGTATTGCATTGAATCTGTAGATTGTCTTGGGGATTATGGTCATTTCAACAATATTAATTCTTCCAATCCATGAACACAATATATCTTTCCATTTGTGTCATCTTCAATTTCTTTCATCAGTGTCTTATAATTTTCTGAGTACACGTCTTTTACCTCCTTGGTTAGATATATTCCTAGGTATTCTAGTCTTTTTTGATGCAATTGCAAATGGGATTGCTTTCTTAATTTCTCTTTCTGATGGATTGTTATTAGTGTATAGAAACACAACAGATTTATGTGCATTAATTTTGTATCCTGCAAATTTACTGAATTCATTTTAGTTCTAATCATTTTTGGTAGCATCATGAGGATTTTCTATATATAGAATCATGTCATCTGCAAACAGTGACAGTTTTACTTCTTTCTTTCCAGTATGGATTCTTTTTATTTCTTTTCTTTGTTTGATTGCTGTGTGGGTTGGTAGTTTTCTGTGTATTCTAGACTTGAGCAAATGAGTACATATATTGAGGTTAATGAAACTGGGGTCTCTCAGTGTTGGGGAAGGGACTTACAAATATGGAAATGGAGAGGCATCCATATGAACACATGGTTTTTGATTGATAGATTATATAGAAATATATATAGGTATATGTGAAATATGTGTGTGTGCGTTCTACGCTTATTAGATATATCTTCTACCACGTCTGTTAAGATAGCCTAGAAGCAGTGATATATCAGTGGAAATAAGCACACCTGGCACCAAGATCGTGCTTTCTAAATCCATACTCCACTAAAAGGGAGCAAGCCTTCTTAGAAGTATGAGTGGTTCCAGGGCTGGGGCAGGGAAAATACAAGTTGATCCTAGTATTTCTTGTGGCTTCAGAAAGTAAGGAAGTGTTCTAAGAATCACAGGAACATGTGCAAGGGGACAGGAGCCAGCTGGAAAGGGATTCCACTGGCCAAATCTGGGGCAATCTGAGCATCTAGATAAGTAATCATAGTGCTGTAGACTGGATGTTTGTGTCCCCAAAGTTCATATGTTAAAACCTAATCCCCAGTGTGATGGTATGAGAGGTGGGGCCTCTGGGAGGTGATTAGGTCATGAGAGAGGAGCCCTCATGAATGGGATTAGTGCCCTCATAAAAGAGACCCACAAAATTTCACTCACCCTTTCTGCTGTATGAGGACACAGAGAGAGAAGATGGCCATCTATTAACCAGGAAGCAGGTTCTCACCAGGCACAGAATCTGCCAGCACCTTGATCTTGAAGTTCCCAGCCCTCCAGAACTGTGAGAAATTAATGTTTGTTGTTTAAGTCATCCAGTCTATGGTATTGTGTTATAGGATCCTGAACAGACTAAGGCAGCAGTAACAGATTACAACTCATTGAATCAGTTAGAAACCTTTGAGTCCATACTGATATAAAAATTAATAGATACAAAATAAATAAATAAGAATGAAATGAAAATGCAAATATGTAGTGGTGGTAAAGGATTGTAACCCATGAGATAAAAAGAGAATCTGAGTCTATCTATACTGAAATAAAATAAATAAATGAGTGCATACATACATAAAAGAGAGAGGTCAGCATTTTCTTACAGTGATATGCAAACTAATAAATACAGAAAGAACGATGAAGTTAGAAAACCATCAATGGTTGCTAAAACTAGTGGGTAATGTTTGATGTGAACAGGATATTTACATATTCTCAAAATATTTTCCCACAAATTATTTATTAATTATAGAGGGGAAAACAATACCTTTGCAGACGTCAAACCTGGTGGGCATCCCTTCAACCAAGTCATCAAATCTAACTCTCCCAATAGTGAGACAAACAGCATCATGGGCCTCTTGATATGATGCACCAAGAAGAACACAGCATCACTTCCGGATATTCTCGCCAAAAATGCACAACTTGGATGGCGCAGTGGTTAAGAATCCACCTGCCAATGCAGGAGACACAGGTTTGAGCCCTGGTCTGGGAAGATCCCACATGCCGCAGAGCAACTAAGCCCGTGCACCACAACTACTGAGCCTGTGCTCTAGAGCCCGCGAGCCACAACTACTGAGTCTGTGCGCCACAACTACTGAAGCCCGCGTGGCTAAAGACCATGCTCGGCAACAAGAGAAGCCACTGCAATGAGAAGCCTGTGCAGCACAATGAAAAGTAGCCCCTGCTCGCCGCATCCAGAGAAAAGCCCATGTTCAGCAACGAAGACACAACACAGCCAAAAATAAAAATAAAAAAATAAAATAAAATAAATAAATTTATTTTTAAAAATGCACAACTTAAATCTAATCAAGAGGAAACATCAGAAAACCCAAACTGAAGGATATTCTACAAAACAAGATCACAAAAGGCAAAGAAAGACTGAGGGACTAAAAGATCTGACAACATGACAACAAAAGTCATGGAATATGTGACCGTGGACTGGTGCTGGACTGGGGGGAAAAACTATTAAATAATACTATTGTATCACTGCTAAGTTTTTTTTTTTATTGAACTACAGTTAATTGATTGATTGATTTGCCTCCCCTCCCCAGTGTCACTGGTAAATTTCTTGCTTTTGATAACTATATTGTGATTATGTAAGAGAATGGCCATTTTGGAAATACACTGAAGTACTCAGGGGTGCAGAGACACGATGTTTCCAACATACTACTGAAAAGGTAAAAAATAATATTTATGTATATATTTTGCAAAAATAAATAAAGGAAACCTCATTCAAGATGGGAAGCCAGAAGGGGGAGCTCTCTCCCACAGAACACCAGTTGCAGCATAATTCTGGGTGGGAAGAAGCTTACTTTATTACCCCAGCAGGAGGGAGGAAAGTTTCCTTCTCCCCAGACCACAGCCCAGCCAACGAAATGCCACTGCGACTCAGCCAACAAGAAAACACCCTGGCTGTGTGTGTGTACTCCTATGTCATGTTATCACATGTGTAGATTCACACTCTACAATCAAGAAACAGAAGTAAAAGATGTTCTTCATGTTACCTTGAGGAGGTGTAGGTATAGATCTTACTTATCTCCTCCCTCCCCACCATCCCTAATCCTTGAAAATAATTAATTTGTCCTGCATCTCTGTAATTTCTTCACATCAATAATGTTAAATAAATGGAATCATACAGCTTAAAACAGAAAAGAAAAAAAAAAGAAACCACCCCAGACCCTTGCTCCCTTCCAATGGACTTTTCATTCATAGCAGCTCCTGACACCTTCCTCCTTTTTCTCTACAAAGTAATGCTCCCCTCCTCTGTTCTCTGGACTTGCCTATGACTTTGCCATTGCTTGCACGTCCCGAATTGCAATTCCGCTGTTATTCCCACATAAATGCATTTGCTGGTAAAATAACTGGCTATTTTATTTTTAAAGGTCAACAATACTTCCCTGCGGTTGATCCTCACTATTCGTGGATTCCATATTTGCAAATTCCCCTCTAGCAAAAATGTATTTGTAGCCCTAAAATCGATACTTGGGAGCTTTTGCGGTCATTTGTGGACACGCATGAGTGCACAGAGGTGACCATGTTGAGTCTGCAGAGGCCACGGTGCCAGCCAAGGTCAAACTAGGTGATGCCCTTCCTTCTTGTTCCCCATCTCATACTGTAAATAAATGTCCTTTCACAGTCTAGTTAGTGCCATGTTTTCACACTTTTGTGCTTTTTGTTGGTGATTTTGCTATTTAAAATGGCCCCCAGGCAAGGACTTCCCTGGTAGCGCAGTGGTTAAGAATCTGCCTGCCACCACAGGGGACACGGGTTTGAGCCCTGGTCCGGGAAGATCCCACATGTTGCGGAAAAACCAAGCCCGTGCGCCACAACTACTGAGCCCGTGCTTTAGAGCCCGCGAGCCGCAACTACTGAGCCCATGCACCTAGAGCCCGTGCTCTGCAACAAGAGAAGCCACCGCAATGAGAAGCCCGCGCACCACAACGAAGAGTAGCCCCTGCTCGCCGCAACTAGAGAAAGCCCGAGGGCAGCAACGAAGACCCAGCGCAGTCAAAAAAATAAACTAAACCAGCCCCCAGGCATAGTGCTGAAGGGCTGCCTGGTTCCCCTAAGCACAAGAAGGCTATGAGGTGCTTCACGGAGAAATCACGTGTGTTACATGAGCTTCCTTCAGGCATGAGCTGTCATGCTGTTGGCCATGGGCTCGGTGTTGATGAATCAACAATACATATTAAATAAGTTGTCTTTAAACAGAAACACAAAACAAGATTGCATATTGATCAGCTGTTGAAAATGCTGTGGCCAGAGACTCGCAGGAACATAACCCTGTATCTCTCCCAGGAGCAATGATTCAGTATTTACAGCAACTGTATAACTGCAACAGAAAAGGAGAATATAAATAATTGGTGAATATGAGGAATTTCTTGTACTAGACTTGCAACTTTGTTTGGAATTATATAAAAAGAAAATATTGCCCAGAAAACTGGATCATGTCCCTCTTGGCTTCTCATTGTACTTCAAATAAAATCCAGGCTCTTCAGCAAAACTTAGAGGGTCCTATGTGATCCAACATCTACTCTTTTCTCCAACTTCATCTCTGGGTGTCTCCCACTTGCTCACCATGCTCCAGTGTCCATGGTCTTCTGACACTTCCTAGGGGACTACACCAAGCTCTTTCTCACTCTGGGCTCTGGGTTTGCTTGTCCCTTTGCTGGGAATACCTCTATCCAAGTTCTTTGTGTGGCTGGGTCCTTCTCACACTTCAGGTCTCAGCTTACATGCCACCTGCTTGGAGGGTTTGACCTTGATCACTCTGTCAAAGGCAGGCATCCTAGGAATTCCCTGGCCATCCAGTGGTTAGGACTCTGTGCTTTCCCTGCCAAGGACCCAGGTTCAATCCCTGGTCGGGGAACTAAGATGCTGCAAACTTTGCAGTGAAGCCAAAAAAATAAATAAAAATTTAAAAACAGAAAGGCAGGCATCCGTCAGTGTCATTCACCATCCCAAAGGCCACTTTGCTTCTTTCATCCCCTTCATCACATCCCTAATTATTTTGTTTGTTTGTTTGTTTTGTTGTTGAATGTCCATCTCCCCTCTTAGACCATAAACTCCTTGAGTTCAGGAACCTTGTCTCTCGCGCTTGCTGTTATTTCCCCAGGACCTGGCACGTGGTAGTGTTGGTTGAAGCCGAGAATGAAAATCTCCCTGGGAGAGAGATTGGCTGAACTTGGATCGGATGACCCACACCCTAGCCATGGGGGGAGAGTCATGCCAGAAATAACCCCTGTGGAGGCTGAGGGCATGGCTCTGATGGATGAGAAGGTCATGGGTTGGGCAGAGCCCATGAAAGGTGTCTAGTCGGATCCTTACTGCTCTTGGCCCCTGTGCTTTCAGCCACCTGCCTGGAAAAGCCACAGAATCCAGCCGTCTGCCTCCTTCATGGAGATGCCAAGTGCTGTTGGAAGCAATCTCATGGTGATGTAGATGGTTCCACCACCAATTCACAATTCCCTTCAGCTGCTTTGAGTAAGGCTTCCCATTTTCCTAAGCAGCTCTCCCCTCTTCCACACGAGGACCTTCTCCACTGTCCTCAGATTGCTCACCTTTTCCTCCACTTACTCTTAGCTGGCAACCTCACCTCCGTCTTCACAGAGAAACTGGGTGCCATCAGAACGAACGTCCTCTTCTTCCAAGCCCTGTTCAAAGACTTGCCTACACACTCCAGCTCCGTTCATCCCCTCTGCTCTCCCTTTAACCCTCTCGATCGGGTCACCGCTCCCACCACTCCCCTGAAACTGTGCTTGTCCACATCAGGCTCCCCCTTCCCTGTTACAAAAACCAAGGCATACTTATAGTGCCCAGATTGTCTTCCTTTGTTTGCTGTCATACCTCTTCCAGCATTTGGCCCAGCCTCCTTCTTATAACGATCTCTCTTTGTCACTTCCATGAGGCCACATCTCCTGGGTTTCCTCCCACTTCTCTGGGAGCATCTTCTTGCCCTCCCCTGAGCACTTGTCTGCTTCTGCCCACCCATTAAATCTGAACCTTTCTTGGCATTTGGTCCTAAACCCTCTTTTCCGTCTACGCTCTCCTGCTGAGTCATCTCATCCATTGCCAAGGCCATTCCTGGGTCATCCACTTTGTATATAGAGAGAGAATTGGCCAAGTTAGAGCATATATAGACTCATGGGCAGTGGTGAGTGGTTTGGCTGGCTGATTAGTGGCCCCGGGAGGAGAAAGTTTGGAAGACTGGGGACCAAGGGGTAGAGGCAGGTGGGTGGCTATATGGAGGTATGCATGAATGCAGTGCAAGGACCTTTGTATTGCATATTAACATCCACCAGCAAACGTCCACACAGAAGAGTCAGCAAACAAACAAGTGGACAGAATGACCCGCCAGCTGACACCAGCCAGCTTCTATCAACAGCCACCCTAGCTCTGGCACACTGGGCGCATGAATGGATCAGCCATGGTGGAAGGGATGGAGGCTATGTGTGGGCCAACAGCATGTGCGCTCACCTACCAAGACTGATCTAGCCACTGCTTCCTCCAAACGTCTAACCTGCAAGCAGTGAAGTTTCTCGTACTGCTCACCGCACGACAGGCCAATAAGTTGAGAGACAAGTTGCTGGGGCAAGGAATAGTGACTTTATTTGGAAAGCCGGCAGACCAAGAAGGTGGCGGACTCATGTCCCAAAGAACCATCTTGCCTGAGTTAGAATTCAGGCTTCTTTGATACTAAAAGGGGAAGGGAGTAAAGTCAAACCCTTTCCAGTTCTGGTCAGCCTCCGGAGGGGATGTGTTCATTTTTTCCTCCCTGCAGTCATTCACAGGTAGACCTGGTCAGGATGTTTCCTGTGAGCTAAATAAAGATACTTTAGCTTAATGCTCATCACCTGGGAGGCAGCGTTCCCAGAGATGGGCCATTATGTATAATTTCAGCTTATAGGCAACATCCCTTTAGTGCTTAACTTGTAATAGAATACAAAATGTTCTTCCCTATTACTCTAAGACTAAAACTGGGTCCCTGATAAGGCCTCAAAGAGACCAGCTAGCCACTCGGTGACAAGTTGACTACTTTGAACCCCTTCCAACACGAAGGGCCAGGTTTCATCTTGACAAGAATAGGTATATTCTGGGTATGAGTTTGATTCTCTCCCTGCAGAAGAGCCCCAGCTGGCATCACAGCTTACAGAGTGATCCATCAGCACAGGGTCCCCCATACCGTTACATCCAAGGGACTCAGTTTACAACAAAGGACGTGCAGCAGTGGCCACGTGACCGTGGGATCCACTGGACATATCACACACCAGTGCCCCTCAAGCTGCTGGTGTGGTGGAGCAGCATAAGGGCCTGCAGAAGGCACTGCCAAAGGGTCAGGCCGTAGGTGAGAACTTGGTAAGGATGGGATACCATCTTCCAGAAGGCAGTCTGTACTTTTTTTTTTTTCCTGCGGTACGCGGGCCTCTCACTGTTGTGGTCTCTCCCGTTGCGGAGCACAGGCTCCGGACGCGCAGGCTCAGTGGCCATGGCTCATGGGCCCAGCCGCTCCGCGGCATGTGGGATCTTCCCGGACCGGGGCACGAACCCGCGTCCCCCGCATCGGCAGGTGGACTCTCAACCACTGCGCCACCAGGGAAGCCCGGCAGTCTGTACTTTAAATCAACGACCTTTCTAAGGAGTTGTGTCCCTTGTAGAAAGAAGACACTAGTTCAGTAACCAAGGAGAGGCCCCGCTTCCCATCACTCCCAGCAACCCACTTAGGGGTTTTTTACCTCCCACTTCCACTACTGTGAGTTTTTCAGGGTCAGAGACTTCCCCAAAGGGGGGAGTTTTCTACCAGGTGACACAGCAAGAGGCCCATTGAACCAGAAGCTATGGCTTCCACCTGGGCACGTCAGGCTCCTTGAGTCCAGGGACCAGCAGATAGGAGAAACCACCACCTTGGCAGGGTGATGGTCAGGAGATAGAGCCACTGTTACATAATGAGCAGGGAGGGATGCACTTGGTATCTAGATAAACTACTTGGGCTCTTCTTGGTACTCTCTTGCCCAGGTGCACAGTCTTAGCCTGAGAAAATCATGGTGACCAAGGCTGAGGGTCTGGGTCACACCGAGACTGGCCCTGCAGAAATTAACTGTGGAAACAATAAATATCATCGTATCCCAAGATCGGCTGCAGTGGTCAGAGCTGTAGTTCACCCATTAAGCTTCTCTCCTAAGTCTCCCCTGGGAAAAGTGATCAACCTGAACCCTGGGGAAGCTGTTCCCTCCATGGAGAGGGGTCCAAGCAGTAAAGGGGTGGACTATGGGTGTGCTCCGCTGCACCACGTGGATACCCTCCAGGAATGGAAGACATGTTGCCCAGCTGCTGGTGTGCTGTTGGCAGGCAGCCCCCTTTAGGGGTGGCCTCAGCTGCCCCACCCAGGCTCACGCTCCAGTGCCATTAAGTACATTCACATTGTTGTGCAACCGTCACCACCACCCATCTCCAGAACACTTTTCATCATCCCAAACTGAAACTCTGTCCCCTTTCAACACTCACTGTCCATCCCCCTCCCCCAGCCTCTGGAAACCACCATTCTACTTTCTGTCTTTATGATTTTCACTACTCTAGGACCTCATATAAGGGGAATCGTACAGTATTTGTCTCTTTGTGGCTGGCCTATTTTACTTAGCATAATGTCCTCAATGTTCATCCACATTGCAGTGAATGTGAGAATTTCCTTCCTTGTTCAGGTCGAATACTGTTCCGCTGTGCGGATGGACCACGTTTTGTTTATTCATTCATCCATCCATGGACACTTGGGTTGCTCCCACCTTTTGGCTGTTGTGAATAATTCTGCTATGAACATGGATGTATGGTATTATTATTTTAATTAAATAAGCAAGCATTTGCAGAATGCCGACCTGAACCAGATACTGGTACCTCTCCTGATAGAGCGCCTTTGCCCTTAAGTTATATTTCATCGTTGGAAACTCTGTTCCCAGATAAAATGAAGAGGCAGGGCTCAGAAGGCATGGTGGGAGCCATGGACTCCTGCCTCACCTGACAACAGAGCCCTGTGCCCTGTGCCCATGGTTTTACCTGCATCACCCCCCGGGCAGCCGGTCTTAATTTGGAAACAACTCTGTCCTTTTCCCTTTGCTGCAGTTACTTTTTCTCACTTCCGGAAAGGGTTTTAAACCCTTTTAAACCAATTCCGCTCTTCTTCTCTCTTTCTCCCTTCCCTTCCGTTTCTGAAAGTTCCAGTCTAAAAGTCATTAGGTGGGGCTTCCCTGGTGGCGCAGTGGTTAGGAATCTGCCTGCCAATGCAGGGGACACGGGTTCGAGCCCTGGTCCGGGATGATCCCACGTGCCGTGGAGCAGCTAAGCCCGTGCGCCACAACTTCTGAGCCTGCGCTCTAGAGCCCGTGCTCTGCAACAAGAGAAGCCACCGCATTGAGAAGCCCGTGCTCGCTGCAACAGGAGAAAGCCCACGCACAGCAATGAAGACCCAACACAGCCAAAAATTAATTAATTAAAATTGTAAAAAATAATAAATAAAAGCCATCAGGTGAGTTAAGGTGGGTGCCCTCCTGCAAGAGGGGAGCCACAGCAGAGGGTGGGAGGGCAGCGGGTCCAGGGTGTAAGGAGGGTGCCCATGTCAGGAGGGGTCCATTGTGGGGTGTTGGAGCCTGAGCGGGGTGACGGGGGCACCCATGCAGGGGGACTGGGAGGGTGGCCCAGCACAAGGGGTCAGAGCTGAGTGAGGTGGGCGTCCACATAGAGGGGTGGTCTGGCACAGAGTAGGGGGGCCTGAGCAGGCAGAGGAAATCGTTCACTGGCGGGCAGCTGGCAGTTGCTACACAAGGTCATTACCTACAGGGGGCTTGTATGTAATAATGACAAATAAGTAAATGTATTGACTATAGTGGAGCCATGTTTTCAACCGTTGGTGAAGGGAGTTACAAATGTGGAAAGGGAGAAAACTATCAATAAATTGAAACCGTGATGTTGGATTGGAGTTGGATTGAGATCTGTGTGGATTGAGATAGTTAGGTATAGAAAGATAGATGTAACAGTGTGTGTGCATACACATACACATACAAACGTGTGTGTATACTATATACTTATACATGTACACACACCCCCACACACACATTCTCTGGCTCGGTCCACTGAGAGGCTCTGAGCACAGCAAGCACTCAGAGCTTGGCTCCCCTTAAAGGAACCAGAGCTCCCTGGAGAAAGGATTGATCCAGGCTGGGACTCAAACAGCAATGGAGACCTGTAGAAAGAGACAGAAGTCAGTTGGAAAGGTTCCCACTGGTCCACTCTGGGGCAATTTGGGTACCAAAGAGCCTGCGAATGTGACCTTATTTGGAAAAAGGGTCTTTGCAGGTGTAAATTTTTTTTTTTTTTTTGGCTGCGTTGTGTCTTCATTGCTGCACACAGGCTCTCTCTAGTCGCGGCGAGCAGGGGCTACTCTTCATTGCGGTGCGCGGGCTCTAGGCACGCGGGCTTCAGTAGCTGTGGCTCATGGGCTCAGTAGTTGTGGCTCGCAGGCTCTAGAGAGCAGGCTCAGTAGTTGTGGCGCATGGGCTTAGTTGCTCTGTGGCATGTGAGATCTTCCCAGATTAGGGCTCAAACCTGCATCCCCTGCGTTGGCAGGTGGATTCTTAACCACTGCACCACGAGGGAAGTCTTGCAGATGTAATTTTAAGTTAAGGATCTCTGGATGAGATCATTCTGGATTACCTGGGTGGGTCCTAAATCCCATGAAAGGTGTCATAAGAGAAAGGCGGGGTGGGGGGGTGGGGGGAACGCAGTAGTTCCCTGATGGTCCAGTGGTTAGGGCTTGGTGCTTTCTCTGCCACGGCCCGGCTTCAATCCCTGGTCAGGGAACTAAGATTCCACAAGTGGGGAGAGGGCTGTGGGAAGATGGAGTTAGAGGCTGGAGGGGTGAGGCCACAAGCCAAGGAACGCCTGGAAATCCCAGAGTTGGAAGAGGCAGGAAGGACCCTCCCCTGGAGCCTCTGGAGGGAGCATGACCCTGCCCACACCTTGATTTTGGACTTCTGACCTCCAGACTGTGAGAGAATGATTTTCTGTTGTTTTAAGCCACAGGAAACTAATAGAAGTGAGAAGACAGTCACCTCCCTCTGGGCCGAGCCCCTTCTGGGTTGAATGACCCTTCTCTGCTTGGTTTAAAACCCTTTGTAAGGAGATGTACCCTGTGAAGAGCCTGTGCCGGGATCAGGCTGGAAGAGATCCCTACAAACGGGTCTCTGTTCAGAGGCTCAGAGGCAGGATGTGGGCGGGACGGGTGGCTCGGACCAGCGTGTGACTGTGGGTGCCTGCGGTGCAAGTCGTGCGGGAGGACCTGTGCCTATCCCGCTCCAACACTCTGGGGACTCATTTGCCCTCCCCACCTTCTGGATGCCTCTACACGTCCACCTGGACTTCTCCCGGAAACCTCCTTCTCTCCAGCAAGTTCTCACCAGTCCCCGAAACTCACTGCCCCAAACTGGGCTCTGCTGTATTCCGCGGTTGATGGAGTGTCCAGTCTCCTGAAGGCCCTCACTAAGGCCTGGGCACTGCAGGGGGCGAGGCCTGGGGGCCGTGGGGACAAAGGAAATGAAGATTCTGCATCTTTGGTGCTCACCTTTTCAGCTGCTCGTGGAGGGGGGCTCATCACATTTCTCCCATTCTTTGATTAAAGAGCAGGAACGACCCTAAGGAGAGACAGTTGAAGCCCCTTGTTTCCCCCTTGGTGAGCTAGCTCTCTCTGCCATCCTAAGGCCTTCTGGAACCTCTAGGGCCTCCAACTATGAAGCCAGGGTCTCCACTCTGAATGCCAGGGTCAGGGCCCCAGACACCTTCTCTGCCTGACCACCCAGAATGCTCTGGCTGGAAATCATCTCTACCTTTGACTCAGGAAACAGCACCCCCAGGAATTTACCAGGGGACAAGCCAATAGCCCAAAGTGTACCTATGAGGTATGACAAGGGAATCATGGACGATGTGATGGAGCAAAGAGCTGACCCCATGTGCAACTCATATATCCTGGCCTGAGAAGACCAAAGCTGAATTAAATTTGGCTGGAGGTTCCCCGTTTGGTGCAGGTCAGAGGGCGTCTGGGGGATGGCCCAAGGGCCTGCAGCAGGGAAACTCACCTGGTGGTAGAAACTTCCATCAAGTCTATTAGAAGCAAGGGCAGCACCCCTGTCCCTTCAAACATCAGACAGCAATAGCCAGGTCTAACAGTGCCAGACGGCTGAGCAAGAATCTTCAGGTCCCTCACCTGCACGTTGAACCTGGAACGTGCACTCTGAACCTGGGTCACTCCCAGAAGCGGTGTCTGGGGAACAGCCGAGGAAACACTATTTTGCGAAATTTACTCAACCACAAGGCAAGTCATGGAAAAATTGGAGAGGTCTTCATGGAGCAGTAGCCCAGTTCAATTCGCTTTTTTTCCCCAGATTGTTCCTCTTTTCTTTGAGCGTATAATTTACATTCAGTAATTCGTACAGAACTTAGACTTAAACCGTACGTACCCAGGCAACCAGCCCCAGATATAGGATGTTTCCATGATACCGGAAAGTATCCCCACCTAGCCAATCCCACCTGCCCGGAGGCAAATGATGCTACAGATTTCTATCCCCGTAGATCCGTTTCTTTCTCTTCTAGGACATCATATGCTTGGAATCAAGCAATTTGTACTCTATAGTTTCTGGCTTCTTTAACTGCAACGTAATGGTTTTGAAACTCATCCATGTGTAGCTCATTCATTATTATTTCTGAGTAGGATTTCATTGCGTGGATAGACCACACTTTGTCTATCCATTCTCTTTGCTGGTTAGCATTTGCATTGTTTCCAGTTTGGGGCCATCATAAATAAAGCTATCATAAATATCTTTGGAGAGAGAGAGAAGGGGGGGTGCGGGGGAGGTAGAGAGGGAGAGAAACACAGATTATAACTATGTAACAAAATAAGAGCCCATAAGTCCATACTGATATAAATATATTAATACTTTGAAAGTTTGATGAGAAATGGAATGTTTACATCCTCCCAAAGTTCCTCTCCACAGAATACTTACTTATTACAGAGGGAAAACACGTGACTTTCCAGTGGAGAAGCCTGGCACACACTCATCAAGGGACTCAAGTGAATATCATCAATTATGGGTCAGATTGAAATCCCTTGCCACCTGAAAGGATGCAGTGAGAAAAACACAGCCTTGCTTCTGGGACATTCCTGCCAAAGATACCTGACCTTAATCTAATCATGGAGAACTATCAGAAAAAAACTAAATTGAGGGACATACTACAAAATAATTGTTCTGTAACCTTCAGGATTGCCCAAGTCATGCAATTAAAGAGAAGGGTGAGGAACTGCTCCAGAGTGAAGGAAGCTGAACCCCCAACAACCAAGGTAACTTGGGGCTCCGGACAAGCTCCCTTGCTATAAAGGACATTACTAGGGTCATTGGGAAAACTTGAATACGGTGTGAAGATGAAATCTTGGCATCCACCCACCAACGTTAATTTCTCGATTTCGATCGTAGTTACCTGGCTTTGTCAGAGGAAATCTCAGCTGCCTGGAAACACCCTACTCTGCTCAGAAGTCCTGGAGCATCTCGGCAACAACTGACAGTTAGGAAAATAAAATTCTTTGCGCTATACTTGGAACCTTCCTGTGAGTTTGAAATTATTGACTAATAATAAGAGTGAGCTTTCCCTGCCCTTAAGGAAACCAGTTTTTCAGCTGCCATTGGTCCCATCTGTGTTTATTCCAGGTGTGTCTGAAAGGACAGGGGTGGCTATGGCTGGGCTCCTTTTTGGTGGTGGGAACCCGAAAGAGTACCACCCCTCAGGGGCGCAGGGCTCTTCCCGGGGCCCAAGGGGTTGCCCCAGGCAGACACAAAGCCCAGGGCACCCCTGAGCTTGAAAGGCGGGGAAGTTTGTGCACTTGCGGGGGTGGGTGGTGGAAAAAACTCCTCGACTTGAGCTTGAGCCCCAGAAAGAGAAGAGTGGTTAAAAAACTGCTTACACTTCCTTTTATCCCTGTAGCAATCCTGGAAGGTTAGCGTTAGCCTTCATGGATTAAGTCTCTGTACCAGTGATCCAGGCACCATTCTGAATGCTGAGTATAGAACAGTGAACAAGGCAAAGCCCCCTGACCTCAAGGAACTTACAGCCTGGAAGAGAGATGCAGTCAGTACATGCAATGAATAAGTAAAAGATACAGGTTGCTAGATGGTGATATGTACTAAGGAGAAAACAAAATAAACGAACAAAACACAAAGGACATTAAGGGAGAATAAAAGCTAGGTATTGGACCTGAGCAATGGAAGTGTGTGTGTGTGTGTGTGTGTGTGTGTGTGTGTGTGTGTGTGTGTGTGTGTGTTTTCAATTTTAGCCTTGCTATATTTGAAATGCCTATTAAACACCTAAGTGTGGTGTCAGAAGTTCAGAGACATGCCGGCTATAGATGGAATTTGGGCATCTTCAGTACATAAGCGATTTTAAAGCTACAAATAAGACTACTTAGGCAGGTCCAAGGACTGGCACCTTTGCACAGTTGAGGGGTTGGTGTGTAGACAGGCTGCATCATTTGCCCCAAATCACATAGCTGGTGAGTCGTGGAACTGGGGTGAAAACCCAGGTCAGACTCATGCCAAGTCCCTATTCACAGCTGCCATAAAGTTGGCTGCTGTTGCTTTTGTCGACTTGGCCTTGGGCAGGTCACTCGACCTTTCCTCATCTATCACAGGAGGGGTGGGCAGTGGAGGGGCCAAAGGACGGTGCAGCGGGCGTAGCGGTGTTCAGGCAGGTGGTGCGGGAGCCGCAGCCACCCAGACAGGTCCCCGGCATCATCCTGGGTGTGTCCCCAGCCCTCTTCCCCCGCCTCCTACTGGGGCACCTGCTTTCATCAGAACAGCTCTGCCTTCAGGGCAGGGGTCGGGGACGGAGAGGGAGGCACAAGTGCAGAGTCTGAAAGCCAAGATATCACTTAACAATGAGAAGCCACTCGCCACCCAGCCTGGAATTCTGGGCTCAACAAGACCTGTGGGCCACCCCCCTGTGGGCACAGGATTCCAGCAAGTAAATCCCTGCCGGCCAGTTGCTGGGTGAACCTGGTGTTTGAAGAAGGGGAGTGGAGAGTGATGCATGGTTGGTGGGATCAGGCTAGGTCTCTGAGGTGCCCCTGGGCCCTACTGGGGGGACTGGAATAGACTGTGGCCTCAGCCCACACCCTGGCAAGGGTGTGGCTCCCAGGTCAGCTCCGGGCTGGGCTGGCACCCCTGGCGCTTCCGGGGCTGGCCTGGGCCCCTTCCGCCAATTCAGTCTTTCTTTAGAGTCATCACCTTTCCTTCTGTCCGGGATTGGTGGGGCCCCATGGCCTCTGTGGCTTAGCCACCTCCACTTGGGGCATCCAGCGGCTTCCCAGTGTAAACGCCAATGGCTCCTGTCACGTGGGGGCTGGGCAGGAGCCTGGCCACACCACTTCCTGTCCCCCATCCCCCCTCCTCTGCCAGTTGGCAGGAGGAGGCCTCCAGCTGGCCACACTCCCCGTGGGGAAGTCGAATTTCCAGTCTCCCCCAGGAGGGCCGCTCTGGGCTGTGGCCTCTTCCCAGCTCAGCCCTGGCCTCCCTTCAGCGCGGCCCCATCCAGGTCCTGAGCTCCAGCTCGCTCTGCAGAGAGCTCTGGTCACCCTGAGCCTCTCAGCAGAGGCTGGAGAAGCAGCAGGGCAGGGGGGAAGGGGGAGGGACAGACCAGAACTGGGGCGCCAGAGGAACCTGTGTCTGGGTTCGCCCATCTGCCTCCCCTGCCCTTCCCCAGCCTGCTCCCTTGCAACTCACCACCCAGAACACTTGGCCTGGCCCTGGGCAGTTAGGGGTAGTGAATGGGAGTGCCAATGTCTTGGGAGGCTGAGGGCTTTTCAGAGTCAAGGTTTGGGTGTCAGCCTCAGGGGTCACTGTCCGGGTGGACTCTGGAAAGCTTGGAGTGGGGGGAAAAGACGTTGACGTTTGGGGCTGTGAAGGGCTGCCCAGGCATGGCTGGACTTGGGGCCTAGGCACCGAGACCCCGAGGGAGCCACAAAGGGCTGTGGAGCCCACTGTGCTCTCCTCCCTTGGGCATCCAGTGAGGAAACAGGGTGGCAAAGGCAGTCTCAGTGGGATGCAATTTGCGTATCTGGAGCCCAGCACTATGAAAATCTTGGAAAGAAAGTTTAGCGATAAATCAGAAGCGAATAAAACCAAAGCAATCATTCGTTAGCTGTGCCTGCAGAGAGGAACGTGGCAAGGCAATTTCTGATGTCAGAGATGACCCGGAGGCTTTTAAAGAGCAGAGGGTGCAGGGCCACGTGCCTGCATCTGCTTTACCGGAAGGGTGGTGAAGGCTCTGCACCCCCAAACCCACCAACCCCACCAGGTGGACTTCCCCAGGGGGGAAGGTGAGGGCAACGGGAGGAGCTCTGTTTTGTAAGATCTAGACCTCCCTTCACCTCTGTTAGATACATGCCCTCAGCAAATCACTGTGCCTCAGTTTCCCATCCGTGTAAGGGGATAATAAGCATCATGTCTGCCACCCAAGGTCAAGGAGGAGGGAAAATGGGGTAAGCGCTTGTGTTGGTGTTCGTTGGACCACAGACCTTGTGGTCATCCACACTCTCCACTGAAGCATCCTTTCTGGTGTGCCTACTCTGTGCCAGGCCCTGGGGATGGCAGGAAACCATGGCAGACGTGGGTCTCTTCCCGGAATAGAAGAACCGGCCTGTGCCTCCCGCCTCCTCTCTGCAGGACCACTGCTGGGCCTCCCCTGGAAGCCGCAGGCTCTTTACCACCCCCTCCCCCGCCGGGCCCCCAGGGCCTTTGCACTTGTTGGGCTCACCTTTCCTAACCACTCCCTTTTCCTTACATACTCTAATCCACTCTTCCGGTTGGGGGAGACCTTTAGGCATCTGCCCAGCTTGTGGTCACCTCAACTTCTTGACGTCTAAGCTTTTGACCAGAGTATTGGATACGGGCTCTGGCTCAAGCGCTGACTGGCTCTCTTAGAGGTCACCTAACCTCTCTGTGCCTCAGCTTCCCTACGTATAAAATGGGGAAAACGGTCGCCACCTCCTGGGGGTCGTTGTAAGGAGTAAACGAGCTAGGGCACCAAAGCTTGAGGACGGTGCCTGGTATCCAGTAAAGGCTGTAATACATGTTACTCTCATTATCGTTATTTTGTAGTAATTATCATCAACTGCAGGGTCCAAAGGGCGAGGCTTCGCACTCTCCCAGCAGGGCAGCACCTGGCCCGTGTGAGCCTCTCGGCAACTTCCCCACCAGCCTAAAGCTCCAGGAGGGAGCTGCATCCTTGGTACCCGCACTGCCCAACTACAGCGAGAAGCGGAAAAACCCGTTTCTCGTTAAGCCCGGCACACAGTAGGTGCTCAAGAAACGGCCGGTTGACACTAGGAAGCCAGTGGCCCGATTAATGCAGGCTCACTCCCCCCTCCCTCCCTCCCACACTACGCGGTGGAACGCTCAGGCTGCCCACATGGTCTTTAAGGGTGTATCTGCTTCCAACGACACCCATTCCCACAACAAAGAGGCTCGCCTCCGTGGGGCCACCTCCCCTAGGCGCACCCGGGAGACGCAGCGGGCGAGGAGCCTGCCCATTCCCAGGGCTGTCCCCGGTGGGTGCAGCTGCGCCAAGGACCGAGTTTCGAAGACGGCCTCGCGGGACCCGGGTACGTAGGGAAGACCTCAGATCCAGGTGGCGCCCCAGGGACGCGCGGCGGCACCGCCTCCAGCCGCAATTTAAAGGGCAGCGAGTAGCGGAGGGATCCCTGCCGACTGCTCAACAAGGATCCCTCCGCCGCGAGCGAAGCGAAGCAACGACCCACCTCGTCCCCTCCAAATTCGCTTTTTGTTCCTCCGCCGCGGGAGCACCCGGCGGGGAACTCATTTCTTTCTCGGGTTTCTCCGCCTCCCCCCAGCCCTGGTCCCGTAAAAGCAACAGCGGCGTTCAGAGCAGCACGAGCCGAAGTGGTGTCCCTCCGCCTGGCCGTGGGCACTCCTTTTCGTGTCCTTCCACCGTTCCCGGGCGGCGTCCGAGCGGCTCACCGGGGGCGGCGACGCGTCTGCGGCGCGGGCGGTGAGGCTCCGGGGCTATGAGGTGAGGGCGCCCAGGCACCGGAGGCGGCACGCGCGGCGCCAGGACCCGGGACGCGGAGCCCCCAGGCCAGCGGCTGCCTTTGGGACCCCGAGGCCGCGCGAGAGGCGAGGTGAGGCCCGCTGCGCGGGGGCGCGGGGGCGCGGCGCGGTGCGGTGGGGGCGGGGGGCTCCGGCCGCGGCTGGGACTCATTTCCCGACAGCGGATGGAGCGGGCGGTGCTGCGGCTGGGGCCGCCATCTTGGATTTTACTCTCCATTTTTCTCTGGAATTATTTTTGGTGATTAATATTCTTGGGGGACGGGGAAGTGTCGCCGGGCAGCGCGGGACCCCCAGCGCAGCGGTGGGGCGGCGGGGCCTCTACACGCCCCGAGGAGGAGCGGGCAGCGCTCGGCGGTGAGCGGGGGGCGGGCGCCGGTGCGGGGGGCGCAGGGGCGGCGGGCTGGGGGCGGGCCGGCGGGAGCGGGGGCGCCGGGCCGGGCGGGGGCCGGGGCCGGGGCCTCGGGGGTGGAGGGACGGCCGGGGGAGGGGCGCGGCGGCGGCGGCGGCTGCCGGGGGGCGCGGGCCCTGCAGTGGGCGCCGCCGCCGGAAGGGAGCGGTAGCGGCCGCCGGGCAGCGCCGGGCCGGCCCGGCCCGCGGCCGCACGAGGGGAGCAGCCCCGCCGCTCGCGATTGGGGGACTCTGTTTTCCCTCTTCTCCAATGGGCAGCCGTGAATGGTCTCACCCAATCTGCTCCCTCTGCCGCGCTCAACTTTGGGTTGTTTTTGTTTGGGCTCGAGCCTCTTTTCAGATCTCCTCCCGGGCCCGTCCTACTCCCCGCTCCGTCCCTCCCCTGACAGCGGCTCCGGCTCCTGGCCGGGGCTTGCCTCCCGGGCCCCCTTAGTGGGCCGGCGTCTCGGGTCCCGGGAAAAGGCGTCGGTCCTCCCAGAGTGACTCGATTCTTTCCGCATATCCAAAGATGATGTATCAGCGTCACCCCTACCTATGAGAGTGGGGGAAACGCTTACAAGATGACAGCTCGACCCAACTTGCTGGAATGGTAGGGGAGCACGTTAGACCCAGAGGGACTCACTCCCTCTCTGTTTGGGTTTATTTGACCCCGTGTTAGAGCTCTTTTACTTCGACCCATTGACTTGGGGAACTTGAAGAATACTGAGGGCGTGAACATGTGTTCTTCGAAGTTAATTTTTGAGAACTTGCCGTATGAAATTCACCCTAGGGGGACAATCTTATCTAGAGTGCTAGGCAGAACTGATGGTTGCGATTGTGCTGCTTTTCATCAGGACCTTTTTAGATTTAAACCATTTTGATACAAAGTATAGTTGAACGTGGCTTTATAGGGTCATCAGAGGAAACAGTTGCCAGCTGAAGCTTTTTTTCCTTTATTATTAAGAACACGCCTGTAACTTTTGATGACTAGTCATAAAAGGGTAAATATTTTGAAAAGGGAGGGGGCAATCAGTTTAGCCTGAAATAATCGCAGATAATTTGTGCATACTGGGAAGTTTACTTAAAGGGTTACTTACTACAGGTACAAGTTTACTTCGTAGCCGAATGTTTAGCAACTTCCACCACAGGAGTGGGCCCGTCATCTCTAAGCATTCCCCTCTTCCTTTCCAAGCCCCGGCCCCAGTGGTTTCCCCTGCCTGGTGCCTTTTGGTCGCACCCTGCCCGGCATTCCTGCATCTCTTCCCCTGGATTGGTACTCGCCTTCAGGAAGGCCCAGTGAGAGTGTTACCGCCTGGATAAATCTTCACACCACTTGCAGATCTCTTACAACACAAGGGCAGGGGCAGACCCACTCAGTTCTCGAGAAGGCGCACTTCTGCTTTGTTCCCTGAGCAGTTGTTACATTGTATAATATTTGGTTGTTGACCGTCCCCTCAGCTTTCTTGTGAGCTTGTTATTTATCTCCTCTGCTCAGAGCAGGTACAGAGTAGGTGCTCAGTAGACACTGGATGAAAAATGTTGATTTATTAATAGAGCTTAGTGATTTATACTTAGTTGTTTTCTTTTTTAAAATATTTATTTATTTGGTTGTGCTGGGTCTTAGTTGCAGGAGGCGGGCTCCTTAGTTGAGGCATGTGAACTCTTAGTTGCGGCGTGCACGTGGGATCTAGTTCCCTGACCAGGGATTGAACCCCGACCCCCAGCATTGAGAGCGTGGAATCTTAACCACTGTGCCACCAGGGAAGTCCCTATATTTAGTTTTTCAAAATATATTCATTCTATTGTTATTGAAAACGTTTTTGTCATTGACACAACAACTTAGATTGGGTGTGAAAAGAATAACGGGGATACTTACTCTTCAAGAGGAGAATAGAGTAAGGTTTAATTTTTTATTACCCCCATAAACTTTGAAACCACACTCAAAGTCATTTCCATGTGTCCTCTTGCCTGTGTTTTCATTTGTCTTCACATACACACTGAAGTGCTTATGTGTTGGTTTTTTGTTGTTGTTGTTGTTGTTGTTGTTTGCGGTACGCGGGCCTCTCACTGTTGTCTCTCCGGTTGCGGAGCACAGGCTCCGGACGCACAGGCTCAGCGGCCATGGCTCACGGGCCCAGCCGCTCCGCGGCATGTGGGATCTTCCCGGACCGGGGCACGAACCCGTGTCCCCTGCATCGGCAGGCGGACTCTCAACCACTGTGCCACCAGGGAAGCCCGTGTGCTTATGTTTTGAATGCTCCATACCTGAACCAAATACCAGTGGGCAAAATGGGGGGAGGGGAGGATAGGGGTATAGCAGAATATGCATGTGAAGGAAGTGGTAGCAGGTTGTGTGTCTTTGAGCTTTGAGTTTTGTGGGTGGAGCATGTTGGTTTATAAATTTTCCCTTGGGTCATCTGTATCTGGGATTGAATATGATTTCTCTTTGAGTATCAATTTGTGGGCTTATAGGACATGAGCTGTGGCCTGGTTGTGTTGCAAAGTCATTTGTGTGTGAAGCACCTGAGCAGCTCCCTGTCCACAGGAATACCCTTCCCATGGCTTATGAGAGCAAATCCTTTCAGATGAGTGATGTCAGTTCCATTATTTTCTACTCTTGCCTGCCACATATGAGCTCTACTTTCTGTCCACTCACAAACTCCTTCCCCTTCACGGGCAAGAGTTACATGACTGTGTCAGCCCTAGAACACTAATTGCTGAGTTTTCCACACAGTGTTAAAGATAGGGACCATGTGTCTTTGTTGCAGTATGACACATTGTTGGTTTCATAGTTACACTTGAGTAAATGTAGGAAGAGAGCTTAGGAATCTGTATCTCAGATAGAGCTCTGTGCAATAGAAGTTTTATGTGTAAGATGTAACTTAATTTTTTAGCCTGATTTTTAGTTACTTTTTATTTTGGGAAAAAAATATATTTTACTGATGCGTCTTGGTGTAGGAATTTTTTTTTTTTTTTTTTTGCGGTACACGGGCCTCTCACCGCTGTGGCCTCTCCCGTTGCGGAGCAGGCTCCGGACGCGCAGGCTCAGCGGCCATGGCTCACGGGCCCAGCCGCTCCGCGGCATGTGGGATCCTCCCGGACCAGGGCACAAACCCGTGTCCCCTGCATCGGCAGGCGGACTCGCAACCACTGAGCCACCAGGGAAGCCCAGGAAATGGTTTTAATTGCAATAAAAAGCACAAACTTAAATGTATTGCAGGATAAAACTAGCCAATGCACTTTAAATTTCAAGTATTAGGGAGTTCTAACCGTTAGAACACAGTGATTTGAAAAGTAATTTTTTTCTTGGACAGACTGTCAACTTTGAAATCTTTGAATTGAATCCTTTGGTTTTAAATGAGTTTCAGTTAACAAGCTGAATGGGAAAGGGTCCTAGCGAACAAATCAGGGGACCCCGGCGCTTAGGAAGGTTTCACAACTTCCTTTAAATTCTATCAACTCTACATCCCGCCCCCCACACCCAAAAAAACCCTCTACAAATCTGTTTTTACTTCAGTTCTTACAATAATCCCTTTTCTTGCCTGTTATTTGGTGTTTCCTAGAAGATTAGAAGTGCTGGTTGAGAGGAAACATCATGCCTGACCAATATCTAACCCTGTGTTTTTCTATTAATGTGATCTGAGTTTGTCCTAGTCAGATTACAGAAAGTCTCAGTAAGTTTTCACTTACAGTTATATCTTATTTTATTCAACAGACACATCCCCAAATTTTAGTCATGCACACCTTATTTTACATGCATCACAGGATTTTGCTATTTTAAAGGTTGTGGAATAGAGAGAATCCATCTGTGCATGACAGACTCATCACCTTATTTTTGTAAATCAGCATTTATGTCTAGCGTGAAAAAAAAAAACAAAACGCTTTTCTTTTGATCCCCGTATTGCTCAGAGGCAGTAAGTTAGAGTGGATATATTATCTTTACATAGTTGGTGATGGAACCAGAACCATTTGCATTAATTCTAAAATATTGTCACAAAAGGGGAAAAAAAAAGTCACTGATTTCCGTAGTCATTTATACTCTAAATTATGCCTCGCGTCATGATTTTCCTTCCATCAGGTTAAAGGGTTCCTAGGACCACTGGACCACTTTGGTCACTCACTGCCTCTGGCTCCCACGTCTGCCAGCCAGATTTGAAGCTGGCTGGTATCTGTGTGAGACAGAGTCAAACACTGCACCATCTTCTAAGGTTGTATATAATTAGAACTACAGTTATACATATAATTCTGGGGCTGGATGAAGGTCCGCTGAAGTAAGAATCAGTACCTGTGTTCCAGTCTTCTCCACCTTATTTGTGTAACACACTGACAGGGCCAAGCCTTAGTTTCTTCATCTGTGAAATAACTAAACAATCTCTGAGATCACTTCCAATCCTAAATTATACTTTCTCTCTTACACTTGATCGCCCCCCATTTTTCACTTCTCAGAGCTATAACTTAATCATATTTTGCCGTCTCTCCAGTTGGTTTACATAGTTCATCTGTATATTCCATGTAGTCTTTTCTCCTTGTTTTGAAATATTATTAAGTTGATGGTACAGCATACATTCAGTTGGGTTTTAGAGTTTGGAGACCAGGGTCCCAAAAGCCTAAGTCTTAAGGTCTATGTGGTTCCCACATCTCTGTGGCCCCTACCTATCAGTGGCATTTCTGCAAGATGTTTTATTTTCTGTATTATAAGAGTACACAAAGAAAAGGGTAAGTGGAGCTAGGAAGTATTCCCCGGTGATAAGCCTGTTTGTCTGTGGGTGATGTACATGTGACTCAAATATTGAAGTAAACCCCGGACTTCGGCCTGGATGCTAGGGTTCTAGACTCAGCCTTACCACTTAAAGCAGTTTGACTTCGGGAAGGCAACTTCATTCTGAGCTTTAGCCATCTCATTTGTAGTGATAATACCTGTCTCGCCTACCTCATAGGGTTGCCAAGCTGGTGAACCCTCAGTCATGTGTGTTAGGGTACAACAAACACCTAACTTGCACATCTTTATAGGAACACTGGGTCAGTACATCTTCATGACACTAGGGTTGCCTCTGAGCTTTAAGGCAAAAGATCCCTTCAGTGAAGGGTCATTCTGCTTCCTATTCTGCACTCTTCTGCTCTGTTCATCAGATACTTGGTTTTCACAGGCTTCTGTCTGGTTTTGCAAGGTCCCCCACTCAGTAGCCCTGTGCAGATTTTCCTGAAAGCTGAAACTCTCGTGCGCCCTCTAGTGTCCCCTGCACCCAACCAGTGTTCCAGCACCACGAACAGTGCCCGGTGGCTCCCAGTAGGTTCTTGATAAATGTTGGATTGAGTTGATTCTAGCTCTTCCGAAAGATTCATTTTGTCTGTCTCATTTTTATAACAAGGTTGAAATATCTGGTCTCTGAAAAGTATTAATGATCTCTGAAAAATATTTTTATTTTCAAAAAAAATCTTTATGTTGCATGTTATTAAGGGATATATATTCTTAGCAAGAAAACCAACCTACTCTTAGGAAGATGGATCCCCCCAGCTAAAGAGAAAAGGGGGCTGATACTTCAGCCAGTGAGCCCGTAGAGTCTGGAGAGGCCATATATAAACCTGCTTCTCCCTTCCCGTTAAAAAAGAAACAAAAATCAGACCTCACTCAGAGGAGGATTTAGACAAAGCCAGTTGCCTCAGAAAATATTTGTTTGGTGGATATAAATAGATACCAGGAGTGTTTCTGATACAAAAAGAAGGTGATTGTTTCTGTATTTATGCTTTTGATTTATTCTCCTTGATCATCCAGTCTAAAGTTTGTTCCTATATTATTCTCTCCTGATATCCTAGTTGTTTCCTTTATAGCTCTTACCAGAATTTACCATTTCATGCTTATTTGATTGTCTCTCTTCCCACACAATACTCTGA
This sequence comes from Kogia breviceps, assembly GCF_026419965.1. Taxonomy (NCBI): domain Eukaryota; kingdom Metazoa; phylum Chordata; class Mammalia; order Artiodactyla; family Physeteridae; genus Kogia; species Kogia breviceps. Next base: position 17,771,501 of record NC_081316.1, on the reverse strand, counting down.
GCTCCGTAAAATCAGGAACCATGTCCATTTTGTTCTAGGGTCTTACTATGGGGCAAAGCATGTTTAAAAATTTGAGTCAGGATAATATTGCTTTCTTATATGGTGTCAAGAGTGTACGGTCTTTAGACCCCATCTTGGCTAATTTTTTTTTCTAATTCTCTACGACTTCCTCTCCTTTGTAAAGTGGGGGTGATAATAGTAGTATTGTATATGTTATATATAGTTAATGTTTTTATTATATGAATTATGTTGTATAATTTAATATTATATGTTAATGAATATTTAAAATATATTGTATGTGTTAAGGGACTGTGATGTGGGTAAATGATATGATATATGTGAAGTTATTAGCACAGTTCTTGGATCACAGTAACGAGCAATAGTGTGAAATGGTGCCCAGAGAACTGGAGCTAAGAGGTGTCTCTCTGTTGTCCCCATGGCACTCAGTTCTTCACTCACGTCTTGAGTGGACGTTACTTAGCTGTGTGTTGGACACTGTGCTAGGCATTGAGCGGCATGCACCAAGTGCTGTAAGTGGGGAATGCTCCTTTGCAAGGCCTCTCTGACTCACAGTGTCAGCATGTGTCTCTTATTTTTCTCTTCACTCCCCTTTTCCTTTCATTTAACTGACCATGATAAAACTCAAAAAAATCTTTTTTTGTTGTTTCACATATTGGTAGCATATTATATTGTCAGAAGAAGTGAATTACTTTGAGCAAGTAATACGTGTCCCTGAGCCTGTTTCTTTTAATCTAAGACTTTTTGCTCTGAAATTCTGTGATTTTTTTGAATTAAGATATTGTTGAAATGCTTGGTGAATTGTAAAGTCCTCTGTTAGTGTTTCCCTTTTCACAGTCACTTCTCTCCTGAGTTTTAACATCTTAAGACAGCTTCACCTGGGTGGTGCCCCATCCTCAAATTCAGCAAACCAAGCGTTCTCATCTTTCCTGCAAATGCATTCCTTCTGCAGTCCCTAACTCAGTTCATGGCAATCTTGCAGTCTCCCCAACTGAAACTTCTACCCCAACTAGAGATTTCTGACTCGACTTCCTTTCTGTCCCTCTACACCTATGTCTGATTTGTCTCCAAGTCTTGCCAAGCTCGTATTTGAAACACCAGAGCTTTCCTCTCTCTTCCCATCCATTTCTACTCTTTGTTGCATTTAGTTTTCTAACTGTTCTCTCTGCCTCCAATCACATGCTCTTTGTCTAGTGGGATCCTTTCTCTGAGTACAGTTGAGCAAATTCTCCAGTTTTTCATCTGTGTAAACAGAAAAAAAAAAGTACCTGCTTTACAGGGCGTGACAAATGATAAAGTTAATATAGGAAGCACTAAGTGAATGGAGGAGCAATTATTTTAACAAATAGAGTTACAGTAAGATAATATTTTATCAGATACACAACAAGGTATATTCTATTGTAACAAAATCTGCAGTCCCTCTGAATGTTGACATGTGAGGCTTATTCAGTGATGTTTAATTATACATTGTTGCCAGAAGTCACATTCCTTCTCTTCAGGAGCTGTAGGAAAAGCAAAGATGGGGCTTCCCTGGTGGCGCATGGTTGAGAGTCCGCCTGCCGATGCAGGGGACCACGGGTTCGTGCCCCGGTCTGGGAGGATCCCACATGCCGCGGAGCGGCTGGGCCCGTGAGCCGTGGCCGCTGAGCCTGCGCGCAGTCCAGAGCCTGTGCTCCGCGACGGGAGAGGCCACAACAGTGAGAGGAAAAAAAGAGGAAAAGCAAAGCTGATCTCAACTCTGTATCATAAATTAGCACCCCTGGTCCTTTTTTATTCTGTTGAAAATTTGTACTTTTTTTTAGTGGATGAGGTGATGTGATTTTTTTTTTTCTTTCCTTGTGGGAGTTACGGTAGGATGAGGAATGGAGGGGAAATTTCTACTTGATTGTTTAAAGTTTTGTGAATAATACATCAACATATCTTCTTTGTTTCTTTCTTAGTTACATGAAAAGAGGAGACAGTTGGAGACTTTTATTGTATTAGCAATTTCTGCTTATTTAATCCTTGTGCCAAACCTCTTTTCATTTTACTAACGAGACATTAGCGAGGTTAAATGGCTTGTCCGGGGTCACATTGCTGGAGAGCAGTGAGTGGAGCCAGGGCGGCACCGACGCTTTGACTCCACCCCGAGCCACATCCTGAGCCTCTGTGAGCGCTGCCCCCTGCACGGTCTGCCACCTGGCCTTTAGGACCCGGCCCAAGAACCACCTTTTGGAAGTTTTTTCTCACCCTTGTCTTTGCCCAGTAAGAATCAATTAATTGTCCTTTGTTCTTCTTACCTCATCGCCTCTCAGGAACTGTGGGCTGTACTTACAGACTCTTGACACTAGGTGGCATCTGTTTATAGAAAAGTAAAATGCTGTTTGGGTCTCAGAGACTACTCTAACAAAGGAAGCGTTCTTGATTTTACTTATAGGCATTACGAGGTAAGCGGATGGGTCAGATACGGAGAGATGGGGAGGAGGTTTTAGGGAGATTAGGGGCAGAATTCCCCTCAACAACCATGTCAGCTAAAACCTTTATTTTAGAAATACCTACTGAGACAATTGGAGACACAGATCTTTCTTACATAAAACCCTTTGTTGTGATACGTGTTGGTGTACATGTGGTGCACATAAATAAGGAACTGTGAAGCAATATTTTCTGTAATGAGGAGTTTATCACATGCTCAGCTGTAGTTCAGTGGCTGAATAAGTAAGTATAAGTGTTGCAAACGTCTGATCGTAGACTTAACCAGTGGTGGCTGTTTGGCTGTTTAAAATGGTCTGCTAAATGAAATTAAAGTCGAATAGTTTTGATTTTCATTTTTTTATTGTAAACATATATGTAAATATAATGTTCAGTATGTTACGTCTAAGGCAGATCTTGATTAACTCTGCTTAAACAGTGCATGAGTAATTAGATTTAATTGAGACACCAGCTTTATCTTCAAAATCCATATAGCTCTCTCTGTAGCCATGTTTCATATGTGCAGTTGAAGCGGGATATGTCTTTTTTAAAAAGTGTATTTAAGACAACTTTTTAAAGGTGCTTAAAATCTCTTTTCCTGTGACGTGTTGGAATTTTATGTGTTTCTGGAGTCGAATTAGAAAGCATTTTTACTTTGATTTGCTTTTCATGGTCTCTGTGTTAGTTTCCTGTGTGCGCTGTAACAAAGTACCACAAACTTGGCTTAAAACAGCAGACATGTATTCTCTCACAGTTCGAGAGGCCGGAAGTTCACCATCAGTTTCACTGGACCAAAATCAAGATATGGGTAGGGCTCCCTCCAGAGGCTCTAAGAGAGCATTGTTCTTTGCCTCTTCCAGTTTCTGGTGACTGGCATTCCTTTGCTGTGGCCACCTCACGCCACTCTTTTCCTCTTCTTCTCAAGTGTGTGTGGCGTCACCTCGCCTTCTGCCTCTCCCTTGGAAGGGCACTTGTGATGGCATTTTGGGCCCACCTGGATGATCTCTTTCATCTCAAAATCTGTAATTTACTCATATCTCCAAAGACCCCTTTCCTTATAAATTAACATTCATAGGTTTCAGATTAAGACCTGATAGATATCTTTGGGGACCATTTTCCAGCTTCCTTTAGAGAAGTTATTGCAACCAACTTAGCAGGATTAGTGACGCTATCTCTAGCCATCATTTTATCCTAAAAGGGGGTGGCTGGAGCATTATTCTGCATTGGTGGGAAACTGCCCTCTTCAGGCACTGTCCTCTTGCTGGTCTGATTGGGGCTTTGCCACCTGAGGCTGCTTGAGAAAGCTGCTGCATGGGCTGAAGCAAAACGCATGTGAGTTTGACTCTACAAAAGCTGGAAAAGGCAGGCAGAAGTGATCCTTTTAATAATAGCATGTCATTAGTGATTATCTTACAAGTATAAAGACATATTCTTTGCTCTGGAGTTTGGTGCTAGGTACCCGATTAGCATTGAATCTGCCTGACAGCTCCAGTTTTAGAGCAACAAGGGCTTAATGCTGAATTAAGGAGAAGAAAAATCCTCAAGACTTTTCTTTCGTACCACTAGGACTAGTTGAACTCTGACAGGTCATCTAAATTCTTAAATGAGATTTATTTCTGACAGTGTTCATAGGAGCAAGTTTTAAGGTTATAGGTGAGATCATGGATTCATGGTAGGTTTCTAAGAAATTGGCAACTGGGCAATTACCCTGTCAAACTGCATTAGAGAATTACAATGGAATAGTGATCCCAGATGCTTCTGATGGCTTCTCAGGGCTTCTTCAACTGGTCTGATTGTGTGAATTATTACTGTAGGATTCCATGGAACCTATGTTATTTGCATGTTATTTGTATGTTATTTGCAGATGAATTTGGAATAACCGTTGATAAAGACTGAATTCTTTGGTACATATATTACAGAGTCCTTTTGTAATTTTAGATTTGAGGGAGAGAACTAATACCCACTTGGGCTTATGAGTAGTAGTTACGTTTGAGACTAGAAAGGGGGATATGATATGAACGGACCTGTGTGGTATGTTGGGCCTTGTGCTAGGTTCCAGTGATACGAAAGTGTACCTTACCTCGTTTATACTGCAGCGGGGAAGGCAAGTGTCACCAAGTAATTACATAAAGAAGTGAATACAGTTGTAATAAACACCATGAAGGAGAAATATTCAAGCACATATCAAGACAATCTACTGGGTGGAGGAGTGGGAGGTGGGGGACTGATGGGCACGTTGGCAGTATCCCAAGTGCAAAGGCCAGTGGTGGGAAGATGCCTTGCACACTAGAGGGTTGTAAGCTAGGCTGTGTCTGGCGTATTAGCTGGTGGGAGCAAGGGGTGAGACTGGCAGGGCTGGATCATGCAGGGCCTTGTAGGCCTTGGTAAGGTAAATTCTGTTAATGGTAGTTCTTAACAGTTTCAAAATACTTTTATTTTTGCTATTGCATGTAATTTTCACATGTGAGGTAGGCTGCACACATGAGGCCCTAGAAGGGGGAATTGGTTTTTCACTTAACTAGTGGGATGTTGTTGGAACTGATAGTAGTCTGAGTAGTTTCACCCCTGGTCCACCTTGTGCTCTTTGTTCTTTTGGGGGGGCGGGTAGCTGTGTGTTTGTTTCTTGTTTCTTCTTTGGACAGTGCTTTCTTTCATTTCTATGCTTTTTATTTGTGTTTGTCTTCCTTTTGCTTATTTTAAATCTAAAGCCCCTGGGAGTCTGGGATTGTGACACTTGAGCATCAGAGTCCACAAGCAAAGGCATCGAAAACTTGTGGAAGTAGTTCAGTGATATTTTTTCAGTTCCCATCAACCTAGAAGTCTGATTTTTGAATTGCTGTGTTTAAAGTTTTAGAAATTGGCTTTAACTTACATACATATGGATGATGCAGAAGGATTTTTGTGAAATCTGTTTTATTTTCCTTATATACACCTTTATTTTTTTATTACAAAGTAATATATGTTCATTTTGAAAAGTTGAACCTTTTGAAGAATATGTCATGTAACAGTTTAAAAAATGTTTGTAATCTTTTTCTCCAAAGATAAAACTGTTAACTGGTGTATCAAATTGTTTTCTTAGCAAATTGTAACTGAATCACTTGAAAAATGTTTGTTCTGCTTTGTCTCAATAAAGATTTTCAAAAGTCCTCTAGCAAGCTAGAGCCTGCTTTTTAAAAATATATGTTATCTTTTCATTTTCAGCCACTTGGGGATTGTTTCCATGTCAATGGATAATTTCTCTAAGATAAACTGCAGACAAGTTCAGCTTGTAAACTGGCTAGAGTTCTTGGTAATGGCACAGGAATTATTTTCAAATTCTTGGTAGTCTTTCAGAATCAATATTTTCATTTTTCTGACAGATGTTTTGAAATCCTGATTTGTGTTTAGGATATTCAACAAAAAATTCCTTTCCAAAAGCTTTAAGTGAAAAAGAATTGAAACCAGAGTTCTCAAATTGGAGGTGAGCAGATGAGCTCAAAAGTCACTAAGAGTTTATGACCCTTGTGTGTGTCCATAAAGGGACAGTGGGAGGCTAGGAGTCTGTTGACATTTGTAGAGGGTCCATCACTGGGAATAGAACGGACACTTTACATAAACAAGCGCGTTTTTCTATGAAACAACTCTGTGCTTTTCCGCACAGGCTCCGAACGCGCAGGCTCAGCGGCCATGGCTCACGGGCCCAGCCGCTCTGCGGCATGTGGGATCTTCCCAGACCGGAGCACGAACCCGTGTACCCGTGTCCCCTGAATCGGCAGGCGGACTCTCAACCACTGCACCACCAGGGAAGCCCTGTGCTTTCTTTAGAAACGTGAATATCAAGTATTGGGGGAAGCGGATTGTTTGGTTTTGTCCAATTATAAATAAATAGGTTCACTGTAAACATTTTGGGGAAAAAATATTTTTTTGATGTTAATCCCATTCCCCCAAAGATAGCCATTGCTGTTGGTGATTTGGAATGTATGATGGTGCGTGTGTGCTTTTTACCTTAGTGGTATTAAAATGTGATTAAACTTTCCTCTTTAAATGCAGCTCTTATTTTAGCAGTTTTCTAGTACGTTTTGTATTGTCATAAATTGTGTGCCGGTTTCTTTACATTTGATACTAGAATCTGAAGTATGTGCATCCTTCCCCACCTATTGGTCCAGTGAAACCTTTCCTGTTGATTTCCTGTCGATTTCACGTAGTCCCTGGGGGTGGGCGGAAGGTGTGCCCATGCCAGAGCATAGTCACAGCTGCGTTTCCTTAGAGCCTGGTTGTGTCATTTTTGTGAACACTCATAAAAACAGAGGGGGCAAAGCCTTGCACAGAACCCTCGGCACAGAACCCTCAGGGATTCCGTCCATCAGCATACTCAGGTGATTTATTACTCCAGGCCAGAGAACTAATTGATCTGTTCGTTTAAAACTTTTTTTTTTTTAAACAAGGATCCTTATAAACTCTCTCAAGGCATGCTGGTCTCAAATTAACCTATTCCCACCATCTCCCATCCTGTGAATATTACATATATCTTTTCTGGCACCTGAAATTTGGACTCTCTTTCTCTTGTTTGAAACAAATAACAAGAACTTAGGACTCTCTTTATTCATTATTCCTCAGAGTCCTTTCTGCCATCTCATTCTTTCCCCATGAGCCCATGTTTGGAGACATGTCCATTTCAGAAGTTCTCTTTCGTTTCTGAGAGAGGCTCACAGTGGCCCATCTGTCATGACTTTCACCTCTTAGAGATTTGCCTTATGAGCACTGCAGCCCGTGCCCAGCTGGGTCACTCCTTCCTGAAGCGCTGGGCCGTGGTTTGCTTTTGCTTCTCCTCCTGCCTCACTAGTTGCTCCTTTCAGTATCCTTAGCTGCTGTTTCCTCATCTTGATCGCTAAGTATTTGGGTGTCCCTCAGTCCTTAGACTTCTTTTATCTCTACTCACTTCCTAGGTGATTTCCTCTTGCCCCGTGGCTTGAAATCCCATTAGTCCCCTGACTCCAAGTTTATACATCCAGCCTGGGCCTGTCCTCCAGATCCAGCTGCCTAAACATCTCTGCTTGGTCTCTAATAGGTATCTCAAACATGACCAAACCAAACTCCTGCACCCCAACCCCTGCCAAAACCCGACCTCCCTGTGGTCTTTGTCACCTCCATAACTGCTAATTCCATTCTTCCACTGGCAAGCACATCTGAGCCCTCTCTCTGTCACACAGTGTCGGCAAAATTTTCGAAGAAGATCCTGAGACCAACCACTTCTCACCGCAAAAGTGAGCCACCAGCATCTATTTCTCCTCTCATTGATTGCTGTGGTCTCTTAACTGCTTTCTCTCTCATCCCCCCAAATCATTAGTCGCTTTATTAGACCTGCTTTTTCAAAAGCATTCAAACTCTTCGCCACGTGACAGGCAGCCAGCATGGGCCTTTAACCCTTAACTCCTGTCACTCCTCTGCTTTCTCCCTGGGAGTTAGTGCCCTAGTCGCAGCAGGGGCTTGGAGGCCCTCTGGCCTTCCTCCTGCTCCTCTTCCCCCCGCTCTGCTCCAGCCACTCTGGGCTCTTTGCTGCTCCTCGGACACACCAGCTGCTTTTCTCCCTCGGCTTCGCACTCGCCCTCTGCCTGGTGCCCTCTCCCCAGTGCTGCTCCGCTTTCCGCTTTTCCCGTCCTGCCTGAAACACTCTGCCACTTAGAAACTGCTTTATTTTCTCCAGGGTGCTGGCACGTATTTGTTAGCTTGATGTTTCCCAGAGCTTTCTTCATTAGAATACAGGCACAGGTGAGGGTTAGAAACCTTATTTGCTGTATCCTCAGTGCCTGGAATAGTGTCTGGAATGTAGTAGATGTCTAATAATTTTCATGATATTTTTATATTGGGAAATCAGATCAGAGAAAGATTTGTAGCTGTTAGGCCATTTAAGGAGTCGCCAGTACTCCTTTCTTGAAAATTGTTTTTCTGCCAATTTTGGAATAAATTTGAGGTAATTTTAACTTCTAGATATAGTCAGTGGCCAGTTAGCTCGGATACGTCCACCAAGCCACGGCCATGGTAGTATTTAAATCCCTGTGAGCCAGCTGGGTTCCACGCCAGAGAGGCTGCACCCTTGCTCCGTTGGGAGGGGGAGCTCTGGGGGAGCCACCCGATGTCTTCAGCTCCTGTTTCTCCTACTAAAATATCCACTTGTGTTAGCTTTTGAAATCCCACCGCCACCTTTAATCTGTAAGTGTTCTTGCAGCTCGTAGTCTTACGGGAGTGATCACGCCAACAGCAGATCCTGCACTCAGGAGGGCTGAGCAAACAGTGACCTGATGATTAGTAGAGTGTAGGTCCATTTTGAGCTAAAAGTTTATAAATAGCCCCCAATTTCTGATAGCTTTACTAGAACTGCTTTTACAAAATATTCATTGTGAGCTTAAGTCTTTTGCCTTAATGATAGCTGTTATCTGAACGAATGGAGAGTATTGGTGCCTCTGCTAGATTACATCCAGACATAACATGCAGTGTGTTCATACTAGTGAAATTCAGCCACGTCTTGTGATTGACAGTGCTTGTTATGCTATGGTACCTTAAGTTCAAACAAAATAATATCAGTTGACTGCAATATAAATGAGACCCAGGGTTAGGAATTTGCTCCATTTTGGATCATTAACCCACATTTAATTGAAATGATGTGTAAGTTAGAGTGGCTCTCAGTCTGTGTTCCACACTGTGTTCTAGTACACAGTAGCTAGAGTATACTACTAAAATGATTTATTGGTGAACTTTTCCAAATTCTTGGGAAAACTTAGGTGATAGGTATAATTTCCTCAAATTAAAAAATTTTATTCCATACTTCTTAAAATTTTGGTATTTGCTCTTTGCCCTAACAGATGAACAAATTAATGAATAAGTAACTTAGAACAATAGTTCTGACACTGGAAAATTAGTGTCAGAATCACCTGGAGGGCTTATTAAAACACAGATTGCTGGGCCTCGTCCCAGGTTTTCCACTTTTTATCTCTGAGTAGGAAGCTTGGTTGTGACTTAAGGATTCTCTGGAGAGGTGACTTGCTCTTTTTTTTGTCTCTTAATTCTGTCTAAAGCCACATCGCTCTTTTCTGTTCTGTATAGTTACATTTCATGTGTTAATCGTCGAGGAGTATTAGGATTCCTAAGAGTCTTGAAAACACATTCTTCCATCATTATCTGTAAGTTGTATGTTATATGTGGGTGTTCTTGAGGTGAATTTCCTAAAGGACCCAAAGCACTTTACCACCTTCTTGTTCTTTTTCTCTGGAGCTGCAGAGTCGGGGGTGAACCAGAAAGCATAATGGCAGGTAGTAGGGAGGTTGATGGTGGTGATGGCTGATCCCTGCCATGTCTTGCCTGTGGCAGCACAAGCATCTTGAGGAAGAAGAGAATTTGAAGAGGTCAGGTTATAACTTATAGTTAAAAAAAAAATACAAAAGTGGCAGCTCCTGTGAGGTGGTTTAGACCACAGCCTAATTTATTTATTCTTTCATAAGTTGAGTGCCTTTGATCTACTTTGTGCTGTCCTAGAGAAAAGAAAAATAAATTCTTGGCCTCAGGAACTCTCAGTCCATTAAGGAGGCAGACAGGCCTTCACTATATGGTGACATAAGGGCTTTTACCCAGGTTTGTTTTTTTTGTTTGTTTGTTTGTGTTTTTTTTTGGCTGTGTTGGATCTTCATTGCTATACGTGGGCTTTCTCTAGTTGTGGCAAGCGGGGGCTACTCTTCATTGCGGTGCACAGGCTTCTCATTGTGGTGGCTTCTCTTGTTGTGGAGCATGGGCTCTAGGCACACGGGCTTCAGTAGTGTGGCAGGCAGGCTCTAGAGCACAGGCTCAGTAGTTGTGGCACACGGGCTTACTTGCTCCACGGCATGTGGGATCTTCCCGGACCAGGGCTCGAACCCGTGTCCCCTACATTGGCAGATGGATTCTTAACCACTGCACCACCAGGGAAGTCCCTCACCCAGTTTTATAGTAGGGGTGTCCACCTGGATTTGGCAGTGAGGGTCAAGGAAGACTTCCTGGAACATGAAGGAATTAGCCAATCAAAAAGACAGGTCGTCTAAGTATAAATATAAGATATTTGATCATCAATAGGGGGTCTTCTGATAATTTGATAAAGTGTATTAGTTGAAAAATATTTAGCTTAGAACTGATGTATCAATATTTTACTTGCCCTTTCCTATTATTTAAGTAGCAGCATTTTTCTGGGTTTAGTGAAGCCTACAAGAAGAATCAAAAGATAGGCACAATAAAAGTTGAATACTAATTGAATTTTAATAGTGAAGGAACCAAGAGAAAATTACATGTTCAAAAACAATTGTAAAAGTATCCTTAATATGGATCAGCTGTTTTTCACCTTTTTACCTAAGCATGTTGCTCTCACCCACATTTTACCTCACTGTGAATTCACACAAAATTCCTGTGACATGAAAGAGAATGGAGGTCAAGTAAAAATTAATATTTTGTATTTGTGTTGGGTATCAAAGGCGTCTCCAGGTATACATTTCTGGGAGCACTTCAGAATAATTTATCATGTGTACTTTTCTGTGTGTTTGGAAAAAGTGAGGGAAAATGAGCTCTGTCTGGTGTGGTGAGATGAGAGGCCCTTGGGCAGCAACGCCTGGTTCTCCTCTGGCTGCGGCTGCAGGCTGATTGTGTGGCATTGGGCGTGCTGCCTCAGCTCCATCTGCAAATTGAAAGAGTTGTGCTAGAATCTTAGAGTTCCTTTAGCTCTCAAGTTCTGTTTCTACAGTTTCTTATCCAGAGCCTTTTTAGTCTGACTTACACTAAAGCATAATTCCGTAATGAGGTGATGTCGTGCACATCCTTTCTCATTCCATTACCAACAAATGTAATCTATTATACCTTCATTTCCAGAGGTCCTTATAAATTACAAACATTTCTCACTATCCAAGTCATTTTGTTCCCAAATTCAGCTAATTAAAATTCACATAGTGAGGGATACCACTATATTACCAAATACAATAATCTCAATTTCTGTTGCCATCATAAAGGAATGCTAAGGCAGGTATTTCATGATGGGCAATACTTTGATATTCGAATGTTGGTCCCTTAAATATCCTGAATCCTGACTTCAAACTAACAGCAGCAAAAGGATGTTACAAAGCTGTTGTGGACCAAGCTTAACTGAGATGCCTTTTCTTCAGCTCCTCAGAAGAGAAGAGAGAACTTCCTTGTTTCCTCACAGAGTTAATAGAATGTTACCAAAATGTGTACTTTGAGCAGTTTATTGAGCTATATACCTAGGTATCAGGGTAATAAGAAGCAAAGATGATTCTCACTGGCAACTGAAAGAGATAAATATTTATTGAGCACTTACTAGTTACCAGTCGCTATTCAAAGCACAAGCAATGAGCAAGGCAGACGAGTCCCTCCCTCAGAGTCTGGGGGCATTGTTGACCTCAGCGTGACACGGGATGGGGGGGGCCGGGGTGGTCTGTGAAGAGTGGAAACACTAATTGCTAGGTTACTTTTAATACTCTGAAAATTTCTCAGGGGTCTGTGTAGCATGGTCTTTTATGTATTTACCTCCCCATTTTGTTTTGTTTTTTCATGTTTTGTTTCTGTTAGGAGAGAACATTGAAATTATTCTCTAAGCTATTTGAAGAGAGTGACTAAATGCACCTGGGTCAGGCTGTCTGTGGGTATGAAGTGGTTGGGAGAATCCAAGAACATGGTGGTGAATGGCAGGAGGAATGGAGGCAAGTTGTCTAATGACCATCAGCAGAATCAATCAAAACTACAGCACACGGGAAAGGACGCAGTGAAGGCTGGCAGGACCGCAGCCGAGAGGAGGCCGAGCAGATGTATGTACATACTTCACCTGTCACTCTTTTGATTGTGATATGGGGCAGTAATTCTTTCCACTTTGTAATGTGTATTCTGTTCTCTGTTGTTTTCAAAACAATTTTTTTATGTTCTCACAGTTAACAGTAGAGTATTTTTACTCTTTCAAAGTTATATCAACTTTTATTCTCATCGAACATTGTATACAACTCAAGTTTAATTCTTAATATAATGTTTTTATATGCATAACTTTATATTTTGTAGAATTTATAACTGAATGGTTATTTGTTCTATTAAAAATATTAAAGTACTGCTATTAAATTTCTTTTAAGTTCGAACTGTGTTTTTTTATATTTGATGTAAGTTTAAGTATGTATTTCTTTAAAAACTTACAGAGTAATATGAATGATAAAGTCAACCCTAATTTACATGATAAGTAGAAGTTAGGGCAGCTTTTCAAATTGTCACTATTTCTTCTATTTATATAGGGTGAACAGTTTATCCTAACAGAGAAGAAGTATTAATAATGAGTTACTTTTTTACCTCTATATCTCTTGGTGATAATGAGGCTACTTACTGAGAGTTCAAGAAAGTGTAGGTTTGATACATGTTTCATAGTTCTTTTAAGAGTAGTAAAATGCCCCAGGATAAGTGTAAAGCTAAGTAGGCAGCTATATAAATATTGTCCAAAATTAGATGGCCATGTTAAGGATACCTTTTTCTTCCTTCCTTCCTTCCTTCCTTCCTTCCTTCCTTCCTTCCTTCCTTCCTTTCTTTGTCTGCAGCATGCGGCTTGTGGGATCTTAGTTCCCCAACCAGGGATTGAATCCGCTCCCTTGGCAGTAAGAGTGTGGAGTCCTAACCACTGGACTGCCAGGAAAGTCCCAGACAACTTTTTATATTCTTTTCCTAAGGTTAATTTAGCCACAACTAAATAGCCTTAGTTTGTGTTGAAATTGACCTACTTCCAGTAGATTTGGATTGATTAGCCTGGGGTTTGCTACAGTTTCAGATAGACTGCACCAGTTCTGATTTCATTTCCTTCTTACCTTTTCTGGGTTTGTGCTATTCACTGGGCCCAGGCTGCCCTTAAACTTTTCCATATCAGATCAGGTCACTGTTCCTGTTTTTAAAAAACCAAAAAACAAACAAACCAAAAAAACCAGACAGAAATCCCTGCTTGGGATAGGGGTAAGGAGAGAGCCCAAGACTAATGGGTTTGCCTCTACCTGGACACCTCCTCACCCCCTTAGCATGTGGTGGGAACCTGAAGGAACTGAGAAATGTAGTGATTATGGCAGTGGTATTGGCTCTGGTCAGTAAATTAGGCATCTCTTAAATCTTTTTTTTTTTTTCAAATTGCTGTTGGCCTCCTTTTTGGGAATCAGTGCAAAAAGGTCTTAATTAGTTTGGTTGTTGGAGGTACATGAGAATTTAGAAAATGACCATTACATGAGCTACACTTTGTCAAGTGTAGACAGATTTGGAGGAATGGGTTGGAAAATCCCAGAGAGTGTGAAGATGAACAGCATCACATTGAATGTTATTAGGCATGAATGGTGCAAAAATAGAGCCAGTGATGAAGAGAAACAAAGCATTGCATCACCTTAGATAAACTGCAGTGACTCCACCTAACATCAGAGCCGCAGAATACATGAAGCAAAAACTCACAAAATTGAAGGGAGAAATAGATAATTCAACAATAATTTGGAGACTTCAGTTCCCCACTTCCAATAATGGATAGAACAGCTAAGCAGAAAATCAAGAAGGAAAGAAGACTCAAATAGTCCTATACCAACTCTTCCTAACAGACATCTATAGAACACTCCACCCAATAGCAGCAGAATATACATTCTTTTCAAGTGCCGTGAAACATTATTCAGAATGGACCATAGACAAGGCCATACTTTTAAGCCCCTCAATCAATGTAAAAGGATTGAATTCATACAATATATGTTCTGACCACAGTGGAGTAAAATTAGAAATGAATAACAGAAATTTGGGAAACACAAATATGTGGAAATTAACTCACTCCTAAATAACCAGTTGGTTAAAGAAGAAATCAAAAGGGAAATGAGAAAATATGTTGAGATGATTGAAAATGAAGATACAACATGCCAGAAACTTACGGGATGCAGCTAAAGCAATGCCTAGAGAGAAATTATAGTTGTGATCACTTGTATTAAAAAAGAAGAGGGCTTCCCTGGTGACGCAGTGGTTGAGAGTCCGCCTGCCAATGCAGAGGACGTGGGTTCGTGCTCCGGTCCAGGAAGATCCCACATGCCTCAGAGCAACTAGGCCCATGAGCCATGGCTGCTGAGCCTGTGCATCCGGAGCCTGTGCTCCGCAACAGGAGAGGCCACAACGGTGAGAGGCCCGCGTACTGCCAAAAAAAAAAAAGAAGAAGAAGAAAGATCTCAATCAATCAACCTTTCACCTTAAAGCACCAGAAAAAGAGAGAGCAAGCAAAACTAAACCCAAAGCAAGCAGAAGGAAGGAAATAACAGAGTAGAAATAAACAAAATAGAGAATAGAAAGAGAATAGAGAAAATCAACAAAGCTAAAAAGTTGGTTCTTTGAGAAAATCAACAAGAATTGGCAAACCCTTAAGCAATACTGATTAGGAAATAAAGACTCAAGAATCAACATCGAAAGAGGGGACATTACTACTGCCTTACAAAAATAAAAAGGATTGTAACAGAATACTATGAACAACTGTATACCAAGAAGTTAAGTAACTTAGATTAAGTGAACAAATTTCTAGAAAGTTATAAATTACTGAAACCGATTTAATAAGAAATCTTATTTATACAAAATCTGAATAAACATATAGCAAGTAAAAAAGATTGAATTAGTAATTTTAAAAACAAAACAAAAACAAAATATACTACCTTCAAAGAAAAGGCCAGTATTATCCTGCCACCCAAACCAAAGACGTCATAAGAAAAGAAGACCTATAGACCAGTATCTCAAATAAATATGGATGCAAAAATCCTCAATAAAATACTAGCCAACCAAATCCAGCAACAGATGAAAAGAATTCTATAGCATGCCCAAGTGGGATTTATCCCAGGAATGCAAGGTTGGTTTAATAACTGAGAATCAATTGATATAATACCATATGAATAGAATCAAGGACAAAAACCATACTGTCATCCCAATAGATGCAGAAAAAGCACTTGACAAAATCCAATACCCTTTCAGGATAAAAACAGCAAACTAGGAACAGAAGGGAATTCTTCAACCTGATAAAGCTTAATGTCATATTTAATGGTGAATCGTTTCCCCTAAGATCAGGAACAAGACAGAACTAAATTTGTTCTCCCACTTCTATTCAGCATTGTACTAGAAGTTCTGATTACAACCATTAGGCGAGAAAATGAACTTAGAGGCATCCAAATTGGAAAAGAAGAAGTAAAACAATATTTGCAGGTGACATGATTGTGTATATAGAAAATCCTAAGGAATCCACTAAAATATTAGAATAAATGAGTTCAGTAAGGTTGGAGGATACAAGGTAAGTATACAAATATCAATTGTATTTCTATGCACTTTCAGTAAACAATCCAAAAATGAAATTAACAATTTTGTTTACAGGGCATCAAGAAGAAAAAATATTTAGCAATAAAATTTAACAATAAAGTGTAAAACTTATACTCTGAAAATGATAAAACAGTGTTGAAAGAAATTAAAAGAAGATCTAAACAAATGGAAAGGGCTTCCCTGGTGGCACAGTGGTTAAGAATCTGTCTGCCAATGCAGGGGACATGAGTTTGAGCCCTGGTCTGGGAAGATCGCACATGCTGTGGAGCAACTGAGCCCATGTGCCACAACTACTGAGCCTGCGCTCTAGAGCCCGTGAGCCACAACTACTGAAGCCCACGCGCCTAGAGCCCAGGCTCCACGACAAGAGAAGCCACCACAATGAAAAGCCCGCGCACCGCAACGAAGAGTAGCACCCACTCGCCGCAGCTGGAGAAAGCGCCCGTGCAGTAACGGAGACCCAACACAGCCAAAAATAAATAAATAAAAAATACATAAGTGGAAAGAAAAATAAATAAATGGAAAGACATCCCATGTTCATTGATTAGATGACTTAATATTGTTAAGATGGTAATACTCCCCAGATGACCTGCAGATTGAATGTAGTCCCTATCAAAATCTCAACTGGCTTCTTTGCAGAAATTGACAGGCTGATCCTAAAATTCTTATGGAAATTCAGGGGATCCAGAATAGCTAAAACAGTCTTGAAAAAGAACAATGTAGAAGATTCATACTTCTCGGTTCCAAAGCTTACTACAAAGCTGCAGTAATCAAAGACATTCTTATACTAGCATGTGGATAGATATATATTCGTGGAATAGAATTGAGACTCCAGAAAGAACCCTCATGTTTGTAGTCAACTGATTTTTGACAAAAGTGCCAATAAAATTGAGGAAAGAATAGTCTTTACAACAATTGGGGTTGGCAAAACTGTATATCCACATGCAAAAGAATGAAGTTGGATCCGACCTCACACTGTATGTAAAAAACTCAAAATGGATCAAAGACCTAAATTAAAAGCTTAAACTATAAAACCCCCCCAGAAGAAAACATACACATAAATTTTCATAACTTTGGGTTAGGCAGTGGATTCTTGGATATGACACTGAAAGCACAGGGAACAAAAGAAAAAAAAAAACATGAAATTTACCAAAGTTGCAAACTTTAAGGGATACCGTCAAGAACGTGGAAAGACAGCTTACAGAACAGGAGAAAATATTTTCAAATCACATATCTGATAAAGGACTAGTATCCAGAATAAAGAACTCTTACAAGTCAATAATAAAAGACAAATTCCAATTTTTAAATGTGCAAGCAATCTGAATAGACATTTCTCCAGAGATGGACAAATGGCAAGTACGTGAAAAGGTGCTCAAAATCATTAGTCATCAGGGAAAATCAAATCAAAACCACCACTTCACACTCACTAGGATGTCTGAAATCAAAAGGACAAATAATAACAAGTATTGGTGATGATGTGGAGAATTTACATACACTTGTTTTTGGGGAACATAAAATGGTGCAGCCGAATGTGGTCTCCCACACAGTGGACTATTATTTGGCCATAATAAGGAATCAAGTACTGCTGCATATGGTATAATGTGGATGAACCTTGAAAACATGCTAATTGAAAGAAGCCGGTCACAAGAAAACACGTGTTGTATGATTCCATCTATATGAAATTTTCAGACTAGGCAAATCCCTAGAAACAGAGTAGAGTAGTGGTTGCCAGGGTCTGTGGGGGAGGGAGAAATGGATAGTAACTTCCAGTAGGTATGGGGTTTCTTTTGGGGTGATGAAAATGTGCCAGAATTGATTGTGATGATGGTTACACAATTCTGTGAATATACTTAAAACCATTGAATTGTACACTTTAAATGGGTGAACTGTATGGTATGTGAATTAAATGTTAATAAAGCTGTTATAGAAAATATAACAACTTTGATAGTTTTATACATACCTATGTGCAAATAATTTGATTCAAAATCATATACTGACCCTTTGGCAGGGACTTACATGTAAGTGTTTATTTATTTATTGGAACAGTGGGTGAAAAGGTTAGACATCTCACTTTGTCACTCATTCTTCCACCTCTTAATCTTGAGAGGCTTAAAGTTATACTGCTGGTATCCTCTGTAACTGCATGTGCTGAGAGCATGAAGACCCTCAGTGACGTATACGTCAGACGTGAATCAGCACTGATGAAACTTCATCCATACAAATTTGGCCTTCCTTTCCTCTCTTTACACTGTTTTTCTTCCACAGTTAAACCCAGTTACTTCAGTTATCGTTTTCAGTCACTTCCCTATTTTTCTCCATTCCTTCAAAATCTGTTTCAAACAGGTGTTAGAAATAGGCCTATCAGCCTCTCTCTACTTCTTTCCCCTCTTCTCCTACCTAGCTTTGTAATCACAGGCAAGTTTCTTAACCTCTGGGCCTGAGTTTCCAGCAAAGTGGGGATGATAATCACACATCTGCCCACAAGCAGGAAGTTGAAGGTAACGCCTTGAGACTCCTTTTTGGTTCTTGAGATTTAGCCTTCTTGGCATTTACTACAGAGGGTATCTTGTGCTCCTGTTGTTTCCTTCTCATGCCGGCCCCGTCTATAGTGGCGCTTTGTGCTGTCTTGCTTCTGTAATGAGCATCTGCCCATCTCCTGCCTCAGCTCTGCCTTGGAGAGGCAAGTAAGGCGTCTGAGCCAGAGTCTCACAACTGTCCAGACCCTGTTCTTGGGACACCTGATAATATTATCTAACAAAAATGCTGTCAGTAATTGGGCTAGCTTACTGCATTTGGTTTTCTGTTTTTGCAAAGGGTACTCAATTCTTAATTAGTAAAACTGGTAGAAATAAGCAATTTCTATTCTGAATTACTAACTTGAATGGGCAGTGAAGCTAAATAAGGTAGATTTAAGTAGTACTCAGTGCGAGTTAATTTTTCTTCTTTTTTCTTCTCACAGGTAATGGTAATTCAGGATTCGAAGGACAGAGTCGATATGTACCATCTTCTGGAATGTCTGCCAAGGAACTCTGTGAAAATGATGACTTAGCAACCAGTTTGGTTCTTGATCCCTATTTAGGTTTTCAAACACACAAAATGAATACTAGGTAATTTTAAGTCTTTATCCTGAGTGGAACAGATGATATCGTTGAACTTAAGAAAATAGATGGCTAATTTTACTTTCAGTCAGAATTTAAAATGACATTAAAGGAAAGGTTTTGCTGCAGGGGGATTTTCCATGTGTGAGCCAAGAAAAGCAACATAAGCTTCCATGAGTTGTCAGTTTTAATTCCGTGTTCTTATTTTATCTTGGGATACTCCTATTAAAATACAGAGTTGGAGAGGCATCTCCATATTCTGTTTTAACTGTTGATGAGAATTAGCTGAAAGAAATACATGCATCCTGTAAAACCTTGAAAATGTGTATGATTTTTTTCTACCTAAATTAGGTTGCATCAGTTTTTTTCATGATTTTATTACAATCTTCTATTCTTTCAAATACTTTCCACTGTATATAGGGAATTTTGCCATTATGTTTTATCTTTGAGACTCAGCTAGTCATTATAAGTTAGAGTGAATATTTTTAAAGACATGTGCTCATATTCAGTATGCAGGTAAGAAAATAGATGTATAACCGCTTTATTGAGTATCAAATGCCATCTATATAAAATACTACATAGCTCTTGAAATCTGTCACCCTTTAAATTTCTTTTTTTTTTTTTTTTTTTTTTTTTTTTTTGCGGTACACGGCCCTCTCCACTGCCGTGGCCTCTCCCGTTGCAGAGCACAGGCTCTGGACGCACAGGCTCAGCGGCCACGGCTCATGGGCCCAGTCGCTCCGTGGCATGTGGGATCCTCCCAGACCGGGGCACAAACCTGTGTCCCCTGCATCGGCAGGCGGACTCTCAACCACTGTGCCACCAGGGAAGCCCTAAATTTCTTTATTCTAATTCCCTTAAACATCATCTCACTCCCAAAAAGGCCTTTAGATAATTTCATAATTAACTGCCACCAAGCACTAAATCAGAACTTTACAACTTTTTGTTACCTCTTAACTTCCATGGCAAAGGCTTTCGAGTGATAGAAAAGCCTAACATCAGGGATTTAGAATGTGGAACAAGTTCTGGACCACTGTTCACTCTTACCGTAGCTGCAGTGTCAGTGGCTGCCCTAGAGGGACTTGGTCACCAGGGAGGTAGCCACCAGTAATTAATTGGGGGCAGGTGATTAGAGGAAAATCGTGTGTCCGTTTTTTCCTATTTCTGTCCCTTGCTAGAATTAAAACAAGATAATTCATTTATCAATTATATTCTAAATCCCAAAAGAAGTAATTCAGGTTAAAACGTGCCTTTGGTATTTTCATGTAATTTCCTGTCATCATATATCTTTATTTACTAAAACGAAGTGAAAGTTGGAATGGACTTGAGAGATTATTTAAATAGTTCCCTGCCGTCAGAGGGGCACATACTTAAATTTTCTACATAGGCAAATGGATGGCTGTTCTCTGGAAAATCAGCAGAATTGGATGCCCTAGTGTCCAACTAAAAATCTAGTTTGCATTATTTTAAGCCCATATCCCCTATTTCCCAGTGAACCCAAGATACCAAGGCTCATTCTCCTACTATTAGGGTCCTAACAGTATTTAACTCACCTGCTAGCCTTTTTTTTCCTAGGTAAGAAATGTGATTCACTGTTTCACATAACAGTCTAGGGCATTCAGAGTATCACACAAAGGCCCATAATTATGGCCTGGAGTCATCAGGAAACAGATTCTGTTCGTTATGCCTTGTATACTGAAACTTGGAAGCAAATAAACCATTTTTTAAAGTTTTCCATCAAAATTACAACAAAAGTTGTAGCGGCTTGGGAAAGAACTTCATGTATTCAGAAGCCCCCATACTTTGACTATTCCAGAGGATGAAGAGTTACCTGTTACTGGGTTCTGTGACAGTAAATAACTCATGTTTTCTAAAAAGTCCTCCTTGACAACTGCTTCTTTTAATTAGTTTACAGATGAGTCACTTGGGGAATCTTGTTAAGATGCAGGTTCTGGTTCAGTAACTGTGAGGTGGGGCCTGAGAGTCTCCATTTCTAACACGCTCCCAATTACAGTTGGGAAGCAAGGTCCTAAACCGTCTAGCCTACTGAGCTTTGTCCCGATGTGATAAATGGATAGAAAGTTCCTTATCAGTCGTTTTCTGGCACTCGCTTTTAAACATGTTATCCTAAAGTGTCAAGTTTAGGATTACCACACAGATATTGTTAAAACTTAAGACCTTACCATATCCAAGTACTTCTAAATTCATATTTTCCGGTGCAACATTTAATCCTCCTCAAACACTTCATAAAATAGCCATTCGTGGTATAGACAATGCTACTGCCTGCTGGTTAGACCGCGTTGGCTTTGTAACAGCGCCGGCACTTAGGCCAGTGCGGTTGAGCAGTTGATGTTGCTGCGTCAAAGCAAGGTGTGCTCTCCGCCTTGCAGCAGAGGCTTTCCTTCCAGAGGTGTCTTAATAGACTCTCGTAAGCTGACATTTGGGGAATATACAGAATTGTT
The DNA here is from genome assembly GCF_026419965.1 of Kogia breviceps. Lineage (NCBI taxonomy): Eukaryota > Metazoa > Chordata > Mammalia > Artiodactyla > Physeteridae > Kogia > Kogia breviceps. The sequence goes on along the minus strand of NC_081316.1, from coordinate 17,750,140 downwards.
ATTAATGAAGCTTGTTAATCTTAATGAAAGGTGTCTACATTTTCATTTAATCTTAGTGGATTTATTTGAAAATTATCACTTATAGTTCTTTATCTTCTGAGCAAGAATTTACCAGAATGTCACTTACCCCATTTTCAAAGATATTTTATAGACAATAAGGAAAATCTCTAGTGCTTTATTTGAATAACCATGATTGTGGACTTCTGTTTCTTTGGGGTACAAAAGAAGTGACTGGAGGATGTGATTGGAGCTTTGGGTTTTAATTCTCCAGACTGTCCGTCTGTTACTTATATAAGTGATGTCTTTGTTCTCATGTTTATACATCTGTGACTTGAACTTAGTTTCTCTTTTTTTATGTCCTCTTCCTCCTTTCTACTTATTTCAGTTGTACCTTCAGGAATACTGTTCAGAAACAGTAGATATTTAATTATTTGGCTATATTATGAATTGCTTATGTTTTTACTCTTAACATATCCCTGTATTTACTAAGAAGGCAGTCAGAGTTGTGGCATGAATGCCTAGAAAATGCATAAACAAAATAGTAATTTCAATTTATTGGGAAATGTTAACAATCTAGTTGACTTTTGTCAGTTATGAAACTTAAATTCTTCCTTTTAACCAGAGAATAGAGTTGTTAGTAATACCTCTAATTTTTTTAAAAAACTCAGTGGAGAGATGAACATAGTGAAGCAGGAATGGATGCTTTCAATCATGCGCCCTTGTTCAGGCTGCGTGACCAGCGATTTCATGGTATCCTGAGGAGTTGGGGGGCATCACATTGTAAAGAAATGGGAAGAGTCCTCTCAGGGCACAGAGTTCAGCCTGTGTAGTCCTTACTCCTCTTTCCACTACTGTAACCATCTAATTTTTATTTTCCTTATCTATATATTTGATTATTCGTATCCACTGTTGAATATGAATTTATAAATCACTTTAAATGCCTCTTGAAAATCAAGTGCTTGACTAGAAAGCATAAAGAAATTTTTCGACCTTCTAACTTAATATAATCAAGGGTAAAATGATGTTATGTGGGAAGGAAAGAGTTTTAGCTTCCTGGACTTTGTTATCATGCTAGGCCGACCCGTGGCTTCATAAAGTTCTTGAATATCACAGCGTTTTAGGGATTTCTGCTACAACCAGTATTGTAAGTCTGTTTAGAAATTACAAGTACAGATTATACAAATAGTTTTTTATTGTTGTTGTTTGTTTTTGCATTTATATAGCGCCTTTCCTTCGAGGAGCTCAAGGCATTTTTCAAAATCTGACAGTTTTTCTCACAACAACCCTGTGAGGTAGGTAGAGAGCATTACAAACAGTAATAAGATACAAACTAACCTGTTTCAGCCTTTATAAATGTTCTTTTGTGTTAAGTAATTGGAGGTGTCAGCATAAACATGATTTTTAGAACATTTTGCAAACCTTTTAAAATAGTTTGGTCTTAGTAATAGCTATATTTAAAAAACCACTTGTACTCCATAACAGGGAAATTTTAAGAGAAATCATTCATCCAAAAATCAGGAGTCACTTCATGGGATTAGCTGAGCACTGATTGCAGGACTCAGCCAGGTATGTTTCTGGTTGCTGTTTATTTTCAGGTCAAGAAGGAATGAAGAGCTGTGGTCCTAGCATGACTCCTCCACTCGGCATCTACGAACTGTCAGTTCGCAGTTAATCTTTCTTCAAAAGGGGGAAATGTGTTCACGATGTTGACTCATGGTTTTATTTTATATCTTAAATATTTGAGCATTTTTCTCTCTCTTCCTCCCTCCTTCCCTTGCTCCCTTTTTTCTGTCCCCCCTCCTCTTTCCCCTCCCTCCAGTAGCTCTTGGTTGTACATGCTAATGGAAGGGCACGGTAGTGCAGCTAATACAAATCTGCAACTTTTCTTCATTGCCACAGTGGTCTCTTGGGTTTGGAAACAGAAAAACCAAATAGCAAGAAAACCTGGGAAGTCAGTCTCTGGAAAGAGTGGGGAACAGGTGTGTGGGAGTGTGTCATATGTTTTTTCCTGCCCCTTTTAGTAGTAAATAATTGTAAATGACATATTTTAAAATTTCTTATACCAGCCATTGGTCAGAGAGGTGTGGAAAGAGAAAAATAAATGCTTGGTTTATTTAAAGTTGTAAATGTTAAATATTAAGAGGGAAGAGAGGCACGTTGATGTGGAAATGCCAAATACCTGTTTCTCTTGCCTCCCCTGCCATCCCAGCCCAGCCCCCTGCCCCCAAATAGTCAGTTTGTTTCCACCCCTTTCACGGTGCTGTCAGGGTACCAGTCAGCTCTGTCTCTGGCCGAGCTCAGTGCTGGCACTCAGCGGTAAATACAAGTCAGATCCTGTTCTCATGACAGAGCGACACAAGGGGGCTCTCGTGGTTCAGATAAGAGCGGGGCCTAGAAAGGCCTGGGCAACGGTCCCAGTCCTTCCAGCAGGTAGCCCTCATTGGGCTTTATTTTCCTCATTTATGGAACAAGAGATCGGTTTTAGATAATCTAAATTTTCTCCTAGCTTTAGGAGCCATGGTGTAAGGATAGCTTTGTGCAGTTCGTATGGGAGATTTAGAGTGATTGTGGTTAAGGAGAGGACAGAGCATATTTTTCTCTTCAGTAGTAGAAAATTAATTTTTTCTGGGGTCCTCAGTGCCTTTTGCTCTGGCCCCAATAGTTGTAACAATCTTATGTTATTAAATAATTTTTATCTCCCCGCAGTTTTTGTTGCAATGGGATTTGACTGGAACTGTCAGCCAGGTGGTTTTGATGCCCTTCTGTAGGGTTATATCGAAAACAACTGCCTCTTCCCCTTCCCATCTGCACCCAGAACCATTTCCTTCCTCCTTTGCCTCACTACCATTTCACGCCTATAGCAGCCAACTGTGACAGTAAGTTTTGACAGTAAATTACATTTTAAGTAAAGTAGAGGTTCTTGCCTAGTGGGCAACAAGGAACAGTTTTGGGGGGTTTGTGTGAGGCAGTAGAAGGCAGGAAAGCAGAAATAAAAGTCACAGGATATGTGGAAGGCAGAATATTATTAACTCAAGAGTTGATTATTTCGTGTTGGTTTCAGCATATAAATCGTTTGGCATCACGAACAAAGAGTAAACACAAGGATAGCTGAAAGGTATTTTTAGATAAGGAGGAAGTTTCAGGAAGCGGAGAGCACACATAAAACTTGTCAGGAATAGCCAGTGTCCACTCCGGGTCTGTAGCTTATTTTCTGGCATGTTCTTAAGATCTTCAGGTGAACTTAGTCCTGACTCTTGCTCTCTAATGTGTCGAGCCATGCATTTATTTTACAAGTGTCACCGTTGGTCAGTCCCACGTTGAACATGTAAAGATTGCTTGGCTCCTGTCGTTTGTAGCCCTGTCCATCACTTGGATTATTCATCGTATTTGCTCAAAGTGAACTACTGCTTTCCTGTTTATTGCGTAAAAACTCCAGTTATCTGTTTCCCATCACTATCACTTTGTATTGCCTGGAGTGGTGTGCCTTAGCTAACAGCTGCTTGGTGGTCTTATCTGTCCTTCATTTGCAAAGAACCCTGTGGTGTAGGGTTGCAGCCAGAAGGATTTAGACTGGGTTTTAGAGAAACCCCATCTCGACGAAATTGCTTAATGATGGCTGCAAGTGAGTAGTTTAATATTATAACTCTATGGAAGTTTGGATACTTTCACGGTTCTGCAAATCTTTATGTTAGTGGTTCTCTGATACCATAGTCTGACAGCCTAATTAAAGACATTCGGAATTGTCTGAAGGACTTCCACTCATCTGTCTGTGAGGGCTGGTGTGCTAACTGATTGAAACGCGAAATAAAACAGGGCATTCATTGTCCATTTCTTCATATGATGTCTCTAGAACTCCTTCAGATTGTTCTACTTAGTAGTTCTAAGAGCTTACTGAAACTGGAGTCTGCAGCTAGTAAGTTCCTAGAGCTGTCAGCATACTCACACATCTGAAGGCCTCTAGAGATCCTGCCTAGTAAATAGTAATACTGTCCTGTTCCTCATGTCTCCCCTCTTCCTTGTTCTAGAACTCTCCTTTACTGTTGCTCGCCAGCTGACTCCCTCAGCTCCTGTCATCTCTGAATCAAGCCTTAAGATCCTCTGCTTAGAATTTCTCTCTTTGCCTTCCTTCTTTTGATTCCTTCCTGCCTATAGTAATATTCTGCTTTTTCTTTAGAAATCTAAATTCACCACTTTCCTCATTGCCCATATCAAAGTCAACTCCAGACCGCCCCCTTCCCAAACAAGCCTTACCCCTTAGTTATAATTTCCATACTTTAAAGTGCTGCAGCAGTGTTGTTCGTACCACATGAACATACATTTGCATATTGATGCCTTGCTTATCTGTTTGACGCATGAATATGTCTTTCGGTCCCGGCAAAATTTTACCTTCAAGAGCAGTAGCCATGTCTTCTAGCTTATTTTCCACCATAGCACATGTGTACACAGCACCTAATAAATCAGCCTGGGTGAAATATTGTGGCTTAAAATCTTACTGAAATGTGATGAATACATTTGTGATAGCTTATCTGGAAAACAGAATACTGCTTGAATGCTTCCTTCGCTGGAGTCTATGCTAGATGTTATCTCAGTTTAGAATTCTCAGGTGTCTGCGAGGTGCAGTTTTAGATGCTAGAGCAGGATTCACAGTTCAAATAGTTTTTCTCCTGAGACACTAATATTTTTTTCTTAATGTATTTTATTTGAAGAACAGTCTGTAATTCCTTGTTTTGTTGGATGTTAATTTTTTTTAAAAACCAAACCTTATTTTGGAAAGTAGACCAAATGAAATCGACGTGAGAAGAAATTTTGGAATTAAGATCCAAGTACCTTTAATCATATTACATGTTTTATTGAGAGCAGAGCTTTAAGATGAGCACAACTTAAGTTTTACTTGGGCCATGATTGTGTCATGTGTTAATACGTGCACAGCCATGTGATAGCCTGTAGCCATTATAGCCGACTTGACATGGAAGCCTCTTCTAAAACTCTACCCCAACAGTTTTTCCTTGCATCACCACCACAACAGTGTCTCCGCTAGGGTTGTACTTTTGCACACTTTTTGTTCTCTGAACGCAGTTATCAAAGATTAATTTGACATATGGATGTTGGAACATCAAGGTGTGTTTCAAGAGCTGTTGGGATGCTTAGTTTGGGGCTTTTCTAACTATGTACGTAGAGGATGTTCTTGTTTATGGCATGATTTTGTTTGCTCCATCCTTCTTCTGCAGCTTATGGCCTTGCACTCTTCTCGCTTGATTCCGCATGTGTTAAAAAATTCTTGCCATTCTGACTCAATTGGATGAGCTCTATTCTAGATCTATTGTTTTGTACCTCCCAAAGTAGATGACTAGTTATAAAAGCCTGATCAGACAGCTTTCATTTGAATCACCCGGTCACCTCTCAGTTAATGAGCTAACTGAAATAAAAACATTATAGTTTGAAGAAAGAGAAATTATATCTCCTGGTGATCAATATTACTTCAGTAATAATTATCAAGATTACTTATTATTACTCTTTTGTTAGGTCTGGCTGTTATTAGGTTACTTTTTTCTCAAGATCTCTTAAGCAGTGGCCCAAGGATGATGGAAGGTAACTAAAGTTATTCCGATTTCTTTCAGATTTCGGCCTATTAAAGGAAGACAAGAAGAACTAAAGGAAGTAATTGAACGTTTCAAGAAAGATGAGCACTTGGAGAAAGCCTTCAAGTGTCTGACTTCAGGAGAGTGGGCTCGGCACTATTTTCTCAACAAGAACAAAATGCAGGAGAAATTATTCAAGGAACATGTGAGTTTATTAACCAAATTAATACTATTTATCTGTTTGGGTAAGAGTAAAGCCTAAATTTTAGGGAACTCTGAAATTTTAAATCAAACTTTCATTAAACTAATCAATATGAAGACCTAATAACACATCAGATAACTTGTATGACTATCCATAGAGAAAACTGTGTCATCCAGAAGGGAAACTTACTGTGAACTTTTAGAGTAACATAGCCAAGTCACCAGGTACACAAGTATGGGAAATTTAAAAATAACAAAATTTGTTACTTAATCTTAAATGTTTTCATTGTTGGTGGTGGTTTGCTTTTATAATTCTGAGGAAGTCTAGCAAGATAAATAATGTAAAGTAGGTATCAATTTTTTTTTCCTGTTTTAGGTATTTATTTACTTGCGAATGTTTGCAACCGACAGTGGATTTGAAATATTGCCTTGTAACAGATACTCATCAGAACAAAATGGAGCCAAAATTGTTGCAACAAAAGAGTGGTAACTATTATACTGCTATAAACCCGTGAAGTGATTTTGCTTAAAGTTCTCTCTTAAATGACTGTTCACGTGCTAAGAAAGCTGTAGGAAGATTCGAATAAGGCCAGAGCTTTACCCTAAAGAAGCCAGTGCAGTGCCAGTGCCTCAGCCCAGTGACTGGGGTCAGGACAGTGAAATTAGAAGTCTGACTTGGGGACTCCCCGGAGGTCCAGTGGTTAAGACTTCGCCTTCCAATGCAGGGGGTGCGTGTTCGCACCCCCTGGTTGGGGGGCTGAGATCCCACCTGCCTTGGGGCCTAAAAACCAAACATAAAACAGAAGCAGTATTGCAACAAATTCAATAAAGACTTAAAAAAAATTTTTTTTAATTAAAAAAAAAAAAGAAGACATCTGAGTTGAACCAGATCCTGTCTCTAAGCCAGAAATGCTTTGTGTTTTCCTTTTATTGAGTCTGGGTGCCTGCTCAAGGACTACTGAAAGGTTAGGGATGCTGGGGTTGAATAACCTGGCTTCCAGAGTCAGTCTTTTACTGGCCTATAAGAAAGGTTACGTAGGAATTTCGTGCGTCGAAGCTTCCTAGCACAATGCCTGCTTCAAAATACATGTGTGCGCCAGCTTAAACAAAAGTAGTAAAGTTGAGCCCAGCTAGGAGGGATAAAAGCCATACATGAAAGAGAGAATATGTGATTATATCTTTCCTCTAATGCCTATTCCCTGCCTTATCTCCCAGAAGAAACATGTAGCCCCTCTCTTACACCACCCCCAGTATTTTTTATAGCAACAATTTTAGGGTCAGGTACCTGAAAATGGAATGGGAAAGAGCCTTTCTCCTGGGCTTCTTGCATGGGTGTGTGTACGTGAGTGAGTGTATCTGTTTGCCGTGGGACGGAATCCAGCCTGCTCATCGGCTCCCGTGGCTCCGTGTTGCACATGGCTGTGGAGGTTTGAGGTCTCGGGTTCTAGAGCTGTACCGTCCAGTACCATGGCCACCAGGCACGGGTGGCTATTGAACCCTTGAAATGTGGCCAGTCTGAATTGAGAAGTGCTACAAATGTGATATACATGTGAGATTTTATATTAAATTGTAAATATTTTTCATGAATATTTCATACTGATTACCTGCTGAAATAGTATTTGGGTTATATTGGGTTAAACTGAAAGTACTTTCACCTGATTTTCCTTCCTTAATGTGGCTGCTAGAATATTGACATTGCTTGTTTAGCTTGCATTACATTTGCTGTTGCTGCTCTACGGGGCGGCGTCCCAGTTCTGGGTTCTCCTGAGCCTCCTGCCGCTTGTTAATGTCTCCTTCTCCAGTGTCAGCAAGTTGAATGCAGTGCGGCGGGTCTCTGAGTCCTTTCTGCCTGCAAAGCACTATGCTGGGTCTGGTAGGGGATTCAGAGGTGTAGGTAGCACGATTCCTAGTGGACTTTCTAGTCTCTGGTAGGGATAAGGAAGCTAGCTGCACAAGTAACTGTGCACAGGTCTGTGGAGATGACATCCAGGAGGGGATCCAAGTGAGTCAGCTAAAACATGCACAGCTAAGTCTTCTGGATTCCTGGTATTTATTGGACAGGCTTATTTTATTAAAAGAAGCCTTACGATTTATAATTACTAGTAATTTTTAACATCACATATTTTAAATAGGAAACGAAATGACAAAATAGAATTACTGGTGGGTTGTATTGCCGAACTTTCAGAAATTGAGGAGAACATGCTACTTAGACACGGAGAAAACGACTTCAGTGTCATGTATTCCACAAGGAAAAACTGTGCTCAGCTCTGGCTTGGTCCTGCTGCGTTTATAAACCATGGTAAGCTCTGTTTCTAAGGTGTTAGCTCTAGTGTTGGGTAGCACTGCTAAAACTTAGAATGACCTTATCTCCCCTTTAAAGGAGGGTTGGAAATAGAAATTCTTCTTTTTGCATAAACCTATTAAAATAAATATTCTTGTAGTTTAACTTAAGACCTGAAACTTCTATCAAAAGTTGGTAAAATTATGTGGAAAGCTTATTTCAGATTTCTGTAATTGTTCGTGTTTCAGATCTTATCTACAGTTAATTGACTTTATCTTTTGGACATTTTTCAGATTGCAGACCTAACTGTAAGGTAAGCATAAAAAATATTTTATCTCAAGTATTTTGATTTTGCTTCAGGTATGAGTTTCTTAATGAGTTGATTTTATTTCAGTTTGTGTCAACTGGTCGAGATACAGCATGTGTGAAGGCTCTAAGAGATATTGAACCTGGAGAAGAAATTTCTTGTTATTATGGAGATGGGTTTTTTGGAGAAAATAATGAGTTCTGCGAGTGTTACACTTGTGAAAGGTAAAGTATTAAGTAAGATATTTGGCTCTTGCATTCTTTTAACCACCTGATGATTATGAGCATGAACTCATGTTATCTTCTCATCCTTTAAATGATAAGGGAGAGTCTTTTATGTTCTACAGCATTGCACCCAGTACAGCATGCATAAGCAAAACCAAAGAGTACAGAACTATTTAGGGGCCCCAGCACCTGGCCCTTTAAAATGTTAAAATCATTACCAGCAGTTATCATTATGAGTTAGTCAGAATGCAAATATGCTTAAAGAGAGAATGGGAAATACCTTACACGCCCACGCCCACGCCCACACGGTGCCAGGTTGGGGTTGCTCCGAAAATGGCCAGTGAAGTTCACCACTGCTAATCATGTAAAAACCTTGAGGTTGTCTTGGGTACTACCAAGCTGTGTCTTCTGGAATTGTTATGTTTTGATGCACGTGCTCTTAATAATTTCTAAGTTCCGTTACTTGGTGAAGAACTTCTTTTTGTGACCCATCCAGATTCTGGAGTCCTTGTAGAAATCCCCCAGATCTGACTTAGCAGGACTCCTTGTCCACACTGCTCGTCTCCTTGTGGCGATTTCTGCGTGTCTGAGCTCAGAGGCAGCTTCACAAGCGTGTCTCGGCCAGTGCTGCAGGAGGGCCCCCGTGCTGGCATAGGCCACACAGGGAGCACACCTGGATTTGGGTTTTTGGTTATTGTTTTTATTTTTGTAATTGAAGTATAGTTGATTTACAAGATCATGTTAGTTTCAGGTTTACAGCACAGCGATTCGGTTATACGTGAACATATGTATATATTCTTCTTCAGATGAGCACACCTGGATTTGTTGAGCCCATTTTACATGCTGTACTGGGTGCTTTACTCACCCTGACTCATTCGGTCCTCACAGCTGTCCTGGGAGAGAGCTGGTAGTGTGGCCACACTGCAGGTGCAGAAATCAGCCTGACCTCAGAGCCTTTTACACATGGAAGCAAAGATAGGCGGTGGTACTACTTCTCCGCCAGCCAGCCGGCCTCGGGAGAAATGCTGATTTCCCAGAGCCCACGTTTCCCTTCTTTCAGGGAAGCCAGCGGTTTCCCCTGTGTCGTGAGAGAGCAGAGGCATGGAGTCGTGGTACAACCCCAGCTGTTTCTCTTCCCAGCTCTGGGATCTTTGCCACGAAGGGAGGGCAGAAAACCTATTCCTGATGCTGTTGAATTTTTGCCCCCTTTGCAGGGAGGGAGTGGGAATGCAGAGGGATAAAATTTATCTTTTTCTAAATTAAAAAAAAATGGTTCAAACATTGGTTAAATCTTAGACCAGTCCACAAAAAACCCTCTAATCCATGAAGTAGTTTAATTACAGTTGAATAATGCTTTAAAACCATTTTATAGAGATAACATAGTATAACAGTGATGTGCGTGAGATCTGGCATCAGACTCCCTGAGTTGGAATCCTGTGACTCTGCATTTCATTAGCTGTGTGATCTTGGGCAACTTAGCTGCTTTTGTGCCTCAATTACCCCATCTGTAAAATGGGGATAACATTAGAAACTATCTCATAGGGTTGTTGTGAGGATTAAATTTATCTCACAAAAAGTATGTAAAACAGCACACAGTTAATATTCAGATGTTGGCTATAAACTTATGTTGTGGTTTCTGGTTATTCTCCCATTAGAATGCAAGTTCCATGAAGGCAGAGATTTTTATCTTTTTCATTTACTGCTGTACTCCCAGCGTCCAGAACAGTACCTGACATATAGTAGGTGCTTGATAAATATTTGGTGAATGAATGAATGGAGTAAGTAATATGCTAAATATGCTTTTGGAGACTGTCCTGAAAAATGTAACCATATACACAGGATTCCAGACCACCCCTGAAACAGCTCTTTGCCTAGTTTAGAACCCCATGTGTCATCATGTTCCTCGTGCAGATTAGTTCTCTTCCAGGAGACTGTTTCTCACTGGTGAGAAGGGCTATCCTGCCTACTCCACAGGGTTAGTGTGAGGAATAAACAGAAACATGTGCAAATCCTTTTTAAATGGAAAGGCCTCATACAGAGCAGTAGGCTCAGCTATTGTCAGACTGTTGGGGAAGTTTGATTTAAAGGTTGGCTGGGAATATTCTTGAAATTCTCAGGAACACCAGATTGTTTCTTCCTTTCCAGAAATTAGGCGAGAGGATGAGACCAAAGGAACTCATGCAATTATTCATCATATAGTAACTGAATAGTTAGTTCCTTTATGTTAGGCCTCATGCAGGCAGGGTGAACAGGACTAGCACAGTGCCAGCCGTGAGGGCAGTGCCATGAAAGGGACACACGCACAGTGTGCTAGTTGCTGAAGGGTGAAAAGAGGTGGCCCAGTGAAGGAAGGAGAGTGGACAGAGGGTTTACAGAGGTGCTGACATCGTCGGTACAGTGTCCAGGATACATTTGATGAGCGCTTCTGGGAAATAACTGTCCTAACAAAATAGTAATTGTAATACTTTCATAAGTAAGTACTGCAAATTTCACTCTAGAAAATTTGAGAAGTGAAATCTAATGAGGGACCAAAGAATATGAAGGACCAAATTGTTTTAAAACTTACATGAAAGTATGTCTGATGATAGCCAAGAAAAAATTTCTAAAAAGTATAGTTAGGGGCAGTTGGCCTTAATAGATATTAAAACAATTGTGAAACAATTGTGATCAAAACTTGATGATAGGGCTTCCCTGGTGGTGCAGTGGTTGAGAATCCACCTGCCGATGCAGGGGACACGGGTTCGTGCCCTAGTCCGGGAAGATCCCACATGCCACGGAGTGGCTGGGCCTGTGAGCCATGGCCGCTGAGCCTGCGCGTCCGGAGCCTGTGCCCCGAGGTGGGAGAGGCCACAACAGTGAGAGGCCCACGTACCAAAAAAGAAAAAAAAAAAACAACTTGATGATACTGACCAATATGGATAAGTAAGAGGACATGAACAGACTCCTGAAATAGAGCCGAGTGTGTATGAAGTCTTAACACCACGTATGGGGAAATGATGATTACTTTAATAAATAATAGTGACATAATTCATTGTGCGCCTGGAAGAAAACCAGGCTCGACTCCTATCTCACACCATATACAAGATAAATTCCAGATGGATTAAGATTTTTAATTTAAAAATACAATGTAAGATGATTAGAAAAATAATAGAATGTATACGTCTACCCTTGGGGTAGTGGAAATCTTCTGAAAGAAGTTAAGACAAGAAATGGTGAATATGAAAATTTTTGAATAACTGAAAGCAAAAGTCAGATTAGTGACAAACTGAAGGGGGAAAAAAGTACATATACGGCAGAGTTAATATCCCAAGGACAAAAAGCTCCTATAAGCTCATTTTTAAAAAAGACAGGGGGGCTTCCCTGGTGGCGCAGTGGTTGAGAGTCCGCCTGCCGATGCAGGGGACACGGGTTCGTGCCCCGGTCCGGGAGGATCCCACGTGCCGCGGAGTGGCTGGGCCCGTGAGCCGTGGCCGCTGGGCCTGTGCGTACGGAGCCTATGCTCCGCAACGGGAGAGGCCACGGCAGTGAGAGGCCCGCGTACCACAAAAAAAAAAAAAAAAAAAGACCACTAGAGCAAAGAGAGGTAAGGAAGATGCTACACGGGAAATGATGACCATAAACAAGGAAAACAATAACTAGGTATCCGTTTTCACTATCAAATTGGCAAAATTTAGAAGTGTATATACTCTGTGCTGCTGGTGAGGGTGTGGAGAAACAGGCACTTACACAATGTCACTAGGGCTGTAAATTGCTATAACCTTTTGGGAAAGTAATCTGGCAGTACTTGTTCAAAATAATCACACCCTTTTGTCTGGCAGTCAGTTCCATATGAAAGAATCTATCCTATGGAAGTAGGAGCATTAGTTAGTAAGGATTTGGTTTCAAAGCAAGGTAGCAGCAGCATTCATGGTGGCAAAGCAAAAACCAAAAACCTATAAGTTTCAGGGATCACCAGTAGTGCTTGAATAGGTTATGGAGTGTTCAGTCTGTGTAAAAGGTACAACTTTCAAAACATGTTCAGTTCAGATTTACTTGTGCATGATGTAATAAGAAAACTGGTTGGGGGGAAGGAAAGCAAGCTGTTTGCTGAGTAAGATGTATGGTATTATCCTCTTTGGGTTTTGTTTGCTTAGGAAGAAACAACAATGTGAACGGGTGTGTAGCTCATGGCAAAGGAACAGAAGATAGGTGCTGGCAGATGGTTAGCGCTGGCACGGGGCGGGAGGGAGGCTCTGGGGATGGAGGCTGGCTAGGGAGCGCTATTGACTTCTGCTTTACGGAGACAGAGCCTAAGATTGTCTCACCTGTTGCAGCAAACACAAGCATGTGTTACTGTCATAAGTTAAAAAGAAGTAAAGGACACCATTGTAAAGCAATTATACTCCAATAAAGATGTTTAAAAAAAAAAAAGAAGTAAAGGAAGTAGAGAAACAAATGGGAGAGTTTTACTTTAAAAAAAAAATTTCCAGATAATTCCACCATGATCACTTATTTTGTATTTAAGTATGGCCCATCTTTCCAGAAATGTTACAAGTTATGGTAAAAAGGCACAGAATATCTGAAAAAAATTTATTAATTCCTTAATCCACCTGAAATGCAACAGCCTTTAGGATTCACACGTTTACTTTCTGAATATACTTTATGGTGGAATGGAGCAGAGTGTAATTGTTGGCCTGCTGTGGTGAAGGTTGCCTAGAGGCTTTCACAGGGATTTCTGACGCACCTTTTGAAAAAAGGATTGAGGCAGTCCTACAATGTTTGTTGTTTTTACAAAAGCATTAATAAAGGTAGAATTCCAAATCCATTCTAGGAAGGCAAAGAAGGCAAGAATGCGCACCTTAGTCACCAGACAGAGTCTCTGCATTCAGACTAGGTCTTTGCTCCTCCCCAGCGTTAAGAGGTTTAAGAGGGAGGGAGAGAAAATAAAAGTTTTGTTCTCCCTTAGCAAAAGGTGAAATACTCCGATTCCTTGGAGGAGAAAAGTTATTTTCTCCTCATCTAAACCCTGAAAGAAATAAATCACACGGGATCTTTTGGAGAGCAATATTGCTTTCATAATGGGAAGTGTTCACAATTTTGCCTCAAGTTCAGAAGCTGTTATGATATGGCTTTTCTTTAACTAGCTAAGGCCAGTGAAAGGCAAGTCAGTGAAGGCAGTTTTGGCCAAAGAGATGTATCATTTTTTAAATGCAATATGTAGTGCTTAATTTTTTTAACCTCATTAATTTATATTTTATTTATTCTTTTGAGCAGAGCGAGTAGACATTGACCTTTACAACCCTGAGTAAAGCAAAGACTTGCAAAGCTAGGTTCCTTAAGGACGTTCAGAAGGACTTTTTATTAAGCACCCACCTCATTAGAATTTATATAAATATGAATAGTTAAAGCAGGTTACAAATCATTCTTAGCCAGTGGTAAAAGCAAGTCTTTTAATGTCTGTTATTTAGTAACATTTTGTTAATTATGTTCATTCAGTAACTTTAAAGGAAGAATTTAACAGTTTTCATTATTCCAGAAGTGAGATTTTCACTAAGATAGCCGAGCCTTCTTATACAGAATTTCAGTTAGTATTTGTTCGTATCTAACATTAGCTTCTAAGTAATGACTTAATTTATGGAAATTCACTGGTTCCTCTTTTAATGCTGTAATTCTCAATATTCAGTAACGTAGTGTTAAATTATGCAGAACAAAGCTGGGATATAATTAACAGGTGGGTTATTTCAGTTACAGTTTAGACCTAATTATTGTACCAATCGGTTTTGAAATTGAAATTTTATTTATTTATTTTTACCTGCACTTGAAATTCTGCAGGGTCCAACCAATAACTTCTCATGGGCAATTAACAATTGATTGACAGTAGTCATAACAAATTGTTTTATTTTAAGTCTGGGGCTTTTTTGCATTACTTTTATATATGTGTGTATTTTGAGAGTCCTAGACTTAGCGGCTTTCCAGTGGCGATTAAGGCCTCATCAGTTCATCACACTTGCTGATCTGATGGGGCCAAGTGCACTCAGCGACCAGGCTTACGTCAGTGAGAATGCTGTTTGTGTAACCTGTGCTGTTTCTCTTTCAGACGTGGAACTGGTGCTTTTAAATCCAGAGTGGGACTGCCTGCGCCTGCTCCTGTTATCAATAGCAAATATGGACTCAGAGAAACAGATAAACGTTTAAATAGGCTTAAAAAGTTAGGTGACAGCAGCAAAAATTCAGACAGTCAATCTGTCAGCTCTAACACTGATGCAGATACCACTCAGGAAAAAAACAATGCAAGTAAGTAAGGGAGATTTGATAAGCATATCTTTTTTTTTTTAAGTATTTTCACATAGTTTGCTTTCTAAAGCATGCTCTAATAGTTTTGCTCTTTTAAACATTGAGAGAAACTCTGGGATTCATGCACTTCACCAGCACTGCAAGGTTCTAGAAGTGATTCGAGCACAAAAGCAGTCTGTATCATGCCTCCAGATTTAATATGGTACTAAATTGTCTGCTTTTCTTGAATACTGGGTAACTGGATATTAAATTCTCCATCGTGTGTTCCAGGGTCATCATATGTTTGACAGAAAGCTTTTCAAGGTGTTAGTTTCTCTGTAATGATATTGTTAGGTCCGCAAGAAGACAAAGGACAGGGTGGCGTCACACAGGCACTTACGTGTTCTGTGCCTGGCCAGTCTGTTAGGATGGAGACGGACTTGGGGAATTCGTAGCTTCTGGCCTCAAGACTTCCACCCTTTTACGGCTTGCTTGCCGTGTTCAAAATGAACTGACCCAATTCACCAAACCACCAGTTACCAGACTCAGAATTGTGATAGAGGAGCAGTTTGAATGTCATTATACTATGACGTGTTGTAATAGCCACTCAACCGAAAGTAGCAAGAGAGATGAAAAGGAGAAAGAAACAAGCTTTAAGATACCAGTTGTGTGGGGGGGCAAGACCTGATGGAAACTGGAAAAAGAGAATGAAGAATAAAGAGAAAAGAAAGAGAAGAAATCCTAAGTGAGCACAAGAAAACACATCACGTTTGTGGAGCCTTGAAGTCCTGGAACCATCCTGATTGCTACTGTTTTTCATCTGGGTAACACCAGTTTTCTCTAGTTGCCACTAAAGCAGTAGGCTCCTTAGTCTGACTTGTCTCTGGTAGGAATAAAGTTTAAAAGTTTTAACTTGATGGTCCCCAAAGTATGCCTGTTTTGGCACTAGAAATGTCCGTACATGCTCGTTAGCAGTAAGTACCGTCTGAGGTGTGATTCTCTTAGGCTCTTCTCCCTGTCTTCAGATGTTTTCAGCCCAGCTCTGGGTGCTCCTCTCCATTACAGAAAATCCCAAAGAAAAGGGAGGGTGTCTCCTGTGATGGTGACCGTCACTGCCGTGAATCCTGACTCTACCCACTGCTGGGGGTCAGAGGCCAGGGGTAACCTCTGCCGTGGAAAAGCGATACTGCATTCCTATTCCAGTCTTTACCGTCCAAAGTGAACAAAGAAGAGCAGTTAGTTCGTCATTCACTGTTGATTGTTGGTTTTAATAATAAACGCAGCATAATCAACATTTTGTTTTCTGAGTCTGGTTCCTTGGTGAAACTGGCGACTTGTGAAGCCCATTTTATAAATGTCTACATCAAAACACTTAGGAGCGTGCTGCCAGCCACATGTGGAGATGGCCATGACACTGTCCACATGGCTGTGTGACGTTCGTGCGGGTGTTTTGTGTTCTTATGCGTTAACCAGATACTGATGTGTAGATACCGAACTCAGTACACCACTTAGTTTAAAAAATCAAAATAGGAAAAATTTTTGGAAGGTGTTGAGTGTTCTGTTATGTGACCATCTATGGGATGTTTATTAATAAACCAAATACATGTTCAAAGCCTGCTATTTGTTAAAAAGAGAAAAGTGTATGAGACTTGGGCCGGCCCCTCCCTTGGGGAGTTTATGCCTTAGCTCTAGGATGGGACCAGTACACAGTAACTATGCAGAGCAGACTGTAAATGCCACTTCCTAAAGGCTAGAGGGAATAGGTAATCCCTTTGAGCTGTAGTCTCAGCATTACAGAATAGAAATTTAGCACTTTACCGTGACTGCTTATATTAGGGTGCTTACTTTCTTCAGATTACTTTTCTGCAGAATGATTGTCTTTCAAGGGCTGGCATAAGTAGCTTTGAGGGTCATGTGACAGTTGCTAGGCGTGGCTCGGGGCTCTGAAGGAGCTCGAGGCTTGCTCCAGTGGTCTCTGAGAACATGGTGCACTGAGTATGTGCGTAGTAGTGTTTTCTCGGGCTCTCACATGTGTTCCTTTAGGCTGTATTTCTTTTGCTGTTTGTGTCTTGACCAAACCCTTCTACCTGTTTGAAAGAAAAGACTTTTTGAGACCGCAGTGGATGCAAGACCAGAGGTGCCCGAGCCTTTCTCCCAGGGGGCGTGGGCATACATCTCGTGTAGAGATTTCTCCCAGGGGGCGTGGGCATACATCTCGTGTATAGATTCCGAGTACCCATCTTAGCCTGCATTTTGGCTAGAATTAAGCAGCTGCCAGCTAGAAAGGAACTGCTTTCTTTGAACAGCGTGTTTGTTCTTTTTAAAGAAACGTTTCTGCCTAGTTGGAAGAAAAAATTATTTCTTCCTTCCATGCAGGTCCTTTTTTGGAAGGTGTCTCAAGAACCACAACTTGATTGTTTGCTTTAGCATCCAGAGAGGAGACAAGAAATCCATTTTCACAGATTCAGTCCACAGACCTGAATTATAATGCGATGCCATTACTAGAAGAGTCGGGTGTTTTAGGCCTCTTGGGCGTCCGTGGCCAGGCCACCCCCATAGTGCTGCGTCCTGGACGTGAGTCACTGAAAAGGCCACGAGTTGGTGCAAGTCCCAGAGGACTCCCACCAGTGGAATAAGTTCACTCAGCTGGACTGAGGAGCGCCTGTCCTGGAGACAGTGGGCTGGGCCACCACCTGTCACGCTCTCGCCCACCACAGACGTCACTGGTTGGTGTGAACACTTTCCTGCAGAGCCTGCAGGCCGCTTCAGAATCCTTTCCGACACCCTTTTCCAGCCATTCACTCCTGTGTTGGCTGCATGAGGTGGAGCCTGCTCCTTGTGCCTGGCGAACTCCTTGGACTGAAGTCTTTAAAATCCTGTCGAGGGGTTTTTGGATCCTCATGTTGGGAGCATGCCAAGCTGTGTGTGGCCCTCGTGTTCCCTTGGCTCCACCGTGGGCGTTTCTGGGGCTTGTCCAGTGCAGAGCAAGGGTGCAGCCTGAGCGTTCTGGAAGCTTTGATGTCGTTTTGGTGCTCTTGTGTCTGGCTCTGGCTGTCATTCTCAATGCCCACACAGAGCTGCCTTATGATTTTGAGGACACCCTGAGGGAACCGCGGTAGCCATACCGTGGGTCCTTTCCCAGGAGTTGGGACTGGCCCCGTAATAGCTCTGTGGTGTCCCTTAAAGGCCGTGTGACGGTGCGCTGAAAAGCTTGCGATCTGGAGCCCCAGACCTCAGTGCGGCGCCCATCTCTGCCGCTGACTGGATGGGCGCTCTTGGGCACGCTGGCCGCCCTGAACTTGGTTTTCACTTAGTGTAAAATAGCTCTTACTTCACAGAATGCTTATTATGATTGAGGTCATACTAATTTGCCCATTTGGCACTGTACCTAGTATATACTGATTGCTAAGAATGTGTATCTTCACCTGAAATTACTGCCTAGGTTTATGCATTTGGGATCTGTCCCAGCCATGAGGGAAGAGAGCCACACATGGTATGTTAGTGCCAAAGCCAAGGGAGCCGTGGCTGTGCCTTCGCTCCACTGTGTCAGGATCCTCAGTCTCTTGATAGACTTCCTTAGTTTGCCATTGCGACCACCATCTCTCCCTCGGCCTGCTGTTGGCTGGCACTCGCCCTCCATCCCTCTGCGATAGTGTAGCAGCGCCTTCATGGCGCGGTGAAGAGCCCTGGGTGCTTAGTCACGTTACTCACATTTCTCTTACCCAGCCGGACTGCGCCATTTCTGCCCTTTGACTGGAGCACACCTTTTAGCTGGGCTTTTGTTGAGATAACGCTTTTCAAACAAAATGAGAATACACTGATAAATACATAAATATGTAAGTGAAGTCTCTCTGTTGAAATAATACGTAGCATCAAATTCAGTCTCTCTTGTGCTCTTTAAGACACACACTGAAGGGCTTTGTCGGTGGTTCACTGCAGTCAGCTAACAATGAACTTCTCGGAAGGAAGGGTGGAAGGGGGAGAGCCCAGATTCAAAATCACCATAAGTGAGATTCATCCAATGATTAAAAATCAGTGCCGGAGTGAGGAGAATCTCAGGTGCCATGAAGAGTCATAGGAAGGGTAACCTGTCATATGTAGAGTCATGAAAGGCTTCCTGAGAGAAGTGTTTGCTGAGCTGAGTCTTAAAAGGGGAGGAGAAGTTGGCCAAGTGAAACGTGCTCAAAGCAGAGGGAACGTCACAGAGGAACGTGTGCGCACGAGTGTAGGACTTGGCATCAGTAAAGTTCATCAAGGCTGGAGTAGAAGGTGGGAAGGAGGGATGTGAGCATAATTTAAAATTTTGGACTTTATTCTTAGGTATTAGGTTATTGGCAGGTTTAAAGCCCAGAAGTGACGTGGCGTACTAGGAGAATCATCTGGGCTGCGTGGTGGGGGGTGGAATGTCGGGGAAGCAGTCGGGAGGCAAGGAAAGGCGGGAGCTAGAGCCCGAGTCAAGGCAGGAAATGGTGGCATCAGGAATGGAGAGAAGGAGGTGGTTCCAGCGAAACTGCAGGAGTGGACTCCACAGGACCGGTGGCTAGTTGGTGAGAGTTAGCAAGAGCAGGCGTCAAGGATGACCTCCCAGTGTCTGCTTGGGCAGCTGGCTGGGTGATGGTGCTCTTGACCAAGATGGAGAACTTAGGCTTGGTGGTGAGTTCGCTTTGGGCATGTTGACTTGTGAGGGGCTCATGAGACAATCTTAGCGGGCGATCAAGGTCCCGGTGGACCTTCAGTATTGCGGATCTGTAATTAAGGCGAGAATCAGGCTAGAGACTGTGGTTTGGGAACTGCCAGCATATCGATGGTGATAGCCGTGGAGGAGTGGCTGCTTATTGCCTGGAGGCTGATAGAGTTTTCAAGGGGCCTAAGGTAGCAGAGGCCTGAGGAGTGCAGTCCACCGGGCAGATGGAGCAAGGGGGCCCGGGACACGGAGGGAAGGCCGGGAGAGCGTGCTCTCGCGAGCAGCCAAGGAGAGAGAGGTTTCAGGAAGAATAACGGTTAGCAGCGCCACGTTCTGCAGAGAAGGAAAAGACGGTACGGGCTGAATGGGTCCTCTGGATTTCATGACAAGGAGATGGTGAGGGAGACTGGCAAAGACGCTGTTTAGGAGGACAGGTTGGATCCAGATTGCAGGGGGATTGCAGTCAAGGGTACACGGTGTAAGTGATCATTGGGGAGGGGTGGTTGCAGGTATGAAATGAGAACCGCTGACCTTGGTCATAGAATGGTCCTTGAAGAGCCACAGACAGCAAAGTCTCACCATAGCCACATTTGAGAAAGGCAAGCAGCAACACTCGTGTGTTTACATCATAAGCACATGTACTCTCACCTTGTAGGAAGCCTTGTAAGCACAAAGAAATCCTTTAGCAAAAGCAGTTCCTAAATATCCTTATATTTAAAAAATTATTTCTGGTAAGTTCTGTATAACTCAGTTCATAATACGTCGGTTCTCAAATTGAGTGGCACCCAAGCTTTACTGCTACTGCTATTCTAAAAAAAAGTTGCCTTCCTGGTAGCAGCCCGCACAGATAAGCATGTTCTTGGTTCAATCAGTGGATCTCAGTCCTGGGAATTCTGCTGGTTTGGAGATCCCAAAGCCATTCGTGAGCCAGTCTTCCTGAGTACAGAGACTTCTGTTCTTGGCGGTTTGATATTTTTGGAATGCTGTTATGCATTCCTGCTCCTCTCAAAAACTAACTAATGGTAACCTAGCTTGCTCAGCCATGCAGAAGGAACAGCAGTTACCCTGGCGACCCTCAGGCGTGCAGGAAGCAACAGTCTTGTCGGGCAGTGTGCTGGGCTTACCTACGTTCACTGGTTTTTATTCCCTCTGTTTTCTGGTGAGAGGTGGTGATGATTCGTTTGGTCATTTCAGCTTCCCTCGTGAATGATTTAAAGGGGTATTTGGATGGGAAGAGCTTTTCAGGTGGGGGATGGGGAGCAGACTAAGTGACCAAGACACTGACTCACGTAAAACACTATGAGTATAAATCCAAAATGTAGACGTAGAGAAGAACAAAGATGGCGGAAAGGAAAGTCAGTGGCAAGGTCAGAGGCTCACCACGGGGCCACCTTACACTTGAGTCACATATAAGCCTTTTGAGAAGCCGTTCAGCTGTCATGTTAGTTCTCAGGTTGTCATTCCCAGTAGGTTGTCATCCCCTTGTCCAGAGGAAGGAAGTTGGGTCCCCCTTGTCCCAAGAGTGTAACTCTGGCAGTGTGCTTCTTCCCTCTTTCGGTTTGATTGTCAGCAGCAGGCAGTCAACGGAGGGATATGGGGCCAAGTAAGTTCCGCAGCCTTCAGAGTCTCCGCTGGTCCTCGCAGCATTGAAGGGAACAGCTTAGACGGTGCGGTATCTGGGGAGAAATGTCCAGCGCGGGTAACAATATATGGTTCTTAGGATCTCTTTTTCTTACTTGAAAACATCGTGATAGAATTTGTTTCTGAGAGCCCTTTAGTCTTATGTGGCTGTTCTGGATTACTAGTCAAGGAGTATGCTTTGAGTTAATGAATAATGGATTTTAGAAACATTTTAAATGATGATTTTAAGCAGAATTTATGAAAGAAAAATATTATTTTTACTTAGCTTTACTTCAGATATTTTATGTGGTAAAAGACTAAATCAGGAAAAGAAATAATTCAGTTTGGACTAGTGTCGTGATAGATTAAGGACACTTAGAGTGAAATCCAGGTCCTTGCTGTGCTAAGAGCTCTTTAACCCTAAAATTACGTACCTGGAAAGTGAATAGATGCTTCTTAAATTAGAGGCCGAAATTAGAAAGAGAATGTAAAGGAAAACTGTAGGAAGTGCTTGTGTGCTGGCAGAGACGCAACTGGGGTCTGTCTACCACGTTTTTTGTATAATCTAAACATTTCATAGCTAATCATCTGGGTGTTGGTATTGTTTTGTTGAACATTACCGTGTCACCAAGACTGTTTTTCATTCATCCTTTTTTTTTTTTTAAACTTTGCAGCTTCTAACCGAAAATCTTCAGTTGGTATGAAAAAGAACAGCAAGAGCAGAACATTAACAAGGCAGTCTGTGTCAAGGATTCCAGCTTCTTCCAACTCTACCTCATCTAAGCTAACTCCTCTAAATAATTCCAGGGTACCAAAGAAACTGAAAAAACCTGCAAAGCCTTTACTTTCAAAGATAAAATTAAGAAATCATTGCAAACGGCTGGAGCAGAAGAGTGCTTCGGGAAAACTCGAAATGGGAAACTTAGTACTCAAAGAGCCTAAAGTAGTTCTGTACAAAAATTTGCCCATTAAAAAAGATAAGGAGCCAGAGGGACCAGTCCCGGCCGCGGTGGCCAGTGGGTGCTTAACTAGACACGCAGCGAGAGAGCACAGGCAGGACCCCGGGCGAGGCGCCCCTGTGCCCGTGGAGGGCGCCCCCTGCGCCTACACAACCAGGCGGTCCGTGAGGACGAGGATGAATTTGGAGGAGACCTCCGACATGAAGCTTGAACCAAACACGTTGGATGGCTACAGAAGCAGCTTGACGGAACCTTGCCCAGACAGTGGCGAGCAGGCAGCTCCTGCGGTGCAGGAAGAAGACCTGGCTCGTGAAGCAGCACAGAAGGGGGAGGCCAGGTGTCCTAAGAGTGACAGCAGCGCGTCAAAAAAGAAATCACGGCAAGGGAAACTGCTGAGACAGTTGGCAGAAGCAGAGGAATCCGCCGCGGTGCACGATTCCCCTGGCAGAGCTGGCGTGGGGCGGGAGGGGGCGGGGTCCCACCCTGACCAGGGCGATCGCGGCAGCCAGGAGGGCGTGCCCGGGAGCTACAGTGACTGGCCCCCTTCTCCTGTCAGTGGTTCCGTGGTCGCATCAGATAGCTTCAAAGCAAAAGACGGCTTCCGAACTACAAAAAGTAAAAAGAAGAGGCGGATCACTAGGTATGATGCACAGTTAATCCTGGAAAATAACTCTGGGATTCCCAAATTGACTCTTCGTAGGCGTCATGACAGCAGCAGCAAGACAAATGACCAAGAGAGTGATGGAATGAATTCTTCAAAAATAAGCATCAAGTTAAGTAAAGACCATGAAAATGACAATAATCTCTATGTAGCAAAGCTTAATAATGGATTTAACTCAGGATCAGGCAGTAGTTCTACAAAATTAAAAATCCAGCTGAAACGGGACGAGGAGAGTAGGGGGCCGTATACAGAGGGGCTTCACGAAAATGGGGTGTGCTGTAGCGATCCCCTTTCTCTCCTGGAGTCTCGCATGGAAGTCGACGACTACGGTCAGTACGAGGAAGAAAGTAGCGGTGACCCCTCCTCTTCGGAGGGAGACGAGGAGGAGGACGGCTTCGACGATGACTTCGACGATGACTTCATCCCGCTTCCTCCAGCCAAGCGGCTGCGGCTCATAGTTGGAAAAGACTCTATAGATATTGACATTTCTTCCAGGAGAAGAGAAGATCAGTCTTTGAGGCTTAACGCATAGTAAGCTCTTGGTCCTAATTTGACCCGGGATAACTACTTTAAAGAAATCAACAATTCCAGTCAGTTACTCCTCAACTGAAAACGTTTTAGGGGCAGCACTTCCTGTTGTCTTTTCACTTAGCAGCATAATACTGTAGAAAGTGTACAGCGTACCGACTCTTCTTAAAAGTCTGATTTGTGCAAATTTTTATTGTACTTTTTAAATAGCCTTCTTATGTGCAATTCTGAGTTAGAGGTAAAGCCCTGTTGTAAAATAAAGGCTCAAGCAAAATTGTACAGTGATATAGCGACTTTCCACACAGGACGTTGCAGACAATAATGTGGCCACACAGTTTCCTTTTTTTAACTTTAAGAGCATCAACTGGCCCTTTAATATGTGACTAAAAATTAATTTAAAACAAATCATAGTAGCCGCATATTAAGGTTTTCTAGTATATGCTAATATCACCAGCAAGGTTCTTTGGCTTTTTGATTTATTTGCTAGATGTTTCCCCCTTGGAGTTTTGTCAGTTTCACAGTTTGCTGGCCCAGGTGTACTGTTTGTGACCTTGGTTAAATAGCAGACCGTCGGTCAGGTGGGAGTGAAATTGGTTTCTTTTTAAAAAAAAAAACAAAAACAAAAACAAAAAACAATTACACGCGTGACAGCTAACTTTTCAGTACGTTATATGTACGAGGGTAGCAGTGTGCAGGATGAGTTTCGATACAGCGTATTTATTGCTTGTCATGTAAATTAAAGACCTTGTATTTAACACTTTTCAATCCTTTTAGATAAAATTGTTCTTTGCAAGAATGATTGGTGCTTATTTTTTCAAAAAATTTGCTGTGAACAAATGTGATGAAAACAAGCAACATTTATCTAATGAACTACAGCTATCTTAATTTGGGTCTTCAAGTTTTCTGTTGCACTTGTAAAATGCTACAAGGAATATTAAAAAACTCTATTCACTTTAACTTATAATAGTTTATGAAATAAAAACATGAGTCACAGCTTTTGTTCTGTGGTAACCTATAAAAAATGTTTGTCTTTGAAATTCAGTGTAAAGAACTGAAAACAGTGTATATGTTGTAAATATTTGTGTGTTGTGAGAAATTTTTGTCGTAAGAAATTAAAAGAACTTACCAGGAAGGTTTTTAAGTTTAGAAATATTCATGCCAATAAAATAGGAAATTATAAATATATAGTTTTAAGCACTGCATCAGTGGGAGTTCTTGGCTTATGTTAGTTTATGTATGAAAATATCAAAGATTTTTTTGACTATATATCAGTTAAACAAAAAGAGGAGTCATTTAATTTGTTTTTGAAGCACTTTGAGAAGAGAAATTAATTTTAAGTAACTTAATGAGCAAAATTTTGATTACTACTTTATGTTCAATACCAACCTTCCATTTCTCTGGATTATTTTACAAATCATTGGACAAAGAATTGGGGAATATAAATCTGTAGCAGGTGTTTGACACCAGTGGGTCTCTCTGTTTCTGGGAAATGTGTACATGTACTTTCAAATATACAGTGTTCCTAAGTGAAATCAATTTAGGGGATTCGTGTAGTGTCTAGAAAAGTAGCCCATATCTTTAAATACTAAAAGGAATCTGCAGGTAATGAGAAGTCCAGTGGAGAAAACCTCAATGCTTACTGTTACTACTTACTGATTCCTACCAGTTTCTAGGTTCCTGGGGACATTATTTAAATTAAGTTCCTTAAAGCTATTGCTAGTAGGTTCCAAATAGAAATTAGTAACGTTCATAAAAGTTCTTTAAATTTAGAATTTTTTTTCTCCTTGTGTTCTTCAAGGAATTACTTCTATAGTCTTCTGTCGTCTCGTTCCTGTTTGTTACGGTGCAGTTTCATCCTCAGGTATTAATGTGGGAGCAGGTGGCTGACCTCCTCGCCCACTCACACCCCCCTTTGCTCGCTCCGTCTAGAATTCTTCACCTCTCGAAGTAGGACAGCCCCCTGCAAGGTCTGTGCCAAGGCACTTGGAGCAGTCTACAACCTCACCCAGTCCTCCCGGTGTCTCTGGGTGGGAGTGGGAGACTCAGGCCACTGAGAAGGCCACGCTTAGACCCTGTGTCTGGGAGGTCCCAGAGAGCAGGGGGTCATCTTTTGTTCCCACCATAGTTTGGAGTCTTTCAAAGAGGTTCAGAGACTAAATCTTGAACTGTTTTCTTGGAATACCAACAATAGCCATTTCAGGAATTTCAGTCTTAAGGAAAAAGTAACAAAATACCGCATTTCCCACTTTTCTCCATTTTTAAGCTTAATTTTAGTAATTTATTTATGATGTTTAACTTTATTGAGGCCTCGTCTTTGGGGGCTGACCTTCCCGTGGGTCCGAGCAGTGACGTTAGGTGGTGGTCACTGCCTCAGGAGTTGGTATGCACAAGCGCTGGGCAGCCACTGCCGGCGCCTTCCAGGGAAACCTAATTTCCGTTTTTACAGTTAGGGGCCTCGGAGCTGGTCCAGCTCTGCTGTAGAACTTCACTGTGTGGAACGGCGAAATCCACACACTGATGACCACTTTGGAAGAGGTTGCATTCAATAAAACTTAGCTATAGAGGTTATGCAACGATGGGTAAAGATTTTGGCATTGTAAGAATTAGGAAATGATCATAGAAATATATGTAAAGTATTCAATTTTCAACCATTTTTCAAATTACTGTTTTAAATTGTTTTGCTGGGTTGTAATACTTTTGAGATACAATGTATTCCTTGTACTGAAAGAATGAAAAAAGGACTTTTTCAGCATTTGAGGTAAGTTCTTTAATGTTTCATTAAAAACATTTTTTACAAATATTTTGTACATGCACTTGCAGTATCGAGGTTAATCATTTTAATAAATTCGGAAATTAAAACAGTTTGGCCGGTGTTCACTGTATCTGAGAGGAAGAGACCAACGTGGTGACTTTGTCCGCGAGGTTTTCACGTCCAGTAGAATTTGTGGAGTCGCACTTTCTGAAGCTTTTCAGTATCTGTGAGTGTCCTGAGCCCTGGTCTCCTCTTGCTTCTGGTGCCGTTTGGTTTAAACCGGGGGTGAGCACTCGTTCCTCTCTCGGTGGGGAGACCACTTTTAAACTCCATAGCCCCGTGGCCCTGGAACCCAAGAAGGCTTTTGCTACCCCGTTATCAATGGTGCCTGATTACTTGGTTTTTTCCCCTCTCTGAATTGGACAGAACTGGCATATCCAGTGCTGGCGTGGGTCGTTTTTTTCTCCCAGTTACTGTAGCAAAACAGCTGAGAAGGGAAACGTGACTGGCTTAGGAGCCCGGAAGCCTGCATGTACCCACAGCTCCGCAACACGTGGGTGAACCCGAGAGAGCCTCTCACCCCGAGACCTCCTCTTTGCAGCCCCTGTAGGTCAGCGTGGACACCCGGTCCCGTTGCCAGTTAAGCTTCGGGATGAGCTGCGTCCACTCGATGAGGGCGGTCGGGGATAGTGGGGCAGACCAGGCCGGGAAGACCTCCCGGTGCACTGAAACAGCCACGCGAACTTGGGTTCCCAGCATGAGAAAAGGCTGAGAGGCGACGCACCTGTTAAATGCACAGCCCCTTTCAAGGCTCAGGGTTGCTGTCTACTCTGAAACGCGTCGCTCTTCCATAACCAGTGGCAGCTCCCTCGCCGCCCAGAGCCCTCGCCGCCCAGAGCCCTCGTGTGAGTTGCGTTTCTCAGGTGCCGGCTCTGTTGTTACCACGTGCCCGTGTTCACTGCGGAACCCGGCGGCACTCAGCGGGGCGCGAGCATGCTGCTGACCCACCCCAGGGGCACTTCAGTAGCCCCAGGGCTACGGTAAGTGTGACCTCTCCTGCAAGGGAGGACGAGAGGGTCTCCAGCCTCCCCCCTCCCCGATGTCACAGAGCTTGGGCAGCGCTTAGTGTTTGCTAGCGACAGGCCCAGAAGAAAAGTGGATTTTGACTCTTCGGGGAGGGGCAGGGTACGTTGGACGGGCAGCGTTGGGCAGGGGGGTCTCCCGCTTGAGCTGCCTCCGGCCTTCTTCCTGCACTTCTGCCACTTGCACTCTCCCGGAGGGTTCAGCTTACGTTCCTGGAAGCAGTTGAAAAGCTGCTAACCTGGAGGACAGAAGACGGCCCACCGCCTCACAGAAATAACTTTGGTAAAGTCCTTTTTACCAGATCCTGTTTTCTCCTTGTCAGATTTGTGAGTGTTCCTGCTGAGTTGCAGTGGACAGTGACTTCTGTCCTTTGGGCGTCACCCACCCTGTCGGGCCTGCTCTGCTAAGGGGAAGCAGAGCACTGCTGGGTCTGCTCAGGCCCACAGGAGGGCTGCCAGCGAGTCGGCAGGTGGCCCCCTCCCCAGTCTGAGACCCTGAGCAGGCAGTGTCCAGAGTGGCAGGGGCAAAGTTGCATTTCTTTGCCATTTGTCAAGCAGTGATTATGTTAGG
This sequence comes from Kogia breviceps, assembly GCF_026419965.1. Taxonomy (NCBI): domain Eukaryota; kingdom Metazoa; phylum Chordata; class Mammalia; order Artiodactyla; family Physeteridae; genus Kogia; species Kogia breviceps. Next base: position 17,722,439 of record NC_081316.1, on the reverse strand, counting down.
TGCTGCTGGGGGTGGGGAGGCAAGATGTGTGTGTCTTCCGTGTGGGGGGTAATTAAAGCCCTGGGAGAAGGTGAGGTAACCTGGGCAAAGAGGACAGGCAGCCGCAGGGCCCTCTGGACGCAAGGTCAGGCAGGTGCTATCGCTCTTTGGTCCTCGTGCCCTGGGGGGGAGCGCAGTCTGGGGAGACCCTTCCAGGAGGAGCCAGGCAGGGGGAGGAGAGAGCAGGCGGAGAGGAGGTTTGACTGAAGGTGGAGATGATGAAACTGGAAGGGAGGTGGGGTTAAGGATTAACAAAGGACAAGCGGGTCTGACCTTGGAGATGGAAAGCTTCCACAGGGTGGGGGAGGGGAGGGGTTACTCAGAGTCCGGGGAGGGAGGGGTGGTCTTAGGATGATAGGTCTGTTTTCCTTGGCAACAAGAAGAAGAGAGGTGGTGGGTGAAGGGGGGGAGCCAGTTCCAGCACGAAGGTTTCTATTTTGTCTAAAGTAGGAGGTGAGGTCACCTGACCGGGTAGAGATGAGGGGCCCAAAACTTGAGCGTGAAGGAGATTTGAAATCGAGAAAGGGTACGCAAGCTGACCGCAGGAACCCAGTGTGATGTGTCACAGAAGTCTTGGTACCAGTCTGTGTTGTAGGCACCCATGGGAGCAAAGGCTGGTGGCAGCGCTTCTCCACACAGGTGTGAGGCGCTCAGCCAGGTGGGGGCCACAGAAGGCAACAGGGCTGGAGGCTGTAGGGTGCAGGTGGGCAGAGGGCTTGAATGAGAGAGGGCTTGAATGAAGAGGCCTGGAGTGTACTCGGGTTAGGGGGGGAGGAGTCCGCAACCAGAGTAGGCCCCTGACCAGGGAAAGTGCAGTTGCCCAAGGCCTGGCGGTGCCCCTGTGGTCAGAACAGCCAAGCGGTAGCTGGACAAGCACACAGGGAGGACAGGAGGTTGAGGTCAGAGGGCAGGCTCTCGAAACTGGAAGAGCTTCATTTTCAATGGGGCTTGGGGGAGAGTGTTGTGGTTCTGAGGCAGCAGGAGGTCGAACAGAACCGAGGTCAACCAAGATGAGAGCAGATCGACCTTCACCCTGAGCCCTGGGAAGCAAGCGACCACCCCCGAAGCCAGACAGAGACTGAGCCTGTGGCGGACAAACGCGGAGAGACACCCTGTTCAGGCGGCAGGGGCCGGTCTGGGGCTGCGGGTCCGGTAACTCTGGCCCCAGGGCCCCACTCCTGGTGGGGTCGGCCTGGAGAGCGCTGGCTGGTGAGGGTCACAGAGCCGAGGGTCGCTCCAGCCTTCGTCTCGAGGCCCCGCCTTCCCCAGATTAATTCTGGAAGTCTCCGTCTCCTTCGTAGGAGTGAGTGACAGACAGCAGTCACTGCATTTTCCCCTCATTTCCACGCAGTGACACGCAGCAAGGAGAACTTTGTCCAGAGGTTATCGTGCAGATACGCTGGGTGAGCCGCCCCCATTTGTCAAGGCTGGGCGAGGTGCCCACGTGTGTTTGCTGGGCCCCCGAGGGGTGCGGACTTGGCTTTATCTGAAAAAGTGAGTCACACACGAGGATACCTCAAGACAGCAAAAGAGTTCCAAAGTATCCTCCAGCCCGGCAACTCTGCGGCGGTGACGGTGGCTTCACACCAAGGTCCAGGTGTGAGGGAGGGACTGGATCTGACCAGGAGGTTTCTTGTGTTATCCCCTCAAATACGCCTGTGGTACCCTCGGGACAGCTGTCCTCTCACGGGACAGACTTCGGAAGCTGTAAGGACAGGCCCAGGAAGCAGGGTTCCATTCTAGGACAGAAAGCTGATTTCCATGTCGGAAGCACACCCGTGAAGCCGCTTACCCCGTGTTTGGCTCCCGGCAGGTCAGGCTCTGAGGTTTCTCCGCAGCCTCTCCTTGGGGTCGCGAGCTGCACGTCGCACTGGCCGAGGTGCCCAGGATCAAGCCCGAGGCTGTTACCTTCCCTCCTGCTTCCGGCAGGTGGAGGCCCTTTGCAAATGTCACTCTCCTAGAAACCAAACAGAACATTTATTTCCTGCTCTTGCCAGTTAAAGCGCATTTTTCTTCTTGGGGTAAGAGGGTGAGTGAAAGACTGAGCCTTGCCAGCCTCCAAGCGGACTAGAGCTGGCCCTGGAAATGGCTCGGTCTGGGCTCACGGCTAGTGGTTGATGTCTGGCCTTCCCCCCCCGCACCGCCTCCCCCAGGCTGCCCACACGGGTTTGAGCAGCGCCTTTGGTCTCTCTGCCCTTTCCTAGCTATGTGAGCGTGGACAAAACACCGCCCCCTCTCATCTCAGCGTTCTCCCCTGCACGACGGGGTAATACTGGCACTTAACTCTGGGATGGTTGAGGATTAAGTGAGACCAGCGGTTGGGCCTTCATGTGGGGCCTGGTACCCCAGCCAGCAGCTGGTGTCAGCTGGCATCGACATGTGCCACCTCAGCAGCCTGTGCGTGGCACCCCCAGCCCTCATGGGCCTCTGACCTCTGCGCTCGCCAGCTGACACCTACTCAAAGGGCCTAAATCACAACTTCTTCCGTCCCAACCTCAAAACGCCGGCTGGCTGCCGGAGATGGTCTCCACCGTTAACATGGTTCCAAATGATTCCGCTCTTTCTTCCTCTGGCCAATACCTCCTCTGCTCACCAGAGGGTGCTACTCCATCCCTGCTCGTCTCCTACTTCCACAGGGTCTCTCTGGTTCATCCGCTCCCTTGACGACCTTCCCTGCTTGAGCACTGAAGAGATGCTGGATGCTCACTCCAAAAGCGCAGCTGGGGGTGGCGGGGGGGACTTCCCTGGTGGCGCAGTGGTTAAGGATCCTCCTGCCCATGCAGGGGACACGGGTTCGAGCCCTGATCCGGGAAGATCTCACATGCTGCGGAGCAACTGAGCCCGTGTGCCACAACTACTGAGCCTGCACTCTACAGCCTGCGAGCCACAGCTACTGAAGCCCGCACACCTAGAGCCCGTGCTCTACAACGAGAGAAGCCACCACAATGAGAAGCCCGCACACCGCAACGAAGAGTAGCCCTTGCTCGCCGCAACTAGAGAAAGCCCACTTGCAGCAACGAAGACCCAACGCATCCAAAATTTTTTTTTAAATAAATAAATTTATTTAAAAAAGAAGAAAAGCACAGGGGCCACAGGAGTGATTCGGACCCAGCCCTTTCCCTCACACACAGCAGATACACAGACAGCAAACAAGCGTGAGAAGTGCTTGACTAGATGTGTGTGAGAAGCACTGATGGGAGTACAGAGGAGGGTGTCCCCACTTCTGCTGGGGAATCAAGGCAGGCTTCAGGCAGCACGCGAGATTAAGAAGGGCCCTGAGGGATGAATAGGAGTTCATAAACTCAAAGAGCAGAGAGGCAGCCAACATGCGCGAAGTCCTGGAGACAAGGAAGGACAGGTGAGAAGGATGGTGAGAAGTTCAGTGTGGCCAATCTAGGAAGTTTAGAGGAAATAGATGGGCCCAGCCCACAGCCCTGGGGAGACCCGGGGTCAGGGGGAAGGAGACAGGGCCCCTCTGGGGTGAGTGGCAAGGGCTGTGGTCAGGCGCCCTTGGGGAAAATTCTGTCTCCACCACTTCCTAATTTCGTAACCTTTGTTTCCTGTTCTGTAAGATGGAGACAAGGGTCATGTCCACCTCATGGAGGATTAAATCAAACAGCAGAAAGATGCACGCTGATGGGTAACTGAGAGTTGCTTTCGTTTCCTGGAATCTAATTCCAAAAGCTGTGCTTTTTCTCTGGCTTCACTCAGTCAGACCCAGGCTCAGCCTGGACCTCCCCAGGCCTCCCCTCCGACCCCCCCAGCCCCAACTGTGGCCCCGCATCCCAGGAGGGACATTGCCTTGTCTGGGGTCACACAGCGAGCCGGAGGCAGAGGAGGCTGGGACCTGAACCCAGGGCAGTGTGGGCAGCCTCAGCCCCCCTCCCTGGCTGTGACAGGTAGTGCCCAGGCAGGGCTCCTCTGTGTTCCGAGTCAGCGGGCCAACCTGGCCAGCGAGACACTCCTGTTGACATGTGATAACGTGTGTTTGTTTAGCTGGGGCCACTTGCCAAGGGGGTTAATGTTCAACTCCCTCCAGCCCTGGAGCTGCAGCAGGGAGCCAGGTAGTGAGATCCCCAGCCAGCGCTGGGCCCACAGCCTGTCTGTCCTACCCCCCGAGATACAAGTCAGCCCTTGCCTTGGGGAGCACCTGACGAGGTCTCGCAGGGTCTCTCTTGGATCTCTGGGAAAGGTGTACAAAGGCGGCAGGTGGGGCCCCTCATTGCCACTCCTGGGAGGAGGAGCCCGAGGTTCTGAGTGCGACCGTTTCACAAAAGCCCACGGGGCTCCATGATGTTAGGCTGAGCTGGAGGCATGGGGACCCCTGGGAGCCCTGGTGGGCTGGGACACAAAGAATGGGGCGGGTGGGTCTATCAGTGGCCCTGGGGCTCACTTGGGTTAGGTGGTCTTTGCTTGCTTTTCCCTTTGCCTGGACCCCTCCTGCCCCACCCTCACCCCAACCTGAGCAGCTCCTTCTCACCTCTCAGGTCTCCGTGCAGATGTCACCTTCCAAATCCTCTCTAACCCCGATTTCCTCTCTGCTCAGCTGATCCCTGGTGCCCTATGGGGTCCTTGTGGCCCGACAGGTATCAACCCCAAGGAGGCCTGGGCGAGCTGGACCCAGGCTGATGGGAAGGGGCTTCCTCCCTGGAGAAAGAGCCCCTCGAGCGATTTCCACTTCCCGTCCTCATAGGTTGGCTGGCAGGGGTCAGGCTGCCACCAGCCATGGGACACCCTGGGCCAGCCTCCCCTCCTCCCTCCCGGTGAGGCTGGAAGCGCAGGGGCCACGCTGACAAAGGGGCCGGAGCAGATCTGGGCCGCAGGACCCTTCACTCCACACAGTGACTCCCAGAGAGCAGGAGACGGGGAGCAGAGCCGGGGTTCTGTGGAGGGCCCAGGACATGGTCCGGATCTGGGGCGGTGGGGCCGCTGGCCAAGGGGAAGTGGGCGGGGCCAGCAGGCTCTCTTGCTCCCACCTGCTGCTGCCCCAGCCGTCATGCCAGGGGCGAGCGGGGACTGCCAGGGAACCCGTGCTCCTCTGCCGCATTCCCCCCGGCCCAGCTCGCTTCTGGGCACAGAAACAGCTGCTTCCCGGGGCTTCCCACACAGCCCCGAGGGCTGGGCCGCACGAGCCCTGAACTCACAAACCCAGCCTCGTTCGGCTTCAAGGAGCCTTCTAGATCTTCCTCTGGGCACCCAGGAAGCACAGAGAGGGAAGCAGGCCCCTGAGGGCCAGGGTCTGCCCTGGGCAGGAGCAGAGCAGGCACGAGGGCCTATATCTCCCTCCCCCGGGCCTAGTGCCCTCCCTGTGGGGATGGCAGGCACTTCCCGACGAGGGAGCAAAGCTGCAGGTGCAAGAGGACAGGGCACCTCGGCTGCCCGCCCCTGAGGGAAGGAATACGAGGGGCTGAAGTTGCAGGATGCCCAGGGGGAGACCAAGGGCCCTGGGGGGCAGTCCCGCCCCGCCTGCCAGCCTGCCTGCACTGGCCACTGGGCACAGCCGGGCAGTGGGACTGGCATCTGCACCTGGGTCAGAGAAGAGACAGGCCGGGCTGCCCTGTGCTGAGAAGGGTGTGGGTGGCCCCAGGGCCAGGCGGATTCCGGGCACTGGGTCAGATACGCAGACTGCAGCCAGGGTGGCAGCGAGCATTGGTCACGTGGCTTCCAAAGGCCTCGGTGTCAGCTGGGTTGAGAGGGGCCTGTTACCGTGGGCTGACCTTGGACTCCGGCCATCAGGAGCTGCAGAGAACCCAGCTTCGGCCACCCACGGACAGCCCGCCAGGCCCCTAGCTCTGTGATTCAGTTCACGCCCTCCCGCCCTCGTTCATTCACTCGTGAGGTGTTTGCTAAAGCACACCCTGGGCCCCGGGGGATCCCCTGTCCTTGCTCTCTCCCAGGGGACTCCTCGTCCACAGTCTGATAGACAGACAGACAGACAGACACACACACACACACACACACACACACACACACACACACACACGATGTGGTTGGGGCTCTGATGAAAGCAGCCCAGGGGACAAGGTACACAGGGGAGGGGGGCGAACACAGCAGGGAAGGCTTCTCGGAGGAAGTGTCCTTTGAGGGAGCAGCTGGGCCGGAGAGCCGGGGAAGGGTCTCAGCTGAACCAGGAGTAAAGGCTCCACGCGCCCTCTCACTGCACTCCCTCACAACACCCCCCTCCCTGGGCCAAGAGCTGAGGCCTCAGACACGGCCCTTGACCTGATACTACTTGTTCCACAGCTGTGGCAGCACTGCTTTAAAGACACATGGATGATATTTCAAAAAGAAAATAAAGAGGGGCTCCTGGCGGAGTCAGGTAGACCTGGGTCTGAGCCTGGGCTCAGCCTTGCACCTGCTGCAAACTTCATCTTTCTGAGCCTCAGTTTCCTCATCTGTAAAATGGGTGCTCATGGAGCTTGGACGAGGATTGAATGACATGACTGGCTTAATGTGCTTAGCATGTTGCCTAGCAATTGATCAGCTCTCGATCTGATCTTGGCTGTTGGAGGAGGCCCCCTGAGATGGAGGCCCCCCGAGATGGAGGCCCCCCGCGATGAAGGCTGGCCCCGCACTCAGTGTTTGTGTGGGGGGAGAGGACCAAACACTCCCCTCCCCCAAGAGAACATTCTTTCCTCTGCGGCTTCCTGGACCTGCCCTGAGGGTCAGCTGCTCCAGCACATCCCAGCCGCCTACCTCCAAAGTCCACCAGCCCTGCTGCCGAGGCGGTAAAGAAGCCGGGGCGGCCACTGTCAGCAGGGCTGGGACAGGACAGGTGTGGGCCCCCGGTTCCCTTGTCGGGTCATTTGCTACATGCCCCTCCTGGAGGCTGTTCCCCTTCTTTGGAAACGTTCTTAGTTCATGTGACTCAGGATGGACCACACACCCCAGCCTGACTCCAGGGCTGGCCAGTCAGAGGGCATGTCCGTGGGCACTGTGACGGTCTAGGGATGGACATATGACCAAGTTAGGGCAAGAAATGCAGCTGTGGGACTTTGGCCGGGACCCGGCGGCAAGGGGCACCCTCTCTCTACCGGGGTTGCTTCATGTGGGACGTGAACCTGGAGCTGCCACCCGTCTTCTTGCTACCACGGGGAGAGGCCGCCAAGGGGGCAGGTTGCGTCAGGCCAGCTTTGCAACCCCAGGTACCTCAGCCCGCGACCCAGATGCCTCCTCCAGCCCTTTGACACACTGTTGCTGCGCTGAGCAAGATGGTCCTGGCGATGGGATTAGAGGCTGGAGGTCAGGTCACTGAATTGCTGGGTGACCAGGACCGGGCATTGGGCCCCCAAACCATAGACCCACAAGGTGGAAAGAGCTGGGGTTTGATCCCGGTTTTTCTGTTCTGAAGCCGCAGTCCCCCACTACTTCCTTTAATACCTTCTCCCAGCTTCTGCCAACAGACAACTCCTTCGCCAGCCTTGTGAAGCACACAGGTCTGGGCCGTGCTGCCGGGCCCCACTCGGCGCCCCGGGAGAGAAGGGAGGCCGGCTGTCAGCTGCTCTCTCCCATCATGCTCCCGTGGCACTGACCATACCAGGCTTGCCCCGTGTTTAAGGCCCAGGACACACACAGAGGCAGAAAGGGAGGCTCTGGAGGCCTCACTCCTGGGTTTGAATCCACACCCTGCCACCTCATGGCTGTGTCACTTGGGACAAATGATATCACCTCTTTGAGCCTCTTTTTTTTTTGAGCCTCACTTTTTTCATCTGCCAAACAGGAATGGTAACAACTAATTGTCAGCTGTCACCTAAATGTTGACACTGGGCTTGCATTTTCCATATGTTATCTTGATTTTTCCTACAAGCCGTAAGGCAGACCTCACCACTGCGTGCTCTCCATGAGGAAGACCGCAGACCCACAGAACTGACAGAGCTGGTTTTTGAGCCCTGGTTTTTCTGTTTCTAAAGCCAGTGTCACCAACTACTTCCTTTTTTCTTTTTTTTAATTTAAATTGAAGTATAGTTGATTTACAATATTGTGTTAGTTTCACCCAACTACTTCCTTTAACGCCTTCCTTACCAGGGGCTGTCTCAGGTAAGGTTCAGCCAGGAAAAGAAGATTTCAAGCAGAGAGGGACTGAACTCAGGCCCTGAGGGGCTGCAAAACTACTGGAAGAGCTGGGGCAGTTAAAGGGTGGGCAGTACCCCCGACCCTGGCGTTTGGAAATCGGGAAGGGCGAGAATTGCACCACAAGGGGGGGTGAGCCCCAGGAAGACCCCAGAAGCCACTGGTCAAGTGTCACATCTGTGTCCCTCCAGCCTTTCAGATCTGGAGAATGCCTGAGGCTGTCAGAATCTAACCCAGAATCCCACTGCAGGGGACTCTGGGACCCACCATGTGGTCCTGGGCCGACGGCCACACTTCCCCATGCCTGTCTCACCATCACCCATCCCGTTGGGCTCATGTGAGGATTCTAACCTGTGTAGAAACTGGTACCCAGGAAGCACGCAGCAAACACCAGCTGCTGTCAGGTGAGATGACATTTATTCGGGTAGGAGCCATGGGCTGCTTTGTTTAACGGCCCCGCCTCTGCTGTGCCTTCTGCAGGATGGAATTCCCCACTGTGAGGGTCTTGACCTGTCATTCTTCCATAGAGAATCAGGGACCACGAGGAATCTTCTTGGCGGCCATGGCTGCGGCGTCCCCCCGTGACACTCTCCCTGGTGGCGTCAGGCATCCACGGTGTCAGTGGCGGCCACAGCAGCTCCCAGAGCAGAAGCCAGGCTGTGGGCTCTTGAGAGCCTCCCCCGAAATTCTTTTACTTCTTAAGTTGACCTGATCGGTGTTTGTGGTCTGAAACCAGCAGACCCACCTGGGGCGTCTGGTGGCTGCAGGGCTGCGGCTCTCACATCTGCTCTGGGGGGAGATGTGGGGCAGGTGAGAGTGAACAGGGACACATCCATGGATGGGAAAAGGTGTAGCCACTGAAGCTGGTATCTTCAAAGAACAGCGAAAACGCTCATGATAAATGTTTCGGCTGAAGTACGATTTACGTAAAGTCCACAAATTATAAGATACAACTCAATCGTTTTTGGACAAGATACACACCTGTGTAACTACCACCCAGCTCAAAACCTAGGACATTTCCAGGCCCCAGAAGTGTCCCCTCCCAAACAATACTTCCCAAAAGGAAACCATGATCCTGACATCTATCATGGATTCTGTTCTATCATACACTGTTCTAGAGCCTCCTATAAATGGGATCAAACAGTGGGTACTCTTTTGTCTGTCTTCTCGCACCCCACGTTATGCCCATGAGATTCCTTCACAGTGTTGTGTGTACTATTCAATTGTGTGAATATACCACAATCTGTTTACACATTCTACTGGTGTTGGACATTTGGGTTGTTTCCTGTTTGGGGCTATTTGCTGGGCGCCGTTCATGCACATCTGGTGTGGACATAAGCACTCACTTCTGTCGGCTGTATATCCAGGCGCGTCATTACTGCTTCCTAAGAGACATGTATGCTCGCCATCTGATTGCTTCTCAACACTTTGTTTCGAACAATTTCACACCTAGAGACAATTTGAAAGAGTTGTTCAGTGAATCCCACATTTGCCCCACCGGGATGCCACAGTTCACATTTTCCTATAATTGCCTGATCGTATCTCTAGCCATCTGTCCAGCCCTCTATCTGTTCATTAATGTCTCTACTTTTGTTGATGCAACAGTATAATTTTAAGGAAAAAAAGAGGCAGGATACAAAATTATCCAAAAGCCATAGACCCAGAGATATTGGGAGGAAATGCAGCAAAGCCCCAGTGGCCACAGCGATCTCTGCTTGTAGAATTTAAACATTTTTCTTTTAAGGATTTCCCAAATTTTCTGCAATAAACTTGTATTAATTTTTTTGATCAAGAAAAAAATCCATTTTAAATAAAAAGGAGCTTTGTCTTTTAAAGGATTGGAATTTCCCTCTTTGGGGAAAGGAAGCAATGGGGAGGGGAGAGGGGATGAGGATGGGGAGAAGGGCGGGGTGGCCGTACCCCCTTCAAACAGAGAAGGAGCCCAGGGAGGAACCAGGTGCCACCTGGAGAAAGAAGAGCGGGAGGTTGGGGGTAGAGCATCAATTCTGGGCAAAAGCCCCCTCCTGCCTCTCCATAAGACAGAGGCGTGGCGACTTCCCTGGTGGCGCAGTGGTCAAGAATCCGCCTGCCAATGCAGGGGACACGGGTTTGATCCCAGGTCCGGGAAGACTCCACATGCCACAGAGTAACTAAGCCCGTGCACCACAACTACTGAGCCTGTGCACTAGAGCCCACGCAGTGCAACTACTGACAGTGGGTGCTGCAGCTACTGAAGCCTGCGTGCCTAGAGCCCGTGCTCTGCAACAAGAGAAGCCACCGCAGTGAGAAGCCCGCGCACCGCAACGAAGAGTAGCCCCCGCTCGCCGCAACTAGAGAAAGCACGGGCGCAGCAGTGAAGACCCAATGCAGCTAAAAAAAAAAAAAAAAAGAGGTGTGGTTACCAGGGACTCCCAGGGGCAGAAAGAATGGTACCCAAGCTGATGACGCTGCCTCAGGGGGATCCAGGCAGTTGGTGGTTTCTGAGTCCAGCAGGGGCTTTCAGAATGTGGGGATCAGAGCTCAGTCCTGGACATGTGGCTTGAGATCCCTGGATGAAGAAAAGGCGGGAGAGACTGAAGGAATAGAACGAAGGCAAACTGCCCCCCCCCACAAGCCTCCTGACCCTGAGAGGTATGAGCAAAGGGCTCTGGGGACTCTACCCCAAGCTGGAGGTGACCAATAATAGTGGGGAAAATCTCATCACAAGCAGCATCTAAGATGAAATTTGGGAGAAGGTAATGGAGGAAGAGACTGGGTACTGTGTTATGCTTGTTATACTTTTCTACGAAAAGCTTTAACAGATATGAAATGGCCAATGAGTTCATGAAAAGATGCTTAACATCACTAATCATTAGGGAGATGCAGATCAAAGCTACCAGGAGAGGGGATTCCCTGGCGGTCCAGTGGTTAGGACTCCGGGCTTTCACTGCTGAGGGCGCGGGTTCAATCCCTGTTCAGGGAATTAAGATCCCACAAACTGCATGGCGTGGCCAAAAAAAAACTACCGGGAGATACCACTTCACACCCATTAGGATGCCTATTGTAAAAAAGGAAACAAAACAGAAAAGAATAAGTGTTGGTGAAGAAGTGGAGAAAGCAGAACCCTTGTGCGTAGAGGGAATGTGACATGGTACAGCCGCTGAGGAAAACAGTGCGTGGACCTAGAAAAATGGTACAGATGAACCGGTGTGCAGGGCAGAAATAGAGACACAGATGTAGAGAACAAACGTATGGACACCAAGGGGGGGAAAGTGGTGGGGTGGTGGTGATGGTGTGATGAACTGGGAGATTGGGATTGACATGTAGACACTCATATGTATAAGATAGATAATTAATAAGAACCTGCTGTTTAAAAAAATAAATAAAATTCAAAAATTAGAAAACAGTATGTGGTTCCTCAAAAAACTAAACACAGAATTACCATTTGATCCACTAGTTCCATTTTGCAGTACATCCCCCAAAGAATTGAAAGTAGGGACTTGAACAGATATTTGGGCACCAGTGTTCCTGGAGCATTATTCACAATAGCTAAAAGGTTGGGCTTCCCTGGGGGCTCGGTGGTTGCGAGTCCGCCTGCCAATGCAGGGGACGCGGGTTCGTGCCCCGGTCTGGGAAGATCCCATGTGCCGCGGAGCGGCTGGGCCCGTGAGCCATGGCCGCTGAGCCTGCGCGTCTGGAGCCTGTGCTCCGCAATGGGAGAGGCCACAACAGTGAGAGGCCCGCGTACCGCAAAAAAACCCCAAAAAACAAACAAACAAAAAAACACAATAGCTAAAAGGTGGTAACAAGCAGTGTCCGTCAACAGATGAATGAATTTTTAAAACGTGGTCTAACCGGGACTTCCCTGGTGGTCCAGTGGGTAGGACTCCACGCTCCCAATGCAGGGGGCCTGGGTCCGATCCCTGGCAGGTAACTAGATCCCGCATGCATGCTGCAACTAAGAGCCCGCATGCCACAACGAAGACCTGGTGCAGCCAAAATAAATAAATATTAAACAACAACAACAAAAACACATGGTCTATCCATACAATGGAATATTTTTCGGTCTAAAAAGGATAAAATTCTGACATATGTTATAACATGGATGAACCTCAGAGACACTGTGCTGAATAAAATAGGCCAGACATGAAAGGACACATATTGCATAGTTCCACTTATATAAGGTCCCTAGAATAGACAAATTCATTGAGACAGGCAGTAGAATGGTGCTTTCCAGGGGCCAGATGGGGGAAGGAACAGGGAGTTGTTGTTTAATGGGTACAGAGTTTCAGTTCTGCAGGATGAACAGAGTTCCAGAAATCGGTTGCACAACAGTATGAATTTACCGAACGCTACTGAACTGTGCACTTTTAAATGTTTAAGACGGGGCTTCCCGGTGGCGCAGTGGTTGAGCGTCCGCCTGCCAATGCAGGAGACACGGGTTCGTGCCCCGGTCCGGGAAGATCCCACGTGCTGAGGAGCGGCTGGGCCCGTGAGCCACGGCCGCTGAACCTGCGCGTCCGGAGCCTGTGCTCCGCAACGGGAGAGGCCACGACAGTGAGAGGCCCGCGTACCGCAAAAAAAAAAAAAAAAAAAAAAAAAAAAAATGTTTAAGATGGCAAAGCTGATCATCTCAGATGAGAAAGACCAACTTCCTAGGATGGGCAGTAGGACAGTGTGAAGACCCCACTGGGCCCACGGTCATGAATTGAAAGGAAAAACAGCTGAACCAGTTCCGGGTACAGGATGTTCCTCTGGAATATTCAGCCTTTTCAGGGGCGGTTGAGAAGGGCAGGTGGAGAGGAGCCACTCGGGTTTGCCTTAGGTGGGGGTTTGCCAGACGGATGTAAGAGAGAAAGAGAGTGATGTGTTAGGATAGGCCAGCTGCTAAAACACAGCCCGCAAATCACCCTGGTGAAATAGCACAAAGCTTTGCTTCTGGCTCACATAAAATCCTTTTTTGCTCTTGGTCAGGTGTCTGGGATCCAGTTACCCTCCTTCTTTCAATGCTGTTGTCTTCACTCTCAGCTCCCTAGGTCAGAGAGTGGGAAAGAAGGTGTGAGGAAGGCATATCAAATATTTAACCTCCTTGGCCCTGAAGGGACACATTTGACTCCTGTGTGTGTCTTAGTCCATTCATGTGGTGGGCAGGCAGGCTTCCTTCCATGTGGAGATTCAGGGAACCAAGTTCTTTTGCAACGAGTGCCACTTCTTCCCTTGGAATCGGGGAAGCAGGAGGGCAAAGAGGCTCTCGCAGGAGGGAGAAGTGACCCACACAAGGAGTCCCGTGGTCCTAGCCCATTGCAAGGGGGTGGGGGATGGGGAAATGTGGTCTTCACGTGTTCTCAGGAAGGAGAAGGGCACCCGTGTAGAGGAAGTACTCATGGAGTCTCTGCCAGGAGGGGCAGGTGTGTTTATGAGGGCGTGGAATCTACACTGGGGGTGGGGAGAAGGGAAGGCTGGAGGGGAGAAAGTGGTAATTACAGCTTGAATGGAGGGTTAAAAAGGGTCAGCGATGGTAGCCAGGTAAGGTCCCAGTGGAGCGCCCTAAGCTCAGATGATAGGTGCTGGTGGATGCAGAGTAGGATGCTGGAAATGCATTTCAGGACTTGGTTTGTTTCTGGCGGTAAGACAGTGCAGGGCCCCGTGTATGGGTCAGTGAGGGTGGACGGGCGGACAAGAGACCAGGAGCGCAACGTTCTTTCTCTTTTCACCCTCCAGCTGCGGGTCAGGCTCTGTTGGAAGCGCTTTGTAACTATTCACTCATTTAATCCTCTAACAACCATATGAGGTAGCAACTCAAATTGTTGCCACTACCTCGGGAATCCCAGCCCATTCATTCACGGCGCACCTACTATGAGCAGCGGCTGAAGGAGGAAGGTGGACCGAGAGCTCGGTAGACGCAGCTGCCAGCCCAGGAGAGGGTGAGGAGTCTCATGGCCGGACGGCCAGCGGTGTGGGGCTTTGGGAGAGGGCTGCGCGGGTCCTCGGCCTCCGTCTGGAGGCCGGGCTTCCTGGGTCTGCTGACCCATCGCTGCTACCAGGATCACTCGTGCCTTCGGGGAACCGGAACCTTTGCTCTGTCCCAAGCCTCTCGGCCCAAAGAGCCCTCCCCCGGCCAGGCTGGCGCCACAGCTTCGGGCGGTGCCTAGTTATCGAGGTAATAAAAGCTCTAATTGCAAAAGCAGCTTCATCAAGCCTGTCGGAGGAAACCGGAAAAGGCTTTAGCTCTGCTAACCGAACACCAGAGCAGCTCCCACCGGGTCCCAAGCGCGGGAGGGGGGCTTGTAGAGCAGGGAGGCCCAGCGGCCCAGCTGGGACGCCCCCGAGACCCTGCCGCAGAGGCACGTCTGCGGCGTCCCCAGACGCCCCCCACCTGACCCTCGGCGCAGCGCCCTCTCACCGACAGCAGAGGAATCCCAACCGGCCGGATTCCTTTCCCCATGAGCAACCCCTGGCCTTGGAATTTGGCCTGGCAGCTGGGCTGGGAGTGGTGGGTAGGCCCACTGCTTCCCAGAACCCGGTGGATTCCAAAGCCATCTTCCCCCTTCTTCATTCCCGTGTCCCCCTCCCTGACACCACCCCTCCCTCTGCCCTGTTAGATGGCCTCCTGAGAAGCTCTGGTACTGGCCAAGGTCACACAGAGGGTTGCCAGGGGGGCCCCACCTCTGGGAGGCTTCTTCAGGCCGGGGTGGGAGTTGGGGGCTGCCAGCTCCCTTGCTTCCAAGCTGGTCACTAAGGAGGGTGTTGGGGATAGAGCTCGGGGCATCCAGGTGAGGGTATCTCCTCCCAGGAGGAAGGGGCCAGATCCTGAGCTTGGAGAATGCTGAGTGGGGATGGCCCAGCGCCGGCCATGGCATCCTGGGTAAGAAGAACCACTGCCTCCCTACCCTGGGCCTCAGCTTACACATCTGCTCATGGGGCCCTTGGGTCCTGCTGGTTTTTCTCCACAGAGAGGAGAGTCACCCCAAAGCCACCTGACACAAGTCCAGCCTGCGGGACCCAGGGCTGACCAAAGAGAAAGTAGTCCAGCGGGGTGCAGTTCCTGAACCAAGGTTTCCCGACTGCTAGCCCGGGAGTCTGGTCCCCCCAGTGTGACTTCCATCATAACAGAGAGCTTTTAAAAACTGCATTTATTGTGTTATAAAAAAGTAAGGCAGGGACTACCCTGGTGGCGCAGTGTTTAAGAATCCGCCTGCCGATGCAGAGGACACGAGTTCGAGCCCTGGTCCGGGAAGATCCCACACGCCGTGGAGCAACTAAGCCCGCGCGCCACAACTACTGAGCCTGCGCTCTACAGTCCACGGGCCACAACTACTGAGCCCACGAGCCACAACTACTGAAGCCCGCGCGCCTAGAGCCCGTGATCTGCAACAAGAAAAGCCACTGCAATGAGAAGCCTGTGCACCGCCACGAAGAGTAGCCCCCGCTCGCCGCAACTAGAGAAAGCCTGCACGCAGTAATGGAGACCCGATGCAACCAAAAATAAATAAATAAATAAAATAAAAGTAAGGTATATAGGGCACAAAACCACGGGACAGCTTTTCACCAAAATTGGAAGGTGACTTGGGAAGGCTCTGCTGTGAGGACACAGGTAATGCACTCAGGGGTGCCCCAGGGTTCACTGCAGGACAGTGAAGGACAGTCGTTATCAGGGTCTACCACTGGGGCCCCAGGAGGGCCTCCTGTGCCCTAGGGCCTCAGATTTAGATTTCTGGTGTCATTTCTAAATAAGGATAATCAGAGAGACACGGTCAGGCTTGAAAATGTTCTTCACACCGTACCACTTCAGTGCTCCAAAAACCATTATTTTTGATTAATCCTGATATTAGCTTGTGAACAGTAAAATTATCTTGTATAGGACCCTTTGCATGTGTGTTAAAAGCACTGATTCGTTCAAATTCAGTGTTTCAAATATGCCCCAGTTTTGATAATTATGTTGAGGTACCAGCATGCCTTGGAAATATTGCAGGTTGGGTTCCAGACCACCTCAGTAACGCTAATATTGCAATAAAGCGAGTCACACGAATTTTTTGGTTTCCTAGTGCGTATAAAAGTTATGTTTACAGTATACTGTAGTCTATTAAGTGTGCAGTAGCGTTATGTCTAAAAAAACAGTGTACACCCTGTCAACTGAAAAAAACCACACAGCTTAAACGTTGAGAATTACGTTGTATTGGGAGGACATTCTGACAGCATGGAGGAATTGCTCCAAAGCGGTAAAGGGAGGAACCAGGATATGTAGGGATTTTTGCAACAAAAACCAGGTCGTCAGAACATTAAAGGATTACTGTCAATTAAAGAAAATCAGACATCTCAAGTTAATGAATTTAGCGCTTTTCTGTGTATGGGAAGATGCAAGAGTCTGGGCTCATTGAAGTAATTCTTTTGATATGCACCTTAACTCTCTAGGGCCAGCATCCTATCCTTTCCCATCTTGAATCCCCTCAGAGTGCACTGTTGGGTGCAGTGGCAATGGCTGATGGTCTGACAGCCACAACATCCTTTGTTCACTAATATGGCAGGTGACATTCTTCGTCCACATACTTTTTTTTTTTTTTGCGGTACGTGGGCCTCTCACTGTTGTGGCCTCTCCCGTTGCGGAGCACAGGCTCCGGACGCGCAGGCTCAGCGGCTATGGCTCACGGGCCCAGCCGCTCCGCGGCATGTGGGATCTTCCTGGACCGGGGCACGAACCCGTGTCCCCTGCATCGGCAGGTGGACTCTCAACCACTGCGCCACCCGGGAAGCCCCATCCACATACTTTTAAAAATACTTTATTGCTAGAAAATGCTAACCATCATCTGAGCCTTCTCTGAGTGGTAATCTTTTTGCAATATAAGGTCAACTGAAAAACTGCACAACCTAAGAGCTGAGTTATGTTTCATTTGGGGAACTTCCTGAGGACTACAGTCTGGGAAACAGCCTCTCAGAGAGCTCTGAGGAAACATTCCAAAGAGGTAAGGAAGGAGCCAGGATATATAGGATTTTTTGTCAGAAAAAAAAAAAAAAAAAAAAAAAAACTTATAGTCAAACACCAAAGGATTACTGCTAATCACAAAAACCAGACAAGTCAAGTTAATGATTTTAGTGCTTTCTCTGTGTGGGAAGATGCACGAGTCTGGGCTTCTTGAAAGTATTCCTTTGACAGGCATCTTAGCTATCTAAGGCCAGTATCCTATTATTCTCCATCCTGAATTCCCCTCACGGTGCGATGCAGGGGGATGGCTGCAGTGGTTGATGGCTTGGTGGCCACAACATTTATTTTTTTACTGAAATAGCGGGCAATATTTTTTGTCCACAAAAACATCAAAGATCACTGATCACAGTGGCAAATATAATATTAAAAGTTTGAAATATTGCCAAAATTACCAAAACGTGACACAGACATGAAGTGAACAAATGCTGTTGGAAAAATGCTACCAAAAGACTTGCTCCATGCAGCGTTGCCACAAACCTTCGATTTGGAAAAAATGTATTTGTGAGGAGCAATAAAACAAGTTATGCCTGCATTTCTTCATTTTTGAAAGTGCTAGGAGCCTCAAAGAATGGAAAAGTCCCCAGGCCCTGGTAGACTTCTGGGAGGCCCTGCATCGCTAGAGTTCCTGCAGGCTTTGCTTCCCTCATGGTACTTGGGACGAGTTGCTGCAGGGCCACTCTTACTAACAACAGATGATGGCTGCTCTCTGCCAGTCTCTGGGAATCCAGAGAACAATCAGTAGAAGGGCACAGCTACCCTTTGTGTGGCCTTGACTTTGAGCCCAGCCCTTTACCTGCTGGCTTCCGTGACTCCCCCCAACAAACTTGTAGGGTAGGAACAATTATCTCCATCTGGTATAGAGGGGTAGGTAACTTGTCTCCTGGGTCACACAGTTGGTGGAGGCAAAAGCTCCAAAGACAGGTTTTTACCTCTGATGCTATACTCAGGATACCTGCATATGGGGGATGGGGCGAGGGCCTGTCCCAACCACCGGACGCATGGGCATACAAGTCACCTGCTTTCATTAAACTCTCTGGGCCCTAGGTCCTACCTGTGGCCTTGAAGCATTGAGGCTAGGTGTATGGTAGAAGGATGCCTCTGAGAAAGGCTGAGACCTCTGGAAGCTACTGGCCTGCCAAGTCTCTAGCTGACAGAGCATCCTGGACTGGGGCCAAACCCAGGCACTGAGTGAAGGGGCCCAGTTCCATGTCACACTGCTGGCAGGGCTGTAACCCAATCCTTTTTTTTTTTCTTAAGTTATTTATTTTTTATACAGCAGGTTCTTATTAGTTATCTGTTTTATACATATTAGTGTATATATGTCAATCCCAATCTCCCAATTCACCCCTCTCCCCTTGGTGTCCATACGTTTGTTCTCTACATCTGTGTTTCTGTTTTGTAACCCAATCTTGAGCAGGTAGGATTTCAGTCCATTGATCTCTCTGCGCTCACATTAATATTTTAAGGCTCAGAGCTGAAGTTGGGGTGCCGGGTCTTGAGCGTAGCCTGGGAGGGGGTGGTGAGCACAGCCCAGACAGGGCTGTCCTTCTCCAGCCCTCTAGGGAACTCCCACTGTGCCAAATGCCTAGGACTTTCTGGGTCAAAGGTGTTTTTGGTGCAGAAGGACGGGGTTCTCCTACATTCAGAGGGCAGAGTCCTGGGTGGGTCTTGGGTCCTGTCCTTATTAGCTGCCTGCCTTGGACAAATGGTTTTACCTCCTGGTAAACCATTCTCACCTGAGAGATGAAGTGCTAATTACCCTCACCACACTACTGGCAGTGGAAGTTCAAAGATGCTGGATACAAGTAAGGGGCTTGCACAGGGCCTGCTCCTACCAAGTGCTTGACGAGTGGCCCCTCTCTCTTGAGAGGAGGTAGACTCACAAAGCCTTTCCTAGGAACAGGCCTTGCAGCTGGAGCTGGTGGCAGGGCTGGGGCCCCTGGGTGGGTCACTTTGTCCCTTGGGGAAGGCCCCTGGTCTGCCCAGTGGCCCTGGTGACTCCTCTGCCAGGTTCCTCAGGCCAGACCAGAGGAACCAGTCTGCAGGAATGCCAGAGACTGGACAGGGACCTCCTAATCTCCCCCCTCTAATCTGTCCAAGGCACATCACCCACACTGTGTGTCTGCTCTCAGAATTCAGCATCAAGGAGCTTTTGGAAAATTTTTTCCGATGTCCTAGAAGAAAAGATTATACACTTGGAACACTCTCTCCAGCACCAGTGGCTGCCATAGCAAATTTCTCTCCAAGCTTTGTCCACCTGTGCATGAATGAGCACATTTTGGTCATCAGAATGTACATTCCAGTTTGCATTCTTTTCTTACACGACGTCTTCCGAGGCTGAGTTGCTACAAGTGTGTGCATTATTCATTGCCGAATGCCAGCTGCTGGCCGAGAAGCCACGCCATGCGGCATGCTGCACGTAACACTACGGGGTGGGGGGGGTTCCTGCTCGCCACACACTTCCTGTATATCCTCTCGCTCAGCCCTCACTACAGCCCTGTGCCCTGCGGATTAGAACCCCCGTGTTACAGCTGAGGAAACTGAGGCTCAACCCAGTCATACAGTTAGGAAGTGCTGAGCCAGGACTTCGTTTGTTCAGCAAATACTTCCGAGGGCCTACAAACCTCAGGGCCTGCTAGGCACTGTGATGGGGAACAAGACACTTAGGTCCCTGCTCTCGTGGAAGTTCCAGTCTGGTGGGGACACAGACAATACACAATAGGGCAACTAACAAGGGTGAGGGGAGAGGGAGCGGGTGGCGTGGGGTGGGCAGTGTTGCTAGTCCAGGTTGGAGCAGGGGCCAGGCATAGCTGGTTTCCTCACTGCCCAGTACTGCCAAGTCCTCTGGCTGGCACACTGAAGGCACTCGAGAAATGTGTGGAAAATGAACCCTGCTTACCAACTTCACTGCTGTCTGATACACCAACATCCTTTATAGCCCAGTCCAGGGCACTAGACAAACATTTAGGTTATTTCCAGCTTTCTTCAGTGAGAGAGAACACGGTGATGGCCAGTTTTATGCACAGGGCTTTTTGCTGCCAATGAATTCTTTTCTTGGGAGGAACTCTTGAGAATGGGGTTGCTACCTCAAGGGTCATGGGCTTATTTACCCT
The DNA here is from genome assembly GCF_026419965.1 of Kogia breviceps. NCBI lineage: Eukaryota > Metazoa > Chordata > Mammalia > Artiodactyla > Physeteridae > Kogia > Kogia breviceps. The sequence continues at coordinate 17,702,258 of NC_081316.1, read as the reverse complement.
TCTGGATTTCTCCTTTGGGTGGTGATATGCCTGGCACTTTTCCTGAGCACCTACCGTGTGCTGCATACATCATCACAGATGACTCTGGAAAGTGGATATTATTATGCCCCTTGCAGAGGTAAGCAGCCTGAGGCCCCTGACCGCCTGGCAGAGATGCCTTCTCAACTAGCTCAAACACCCCTAATGAAAAACCTAATATTTTAGCATCACTATATGGCAAGCTCCTCAGCCTCTGCTTCGGAGGTGTTGTGTGGAATCGACCACCCCGGTGCTAAGGGTGGGCCCTGACTGGCCAGGCCAAGGATGGGCCACCGAGAGACAAGTCCAGGAATTTAATTTGACTGTAGGGGAGGGAAGTTTTGTCCACATGGACATGGTGCTCTTCACACAAAGGAGCCAGGACACCTGCCTTGCTCCTCACCTTAGCCAAGGGGCCTCACCTGAGTTGTTCAGCCTCCGCAGGACTCAGTCTTCATATCCATTAAATGGAAGCAGTAACAGATATAACTTTCCAACACTTTTAATGAGGCAATTTTTTATTCCCACAGGGAACTGCGATCCCATAAAGGGGTCTGTGGGTTCTAGTAGCCTAAACCAGGCTTGAAATGACACAGGCTCAACCCCTACTTCCTGTGCCCCTTCCTCCTGGCGAGGTTTCTGGCGTTCCTCTGAGATTACCAGGCTGCTGTCACGGGACAGTGGGGTAAAGGCCTGTCACCTGGGCAGACCATAGACAGCCCCACCATCTGAGGGCTGGTATTTTTAGACAAAGACCTTGGCTCTCTTATCTAAATGGCCTGACTGGAGACCTTGATTTCTCGGCTTTTCCAACATCCAATGGGACTCCTACTCCGCCCCCTCCTCAATGCTGGATGGCTCCCAGCTCCCTCCAGTTCAATGTCCAGGCCCACCTCCACAGCTGCCTTCACAAAAGACCCCTTTCATCATAATCCTTTTGTTCAATGAGCGCATTTTTCTTGGAGCAAGTTCAGCCAAGTGCACACTGCTAAAAAGAGATGTTTTCTTCCCGAAGACTGTGAAATCCCCACATAGAAGCCATTTCCTGCATGCCAGTCGCTGAATTTCCTAAGCAGCCAGGGAACCCTCTTGCCCCAGCTCATGCCCGGTAAAAACAGGATCCGTAATTTTAAAATTTATCCGTACTCCAATTACTTTTGGAAAGGACTGGGGCGGCGGGATGAGAGAGGAGTGAGGGACATGGGGCAGTTAATGGGGTAAATGTGGTAAACGGGAGCAGGGGCCCATGCCTCCCCTCCGCGGGCAAAAGTGCGTTAGTCACAGTCACGGGGCTGCCTCCAGGGTGGGGGCGGGCGGGGCGGCACCCACAAAGCCAGCAGCCCCGTGGCACTTACCTTTGGCCCAGTGCTCAGGGCAGCTGCGGGGATGCCGCTCCGCCCTCCCCGAGCCACTAGGCCCTGGCATCCTCAGCACCACGGACAGGGAAACTGAGGCTGCAGGAGACTTCAGAGGGCTCCACGGCCAGCTGTGCGGCCTTGAACCAGTCGCCTCTTCCCCCTTTCGGGCCTCGGTTTGTGACCCGGGGAAAATAATTTCTTAGGCTCCAGCTTGGACGGGGCGTGGCCGCGCCTCGCAGGGAGCTGAGCCGGCGCTGGGAAGTGTTATGAAAACACACGTACGGAGCTGCAGATGGAGGTGCCTCGCCCCAAGGTCATGCGGAAAGAGAAGCCAGCCTCCAGGGACCGGCTTCCTAACTGCCCGCTGCCAGGCCCCGGCCTCTGATATCCTGCAGAATTCGAGGGGTCAAGCAAAGTTTCAGCCACCAAAGCCAAGTTCTGGCTCCCCCGAGGCTCAAGGGCCGCGCAGCCCCCGCCCGCTCTCGGGGAGCCCCCAAGCCTCGCTAGCTTTCTCCATCCTCGCGACCCCGGGCACCGGCTCGACGCTCCGCCCCCCTCGAGGCCCCGCCTCCCGCGGCCGCAGGAAACGAGACGGGGTGGGGGGGGGGGGTGGCCGTGTGCTGCCGCAGCCAATGGGGAGGCGGCGTGGCGAGGGCGGAGACGGTTGTGATGCGCCGGGCCGACGGACGACAGCCAATCAGCGGCGAGCGCGGGGGCGGGCTGTGACGCGGACGGCACTCCTCGTGCGGCGGCGGTATAGGAGCGAGCGCCACGGCCAGCAGGACCAGCCGAGCGCCACTGCCGCCCGCTGCTTGCCGCCTTCACGCCGCCGCCGCCGCCCCGCGCCCGCCCGCCGCGCCCCCAACCGCCGTCGCCCCCGGCCTGCCCGTCAGCGAGCGGGCGAGCGGTCTCCGCGCCCGGTCTCCGTGAGGGGGGCGTCCAGCCGGACCCTGAGCCTCGCCCTCTCGCGTTGCGGCCGACCGCGCCTCCTCGGCCGCCTGCCAGGCATGAAGACCAAGTTCTGCAACGGGGGCGAGGCGGAGCCCTCGCCGCTCGGGCTGCTGTTGAGCTGCGGCAGCGGCAGCGCGGCCCCGGCGCCCGGCGTGGGGCAGCAGCGCGACGCCGCCAGTGACCTCGAGCCCAAGCAGCTGGGCGGGCGACAGCCGCAGCTCGCGCTGCCCCCCCCGCCGCCGCCGCTGCCGCTGCCGCCGCCGCTGCCGCTGCCCCCGCCGCCGCCGGCCGACGATCAGCCCGAGCCCAGGACGCGGCGCAGGGCCTATCTGTGGTGCAAGGAGTTCCTGTCCGGAGCCTGGCGGGGCCTTCGCGAGGACCAGTTCCACATCAGTGTCATCAGGTCGGTGTCGGCGGCGCGCCGGGGCGGGCGGGAGGGAGGGCTGCGCGGACGCGGTCGGGTGACGCTGGCCGGGGGCGGAGCCTGAGGTCGGGGGCGGGGCCGGGGCTCTGCGGCCTGCGAAGCCACCTTTCAGGAGCCTTTGTGAAATCCAGGCCAAATCCCGTGAAACGGGCCCCCGAAGACCCTCCAGAAGGCAGGCTGTTGAAAACATGCGCTTTCGTGGGACAACAGGTCTCTTCTAAGGAGAATAGTACCATTCAGTCACAAAGAACATTTTGTTCAGAAGCTTAAACTGTGTCTAGCAAGTCCCTTTGGGTTTAGGGCCTTGAATGAAGGAGGGATGTTTTGGCTGGCTTAAAAAAATCACTTGGTGACTTACTTTTAGTTCTTCAAGTCCATGATTAGGTTTTTCCCACTGAAAGAGACCTCTGTTAGCGGTGAAGGGGTGACGTTTGTTAGTTCCCTACTAACCGCTCAGACATGTAGGTGTGTGACCAGCCAAAGTTAGGATGTGTGGCTCAAAAAATAACTAAGAGCAAGGTAGAAAGAATCCCCCCCCTTTTTTAAGCTTAAAAAAACTAATCATAAGTTTAAATTACAAAAGAGTAAGTGTGTACGTATTCAGACTTAACAGCAAAACATAAACTTGGTTTTTGTCCATCCTGCTCCCATGAGATGATCACTTAACATTTAGTGGGCTTACTTCTGTTGAGACCTTTATTGAGACCTTTAAAAATGTGTTTTCTTTTTCTGCTAATTTTCTTGTAACTGGCTGACCAGGTTGAGTGCAGTGTCTAGAAACTGGCTGGCTGGCTGGCTGGCTGCCACCGATAAGCCCCAAATCCAATTTTAGTCATTTGATTCCTTTTCTGTGCCCAGTGCTTCAGCAGAGCCGCAAATGCAGCAAAATTAACTGAGCTTCACTTTCTTTTTGTGCCTGTGGCCTCTCTTACAGATATGCTTAGAAGCAGTGAGAATCATAAAGGTAGAAAGAGAAAAGAAAACCAAAGAATTGCTTAAAGAAACCTTTTTTTTTTTTTGAAATGAAACTGTCTCCCAAACTATCACATGTAGTTAGGCCTGAAAATTCTCAGTGAGAAGATCTCTTAGGCCATGTAATCTTCAGGTCATCCAGCTGTAAAATGGAAAACATAGAGGGGCAGTGACTTGCCTGAGGTCAGTGGCTCTGTGCTGACATCAGAGTGAGCTGCCAGGTCTCTTGAACTGACCTCCTACTCCAGTGCTCTTGCCTGTTGCCTATGAGAACGTTTTGGACACCCTGGATCCAGCTGTAAGATGTTTTTGAGGTGCTTTTCTGGGGAGTGTCACTCATTAGTTAAACCTTTGTGTTTTGCTCAAACCTGACATTCTAAAAGCATTGAGGATGTCGATGAAAAAAATAATCGGTAGTCAACCTAAGAAAGAAATGGAAAATTTTATTCAGGTCAGATTGAGGATTATAACCCGGAGACAGCCTCTCAGAGAGCTCTGAGAACCGTTCTGAAGAGGTAAAGGGGAGGCCCAAATATACGTGATGGTTGCAAAGGGGGTGCGTGCAGTCAAGCACGCAGCTCAGCAGAAGGTTGCTGCTAGTCACGAGGAATGACTTCTTAGTTAATGCTCTTAATGCCTTTCTAAGTGTGGGAAGGTGCAAGAATAAAAAGTATCTCCAGAAAATATAATATCTCTCTGAGGGTCAGTTCTGTCATTTTTCTGAGGCACAAAGTACTTCATCCTGATCTTTGCCCTGAATTCCTTTCAGGGTGTATTGTAAGTCAGCGACTACATTGGCTAATGATTTGATTCTTGTTGAACTGGATAGTGGGCAGGATTCCCTTCGCTTTCGGTTGTAATTTCAGCCAAGGTTTGGGAGGCATTTCGTGACCAATCTGTCCCACGGCGTTAAGAATGCTCGTTCCCAGGTCAGGTGAATGTTTCGTTGACAGGCCACTCAATGTGCTGTTAGCGGACTAGGTCCTGTTAACAGTAGTGAAAAGCCTCTGGACCACCTATCTTAGTAGTCTGTTATGCTCCAGGAAAAGTTTCCTTCTTCTTTTTTTTTGGCGGTACGCGGGCCTCTCGCTGTTGTGGCCTCTCCCGTTGTGGAGCGCAGGCTCCGAATGCGCAGGCTCAGCGGCCATGGCTCACGGGCCCAGCCGCTCCGCGGCACGTGGAATCTTCCCGGACCGGGGCATGAACCCGTGTCCCCTGCATCGGCAGGCGGACTCTCAACCACTGCACCACCAGGGAAGCCCCAGTTCCTGTCTTTAAGGGAAATAATATACTGGCATTGTATGTGAAGTTCACCAAAGATGTCTTCAAGTGCAAGGTGAGTGAGTGGTGGGTTATTGTGACCCCTAACAGGATTGGGAAAGGAGTTACATGGTTGGCTCCAGAAGAAGAAAAATTGATCTTTACGGTTGAGCAGGTATTTCTGTCGTTGGGGAGGGCTGGTTAACGCATAATGCAGATGCACGATGCACTCCAGAGGGGAGGGAGGAGGCCAAATGGGCAGAGAACAATTTTATGTTTAAACTTTGCTTGTCTTACCTTAAAATATGAATTTTTATTTCATCAAGGATGTTTTGTTTGTTTTCTCCAGAAATCAGTGGTCTTGGAAGACACAGCTTTCCTTTTGGTTTGGTGGACCTTTTAAAATAATGTTGTATGGTGTGATACACTGCCTCTCAGTCCTGTTTTCTGGAATAGAATGTAGTTATGAATGAGTTTGACAAGGAGAAAAGAGGTGATTTAGGATATGGGAAAGTGGGTGATGCCTAGCTTTAAAAAAAAGGCAAAAGAGGTAGTTCAAGTGGGGAAAGATATACCCTTGGTTGAAATTCAGTGGCCTCCATAGCCAGTTCATGACAGGTTCTGGCTGTCATGTGTTCCTGATCCATCTCTCCAGCCCTGGCTTTTTGCTGAGTGCTGGTCCATCTGGGGTGTATGAGACCTCACTGCCTCAGCATGGTCCATCCAGTCTGTCCCACACTTAACCCTTTTGCTCCTCCCCACCCTGGAATATGCTTCTCCTGCCTTTTTTCTTTGAGTTATTAACAGCAGCTGGCTGGTGCCTCAGGATTATTTCTCACCCTTTGCATTTGCTCAGAAAGCCCTCCTCAGCGCTCGGTGACAACTAAACCCTAGTGAACTGCTTTTGTGCCTACACCTCCAGTCTGCTCCAGGCCTGCTGTCCTTGCTTAGACACTGTAACAGGAGGCACTTGTGGGTATCCTTGTGCTTTGGGTGACCCCCCCTCCATTCTATATCCCATTGCCAGCGATTTCTCAAATATCCTGACTCCTTTGTTTAAAAGTTTACTGTGGCATCCTGTAGCTGGAGAATAAAATCCAAACTTGTTTGTATGGTTTATACTTGGGCCCCAACCTTAATTTTTCAGTGTGGTTCTTTTTTTGTTGCTGTTTTAAAATCGTTCCTTTCCCCTAACCAGCAGCAACTAACAGTGAGCTAGTTACACTTGTCCTTGCACTTCTTGAATGAGCTTTGTGTTTTCAGTCTCCAGACATTTCTTTGCTCCTGCACTCTGCTTGGCAGCCTGGTGTCTGCCTTTTCTTTTTTAAAAATAAATAAATAAATAAATTTATTTATTTGTTTGTTTATTTAATTTTTGGCTGTGTTGTGTCCTTGTTGCTGCACGTGGGCTTTCTTTTAGTTGCAGTGACCGGGGACTACTCTTCGTTGAGGTGTGTAGGCTTCTCATTGCAGTGGCTTCTCTTACTGCAGAGCACGGGCTCTAGGCGCACGGGCTTCAGTAGTTGTGGCGCACAGGCTTAGTTGCTCCGCGGCTTGTGGGATCTTCCTGGACCAGGGCTCCAACCTGTGTCCCCTGCACCGGCAGGCGGATTCTTAACCACTGCGCCACCAGGGAAAACCCTGGGGTCTGCTTTTAAAATACCTCCTTCAAGGCCTAAATTAGAGAGCCAGACAGAATTAGTTTCTTCCTCGTTTAGGTTTCTTCCATAGCACTTCATGCATACACACCTTTATGTCACAGCACTTACCACATTGTGTGTGTTTATTCGTTCAAGTCTGTTAGATTGAATTCCTAGAGGGCATGTCGTGTTCATCTTTGTATCTCCAGTAGAAGAATGCCTGACTTTAGCCCCTGGATTTTAGCTTAAATTGGCTTCTTTGCTGTCCTCCTAATGTGATGACAGGGCTCTTTGTAATCAGACTACTGGTTGCCTGAGTCCCTCCAGCTATGAGTGGTATAGGGAAAGATAAAAATTACCGTAATATGAAAATTGTCACTAATGTACTGACCACTTGGAAATTTTGTCCATGCCCGGACATCACAGCTGAACACTAGCTTCTGTCTCTGCCCATCAAATCAACGTTTGTTATTATCAATCACTCTCATTGCTTGTGGATAAAACAGTCACAGTGAGCTGTGAAATGAAATTGTAAGTCTTGCAAAAGATGCAAGATATCATGAAGTTTGATGAAAAAAATGTTTGTGGACTATTAAAGTTTTACACACATCTCCCCACAGACCCACTACCAGTTGAGAAATGATAGGATAGATGGTACCATGGGCCCTTTAAAATCAGATCATTTAAATATCAAAAGACAGGCCTTGAAAAGACTGGCAAAGTCCTCAGCTGTATTTGCAAAAGTATACAGTAAAAGTCAAAGAAGGAGTGAACTGTGCTTTATGGTGCTATCTTAAAGGGTTTTGGAAAAATTATGCCAAAACTCCCTACTTGATTTCTTTTATATGTACATTACTTTGATAATCTAAATTATGTTACATGTAAAGACATAAATAATTCTGTTTCATTTTTCAAGATAAAGTTTCATTTACACTTTATTTTTACTACACACTGTGAAAATTTGGTCCCTTAAGGGGCCTTACTTCTTTTTTTAAAAAAAATTAATAAACCTAACTTTTTTTAGAGCAGTTTTAGATTCACAGCCAAATTGGGCAGAAAGTACAGAGAGTTCCCATTATACCCCACCCCCCTTCCCCCACAGCCTCTCTCACTGTTGACATCATTCTCCTCCTGCAGGGGTACATTAGTTACAGTCCACAAACCTACACTGACACATCATTATCACCCAAAGTCCACAGTTTACATTAGGGTTCACTCCTAGCGGTGTACCTTGTACAGGTTTGGACAAATGTATAATGATGTGTACTATATCCACCATTGTAGGATCCTACAGAATAGCCTCATGGCCCCAAAAGTCCTCTGTCCTCTGCCGATTTATCCCTCCCTCCCCTCAAACCCTGATCTTTTTAGTGTCTCCATAGTTTTGCCTTTTCTAGAATGTCATATGGTTGGAATCATACAGTATAGCCTTTTCAGATTGTCTTCTTTCATTTAATAATATTCATTTAAGTTTGCTCTGTGTCTTTTCATGGCTTGATAGCATATTTTGTTTTAGTGCTGAATCGTATTCCATTGTATGGGCGTACCACAGTTTATCCATTTGCCTGCTGAAGGATATCTTTTTTTTTTTTTAAGTCTTTTTTGAATTTGTTACAATATTGCTTCCATTTTATATTTTGGTTTTTTGGCCCCAAGGTATGTGGGATCTTAGCTCCCCGACAAGGGATCAAACACATACCCCCTGCATTGGAAGGTAAAGTCTTAACCACTGGACCTCCAGAGAAGTCCCTGAAGGATGTCTTGATTGCTTCCAAGTTTTGACAGTTATGAATACAGCTGTTATGAACATCTGTGTGCAGGTTTTTCTCTGGACATGTTTTCAGTTCATTTGGGTAAATACCAGCAAGCCTAGGTGCTGGATTATATGGTAAGAGTATGTTTAGTTTGGTAAGAAACTGCCAAACCATCTTCCAAAGTGGCTGCACCATTTTGCATCGCCGCCAGCAATGAACGAGAGTTCCTGTTGTTCCACACCCTTACCGTCATTTGGTGGTGTCAGTATTCTGGATTTTGGCCATTCTAGTAGGTGTGTGGTGGTACCTTGTTTCAATCTGTGGCTCTCTAAGGGCATGTGACGCTGAGCATCTTTCCCTGTGCTTACTTGCCGTCTGTGTGTCTCCCTTTTGCTCAGGCGGTTGCTTGGATCTTCCGCCTGTTTTTAATCAGGTTCTTTTCTTAGTGTTGAATTTCAAGAGTTCTTTGAATATTTTGGATAATAGTCCTTTATCGGATGTCTGTTGCAAATATTTCCTTCCAATTTGTGGCTTGCTTTGCATTCTCTTGATAGTGTCTTTTGCAGAGGAGAATTTTTTAATGTTAATGAAGTCCAGCTTATCAGTTATTTCTTTCATGGATCATGTCTCTGGAGTTGTATCTAAAACATCATCACCATACCCAAGGTCAACTAGATTTTCCTTAATGTTATGTTCTGGTTTTATAGTTTTGCATCTTACGTTTAGGTCAATGATCCATTTTGAGTTAATTTTTGTGAAGGTATAAGGTCTGTGTCTAGATTTCATTTTTTTGCCTGGGGCTGTCCAGTCCTTCCAGCACCATTTGTTGAAAAGACTATCCTTTCTCCACAGTATTGTTTTTGCTCTTTGTCAAGATCAGTTGACTATTGATGTGGGTCTGTTTCTGGCCTCTACATTCTGTTTCATTGATTTATTTATTTTTTTTTTCTTTTGGCCAGTATCACACTATCTTGATTCCTGTAGCTTTATAGTAAGTCTTGAAATCTGTACAATCAGTTCTCAGACTTTGTTCCTCTGTAGTATTGAGTTGGCTGTTCTAGGTCTTTTGCTTCTCCATGTAACTTTAGAATCAGTTTGTTGATATGCACAAAATAACTTGCTGGGATTTTTATTGGGATTGCATTGAATCTATAAATCCAGTAGGGAAGAACTGACATCTTGACAATATTGAGTCTTCCTCTTCACAAACATGGAATATCTCTCCATTTATTTAGTTCTTTGATATCTTTCATTAGAATTTTGTAGTTTTCCTCATATAGATCTTGTACATATTTTGTTAGATTTATACCTCAGTACTTAATTTGGGGGGGGTGCTAATGTAAATGGTAACATGTCTTTAATTTCATTGTCTACTTGTTCATTGCTGGTATACAGGAAAGCATCTGATTTTTGTATATTAACCTTGTATCGCATAACCTTACTATAATTGCTTATCAACTCCAAGAGTTTTTTTCTTCGGTCTAGTCTCTTGGCTTGTTCATCTCTGACCCTTGTGCCCACAGTCTCCTTCCTGGTTTTCCTCTCTGGTGGAGTGTGGCAGTCAGTCTAGACTCCCTCCATGATCTCACCATCCTCTGTCCACTGACAGGGTATCTTGTACCGCCCTAGGACAGCCCTCATCTTTAGCTTTGCATTAGCCCATCTTGCATCCACAACCAGACTGCCATCTCCCTGTAAATCAACACTCACTCATCTCATTGTGCCTAGTACTTTTTTTGTTGAATATCACAGTAGTCCAGGGCCTGGTGATGAAACAATAAAAACATAAGGCCCAGGAGGTCCATGTGGGCTAGAAGGGATGTGGGGCACTTTGTGGAGAAAGTGGGAGCATCCCTGAACTCTGAAAGGTGGAAGGACCTTTCAGGTGGGAAGAGGAGGCAGAGGTGTGCTATGTCCCGAGGATGCTAAGGTTGGTGGCTTGAAATGGGTATTTTAGAAATACTTTCTGAGGGACATTTGGTAATGTCCGGACACGTTTTTGATTGTCACGATTTCATGGTGGTGGTGGTATTACTGGCATCTAGTGGGTAGAGGGCAGGGATACTGCTCAACATCCTCCAGTGCGCAGGACAGCACTTTCCTCTCCATGCCCTGAATGTGGACAGTGCTGAGGTTGAGCAGCCTGGAGCAGAGGACTGAAGAGCGAGCTTTTCTCTGTCCCGCACACTTTTTTTTTTTTTTTTTTAATAAATTTATTTATTTATTTTTGGCTGTGTTGGGTCTTCGTTGCTGTGCGCAGGCTTTCTCTGTTGCGGCGAGGGGGCTTCTCATTGTTTCAGGGGGCTACTCTTCACTGCAGTTCGCGGGCTTCTCATTGCGGTGGCTTCTCTTGTTGCAGAGCACAGGCTCTAGGCATGTGGGCTTCAGCAGTTGCAGCATGCGGGCTTCAGTAGTTATGGCACGCAGACTCAGTAGTTGTGGCTCACGGGCTCTAGAGCGCAGGCTCAGTAGTTGTGGCTCATGGGCTTAGTTGCTCCGTGGCATGTGGTATCTTCTTAGACCAGGGCTCGAACCCATGCCCCCTGCATTGGCAAGCGGATTCTTAACCACTGTGCCACCAGGGAAGCTCTGTCCTACACACTCTTAAAGATTGATAATAAGCAACTGACATTATCTCCTGTAATCTTCACAGACCCCTCCTAGATACTCTTAAACCGTCTTACAGAGTAATTTCCCCAAGACCATGCAGCTGTCTGCAGAGCCAGCAGCCCACCTGGGATGAAGCCTGTTCTCCTAACTGTGCCTGTAGACTTGGTGTTGAGAGCTGGGAGTTAAGACACCTGTTCCTGATTACTGTGTATTATGCTGTCATTTTACTGAAGTGCTTTTTTCCCCCTGAGCTGTGGTCGTTTCAAGTTGAATTTTAGATGGCTAGAAGAAATTTTGCAGAAATCTCCTTTTTTCTTGTTTGTGCTCTAAATTCAGTAGCTCTTTTGATATTATGCTGTCTTCTATTTTCCGTGCAGGCCCTGAACCTTAGGGAGACTGAGTCCTGTGTGTGCTGGGCTTTGTGCCATGTTACTTGTGGACAGTTTGCAGAGGTTTTAGTGGCTTTTTTGGTTTTCAGCAAAGTACAGTTGGTTAGGTGCAGACGAGAAACTTCCCATCTCAGTTTAGCAGGTGAAAACCTTTGTGTTAAAGGCTTCTCTGGAGCAGGCAGTGTCTCAGGTTTCTCATTGTCTGAGCTGACTCACCTAGATGGACTCCTTTTCCAAATGGTTAAAAATACATAGATGTTTTTGATGGATGAATGGACGAGCAGAGTGTGGCATATACCTGCCATCAGATATTATTCAGCTCTGATAAAAAGGAGATTCTGACGCATTACAACATGGCTGAACCTGGAGGACATTCTGCTAAGTGAAATAAGCCAGTCACAAAAAGACAAATATTGTACGATGTCACTGCTGTGAGGTCCCTAGAGAAGTCAAATTCATAGGGACACAGTATCCTGGTGGGTGCCCGGGGCTGGAGGATGGGGAACGGGGAGTTAGTGTTTAAAGGGCCTGGAGTGTCAGCTTTACGGGATGTTCTGGAGGTAGAAGATGGTGATGGTTGCACAAGAATGTGAATGTACTTAATGCCACTGAACTGTACACTTACCGATGTTTAAAGATGGCAGATTGTATGTTATGTGTGTTTCACCTCAACTTAAATATTGGAAAAAAAAGTAATCTAGATGTTTGACGTGAGGAATGGCATATTTTGAGACCTTGGGCACTTCACCAACTTGTTGTATCACTACAGCATGCATTTTCCCCATGTAGAATGCTGTAGAATAAAACAGAAATAACCTCGTTCAGACCTGGTAAGTCTACAAATAAAGGAGGGCCTTCCCTGGTGGCGCAGTGGTTGAGAATCCGCCTGCCGATGCAGGGGACATGGGTTCGTGCCCCGGTCCGGGAAGATCCCACGTGCCGCGGAGCGGCTGGGCCCGTGAGCCATGGCCGCTGAGCCTGCGCGTCCGGAGCCTGTGCTCCGCAACGGGAGAGGCCACAACAGTGAGAGGCCCGCGCACCGCAAAAAAAAAAAAAAAAAAACAGGATACAAGCCATTTGTAAAGCTACTTGTATTAAATACATGTTGCTAAAATAAAGACTATGTTATACAGTAAACCACTATCTAGTGAAGTGATTTTACTCCAAAACTTAAAAAATTGTTTCGGTGGGGCAAAGAGAGTCCACACAATAGTTCAGAGGCTCTCTCCCCTGCATTCACTTTATCACTTGTAGTTAAAATTACCAACTGCTTCCTGTCACACATTGAGTACTTGAAGCACAGGGTGTGACATTTCCAAGTACCCAGGACCTGCCCCGTGTAGACCAGCTTCCTGCTGCCGTGTTAAAGTGACACACAACACAGCACGAAGGGCCCACATCTACTGGACTGTTCGGCCTTATCATTGACTCGGATTTGACCTCCTTTCTACACATGGAGTATATTTTCAATCTATGAGAATTTTTCAGAGCAAGCAAACTTGAATGATAGTTTTTATAGCCAACACCTGCCAGTAGCATTCAGTGTTTTCACAAGGTGGGTGAACAGTCTGGGAGGATTTGTGAAGCGACCAGGAACCAAGATGCCATCTTGCCCTGCGGCTTCGTGGCTGGAGAGGGAGTGATGAGGGAAGGGCCGTGCTGTGGTCCCACCCTGAGGACTGAGCCTTAGAAGGTGGGGAGCTGGAAGGATAGTATGTACAGTTGCTGTGGCCCAGCCACCTTCCTTTGCTTCCCCACGTTACAGTTGAGTACTCTCTGTATTTGAGTGGGGAGCCCTCTTGCCACCTCTGACCTCCTGGGTAAAGTACAGCTGTGCCATAAATGGTGAGCTAATAGACCTTTAAGTCAGGAGTGTTTCCTCATTTGCCTCGTGGCGGGGAAATGGTCATTTTCTTCTCCCTCCTTGAAAATCTCCACTGCCATTAAGTCTGGAAATTAACTGTACTTCATCCCAAATGTGAGAGTAACCTGTTTGAATTGTAGTGACCTGCTAGCAAGTTAAGAGGATCTTGATTGATTTTGTGCCTTACCAGGGTTTTGGGGTTTGTCCTGTGTTTAGGTAACACGTAAATTTCCCCGAGATGCTTCATTGTCTAACACAGTCAACTTCTGTTGGAAACGATTACGCTTCAGATTCTGGAACAGTGGCGCTAACGTAGAAAAAGATGAGATGGGGGAGGAGATAATCAACTTGCCTAAACCTAGAACTGCCTCTAAAGTTGAAGGTTGGAAAAGTCACCAAGAAACAAATTGATCATTACTATTATAGATTGATATCAGTGAAAAACATTTTGGCTTTTTAAAGGGCTCAGTCAGGCAGTTCAGGGCTGAAAATGAGGCCTGGGCCTAAAAATCCTGAAACGTACACAGAGTATTATCTCTTATGTGACTAGAGGAAAGAAATTATCAGGAAAGGTTCAGTTAACTGGAGCCCAAGTTACTAAACATTTTCCTTAATTTTTTTTTAAAGAGAAAGTGTGAAAATAAAAAAAAGCAATATTACTTTAAGCATTAAGAACATTCCCTGGCCTGCCTTGGAAGCCGTTTACATCTGAGTTCCTCTGTGTGTGTCTTAACCTCCCTAGCACTCTGTAGTGATATTTCATGTTCAGAATAAGGGCCCCAGACCAGTGAGGGGCTTGAAACATGAACAGGTACATCACATTTTCCACCCTGTATTTAAGGCAGGAACGGAGGGAGGTACAAAGAGTTTTTAGATTTTCCACAAGAGTGTTTTATTTGTTAGCCTCTAATTATTCTTGTGGTTAGGATGGTACTTCATACCGACCTGATGATTAACCAGGAAATCAGTTGCGTGGGATAGCTCCCTCCTTGAGCATTCATTCCTTTTATTTGTGAAGGGATTACAGAGGACAGTTGGGAAAAAAAACAAGGGTTATTTTTACACATTTTGTTAAAGAAAAAAAATCTTTGAGTAGATAATCAGTGTACTGGCTTTAATATTCAAACATTACAAAAGGGTGTCTTTCTCCCACCTCTGACCCCAGCGCCTCTCCCTAGAAGCAAGCACTTCCAGAGAGATGTCAAGCATATATTAGTATATGTGGGTATATTCGTTTCTTCAGCAAACACTGAGAGCTGCAATGTGCTAGGCCCTGTGTGAGGGGCTGAGAATGTGTAGCTTCCCCTCCCTCTTTAATACTTAACAGTAGATCACTTTTTTTGCACTAAAAGCAGCACTGTGTCTTGGAGATTGTTTTATATTGGTATTTATTGAGCTACCTTTTGAATAGCCATATAGTGTTATATTTTAATTGAAATAGCATTTTGATCTTTTCAGGACAGTTTGAATCTAGAACTTCTGCTTTGTTAAGTTAATCATGGTAATAAAAGATTCCATTCATTAAGTGCTCACTCTAGCCAGGTACTACGCTGATTGTGCTTATCTCATTTAATCCTGGCAGTGAGCCTCAGGGAGAGGAATTCTTTTTTTTTTTTTTTTAAGATGAAAGTTACTTTAATTTATTTTTATTTATTTATTTATTTTTGGCTATGTTGGGTCTTCGTTTCTGTGCAAGGGCTTTCTCTAGTTGCCGTAAGCAGGGGCCACTCTTCATTGCGGTGCGCGAGCCTCTCACTGTCACGGCCTCTCTTGTTGTGGAGCACAGGCTCCAGATGCGCAGGCTCAGCAGTTGTGGCTCACGGGCCCAGTTGCTCCGCGGCATGTGGGATCTTCCCAGACCAGGGCTTGAACCCATGTCCCCTGCATTGGCAGGCAGATTCTCAACCACGGTGCCACCAGGGAATCCCCAAGGAAGAGGAATTCTTAACCCCAGGGGCTCAGAGAAGCTGAGTAGCTTGCCAGGAGTTAAAGTGTTAATAAGTGGTGACTCCTGTCTAGTTCTAACACAGTATGATGGTTATTTCAGCTAGTCACTTAGGTATGCACTTCAGTTTAGACAGAGATAAGATACACCTGTCTCTATTTTTGCCCAGATTTTTTGTGATAAGCAGTTCTCTACAGTAGTACCTATTACTTGCAAGGTATGTGCAAAAGTATCCTGAGAGTATGATGTCTGGCAAGGACTTCAGATGACCTTGAGCGTGTTGACGAGTCCTATATTTTAGGTAAGTAATAAAGTCAAGTGGCATATCTACCCTGAGGTCCAGTCAGTGCTCCCATGGGTTAGAAACCTCTGCAGGCAGGCCTCCTGTCACAGTCCAGGGCCAAGTGACATTCATATAGACGAGTCATGTGGGGAAGGCAGGGGTCCCCCCAGGTGTCTGACCTTTTCAGGGACACTGTTTTATGGATGAGAACTGCAAACAGACCTGGTGTGTGAGTCACCCTTTGTCTGTTTTGGACTGTGAATAAGGGTGAGAAGGATTCTGTAGGGTGTACATATGATGGCAGGTAGTTAATGCCTGAAGTTACGGTTGTGGCCTTTTACTGCTTTCCCCTGCACATAGGCTACTGGAGACTTCATCTCTTCCAAGTCTTCCTGTCTTAGGTTTCCTGTTTTGCGTTTGACCTGCCAGCGCAGGGGTGGAATTCAGGGTGCTGTGCTAAAGAGTACTGTGGAGGCCACCCGGTTCAGAGATGTTCACGACTACGTAAGCATAATTTTAAAACTTTGAAAAGTCCAGAGATGATGAACAGCACGGAAGCGAGCCAGTCGGCAGGAGGAGGGCAAAGGGCATGAGAGGCCAGCGTTGGCCAACCTTCCCTCCCCAGGCTTTATTCTGGAATCTTTCCTCTTGATGGTTTTGACAATGGCCTGGATGCCTGGATGGTGGTAGGTGCCTGGGCTGTGGAAACCAGGTAATGGGAGAGTGGAGGAGAAGGCGGTGGGCTGTGTGTGTGTGTGTGTGTGTGTGTGTGTGTGTGTGTGTGTGTGTGTGTGAGCCCTCCCTGACAGGCCTCAAACTGGGGGGCTGCGGGAGTAGGCTGCGAAAAGATACGTGGGGAGGAGAAAAAGAAGTGTATGGCCAGGACCAGAGGGAAGCACCTTTGGTCATGCTGGTGGGGGACAGGTGCCATCTCCAATTAGAGTTACAGGTAGGTGTGGGAAGCTGGAAACCCAGTGTAACCACAGAGGTTTCCTGAAACTCGGTAACTTCTCTCATTCCAAAGTCCTTAGTAATGCTTCTTTTTCCAGATCCTAAAATCAGAGGCATCTTTTTGAGGGCTTGATTTCTCCTAAGATCTAGCAGTTTCATTGGAAGTGTTCACTACTTGGGGAGCAGATTTTAATCAAATGGTGATTGCCATGGGTCATACACACGGAGCTTAATATTAAGAGGACGGTCACTCATGGGTTCAAATAAACCAATGGATGGTTGATTTAATAAACTACTTAAGGCAAGTTATCACTGGTTTAGAAAGGAAAAAAACAGCATTATTGAGATGTAATTCATGTAATATAAAATTCACCCTTTTAAATGGTATAGTTCAGTGTTTTTTAGTATTTTTACAGAGTTATACAGCGATCACTGCTGTTTTTTCAGAACATTTTCATCACCTCAGAATGAAACCCTGTACCATTAGCATTCTCTTCCCATTCTCCCCTCTCCCTAGCTCCTGACAGCCACTGATCTACTTAATTTTTATGGATTTGTCTCTTCTGGACATTTCATATAGATGGAATCATACAACATACATGGCCTTTTGTGACCCGTTTCTTTCACTTAGCATCATGTTTTCTCGGTTTATCCGTGTTGTAGCATGTATTGGTACTTCATTCCTTTTTATGGCTGAATAATATTTCATTGCTTGATATACCACAGTTTGTTTATTCATTCATTAATTGATGGACATTTGGATTCTTTCCCTTTTTTGGCTATTATAAACGTTTGTGTTCAGTGTTTGTGAGGCCATATGTTTTCATTTCTCTTGGGTATATGTCTAGGAGTGAAATTGCTGGGTCACTTGGTAACTCAACATTTAACTTTTTGAAGATGTCACTGATCTTTTGAGCCCTCTGTCAGAGGATCTCCACAGACCCCAACAAATATCCCTATTGAGTTTGAGAGGATATTGGACAAGGTTATTGTTGCTTTGACCCATTGTGATCTTTTTACCAGTGCCTTTTTTCCCTTCGCTACCAGTGATCTTGGTTTTATACATATACTAAATTACCAACTGATTTTTGAGAAGAGTTCATTATAGTATATGCTGGTGATTGTGTATTAGATGCCATAAAGTTTTATGTGAAACAACCTCTCTTTATTAAAAATTACAAACATTTATAAAGTAGTAAAGAATAAAATTTTGAAAATAATAAAATAGCTTTATCAAATCTGAACATTTGGCTTCGGGTTCCCTTTTTTTTTTTTTTTTTTTTTTTCTGGGTTCCCTTCTTTTGCCCAGAGGTAACCACCATTTTGCATTGGTGTTAAAATTCTGTTTCATTCTGAAATAAGATTCTGATCTTTAGAACAGAATTTTGAAGTCTTTTATAACCTGTGTATTTGGTCTAAGTGCTGAAACATTAGAGCATTTTTTGTGACAGGTGTACTTGTAGTAGTGTGGTTCACGTATGGGGGGTTAATAATCCTGTGAGTCATGGAGCATTTGGTTCATGTTTGACCGTAGGTAACCAGTTGTCATCTAGGCTTCTATTTTAAGAAGAACTTTCACACCAGGAAGGCGTGATGATATTTCCTGCTGCAAGGAACTTTGAGAGGAAGTAGCATCAAATGCCAGATCTTAGTTTCGTGGAGTGGTTTTTGTTTTGAAATGATTTTGTGGAATTTGTCAGGGTTCTTTTAAAATTAATTGCAGTTGGGCTTCCCTGGTGGCACAGTGGTTGGGAATCCACCTGCCAATGCAGGGGACACAGGTTCGAGCCCTGGTCCGGGAGGATCCCACATGCCGCGGAGCAACTAAGCCCCTGCGCCACAACTACTGAGCCTGAGCTCTAGAGCCTTTGAGCCACAGCTACTGAAGCCCGTGTACGTAGAGCCCGTGCTCCGCAACAGGAGAGGCCACTGCAGTGAGAAGCCCACGCACAGCAACAAAGACCCAACACAGCCATAAATAAATAAATAAATTTAAAAATAAAAGGTAAATCTCTTTAAAATATAAATAAATAAATAAAATTAATTGCAATCAATATGCCAACTGTGACACAGTTTCTTTGACCCGTTTCTGGATCAACTAAAATTTTAGATTATCTGCTGTTTTACATCTTCCAGTTTTCTTTTCTCCTCTTAATGATTAGTGCAGTTAATTGTATCGCTTCATTTGAGGCAGGTAATGAATTGACATTTATCAGTTTGGGGGGAAGTTACTTAGCATAGAATCACTAAGGCGTATCATCAAGAAATCCATTTAAATAAAGTTGCTAACTTTCAGTATGTTTCATAGTTTATTTTCAGTAACTATTTTTCCCTTATTGAGGTACTTACAAATATTCCCTTTGCAATAATTTTTTAACTTTAAAATATTTCATGCCATTTGTTAACTTTATGTATATCTTGAAGCATTAAAAAATTTCATTATCTTCACTAGCAATTTAATGTTTTAAAAAATTATATTTTTGATAATATCAAGTTTTAATTGATTAAAAAACAGGTCAAAAATGAGATATGAGACAGGAGTTCTGACACCACTGACAGGTGAAGAGTGAACCAGTGTGGCTCTGTTTTAGGACACTTTGGCAGTAGGCATCAAGAAATTTTAAAATGGTAGTGCCCTTTGGTCCAGAAAACCCAGCTTTAAAGGATCTCCTCAGATTGTGCATAAAGATTGACATATAGGTATACACTTTGTAGAGTTGTGTGTAGAAGTAAAAAATAAAGAGAAAACTATTTTTAGCATTAGACAATTGGTTAAACCATGCTGTATCTTTAAGGTGGAATTCCGTGCACAATTAAAAATGATGTTCTTGGGCTTCCCTGGTGGTGCAGTGGTTGAGAGTCCGCCTGCCGATGCAGGGGTCACGGGTTCGTGCCCTGGTCCGGGAAGATCCCACATGCCGCGGAGCAACTAAGCCCGTGAGCCATGGCCGCTGGGCCTGCGCGTCCGGAGCCTGTGCTCCGCAACGGGAGAGGCCACAGCAGTGAGAGGCCCGCATACCACAAAAAAAAAAAAAAAATGATGTTCTTAATGCTGAATTGACGGAAAATGCTCATAATATAAGTGGAAAAGGAACTTTGTAGAGCAGTATATTCACCATGATCCCAGTTTTAATAAAAAGAAAGAAATTGGAGAAAGGAGCTTAGGGAAACGACGAGAAACAGTATATACACTACAGTGCTCAGAGGGGCTGCATCTGAATAATAGCATTTGGGTTAGTAGTCGTCTTTCTTATTTTGGCGAGAGAGGTCTTTCAGATTCACGTACACACAACTTTTTGGAGCCTGGCTTTTAAAATCTGAAAGTCAAACAACTTAATACACGTTAAAGCAGCCTGCTTTAGTTGCTTCAACAACCGATAAACTTAATTGAGTTTGAAAAAATACGCCAGGCCACCCAGGTTCTTCGTCACTTGTGGTGTGTAGGTGTTCTTGAACGTGCCAAAAGCAGCACAGCACTACCAAGCAACTGCTCTGTGGCTCTGTTTTCACAAATTCATTTTCTTTAGCATATAAACCAGTTAGCCTTTTGGTTCTTCAGTTTGGAGTTGGTTCTTTGTTTTGTTTTTGCATGGTTTTTTTTCAAATATCCTTTATGTTCTATGTGTGTTGTCATTTGATGAGTCAAGTTATTCTCAATTGTAAGTTAATTCTTGATAAGCTGTATATCAAGAGAAATTGAAATTATGATTTTTGCATCTGATCAGCAGTCTGTAAAAGCAGCTCTGTATTCTGCTCGTTATTCCATTGGTACCGTTTGAGGGACCTGTGGGGTGAGGATTAGGGACGCACACTCAGCTGGATCCCTAGGGCCCTGGTTAGAATTCCCGCCAGCAGTGACTTCTCTTCTCAGTGTCCTACCTGCCATGGCTTGCTTACATATGTTGAATATGAAATAAATATGTTATTCTCATCTTATTTGATATTTTGCTTATGTGAGTAGCTCTGTGCCTCCTAAATTTAATTATGACATGTATGTTTATTATAAAGATCTTCTGCCACATGATAAAAAGGTTGAAGTTTCAGACTTCTTTGGAATCCTTGAGCGTTCCTGGGGTTTTACTTGGAAGGATATTCTTGACACATCCCGTGGTAATCGGCTGTTGTATTTCTGCTGTCATTTCTGTGGCATATCTTCCCATCGTATCTTCTTCCCAGTCGTATTATTTAGCTCATTGGTGTCTTTTTTCTAGGTGGTTTCTGACAGTTTGGGTCATCTGTGACAATGACATTGTTTCATTTATTTTGATTGTCACTTAAAAATCATCCATGTTTTACTCCTTCCCACTAGGGCCTGTTGGATAAGCAGCTACAGATAATACAAGAGATGAAGGATTTCCAGGTTGTGGGCTTGTTTGTGGCCAAGCCGGCCTGCTTTCCTTCTTTGGGACTCTGGGGATAAACTGAATCGAGCTACACAGCTTAGAACAGTAGTTCATCTGTTTGGTCTCGCCGTGGACTGAGCTTTCGAGAGTATGTGACAGGAAGGAAAACTAGGGCTTTTAACTGATGTCATGCCTGTCCTGTTGCTTGGTAGCCACAACCCGTGCTGGCTGTGCCTGGATGTGGCAGGCCCTTGTGACAGGCCATGCACTTGGGGCGTGGGCCTGAGTGGAGGGGAAAGGAGAAGGCTGTCTTTCTGTCTCTGTGCCTTCCTGGTCCCCGTGTCTTCCTGAGCTGGGGTGGACAGCTAGCTTGCCTCCTGGGAAAGTAGGTCCTTATTCTTGCAGAGGTTCCCAGATGCCATGATTGCTTTTCTTTAAA
This sequence comes from Kogia breviceps, assembly GCF_026419965.1. Classification (NCBI taxonomy): domain Eukaryota; kingdom Metazoa; phylum Chordata; class Mammalia; order Artiodactyla; family Physeteridae; genus Kogia; species Kogia breviceps. Next base: position 17,681,057 of record NC_081316.1, on the reverse strand, counting down.
TAAGCTGTTGAAAAATACTCTTTAAAATGACTTTTATTTACATCTGTGAAACGTTGTTTCTGTAGAAGCACATTCAAGTTTCATTGGTGAAGAAAAATGAGATTATTTTTTCCTTTCTAAAGCATTGAGATATAATTCACATATCATATAATTCACCTGCTTAAATTGTAGGATTCAGTGGTTTTTAGTATATGGGTTTTTTTTTTTTTTTTTTTGGCTGTGCAGCATGTGGGATCTTAGGTCCCCCACCAGGGATTGAACCCACATCCCCTGCATTGGAAGCTCAGAGTCTTAACCAGTGTACTGCCAGGGAAATCCCAGCATAGGGTTTTTAATATATCCACAGGTATGTGCAGCCATCACCACAATCAATTTTTTATTTTTTTATTTTTTTAATTTTTTATTGTAGTATGCGGGCCTCTCAGTGTTGTGGCCTCTCCCGTTGCGGAGCACAGGCTCTGGACGCGCAGGCTCAGCGGCCGTGGCTCACGGTCCTAGCCGCTCTGCGGCATGTGGGATCTTCCCGGACAGGGGCGCGAACCCGCGTCCCCTGCATCGGCAGGCGGACTCTCAACCACTGCGCCACCAGGGAAGCCCCACAATCAATTTTAGAACATTTTCATACCTCAAAAGGAAACCCTGTCCCCTTTAGCCCCCTTCTGCCCCCTTTAGCCCCCTTCTGCCCTAGGCACCCACTCTGCAGATTTCCTCGTTCTGGACATTTCATATGAATGGAATCATTTAATATCTGGTCTTTTGTTCTGGCTTCTTTCACTGAGCATGTTTTTAAGGTTCATCCATGTTGTAGCATGTGTCAGGACTTCATTCCTTTTTTAAAAATTGTGGTAAAATATGCATGGCATAAAATTTACTATTTTAACCATATTTAAGTGTATAGTTTAGTGGCATTAAGTCGATCATGTTGTTGTTCAACCATCACCACTGTTCATCGCAAGAATGTTTTCATCTTGCTAAAGTGAACCTCTGTGCCCATTAAACCGTAGTTCCTCATCACTGCTGGTAACCCCTCTTTGAATTCATTAGCTCACTACGAATCTGTTTTAGTTATTTTGTGTGTGTTTCCTGGAATGAGGTATGTCCTTTTGAAGTCTAGCCCTGCTGACAGCTTGATTTTAGCCCTGTGAGACCTGTCTAGAGGCATCAGACCTCCAGAACTATAAGATAATAAACGTGTTGGTTTTTTTTAAAATGTATTTGTGTATTTTTGGCTGCATTGGGTCTTCGTTGCTGCATGTGGGCTTTCTCTAGTTGCGGCGAGCAGGGGCTGCTCTTCGTTGCGCTGCGTGGGCTCATCATTGCGGTGGCTTCTCGTTGCGGAGCACAGGCTCTAGGTGCGCGGGCTTCAACAGTTGTGGCACACGGGCTTCAGTAGTTGTGGCTCGCGGGCTGTGGAGCGCAGGCTCAGTAGTTGTGGCACACAGCCTTAGTTGCTCTGCGGCATGTGAGATCTTCCTGGACCAGGGCTCGAACCCGTGTCCTCTGCATTGGCAGGCTGATTCTAAACCACTGTGCCACCAGGGAAGCCCAGTAGGTAGTTTTTAGGTGGCAGAGAAGAGTGAGGAGTTTCCACACTGGAAGAACAGGAGTAAGTGGGTGTGGTGACACCATATCAGTTACTACTAGGTTTAGCTGCTTATAACAGAGGACCCCAGAGTCACAGTGGTTAAACAGCATAGAAATTTATTTCCATTGTGCATTGAAGAGGTCCAGGAGTAGCCAGGCTGAGCAGTTGTGGCAGCTTCACGGCTTGATGGGGATGCAGACTCCTTTCAGCTAACCGCTCTGCTCTTCCTAGGATGTGGCCGTCAATCTTGTGATCTAAGAAGCTGCTAAAGCTCTGGCCCCGTGTGCTAGTTAGGATCCTAGCAAGAAAATGGAAACACCACTAGGTATTTCAGCAGCCATAGAGGATTTAATATAGGGAATTGGGTGAACAGGTGGTGGAGAACCAAAAAAAGCAAAAAGGGGACACAGGTGATTAAAATAAGGAATACCAAGTGTGCAGGAAGCAGGCTTCTGGGGCTGGAGGACAAGGGAAGAGGTTGGGGTGATCGGAACCTGGAAGCTGAGAGGAGGGGCCCACAGAGTTGGGATCCCGACCTCCAAGGAGAGGGCACTGCTTGGCTATTGCTGGGGACCCTGAGGCTGGTGCTGGAGTCGCCCAAAGAAGTGAGGACGGGAATGGGTGGGTTGCTGCCGCAGCACGCGGCACAAGCGGCAGGCAGACACGTCTGCCGCCAGAACCTGATGGATGGGGGCAGCTGATAAAGGAGGTTTGCCATCGGCAGAGTCCCAGCCCAGCATCACAGCAGAACTGGAGTGGGAATTTGGAGCCCAGAGGCAGTAGCTTAGTCCTGACCCACCACCGTCTCCTCGGTCCACACAGCAGGATGGATGGGCAAGAGGGGGCAAGCGCGTGAGCATGTCTGACGTTGATTTCCCAAAAGCCACATAGACACTTCCTTGACATTTTATTTGCCAGCATTTGGTCGCACCGGCCCGGCCAGCTGTAGAGGCAGCTGGTAAATAGAGTCCTGACGCAAGGCACGTTGCTGCCTGAGCGCAGCCCAGGTTCTCTAACCCAGGAGGGTGGGGAGTGTCCGCCACAGGGTGGAACTTTGAGCGTTTTTGTGGCACCGTTAATTCAGCAACGTTAACAACCTCCAGATAAAACGTTCTCCCTGTTATCTTTCTTACTTACACAAAGTGAACTCTGTCTCGGGCCATTTTTTGACAGTGCTTGTCACCGCATGCTCAGGATCGCTGTCTGACTGGGCGTGTGACGATGCGATTTAGGTTTGTATTGAGCCTCACTTTGAGGAACGTAGCTTCACTAAGACTGTCAGTGGATAGAACAGGGAAAGAGGCTGCTGGCTTCTGTGACTGGGGGATGTCGTTCTAGGAAGCTGTGGTCCACCTTGCTGATAACTTTTTCTCCGCAAGTTGCGCCTATACTGCTGTGTGATATTGATGCATCTGACAGGCAGGTGTAGACTCAGGGTTTGCTGAAGCATCTGGTTCAGACATTGTCCCATGATTTTGAATTCTGTCTTACAGTTTTATGTCTGCTTTCTTCATTAGAGCAGAAGTTTCTCAAGGTCAGGGACCAGAGCCTGTTTCAGTTTTGTGTTACCCGAGCTTCCAGCGTGGTGCTTTGCTTACGTAATAGCTCCTTGCAGTTTACTGACTGGCTATGAATAGGATTTGGGGGCTCTGAAGTCTACTACAGATCAGGTGCCTCTGGTCTCGAATTCCTGATTGTACAGTATTTTGTTCATTTAACTCCAATCCCTGCATTAACTAACCACCCTCTGCACCTAATCATTTCCAACCCAGGCAGGTGATTTGTCCCCGAGGCTATGCTTTCCTGTTTAAACGTCCCCTGAAACTTGTTGCTTATCTTTGGTAGTCACAGTAGAAGGTTTAGGGTATTGAGATCTCTGAGAGCTCCAGTAATTGTTAATTATTAGAGCTCTCAGAGCTCCAGTAATTGTTAATGTTGCCAATTTTTCGAAAAGGCTGTTAGGCAAACCTGGTTGAGAAGGGGTGGATCTTTCCACTTCAAGTGTCAAGTCCTGTAGGCGATGGTTTAAGTATTGCCCCAAGAGTTTAACCTGGCAGTGATGTGGGTATATGACGGGAATTTTGGATCATCCATGAATGTGGGCTGGAAGGGAGGCATCCCCCCATTCCCAGGGCTGAAGAGGGTCTCCTCTCTCCTTGTCACTCTCTGAGGCAGATGCCACATGCAATAATAAAAACTCCCCCCCCCCCCGGTCGCTATCCTAGAAGAACAGATCCGGAATTTGCCTGTTTTTAATGTGACTCGTGGAATTGATCTGAGAACTGTGGAGCTAATCATTTATGTTAATCATTATGTTGCTAGTATCATTTATGTTAATCATTTATGTTGCTAGTATCCTGAGAGATTAAATGAAGACTTGGATGAGGACCGTTCTTGTGGGATGGGTCCTGACTTCCCATCCACAAGCGATTTAGCTTGCTTTCAAAATACAGATACTTACGGTCTCTTGTTTCTGACAGAGGTGGCCTCAGTAACATGCTGTTCCAGTGCTCCTTACCTGACACTCTGGCCACCGTTGGTGACGAGCCTCGGAAGGTGCTCCTGCGGCTGTATGGCGCCATTCTAAAGATGGTGAGTTCCTTGGCTGCTTGGGGATGGGAGGGGCCTGGTCACAGTTCTAACCTTCTTTCCCGATTACCTGGGGAGAGACTGAAAATATGTTAGTGCTGTTGTAAGAGCTATTTAAATATATTGCTTTTGCTTTAATTGGGCTGCACAACTTGGTTTTTTGTTTATATTTGAAGTAAATTCTGTCTTTATTTACTATTTGTTAGTAAACTAGTACAAATACGCCCAGCTTTATATCCAGGGGGAAGTACAATGTTGGTTAAATCTTTAATAGTGCTGGATAATGCTTGGATTTTCCACACATTGAAATTTTCAGCTCAGACTTAGGTTGTAAAATTCGAATGTGGGGAAGGCATCATCAAAAAGGGTTTACAGGATAGTCCCAGTGGAAAAGTATGACCTCAGTGAAGCCGAATTTATTAACTACCTCCCTTTGAGATTTCTTTAAAACTTTGAATTTGTTAGATTCCTAATCTTTCTAAATTTTTATATTACTTAAATAATTGCATCTTTCAGTTAAAGTACTTTATTTGTTGAATTGTCTTAACCAGTTATAGGATATCCCAAGTGTCTGGATTAAAAAAAAAAACTATACCATGAATCTATCATTTTACTGACCACACATATAAATGTGTGTATGTTTCTGTGGTAGAATTTTGATATCCGTTTAAATCTTCCTTGGAAGGGCCCATTTTGATCTTCATGAAACGGAGAATAGTTTTCTGACTCAGTTGTTTTTTTTTTAAACTAGTCTCTTTCAGCTCAGTCTAAAAAGCAAGTCATGTCCATATCTGTGATGATTCGATTATATGTTTAGAAATATTAAAGTTAAAATTGGCACTCTGGACATTAACTCATTTTTAAAAATTGTCATGATGTGACTGAACCTTTTCATTGGGTAATTTTCCCTTAACCCTGTCCAGCTGTGAGAGAGTGGTCAGGATCTGAGGTTAGGAACAAGCTAGCGTGCCTGAGGAAACCCGAGGCCACTTTGGCATTAGGTTCACGTGCTGACTGACATCCGACCCTGCCCCCTGACTGACAGTGTACAAGCAGAACAGGGTCTGTGCTTACCATGCAGTCCAGTTTTTTATTTAATCAAGTTGCAGTTTCAGAGCAGTTCTTGAACTGCCCAATTAATGTCCTTTTGGGACTTGTAATGAAATCAACCTTCAGCCATTTTTTTTCTCTGAGGACTTTCTGTAACAAGTCCCATTTCTGCCCATTCGTTTCGTGTGCTTTCATTTAAGCAACACTTTGAAAATACTTTAATAACCAGCTGTTGGAATTGCATGCGATATGAAACTATTTAAATCCGATTTATGGAGCCTTTGTTTCTATTTCAACTTAAATAGGAGCGTTTTCAGTGTGCACGGTGTGCTCCTCCTAGGCCAGGGGCAGGCCCTGTGCCCTGACTGCAGCAGAGCCCTGTGCCCTGACTGCAGCAGAGCCCTGTGGAGGTGAGGGGATGCTCTGACTCATGCTGTCCAGGATGCCGGTCACCAGCCACGTGTGGCCCTCATATGCCTGAAAAGTGGCAAGTGCAGCCAAGGAATGGAGTTTTAAATTTTACATAATTTTACTTAATTTAAATTGCAATGGTTACATGGAGCTGGTGGCTGCTGCGTTAGCTGGCATGTGTGCCCTGTTAAGGACAGGTAACTTAGTAACAGCCGGCTGCAACGTAGGCCATGACCTCGCAGTTTTCTTTTCCCCTAATAAAGATTCACCATCAGTAGTTAATATTTTGTCCTTTTTGAAATTTTAGCAGTCTAGAATTATTATCTGATAGTACTTAAGTGCAATAGAAATGTCTGGAAATAGAATTTGTTTGAACAGAATTCTACGTCCCTATTTATTTTTAAGGGGGAAAAAAGACTGTTAGGTAACTCAGTAGAAAAATAGAGAAGAATTGAAGCCACTTAAAATAGAATTAACTTTTACCAAACGAATGGATCAGAGTATGTTTTACATGCAGTTAATGGGGGAGGAGGGGGCAGCACTCTAGATTTAGCTTCTCAATTCTATTTTTACTAGGCTGTTAGTTTCCATTCCTGAAACTGCGTCTGCTGATGCAGAGTAGAAGCTGTGCTTGAAAGCACATGGGTAGAAAGGGAAGCAAGTAGCTCACGAGACAAGATGGATCTTGAGCAAACGTCTGACAGTCTCACAACTGACTGACGACAAACTCATTTTTGTTAGAAAAAAGCTGTTCCTTTGCTTTATAGGTGAGACTCAATGTTTTCAACATAATTACTCAGTTGATTGAGTCCCTAGTTCAGGTACACTTTTTTGTTGAAGTTTGAACTTGGTAAAACCATGAAACCTACAGCCTCAAGTATTTTTGGTTCCCAAGTTCTTTGGGGTTTGGCAGGGGCACTCGCTGCCAGTTAGAGTTTTGGACATTAATGGCCATTGTAAACTGCTGGCCATTTGAATACTTTGGCAACATGAGGAGGGGAAGAAATTCAGGAACTCCGAATGGGAACTTCAGTTTAAGAGAGAAGGAAAGTAAGGGGCCGAGACTGAGCAGTCAGTAAGACTCGAGGCTGGCGGCAGTGCCATGTGCTTTACAAGTTGAGCTCTCATGGCACAGTGCCAGGGCTTTCACCAAAAATGGCCAAAATTGATAGTAACTTGCCAGGATTTGCATTAATTAAGAGATGTGGCTGAGCAACTATGGAACCCAAATAATAAGTCACATTACTTTCATAAATGCATGGATTAAAGACAGAAATACCACACAAATCAAACATTATGCTTTCCTTATTTTTGACTCTACTGAGAGGAAAGCACACACACACATCCCTATACATGCATGTGCATTTGTACAAATGTAACTTGGTATTTCCTATATTGGCCATATAAATGCAGTTGTCACATCCTTCAAGGTGGATTAGAATGAGCTCCTTCCCTGAAACATGTTAGTTGATGGCTGCACATAATGACAGACTTAGGTATTTTCTCCAAATGTTTAGCTGTTTTGCTTAATTACATGATAGACTAGTTTAGTTTAGTATGTCCCTTCTTTCCCTTTCTCCTCCTCGTTCCAGCTTTGGAATTTTTTACCTCTGTGAGAATCAGATATTATGTAGGAGTATTTTTTTGATTTACATTTACAGTCATTTACAAGTAAGTTGGTTTAAAATAATGAGATGCTTCTCGAATTCCTTGTTTTTCTTCATCTTGGTGTTGCGAGATGTCTGACTTCCTTTATTTCCATAGCAGCCCTGAAATGACTGCTCTCTGGTGCAGTTCACTAAGGGTTAAGTAGCAGAAGGCCAAGGTAAAACCTCCTGGCTGGGTTTAAGGCCCACAGTTCTGTCCCACAAACAGCTATCTCTGCCACCCCCCATTTCTGTATAAGATGAGACATAAGCAGACTTCCTAGCTGTACCCTGGAGGTTTTGTTTAGGATTTGTGTTAATTTTAGGGCATATGGAAAGTCCTGTGTTGGACAAGGGGAAAAATGGGTCCTTTTGAGAATAAAACAAGGTAAGACACACACAGCTTCGAAAAACTGCCACACCACACGATCTTATTTGCAGGAGATTATTAAACATAAAAATATTGGTGTGATCTTAAAGCAATGAATGTCAGTAGAATTCAGTGTCTATTTCACATAGGCCAGCTTTAACTTTAATGACGAGGAAGTTATTCTCATTAGCTGCATAGACGATGGAAACCGAATTCAACTATAAAATTATCCGTGACTAAAGCAGGTGGGACATAGCTCGGTAGAAGTTTTGAGAAGTACTGGTTTAGCCTTTGCCATTGTGGAAAGAGATATAATTGCTAGAAGAGAGCTTGAAACGATAAAATTAGCTGTCAATGTAACTTGATTTTTTTCCTTTCTGGTACTGGGAAGGAACATGAGCTCTGCATCGTCCAGTAGCAGCCTTTTCCCAGAAGCAAGTTTGGCTGATTACAAATAACCAGTTTGCTTATTTATCATGAATTGTGGAAGACACAAATGTCAGTACGTATTGTTCTTTCAATGTAACCTGTGCCAGTTGGCGGAAGTCTCAGAGGGGGCTTTGTCCCTGCCTCGGTCAGAACAGTGACTGTGTCGAGCCAGTCCCTTCTCTGCATGAATGGAGAGATTTGGCCTCACCGTTTTGAACGGTCTCACAGGCATGAACGTTTATAATACACCAACGATCTCTCAAGTGCTGTCTGGGAAAATTTTGTTTTTGTTCTTTGAGTAGTAGAAGGCTAATATTAGTGTTTGTTGAAGTACTAACCATAATTAAATGAAAGGCATCAAGGCACAACGCAGATATGTATCAGTGACTCAAAAGAGTACCGTTTGGGACACGGTCTTTTTTGAATCCAGAAAACAAAATGTCTTCTTCCCTGTTTTCTCTTAACCCCAGTTTAATTAAAAATTCAGTCACGATAAATTACAGAGCAGCCTACAGATAGTTGGCAGTACACTCTTGGCTACTGAGAAGCTGCCTCCTTGCAGCACTTCCCTCTGGAGCTGAGACGGCATGGCTGCCGCTCCTCCATGCAGAGCCCTGCTCGGTCCGGAGAGGCTGAGCACATGTCCCTGCTAACTGAACACAGTGCATTCGATTTTTTTTTCTCATTGTATTAGGTCATCATGACCTAATTTACTCTGCTTTTAAAAACTCGCCTTGTACGTGTTGAGCATGGTGTAATTATACCTGTTTCTAAGGCAGTCAAAACCTCCCTCTCAGAAGTGAAACATGTTTCTAGTATTGCGTGTTCCCATTTGGTCTAACCTAGTATTTCTTCCATTAATACTCTCCAAAGATAGTTGCCAAATTACAACCTACAGTGGTACCACCTTCTGTACCTGCTTTGGTGCCTTCTTTTGATAACTAAATAAACCACAGACTACTGTGTCTAATTTTGACATATGCAAAGTGTCTTTGTCTTGCTGGTCTTAAATGTTTGGGCTTTAGAGCATGAAGCCAATACAGATTTCTGGTCCCTGGAACGCTGGTGTGACCGCAGCCCACCCTCTTGGGAAGGAATGTCTTTGTGTTGGGTGGCGTGAAGGGCGTTGGGGGTAATGTACCACTTTAGCTGTATGTGCATGTGTTCTCTGCTGCAGGCTTGTCCATGCGATCGTGCCTGGAGCACTCTGGTTTCCAGGTGACAGACACGATTCACGGTATAGTATGAGTCCTCTGAAGTTGGAGCATTCTCTACAGCTTTAATTTCTTTCTTTTAGTTCTTGGTTTCAAGAAATGTTTTTTACAAACAAAGTTGTAATGCTTATGTTAAGTAGCACCAGCTACAGTTTGTGCTTGCTTAAAGAGGTACAGTAGTTAAGATTTCAGAATGTTGAATATATCACTTTGGGTTTTTTGTTTTTTTGGTTTTTTTTTTTTGGTCCAAAGCAGATCAGACCCTTTCTTCTGTTTCCTCAGTAGAAAATGACAAACATTTCATAATTTTAGAAATTTATGGGCCTCAAGTTGAAAATTCATTTGAAGTATTTAGCTGCTTCTTCCTTCATACCACGTTCAGCCTTAAGGAAATGCCATGTACATACTGATATGTTGGTTAGAGTTAGAAACTTCCTTTTCTGTCCTAATCATTTAGTGTCCTTCTCCCCCACCCTGTGCCTTTATGAAGCTCAGCAGTGCTGATCTGATGTGGAAGGACACAGGCTGGAGAAGCGAAGGCGCTCTTCCTGGAGACGTGTTGCTTACAAGTCAACCCTTGGGGTGCTCATGCCGAAGGAACTCAGAAGCCTTTGGAGTCTTGGGGCCTCAGGTTACCCTGGATCAGACCTCAATTTAGAGAAGGTCCTGAAAGGCGCCTTCTTTACCTGGACTTCCACTCACCTGTCTTTCTCCTAGTTCATGTCTGCCTAGAGCCTTTTGGACATTCTAGTCTCCTCTTGATGTTCATCAAGGCATCCGATTTTGTGAAGTTCAACAGGATCACATTGTCTTAGATTGGTCCTTGGGTAGATCGAACATACTCTAGAAAAATGTTAGAAATCATTTGTCCAGTAAAACGTTAGGAATCATTTGTCTATTTAAGTTCTCGTAATCCATATGTGTTCACTAGGTAATCACATAAGCTATACTTTAAATCATTGCATTGTCATCTCACATTTTAATGTGTCCTATAAAATATTTTCAGAAAAGGCTGTAAGAAGCCACGAAAGCAATAAATGTAGAATGTTTTCATAGAGATCGGGAAGCAGGAAGGCTAGGGTCCGTGATATTGAGAAGAAAACTTGAGAAAGAACCACATGACTGCTGTGCATTCTAGGGAGTCAGGATTCTCACCCTTTCCTGCCCCAGCTTACCTGAGAGGTGGGACACAGTCCGATCGATTGTTAACAGGGATGGTGACAGGTGTGACCCCCTCTTCTCTCGTAGAGAGTCGACGTGGTCAGATAACCAGGGTGGATCTTAGAATCTTCAGAGCCACAGGCAGCATAGTCAGGAAGCCCATGTCACTCCAGGGCCAGACGAGCATCACAGCTACTGAACATTCAGGCCAGTGCAGCCCATCCTGTTACTCTCAGGATAAACACTGATAGTCTGGAGTCCCTCGGGACTGAACTCAGGAGGTTAATCTCAGGTTAGTGGAGAGATGGATGATTTTCCTAGGCCAGATCTTAGGTGCCCTAGAAGTTGAGTCTAGCTAACATTTGGATTATTCTTTCTTAATCACTCATTTATAGATCCCAAAGCACTTTATCAAGGCTGCAACCAACTTACTCCTGTTTTTTTCTTTTTTCTTTTTTTCTTTTTCTTTTTTGCGGTACGCGGGCCTCTCTCTGTTGTAGCCTCTCCCGTTGCGGAGCACAGGCTCCGGACGCGCAGGCTCAGCGGCCATGGCTCACGGGCCCAGCCGCTCCGCGGCATGTGGGATCTCCCCGGAATGGGGCACAAACCCGTGTCCCCTGCATCGGCAGGCGGACTCTCAACCACTGCGCCACCAGGGAAGCCCCACAAATATGGTTTTATTAAAGTAGTTTAATCATAAAACTAGTTCCCTCAGCATTAGCAGAATCTTTTGTTAAGAACTGGCCAAGCGATGAGAGTTTATTTGGCTTAAACAAATTTACAGAAATAAGCCTGTTATATTGTGGAATATCAGGTAACTTACTTTTTTCATAGTCTTCTTTAAAGTACAAAAACCTCTAAAAACCTCTAAATGCAATTTTGCCAGAAAAGTAACATTTGAAACCTTGTACCAAATAGATTTATTGTCAAAGTAACATATACTTTTAAACACTTCTTAAAGTATAGGCATATGTAAAGTAAAAAGTCAGAATCCTCTTTTCTCTCATCTTACTGCCTTAGCTCAGGGGTCCCCAACCTCCAGCTGTGGACCAGTGCTATTAGGAACCGGGCCGCACAGCAGGAGGTGGGCCCTGCTGTCCCCCATCGCTCCCTGTCGCTCACATTATGCCTGAACCATTGCTCCCACCCCTGGTCTGTGGAAAAATCGTCTTCCACGAAGCCAGTCCCTGGTACCAAAGAGTTTGGGGACCAATGGCCCTAGCTAATAGAGTTCAGGCTTTTAGGAGCTTAGGTTTTACTTATTTTTTTTTTTTTTTTGCGGTACACGGGCCTCTCACCGCTGTGGCCCCTCCCGCTGCGGCCCCTCCCGCTGCGGAGCACAGGCTCCAGACGCGCAGGCCCAGCGGCCATGGACCACGGGCCAAGCCGCTCCACGGCATACGGGATCCCCCCAGACCGGGGCATGAACCCGCGTCCCCCGCATCAGCAGGCGGACCCCCAACCACTGTGCCACCAGGGAAGCGCAGGAACTTAGGTTTTAAATTTACAAGTGCTTGGTCAATCACAGATCTGTTTCCTCTTTTGAACTCTTCTATAACTTTAAAACAAAATATCAGCCACACCCCCTTTATTACTGTTACCACTTTAGCCTATTTGCTACAGCACAGCTAATGAATATATGAGTTATAGTGAATAATTGTAGATTCTCTTGAAAACTAAGCCCAAGATAGGAAGAAAAGAATGAGGAAGATGGGAGGAAGCCAGCGGCAGTATATTTTTATTACCATTGGTGTCTTCTTTTTTTGTTTTTATGACATCTTTGTAGCATACGATTCACTTATTTAAGTGTTCCATTCAGTGGTTTTTAGTATATTTACAGAGTTGGGCGTTGTCTTAAGCATGTGGGATACATTCTGACTTGTTGAAGTTTTAGCGTTTATTTTTAAAAACATTTTATTATGGAGAATTTCAGATGCACACAAAAGTAGACCAGAAGAGCATAATGAACCCCAGGTACCCAGTATCCATCTTTCTCTCTGACCAGCTTTCTTTTGTCTTTACCTTCATTCATTCTCCAGGGTTATTCCAGATTTTGTACTATTTCTTCCATGACGGTTTCAGTCTCTACCTATATAAGCTGATTTTAAAAAAACATGACTACATTAGTGTTCACATTAAAATTTTTTTTTTTTGTGGTACACGGGCCTCTCACTGCTGTGGCCTCTGCCGTTGCGGGAGCACAGGCTCCGGATGCGCAGGCTCAGCGGCCATGGCTCATGGGCCCAGCTGCCCCGCGGCATGTGGGATCTTCCCGGACCGGGGCACGAACCCATGTTCCCTGCATTGGCAGGCGGATTCTCAACCACTGCGCCACCAGGGAAGCCCCACATTAAAATTTTAAATAATTATTTAATATTAAATAACCAGTTAGTGTCCAAATTTCTAGTAAATGTTAAAATTTTTTACCTTTATTTTATAACTTATTGAAAGCTAAGTTTTATTAATGTACAAGTTAGTTGGTGAAGAATTTGGAGTCATGTTAAATACTTGTACAATATATTTTAATATCTGCTTCAAATAAATTTGTGCCTCTGAATTAAAATCCCATAGATTCCAAGTTATATTTTACCTCCTTTCTTCCTGGACAAAACAGTCCTCTCACTCTTTTTTGGCCACTCTCTCTTGTTGGCTTACCTCTGCAGGAGGCTGCTTCTCTCACCTTTCCGTGAATATTCAGTCCGCTTGGTTTGCGATTTCCTGGTCTTGCCCTTCTTACCTACAGGATTGAGGGAACCTGAACATTCTGTACTGAGGAAACAGAACAGAGGGCTGGGTATGGCAGAAGTCCATCTTGCCTTCCTGATGGTGCTCTGATGGGATAAATAATGCATTCACTTGGGGGTGGGGAAATTATTGATAGAATTTATTTCTACCTAACAGTGCTAATATGTTAAAAAGGAATGGCCTCGGAAGCAAGCCAGTTTGTAACTTGGATGAGGTGACTTGCTGGCTTTGAGAGCACCATTAGACAAGGGAAAGGGAACTTCTGCTGGCGAAGTAACCCCTTAACTGTATCTCCCTAAGAAGATACAGTTCAAGTAATAACAGCATAGGAATAACCATAGTCATCTAGAATTTTGTACAGGTCAAATCCCGTTACAACAAATTTCGGTAGGATATCCAAATTCCTTGTTTGTCTTTTCCTACAAAGTATCAAAATAAAAAATATATATATACATATATATGCAGTATATCAGATTATAGAACTTTTTTTGGTTCTTAACTGTCTTTGGGGAGAAAAAGCACAAGGATTTACTCTTTGGGCGACATTTCAGCCCCATCGGGCGTTCTGACTGACACTGTTGCCAGTTCCCCCACGACCGGGGTCACAGGTGTAAGTCTGCCCATCGCCCTTGGTTGCTCCGTGAGCTTCCCGGCGCAGGAGTGTCTATTTGGTTCTGCCGGCCACAAAGTGTAGTGAGCGCCAGGATAGCGGGGAGCCAACAGTAAAGAGAAGACGGGGCCCCTGTTCACCAGGAACTTGTAGGCCGCTGGGGAGAGGGGGCAACTGAGGGGAAGGTCCAAGGCCACAGTGCAGTCAGGAGGGCATTTCGGAGTTAAGGAAGGAGTGGCGCTTCCGTGGTACCTAGATACTCCTCCCGAGGGTTTTTAATCACACCCTACATCAAGCCATCAGCAGAAGTCCAAGAGTATTTCTGTAGTATTTTCATTTTGTAGCTTTCATTGTAACGGGATTTAACCTGTAACATCTTTTCATCAGAGAAATGCAGATTACACAAATGAAAATATCATATATCCCCCATTTGTACTTTCTGTACTTTGTACAAAGTGTACTTAACTGTGTGTTAAAGATATTATTGAGCATGTATAAGTGCAGATCTTTTGCAGATAACCTCATATGAACGTGGATATTTATTTTGTTTACTTTTATATCGAGTAAACTAGAACATGTACTGTTTATACAAAACATTAAATGTCTGTGGGATGTCATTTCCGTGTATGATGGATGGGAGCTGTCGCTTTAAACCGCTTAGGTGTTTTGAATGATGCTAGAGTAGCTGGTGGTGCTTAACGTGGCATTTTTTTTTCCTGTCCACACTTTCTACCCTTGGTACAGGTATTTTTGATAAAGCTGTGGAATGGAAAGGTATGTTTTTCATGGGATGTTCAAGAATCTTTTACCTTAACATTTTTAAAGAGCTTCCTTTATGGGCTTCTGTGTCTGACGTAAGCAGACTTAGTTTAATTTTAACAAGTAACATTTTTCTAGGGGCAATATTTGAGTATAAAATTTTGACAGGACATGTATGAAGGTTTTTAAAGCACTTGGGGTGGGGGGTTGCTTTTAAAAGATACGATCTGCCATGAAGAAAGGATGTGGCCAGAGAGTTGCTTATGGTAGTTCGTGGTTGAGGTGTGTTATTGACTGAATCCTGGTTACCAATAATTTGCAATTTCATTGAGGAAAGTGATGAAAGTATCTCTCAATACGTTAACATACGAAATAAGTTTGGGCCTTTATTAAACTGGCACAGGCCTCTCTTGGGTGGAGGAAGACTCCACGCTGAGCTAGTGGTGCCCTGATGATCAGGCTCGGCTGCGCAGACCGGGTGCCGGGCCTCCTGCCCACACAGAGCACCCTCGTCCACCCTGTGCTGACCTCGGCGGCCGCGAGCCCATGTGCGCCCCCTGCCCTTGCAGGACAGCGCTTTCCTGGGGCTGGCGTTGCCTCAAAAGACCCACCTGGCTAAACAAGATAAGCCGGCCCAGCGCTTATCTTGAGGAGGCCTGATTGGGAGAGCGGCCTCCACTGACTTTCCTCCAGCAATGAAATTGTGAAAGGTACTCGGGATGGTGGTGAGGCTCACAGCTGCGTGGTCTCGACAGCACATCCCTTTTCTCGTAAAGAAATGAAGTGCTTCCTCAGGTGTTGGTCCTAGTGTGGGACACTGGTGGTGCGTTTAGACTGCGCTGAGAAACACTCGCTAAAGATCTGTGATGTTTTGTAAACCCTGACTGTTCTGATGGTTGCAAAGTTAGTGTCTGCTCAGTGTTCCCCATCTCACTGGAAGTGTTTGCTTTTTCTCATTCGTAGCGGTCCTGTAATAAGGAGGGATCCGAACAAGCTCAGAAAGACAATGAATTTCAAGTAAGTAATTCAGTCCGTTCTGCATTTGTGTGAGGTGTGAGCTGGTGGTGGGCAGCCTTGCCCCCTTTGCTCTGGCAGCGCCCCTTCCTGCCCTGGAGTCCTGCTGTGTGTCCCAGAGGAGGGGCTCTGGGGGTACTGGGAGCCGCCACAGTGAGACCCAGCGAACAGTCTGTGTTCCATTTCCTAATGAGGGTGTAGGGAGTGGACGTTGTGCCTTTAGGGTGATATGAACAGCATTTGGGGTGCTAGGAGATGGCGACTTGGGGTGAACTGCGTGCGTGATACTCTGATGTGGAGGTAGTCTGTCACTGCCCAGGCGTCTCAGTGCCTGCCCTTCCCCGGGGCAGGCAGGAGTGTTTTTTCCCTCTGCGTGGTACCTGGCTCCCACAGGCTTCTTCCTAAAATACGAAATTTCACTCAGAAGTGCGTATATTCAGAAGAGCTTAAGGTCAAGAGCACCTGCCCCCTCTTTGAGGCTCAGAGGTGGGGCGTCTGGAGTAGTGATCTCCACACTCCAGGGAGGGAACAACTTTTGAGCACACTCCCCTGGTGTGTGGAGGTTTGTGTATAACGGGGGGAGTATGTGGGTGTGCGTGTGTAGCATACACACCACACACCCCGTAATATCAACACATGTAAATACACTGGTTTTTACTAATTGTATACGAATTATTAAAGTGATCAAGAAATAGAAATGTAAAAGAGGTGAGATCATATAAAGGAATAAAAGCGCTGCTGTTTTTTCCTTGCGGTTCCGTGGATGTTTTGCATAGGCCCTGCTCCGGAGACCGTGGTCTAGAGGATCTGGAATGTGTGCTCTCTGGGGTGACGCTGACCGAGAAGCTGTCAGTGGGAGGTGACTGACGTTCTGTCTTCAGCCTCCTGGGCCCTTTGTGTATAGACTTTCGTCCTTCCTGGGAGTTGAAACTGTTGGGTCACTAGGACCTCCATGTCGCTAAATCTGAAGTGTGTTTCCAGCTCTCGTTTTATCTGGACTTCTTAGCAGCTAAGGCGGCCAGGACACAGGGACACGAAGTAAAGGCCCCTCGTTTCCTGCACCCCTCCTTGCCTCCTTTGTGGGCTCATTCTCCGATGGTCTTAAGTACTCAGAGTCCCCAGGCCTGAGGCCCTGTTTCCACCCCCCGCCTTACCAGGCCACCTGATCCAAAGCTGGTCCTTGCATTTCTCTTAGGGGCCAAGGGTCTGCAGCTCCTCCAGCCCCCAGCCCTTCTTGGAACTAACAGTAGCTGCTACCCGTCTCCTGGGGTGTCTCATCAGGTCCAAGACTGAACCCATACTCTCCCCACCCCTCCAAACAGCAAAATCTAAATCCGGACCTTCTGGGCAGGCCAGGAAGCAGGGAGTCACCTTCTGTACCCTCGTCCCCTCACCCCCGTGTCCCATCCACAAGTCTGTTGGTGGTTTTCCTTTGAACCGTATCTTGGATCTGTCTACTTTCTCTCCATCTGGACTGTGCACCTGCGTAGTCCAAGCTGCCACCAGCCCCTCCCTGGGCTTCCACTTCCACTCTTTCTTCCTGCAGACCATTCCCTTCGTCTTTGCCAGAGCCAGCTTTTGAGCTGCTCATCCGATCATGTTAGCCTCTTGCTTACAATCCTTCGGTGGTGGCTCTCTGCCCTGGTCCCAGTTAGGTGGGCTTTATCCTGCCAGGTCCCGGCAGCCTGACCCCCGCCGAGCTTCCCGGTCTCATCTCATAACGCCCTCCCCCTTCCCAGCTCTCCAGCCGTGTGGCCCTAAGCTGTGTGGTTTCCTTCCTGCCACGGGGCCTTTGCAGATGCTGCTGCTTCTGGCTGGAATGCTCTGCTTTTCAATCTGCACCACTCCCCCCAACTGCTACTCACAATTGGGATCTCAGCTCCCAGGTTCCTTCCACAGGGAGCCCCTTCCTGCTCTCTCATCTAGGTTTGTTCCTCCATCCGTGCTCCTGCAGCACTCAGTGCCTCTCCTTTACACTTTCCGTGGCTGTCAGTTTCCGTATTACGTGTTAGCGTCTGCCTGTTCTTGTGAGATTCTAAACTCAGGGCGGGGTCCCGCTGCTTGTGCGCACTCTTCTGTCCCCTCCTCTCATTAGTCCGACGTGCCCTCACCGCCGGGGACCTGTGCGTCACTGCCACGCCACCTCCTCCTCCTGCACCGGCTGATCTCTGCTCGGGGCCCAGCAGGCAACTGTAGTAGGTGCTGTGATTTTGTTTTTGATCCTCTGCGTCAGAAGGTGGGCAGTTGGCTGTCAGAATGGGGAAGGTGGTTTGTGTTCTTTGAGCCTCTTTTTTTTTTTTGCCGTGCGCGGGCCTCTCACTGTTGTGGCCTCTCCCGTGGCGGAGCACGGGCTCCGGACGTGCAGGCTCAGCAGCCATGACTCATGGGCCCAGCCGCTCCGCGGCACGTGGGATCCTCCCAGACCGGGGCGTGAACCCGCGTCCCCTGCATCGGCAGGTGGACTGTCAACCACGGCGCCACCAGGGAAGCCCTATTGCTGGACTTTTTAAAGGAGGAAAACCACACAGATGAAGTGAGAAGTCAGTCTAACCCTCCCCCTCTTCTGCCCGCTCTGCCAGGGTCTCTGTCTGACCCTGTCCCCGTTGCTCCCGGAGCCACTCTTGGTTCTGTCAATGGCAACTTCTGTGTTGCCAAATCCAGGGCCCACTTTCCTCTGTCCCCAGTTTGCTGTCTCCACAGCGTTTGACACAAGACACGCTGTCGCCCGCCCTGACAGCAGGCGTCTTCGCCTCCCACACTACCGACTGCCCTGGTTCCCCTCCTGCTGCCCTGGCTACATCGGGGTGTTAGGTTGCCGTGTAAAATGTGTTTCTTGCTGTAGGCAAGTCGGTTGGAAACATTGCTGTAGGTGCTGGGCGTCCTCAGGCTCCTGCCTGCTTCCCCCTCTTCCGCCAGCTCGTTAGCTTTAACGCTGTGCGTATGCCGAGGACTTTGTATCTGGCCTAGACCCCGCGGCAGCCCCAGCAGCTTCTCCGGGCTGATCTGGTCCTCTTCTTCCTCGGTTCTTCTGCTCCGCGCATCGGCCCCCGTCATGGTCACCGTATCTGCTTGGGGGTGGCCACCCCGTCACGCTCCGTCAGGATACCCTCTGCCCCTCTCTGGGCTGCCCCAGGCTGCCTATGGCCCTGCTCGGTTCCAGCCATTTCTGTCCCTGGAATGCAGGCTCTATCCGGGCAGCAGCCTCCTGTGTCTTGTTCTTACTGTTTCCCTGGGGCTTAGCACATGCTGGGTACAGAGTACATGTCCAAGTTATATTTGGGGGGTGAATATATGAATATTTCTGAAGCCATCGTGATTCGTTTCAAGTTGAGGTATTGAGCTGCTCTCCTGAGAAAGTAGGACCAGCCGTGGGTGGATGGTGGGGGCCGAGCCCGGGTGCTGCGGGCGGTGGACCGGGTCACGCCCTTGCGCCCATCCTTCACTGAGCTCGCTTTCCTTGAGGGTTTGGGGACCTGAGGATACCTGCTGTCCTTCGTAACCTACCCATCTTTCTTGCTTGTGACTTGGCATTTTCTTTCGTTTTCTTCCTCTCCAAATTCCTCCCTCCACACACCACCCCCCTTTCTCCCTACTGTGAATAAATATTGAACTGCAATATCACAGAAGAACAAAGGTATTTCTTGTTCACAAGTGTGCAGAGCAGTGCTGAAGAGAATTGGAAAGTTCTTTAAGTCTCTTTCCATCTTCTCACCACCATCCTGGCACCGGGTGGACCCTGCTCTGGAGGATCCTGGACAGTGTGGCTTCGGCCTGGGTACCAGTGACAGTGCCACGTGTGAAGTCAGCTCCCAGCAGACTTTGCGTTGCGTGGGTACCACATGCACTTCCTGAAGTCATACTGTGGATTAAGTCTGTGTCTAGAACTTGACATTTCAGACGTAAAGGGCATTGTGGATTGGCTGCACGTGTGTATCTTGCTTAGTCACTCTACACAGAAAAAGGTTGAAAAACCAAATTTTAATCCCGGCAAAATTCTGGCTACGTAGGACAGAGGAGATCCCGATCCTACTCTTTGGAAACAGTTGGAGAGTGGGTTGGAGTTTTGAGGTGGGAGACTGTACAGAGGGCAAGGGGCTGCCAAGAGCCACTGCCCACAGACGGCCTGGTCTGGGCCGAGCCTGGCACCTCCTCATCCACGATGCCAGCCTCCAATCGCTTGGGCGGGCGGCAGCAGAGGGTTCGCTTCGCGTGGGGTGTCTCTGAGGCCGGAGTTGAGGTAAATGGGGCCAGCACTGACCGTACCTCCTGCCTAGGTTTGCCGTGAGGTCAGATGAGTGAGTGAAAACATTTTGCCAGCTCAATAGAGCTGTTAGGAATTAGTTCTCATTCTCTAAGTGTTTAAGAAATAAAACCCATCTGGTCGAAGTCTTCCTAAAATCCTTTAACTTGATGGATCAGTGCTGTGTCTGGATTGTCGTTGTCTTAGTGTGCTCGGGCTGCCACAAAAAGCTACCTGGGTTTATTCTTCATAGTTCTGGAGGCTGGAGGTCAGAGGTCCAAGGGCAGGGTGCCAACACGGCCAGGTTCTGGTGACGGCCCCTTCCTGCCTTGTAGATGCCATCTTCTGCCCGTGTCCTCATGTGGCAGAGAGGGAGAGAGGGCAGGCTCTCTAGGGTCTCCTTTTATAGAGATACTGACCCCATTAGGGCTCCACCCTCGTGGCTTCACCTAAATCCATCACCTCCCAAAGGCCCCATCTCCAAATAGCATCGCACTGGTGGTGAGGGCTTCAACCTCTGAATTTTGGGAAGACACAGTCCAGTTCATAGCAGTCATATGTACAGAACTGCAAATTAGTGAATAGAGATTGGGCCTCACAAGGTGATGATGGTTAGATCATAATTGTGGAGATTATACAAGATGGTGGATGGATTACCAACCAACCCATTCTCCCCAAAATGTAAAAGTGACTGAATTACTTTTTACTTTAATGTGGCCCCATGTCCTTTGGAAGAAGTAGCTTTTCTTTTTCCTTTTTGTTTTCTTCTCTCCAACTTTAGAATCATGTCCCTGCCTGATGAGTTTGTCCTGCTAAGTCTCTCCATCCATTTTGGTAAAATGAGTGTATTTTAAAGAGCTCTGTTTTATTGAGCAATGTTTATCTGAGATCCTGTCCCCACAGCCCCTTTCTGAACAAGGGGTGACCTAGAATCACCTGAGAGTGTTTCCAGACCACACCTGGTGCCCCTCCCAACACATCGCTGTGGAAGCTCCATCTGTAGAAGCTCCTTAAGACGCTTGGGTACAGGGCTCCTTCCTGCCCTTCACCCCAACCAATGGAAACTCTTAAGCTGTAATTCCTTGCTTAAGGGAAGAGGACTAAGGAATGGATTTGAATTTCCCACTTCGTTATTAGGAGTAACTAAAGGCGGAACGTAGGAGCGTCAAAGAGGTGTAGACAAGAAGACAAACATTAAATGACAGGGGAGACTGGGGATAAGAGCAGAAAACAGAAACCTTGAGCGCCCTGTGCTAGGGTGCACTTTGGCACGGACCCCACACCCCGTGGGGGACCCCGCAGGCCAGTTTCATGGGCAGAGGGCCCTTTGAACCATTTTCTTTCCCTGGGCACTCTCGACCGAAAAGCAGATCGACCGTCACCAGAATGGATGGAATTGTTGTGACCTTTGATAAAATGCCAAGGGTGAGACTCATATGAGTTTTAAAGTAAATAGAAGCGATAAAATATTGATACTGTTCTATTTTTGGAACCAGTGACCTAAATTCAACTTGAATTTTAAATCTCATCAATACAGTGTGATGTTTGCCAGCATGGATCCTGAAGTTTACAGATCTGTTTCTTTGTATTTAAAGTGGGGACAGTGGTAATAAAAACAACAATTGGTAAAAATAATGATGATGGTGTGCAGTCGGGGTTGCTGTGGGAGTGGGTGAAATGGCTCGTGTGCAAGGACTGCTGATGCCCAGTGCGTGGTCCACACTCCGTAACCAGCTGGTGTGTTGCCATCTGTTTCAGGGCGCCGAGGCCATGGTTCTGGAGAGCGTTATGTTTGCCATCCTCGCAGAGAGGTCGCTGGGGCCAAAGCTCTTTGGCATCTTCCCCCAAGGCCGCCTGGAGCAGTTTATCCCGGTAAGATGTGCGGAAGGCTGGTCAGGTGACGGGAGCCACAGCGAGAAGACGGAGTCTGTCTCGTCACCGTCACTGCAGAAGCCCGAGGCGCTGTGGTCCGAAATAGTAAATGTGGCCTATGTTATCACAGAAGTAAAGAAAAACAAAATTTCTCTTGAATTTACATCAAAACCTCTGTCTTTCCTGCAAAGATACGTTCATCCATTCAGAAACATGCAGGCAGACCTTGTTTAACTGAGCTTCGCAGATGCTGGGTTTTTACAAATAGAAGGTCTGTGGTGGCCCTGCATTGTCAGACAATGGTTAGCGTTTCTGAGCAATAAGATATTTTTTAATTAAGGTATGTACATTGTTTTTTGAGACATAATGTTATTGCCACTTAATAGACCGCAGTATAGTGTAAACATTACTTTTGTGCACGCTGGGAAACCAAAAAGTTCACGTGACTCGCTTTGTTGCGGTCGCTTTACTGTGCTGGTCTGGGACCGAACCCCCAGAATCTCCAAGGAGGCCTGTTTGTGAAACCTAACAACTTCTGTGCCTTGGTTATAGAACTCGCTGCAGGACGCGGCCCTGCCCGCACTGTGCCATGTGTCTGGTCTTTGCCCTGCGGGCGCCACCACTGTTCTTCCCCTTGTCTCCCCTGCCCCCCTCACTTTAGGGTCTCCCCTGCCCTCATGTGCCTGTCAAGTTGCTCACATTTCAAGGCCTTGCTCAAATCCTCCGTTTGCAGGAGTCAGGACTGTTTTCCCTTCCCTGCTGTGCTGAGGCGTTGTTAGTGTTGCCCTACCATCCGCCAGTGTGCCTCGTTTCGAGTTCTGTGTGCATAGCCCCCGCCCTGTGCCCCGTGCCCTGAGCCCCGAGCCCCGAAGAGGGCTTTGAGCCTCAGGAGTTCCCTATAAAGTTGAGTGTGGGGGGGCAACTCTGGGCTTGGTGACCGGCTCATTTGGGTGGAGATGCTGAGCCTTGCTGGCCTGTGTTCCTGCTTGTGGAAGGGCTCCCCTTCTTGAGCTGTGTGAGCTCCCTAAGGGCTAGGGGCTGCTGCCTTCATGTCTTGCCTCATGTGATGTCTTGGCCACAAGAGACCTCGGTGTGCAGGGCCGCCCAGTACAGTCGTGCAGGTGGTACAGAGCACAAGGACCCCTGGCTGACAGGGTGCTCTGCTTGCCAGGCCTGCGTCCAGCGGGGGCCAGAGGGGGTGGGGTGCCCTCTTCTCGTTCACACATGGTGCTGTGTGTGCCGGCTGCCAGCCTGGGGTGTGTTTGAAGGAATGGATGTACCTCCCTATATGGAAGAGTCCTTTCAGTCTCTTCCCTGGCGGCTGGCTGTAGGTTTTTTTTTCTCTTTTTCTTTTTTTTAATATAAATTTATTTATTTATTTTTGGCTGCTTTGGCTCTTTGTTGCTGTGCACGGCTTTCTCTAGTCACAGTGAGCAGGGGCTACTCTTTGTAGCAGTACGTGGGCTTCTCATTGCGGTGGCTTCTCTTGTTGCGGAGCGTGGGCTCTTGGCACATGGGCTTCAGTAGTTGTGGCACACAGGCTCAGCAGTTGTGGCTCACGGGCTTGAGAGTGCAGGCTCAGTAGTTGTGGCTCACAGGCTTAGTTGCTCCACGGCATGTGGGACCGGACCGGGGCTCCAACCCGTGTCTCCTGCATTGGCAGGCGGATTCTTAACCACTGCACCACCAGGGAAATCCCTGTAGTTTATTTATAGTTTTATTTATAGTTTTCCCATTAAAGACAGTAACATCTGTCTAGCATGAGAATCAAATGAGATAGAAAAGTATTAGAAAGAATTTTAGAAATACAAAACACTTCGTATGGTTATAAGTGCCAACGTGGATCCATCTTAAAAAACATAACATTGATAAAGCCAAATTGCAGAAGACTACAAATGGTATTATACCATTTGTGTAAAGCCCAGTAAAAAGCAAGGTACAAATTGTTT
Source organism: Kogia breviceps (assembly GCF_026419965.1). Taxonomy (NCBI): domain Eukaryota; kingdom Metazoa; phylum Chordata; class Mammalia; order Artiodactyla; family Physeteridae; genus Kogia; species Kogia breviceps. The sequence continues at coordinate 17,657,413 of NC_081316.1, read as the reverse complement.
AATAAATACACATGTGATAAAACTTCTCTTTTTAGAAAAGGTAGAGGACCAGTGAACGCAACTTAGAATAATGGAAATGTCTCGAGGAGAAACAAAGCTCCTTGAGATCAGGGCACATAGGTGGTTATGTCTGTGGAATAGTTACTGTTCTGTTTTTATTTGTTTTTTTTTTGTAATTTATTTTTTATTAACTTTTTAAAAAAATCTTTATTAAATTCGTTACAATATTGCTTCTGTTCTATGTTTTGGTTTTTTGGCCCCCTATCTCCCCCACCAGGATCGAACCCACACCCCCTGCATTGTAAGGTGAAGCTTTAACCATTGGACCGCCAGGGAAGTCCCTGTTCTCCTTTTAAAGTTCTGTACTCGTGTACACGTTTACTACATAACATAGTAAAGGGTTTTTTAAAAATTATCTTAAAATGCTAGGTTGAACCATCTGAAACTGGCGGCGTTCAACTGTTTCTGCCCGCCAGACACAGCGATTCCGTTCGGCTCAGCGTATGTTATTTCCAGGCTTACCCTTGACCGCTGAATGGGGTGAGATGAAGTCCATCTCACCTGTTCCCATGGCTGTCCTCCAGCGGACACATGAGAACAGTGACCTCTGAGAATGGTAGTCAGTCTCATATTTCTTTGTGCTGGGAAAAGAACTTGGATTCCAAGATTTGTTCACCTTTGAGCACGTTAGCTTTAAATTATCCCCGTTGGGCTTCCCTGGTGGCGCAGTGGTTGAGAATCCGCCTGCCGATGCAGGGGACATGGGTTCGTGCCCCGGTCTGGGAAGATCCCACATGCCGCGGAGCGGCTGGGCCCGTGAGCCATGGCCGCTGAGCCTGCGCGTCCGGAGCCTGTGCTCCGCAACGGGAGAGGCCACAACAGTGAGAGGCCCGCGTACCACAAAAAAAAAAAAAAAAAAAAAATATCCCCGTTGCCAAACCAGGCATATTTTAACAGAGCCGAATGAAAGCTGCGCCAGCTGCCTTGAGGAGTCCTTGGTGTCCCGCTGCTAGACACTGAGTTCCCTGTCCTTGTCGCGACTTGATAACTTGGGAGATTCTGGGGTTGAGGGGAGGATTGAGCCTGATGCTTTGGGGGAGCTCTCAGCTCCAATTACAAGGCACCTGCCGTCTTTTGAGACTTCCTTGGCTGGGTGCTGGCCCGGGGCCTTGGCCTGCAGCGTCTGCTTTAGTTCAGAGCACCCTGTCGGGGACTTGATGTCCCGGTTCCCATTTTACAGAACCCAGAAAACGAGGCACAGAGGTATAAAAGTACACCCTTGGCCACGTAGCATTGAAATGAGTGTTAAACCCAGAATTTGAGCTGGGGTTTCTCTAACTTGGGGACACTCACTCTTAACTCCTCTGCTGTATGGCTTCGGATTCTCAGAAAAATCTCTCTTTGGGTTTCGGTAGGGAAGTGGTTGGTTTGGAAAAGATAAGAGGTGCTCCCGTGGGTAGCCGTGAAAGCACAGCCAGGACGAGTGTGGCCTCAGGCTGCACAAGCAGAAGACAGAGGAAGCCCCCTGCCACACCTGGCCCTGGTCGGCTTTGCCCTGAGAGCCTGCCCTGGGCCAGGCTGGGTGCCAGGCTGCCCCGATGGCAGGAGTGGGAAACCCTCGCCCTGAGCACCTGGCGCCCCTCTGCTGGGAAGCTGCTCTGAGCACCACACTGCCTGCCCTGTGTCTGGGAGGAGGGCCGAGCCGATGGGGGAGCTGGACGCGGGCCACGGCAGAAACCGCTGACGACCCGGCGCTTTGAGCCTAGGGAGGAGCCCCTTGCAGTGTGGGGTAGAGTGACGGGAGGGCAGGACCATAGGTGCTTGAGAAGGACTTTGTCACAGCGAAATGGACCTTTGTGGCTGGCCTGCCCCTCCCTGAGAAGTGCTCTCTGCAGGGCACAGTGCCCATTCTGAAGGAATTTTGTGCCCTGGATGAGACTTAGATGCCCTACAAAGACGCTTCTAGCTCTAGGGTTGTGTGATCTCACGCTTCAAGGTTACCTGGATGAATGCCATTTTCTAACTCCCCTTTTTAATTCCAGAGCCGGCGATTAGACACTGAAGAATTAAGTTTGCCAGATATTTCTGCGGAAATAGCTGAGAAAATGGCCAGATTTCATGGTATGAAAATGCCATTCAATAAGGAACCAAAATGGCTTTTTGGAACAATGGAAAAGTAAGTGATCAGCCGCTGGGTGTTCATCACCTCGCTTCCCGCCGGTGGCTCCCAGAGGCTCCGGAGCACCTCTTGCTTGCCGTGCGGGCCAGAGGCCTTCCCCGGTCCGCCAGTGCACAGGCTGTCCGCTGGTGGTCATTTTCTCATGAATAAATTGTTCTTGTGTGTAAAAATCACTTCCTGAACCAGGAAAGAAGACTGTTTGCAGAAATGCTCCTGAACAGGCTAGATGGGCAGAAAATCCACATCCTAGAGTGTGCTGAACCCCAGGCCCTTTTCCCTCCTCTCCGCCTGGTGTCAGGGGCCCTGCGGGTTTTGCATGGTTACATTGAACTAGAGCCCCAAAAGCAAGCTAGGTGAATTGAGCACTGATTGTTTCCCTCTTTTGCAAGATACCTGAATCAAGTGCTGAGAATTAAATTTACCGGGGAATCCAAAGTTAAGCAGCTCCACAGATTCCTCAGTTACAACCTGCCTTTGGAACTAGAAAACCTGAGGTGAGTGTTTGCTTCCATTTCCTAACTTAGTAAGTACATCTGTCCAGAAATGTAAATGTTCTTAGTCACCACACCTGCTTTCAGTGAACGTTAGGAAGCATCACCTCAGGCTTGGTGTTTTACATTGGTTTTGTGGGATGAGTTTAAACAGATTAATTCTGTCACCTGGAATTACAGTTTTATATGAGTGGCTTCATGGAGGAAGTAAAATTCCAGAATTCTAGTCCTGGTCAGTGACTAGGGCGGTAGGTTTTTTCTGAAACAAAAACAAAAAGCAAGAACCATGGGAGCAGGCCAGTGAGTGTCAGCCGATGAGGGGAACAGATGAGCCCAAGCTAGCAGGGGGTGGAGGAAGAAGCTTGACGCTGGTTTCTGAGTAGAGGCGACACTGGTGTCTCCAGGGTGCGGGGGGCACGCAGGCTTCTAGCCTTCATCTGTTGCCTGAGTGTCAGCATTTCCACCTTTAACTACTTACATGTTTGAGTGTCTGCTGAGCCAGCATCAGGATTGGCTCTGAGGAGATGTGACCAAGACAGTCTGCAAGGAGCTTCTCTTTTGTTAGGAGAGAGAGAAAATAAGTAAATAAAAAAATGTCAGGTTGTGATGAGAGCTATGAAGGAAACCAGAGGTCAAAACAGACTGACACAGAGGGCTCTGCCTGGGGTCTGAGGTCAGACGGCTCCGAGGAGGGTCCCCCAGAGGGGGGAGAGCGTGTGCAGAGGTCCTGCCATGGGAGGGAGCTGAAAGGGTGAGAAGTAACAGCAAAACCTTCCTTTTCCAGATTATTACTTGAATCCACTCCATCTCCAGTGGTGTTTTGTCACAATGACTGTCAGGAAGGTAAGAATTGCTGCCTGTTATGCTGAAGATGGGGCTCATGTGTCTACTGAAAAGATTCCCTCCAGTGTGTGTGATAAATGCCAGGTGCCCATGAAGAGAGGGTTAGGTACATGGAATTATGGCGCAGCCGTGCACGAAGTGTTGTGTGAAGATTAAAAAGAGTGAGGTCGAGTTTTATACAAACCAACAGAAAAATCCCGGGATACATCAAGAGGAGAAAAAGCAAGTTTTAGAAAAACATGTAGGGTATCCTCCCATTTCTGTAAGAAAAAATTTGAGAATATCCACTAAACTGAGAGCTGGGATAAACGAAGTCATATTTTTTCAGTGTTTAACTCGTTTCGGTAAACATGTCAATTGACTTTGTCAATCTGAAAGGCATTAAAGAGTAAGATGGCCTCCTCAACCAGTCCGGGGGCCCTTGCCTTCTGCTCCTTGCAGACCATCACACTGGCCAGAGCCCCCTTCTCTCTCAGCATTGGCTCACATGCTTCTAATGACTTCGGGTTTCTCTGCTTTAAAAAAATTGCGCTCCCGTGTACCCTTTACTGTAACCAGACTCTACCCAGTGTTAATTCAAACATAACAGTTTTGTCAGAGGCCCCATCCGGCCGGGCACCTCCCCCCGATACTGCCGTGGTGCCTGGCTTTGCCTTGTTGTCCTCATCCTGCCCAGCGCAGCTCGCTGAGGTCCACCCTCGGGCCCTTTCCAGGCTTTACGGCTTGTTTTAAATTTTGAGAACAGTCCCTGGTGAAGACTTGCCATCAGTGAGATGTTAGTTTGAGCCAGAATACCTGTTACTAGTTAGCTGATGATCGCTGGGCAAGTCAGGTCAAGCAGGGTGTGGCCAAGTCAGCCACAGCCTCGTGTGTGTAGCGGGTGATGGTGAATGGCCCAGACATCGCCGACGACAGCAACACGGGGAGAGCGTGGAGGGGGCAGGAGCTGGACACTGGGTCTGGCCCTGGTTCTCCTATTAATGGCTCCCGGAAACGGACGATGTGTGCCGAAAAGCCTTGAACCTGGCTCAGCAGAGCCCACCACCAGCGCCACCATAAGAGATGCAGCACGTTGGGTAGAGCGTGGGGCTCTCCGAGCATGTGTCTGGGGGGCCAGTCTGGCAGCCAAGCCCCTTCTGCCCAGTATTCAGCCTTAAGGGAAACATGGTTGTGGGAGTGCTGCCTGTGCTCTCTTCCTTGGGGGCAAAGCAGTGGGGCCTGTGTGGACACCAGGACCCAGCTTCCCAGCTGGGGGCCACAGCCCCGCCCGCCTCGGGGCTGCTGGGGGTGCCAGAGCTCCGGGGTGCCGAGCAGACCTTTCTCTTCCTGCCCCCGTGTGGAAATGCTGGGGAGCCCAGGGCCATGCTGCTCTTAGGGTGCTGGCAACAGGGCTCTCGGGCCAGGCCTCCCAGGTCAGTGCTGCTCCTGGCACCCTGTCCCCGTGTCCCGTGACTCAGGGCCACGTCTGCTCGCCGCGTGGTCAGGATGCCCTGACAGGATCAGAACCGCCATAGGTCCTGTGGTTGGAGACCTGCGCCTTCGATGACAGAACGTGCCCAGAGCAAAGGTCGTGTCATCCAAACCTTTTTGCAGGTAATATCTTACTGCTGGAAGGCAGGGAGAATTCTGAAAACCAGAAACTGATGCTCATCGACTTTGAATACAGCAGTTACAACTACAGGTAAAGTCAAATGTTTTTATTTCAGTATTCTGTTAGTATTTTAATATGTGTGCGAAACAAAGGAGAAAGTAGGTCACGGTACCATCCTTAGTTGGAAGTTTCCTCCCTGGAGGCCAGCACTTTCTGTCCTAGCGGCCACGATGGCCGCGTGGGGGCAGCGCAGCCTGTTCTCAGCTGCATCCGTGGGGAGCAGGGGCCAGGTCCTCAGAACCCAGAACTTGGCCTTTCGTTGGCTTCACCAAAGCACTGACTGCAGGATGGCACTCCTGAGCAGTTGCTCCAGACAGCGCGCCAGGGTGCTTTGGTCTGTCCCGTCACTGAAGCAGTCATGCTTTCGGGACCCCGGGGTCTGGGGGAGGGGTTGCTCGCAGCAGGGCTGCTGCCTCATTTTCTGTGCCTCTCGCTCTTTTTTAGGGGATTCGACATTGGGAATCATTTCTGTGAATGGATGTACGATTATAATTACGAAAAGTATCCTTTTTTCAGAGCAAACATCCTGAAGTATCCCACCAGGAAGCAACAGGTAGGAGACTCGTGCTTGTATTCAGTACACTTGCTGAGAAGTAAATCGCATACCTCAGTTTTACCCAGTCAGAGATGATTACAGCTTCACTTTTAAAACCATGGAGTTGGTTAAGCAGGTCCTTTTGCTTTAAAATGTTATTTTGTGTCAAGATACAGACTCAGTATTTGAGTCCAGCCTTTTTAAATCCCTGTGCCAGAGGTAACCTGCATCCAGTCAGGGAGGAGCACAGCCTCCTTCGTAATTCCTTCTAGTGTTTTCCCAAAGCCCAGCCTCCATCCTGCTCTCTGGCCTTCTTTTGGGGATCACTGACTTTCCTCTGTTTGTTTCACTCTGTGCAGGCAGAAGTAGTCTTGTGGGCACCGTGGTTCAGTAGCTGTTGCAGTGTTCACAGTCCCCTTTCCTGTCCTGGGTTATGGGAGTCCAGTGACTGGAGAATCAGTCCTGTGGGAATCTCTCCCCAGGAAGCCCTCTATTCCATTCTTCAGCCTCTGCCGAAGCCTTGGGTTGAGGATAAGTACGTAGTGATTCAGAAGCTAGCAGGCTGGGGAGAGGGGCCCTGCGCCCACCTCTGCCAGCCTTGCAGGGCAGCCGCTCCACCCGCGCTGGGCAGCCCTGCTGCCCGACATCCCTTCTCCCGGGATCCCCACCTGGTCAGAACATTTCCCAGGGGCCGGGGGTGAGGACAGGGATGCAGTCAGTTGCTGCAGTAGCTCACTCAGGAGATGTTTCTCGAGCACCTGCCCGAGTTGGGGATGGTGAGAGTCTCCAGCAGGTGGCTATGCTCAAGGGCAGCTGTTCAAATACAGACTTGCCGTGTGGCCAGACCTGGGCTGCTCTCTTCTGGCCTCATTTCCAGGCAGACCTGATGGCCTTGAGTGTGTCCAGAGCAGGGTGACTGGGAGCTTTTGGACCCCAGGTCCCAGCTGTGTGGGTAGGAAGGGTGGGGGAACGTGGGGTGTTAAGCCCAGGGAGGAGAACACACAGCAGGCTTCAGGCTCTTGCCATGCTGCAAAGAAATTAGGCTTTTATAAACCCTGGGCAGGCAGCTCCAGACATGAGAACTCTCAAACCAGTAAGGGGAGATTTTCAGTAAGAAGACAGATTTCATTTTAGTGGAAGGCAGAGCTGTGTAATCCCAACATTGCCCAGCAATGGAAATGTAAAGAAGCTCCATTCCTGTTTTCTGAGAGGTTTTAAAATCACATACAGGTGTTGGTCTCTATCAGATACCCTGTCTGTATCTACTGAGGTAATCTCATGCTTTTCTGTCTTTAATCCATTGAAGTGTTTTAAAATGTTAAACAATACTGAAATTCTTGAAATAAACTATTTGAATGAGTTAACGTTCTTTTGTAATGCTCTGTTGGATCCAGTTAGGCAATTTCTTATTTTAGGAGTTTTACATCTATGCATATATGTGAAACAGGACTTTAATGTTCATTTAAAAAATTATTCATACCTGCATTTGGAATAAAAATTATACTAGTCTTACAAAATGAGCTGAGTGTCCCTTTTTATTTTCTGGAACAAATTTATCTAAGATGGTATTGTTTGAAAGTTTGGTAGACTTTGCCTATAAAACCATCTGGGCCTAGAACTTTTGGGGGAGGGAAGGTCACTAATTACCACTTTCTTAGGGTTTCAATCTCTTCAAATTTTCTATCTTCATTTGCCACCTTCAGCATTTAGGGTCTCCCAAGAAATTAAACCATCTAGGGTGGTGGTTCAAGCATGGGTTTTAAAAACTAACGGGCCTGGATTTGAATCCCAGATCTGCCACTGCTGGTTGTAACGTACTATTTCTGTGCCTCAGTTTTCTCATCTGCAAAAATTATTTTGTTGTGGGGAGTGTGTGCCTGTTACACGGAATTTAATAGGCATCAGCAGTCGTCTTTTTTGTGCCAGGTTTACTTCAGAGTCTACGGCCCCCTGCCTAGAACAGTGCTTGACCTTGAATGATGCCTTCTGGTGGAGGAGGGGGTGTAGTGTAAGAAAGCCAATTTTTAGAGCAGGAACATGGAAGAGGTAACACAGGGAGAGGGTGGGGAGTGCCTTCCAGCCGGGTAACCAGGTAGCAAGGGTTCTTAGAGGGAAGAAAGACTGATGGCTGTTTTCTTCTTTACAAAAGCAAACAAGCCGAGGTTGGCTGTGTTCTGTTGCCTTCTGATATGGTATGAAATAGTGAAGAACAGGGGCTCTCATAAATCCTAATTCATATGTAGGCTCAACGTGCAACCTGGTAGAACCTTAGGGTAAACTGTGTCTTCTCCAAACCAGAATCAGACGCTGCCAGTTTATGGACATAAGTGTGGAAATCATCACAGCATCTTAGGGGTGGAAGGCCCCTTCACAGTGCCTGGTCCGGCGCCTGCCCTGAGGCAGCGTCTGCTGACAAGCGTCAGGGTGCCCTGGTGCCTCGTGCCAGCGCCGCGTGCAGCGCCAGCCAGGCTGGGGGGTGTGGAGCAGGCTGACGCTGCTTTGCGGTCCGTGGAAGACAGGGGTGTGAGTTAGAAAAAAACAACTCTACCTAAACGACTTTCTGCAGAAGCAGTAGTGGTCTTGCCGACAGTACGGCATCGAGTCCATTAGTTCTCTGACTGTAACCCGGTGATCCCAGCCCGGTGGGTGAGCTCCCTGGACCACGCCCCTGGGCAGAGCAGGGTGGCGGGCATCGCTGATGTCCGGAAGAGTCGCGCTTGACGTGTGCACTTCGTGACAGCACTGACATCATCTGTTTTTAACCATCATTGATCCTAATGTCATTGCTTTTTTTTAAAGCTCCATTTCATTTCCAATTACTTGGCTGCATTCCAAAATGAATTTGAAAACCTCAGTAATGAAGAAAAGTCCGTTATAGAAGAAGAAATGTTGCTTGAAGTCAATAGGTAATTTTTTTCCTTTGTCGGTTTGTAACAATAGCTTCCCTCTTTACAGTGCGTACTTGGGATGCCTCCTTGTAAACAGGAGTATTTTAGGAGCTGCCTCACGACTATACATCTCGAGGTCTTGTACGTTGTCAAAAACAGAACATTTGGTTCTTGTCCACGTGGCTGAGTGTGTTCAGATCCCCCAGATTTCAGCACACGGCCAGTGAGGAGAGCAGGGTCTGTGCACTAGGTCAGGGCGCGTGGGTGGCGTTCCGAACCGTCATCCCCGCCGCGGACTCTGCTGCACAGCCGCTGCCACCAGGGCCTGCTCACTCTTCTCACTTGTGCTCCTGGAGAGCTGGGTGCCACCGAGTAACATGGTTCTCCTAGAAAAGAATTTAAAATCTGTTTTCTCAACAGCTGTCAAAGCAGGGCTGAGAAAGCTCCAGATTCCGCAAAGGTCTAGATCACTGTGTACTCACACTCACTCATCTCTTTGGTCAGGAGGCCTGAGTTATTCCTAATCTTTGGGGTCTTCCATGAGATTATTTGTTAACAGTGACGGTTTGAGTGACTGTGGCCCTCCTCCCTCAGCATAGAGCACCTCCTTGGTGTCCTCGGAACTGTCCACAGTCCTCTCGTTGAGCTGAGGCCACCTTGGCGGCCCCTCGGCTCCACCTGCAGAAGAGAGCTTCCCTCCCTGGTTCTTGATCGGATGGAAATAGGAAAGCGGAGGTGAAGGAGACCCAGACAGAAAGGGTAGCACCAGGGAATCTAGTGGGTCAGGGACGAAGAGAAGCAGAGTCAGGTCTGGTGAGGGCCCCGAAGCCGTCGTTCCTGAATTAGAGCTTTATCTTCATTGTTTTGAGAAGAACTTGGATTTGCAGTGAAGAGGAGCGTGGCACAGCCTAGAGGTGGGGACCTGGCCACACCCTCCTCCTGATTCACTTCCTGGGGAGAGGGGGGTGGGGGAATGGCAGCAGGTTGTCCGGAGGCCCGCGCTCTCCTCCACCTGTTGCTGGTGGGGTAGGGGCCGCCAAGGCTGTGCGCTCACACACGTGTGGCAGAGGGTTTCTCTCCCTGTGTGACCCACGCTTCACCAGCAGCGGCCACTGAGGCCTCCGGGTAGGTCCTGCGAGTGTTGTTCCGTGTGCCAGGGACAGGGAGTCGGGGTGTTCACACCTGCAAGGTCACTGGCCCTCGGTGGGGCGAGCATGGCTGTGGCCTCCCGCCGCTCTGTTGCTGGGCAATATCGTCCCACTGGGTCGGCCAAGGCAGACAGTTTGCACCCAGATGAGTTAGAACGTCCATCTGGCAGGAAATGACATCATCGGTTCTCCAACTGGTCCCACACATCTCATGTGCATTTCCTGCTTTTGTAATTACAGGTTTGCCCTTGCGTCCCATTTCTTCTGGGGACTTTGGTCCATCGTACAGGCCAAGATTTCATCCATTGAATTTGGGTACATGGTATGTTTTGCGGGTGGTTTTTCTCTTCTGCTCCCAGGAAAGAAATGCTTCCATGTACGTGAATGCTCGGCAGTAAATGCCTGTTCCATCCAGGGGGTTACCTGTTCCCCTCCGAGTACCTGAACCAGGTGACCAGCACCAGGACAGCGGGCTCTCCCCGGGGAAGCTGAGGGAGAAAGGAAGGCTGCATAATTGAAGCCACTTTTGCTGATGCTGTGTCTGCCTGTGGAAGTTGCCCTCACTCCCAGGGCCAGCAGGTCCCGCCTCCGCTGCTTCAGAGAAGTGCTCTGTGGTCCTGTGGTTCTGATGGGGCATGTAGAAATCCAGACCCTTGAGGTCCAGCCCCGACCTCAGTCCCTTCTGACACAAGGGACACTGAGTGAAGGAATGGGGGTGGGGGTACCTCCCGTGCCTTGTTTTATTCACCTGTTATCACCCCGTCCTCTGGCCTACAGCACCTGACTTAAGAGTCGGAAGCTGGTGCTGATTGAGTTGGACCCCCTTTGGTGCAGCAAGTTTGTACCAAACCAGGCTGTCTTTTTATTCTAACCTAAGCGCTGTCCTCGGCATTTTACTTTGCTCCATAGTGAGTGGTTGGGGGCCTCCTGGGGCAGGGGTACACACAGGTGTAGTGAGCACCTTGCAGGTGGTGGGAAAGGACTGGTGCATTTTGTTCTCGGTTTTCAGTGAGGATGGTTTCTGCTTCTAGGCAAGTTTGGTAATGCACAGATGCTCTTAGGCAAAAGAAGGGGAAATTTGGATTTTTAAAGCAGATTTGGAGTCATGCACGGTTAGATGTTACTGCAAGACAAAGTGGACTTCAGAGAAGGAAAACCACCGAAGGTAGAGAAGGGCGTTGCATCCTAGTGAAGGCATCACTTCATCTGCAGGACATAGAGAGACCCTCAGTGTGTGTGTCCCTGAATTCTTCAAAAGACACAGAGCAGTGACTTCCCTGGCTGTCCAGTGGTTAAGAGTGCACACTTCCACTGCAGCGGGCCCGGCTTCCATCCCTGGTCAGAGAACTAAGATGCCACATGCCGCGCAGCACGGCCAAAACAAAACAGACCGAAACAAAAGACATAGAGCAAAAGGTGACAAAGCTGAAAGGAAAGAGGGGCATATTCACCAAGTAGATTGCACACCTCTAGGTAGCGGGTGGACCCAGGCAACCCTGCCACAGCCAGGGAGGACACCTGAACCTCACCCCAGCCAGCTCGACCTGACGGACACGTGTGGAGCCCAAACAGCTGCAGGACAGACATCCTTTTCAGATAATGTGGAGTCTTTGTCAGGATGCACCACAGGCTGGGCTGTGAAACAGGCCTCAAATTGACTGCAGAGTAAGTTCTCTGACCACAGTGCAATTTAATTGGAAATCAGTAACCACAAAAATATCTGGAGAATTCTCAATTATTTGGAAATTAAACTGTATACTTCTAAATAAACCCTGGATCAAATGAGAAATTACAAGGACAATTAGAAAATATTTGGAATTATAATAAAAACACAACATACCAGAATTTGTGGGATGCAGCTAAAGCAGCATTTGGAAACTTAGGGCTTTGCACCTTAAATGTTGTCTTGCATATGAAGAAGGTTCTCAAGCCAGTGATATAAGCTGCTACCTTGAGAAGCTAGAAAGAGGAAAACCAGTTAAGCCCAAAGTAGATAGAAGTAGAATGAAGGTAAGAGCAGAAATCATTGAAATATAAAATGGACAAAAAATAGAGAAAATTAAGATACCACAAAAGTATTTATAAACCTCTGGCTGTACTAAGCAAGAAAGAAAAGAGAAGACAAACATTACCAAAACCGGGTACAAAGAGAGGCCATCACTATAGACTCTATAGATGTTCAAGTAGAAGACGATGATGAACAACTCTGCCCGCAGATTCGACAACCTGCCTGAAATGTGCCAATTTCTTGGAAGATACAGATGTGACCAAAACACGTAAGAAATGGCCATATAATTATTAAATAAGTTGAACTCATAATCAGAAACCTATAGAGTTGGGGCTTCCCTGGTGGCGCAGTGGTTAAGAATCCTCCTGCGAATGCAGGGGACACGGGTTCGAGCCCTGGTCTGGGAAGATCCCATGTGCCACGGATCAACTAAGCCCGTGCGCTACAACCGCTGAGCCTGCACTCAAGAGCTCTCGAGCCACAACTACTGAAGCCCGTGCTCAGCAACAAGAGAAGCCACCGTGATGAGAAGCCACCACGATGAGAAGCGCACCACAGTGAAGAGCAGCCCCCACTCGCCGCAACTAGAGAAAGCCCACACGTAGCAGCGAAGACCCAGTGCAGCCAGAAATAATTAATTAATTAATTTAAAAGAACATAAATGCTACTAGCCTTCTTAGCCACGCATTCAAGGCTACAAACACCCTCTTAAAAAAAAAAAAACCTATAGAGTAAACTTAAGGTCCTGGTGAATATCATCAAATATTTAAGGAAGAAATAATAACAGCCCTACAGACTTGTAGAAAATAAAGGAGGAGGGATCACTTCTCATTCAATGAGGCTAGCATGACCCTGACGCCAAAACTAGATAAGGACATTTCAAGAAAACTGCGGATCACTGCTTTTCATGAACATTACCCAAAAACCATTATCAAAATACTGGCAAAAAGTAAATCCAACATACGTAAAAGGATATTTTATGACCAAGTGGCATTTATCCCTGGAATGCAAGGTTAAAGTCAACATTTGAAAAACCTATTAGTGTAATTCACCGTATTGACAGAAAAAAGGAGAAAAACCATACGGTCATCTTAGTGAACGCAGGAAAAGCATTTGATAGAATTCAACACCTGTTCATGATAGAAAGTCTCAGCAAACTAGTAATAGAGGAGAACTTCCTCAACCAGGTGAAGGGCACATATACAGCTCTTACACATCTGCCGTGGTAATCGATGGTAAAGGACTGAATGCTCCTCTCACCGCTGCCCCAAATACAGAGCAAGGCAAGGGTGTTCGTGCTCACTTCTCCTCACAGGCTGCTGCGGTGCCTAGCCAGCACAGGAAGGCAAGAAAAAGAAAGAAAATGCAAAAGTACCAGAAAGGAATAAGAAAAACTGCCTTTATTTTTATAGGTGACATGATCATGCACATGAAAAAATATAGAGGAATCAATAGAAAAGCTATTTAGACTACTGAGTGAGTTTATCGGGGTCGTAGGATACAGGGTCAATGTGCAAAACCCAATTGAATTTCTACGTGCTAGAAGCAACTGTAAATGAAAAAATTTTAATTGTGTTTACGATAGTGTAAAAAACTTGAAATACTTAGGGATAAAATTTTTCAAATATGTGCATGATCTGTACACTGACAACTATAAAAGATTGTGAAAAGAACCTAAATAAGGAGAGATACCACATCTATGGATTTAGAAGACCTAATCTTAAGATGTCCATTCTCCCCAAACCATCTGTCGTCTCCGTGACCCCAGCAAAATCCCCATAGGCTTTTGGTAGAAATTGACAGGCTGATTCTAAAACGTATGTGAAAATGCAAAGGCTCTTGAATAACTAAAACACTAAAACTAACTAGAACCACATTGGAAGACTTAGGTTACCTGATTTTAAGACTTACTAAGCACAGTAATTAAGACCATGTGGTGCTGGTAGTAAGATAGACATAAATCAGATGGAATAGACTAGAGTTCCCAGAAATAGACTCCTACACTTATAGGTAACTGGTATTCCACAGAAAGACCAAGGTAATGCATTGTGGAAAGGATTAGATTTTCCAAAAATGATGTGGGAACAACTGAATAAGCCATATGGAAAAAAATAATGAACTTTGAACTTGCACTCTACACAAAAATTGACTTTAAACAGATAATAGGCCTAAATGTAAAAGCTAAAACGGGAAAGAAGCTTCGTAACTGTGGCAAAGATTTCTTAGGTCACATAAAGCACTAATCCTCAAAGAAAAAAAAAATACAGTAAATTGGACTTAATCAAAGTTTAAAACTTTTTGTTCTTTGAAAGACACCATTAAGAAAATGAAAAGCCCAGCCACAGACTAGGAGAAAATAAGGCAAATTTATATCTGACAAAGGACTTGTATTTAGAATATATAAAGAACTCAGCAAGAAACCAAACAGCCTACTTTATAAGTGGACAAAAGATTTGAACACTACACGGAAGATAAACAAATGGTCAGTAAGCATCTTTTCATCTGCTCGATATAAAGTCATAAAAGAAATGCAAGTTAAAGCCCCAGTGAGATGCCTTGCACACCCATGACAATGGCTAGAACTTAAACTCACAATACCAAATGTTGGCAAGACTGTGGAGCAGCTGACCTCATATACATTGCTGGTGGGAATGTAAAAGGGTGAAACCAGTGTGGAAAACAGTTGGACAGCCTCTTATAAAGTCAGACATACACTTACCGGGACCTCCCTGGTGGCACAGTGGTTAAGAATCCACCTGCCGGGCTTCCCTGGTGGCGCAGTGGTTGAGAATCCGCCTGCCGATGCAGGAGACACGGGTTCGTGCCCCGGTCCGGGAAGATCCCACATGCCGCGGAGCGGCTGGGCCCGTGAGCCATGGCCGCTGAGCCTGCGCGTCCGGAGCCTGTGCTCCGCAACGGGAGAGGCCACGACAGTGAGAGGCCCGCATACCGCAAAAAAAAAAAAAAAAAAAAAAAAGAATCCACCTGCCGGGCTTCCCTGGTGGCGCAGTGGTTGAGAGTCCGCCTGCCAATGCAGGGGACACGGGTTCGTGCCCCGGTCCGGGAAGATCCCACATGCCGCTGAGCGGCTGGGCCCGTGAGCCATGGCCGCTGAGCCTGCGCGTCTGGAGCCTGTGCTCCGCAACGGGAGAGGCCACAGCAGTGAGAGGCCCACGTACCACAAAAAAAAAAAAAAAAAAAAAAAAAGAATCCACCTGCCAATGTAGGGGACACGGGTTCGATCCCTGGTCCGGGAAGATCCCACGTGCCGCGGAGCAACTAAGCCCACGTGCCACAGCTACTGAAGTCCACACACCTAGAGCCCGTGCTCCACAGCAAGAGAAGCCACCGCAATGAGAAGCCCGCACACCGCAATGAAGAGTAGCCCCCTCTCGCTGCAACTAGAGAAAGCCCGTGCACAGCAGCGAAGACCCAAAGCAGCCCCAGAAACAAATAAGTAAATTTAAATCGACTATACTTCAATAAAATTAAAAGTTAAAATGCACACTTACCATACAACCCAGCAGTCCCTCTCTTTGGTATTGATCCAAGAGAGATGAAGGCCTATTTCTACGCCAAGACTTGTGTTCAAGGGCTCACAGCAGCTTTATTTTCAGTAGCCCCAAACTGGAAGCAGCCTACGTGCCCATCAGCAGATGAGTGGGTGAACACGCTGTGTTGGAGCCATATCGTGGAAAACTACTCGGCCGCGGACACTGCCGCCCACGGCAGCGAGGATATGTCTTAGACGAACCAGACACCAGCGGGGACGCAGCGGGTGATATTACATTCACGTGGAAGCTCTCTGTCGCGATCTGGTGGGCTTGACTGCAGAGACCCAGGAGCACTTTGAGGGTGGTTGTGGTGTTGGTGTGGAGCTAGGTGTGTGCATTAGTGAACACCACACATTTTATTTTAAAATGTATTTATTTATTATTTATTTATGGCTGTGTCGGGTCTTTGTTTCTGTGCGAGGGCTTTCTCTAGTTGTGGCGAGCGGGGGCCACTCTTCACCGCGGTGCGCGGGCCTCTCACTGTCGCGGCCTCTCGTTGCGGAGCACAGGCTCCAGATGCGCAGGCTCAGTAGTTGTGGCTCACGGGCCCAGCCGCTCCGCGGCATGTGGGATCTTCCCGGACCGGGGCTCGAACCCGTGTCCCCTGCATCGGCAGATGGACTCTCAACCACTGCGCCACCAGGGAAGCCCCACACATTTTAAATGAGTTAAGTTTTGTGGTATATAAATTATACCTCAACGTTAATTTTCTCAGAAGGGACGTTGTAATCTTGGCAGCACTGCAGACTTTTCGATTTGGAGTGGTCCTTAAGAGACTTGTGTTCCGCACACCGGTGGGCAGACACGGGAAGGGACCCAGGGGCCCGGTGGCTGGCCAGGGTTTCTCACTTCCCTCCTGGTGTCCTTTTAGTAATCGTGCTGCAGCAAACAGGTGGCACCTACCGTCTGTCTACACTTGCTAACGCCCCAGGGACCTCGGGCTCTGACAGAGAGCCTCTGTTGTGTCCGTCAGTCCGCGTCTGTAGTGTTCAAGGTGAATGAGTCGGTGAGCCATGCTGCAGCAGACACACAGACAGAAGTCCCGTCTCCCGTCTGGGATGGCAGGGCCGGGTTGGCACAGCTGATGGAGCGGGGGACGTTGAGGGTAAAGGGAAGGCAGTGACCGGGGCTGCTGCCAGCGGGAGAGGACCATCCTGAGAGCAGCGCGGCTCCTGGATGGCCTGCAGCACACAGAGCTGCTCTGCTCTGTGCCGGGGGGCGGGCAGGACCCTTGGTGAGGCCCCTCTTCCTTCTGTCTCCTAGGAGTATGCCCAAGCCAGGTTCGATGCCTATTTCGACCAGAAGAGGAAGCTTGGGGTGTGACTGGGGAGGCCTGCCTGCGCTGCATCCCTGGACTGCGCAGGGGCGGCCGAGCCCGAGGGTCCCTCTGTGCTCCGACTACTGTACCTGCAGCAAGAAGGCTCAGACGTCTCGCTGCCGAACACAGATGTGTATGATACGAAAGACTGTATTAAAATTGAGGAACATTTATTTCATATCTTGTTTACGATTTCACTAGGACTCTGACATGAGATCAGGAAGCAGAATTATAGTACACTAGTGCAATAGTGCAGCATCTCAGACCCCCTTAATCTAGAGAAGGCATTTTCTACTTCAGTCAGGTGGGGCAAACGGCAACAGTAAAGCAGTGTCACTGCAGGTGCCTTTTTGGTTAATGTTGATCTTTAAAGGATGTTAATGACCGCGCTGGTGAACAGTGCTAACCGGGCTTTCCGTAGGTAACGGGTGTGTAGGGCGGCGAGTGGGCGGCGACACTGCGAAGCCCCGCGGCCTGACCGGGGTCCTGGGAGACGCAGACCGCCCCCAAGGTGCGGGCTGCCCCGAGGCGGGATGACTGGCCGCCGCTGACTGCTCCCCGTCGTCCGTGTTTTCCTCTGCAGGTGAATCTCACCGTAACTGGATGCAGCCCCGCCATGCCCTCTAACTGAAAGTGCTTTATTAACCCTGGCTCTGGGGCAGGCAGTGGGCCGTGGCCACAGAGGGCCAGCAGGCTGCACGGGGACATGTGGACACACATGCCCCCCTACCCCCACCCCCGGCCCAATCCACTTTCCTGGCAGGGAGCGGGCTGCTTTGTCCCACGCTCTGCAGCCTTTTCCCCGCCACCTCTGCTCAGCCTGGAGCTGGGCTCTTGTGACAGGGCCCGCTGCCCGCCCCCAGGCATGGTCGTGCCCCAGAGAAGCCTCCTGCCGCCCCGGTGCTGGGCTGCGGGCGGGAAGCCTTGCCTGCACTGCTCCCCGTTGTACCTCACATGGTCGTTCTGGTGGGAAACCGCAGCCCGTATGTGGAGTATGGGGGCGGGGATAGAGTATAGCTGTGAAATCCGTATGTATTAAAAGTCCTTTGGGATAAATTCTTTTTTTTTTTCACTCTGAACTCTTATTTGAATTGTTTTTTTGTGCATACATTCCTGCTACCACAAAGATTGTACTATACAAACAATAAAAAAGGTAAAAGCCCATCATCCTCTGCTGTCACCCTCGGATGCATCCCTAGTCTCGGGGAGGTCTCCGGTGCGTCCACCCGGCTCCAAAGGCAAAGCCCTTGGGCAGGAGGGAGGGGAGCACTGGGCTGTCCGGGAGGTAACTGAACGGCTGGGCCAGGGCAGGAGGGAGACTTTCCACTGCCCGGCCTTCTAGACACCGAAAGTTTTAACCAGGTGAGTGTATTATGATATCCAAGCAATAAAACTGAGTCCTAGGGACTTTACTGGTGGCACAGTGGTTAAGAATCCGCCTGCCAGTGCAGGGGACACGGGTTTGAGCCCTGGTCCGGGAAGATCCCACTTGCCACGGAGCAGCTAAGCCCATGCGCCACAACGACTGAGCCTGCGCTCTAGAGCCCGCGAGCCACAACTACTGAAGCCTGCGAGCCACAACTACCGAAGCCTGTGCGCCTAGAGTCCGTGTTCTGCAACAAGAGAAGCCCGCGCACAGCAACGAAGAGCAGCCCCAGCTCACCGCAACTAGAGCAAGTCCGCACACAGTAATGAAGACCCAGTGCAGCCAAAAATAAATAATTTAAAATAAATAAATAAACTGAACCTTAGATGCTGCTGCCCTGTGTGTGAGATCGTAGAACACAGCTCCCAGGTCCTGCCTGTGCCCACAGGGCCCAACCGGCCTTGCCCGCCCCCTCCCCCCAGCCTCTCTTGTCCCCAAGACACCAGGCCCTCTCGCGCTTTCCTCTGCCAGGCGGCTTTGCGGTCGGGCTCCCTCACATCCCATCGCTGGTGTCACTTTCATTCTCTGTATGTGGAATTCCTGGGATGCCCATCTGTTCTTTCAGCCATCCTCCTGGATTAGACCTTATGCTAGCCGGAGCAGGCCTGTCCCCAGTGCAGGTGACCCCCCCGTCCCTGTGTCTCCTGACGTGACCCTCACGCCCCAGGGGCACCCCCTCCAGTGCCTTTGCGCATGCTGGTTCCACAGCAACCAGCCCTCTCTAGCCAGGCTGCCAGCTGGCCACGCGTCAAAGCCAGGTCAGGGCCAGCTAGCGTCTCCCTGGGATCACACCTGCCACCCACCCCTGAAACATGCCACGTTCTCGGCGCTGAGCACCTGCTTACGGTTGGTTCCCCTCACCTGCCCCACCCTGCAAGTCTCTGCACAGCTCTGCTCCCCAGGAAGGTAGAGCTTGGAGTCCTGAGCTTGGGCCAGATCCTGAGAAGCACACCACCGCTCCCTCTGTTCCTAACCAGACACTGCTCTCAACGTTTCTTGGAGCCAAGTCTCTGCCAGGCGTGTCATACCCCAGCCCAGCATCTGGGGGCCCTGAGCGGGGCAGCCCTGGGCTCTGCAGGGACAGGCTCCTCCCAGCAGCTGGCCAGACGAGAGCCACAGTGACGGGGCCAGGCCTCCCGGCTCGCGGCGCCCAGGACGTCTCTGCCTTCAAGGCAGCCTTTGTTCCCGGGGCCTCCAGCCGGAAGAACCACTTGGCAGCTCCTCAGCAGGAGAAAACGAGGCCTCTGAGAAGCACTGGCTCTGCCACTCAGCTGGTGGTGGGACCCAGACCAGAGAGGCCCGAGGATGCCATCTCCCTCCCACCAGCGGAAGGATGGCCTGGGAGCAGGACTGCCCACCAGGGAGGGATGGGGGAAGACTGGCCTCTGGGGAGGCAGGGCCTGGAGTCCGGCTCTGCCCTTTTCTGACCTTCAGAGCCCTGGGCAATTCTCAGGGTGCCCTGGATGAGCCTCTGCCCTTGTCTGCGGGAAGGTGGCCTTGGGTGTGACACCACTGTCCCATGTGGAGTGCCGGGTCCGGCTCAGGTGTCCCAGGCTGCTCTCTGCTGCAGAGCATCTTGAGTGCCAGGGGCCAGTGCCAGCACAGGGACGTGAGAATATCGGCCGACTGGTGCCAGGCACCACCCTCCATACCCAGGGTAGCCCAGACATCGTACAGCCAGTTTGCATATCCCCAAGGATGGGGAGCTCACTCCCCCTGGCCCAGCCTGGGAGGACAATCTTTCTGAGCTAGTGTATTGGAAACAGCCCTCCCTGGTCCTAGTTCTGCCCCCACCCTTCACCCCAAGAGTCTGGGATCGTTGCAGATGTGCTCATGGGTCCTCTCCTGACATCCTGAGGCCCCAGATCGTAGGCCAGTGGCTCCCACCTTCCCCCACCCCAACTTCAGCTGCAGAGACAGACATAAGGGAGATGGGCACAGAGGCTGGCATGCTGTCTATCCAACCAAAAGGTTCCCAGGGGCAGGACCAGCCCATGCCAGAGTCCAGACTCCCCCACACCCAGCCTCCCCAGCCCCTGCCTCCCAGACAAGACCAAGACACGGGCCCTGGGCCTTCCCCTTTATTTCTTCCCTGCTCAGCAGGGCAAGGGCAGGGCCGTGGGTACTATTCACCCTCCACGGCGAAGGTGAAGGGGCTCAGCTTGTAGCCAGTACCCGAGTAGAACTTGTTCTGGAACTCCACCCTGGGGTGCGAAGGAAGAGGTGGTGAGGGGACGCACCCCGCGGCCTCCCCGCCGTGCTGCCCACACCAGCCGGGCGGCCACTCACCAGTGCAGCCGCAACGCATGCAGGAAGGCCGAGAGCCCCTCCATCACCAGCAGGATGGCCACGGTCATCACGGCGAAGGCAGCGAACACAGGGACCAGCACCACGGCCGCCACACCCATCTCGCCGCCCAGGCTCAGGCCAGCTCGCAGCACCATGGCCCACAGGACCTGTGACAGCTCTGCAGGTGGAGGAGGGAACCGTGGGGCCCACCAAGCCACCTCGGCGTCCCGGAGCCCGCCCTCCCCGTGGGCCAGTGGGGGACCTCCTCCGACGTCCCCCTTTTACAGACAGGGACACTAAGAAGCGACCAGAGGAGGCCACCCATCCAGCAGCCGGGTGTGGGCCAGAGCCGGGACTCACGGGCGTGGGCCAGGCTCAGGGCCCAGAGGCGCAGGTAGGAGGCCGTGTTGGAGATGCAGCCCAGGCAGAACTCGATGGTGTGTATGGCTTGGTGCATGAACACCTCGGACAGGACAAACTGGGGGGACAGGCGGCAGTGAGGGGTGAGCGGGGCCAGCAGCCCTCCCCCACTCAGGAAGGCACAATACCCACCTCGGCCTCCGCCTGGTCCCCTGGGCATCCTGCCTTCTCCTCATCAGAGCCCTGGCTGGCCAGGGACGCGTCAGGCAGGTCCAGAAGCCGGGCTGTGTCCTTATCCTAGAGGTGGAGCAGCGGCATCACGGACCCCCAGCCCCAGATGGGGCTCACGCCCCGGACAGGACCCCGCCCCCGGGCTCCCCTGCCTGTACCGGCTGTGCGCTCCTCCGAGAGCGGCAGCGGCGGTGCTCCCGGCACAGGAACAAGGGCGTGCCGAGCAGCAGGATGGGCACCATGGCCAGGGCCAGGACCACCAGCGTGGGCTGCACCACCTCCTGCGGGGGAGGGGGCGATGGTCAGCGAGCCGCCAGCCAGCTCGGGCCACGCGGTTCGCCGGGGTGGGGGTGGGGGGCCAGGGAGCCCGCAGCCCACTCCAGCCCAGGGCCCCTCGCTAGGCAGGGACCTCGCCCCGTGTGGAATTCCTCTGGGCATAGAAGCCACTGCCCCTGCTGGGAGCTCCCAGGGAGGCCCCTCGACCTCCCTGTCCCACAGCCTCAGGCCTGCATCCCACCTCTGGGACGAGGATCCTGCAGCTGAGAGGCCCAGACACCAGGGGACCCCGGGGCCACCCCCCGGCCCGGCCCAGCCTACCTGCCCGGAGAACAGCGGCCGGTTGGTGGGGCTGCTGGAGAAGAGGAACATGTTGATGAAGTGGATGAGGATGCTGGGGGCCGAGGCAGCGCTGGCGGCCGTGACTCGCAGCCACTTGTAGGCGACCAGGAAGACGAGGTAGCCGAACAGCCCCAGCAGGAAGACCAGCTCGGGGAGGGTCTCCAGCAGCAGCCGGTGCCACTGGCCGAAGTGCCTAGGGCAGGAGGGGAGCCCGGTCACCAGGTCGCCCCGGCCCTGCCCGGCCCCCCACCCCAAGGCCCCCCGGTCCCCACATGTGGTTGAAGACTCCCAGGACCACCCCGAAGGTCATGTGGGTGACCCCCAGGATGACGGACATCTTCATCTTGAAGGAATTGAGGAAGCTCAGGTGGTTGACAGCCAGGCTCCAGACCTGCGGTGGCGGGAGGGACGGGGGTCGCGAAGGGGCCTCTCCACCCGCATCACTCCCGTCGGCCTGTTCGCCCCCCCCGGGGCCCCGCACAACCCGTCACCCGCCCGACGAGGGGCAGCAGAGGGGAACGGTTAAGAGCACAGACTGGGCCGGGCAGCCTGGGCCCCAGCCCCAGTTCTTTTAGCTGGGCGACCCTGGGCGTGTAACCTCGGCTTCCTCACCTGTAAAATGGGGACGGTACTGACGTGCTCCCATGGAGCTGTCACGAGGACTAGACATAAAATCAATTCAGCAAGGGCTCAGAACGGTGCCTGCCTGGCACAGAGGGGACTACAGAGTGCTGCCCTTGTTAGGACTCGCTTCTCTGCTTTTCAAGTGGCTGCAGTGCAGGCCCCCCTGCCAGGCAGGCCCTGGCCTAGCGGGGCTCCTGCCTCCCGCACCCGGAGCCAGGCCTGGGGCTCGGGAGGGGCTGGGCGAGCGGGGAGCCCCGGACCCGCCCTCCTGCCTGCCACCGCCTCCGACAGGCGGCCGGGACTCACCGGGTCGATGCCGAAGGGGTACGGTCCAAGGAAGACGCCGGTGACGTTGGGGTCCAGGGAGAGCAGCGGCTGCTGGGCCAGGAAGGCGTCGCTGTGACAAGAGCAGGAGGGCTGGTCAGGGGCCCGGGGGGCCTCGGGGCTGCGGGGTGGGCGCGGCCGGGCCTCACCTCCAGCCCGACTGGTTGGCCATGGCCGCCACGCTCCAGCCCGAGGGGAAGACGGCCGTGGCGCAGCTGAAGCACTCGTTGTAGATGAAGCCGGTGTAGATGGAGAACAGGCCCATAAGCAGGAGCAGGTAGCGGCCCCCGAAGAAGGTCCTCCAGATCTGGGGGTGCAGGCGCGTTGAGAGCCGGCCTGGGCCCCCTGCTGTGCCCGGACGCACTCCCCCCCTCCCCTCCCCCCGTACCACCCACCCCCTGTCGCCCCTCACCTCGTTCTGCGCTGTCTTCACGGCTGGCCGGTTCTCGGCCAGCACCATGGCCAGGGCGAAGAGAAACATGAGCAGCCCGTGGCCCACGTCACCAAACATGACGGCGAAGAGAAAGGGGAAGGTGATGATGGTGTAGGGCGCTGCAGGCAGAGGGGCCACGCGGTCAGCCAGGACCCCCATCCCTGTACAGGATGCCACAGAGGCTCCCCAAGCCAGGCTCCGGGGTCCCAGGAGACATGAAGGTGTTGTAGCCAGGCCAGGGATGCCACACCGCCTGCCTGCACTCAAGATCCAGGCACTTACTAGCTGTGCAACCTTGGGCTAGTGTCTTAACCTCTCTGAACCTCCAATGCCCCATCTGCAAAATGGAGACGAAAATACCACCACTTTATAGGGCTCTTAGAAATGAGTTTATCCATGGACAGTACCTGGGAGACCATAAATGCTCAATATAACGTTAGCAGTTCTAGCTATTATTATTTACGAGAAGAGCTTAAAGCAGAAGCACAGAGTGCCCAGTGGTGGTCCTGGCTGGCACATGGCAAGTTCCAGAAGGCCGAGTCGGTCGCTTAACCTCTGGGGCCTCAGCTTCCCTTTAGTAAAATGGGGAAATTTTCTCATAGGTGTTAGGATTCTAATGCACATCCCAGTTATGGGTTGAATTGTGTCCCCCACCCCAACAAAAGATATGTTGGGAGTCCTAACTCTCAGTACCTTAGACGGTGACCTTATTTGGAGATACAACCTTTACAGATGTAACCCAGTGAAAATGAGGTCATTAGGGTGGGTCCTAATCAAATATGACTGGTGTCCCTATAAAAAGGGGGAAACTTAGACCTTAGACACAAGCACTGGGAGAATGCCATACGAACATGAAGACAGCTGTCTGCAAGCCAAGGAGAGAGGCCTGAACACATTCTCCCTCACAGCTCTCAGGAGGAACTAGCCCTGCCGACACCTTGATCTCAGACTTCCAGCCTCCAGAACTGAGTGACAATAAATACCTATCGTTTAAGCCACCCCATCTGTGATGCTCTGTTACAGCAGCTCTAGCAAACGAATACCTCCGCAAAGCTATTGCTTTGAGGGCTGGTGGCATGTTACCAGCCGTGGATATCTGGTGGTCAGGCCTGCTCTAACTGCACTGGCATCTGCTAACGCAGAGGGACTAGAGGCAGGTGAAGTGGGCTCGGGCCCCCACGTCAAGCTCCCATACGCTGGTCCTGCGGGGGTCAGCAGGCCCCAGACGACCACGTGACCCTGGTCTCAGTCCACACAGCCCTGGATTCCATCCTCATGTGCTGCCTGTACCGCCCCGGGGACCCCGAACCCTGCCTCTTGTCCACTGGATGAGGCAGGACCCCTCCCTGGCCTCCCATAAGGGACCTCATTACGGTTCACCCTCACACCCATTCTTTGGGCTGACACAGCGATGCACTGCAGCCCCTACCCAGTGACACGGGGGACGCTGGGCCACTGGCGACACCGCAGCCACCTGCTGCAGGGAGGGTGGTGTCTGGAGGGAGAGGAACCGGGCGGATGACAGGCCAAGTCCCACAGGCCTCAGGAAGGAGGAGGGGGCCAGGAAGGGAGGAAAGCCAGTGCCTGCTGCCCTCGGGACAGGCACTGGCAAACGGGAGGGGCTGCCACCACCCAGCTCCAGCCTGTCAGATGTGGGCCATGTCGCCAAATCTCTCGCTTTTCGCCAGTCTTGAGAAAATGCAGACTTTTGCGAAAACTCCCACTTTAAACCCTGGCACCCGCAGCAGACACTGAGGCTCTGCCCGGGCAGCTGCAGCTCCCTTGGCGGCTCTGTGCAACCCTCTGCCCAGTGGGCCACTTACAGAGCAGCAGCCTCGCCAGGCCAGTGAGCACCCAGGTGGACGTGCCTGGAGCCGACGGCCTCACCGCCCACCCACGAGGGCTGGCAGACGACTGAGCGCGCTGGGTTTGAAAGCCCTGCTCATCAGCCTTGAGGTGGACACACCATAGTGTCCTTCATGCTCTAGAGCTCCCTGCAGGCTCAGGCTGAGGCTGGACTCCACCTGAGACTGGCCCTACTCAGCTCTCCCCCTCCTGCCTGCTTCCCCGTCCCCTGAGGTCCCTTACCGGTTTCTCCCAGGAACACCTCTCTTAATAGGCCACTTGCATCAGAGACCCCATCTCAGGGTCTGCTTCTGGGAGAACCTGACCTGAGGCTGCACCCAATTCAAACCTTTCAATGTGGCCAGACAACGTGGCCAAGCAAAGCACATCTGCAGACTGAGGCTGGCCTTGTAGACCGCTGGTTTGCAACCTTTGGCGATCATTAATCTTCCCAACACCGCTCAGGTATGTACCATCATCCCCATTTTATAGATGAGGAAACTGAGGCTCAGAGAAGCTAAGAAACTCATCAAAGTAAGTGAGTAGGACCTCCAACCTGGGCCATTCCTACCACAAAGCTGCTACTCTTCGCACAACTCTGCTGGTTCCCCTGTTAGCTTAACAGCAGGGCAGTGGGGGTGTTTGTGGGGGATAAACGTGAAGCGCCTCCACTGGACCCCCAAGAGCATGACCGGGAGTACGCCTCTCATCTCAGGAGGGCAGGACAGGCCCAGTGTGGGGACGCAGCCCTCCCAGGCTTCCACCCAGGGCAGCAGCTGAGCCTCCCGAAGGCCGGGGCTGTGGGACATGGCGGCTCTCACCAGGGTTGACCTCCTGGTAGCGGCCCACACCGTAGGCGTCCACGATGCCCTGGAAGCTGGCCGTGAAGCGGTTGGTACGGATGAGTGTTGGGGGCATGTCCCGGCAGGGGATGCGGTGAACCACGGCGCTGACGCCCACCTCGCTCTGGGGCACCCGGCAGGCAGGCAGACAGACAGACAAGACTGATGGCAGGGCCCTTCAAGGACCCTTGGACCCTCCAGCCACGGCCAGCTAGAGATGCAGAGCGCTCTGGGGACTCGCTGGGTGGGAGCCAGGGGACCCCGGGCAGCCCCTCGTCTACCTGTGAAATAGCATGACCGGCCCCACCTGCCCCAGTTCAGGGGGATTCAGGGAGGGCCAGAGACTGGCCCAGAAGTCACCTGGGAAACAGAAGCGTGCTTCCTCCCATCCAGGTGGCCCGGGAGAGGGAGCCCCATTGCCACGGGTGAGCACCTACCACGGCGACCCCTGGAAGCGGGGTCAGCAAACCCATTTCACAGATGAGCCCAAGGCTCCCTCCAGTTGGCCCAAGGTCACAGGGCCAGTACCTGCAGAGCCTGGATTTGAACCCGGTTTCTAACTTAACACCCAGTGCAGTTTCCAGGGTGTGACGGCCCATCCCAGGGCCTCTGGGAAGTCAGGCCAGGGAGAGGGCTCACTGGGCCAGGGCCATCACGGTGGGCTCCCTGGAGGAGGATGAGCCCCGGCAAAGGTGCGGCGTTGATGGCACCAGGAACGGGAGATGTATTGTGCAGAGGAAACCAGCCCCTGCCTGGCAGCAGGGGAGGGTGGGAGACCCCCCACCCATGCTCACCGAGCTGGCCTGCAGCGCCTGCTGCAGGGTGGGCAGGTCGCGCGTGGCACACCAGGCCTCGGCGATGAGGCACTTGTGCGTGGTGCTCACGCTGCACTGGTTGAGGGCCAGGTACACGGCCTTCGTCTTGCGGATCTGCACCTGCCAGGGTGGCAGCAGTCTCTGCACCCGGCCCAGCACCTGGCTCAGGAAGCGCTCCGTCTCACCCAGGACCTGCGGCCAGGGCAGGCGGTCAGGAGGAGCGGCGGGGGGAGGAGTGGGGGTGGGGGGCGGGGAGGGGTGTCAAGAGGGGAGTGGCCGGGGGAAGGCAGGGGTCGAGCCAGGCCACGGGCGCCCACCTCCTGCAGCTCTAGGCTCTGTTGCTGCAGCTGTTGCAGGGCTGTGCGGCGGGCCTCCTCCTGCTCCACAAATGGGAAGACATGGCAGTGGAAGCTGGCAGGGAGGAGGGGGGAGGTGAGGTGGGCACAGGGTCCAGGTCTTGCACAGGCTGAGTCTAAAGGGAGCCCACAGGGCAGGGTGGCAGATGGAGCGGGCTCGGTGGAGGTGACACGCAGGGGCCCGGGCACGAGGGCGGCGGGGGGCCAGCCCCCCACCCGATGGGGGCTCACCAGTCAGTGATCTTGCGGATCTTCTGCCCGATCTGCTCGCCCCAGTAGGAGATGAGGAAGGTCATCCACGTCGCCGGCTCACCCTGCCGGAGCGGGGCCCAGATCACCCTGCAGTCCCGGCTCCACCCAGGATGCACCCCGGCCTGTACGCTCGCGCCCGCTCACCGTCACAGGGTCCTCCAGCTGCTGCTGCGTCTCCCCGAAGCTGGCGATGAGGAAGCCGCGGCAGGCCCTCCAGAGCAGGCGCTCCAGGGCGGCGGCCTTGTGGGGTTCCACGGCACCTGCCACGAAGCTGCAGGGACGGGCGGTGCTGGTCAGGGGCTGCTCCGATCTCCCCCCGCCTCACCCGGGCCAGGCGCACTGCCCCCGTCCGCACAGAGGAGGCAGGAGCCCACCGGGCGGGGCCAGAAGAGACCCCCCCAGGGGCAAAGGCAAGTCCAGGCCTGAGGGCGGCTGCAGGAGGGCCCTGGACAAGAAGTCCGAGCTGGCCTGCCTCACTCCCCGCACCAACCGGAAAGAGAGCGAAGCTGCCCCTCACTTACTTGACCCTCAGGTCCTGGTGTGGCCCCCCGGGGGACTGGAGCAGGGGTCTTCTTTCCAGGGGCCCATCTGTGTGGCTGGCTGCCAACTAGGAGCCGAGAGGCGCCGTGAGTCCCGGCCCAGGTGGGGCCTGGGGCCCCCGCCCCTCCCCGCGCCCTGCCCAGGCGGGAGCTGACCGGGGGGCCGTGGCCCTGGCCCAGTACAGCCGAGTGGAGCTGCAGCTGGTGGAGCTGGGCCCGCAGGGCCTGCTGGTTGCCCCGCACGTCCCGGAGCTCCTGTGCTAGGCGATCCGTCTCCTCCTGGATGCGCAGAAGGTCGCGGGGCAGGGGCGCCAGCAGCACCCCCTCAGGCAGAGGCAGCGTCAGCCCAGCCTGCCGTACCTCCTCCTGCAGGAAGGCTGGGTGCAGAGGGACAGGCATCAGGGGAGCCCGCTCAGGGGCCACCACCAGCCAATGGCCGCTATTAGCCAGGGGATGGCTAACATCTAGGGAATTCCAACCGCCACCCCAAACTCCACTGGCCACCAGCTAACTGACTCACTGAGTCTGAGACCCTGGAAAAATCTCAGGCTAAACCTCCATCCCTGCAGGTCTGCTCCGCCTCCCCCCGCCCTGGGGCTCTTCTGGGCTGCTCTCCGTCCCCAGCCCCTGGCCTGGGTCCCATAGCGGTCTTCCGGCAGGTGGCCCTAGCACTGCGGGGGATGAGAGCTTGCATGGAGGCCCACAGGGTACCTGCCTGATGACTTAAAACCTATCAGTCAATCTAACCATTAAACAGACATGCTCTCTCCTCCCACCTTGCAGGATCCTCCTAAGAGGGGTTTCCAGAACAGAACCCAGGGCAGGGGGTCCCTCTTGCCCAGGTCCAAGGAGCTGCTCCTTGGGGGCACCCAACCCAGGATCCTGGCCTCTGCCCATCCCAGTCCATCTGCAGCAGAGAAAGTTCTGTCCATGCTTCTCTCCTGCTTAGGAACCTATGGGTGGCTCCTGGCATCCAGAGGATGAAGTCCCGAGCCCTCACTCGGTATTGAAGGCCTCTTCCAAGCCGGGCCTGGCCTGGACACTCTGCTCAGCTCACCCAAGAACACCCCAAAGATCCCAGCTGCCCTGTCCTGGCTCTGCAGGGCCTGGCCCGGACCTCCCTTCTCTGCCGTCCGCCTGGGCAACTCGGACTCTTCCTTTCAGACCAAGCTTGACCGGCGCCTCCTCCAGGAAGTGTGCCTGGTGTGTGGGCCCAGGGCCAACTCACCAAAGGTCTTCTCCAGCTCTTCACAGCGACGAACATCTACCACAAAACGTCTCTGGAAGGCACTCACCGAGGCATTGAGCTGCGGTTGCCAAACGGAGGGGTCAGTTTTCCGGGCAGAGGGCCAAGGAGGTCCCCCCGCCAGGGCCCAGGCCTGGCTCTCCTCAGGCCATGGCTGCCTCCCCCAGAAAGGTGCTGAGTACACTGTGACCCTCCAGATGCCCAGCTGAAGACACACCAGACCCCATGCGGCCTGGGAAGGGTGAGGCAGGGCCCAGGAGGCCTGGCTGAACCTAGGCTGGGGCAGGGTGGTCTCAGCCATGAGTAAAGCCGGCCTGAGAGCGAAGTATCTATGGCAGAGGTTGCCGGGATTCAAGCAGGACCGGGGGTCAGCCTGGGGGAGATGGTCCACTGTATGGGACACCCAAGGATGAGGCCTCCCCCGACGCCCAGCCCGGCCCCACTCACGTCTCTGAACTCCACAAGGCCCAGCTCCCCGAGCTGGCTCACGGAGGCGTAGGCGGCAGCTGTGGGCAGGAAGAGCTGGACGGGCACCACCTCCTCACTCCGGAACATGGAGCCCATGGTCCTGCAGGGCCGGCAGGGGTGGGAGCTCAGGCGGGTGGGGTCACAGGCAGTTCCCCACCAGGTGTGAATTCTGGGTTCACGTGATCCTGCAAGGTACCGCTACCACCCCTATCTGACAGATGGGGAGACTGAGGCCCAGGATGGCTCAGCGGGCTGCTGAGGTCACACAGGAAGTAAGCGGCGCAGCTGACGTCACAGCCGGACCCACAGTCCAACGTCAAGCTCCTTCCCAGCTGGCTCTGCCCCGTCTGAGACCCCTGCCCCCCACCCCTAGTGGCTCCTGGGGACACTGGCTCTTCTCACACCTAGCCCCTGCTCGTGATGTCCCCTCTCTGTGACCTGCCCTCACCAGAGATCCTCCGCATCCTCGGGGCCCCAGGCCAAGGGCTACCTCCAGCGCCGGCCACCTGACTGCCCTCGCCTTGCCACCCTGGGGAGCATCCTTGACAGGAACAGCAGGGCTGAGGTCCTCCCCATCCCCAGAAGCAGCCAGGGCCCTCCTCCCTCCCTGCGGGTCTGTGGGCGCTGAGGGGTGGGGGCCTCCCCTGGCACTCGGGAAGGGTAGAGAGGACAGGCAGGGGGCGCTGAGGAAGCGGGACCTTCCCCTTAGGCCCGGGCTGCCTGGCAGCAGCCTAGCGGGTAGGGGCCGAGGGAGGAGCCCTCCAGGTGTCGAAACCAACAAAAGTGAAACTGTAGAAACTGAAATGGGCAGGAAGGGCCTGGCCGGGCCTTTGCTCAAATGCCGCCGGCAGGGCAGGGGGAGGGCCAGGGTGGCCTTCCTGGGCCCTGTAGACTCCCAGCCCACAAGCCAGGGCTCCATGGCCACTGCCCTTGGGGCCCAGGGCAGGCCCCTTCCCCTCTGTGGGACTCGGTTTCCTTAGCTCTCAAATTGAGCGGGGGAGGGGAGGGGAGGGGAGGGGAGGGGACAGGAACAGGCCAGGGCCCTGCTGAGAGGGTGAACATCTGACAACCCCACCCGCTGTCTGGGCTGGGCTGGGGCCTGCCTAGTTGGTCACTTCCTCTCCTGGGTCTGGTTTACTTAAATGTAAATAGGAAAAGCAGCCCCTTCCCCAGCCCTGGGAGAAGAGAAGAGAGAATGAGGAGAGACAGCTGGGGGCTGTGGAAACACCAGGCCCTGAACAGGGAAGGGTGGGCAAGAGGGCCAAGGACCAAGGCTCTGAGTCCTACCAAGCTGTGATTAGCTGTGTGTTCTTTGGGGAGTCTCTCACCCTCTCTGGGCCTCCACTTCCTCTTTGGGTGAATGGGACTTGGCCACCCAGGCAGAGACAGGACCTAGGTGGGGAAATAAAAATAACAAGGGCCCTCATGTAACTCCCTCACCCACAATACCTCATTTAAATCTAACAGCAATCCTTGGGGGAGGGGGCACTGTAGCCCTGTTTTTTAGATGGGTCAGCAGGTGACCGAGCCAGGCAGGAGCCAGGCCCTGGGGCTGCAGGTTCGGAAGTCCCAGCCCACAGTATGGGCTCAGGGGAGGGCTGTTCCCTGCCCCAGGTACCCCGAAAGGCTGGGCTGGCCAAATGGGGGTTGTAGGGAGCTAGGTCTGGGGATCCAGGCGGGGCAGCAGCCCTGGGGCCTGGGCACATCCCTTGGATGGGACAAGTCGTGGTGAGCACAGGGGTGCAGAGACCTGGGCAGATCCCTCCCCTGGCATTTCAGGCCTCCACTGTCTCATCCCCTCCCCCTCATCCTCCCTGGCCCCTTCCGGAGCCAGGGGCCACCCCAGCAACATTTACAGAACAAACGAAGTTGCCTCCATCCTTCAGTGTCCAGACTCTAGTCACTCTGTGCCCCTCTCCTCCTGCTCCCTTGGGAGGCTGGAGGCTTAAGGCCAACTCCTCCAGAAAACCACCATATCTCTCCTCTGAGCCCCTGGCCCGCCACGATGAGCTGGGCTGGAGTCGAGGGTCTGCGCTCTCTTCTAGCTCCGCCTCTTCCTAGTTGGGTGAGCCTCAGTTCCCTCATCTATAGAATGGGTCCCTCCCTGCCAGGAAGATGCAGCAAAGAAAGCTCTGAGCACCACCTGGCCCGGCACAGCTGAGCTCAATACTACTTGTTTGTTACAGGCTGTTAACACACCCATTCTCCTCTTAGTCGCCTCTGTGGGCCCCAGCAACGGCTGACACCCGAGGGCCCGACGATTGAGCTGCCTCTACCGACCCAGCTGGGTGGGGGCGCCACGACCCACCCTTCCCTGGGCAGTGGGAAGCGAGGGTGGCAGGAAGAACTGGGGGCTCTACAGCCCCCGGCTGGGACACTTACCCCCGGGTCGGCCGCACGCGGCGCTGCTCGGCTCGGCTCTGCGATCCCAGCCGCGGCGCCCACGCAACTCACTTTCCGCGGCGGGCGGGGCCGGGGGGGGGCGGAGCCAGGGAAGCTCCGCCTCTGGCCCGCCCCGAACTCCCACCCGGAGTCCTGGGACCTGGAGCGCGGGTGCGAGGCAGGCCCTGGGCTGGGATCGTCTGGCGGCCTCGCTTCCTCGCTCCAGGCTGGGACCATTCGGAGCTGTGGGCCGCCTCATCCGGGCGAGGAGGCCCGGAGACGGGAGCAGACACTGACCAGCGCCAACCGTTCACATCTACGTGGCCGGGACGTGGGGAGATGCCCAGCCTAGGCCCAGCTCCGGGGCTACAGGGTGGCATCTCCACCATCTAGAGGGCTCACTGGGCTGATGAGACCCCAATACGCTCAAGCCTGGGGCCCAAGAACTACGTGTCTCCACCTCTAGAACCCCCTCCCCCTTGTGTGAGGCCGCAGTTACACAGGTCCTTATAGCTTCCTGCTCCTGACCACCACCTTGGACTCCAGGTCCAGTGGTCTGGGCCTTTGGGCGGGTGGCTGCCCTTCTCTGGGCCTCTTTCCTCAATGGCAGCAGGACACCAAGGGCCAGGGCATGGGGCCCGCACCCAGCAGGCACTGGGCAATGCTCTGCCCTGGCTATCACTCATCCTGTGGCTGGATGTGTCCCCATGACCTTGCTCCTGCTGAGCTCCATGCAGTTTGTCCTATCGCAGCACCCACAACCTGGGGCTCACGACTGTCCAGTTGCCTGCACTTTGGACAGGCCAAGCCTGCACCCGCTGGGACCCCTCAGCTCTGGTGATTCTTGAACCCCGACAGGGCAAGGGCCTGTGAGAGGTGGGGGGAGGGTGGGCAAACGGAGCCCCAGAGCTGGGCGCTGGCAACTGAGTCACAGCCAAGGCTAGTGTCTTCAGAAAAGTGGGAGACACTTCCTGGGGCATGGTAGGGCTACTTTCAAGGAGTAACCTTGACACAACCAAACTGAGTACCAGTGGGGGCCTCGGGTCAATACTTTCTGTTCAGGGCAAACTGGAACTCTATCATGTTACAAAATGGCGTTAGAGCTGCACTCTGACCCAGCAGCAGTAAGGGAGAGAATCAAGTCAGAAGCTGGATAGACTCATCCATTTTATTCTTTTTTTTTTTTTTTTTGGCTGTGCCGCATGGCATGTGCAATCTTAGTTTCCCAACCAGGGATAGAACCCACAGCCCCTGCACTGGAAGTGTGGAGTCTTAACCACTGGACCGCCAGGGAAGTCCCTAGACTTATCCACTTTAAATGAAACTATTCTATTTACCTGAGTACAGATAGAGACTCCATGTCAAGCATCTAGTGCTGGTTATGTGTGGGAAAAGCGAAATTAGAGGCGATTTAGGATTTTAAAGCCTGCCTCTTACAACCGGCCTTGTTTTTGGAGAGCTCCTGCCCCCAGCAGCACTAGTGGTGCTGGACTCGGGGACACTCCCCGGGCTCAAGTCTTCCTTCCTGGTCCTGCACTTCTCAACTCTATGCCATTTTGTGGGTTCAAAGGGCCCCAAAACCTTGGCCAGTGGTGGGGCCCACACAAGTCCTGGGCCACTTCTGCATCAGGAGATGGCCCAGCCTGGCCTGGTAAGTAGGTCCAGGTGTCAGCAGGGGATCTGAGAAAAGGGGCTCCCTGGTAATGAGCTGGGTAATCTGGGTTTCTTTGCTGCAGGCCTTCTCAGAGCCTTGAATGTGCTATCATGCAGTGCCTGTCCCAGAGGGGAGAGGCACTTGGGGCATTTCTCACACTTACTGGTCCATAGAACACCCTTCCAAGAAGCATCTTGGGAGATTAGTGTTTTGTAAAAAGCACTTTTAGAAATAAAGGAGAAAGGGAACTCCGAGATCTCTCAGGCCTGAATTAGTTTTTTCATCAGATGTGCGCTGCGTGATCCTGAGCAAGACACTTCACCCCTCGGAGCCAGTTTCCTCACTGCTGAGAACAAATTGAAATCCTCTCACACCTCTTAGCACCAAGTTACAGGGGCCTGTTTATGGCTACTCTTCTGCCACTGGGCTTGTGTGTGGCCCCAGAAGGAACCACATCACTTGGCTGGGACTGCAAAGCAGGAAGTCCTGAGCAGCCGAAGCCAAACCAGCAGCCTCATCTGGGGAACCTGGGGAGAAAAGGGGATGTGGCTGGAGGAGAGGCAGAGCCAGCTCACAGGCAGCAGGGCCTGGGTCACCCCCTCGTGACTGTCACCCCCCCTCCCAGAGCAGGCTTTCCCTGACTCCCAACAAGGATGCCCTGGCCTTTCCAAGTTCCTGCTCTTGATGTATTTCTGCCTGCGGGCTTGGGAGAGGCTCTAGGTCCTTAGGGTCTCAGCTGTGGGTGGCCCTCAGGAGACGACAGGCCCCAGCCCCATCCCTTGGGCACACAGGATTATGGGAACACTGGACCTGGGCCGACCTCCAGCCTGCAGAGCCTTGAGGAATATGCCCAGGAAGATGTGTGGGCCACATGCTGCTGCGGGCCGGGGCCCAGCCACGGGGAGGGCCTGACAGGTCCCACAGAGTCGCACAGGAGGGCGACTCTGTCCGAGGACCTGGAAGCCACAGACCATGGTCAGGCTGCGGACGGTCTCGGCCTGGACGGCGGACTGATGACAGAGGCGGTGGGAGGTCAGAGCTTTTTTATTGGGCAGAAGGGGACCTCGGGCCAGCCGGCGGGCTGGTCACCGGTAGAGGTAGTCGGCCTGGATGTTGGCGGCGATCTCGGCCTCCCACTTGTCCCCGTTGTTGAGCAGCTTCTCCTTGTTGTAGAGCAGCTCCTCGTGAGTCTCCGTGGAGAACTCGAAGTTGGGGCCCTGCGAGCGGGGGAGCAGACGCAGCCTCGTCAGGCCCCTCCGAGGAGCTTCCGCCCCGGCCTCCCCTGCCGCAGGGCCTGCTTACCTCAACGATGGCATCCACAGGGCAGGCCTCCTGGCAGAAGCCGCAGTAGATACACTTGGTCATGTCGATGTCGTAGCGTGTGGTCCGGCGGCTGCCATCGGCCCGAGGCTCAGCCTCAATGGTGATGGCCTGGGGGGTGGCACAGGGTACTGTCACCTGCCAGCCACAGGATCGAGCCCCCGCCACGGCTCATTCCCACTCCTGGGGGACCGGCTCCCCAGGGCCTACAGAGCGGACCCTCTGTCATCCACTCTCGGCCCGCGTGTACCTTTCCTGACCCTTCCCCTAACAGGCCGCCCGGCGCGGCTGTGACGTCGGCCTCTGAGCGCTTGCCCTAGCTGACATTCTCTTGTTTGTTAACTGCCAGCACCTCCTGCCTGAGAACGTGAGCCCCACAAGGAGAGGGCCGTTGCCTGCCTTGTTCACCATAGCACCTGCAGCCCCAAGGGGTCCCACCCTGTAAAAACATGCCCCATTACTGTCGGTTGTATGTTGAACAACTTTCCCAATTACATCTAGTTATCCCCATTTAATGGATGAGAAAAATGAGGCTCAGAGAGGTGGAGGGGTTTCCCAAAGCCACACAGTAAGTGAGGGGCAGAGCCCAGACTCAAACACAGGTCCTTAACTCTCACTTCCTGGGCGCACACTTGCACCAGCTGGGGGAAGGGGTGTCCTGGGGCCTCCCACAGCTGGGAGGACCTTCATAGGGATGTGGCAAAGGCCCTCAGATGTCCCCAGGGGTGTAATGCCCACCACTCACAGTGGGACCTTCGGCTATTAGCCTCATCTCTTTGTGCCTCACTTTCCTCATCTATAAAAATGGGGATAATAATCTCTACCTCCTAGAGTTGTTACAGAGATGAGTCATGAGTTTGGCTCTGTGCCTGGTCCACAGCCAGCACTCACTGTCTGGATGCCACCACAGTTATTATTTTTTCGAGCCTCTCCTACGTGCTCCAGATCGGTGGCTAGACTGGGGACAGCAAGGCCACAACCCGTGGCCTGCAGGACCTGGGAGTGGTCCAGGTAATGAGGCAGGTTGTGGACAGGAGGCATCCTGAGTCACAGAGATGTGGCCTGGAGCAGCCGCTGGGAGGGGTCGCTGTGTGGACAGTGCGGACCCCTGAGCCTGCTGGGCTCCTGCCAGGCACATCCACCAGCCCAAGAGCCCCAGCTGTGTCTTTCTGTTTCTGCACTAACAGGCCGCGACCCCAGGCAGTCCGTGTGGGACCCTCCAACAGAACCAAATGCCAGGGGCTCAAAGGAGCAGCAACCGGGGGCAGTGCGGGCCTCGGCTGTGGCAGGTGTGTCCCTGGGTCCGGTCCTGTGATGGGCACACGGGCAGTGCTCCTGAAACTGCTGCTGCATCCGGGTGAAAGTGGAGACGCTCAGGTGTCGCCTCGTGGCTCGAGGCCTGGGTTTCACGCCCCCAACCAGACCCCCAAGGGCAGGACCCACGTGTGTCACGTGGCCTGCTCAGGGCTGGAAGCTTCCCTCTCCTGACTCACTGCCTCTGAGTCGGCTCCCATTCACGGGGGGAAGTGGCTCAGAGCAGGAAAGGGACTTTCTGGGGACACCCACCTGGCAGGGGGGCCAGAGTTCGGGCCCAGGGCTGCCTGCTTCACTCTCCCTGCAGCAGGCTGTGGCCTCCCTTTCCCAGTGGCAGGGGCCGGGGGGTGGTCAGTTGGGGTCCGGGGCTCACCTGGGCTGGGCAGACGGCCTCGCAGAGCTTGCAGGCGATGCAGCGCTCCTCCCCGGACGGGTACCGGCGCAGCGCGTGCTCGCCGCGAAAGCGCGGGCTCAGTGGGCCCTTCTCAAATGGGTAGTTGATGGTGGCTGGCTCTCGGAACAGGTAGCTCAGGGTCATGCCCAGGCCTGGGGGCGGCACAGGCACGGTGGGAGGGGGCCCTCCTCCCTAACACACCTGTGCCCCTGACCAGCCGGCCTCCCCCCTCCCCCCAGGGCCCACCTCGGATGAGCTCGGTCCACAGCAGGGTCTGAGCTGCCCGGTCGGTCACTGACTTCATGTCCATTGAGGGCTCCCGCACGTTCACATATTCTGCAGGGGAGGTGGGCAGAGAGGCCGTGGCAGGAGGCCTCACACAGGCCCTCCCCAAGGACTCCAGCTCAGGGAGATGAGACCTGGCCTCCCTCTAGGTGCAACAGCTGGGCCCCCCAGAGGTCTGTTCATTCACCAAACCTCCCCACCGCCTCAGTGAGCACCCTCGAGGCCAGCCTCAGGCCCTGGGCAGTCCCCGCCTGCTTCTCCCTGGGCCTGTGTGGCCATCCAAGCCAGGAGTTGATGGGGGTTGGAAGGGGCTTGGGTGCTGGGGTCCTGATGAAGAGGCACAGCTCCCAGGGCTCACACCTGGCAGCTCCCTCCTTGTCTCACACAGGGAAGGTCTGAGATCACATGGTGTAGCCACATGGAAGGTCCTCCACCCACTGCAATGACAGACCCTGCCCCCAATCTTTTCTTTTTTTTTTTTTTTTTTTTTTTTTTTTTTGCGGTACGTGGGCGTCTCACTGTTGTGGCCTCTCCCGTTGTGGAGCACAGGCTCCAGACGCGCAGGCCCAGCAGCCATGGCTCACGGGCCCAGCTGCTCTGCGGCATGTGGGATCCTCCCGGACCGGGGCATGAACCCGTATCCCCTGCATCGGCAGGCGGACTCTTAACCACTGTGCCCCCAGGGAAGCCCGAATCATATTCAATCTTGATCACCATCCTCTTTTTACAGAGTGGAAACTGAAGCTCCGAGAGGGCGAGCCCCCAGCAAAGCCAGGACCAGAATCCAGGCCTTCTCCCCTGCCTCTGGCAGGACCATGATCAGAAAGCCTGAGGCTTGAGGAGCCCCGGGACTCACTGTAGGTGGCTGCCACTGTGCTTCTGTGGAGGCTCCGGCCACTGGGATGCCCTGCAAGGATAGGGGTTACACTGTGCAGATGTGACCTCATGCTAGAGGCTGGGCCCCTCACACCCAGGAAAGGCTCCCTTGGTCCCACCTGCACGTGAGGCCTGGGCCAGGGCCCGAAGCAGCATGGGCGTGGTCAGGCAGCGCATCTGTGGGCGAGAAGAGAGTGAGGCATAGGTGGGTCTCAGACAGGCATAGTTCCCCACCCCCATCCCCGGGAACCCTAGCATTGCAGGAGCCTCGACCCTTGGCCCCAGTGCCACTGTGTCAGCTTGTCCCTGCTCACCCCCATTCCTGTCAGAGGCACAGATGGGCTTCCTGTTCCCAGGTGCAGCCCCTCCCAGCCTCCAACCTGACCCAGGTTAACACTGTCAACTGCCACCGGCGTTTACTCAGAGCTCACCGTGCCAGGCACTGTGCTAGGGGTCACGCGCACTGTCACTTTGTCCACATGAGGACCTCAGAGGGACGCACAGATGAGAAGCCACAGCTCAGTCGTGTTAAGTGACTTGCCCAAAGTCACACACTGAGGGGGTGGCACCAGGATGTGAACCCAGGCCAGACCCCTCCCTTTACACCCCCAGCCCTCCCCTGCTAAACCTTTTAAGGGCTAAAATAACCCTCAAGATCAAATTCCTCTCCCCAGCATCAAGGTCCTTCTGGAACTGTCTCCCAGCCTGCCAAGTGACCTTGGGTTTTCTCACTTGTGAAATGGGAGGTCACGAGAATGGAGGGGGCTCGAAGATGCCAAGGGTTTAGCCCAGAGCCTGGCACTTAGCCGGAGCCCAAAAGTGCCCCTCTTGTGACCTGTGACCTCTAGAGGGAGCATTTCTTTCTTTCTTTTTTTTTTTTTTTCTTGCGGTATGCGGGCCTCTCACTGCTGTGGCTTCTCCCGTTGCGGAGCACAGGCTCCGGACGCGCAGGCCCAACGGCCATGGCTCACGGGCCCAGCCACTCCGCGGCATGTGGGATCTTCCCGGACCGGGGCACGAACCCGTGTCCCGTGCATCAGCAGGCGGACTCTCAACCACTGCGCCACCAGGGAAGCCCGGGACCATTTCTTTTGACCGCTGACTTCAGTACCAGGCGCCCAACCCGGTTCCTTCCCCGAACTTCATCATGACCTCTGACCCGACGGGCGCAGGAGGTGCATATGCGCCCTGAGGATGCCGGTTCCCCGCCCGCTGCACGCTCAAGGACACAGAGGCCTCGGGTCCTGAGCAGGCCGAGATAAAGCCCGGGCGCAGAGCCGGCGGAGCCAACGGGGGCCACACACTCGACCCCGATGCCGCGCTGCCCAGGCTGGGCCTTAACAGCTGAGCCCCGAACACCCAGCCCCGAACACCCACCTTGAATTGCTACCTCTCCTTCCAGTGCCGAGGGACCTGTCCGTCGAGAGGCGGAGCCTACATTCGGGGATGCTGCCATTGGGCGCGGACTCTTCGTGGTGTGGTCTGATTGGCTGGTGGCGCAGCAGAAAGAGACGGGATCAAAAAATCTTTTCTCCGATTGGGTAGAGGAGCAGGCAGGCGCTTGAAGTGGTGTAGAGCGCCGCCGGGTTGGGTGCGAGAAGATAGTGACCCGGGACTCCCGAGCTCTTGGAGGCGGGACATCCGAGGCGTGGTTTAAGGTTGCTTCTACTGTCGGACCCGGCACCCTGGGTCGGAGGGCACCCTCTCGGCCTCGGCGGGGCGTGTGTGATAACGGTGATGAGAATCATAGCCTGTGGTGATTCCGCGCGGGAGCCATGCCTACTCTATGCTAAACCTTCATCCTGGCGTCTTCATTTAATCCTCCCGGCAGCCCTGTGGGGAGGAACGATTATTTTCGCTTTACTGATGGGGAAACTGAGGCACGGACTTGTGTAGTAGCTTGGCCCAAGCCTTAGATCTGCGAAGTGCGGCCGCCTGAACCCCTCCTGGATCTGTATGACCCGGGAGCCCCGTCCCTCAACAGCCCCCAAACCCGTGTTTCCTCCCAGTGAATTGTGTGGCAGAGGGACCCTGGAGGCTGCGGACACTGAGAAAGCCCCTGAGGCCACCTGTGTGTTGGGGGGAGTGGAAGGTGGTCAGGGAGGGCTTCCTGGAGGAGATGATATCCAAGCAGAGAGCAAGGAGGAGTCGAGCAGAACCAGAAAGGCCAGAGAGCATGCCCAGCTTCTGTGTGGAGGTCCACCAGAGAAGGAGGACACATCCAGTGCGTTAGAAGAGGACAAGGATGGGTTGGCAGTGGGGGGGTGGGGGGTGGGGAACGTGCACAGGGCTGTGCAGAGCCTCCCAAAGATTGTTATGGGTCCAGACTTGTAAGCCAGGGGAACCACTGAAGGGGTTCAGGCTGAGGGCTAGTATGGTCTAGTGGGCTTTGGGAAGATCTCTGAGAAGAAGGGCTGGGCCCCGGGGGAAGAGGGTAGGTGATGGATGGCCCGGGGCACAGCGATTAGTGTGTGGATTGGGGAAGTCTGCGGTATTTTATAGAATCATCAAGAATTGCTCAAAGGTGGGACTTGGGAGGTGAGAAGGGAGTGTCTAGCAGGAGGCCTGGGAGTTTGGCTTTGTAGCTGAGCGGATGGGGTATGAGGGCCCAGGAGGATGAGCAGGTCAGGGAAGAGGATGAGTCCAGTGTGGGACGTGGTGAGGGGAAGGTGCCCGGGGCCAGCCACTTGGGGGACAGGAGCTAGTTCAGAGCTCCTAAGAGGCCCGAGGTGAAGGGAAGGGAGATCCTACTGTGGGCATCTCATCAACCTGACCTGGAGGGAGAGGTGCGGAGAGAGTAGAGGGAAGCAGCCTCCCCCTCCCAAATGAGGAGACAGGATGGCTGGAGCCTGGAGTCGGCAATTAAGCTCCAAAATTTAATCCTCGCGATGATCTCAGGAGGCATTAATCACCTCCTCTGTGCAACAGATAGCGAACCAGGCTCAGAGAGGGCAGGGACGACCCAGGTCACAGCAGGCCCGCAGTGTGTCATGGACCGGATGCCAGGACCCCTTCTGCACCCTCCACAGAAAAGGGGGGTCCTGAGAGGGGCCCACATCTGCCCTCGTGTCCCGGAACACAGGTGGCCAGCGTGGGAGCTGGAGGGCAGGTTACTGCACCGTTTCTCCCAAACCTTGGCCCATCCTGGCTGGGGGGCAGTTGAGGGCCTGAAAAAAGAAGCCCCAGGCGGGAGGAGGGCAAGCACTGGTCTGGGCCGTGGCCCCGGCAGGTGTTTTCCTCCTGTGTCGTGGACCCCAGGTCATGTCTCCACCAGCCTCAGGTGGCCACGGCAGCGGAGGACTCATAGACATGAGCTGGGAGGGACGCTCGGAGCCCCTGTGCGTAGGGCGGCTCAGAGCAGGGCGCAGCTGCAGCTGCGGGTCTCCATGGCCGTAAGCAGCACCCTCAGGTTGCGTGGAGTGTGGGGCGGGTAGCGGAGAGCGTAGACCTTCTCCAGCCCAGGGCGGCGCAGCAGGCAGGCGCGGTGGTGGGAGAAGGTGTCGAAGGAGAACTTGCCGTGGTAGCTGCCCATCCCGCTGGCGCCTGTACGATGACAGGGAACACAGCAGTCAGGCCCTCAGCGGCCAGCCGGGGAGCATCAGACAGACCTGGGCTCTGCCAGTCACACGGTATGACCTGGGTGGGCTACTTCACCCCCCGAGCCTTGGTTTCCCCAGCTGTAAAGTGGGCTAATCATGAGATGCTGTGGGTAAAGGGCTTAGCCCTGAGCCTGGCCCCAGCACCCACTCAAATAAATATTGGGGACACCAGGTGCTGGGGCATGATGGGTAGACAGTGGTCAAGAGTGGAATCTGGGGGTGGGTGGGGGATGTATTGGGAATTTGGGATTAACAGACACAAACTATATAAAATAGATAAACAAGGACCTACTGTATAGCACAGGGAACTATAGTCAATATCTTGTAATAACCTATAATAGAAAAGAATCTGAAAAGAAGAGCGTGTATATATATATATATAACTGAAACACAACATTATAAATCAACATTTTCAATTAGAAAAAAAGGAGGGAAGA
Source organism: Kogia breviceps (assembly GCF_026419965.1). Lineage (NCBI taxonomy): Eukaryota > Metazoa > Chordata > Mammalia > Artiodactyla > Physeteridae > Kogia > Kogia breviceps. The sequence goes on along the minus strand of NC_081316.1, from coordinate 17,615,869 downwards.
TGGAAATTTTTTTTTAAAATAGTGGATTCTGGGGCAGCTGCCCAGGGTTGAATCCCAGCTCTGAAGTAGCCATGTCACCTTAAGCAAGTGACTTCGCCTTGGTCTCCTCCGTGACATGCGGTGACAGTGGCACCCACCTCCTAGAGTTCCAGGGATTGGGCAAGTGTTCAGACCCATAGATACAGTAAGGGCTGTGTTGTTATGAGTCGCAATGTCCAGGTAGGGAGGCAGTCAAGGACCCGGCAGTGGGAAGGAAGTCCAGGGGACCCAGCCTGGTGGAATCAGGGGTAATCCAGGAGGGCTTCCTTGAGTGAGTGAGGCCTGAGGGATGTGGAGGAGTTGACCAGATAAAGCAGATGTGTGGGGCAAGAGGGGCCCAGGCTCGGGGACGACTCAGGGAGCCTTGGAGGTGGGTGACCGTGGTGTGTTGGGACTTGGGCAGAGCTCTGTGTGTCTGGGGCTGCAACCAGGGCAGCGGGGAAGGAGGCAGGAGCACGACCCACGGCCAGACCAGGAAGGGCGGCCTCAGGAAGCTGAGTCAGAGCCCTGGCTCCGTCTGAGGGCCTGGGAGCCGTGGAAGGCTTTGTCAGGGGAGCAGCAGATCAGATTCACCCGCAGACAGACACCCCACGCTTCCCCGAGGAGGGGGTGCTGGGGAAGAGGGTTCCAGAACCGGGGACAGCAGCGGTGCGCAGCCCTGGACCTCCACCACCACAGCGTCGATCTCAGCCTGCCGTGTGCTCCTGTGACACCAGCCGCTCCCCAGGGAGGTTCCAGGCCCACCAGGGCAGCCTGCCAGGACCGGCTGGTCATTTACTCTAGTGCCAGGTGTGGGCAGGTGGCGGGAGTGCAAGCCTCTGGCCCTCTCGTCCCCTGAGGAGGAGGTGAGCTCAGAGAGGGGAAGTGGTGGCCTCACATCACACAGCCGTCAGGCTTGCTGGGACCAGCCTCAGAGGCCAGGACTTCACAGCGGTACTGGGGGCTGCTGGGGCTTGGTGGAGGGGGGAGCCGGCAGGAGCCCCTGTCTCCTGTGCGACACGCTGAGCGTGGGACAGAGGGGACACAGGAGGGGTTAAAGGAGCAGCATGTAGCCTCACTGTGGAGTAAAGAGAACACGGAAGGCTGCCCTGCGTGTGCTAAGCCCTAGCAATCACAGTGATGTTTAAAAAAAACCTAAACTGGGGTTTGGGGCTTCCCTGGTGGCGCAGTGGTTGAGAGTCCGCCTGCCGATGAAGAGGACGTGGGTTTGTGCCCTGGTCCGGGAAGATCCCACATGCCGCGGAGCGGCTGGGCCCGTGAGCCATGGCCGCTGAGCCTGCGCGTCCGGAGCCTGTGCTCCGCAACGGGAGAGGCCACTACAGTGAGAGGCCCACGTACCGCAAAAAAACCCAAAACAAACAAACACCTAAACTGTGTATCTGTGGGTCCTCCTACATATGTAAATGCAGAGACAGGTATGGAAGGTTCCGCCTCAGACTCTGCAGAAGGGAGCAGGGTGAGAGATGACAGTAAGAGATGGCACGGCTCTGCCGGCACGTACCCACTCCTCCGAAGGGCAGGCTGGCGACAGTCATGTGCATGAAGCCGTCGTTCCCACAGAAGCCCCCACTGCTGGTCTGGGCCAGTACCCGCTTGACCACCTGGGAGAGAAGCAGCTATGAGGCTGATGGCGGCGCTGCCGGGGCCGCGGGGGCTCTGTCCGGCCCCCTCAGGGCCCTGGGACCCACTGCAGGGTCTGAGGCCACCGTGAGAGCTGAAGACTGTGGCTGCGGAGCAGCCTGCCACCCATCCCCAGCTGGAGACGTGTTTCTTGAGCATCCCTTGCTTGTGGCCCATGCAGGTGACGTGCACACAGACTCGGGCCTGATGGGGAGGCGGGAGAAGACCCAGCATCCTCCAGGGGATGTGCAGGGTGCAGGGTGATGGGGCGGGCAGTCAGGGAGGTGTTCCGGGAGGGATGTGAGGGGTCTGCTGAGTCTCAGGTGGGGAAGAGATGAGTAGGAGGGCCCCCCAGGCAGAGCGAAGGGCAGGTGGGGAGGCCAGGGGTGGGGTGGGGCAGGGAGGCAGCGGGGGGCCAGCATGCAGCACAGGGAGGACACTGAGATTTGGGTTTTGGAAACATGAACTTGATCCTCGCTTGACTTAATGAAGGCCCATTCTCTTCAGTCTGGAGGTGTATTTGAAGAATGAGGGCGCTGGGGTGGGGTTGGGTGGGGTATGTCCCTGGTGGCGCAGTGGTTAAGAATCCACCTGCCAATGCAGGGCACACGGGTTCAAGCCCTGGTCCGGGAAGATCCCACATGCTGCGAAGCAACGAAGCCCGTGCCCCACAACTACTGAGCCTGCGCTCTAGAGCCCGCGAGCCACAACTACTGAGCCCACGTGCCACAACTACCGAAGCCCGCGCACCTAGAGCCCGTACTCCACAACAAGAGAAGCCACGGCAATGAGAAGCCTGTGCACTGCAATGAAGAGTAGCCCCCGCTCACCACAATAGAGAAAAGCCCACGTGCAGTAACGAAGACCCAGTGCAGCCAAAAATAAATAAATAAATTTATAAAAAAGAAGAAGAAAGGTGGGGGGGGATGATTAGTAAACACTAAACTGTAGTTGCACGAAAACTTGGCTATAGTTAGTGGCAACGTACGTGTGACCCTCAGGTAGCAGCTAGGTCGGGGCTTGCCTGCCGGTGGGTGGAGTGGATCCCCATCTGCCGACTCAGAAATCCCACTGAGAGAAATCCCAGGGAGGGGCAGGGGGCCAGGGCTCATTCTTGGGCCTGCATGTCCTGGTCATTCATCCTCCCCCAGTCGTGCCATCCCATGTCGTGTGTGCCTTCCAGGAGCCAGGCAGAGAAAGGGGACACTGCCGCCATCAGGCCATGATGATGCAGAAGAACGGAGGTGGGGCTGACCTAGAGGGGACACTGGACCCTAGGGAAGACCCTGGGGAACCGCCCACTAAAAGCCCGGGAGAATGTGGCCTGATTGGAGGGCAGGGGGAGGCCCTGCTGCCCCGAGGAGAAAAGAGAGGGACAGAGCCAAGACAGCGCCACCGTCCCAGAGCTCCTAGACTGTCCCCGAGGGAACAGGACCCCCGCCCCTCCCTCCAGGCCCCTTGGTCCCCTCTGGTCCTGGTACCACCTCACCCTCTGCTGACCTCACTCCACCCTCCACTGCTGCCACCTGCTCCCACCTCTGTCCAGCCCACCTGGTTGCTGCTGGAGAAGGTGTACAGGGCCAGGGGCTTCTCCCGACGGTTGATGAAGTCGATGGCCTCGTCCAGGCTCCTCACGTTCAGGATGGGCAGGATGGGCCCGAAGATCTCCTCCTGCATCACCGGCTCCGTCTCCTGCACGTCCACCAGCACCGTGGGAGCTGCCCGGGCACAGGGCACGGCTCAGCCCCAGGGCTGGGGTCTCGGGCAGGCAGGGTCCAGGGACCCAGGGCTCCAGGCTCAGGGACATTCTGGGGAAGGTGATCTCCCCACAGCCCCCGGGAAGTGACCTTGAGGGGCTCCCCAGCCTGAGCGGGGCCCGGAGGGGCCAGAGAGCCCCTCAGCCTTGGTCTTACAGTCAGAGGGTGACCGGATCTGAGGTCCCAAGTCCCCGCCTGTTGGGGAGCAGCGTCACCCTCTGAGCCGTTCGGCCCAGGAGACTGGGGCTGCTTTGTTCACAGCATAGCGGACGCTCAGGACGGGCTGTTGCAGTTCAGAACCAGGAATCGTGGGCTCATAGGGCCTGGGGTCATGGCCCCGTGGAGCAGCAGATCTTGGGGCTGAAGTTGGGAAACTGAGCCCTAAAACTCTGGGCTCAGACACGGCAACGCGGAACACTAGTGTCACAGAATCGCGGCGCCAGAGCCGTGGACCAGGCTGGGCTCTAGCAGTGGGGTCGGGGAGCCTCAGGGCCCGAGGTTACAGGCTGGGCCCAGACTCGGGGCCCAGCTGTGGCCCCCAGCGTGGAGGGGCCTTAGCTGGGGTGGGCTGGGCGTTGGGCACGGTGGCAGGGAGGGCAGGACTCACCGATGTAGCGATCGCTTTCATCGCTCTGGCCCCCGATGGCCACGCGGCCACAGCTCAGCAGGCCCCGGAGCCGCTGGAAATTCCTCTCACTGATGATGCGGCCCAGGTCTGGGGAGCTCTGGGGGTCTTCGCCGTAGAAACGGGTGATGGCACTCTGCAGGGCGGGCAGCAGTCGGGCCTGCATTTCGGGGCTGCACAGGATATAGTCGGGGGCCACGCAGGTCTGGCCGGAGTTGAAATAGCGGAAGAAGGCCACGCGGTTGGCCACGGTCTGGGGATCGCAGTTGTCGTCCACGTAGCAGGGGTTCTTGCCCCCCAGCTCCAGCGTGACAGGCGTCAGGTGCTTGGCAGCAGCAGCCATGACGATCTTGCCGACTCGGGGGTTCCCTGGGGTGGAAGGAACCAGAGTGGCTCTCGGTCACTTGGACCAGGTGGGATGGCCTCACTTCCTCCTGTTTCCCTGCCCTCGTTCCCTCCCATCCAGGCCCCCGTGTCCGCTGAGCCCAGCGGCCTCCCCCTACCACGGCTCCTCCCTTAGGTCCTCCTATCTTTTTCAAACACCTCCTTGTCTGTCTGGCTGTCCTGACCACGCCCACAACTGAGTTCCCCACCTCCACCCCAATCACCTTTGCCGGGACCCATGACCACGTAGGAGGCTTTGCCTTCCTAGCCCTGCTTTATCCCAAGGCCTCGCGGTGCCCGTGTGCGCTCTCAGTAAACATTCATTGAGTGAGTGAGTGAGCTGATGCTGCCCAGGCCACGTGCTGTGACAAAGGCTTTCATTCATTCATTTGTCCTTAAGACAGGCCTGTGACTTGGGGATGGCCCCTATCATACCAATAAGGAAACTGAGGCCTGGAGAAGTCAGGAGATTATGGCGGATTAGCTTCTGGCGGTCCATCGGCCTCTGCACAGACTGCCTCGGGGACCTGGCGTAGAAGCCGGCCTCCGGGGGTCTGCGTGCCTTGCTCTGCACCCTCGGTCCTGGGGGGCCAGGGCTCAGAGTCCACTGAGCTTTGGGGTGTGATGGTACAGGGTGGTCAGGCACCCCCCCCTGCTTCCTCCGCCTGGTGCTTCCACCCCCTGGGAATCTGCAGGAACAGCTGAGGTCCCTGGCCCCTCTGCTCCCACAGTCGCCCTCCCTGTCTGTTAAGGTGGCGGCTGGCAGGCCTTGTCCTGGGCTCGTGGCAGGGTCTGGGGAGGAGAAAGGCAGAGATGGCACGTCCCCTGCTCTGATGGGGACAAGGTGTGCAACACAGGAGGTGGGTCTGCTCCTCCCTCCTCCAGGGCCTCGCCTTGTCTGTATCCTCCACCCTTTCATCTCTTCTGGAAACTCCATCCTGGCCTCTTGAAGCTAGGTGGTATCTGGACCACATGGGCACATGTCAGGGTGATGGCAGGTGACCTCTGGGAGCAAAATACAGCCTGCCCCAATCCTGGCTAGTGCAGTGGGCACTGCATCTTTTTGTCACCCGAGCCCCCAAACCCTCATCTGTCCAGCCCTCCAGAAGGGCCGTGGGCTCCTGAATGAGTGCCTGGAACAGCGGGAGCTCCGCAAGGGCAGATGCTGTGATGTGTGAGATTGTGAGTGGTGGAGAGGCCTGTTCCGGGATGCGGCCCATCCCTCCCAAGGGTCCCCAGGGGCCCGGGGCTGCTCCCCAGCCTGCTCAGGGAGAGCGGAGCAAGCTCGTCCTGGGGCCGAGAGCACCACCCAGCACTTGCCCCAGTCTGCATCCTCCCTGGCTGGCTGCCTGCTTCTGTCCCTTGTAGCCTCTCTCAGAGTTGGGGATAAGACCCCTAAGGGTGGGGCTGGGCTCAAGCCTCTCACCTCTCCCATCCTGCACAACCCCCAAACTGGCTCCTCACCTGTGAAGAAGATGTAGTCGAACTTGTGCTCCAGTAGCTGCCCGGTCTCCTGGGGCCCGCCCAGCACCACAGCAAAGCAGCTCTGCAAGGCAGATGGGCAGAGGGCTCCCTCTGGGACCCCAGCCTGAGAGCCCAGAGGACACCTGCCTGCCTGCCTGCCTGGGACGGCTGTCCCCTTGCCTGGTGCCATGGGCTCCAGGTGGGCTGGGTTGGGGGGAGCAGGGAGCTCCCCAGGGGCACTGGGCACAGGTAGCCCCAGCCCAACATGTGTAAGGTTGGGGCCTGGCGGGTTTGGGCTTGGGACTGAGGCCGGGGCTGGGCCAGCAGGGCTGACCAGAGACAGACAGGGACCCCCGTGGGACAGGCCCCACCCCTCTGTTTCACTCAGAGGGAAACAGACTGAGAGGGGCGGTGACCTGGCCAAGGCCACACAACCCAGAGGAGGCAGGAGTGAGGCTGGAACTCAGGTCCTGTCTGAGGAGCCACGCCAAGGGCTGCCCGGCCCGGCGGGGCCTGCTTAGCCCTGCTCAGCCCGTGTAGCTGCTTGGTCTGTACCTGGCCCTGCTCACCTGGTCCAGGTATCGGGGCAGCACCTCGGCCAGGACCTTCTCAGTGCTCTTGCTGATCTCTGAGGGCTTCAGCACCACGCAGTTCCCTGAGGGGCGGGGTGGGGCGGGGCGAGGGGGCGGGGCGGGGTGGGAAGAGGAGGGGGCCAGTTGTACCCGCTCCCCGTCTCCATTCAGTCCTCACACCTGCAGGGCAGGTGCCGGCCCCACTCCACCTTCAGGGGAAGAATATGGCTCAGAGAGGTGCCGTGCTGGCCCCGAGGCCACACAGCCTGGGGATGGTGGGCCAGATGGGAACCAGGTCTTCTTAGCCACCTGGTGCCAGCTCCCCCCTCCTCCCTGGTTCTGTGGGCAGCTGTGCGGCTGGGGGGATGGGCGTGGGTTGGGGGGAGAAGGTGGTGGTTCCCTCTCACCTGCTGCGAGGGCGCCCACCAGGGGCTCTAGGCTCAGGTTCAGAGGATAGTTCCAGGGGGCAATGATGAGCACCAGGCCGAAGGGCTCCTTCCGGATGAAGGCCGAGTCCAGCTGTGTGGCCTGGGTCGGGACCAGAGTGATGGTGAACGGTGAGGTGCCAAGACCCCAGCCCCTCGGCACCACCTGCCCCCCAGAGAGGCTGCCTGCGGCCCTGACGCCCAGGGTCACTCACCAGGTTCCTGGGCACTTTCTCATCCTTCATCCAGGCCCGCAGGTTCCTAAGGGCCAAGTTAACCTCGTTCTGGCTGATGCTGATTTCAGACACCTCTGACTCGAAGACTGACTGCAGGGGAGGGGGAGGGGCAAGGGCAGGGCTTGGGCCAGGGCACCCAGGATCCACAGGTGGCCGGAGCCCTGGGGTGGGTAACGCCTCCTCAGGCAAGGCCTGTCTTATTCACTCATTCATTCATTCATTCACTCCATGTTCACTGAATGGTTACAGTGCCTGGGTGCCGTTTCTGTGCTGGGGATGCAGCGGTGACTGAAACAGACCGAAAACCTGCCCCACGGAGCTGACATTGTAGGGGGGACGGTCGACGTGATGATAACGCTGACTACTCCATCAGGACGTGACAAGCGCAGTGGGAGGCTGAAGCAGGGTAGGAGGGATAGAGACTGCTGGAGTGTGTGTGTGCGTGTGTGTGTGTGTGTGTGTGTGTGTGTGTGTGTGTGTCTTTGCTCTATTTTATATAAGATGGTCAGTGCCAGCCTCTGGGATGGGGTGACATTTGAGCAGTGAGGAAAGGGAGGGAAGGAGCCCATGGATACCTGGAGGCAGAATATTCTAGGCAGATGGTATGTCCTGTGCAAAGGCCCTGGGGCAGGTTCAGGCTTGCTGTGTTCCTGATTAGCAGGGAGAAGAGTGGGTGAGGTGATGAGGCCAGGCAGCTGGGGTGAGGACTGTTGAGCAGAGCAGGGACAGGATCTAACTTAAGTTTGAACAGGACTGTCTGTGTGGCCCTCTGTGGCCTGCTGTGTGGATGTCAGTCCGCAGGGGACACTGGGGACAGGTGTCTCTGGGTCACTGGGGACTGGTCACTGGGGACAGGTGTCTCTGCCATCAGTTCCCACAGCCCAGGAGCCAGGGCAGATTTCAAGGGCAGGAGTCAAAGAAAATCAATAGGGCTTTTGTCCTGATCTCTGCCGGCCAGCATGCCTGCCCCACCCCCACGAGGGGGGAGGGACCCAGCCTGTGGGCTGCAGGCAGCTGGAGGCCCATGGCCTAGGACACGAGAGCCAGGCTGTCCTGATGCCTGAGACTCAGCCATTATGGTGCAAGTTCCTTCCTGTCAGAGGAGAGGGCGATGGGCCCAGGAGTGCCAGAGCTGAGCCTTGGGGGGAGGGGGAGGGTGCAGGGACCTTGGGAGGAGAAGCCACGCCCACCAGCGCTTCTAGGAGCTGAGCCTGCTTCAGGCATGCCTTCTACTATGTCTGTGTCCACAGCCCACACTCCTGCCCAGCGAGGTCTCCTGTGACCTGACTGAGGTTTGGGCCTGTTTAAGGGATGATCTGGACCTTGCTGAATGCCAGGAGTTTGGAGAGTAGGCTGTTTTGAGCTAGGGTTCTGTGCCCTTAGGCAAGAACATGCCCTCTCTGAGTATCCTCTGTGGGGGACTGGGGGTGACCACCTCTACCTGGAAGGGCTGTTGGGGGCTAAATGGGAGGATTTGTGCAGGTCAGACAGGGCAGATGCTGCCTGCTGGGAGGGTGGGGGACAGGGCTGGCCGAGCCCAGAGGGAGGGACCAGACCAGAGGCAGGAACCAGATTGCATTTTCTGGGCTGCTGCTCCCTTTGTGGGGCGCGGGCTCCTGGAGCCTTGAGGGTTGCAGGCAGGAGGTGAAATCTGAGCCGTAGGGAGAACAGGGACCAGACAGAGGCCATCGGGTCAGGTCTCACGGAGGCGACCAGGCCAGGCCAGCTGGTGGGCAGGGCAGAGGCTCAGTGGGGTGTCAGTCCCCAGGGAGCCCCACATGCCAGGGTAGGGGGTGTGAGCCCCCTCTGTCCTGGACCAGGTCCAGTGAATGGACACTCCCCACAGGGAGGCAAAGCCAGGCCCCTTGAGTGTCAGAGAGCCAAAGAGAGTACGACCCAGTGCCCTGGTTTCATAAATGGGATAGCAGATGATTCCAGAAATGGCTGACGAGGGAGCCCGGGTCTCACCTGGCTACAGTCCCAGAGCGTGGTGATAAATAGAAGGTTTGAGGACCCTGAGAAAGGGAGTAGGCGTCACCAGGAGGTCACGTCCTCAGGACAAGTCCTTGTGGCCAGCTTTTGCTGCCCCCGTGAACGGGGGTGCCCTGACCCATGACCCCAGATGCCACGAGATACTAGTCTTAAAGTCTGTGACTGCTCTGGACACCTGGCTGGGTGCCTGCAAATCAGGTGGGGCCCAAGGAGGCTGCAGAAGGCCTCCCAGGCCTGCCAGTGCCGGCATCTCTTTCATGACCTGGGTGGAGCCAGCAGGCCCACCGGAAGGGCAGGGGAGGCAGGAGGGCAGAAAGGGATGACCCCAGGGTTCTGCTCGTGGGCTCAGGAGGTTTGGGGAGAAGATGAGCTCAGCGCTCAGCATGAGCCAGTGTGGGACTGCCGCAGCCCCCTGGGGACAAGTGGTGACCACAGGGGCTGGCCGGCAGCCAGTATGCACTGTGGGCCTGTCCTGGGTGTTAACTATCAAAACAGCACCTTACCAGCTGGTAAAGAGTCACAGCCTTGGAGAGTTACAGGTGGTGAGGGGCCAGTGGGGCGTCACGGGTGAGCTTGGGCACCATGGCCTTTGTGGCAAGCTCGAGGGACATTTTGTCCAGAGAAGAAGCCCCTGGACAGTTGTCTTAGGGTAGCGGCAGCCACACGGGTGGGCCCTGCTGGCTGAGACAGTGGAAGGCTGCCTACAAGGAAGTGTATTTCTTGAGGTCCTGCTGTGGCTGCTGCTGGAGATGGGAGGGGCTGAGCCCCCAGGCCTCCAGGGTTTGGACAGAGGCCATGATGGCCACGGTACCTAGTGAAGCAGAAGTCCTCCACATGCGGCCCTAGCGGTGTGACCCAGCTCCCTGAGCCTCATCCCTTGCATACCTCTGCCTCTTCCACTCCCCTTCAGCCACTCTGGCCTCCTTGCTGCTCCTCAAGCACAAACACACCAGGCACCTCCTGCCTCAGGGCCTTTGCACATGCTGTGCCCTCTGCTGTTTCCCCCCTTGTCCACGTGGATCCTTCCCCCTCCTCCTTCAAATGCCACCGTCTCAGAGAAACCTTCCCTGACCCCCACATACAAAACAGCACCCTGACCCTGGCCCTCTCTCACCCCCTTCACACTGGGAGTGTCTCTCCATGGCATTCATTACCATCCAACATGCTGTGTATTTATTTACTGTCTAGTTGTGTCTCTCCCCAGGAGGCCAGCTCCCTGGACACAGGGACTTTGTTTTATTTGTTTTATCCCCAGAGCCTACAACAGTACTTGGCCCATAGTAAGTGTTCAATAAATAGTAGTGGAGTGGGGGAATTCCCTGGCACGTCCAGTGGTTAGGACTCCGCGCTGTCACTGCTGAGGGAGCAGGTTCAATCCCTGGTCGGGGAACTAACATCCTGCAAGCTGCACCGCGCAACCAAAAACAGAAAAACATAGTAGTGGAGTGAATGAAGAAATGAATGAATGGGTGAATGCAGAAGAGCAGGTTATGGCACAGGAAAGGAGGTGGGGTAAGCTCTTACATGGCAAGAGCTTAATAACGGCTTTTAGTTCCCCCTTCATGGAGGATGCAGCTTTCCCCATCTCCCCTTTCTCAACCTCCCCAACCCTGCCGTCGTCCTCCCACCCCTGCCTGTCCCCTCCAACCCACCTTGTGCAGGTCCTGCGCCAGCGCCTCCTGCAGAAGCTGCTTGTTCTCTTGCAGGAAGCGGCTCAGGCCCTTCAGCTGGGCAGCCCGGAACTCGGCCGGCCGCGTGCACCCCGAGCCGAAGGCCTCCCGCAGCCGCTGCAGCGTGTCCGCGAAGGGGTCCATCCTGCCGGGTGGGGCAGGGTGGGCCGGGGCGCCCCACCTCCAGGAGCCTCCACCGCCCCTGCCTGCACCCGCGTGGACCCACGGGCACCCCACGGGGACTTACACGTAAGCCCAGGGACCAGGGCTGCCCCACCTACACATACACACACACACACACACACAAACACACGGCACACTTGGACACCCACTGACAGAGCTACAGACCACACCTCTTAACCAGTGGGCAGGAGGGCTCTGGACCCCAAGGCAGTCATGGGACTGGGTGTGGGCTTGGGGAAAGCTACTCCGTGGCCCCTAAGAGTGAGCAGGGAGCCAGGGCGTCACGCTTCTTCCTGCCACACAGAAATTAACCCTAAGCCATGGCCCCCACCCTATTCTGGTGCCCCTCCTGGAGACGGGTAGCCCTTACCCCAGCAGGCCTGAGTGAAGTAACCAGGGAGAGTTTGGTAACCAGAGGGAGAGTCCACCAACCACCACTTTGGGACATTCCCAACACAGAATGCTCTGTTCCCACTGTCCCCAGCCTGGTGGCCAGGCTGGCTGGCGGTGGCTCAGAGGGCTGGGTGACAGGACTCCTCTCCCTGTGCCCCAGCTCCGCAGCAAGACAGGGAAAGAAGACCCCCACCTCCCAGAAGCCCTTCCGCCCATCCCAGCCCCATCGGCCACAGTGTTGGAGAAGCAGGGAATGTTGAGGGGTGAGGGGTGAGGGGGCAGTCATGCCTCCATGCTGTCATCAGTCAGGGCTGGCAGGCAGGGTAGGGGCTCTGACATTCCCCCAGGCACCTGCCTGCTTACTTGAAGTTCATCAGAGGAGCTCTCTGATGCACTCAGTCCTCGGCCTGGTGCCAAGGACCAGTGGGGACCCTGTCTTCCTTCTCTCTCTGACTCACTTCTCTTCTGGTCTCTGCTTGACTGATGCCTCCTTCAGGCAGCCCACCATGATTGCTCCCGTACACATTCTCACAGTGGGCCCTTGGCTCTGCTCCCCACCGCACTGTGTCATACCTTGTGATAAATACCTGGTTTCCTTCTGTCCACCTCCCTGCCCCGCCCCCCCATCCCTCTCTTACCCCTCCCACTGGACTGGGCAGCAGGACCCGTCTTTGCCTACTTAACTTATCATTTGGGTCTTTGTGCCCCAATCTCCTCTTCTGTTAAGGTCACCCTGCCACCTACCACCTGATGGGTGTTTATCAAAGATGAGACCATGCTGGCCAGTTCTAAGCCCAGGACAGGGAGTCAGTGCCCTCAGGGTTGCCAGCTATTGTTAAGTGACTACTGCCACCACGGCCCTAAGTTTTCTGGAGGACTCCATGAGTTGTTCCAGCCAACAGGATGGCCTGCTCTGATGGGCACGCTGTGCTGAGAGCCTGGCTGGAGGCCTACGCTGTCCCCATAGGCATGATGGGGGCCAAACTGACCCCACAGGCCTCCTATTCTGACCAGGAGAAATGGGGCAGTTGTCTCGGTCACAGGGCGGGCACCACATCCCCCAGAGAGGGTGACTGTAGCAGAACAGGGACATCATCAGAGCCCCTCTCACTCCAGCCTTGTCCCCAGCTCCAACCCTCCTCCAGGGAGGAAGGCATACTGGCCAGAGACCCAAGAGCCAAGAGACTTGCTGACCCCTAGAGCCGCCATCTGAGCTCAAACCCTGACCCTGCCTCTCTGGCTGTGTGACCTTGGGCAAGTCACTCATCTTCTCCCTGCCTCAGTTTCCATGCCTGTAAAAAGGGGATGCTACCGTTCCACCACATGAAGCACCGGCCATTGTGTACATGGTAAGAGCTTAATAACGGTCAGCTGTGGTTATTGTTACCAAGTACTCAACAGACAGTCATCCCTTTTCCTCCCCCCATCCTCTCTCACCTTCAGACTTCTGCTGACGGATGCTGAGGGCAAACCACACCCACCCCTCTCCCGCCTCCGCAAGGCTCTGTGCCCTTTCCTAAGAGTCTGCAGAACCCACAAAAATGTAAGGCACGTCACATGAATAGTGCATCTCCGAGTACTGTGTGGGGTGGGGAGCTCCGCGGGGGTGGAGGTCTGGTTGGAACATTCCAGCAGCCTCTCCTGGCAACACTGAGGCCAGCTCACACCATATTGCAGTTTGGTCAGGACCGAGGCCCCAAGGGGTGACTGCTGCAGGGCAGGGGACTGGAGTCAAGCCAGGTAAGCGGATGTGCAAGGCTGCCTTGGGCCTGGGGGAACCCCGGGCCTGTGACCTCCCAAGGGAGCTGAGCAGCCACTGCAGACACACAGATGAGGGGGTTCCTTCATCAGGTGGTCTGGGGGCCCTGAGCCCACCTCCCTGGGAGTTGCTCAGTCACTTGATGTGACAAGGGATGGGCCTGGTTCCCCGGGCCCCAGGGCTAGCCACCTCCCCTCAAGGCCATGAGCCTGGGGATTCTATAATAATAATAATAATAATAATAATAATAATAATAATAATAATAATAATAGTGACTGGGCACTGACTGTGCCAGACACTGTGCCAGCGTGGGTGCCTGATGTGAGTGCAGCATGGCTTTTGGATGGCACCCCTGTAGGAAGCTGAGGCCCGGGTCATGTGGCATCGAGGAGGGTGACAAAAGGGGCGGGCACTCAGGTCTGCTGCCTCCAACTCATCATCAAGAAACAGCTGCTGCCCGAGCCCCGTCCCTGGGCCCTGGCTGGTCCTGCCTCTGAGCTACCTCCCAGCCACCACCTCTGCCCACCCTCTCATCCTTTCTGCCTCCGTTTCCCTGTCTATACCACAGGCCTTCTAAGAGCTCCCTCCATATGACGTGTCGGGGGCCTGGGGACCTGGGTCCAAATCCCAGCAACTCTGTGTATTAGCTGGGAGACCTTGGGCAGGTGGCTCGGCCTCTCCGTGGTTCACTCTCCCCATCAGTGCAACGGGGACGGCGTCTTGCAGGCGCCCCATAGTGCTGTGAAGCGCGTGGTGCAGGGCCGAGCCCCGTGAGCGCTCTGAGGATGGCTCTGAACGACGGTTATTCAGACTGCAATGGACAGCTGTGCTGGGGGTTCTCGGGGAGGAGACCCTGGGGTGGGAACCCAAGGAGACCTTGGCTCAGTGTGGGCCCCAGGGAGGCAAGGACATCAACTTGAGACCCAGGTGGGGACAGGGATGTGGGGCTGGCAAGAGTGACAGAGGTGAACATGGTGGTCTGAGGGCCCAGGGGACCCCCATCAGGCTGTCAGAAGGTGGACGGCACAGGGCTGTCTCGAAGGCTCTGCAGGTCCCAGTACCCTAGGGTCTCCAATCTGATCTCTCCTCCCTGCCCCGTGTGGCCTTAACTTGGATTTTTACAAGGCCTCCCAAACTCTGGGGAGCAGCCCTCTCCCTTCCATCACGGGTCTGGGGAGCTGGGGATCAACCCTTGGCCGTGGGCCGAGCCAACCCCTGCCCCACCACACACAGAGGCTGTGCCACCGGCTGCCTGATGCTGGCGAAGTCTCTCCTTCCTGGACCCTGGCAGAGTCCATTCCCACGAACGCGATCGCTCAGAACCGCTCGCTGCGTAGCCCACCCCGGCAACGGGCATGCGTGGTAGTTGCCCAGGAAATGTGTTGCCAAATGGATGCTTGACCCCCCCTCCCCGGGACAGGGGTGCATTCCTTCCCAGGGCGGCCGGTCCAGAGCTGGGACTCTTGGTAACTCCAGGGAGAGGAGGGGCGTCAGTCCAGCTCAGACAAAATAAGGGTGCTTGGGGACTCTTGGCCCTTTCTCTTAGGCTGGGGCAAAGGGAACTCCCTTCCTCCTTCCCCTTTCTCCTCAGGTGAGCAGAGAAGCTCCGAGAAGACAAAGCTAGTCCCTGTGCGTGGCTTGCCAGGACTGACGGCAACCCAGAGTCCCCAAGGCAACCTGCCAGCGGGTCCCTGGCCCTGACTGCTTGCTGCTATATCCCCAGCCTCTGCAGAACACCATACCTGAGGCCCTGCCAAGCCGCCCTTCCTCCTGGTCGGTTCTGCTCTACCCAGCTGCCTTTCCCTTACGAAACATCCAAGGCTGGGCCAGCCCCTGGGGCGGGGCTGTCCTGACCTCCTGCCTGACTTTGACTCTGGGCTGGCTGGAGGCTGCAGGCTAAGATTTCCCCATCACTTCCCTCAGGGGCCTCTACATCCTTTCCTGGACCACAGAGAAGGAGCCAGGGCGCAGAGAGGGCCAGCACCAGGCCAGGGCCACACAGCAGGTCTCCAGGGAGCTCTGAGCTGAGGGGTCCATGTCGACCCCTGATGGGAAGGATGGAGGATGAGCCCAGAGTAGTGGACCCAGGAATTACGGTGTGTGGTGTGGGCTGTGGCCTGGAGTAGCAGGGACCCCGCCCCCGCCCCCGCCAGCCCCTCTGAGCCACAGTTTCCCATCTGCAAAATGAAGAGGTCAGATCCAAAGACAGCTGGAGTCCAGAAATCCAATCCCAGGGCCCAGGCCCTCTGCACGTCTGTGTCCAACATCACCACCCCATCCAGCACCCCGCTCACAGCGCCTGTCACCCGGCAACGTGACATTTTAAAATGAGGAAATGGAAGTCCAGAAAGAGGGCACGGGGCATGAGGCGCAGGCTGGGACCCACGTGAGAAGGTTGTTGAGCTGGGCTCCAGAGCGGGGGGTTGGGTCCACCCCCTGCTGTCCCCTCCTGCCTCCCGGCAAAGAGCGCCACCCTCCGCACTCTAGGTGAACCGTCATGATACAAGCGTCACCATGGGGTTCCTGTGTTCCTGCTCCTCTGCCTCACCCCACCCCCACCCCAGGCACACCTGTCAGAGCCAGCACAAAGGGGGATGATCCCCTGGCAGGTGCTGGTGTCAGACAGGCAGGCGATTAGGTTACGGGTAGGGGGACAGGAATATCCTTTGTGCTATCGCCCCAGGCCTATCGCCCTGGGTCCGCTGCTGCCCTACCACCTTGGTGCCCTAGGTCTTGCCTGGGATGCTGGCCCAGGGCCTCTGGGCCGACTGGGCACCTGGGAGATGCTGCTCACTGCCCCCGCCCTCCCCGCTGCCCCTGCCTACCTGGGAGGGCAGGAGAGGTCTCCTGGCCCACACCTGCTCTGGTAGCCCCTGGAGGCTTCAGCCGTTTGGGACTGGGGTAAGGGGCTGCAGGGGCCCCGTCCTCTGCGTGGGATGGAGCCCCCAGCCGCTGCCTGTCACGTGGCTCAGCATGTGACAGCCCTGCCCTGCTGTCTGGAGCTGAGCCAGGCAGAGGCAGAGCCAGTGTCAGGCGGGGTTGGGCTGGAGCTGAGCCTGGCAGCGGTCAGACAGGAACCAGGTCCAGAGAGGGGCAGCCACCAATCTAAGGCCACACAGCAAATCAGGGACCCACCTGGGGAGGTACTGGTGGGTGGGAGGGGTATTGCAGGATACTGAGGGGCCCCTCCCTGACCGGAGATCCCTCCTGCAGGGGTTACCCCAAACTTGTCATGAATTCATCCTGGGAAGTCCCCAAAGAGGCCTGTCCTCCTGACACAGGGGTCCTAACCTGGCTTGGGAGTGAAGCTCGCCAGTCTGAGGGGGCACTGCCCCTTGGGGAGGAAAAGGGACAGGCCCGCTACCCTTTCTGGTTTGGATGCCTCTTGTTGATCCTCAGAGCTCCAGGAGCAGGACTTCCCTGGTGGTCCAGTGGTTAAGAATCTGCCTTCCAATGCAGGGGACGAGGGTTCGATCCCCAGTCGGGGAACTAAGATCCCACACGCCGTGGGGCAGCTAAGCTCACATGCCACAACTAGAGAGAAGCCCGTGCACCACAAAGAAGAGCTAGTGTGCTGCTGCAACCAAGAACCGACGCAGCCAAATTAATTAAAAAAAAAAAAAAAAAAAAAAAAAGCAGCTCCAAGGGCTCCGTGGTACTTAGGGGCGACATCTTTGTCGCAGGGAGCTCGGGATAAATGGGGGATGTTGAGAGGGGTACCACTAGGAGCCACTCTTAGAACAAGCTCCGGCAGGTGGCAGGCTCTGCCGAGGTCCCAGGTCAGCCGGTGGGGCGGGTGCTGGGGGGAGCGCAGAGGTTGGAGGGGACACATCTGCCCAGCCAGGGCCTGCTCTTCTGCAACTCCTCTGGCTTTTAGTTTGGAGAACCGGATGACAAGACCCTCATGAGTGTCACTGTTGGCCTCCCTCTCCGGGCAGAGGTGGGGGAGGATGAGCTGGTCATGGGCTAAGGCATCATTCATTCATTCATTCATTCATCATTCCCTCCCTCACCTGGTGAGCCTGGCTCACAGAGCCTCAGACCTGCCCAAGAGCACCTCACCACGTCACCTGCTGACAGATTCAAACCTGACTCTGCAGCCCATCTGCCGGGTGACCTCGAGCAAGTTAGGCCCCTCTCTGGGCCTCCGTTTCCTCCCCGCGAAATGGGATTGATTCAACCTGCCTCACAGGGCTGCAGTGAGGGCGAAATCAGAGCACATCTGGAATGCACCTGGTATACAGTAGGTGCTCAATAGGTGCAAAGGTTTTTCTGTCCCTTTCCCCACCTTCCTAAGGGAGTCGCCTTCCCAGGCCTTGTCCTGGGGCCCTGCCCCCACCTCCTTCCCCCTCCCAGCCTTGAAGGCAGGACCACCTGGCTCCCCCCAGCAGACACCCACAGAGGCCAGTGTGACCCTGAGGAGCAGTCAGAGGCCACTGGGGTGCAGTGCCTGGACACGGTCCACACTCATCCATGTGCTCACTTAGCAAAGCTTTAGTAAGCACCTACTGTGTGCTAAGCCCTGCGCCAAGCACTTGACACAAATTCTCGTGTAATTCTCAGATGTTATGGTCTGAGCTTTACAGATGAAACAACAAGCTCAGAGAGGGACAGTGGCTGGGCTGGGGTCACACAGGAGAGGGACAGATGGGGATTCTAACCCAGCCAGCCCCAAGTCCCCAGCCTGCAGTATCTCCAGGGTGCCCCGAACTCTTGGTTAGGAGCTGGGTGGGGGTTACCCCCTCTCCCAGGAGTCTCAGCCGAAAGAAATATCTATCCTGGATGCTGTACCAGGCACTGGGCAGGGTCTTTGGCACATCCCAGCTCGGGGACCTCCTGACAGCTTGTGACGATCATCAACCCCATGGTTTTTAGTTTAAAAAATGGTAAAGAGGGGCTTCCCTGGTGGTGCAGTGGTTGAGAGTCCGCCTGCCGATGCAGGGGACATGGGTTCGTGCCCCGGTCCGGGAAGATCCCACATGCCGCGGAGCTGCTGGGCCCGTGAGCCATGGCCACTGAGCCTGCGCGTCCGGAGCCTGTGCTCCGCAACGGGAGAGGCCACAACAGTGAGAGGCCCGCGTACAGCCAAAAAAAAAAAAAAAAAAATGGTAAAGATTAGGGCTTCCTGGTGGCACAGTGGTTAAGAATCCACCTGCCAATGCAGGGGACACAGGTTCGAGCCCTGGTCCGGGAAGACCCCACATGTCACAGAGCAATGAGCCTGTGAGCCACAACTACTGAGCCCGTGTGCCCCAACTACTGAAGCCCATGCGTCTAGAGCCTGTGCTCCACAACAAGAGAAGCCACTGCAATGAGAAGCCCGTGCACCGCAACGAAGAGTAGCCCCCGCTCACTGCAACTAGAGAAAGCCTGCATGCAGCAACGAAGACCCAACACAGCCAAAAATAAATAAACTAAATAAATTTATAAAAGACAAAAATGGTAAAGATTTGCCTCAATGCCAGGGAAGTGGTGTAAGATGAATCAGCAGTGGACCCTGTGTGCTACTTTAGATACAATGCAGGGGTGACACTTCACAAGACCCCCGGAGCTGTCTCGGGGTGTTCGAATTGGGAGCAATATGTATCTCTCCTGTTTGCTTTTCTGCAAGGAACATCTATTATTTTTATAGTGAGAACAAAAATAGAACCTAGTGTAGAGAAAATCACTTGACAACAGTGAGGGTATATGTGACAGGGAGTGCTTGAGGTCTGGATGGGGTGGGAGGGGCCACTGACCGCGCTCCATTCTCTGCCCTGCAGGTCACATGGGCTGTGTTTATCTGTGTCCCCTCTAGGACAGCCTCAAAGGAAGTCTCAAGGCTCCCTGACAGCAGCTTCTTAAGCCATGGAAAAATTCTTTCTGGAAACAAGGGGATTTATAAGTCAGGGTTTAGTGAACAGAAACCAATCTAGGTCTTTTGAGTAGGGAAGATTTAGTACAGGGAATTGGGTTGGTGAGGGAGCCTGGAAAGGTCAAAGGCAGGAAGTGGTGTCACCAGACCCCAGGGGTCAAGGTCAGCCAGGGAAAGCTAGACCATGGTAGGACTGCTCTGTGGACACTGGGGACCCTGGAGGAGTCAAGCCACTGTCCACGTGCTCCCTAATCCCTTCCCTAGTTATGCCCTGGCTCTCTCCTCCTCCCAAACCCAGAACCTCCCACTGGCCCAGCCTAACCAGGGAGCCTGTTGCTTATGTATTTGTCTCTCCAGGAGCAGTTTGCCAGTCACATCCAAACCCCAGTCTGGACTGATCTGGAGATGTTTTTCTTGGTAATTGACAGAGTTCCTGAGTGTCAGCAGATTCTAGGAGCCCTGGGCCTGAAAGCGCCTGCTTCTCAAATTCATCCAGGGTCACTGTGTCAAAAGCTAACAAGACCGAAATTACTCCTCACTCAGCTTGGGACATTTGAATTTGCATTCTTCATGTCAGTGTTTTTAAAAATTAATCGATATTTAAAATTTAGATGTAAATATATTTCCTTTTCGCTTTTAATAAGATTAGGACAGTGTCATTAACCACTGGGTGCCATAATGTCAGGTTTGGAAACAAGCTACCAGGACCCCCCCCCCACCAACAAATGTTCTAAAATGAATTGATTTTAATAATGCAATTCAAAATTAAAAGTTACCAACATCACAGAAGGAGTCCACACGTAACAAGGACTCCAAGGACTTAATTAAATCATTTTAGGGCCCTAAATGGTACAGTAACCTCTTTTTTAGGCATGGACCAAGACCCCACAGAAAGCAAGCAATATTGCAGAAAGCAAACATCTAAGAAGTAGCTGCCAGAGATTTCCCTGGCAGTCCAGTGGTTGACTCCCAGCTTCTACTGCAGGGGGCGCGAGTTTGATCCCTGGTCAGGGAACTAAGATTCCCACATGCTGTAGTGCAGCCAAAAAAAAAAAAAAAAAAGAAGAAGTAGCTGTCAGTGGGGCTCAGCACAGGGGAGGCCAGGGGGACCCACTGGTATAGGCAGACCACCCACTTCCTGGAGCAGTGTCCCTGCTCCCCTCCTACCTTCTCTTTGCTTTCTGGCTGGTTCATAAAATACACTCCGCTCGATTTCATCTTGGGGGTCCCTCCTGGTGGGATATAAATTGCCTGTGAGTTCTGGGTCTGCCTAAGGCAACTGCTGTTCAATAAGCCTTGCCCCCTTCCCCATGAGCACACAAGTCCGCCCAAGAGGCCTTTACCCTTTCTTGGATGACACATGCCTGCTCTGGGTAAATACTGGGCCACCTGGAAACCTCAAAATGCTGGATGGGGGGCTCCTGGGTGGAGGGGGCTTCAGGTGGCTGCATCTTGGAGCTTCCTGACCCCTTCAGAGGTCACGCCATCTTCCCTTTGTCCCTTAATAGGACTTTTGTGGGCTTGCCCTCTTTCCAACATAGTGACAACTAAAAATCTTCCCCGTCCTCTCTCTCTCTAAGAGCCACTGGGCCTGGGACACTGCCCCTCTCTTTCCTTGGGTGCAATAAAAGAAATGCTCACATACTGAGGTCTGGGGAAGTCATTCTGGCTTATCCATGAGTTAACTTGAATTTGATGCTAACTGGAACAGCCTGTTTGTGGCCTATCAAACATACACTGTACATCTGCTTTAATCATTAAAGAAAAGGGCGCATTGACCAGAAGTCAAGAATGTCCATGGTAAAAATAAAGATGAGGGCTTCCCTGGTGGTGCAGTGGTTGAGAGTCCGCCTGCTGATGCAGGGGATGCGGGTTCGTGCCCCGGTCCGGGAGGATCCCACGTGTTGTGGAGCGGCTGGGCCCGTGAGCCATGGCCGCTGAGCCTGCGCGTCTGGAGCCTGTGCTCTGCAACGGGAGGGGCCACAGCAGTGAGAGGCCCGCGTACCGCAAAAATAAAAAATTTTAAAAAATAATAATAAAAATTAAGATGAAACGCGTCCCTTCCTGGGACGCAAATGCTGGTGTTCCTTTGATAATAAGACTTCTTTCCCAGGCGCCAAGGCCATACTAACTCACCGTGTTGGTGCTGATCTGTTTTTTTTGTGAAACCTTGAAGGAATGTCTCCCTGATTTGTTTGATGTTCTTTGTTCTGACAAGACATAAAACTGTGCTGAAAGCCATGCTTCTCCAGAGCAGTTCCTCGGAGTCATCTGAGAGGCTGTCTTCTGGGCTATAGTCCTCAGTTTGGCTCAGATAAAACTCTTTTCTATTCCCATTATAGATTGTTTACTGATTATTTTCATTGACAGGTGTCACACTCCCCTCTCTTGCCCCTAAAGGTCTGCTCTGGCCTCTGAGATGCTTCTCTTCCTCCGGGCCACTAGGCTGGCCCCCTCCATCCTGTTTTCAGTGTGCAGAAGCCTTTTTCACCTACTCCTATTTTGCAAGGGAGGAAATATTCGGGTGAGGGAAGACGAGGTGAGGGGCTTCCCACACTAACGCCCAGACAAGACCAGGCACCCTGGGGAACCCGCTGCATGGCAAGGGGGGCCTTCCCCCACCCTTCCTCCCTGGCTTGTCCCAGGTTCTCCGTTTTCCATCCAAGGAGCTGGAGGAGCCGGGTGCACTTGGCTGAGGGATTTCTTTCCATAACTGCTGCAGGTGCAGAAGGTGGCAGACAGGGAGGTCGTTTCCAGACCACAGATGCTAGTCTCCACCCAGGCCCAAGGGCCCCCTTTCTGATATGGTTTCAGGAGGGTGCACTCTTAGGAGGGGCAAGGGCTCCTCCCTGGTGTCCTCCTCACTCTCCCGCTGAGCCTCCGGACCCCCTGCCTGCTACCTACGCTCTGCTTCACTGAACCCACCCTCTGCGGTCACAGCAGCCACCTCGGACAGCTACCTTCCCCTCCGGCCTGGTCTCCTGCCGCCCGCTGAGTTCTACAGGACTGCGTCCTCCTGGGGGCGGCAAAGCCCACTGCCTGCGTGTGCCCCAAGCCCCATGACCTCCTGGACCTCGTCATCCTTCCCCACCCCGTGCCATGGCCATACCCTGGACTTTGTCATCTCCCAAGCTAATGAGCCCTGTGTCCACTCTCTGACCACAGCGCCCCGGTGCCCACTGCATCCCTGCTCTCCCACCTCCTCCTTGCCTCTGGACCACCTTGGGCCCCGCCCTCTCTCTTGCTCCTTCCATATCTCCCACTGCCAGGTCCTGCCTGCCTGACTCCACCTGTCTGCTTTACTCATATCTGCACCTGGGCACGAGAAAATTCCACCACCTTGCAGTCAGAAGCCTCTGTAAATTCATACCCTCCACGCGGCCAGCTCTCCACCCCAGCAACCCTTCTGGGGTGGATATTTGTCATCCATTTACCCGTCCATCCATCCAATCCCATTGATTGAACACCTACTAAGCGCCTGACACAATCCTCTGCATGAGCGGGACGTGATGAAGAGTCACCCGGGGGGACAATTAAACTACAGAAAACAAGAAAGGAAATAGTTGGGGTGGGGTTTCTACCCCTCATCAGGGATGGCTTCTTATTCTGAGGGTGGGAAAGACCCCTCCTGGAAGGAGCAGGGGAAGGGGCTCTCCAACTGGAAGGAACAGCTTGTGCATTGCTCAGAGTCGGGGGAGGGAGGGGAACTGGGTAATTTTAAAAAATTAACTAATAAATTTTTGGCTGCATTGGGTCTTGGTTGCTGCACATGGGCTTCGCATTACAGTGGCTTCTCTTGTTGCAGAGCACGGGCTCTAGGTGCGCAAGCTTCAGTAGTTATGGCGCGTGGGCTCAGTTGCTCCACGGCATGTGGGATCTTCCCGGACCAGGGCTCAAACTCGTGTCCCTTGCATCGGCAGGTGGATTCTTAACCGCTGCGCCACCAGGGAAGCCCCCCTACACCTACACATTTTTAAATCGGTTTTTGTTGTTGTTGCTGTTATTGAGTTGTATGAGTTCCTTTATGTATTTTGGATATTAACCCTTTATCAGATGCATAGTTTGTAAATATTCTCCCACATTCCATAGGTTGCCTTTTTATTTTAATTATTTCTTTTGCAGTGTAGAAATTTTAAGTTTGATGTAGTCCCGCTTGTTGATTTTTTTCTTTTGTTTTTCATGCTTTTGATGTCGTATCCGAGAAGTCATTACCAAGACCCATGTTGAGGATCTACTGTGTTTTCTTCTAGGAGTTTTAGGTTATTAGGTCTTATGTGTCTTTGATCCATTTCTTTCGGTACGCGAGCCTCTCTCTGTTGTGGCCTCTCTCGTTGCGGAGCACAGGCTCCGGACGCGCAGGCTCAGTGGCCATGGCTCATGGGCCCAGCTGCTCCGCAGCATGTGGAATCTTCCCGGACCGGGGCACGAACTTGCGTCCCCTGCATCGGCAGGCGGACCCTCAACCACTGCGCCACCAGGGAAGCCCTGATCCATTTCAAGTTAATTTCTGTGCGTACTGTGAGACAGAGGTCCAATTTCATTCTGGGCATGTGGTTACCCAGTTTTCCCGACACCATTTTTTGAGGAGACTATCCTGAAACCAATATTTTTAAAAGCTTCCCAGAGTATCTCTAACCAGGCTGACACCCAGAGCTGTGGAGTGTCAGCTCCAGCAAAGCAGAAATTTCATGGGCTCTCACTGCAGCCCCAGACCCAGTGCCCAGTCAGGCAGGGGCAGGAGGCTCTGGCCCCTACTGCAGGGTGGTGTGTGTGGGGGGGTCGCCCCCCTGCAGTCCGGCAGCCCCCACAATCTCGGCCTCCCAGGGGCCCTGCCAGAACTCCCACTTACGGGTGCCCAAAGGAAGCTCAGGGTGACCAGAAGGTGGGCACGGGCTGCCAAGTCCTGCGGTGGGAGCCCTCTCCCCGCGCTATGAGGGCTCTTTGCTGACCTGCAAACACACCAAATGGGTGAGGGATAACAGTGGTAGGGGTAGGGCTGGCGGTGGGGTAGGGACGACAGTGACAGTGGTAAGGCTGAGGGGAGTTATTATAGGCCTGGCACCTTCCTAAGGCTCTGCATTAACTCAGTAATCCCGAAAGAGCCCTTGGAAGTCGTGCTGAGTATCCCTGGTTTACAGGTGAGGAAAATGAGGCACAGAGAACTGGAGTTAATCCCCAAAGTCACAAGGTCGGCAAGCGGCAGAGTGGGAATTCCAACTCGCACCTTGCATTCCTGGGGCGGGCGATGGACGCACGGTCGCCCCCTACACACACGCACACGCACACGCACACGCACACGCGCTGGGCACGCCCCCAGCGGCGCCAGGCCCTCCCCTCGTGGAGGAGGTGGGTCCCGGGCCGGGGCGAGGCGGGTCCCGGCGCCCGGAGGAAGTAGCGGTCCGCTGCCGGACGAGTCCTCCGGCTGGCCCAGCCATGGAGGGGGAGCCGCCGCTCTATCCGGTGGCGGGGGCCGCAGGTGCGCAGGGAGAAGAGGACCAGCTCGGGGTCCCAGACGGGTCCGAGGCCCCGGTGAGCGGGGACGGGGAAGGCGTGGCGGCGCGCGGACCGGGAGGGCCGGGGTCTCCCCCGCGGGAGTGGGATGCGGCCCCAGGGCTGGGGTGAGGGGGGCCGGGGGCGGCCGGGGATGGACGCGGGGCTCCGGGGGTGCAGTGGCCGGGTGCGAGCTCCGTCGTGCCCCGCAGCTGGACGAGCTGGTGGGCGCGTACCCCAACTACAACGAGGAGGAGGAGGAGCGCCGCTACTACCGCCGCAAGCGGCTCGGCGTGCTCAAGAACGTGCTGGCGGCCAGCGCGGGCGGCATGCTCACCTATGGCGTCTACCTGGGTAGGTGGCCTGCTGCACCCCGCGAGTTGGCGGGATGAGCCTCCGGCCACGCCGTGCTGCCCCGGGCCAGGCGAGGTGGCACGGCCCGGAGGGTTCTGTGCTGGCACCCAAGTCTTTCCCCCTCCACCCGCGCGCCCCTCCCCAGACCTGAGATTTCTCAGGGAAAGAGAAACCTTGGGGCCAGTCGACTCCCTTCCTCTTTCACTTCTCCGTCTGCGCCCTCACAGCTGCAGCTGCGGCCTCCTCACATGGGGGGACGGTGCAGTGTCCCCGGGGCCCAGCCACAGGCTTCGTGAGTGTGTGGGTGGGCCCTGGGCCCCCTGGGCAGGTCTGCTGCCTTCGGAATCAGGGACGCTGGGGTCCAAGCGGCTGGCGGAGGGACGTGGGGGGCCGGGGGTCTGGATTCAAGTCGCTGTCGTGGCCACTGGCAGGTAGGACTCTTGGCCCAGCCTGGGCTTCCCCTCTGTCCTCATAGGCATTGGAATCGGGCATCCCTTTGGTGCCTGGAGCTCCCTGCCAGGCTTGCGTTCCAGCCTCTGCTTGGTTGCCCCCAGAGCCAGGTCGCCCCCTCCATGCCTGCTCCCTGTCCCCAGGCCTCCTGCAGATGCAGCTGATCCTGCACTACGATGAGACCTACCGGGAGGTGAAATACGGCAACATGGGGCTGCCTGACATCGACAGCAAGATGCTGATGGGTATCAACGTGACCCCCATCGTGGCCCTGCTCTACACACCTGTGCTCATCAGGTGCGACACTGCTGTCCCTATGAGGGCTGTCTCCCTGATCTTGAAGGGGTGCAGGGCTGTTGGACATGGGGTCTCCAGCTGCCCTGGTGTTCTTGGAGGGTGGGGTGGGGAGATAACTTGCCTCCCTAGAGGGATGAGAGAGAAGGGGTGAAACCCAGGTTTGGGGAAGAAACAAGAGCTTTGCAACCAAGGCATCTTGGGTTTCAAGCAACAGAAATTCACTCAGGCTCCTTCCCTCAGCTTGCCTGTACCCCCTGTGGCATCATCTTCATGCCCTCCTTTGTGGCCTGGAGCTACAATGACCTTTTGACATCAGGGCTGTGGAATTTCTGGAGAGAATCTGATCAGCCAGCAAAGCCCAGGAACTCACCACGAGCCCAATCAGCTGTGGCAGTGTTGAGGGACATTTCTCACCGAAAAGGGTGTGGCTGAGCAGGTGCCCCAGGGGGTCTACTCCATACCTGAGCCCTAGTGGCATCTGGTGCAGTGCAAAATTGCCCTCCACAAGTATCCTACCGCCAGGCAGTAGATCTGTGCTCATATGGGACCCAGAGATCAGTGGACACATTAGATGAGTTCCCCTGTGTTTCTGAAACAATAACAACCCCCTCAAACTCTTTTATCACAATCGCACAAACAACTTTAGAATCGTAATTGAAATCAGAAAAAAGAAAACCCCTCCCAAGCCCTCCAGGCAATCAGCTAACTTTGTTTTCCCACCGGCATGCGTGGATAACATTTCTGTCCTTGTCAGCTGGAGTACGTGTATGGGCGTGCATGTGTGCATGTGCAATGTCACTTTTGCTTTCTTTTCACTGCACACATCTCGGCCTGCTTCACAGTGGGGACTTTCGTGATGTTAGCATCTTCTGCAGATATGGGGGCACTGAACTGTGGCTCAGGGCTGGACATTGCGGCTCCCTCTCCTTTTTTGCCTGTTCTCTTCATGCTTCTGGCTGTTTCCTCATCTTAAAATTAAAGAGAGAGAGAGAGAGAGAGAGAGAGAGAGAAAAGGAGGGAGGAAGGAAGGAAGAAGGAAAGAAAGAAACCCTCCTAGGATAAACTCTCAGAACTGCCCTTACTAGGTCAGAAGCATATAAAAGGCTTTATGGCTCTTGAAACCTAGCAGTATTATTATTATTTTTTTTCTAGCAGTATTATTAATGGCGAATTCATTTCATTTCCTATGTGCAGGGCGCTTCATAAGCGTATCGCATTCCCTACAGTCCAAGGTGGATGCTCTGATCTTAGACACGGGGAGACCGAGAGGTTGAACCCATTCCCACAGGCAGCAACTGGCAGATTGAAGGTCTGAACCCAGGCAGTGACTCCAAAGCCCATGCTTGCCCCCCGGCCCGAGCTACCAGGCTGACTTTCCAAAGGGCTGGACCATCTGCCTGACTTCTGGCTGTATGTGTCATTTCTCAAACCACAGCCTCACCAGCAATGAGTGCTAGTATTTTTACTTTTTGCTGTTTCAAAATTTACAGTGCAGCTGGGTGCCCTTCCCCAAATAGATCAGAGGAGGCTGTCTGTCAATTTATTATATGCCAAGGTAAGGATAATTAAAGAACCAGGACCCTGCAATAGAAGAGAAAGTAATTGTGTCAGAAAACCAGTGTCATTGAGCTTTGAGCTTCCTGGAAACTCAGACAAAGAAAGGAAATAATGAACACAAATACTCAAACAGAACCCAAAACAAAACCAACCCAAAGACCGCAATGGTTGTGTCTATCCTGATCAGCCTCCAGTGCCCTGAATTGGCCCTTATGCTGTCGCTCGTCAACCTGCCTCTAACACGGTGCAACATTTTCCCAGAGCCAGTGAGGCCGTTGTTCTACAAGAAACTTCCCAACTGACCACAGTAGACTGAAAGGGCAAAGTGCAGAGGGGAAGGGGCGCCAGGGTTCCTCTCCCTGGTCCTCAGTCCCAGCTTGGGACAAGTCCCTCAGCTGTTCACCTGGGTCCTGCAGTCACCGCACGTGGGTGGAGAAGGGGGGGCTGGCGAGTCAGCCCAGGACACAAATGAGGGTTGCATGTGCCCAAGGGCCACTGACTCATGACACCCTCTCCCCGCTTTATCTCCTCTATCCCTGCAGTGGCCGTGAGAGGCTCGAGGTTGGGGCAGACCCCACATTACAGGTGTCTGGTTAGAGTGGCTCCCCTGAGGCCACCAGCAAGTCCATGTCTCTGAGACTCTATCTTAGGACCCTCGACTCCAAGGCCAGGGGTCCTTCCTCACCTCACGCGGCCTCGGAAGCTGGGGCCTGGAGTTGTGGCCGCGCTGCTTTCGGGCTGCAGTGGTCTGGACGGGCCTGTGGTGCCAGCATCCACACCCTTCCTGCTGCTCTCGCAGGTTTTTTGGCACAAAGTGGATGATGTTCCTGGCTGTGGGCATCTACGCCCTCTTTGTCTCCACCAACTACTGGGAGCGCTACTACACGCTTGTGCCCTCGGCCGTGGCACTGGGCATGGCCATTGTTCCTCTTTGGGCCTCCATGGGCAACTACATCACCAGGTGAGCCTGGTGGGCGGCAGGGTGGGAGACTGGAGACCTGGCAGAGCCTCCCCTGTGTTGCCCACCTCGTCTTGGGGACCTTGGACCAGCCCCATCCGCCCCCTGGGCCTCAGTTTTCCCGTTCGTGAGACATTGGCTGGCCAGTCCACAAGCCTGGGTGCAGCAAGTGGAGGCATCTGGCAGAGGTTGGGCTGGGGAGAGCCTTCTCTCCTTTGTGGTCCAGGATGGCCCAGAAATACTACGAGTACTCCCACTACAAAGAGCAGGATGAGCAGGGCCCCCAGCAGCGCCCGCCGCGGGGCTCTCATGCACCCTATCTCCTGGTCTTCCAGGCCATCTTCTACAGCTTCTTCCACGTGAGTGCCATGTATGGGGACACCGGGAGGGGGTGGTATTCCAGGCCCAGGATCACATATTGGAGCCCATTCCACAGTCTTCAGCCCTCTAGTTCCACTGCCCTTTCTTGAGCCAACTCCTGTTTGCTTACCTCTGGTGACAGACACCTCATTCCCTCCCTGTCTACAGCACTGACCAGGAGGAAGTCTTCCTGCATTGGGCACCCCCCCACCAGCAGGCTGCCCCCAAGAGGTGGGAGGGCTCCTGTTCCCCCAAGAACCACAGATCCCCTCCCAGATTGTGCCTGTGCTCCTTGCCCGGTTGCACACCCCAAGCCTGACCCAAGCTGCCCTCCTGCCCACAGCTGAGCTTTGCCTGTGCCCAGCTGCCCATGATCTACTTCCTGAACCATTACCTGTATGACCTGAACCACACACTGTTCAACGTGAAGAACTGCGGTTAGTGCTCATGGGGGTGGGGTCCCTAAGGTCTGCTCACCTTCTGTACTGAGTCACCCAGCAGCACCCAGCAGACACTGGGCCCTCAAGGGCAGAAAGGATGCCCTCGCTCACAGGGCTCAGGGCTGAGAGCCTGGTGTCCTACAGCTCTGATGATCGAGGCACAGGGCATTGTCGTTAGGACATCTGATCCAGCCTGGGGTGGTGGTGGGGTGCGTCAGGGAAGGCTGCCTGGAGGAGGTGCCATCTGGGCTGAGGCTGCCTGTGGGATCTCTCCGGGCCAAGTGTACCCTCAATGCAGGGCGAATATATGGAGGTGGGAGGTGGACTGGCTCCCACGGCAGCCTCGGGGCAATAGGGCAGGAGGGAGGGGAGGTGCTTTCAGACCCAGTGGCCCTCACCTCCAAAGTACTTCCGAAAGGACCCCTGCCTTTGCCGGCAGGGTCCTTGCCCACCCCCTCTACCCTCCCCTCACCCTCCTGCTTTGCTGCATTTCTTTGTGGCTCAGCTGACAGTGTGCCCTGCTCCCTGCCTCACAATGCCCCGCACCCTCCCTTTTCTCAGGCACTAACAGCCAGGGCATCCTCATTGGCTTCAACAAGACGGTTCTGCGGACGCTACCGCGGAGCCGAAACCTCATCGTGGTGGAGAGCGTGCTCATGGCGGTGGCCTTCCTGGCCATGCTGCTGGTGCGGCCCGGGATGGGGGTGTGACGGGGTCGGATCTGGGGACCGTGGCGGGGAGAGAGGAATGAGGGCTGGACTCGCGGAGGGCGGGTCGGAGGCTTGTTCTGAGTCCAGAGTTAGGGCTGAGTCCTGGGGAGGGGGCCTGAGCCTAGGAGCTGAGCTTGAGGCTCGGAGGTGTGGCTGATGCCTGCGGACTGAGAGAGGAATTGGAATCCCAGAGGCCAGTGAGAGGAGGTCCAGGCCTGGTCCGGAATCCCAGAGGCCAGTGAGAGGGGGTCCAGACCTGTTCCGGGGTCGAGCTGGAGACGGGGCCCTAGAGGATTGGCTGTGACACGGGCTGGACCTAGGGCCGAGGGTCAGAAGGTGTGGCTCCAACCTGGGGGTGGGACCAGGAGGCAGAGCTAAGACGTTGGGGGCGTGACTAGGTCGTGTCTGCGGGCTGGAGGCGGGGCTCATCTGTGGATTTGCCTGGGGGCGGGGGGGGCTGGGTCCCGGGGGCGGGGCCAGGATGCCCGGCTGCCCGCCCCCTCCCTCACCTCCTTGCCTGCAGGTGCTGGGCCTTTGCGGCGCGGCGTACCGGCCCACGGAGGAGATCGACCTGCGCAGCGTGGGCTGGGGCAACATTTTCCAGCTGCCCTTCAAGCACGTGCGCGACTTCCGCCTGCGCCACCTCGTGCCCTTCTTTATCTACAGCGGCTTCGAGGTGCTTTTTGCCTGCACTGGTCTCGTCCTGGTAAGTGCAGCCTGAAGAGCGTTGCCAGATAAAATTATATGACGTCCGTTAAATTTGAATCACAGAATAACAACGAATAAGTTTTGAATATATATGTATAAGTATGTACAAGCACAGTGGGCCCTCTGCATTCGCGGATCCGGAGGGCCCACTGTACTACCCCATTTTGTATAAGGGACTTGAGCACCCGCAGGTTTTAGTGTCCGCGAAGCATCATGGAACCAATTCCCCGCAGACACCAAGGGACAATTGTAGGCCCAGATATTCCCCTCCTTCTTTTCCCTCTCTCCCCCCGTCCCCCCCTCTACCTTGGGAAAGTTACTTTCACCTCTCTGAGCCTGTTTCCTCATCTGTGAAGTCTCTCATGGCCATGCTCACTTCCAGAGGAGTTACACTGTTGAGTTGGGATAACAGCCGTAAAGTATTTGGCTCCATGAGGGTTTCAGCCTTGGTGTCTGGGGACACTGTCCAAGCTTTTTCTCACTGTCTGTCCCCGAGGAACCTTCCCACAAGCCTCGGAGGAAGCTGGCCCTGCGGTGACCTAGAGAGGGCGGGATGTGGCCTGAAGTGAGACCTCATGGGGAGGGCCAGAGCCTGGGCTGGCTGACCTCCAGCCCTCACCCCTGTTCCCCCAGGGCTATGGCGTGTGCTCCGTGGGCCTGGAACGCCTGGCGTACCTCCTCGTGGCTTATAGCCTGGGCGCCTCAGCCTCCTCGGCCCTGGGCCTGCTGGGGCTGTGGCTGCCGCGCCCGGTGCCCCTGGTGGCCGGGGCTGGACTGCATGTGCTGCTCTCTCTCAGCCTCTTTTTCTGGGCCCCCACGCCCCGGGTCCTGCAACACACCTGGATCCTCTATGCAGCAGCCGTGCTCTGGGGTGT
This sequence comes from Kogia breviceps, assembly GCF_026419965.1. NCBI lineage: Eukaryota > Metazoa > Chordata > Mammalia > Artiodactyla > Physeteridae > Kogia > Kogia breviceps. Next base: position 17,584,697 of record NC_081316.1, on the reverse strand, counting down.
GGGCAGTGCCCTCAACAAGACGGGGCTTAGCAGTGAGTATAGCCGTGGGCCCTGGATGGCTGGGCAGGGGACCCTGTGGCTACCTCAGGGCGGTTGCGGGGAGCACAGACATCCCAGGGACAGACATGGGGTTGATGGGCACACTGGAGGGCTGTTACGGGGTCCCATGCACTTGGTGGAGCTAGGTGGGGCTCCCTGTGTGCACTCTAGGGGTGGAAGGGAGTCCTGTGGACACCGCAGGGGCAGATGAGGAGGGCTGTGAACACCCTCGAGGCACGCCATGGACATCCTGTGGACCGCCAGGGTGGGCATGGGAGTCAGGGTGAGGTCTTGTGGCTCCGTGGGCTGGATATGGGGCTCTGTGGACACCTCTTAGGGACAGTGTAAAAAAACACATTGGGGATGCCTTATTTCATACCAGGGGACAGGGAGCAGCCTGGCATAGTTTTCATGACACTAGAAGCAGATGTCAGGGTCTGTGCCCCAGGCAGCATGGGATGCAGCAGGTGGCCCTGTCCACACCCCAGGGGGTAAGTGCAGATATGGCATTTTTATGGAGAGGAGCTGGAAGCAGGCTGTAAAATCCCAACAGCAATCTGCAGAGTAGCGGAGTCCAGGCCCCAAGTCTGGGCTGCTAGGGTGGAGGCACTGGGGCCTGGTGGGACAGAGTTCATCTGTGTGATGCTCTGGGCCCACAGGTGAGCCTTTGCCAGTGACATGCAGCTGATACACATGGGTACAGCCGTTTGGCCCTCCCACATTGTCATCTGTTCTGATGGGCCGGTGCCATTAGCAGTTTTGAGCATCACCTCTATATGGCATGGTGGAGGTCATGCCTGCTGCGGGCTGGGCAGGCAACCCCAGCAGCCAACATCAGAGAGAGAGAGAGAGAGAGAGAGAGAGAGAGAGAGAGAGAGAGAGAGAGAGAGACTGACTATATCTGCCATAGGGGATGGAGCCCCACACCCTGGACCACAGTGTCTTGGCTGTTTTGCCTCTGGACCTTGAGCCCATGATATGTCCGGACTTGGGCCAGATCCCAGCGTCCTCTTCTGCCCAGCTCCGCTTCCTCCCTCCTCTTACGCCCCACCCCCGGGGGCAGGGGCTCCGTGTCCCTTCACAGCACCCCCATGGGGTACGGTCGCACTGCAGGACCTCAGGATGGGAGTGTCAATGTCCTGAGTGGCTGGCGAGGGTACAATTCGCCAGGTGCTGTGCAGGCTTTCTCCCATTAAAACCTCACAGCACAGCATATGTGTGTCATCTCATTTTACAGATGAGAAAAGTGGCTCTGGGGAGTTCATTTACCCCAAGTCACCCACAGACCCAACATCTGAATCCACGTCTCTGTGCCAACTCTCTCCACCTTTCAGTCCTGAGGGTGGAATCTGAGTCTCCTGATTCCCTGTCCCATGCTCTTTCTGCCCCACCCAGGGGAGGATGCTTTGGGAAACAAACAAATTCCTCCCTCCCAGCTTCAGGTTTGATTTGCAGAAAGCTTGTTGCTACAGCGATTTGCTCTCCCTGAGCCCTGGGTGAGGAAACCCCGCCCCTCCAGGCCTGGCACTGCGTGCCTGGGGTTCGGAAGAAGGCAGGATGTGACTGCCCACAGCACTTCCCACCTCTGAGGCCACAGATGGGTCCCAGCTGGGTCCCAGACAGGCCCATTGCATCCCAGCAGGGGGCGCACTGCCCCAGCCTCTGCTCAGCTCGCAGGCAGCGTGATAATGAGTATGTACACTAGGGGGCCGGCCAGGACCGGTTTACAGCGGCTTTCTAGGCGCTCCTGCCAAGGGCTGGGACCAGCTCAGGGCATCAGGGGTTCACCAGTGGGAGAAGAGCAGCTCTGGGCCCCAGCTGGCACCTCTCCCCTTTCTGACCTGTCCTGCCCACGTGCAGCGCTCCTGGGAATCCTGTACGAGGACAAGGAGAGGCAAGACTTCATCTTCACCATCTACCACTGGTGGCAGGCCATGGCCATCTTCACAGTCTACTTGGGCTCAAGCCTGCCCATGAAGGTGAGTCCCCCTCCCCCACTCGACCCCCTGGACAACAGAAACTTCCTGAGTGCCTGCCCTGGCCTCACAGCCCCTGAAGGGCACCACTGCCCCAGGCCAGGCCCTGGGCCAAGTCCGCTGGGCGGCCCCACACCCATCACTGGCTTATTACTTACCGCTTCACCTCCTGCAGGCCTCAGTTTACCCGTCTCTGAAAGGGTTCACAGTTTGCTCTCTCCTTGTGGGCACATCCCAGCCACCTTGTGGGTAGTTTGGTAACCTGTTCTCTAGATGTTGGGCTCTGAGCTGGGTGCCGAGGGTCTGTCTCCATTCTTGGCTCTCAGGGGTCCTCGTCCTCTGCTCTCACCTACTGGTGGGTCAGTTTAGCAGGTCCCAGCCAACTTTTTACAAAATGAAATAGAATAGGGAATAGCAGGGAGTATGCCTGTGAACGTGTGTACGTACTGAGTTATGATTTAAAATTATTTCTGACTGCCTGTTACAGTCAGAACCTCTAAGACGCATTACTCATGATCCCACATGTAAGGGACAGAGTAATCTAAGCTCTGGTAAGGGAGGGCCAGGCCTCCCTTCACATCCACCCTGTGAGGCAAAGGGATTCTCATTACAGTTAGGGAAACCGAGGCCCTGATGGATAGGGTGACCATAAGGGACAGGGCTGGGCAGGAGGGTGCCCAGGAAGCATGGGTGGCGGGGCGGCTCCCAGGAGGAGGGAAGGACAGCAGAGGAGCTGCGGGGCTCGCGTCCCAGATGGGAGTGGACTGTTGGGGCGAGGGGCTGGGCGGGGAGGGTGCAGGACCGGCCTCCCGTGGGTCCCCCGCATCCCTCCCTGTGTGCCCAGGCTAAGCTGACGGTGCTGCTGGTGACGCTGGTGGCGGCCACAGCCTCGTACCTGTGGATGGAGCAGAAGCTGCGGCGGGGCATGGTCCCGCGCCAGCCCCGCATCCCGCGGCCCCAGCACAAGGTGCGCGGCTACCGCTACCTGGAGGAGGACAACTCGGACGAGAGCGACACGGAGGGAGAGGGCGGCGGCGGCCGGGCGGGCTGCGCGGAGGAGGAGGCGCCACCCGCGGGGCCAGGGCCCGGCCCCAAACCAGCCGGTCTCTGCCGCCGGCCCTGCCCCTACGAACAGGCGCTGGGAGGCGATGGGCCCGAGGAGCAGTGAGTGGCCAAGCCTGATGGCCGGCCTCGGTTTAACGCGTCTCGGGTCGGGGCCCCTATGATTCCGCGCCAACTTCTGGAAGGACCCGTGGCGCACCCCGGGTTCAGGAACGGCCCTCCCAGAGCCCCGGGCCACCGGCAGCTTGGGATCCTCCTCGCAGCCCCCTCCAAGGGAGGGTGGGGCCTTGAGACCTCTTGGCCAGGCCCAGGATGCGAGGGACCACACAGCCGAAACCCTCCTCCGACCCCAGGGGCCGCTCTCCACGACCCCCTACCGGGCCCAGCCCCGGGGCTGGGACCCCGCCAGTCCCGTCCCAGCTCTCGGCTACAGGCCTGGGCCGTGCGCGTCGCCTGCTTTGCACATCCTATCCCCACGGTCCGCCAAGAGGTACGACTTTTAAGAAAATGAGCAATAAAGAGATTTGTATATTGTCCTGATTGGGAAGTCCCCTGCCATGGGAGGACATTGATCGCCCGGGGTGTGTGCTCATTGGGCACTGTGGCAGTCTGCCTTGATCCGGGGTTGGGGAGGCGGTGGGGGGGGCGGGTTTGTCCCGTCAACCCCGCCCACCAGGCTGTCCTGGCTCCTGGAGGCACCGCCCCTCCCCACACCCGCCGGCTTTTGCCAGTCGCACCCGATCTCGGCTCAGGACAAAGAAGCGCCCTGGGTGGTGTGTAGGGGCCGCAGCGGCGTATGATGGAGCCCCATGTCAGGCTAGAGGGTGGGGCGAAGTCCAGAAACCCAGGTCCCGCTGCCGCCGCCTCAAGCTCCCACAGCCCTCCTGCCCACCCACGTCCTTTTTTTTTTTTTTTTTTTAAATCGCTTGGGACGCTTCTGCCCACAGCTCCCCAAGGGACTCCTTTGGGGGCCAAGTCCACTTCTGAGCCGAGTGCAGGTCACCCCGTGTCCAGCGTGGGCCTGGGGCATAGATGTCTGAGCCCAGGTAAGCTTGGCTACTGATGTCTCTGGGCTACAGCCTCAGCTGTGATGTCTGTGAGGGATGCAGGAGCTGGTGGGAGGGGCAAATCCCTACAGCCCGAGGGCGCCCCCCACCGTGGGGAGAGGGAACTGAGATCCCACTGCGAGGAGCTTTGAACGGCGGGGTGAGGACAGGCAAGGGGGCCACAGGAGGGTCCTGGAGCCCCCAACTGCGCCCCAGATCCGCACCACCAAAGCTGGGCGCCACACCATTCCTCACTCCTCACACGCCCTCCACCCCTAGCTGACTGCCAGACCCTGGTCTACACCCACTTCAGCGTCAGGTCTCCTAGATTCTTCCACCTGTAAACGGCGGCCCCCTCTCTCCTCTGCCTCATAGAGCCCTCCCTTAAGTTTGGTTCCAGCAGCCTCAGCAGGAGCCAGGATCTGCGACCTCAGGCAGGGGGTCGGCCCGTCTGAACCACAGTTTCCTCCTCTATAAAGTGTATCTGTGGTGGCACCAAGGTCCCCAGGCCCTGCAGGAAACTCACAAGGGCACAGAGTATATATGAAATTTTCTACAATTTGGACACCTACCCACTCTGAGCAAATTAATAGGTTCAGGTGGTTCACAGTTTCACTGTTAGATCACACCACGATCCTTTCATGTCATATCTTTGAGAAGCTGGGTTTCCTGTGGTTTGGGGATAAAAAGTGAAAATCACTGTGGAATAGGAAGTGAGGCCGGGGGTCTCCGGTCTGATTCCAAGGTTTGAGAAGCTGGCGGGTGCACACAGCCAATTAGTAAGTCGTGGTGTTTATTAAAGAATGAAATAAACACCATTTTTCTTTCTCTTGGTGTGTGTTATATTTTCTAAGTGACTACTAAGTTCTTAGAACCTAAGTACTTATTGGTTGGACCTAAAATAACTCACAAATAGAACTATTCGATATTTCTTTTGGCCTAGGAGCACCATGAAAAAATTCCTGAGACACTGAGGGTTCCATGAACAGGGCAAGTTTGGCTCTGTGTTAGCCCAGGGCTGGCGCAGAGTAACTTACAGTGAGTCCCTCTCTGGACCCCGTGCCTCCACCCCCAACATTGTCCACAGAACCGGCGGGATCCTTTCTGGACCCAGCCTAGGGAAGGTGATTAAACCTATGGTCTGTGATGCCTGGGAAGGGAACCCCCAGGGTCTGCTGTGAACCAACATGAACTAGTTGCCAAGTTGTTTTTGGCAGATTTGGGGGTCTTGCAGTCATGGGGGACAGTGAGGGCCACAAGTCTCCTTTCCTCAGCCTCCCTTCCAGGTGGTCTCTAGACTCAGACAGATGAACGGCTGGAAACTGCCTGCCTGCCTCATACACAGACTTTCAACGACAAGCAGACCAAGACCGGTCATGCGGTGTGACCAGCACTCTGACCTTCCCGTTCCCCGCCAGCCTCTGGTATGGGATGGAACTTCTCTGATGGCAGATGTGGTGGTAACATCCTCCTGGCAGGATTCCAGCTAACTTCCAGTCAGAGATGGGCAACCAGATGCTTGGGTAATAGGCCTCTGAATGCAGGGCAGGGTGCCATTTGGAAGCGTGTGGGCCCCTGGGCATGCCGGGCAAGGTGGGGGAGGGGATGAGGACGGTTCTACAACTGGCCTCATTTCAAAGTCATTTCCGGTGATGAGCAAATGAAAGGGTGGCCCAGGCACACGGAGGGAGCATGGCTTCTGATCGCATGCCTCACACCAAGGTAAGTTCCCCATCAGATGACTCCATACCTCTTCTCGCTGCTCCTGGCACATGGACAAGACCCACAGACAGACACACGTAACAGGCCACACCCATGACAACACACACACACACACACACCCCCAGGACAAGCAGGGTAACTGTCACCACAGCAAGCCCCAGCAGGCCAGTTCTTTTGGAAAGCCTAATTAAGCCATCAGATGTGAATGATGGGGCCCCTTGGCAGCTCCAGGCCTGGTTGTAAAGTATGACATTGATGTCTCTGTCACCTCTGGATGAGGTGACGGGGCAGAGGTCGGGACTCCAAAGTGGAAGATCAGACCTGTGTCATGGTCTCAGCTTCTGTGATTTTGTCAATCTTCCCCAGGTTAATTTTATCTATTTTTTTTTGTTTGTTTAGGTGAACACTTGTGTGACAGTTAGTACATTCACAATGTTGGCATTGAATGATTTTTTAATATTTATTTATTTGGTTGTGCTGGTTCTTAGTTGCAGCAGACAGACTCCTTAGTTGTGGCATGAGAACTCTTAGTTGCGGCATGCATGTGGGACCTAGTTCCCTGACCAGGGATCGAACCCAGGCCCCCTGAATTGGGAGCGTGGGGTCTTAACCACTGCGCCACCAGGGAAGTCCTTGCCCCAGGGTAATTTTAAAATTATCTGATTCCAAGACTCTACAGTGTAAGATTTTAACTATCTTTAACTTCTCAATGGCGTGTTAGAGAACCTGAAAAGTCTCCTGCTAGAAACACCTAGAGGTCCTGGATCAGAAACAAACTGATTTTCAAATACATAGCTGAGCTCTCAAGAAAATAAGCAGTTGCCCAGGGGGAGGCGCTGTGCTCTGAGACCGAAAGATGGCCCCCTGAGTATTCCAGACCTGAGCAGGCACCCCTGATGCGTGACAGCGTCCCAGACTCAAGACGTACTGAAGGAATAGCCAGAAGGCTGAGCGGCGGTTCTTGTGTAACCGACTGGGTTTAACGATCTGAGGAAGTGGAAGGCCTGGACTTGGAATAGGCATTGTTTGAGGGGCGGGTGGGGGCTTGCTTAATATCTGCATATTCAGGACTTGGGAGCACCTCCTACCCGAAGACACTTTATGATGTGCTGATTTTGATGTTCACCTGCGCTGTGAGGAATTTTCATTAGAATTGTTAATTATGCATTTTATATTTTTGATAATTTTTTTTTTTTTTTTTTTTTTTTTTTTTTTGCCACACCGCACAGCTTGTGGGATCTTAGTTCCCTGACCAGGGATCGAACCCGTGCCCCTGCAATGGAAGCTCGGACTCCTAACCACTGGACCACCAGGGAAAGTCCATATTTTTGATAAATTCTGCAACTTAGGTTGATCTATGTCAGCAAGATACCAAAAGTAAAAGTCAATATTTAGAGGGTCTTAGGGTTTATGTTTAGAGGGTCAGTCTGGTCTCCATCCCTTACAGGATGCAGATCAAGCTTGTAAACGTGGACATTTTCCTGAGTGTCTTGTTCAGGCTAAGAACCTTTTATGAGAAGGTGAGACCTTCTGATAGCTGTTGAAGTTGCAAAATTTGGCACACAGGCAAATCATTTTGTGTTGTATATTACGGCTTATGAGGCCACAGATGTTGTGGTTTTGCTTTTATAGACAGCCAACCCATCAGCACAGCCCAGGAGTCAGGAGAAGTGCGCATGAGGCCCCGGCTGGTCAGGGTCCTGCTCTGGTGCTAACAGTAGCACCCACTTCGTCCAGCTGAGCTGCCCCGTGTTGATCAGGGAAGGCCCACGAGAGAGAGAACCGCTGCTCTCAGTGAGCCCCTTTCTTGTTTACTCACTTATTCCTAGGGGACCCCAAAGTGGTGAATGACTGTGGGACAGGGGTGGCCTCCTCTAGCATCACAGTCTCGGGCAAGGGGCCAAGGGCAGGGGTGGGGATGGGGCAGGGGTGGGGAGAGACTATGCCAGATGACCCAGGTCTGGCTCTATCCTAAAGATGTCGTCTTTACTGTAGCAAGGAAGCTTCTGTGGCCCACCTTCCTGACCCAAGACATATGCGCAACTGTCTGAAAGGTCATCAGGTCAGAACCAGCCGCCTGTTATGTAAACAGAAGTTGTTTTTGTTTTTTGTTTTTTTTAAAGAAGATGTTGGGGGTAGGAATTAATTAATTAATTAATTTATTTTTGCTGTGTTGGGTCTTCGTTTCTGGGCTTCGTTTCAAGGGCTATCTCTAGTTGTGGCTAGCGGGGGCCACTCTTCATCGCGGTGTGCGGGCCTCTCTCTATCGCGGCCTCTCTTGTTGCTGAGCACAGGCTCCTGACGCTCAGGCTCAGTAGTTGTGGCTCACGGGCCCAGTTGCTCCGCGGCATGTGGGATCCTCCCAGACCAGGGCTCGAACCCGTGTCCCGTGCGTTAGCAGGCAGATTCTCAACCACTGCGCCACCAGGGAAGCCCAAACAGAAGTTTTGTATGCTCTGGGGAACCAAAAAAAATTTCTTGCGAGACTTGCTCTATTATGATACTTGCTTCCTTGTGGGGTCTGGAACAGAACCTGCAAGGTCTCCGAGGTCTGCCTGTAGGTGATGGTACGGCTGGTCAAGCTCATACCCAAGACAAGGCCAAGCCAAGGTCAACCCGACTGGTTTGGCTGGTAAAGGCACAATGAGCCACTTTTAGATTCAAGGCATATTATTTCCACGGACAGTGAAAAGGAGAATAAGCCCAAGGTGCCAGCCCCTGGAGGGCCTTGTCACTCACTCCGAGCTCAAGGGGCCCAGACTGCAAGGCCGCTGTGGGAGACCCCGGAGCTGGGGAGCTGATTCTAGACGGCTGCTGAGTGCCTTTTTATCCTGTGCTTTCTTCTGAGGAGGGCAGCAGACGGGAGGTGATAAGAAGCTCTCAGGACAGCCTCCAAGGTGGGTAGATGGGCGAGAGGCAGTCGGGCTCACAGCAGCTCCCACCCTCCGGTGTCCTGGTGGATTATAACTCCTGCCAAGACTCAGATGAGCTGCAGTCCAGGCCTCTGCCTGCGTGGCCTGAGTGGACACGTGCAGGTCACTGGGGCCCAATGGAACCTTGAGGGCTTGTGCCCAGGTGGGCTCCATTTATGACGAGCAGACTTCTGAGAACTTGTATAATTAGGTTTCTTTTTTCTCTTTTTTTAAAAAATTGAAGTATAGTTGATTTATGATATTGTATTAGTTTCAGGTGAACAAGCACAGTGATTCAGTATTTTTTGCAGATTATATTCCATTATAGGTCATTACAAGGTAATGGGTATAATTCCCTGTGCTATACAATAAATCCTTGTTGCTCATCTATTTTGTATATAGTAGTTTGTATCTGTTAATCCCATATCCTTAATTTGTCCCCCCCGCCTTCCCTCTTTGGTAACCCCAAGTTTGTTATCTATGTCTGTGAGTCTGTTTCTGTTTTGCATATACATTCGTTTGTATTATTTTTTAGATTCCACATGTAAGTGATATCATACAGTATTTGTCTTTGAATTATTTCACTAAGCATAATACCAAGTCCATCCATGTGGCTGCAAATGGCAGTATTTCATTCTTTTTTATGGCCGAGTCATATTCTATTGTGTATATATATATATATATATATATATATATACACCACATTTTTTTTTCTTTTAAATTTATTTATTTTTGGCAGCGTTGGGTCTTTGTTGCTGCCTGGGCTTTCTCCAGTTGTGGCGAGCAGGGGTTACTCTTGGTTGCAGTGCGTGGGCTTCTCATTGCAGTGGCTTCCCTTGTTGTGGAGCACGGGCTCTAGGTGTTTGGGCTTCAGTAGTTGCTGCATGTGGGCCCAGTACCTGTGGCTCACGGGCTCTAGAGCTCAAGCTCAGTAGTGTGGCGCGTGGGCCTAGTTGCTCTGCAGCATGTGGGATTCTCCCCAATCAGGGCTCGAACCCGTGTCCCCTGCATTGGCAGGTGGATTCTTAACCACTGCCCCACCAGGGAAGTCCCTATACCACATCTTCTTAACCCAATCACCTGTTCATGGGCATTTGGGTTGCTTCCATGTCTTGGCTATTGCACGTAGTGCTGCTATGAACACAGGGGTGCATGTATCTTTTTGAATTAGTGTTTTCATTTTTTCCTGATATATACCCAGGAATGGAATTGCTGGATCATATGGTAGTTCTAATTTTAGTTTTTTAAGGAACCTCCATACTGTTTTCCGTAGTAGCTGAAGCAATTTACATTCCCACCAACAGTGTACAATGATTCCCTTTTTCCCATACCCTCTCCAACATTTGTTATTTGTAGATTTTTTTATGATAGTCATTCTGACAGATGTGAGGTGATACCTCATTGTGGTTTTTTGTTTGTTTGTTTTTTGTTTTTGTTTTGTGTGTGTGTGTGCGTGTGTGGTACGCGGGCCTCTCACTGTTGTGGCCTCTCCCGTTGCGGAGCACAGGCTCTGGACATGCAGGCTCAGTGGCCATGGCTCACAGGCCCAGCCGCTCGGCAGCATGTGGGATCTTCCCGGACCAGGTCACGAACCCATGTCCCCTGCATTGGCAGGCGGACTCTCAACCAATGTGCCACCAGGGAAGCCCCTCATTGTGGTTTTGATTTGCATTTCTCTAATAATTAGTGATGTTGAGCATCTTTTCATGTACCTATTAGCTCTCTGTATGTCTTCTTTGGAAAAATGTCTATTCAAGTCTTCTGCCCATTTTTTGATTGGGTTGTTTGTTTTCTTGATATTGAGCTACATGAGCTGTTTGTCTATTTTGGATATTAAACCTTTGTATGTCTCATCATTTGCAAATATTTTCTCCTATTCCCTAGGTTGTCTTTTAGTTTTGTTGATGGTTTCCTTTGTTGTGCAAATGTTTTTAAGTTTAATTAGGTCTCATTTGCTTAGTTGTGCTTTTATTTCTTTCACCTTAGGAGACTGATCCAAGAAAATATTTATGATTTATGTCAAAGAGTTTCACCTACATTCTCTTCTAGTTTTATGGTTTCAAATCTTAGATTTAGGTCTTTAAACCATTTTGAGTTTACTTTCGTATACCGTGTGAGGGAGTATTCTAATTTTATTGTTTTACATGTGGCTGTCCAGCTTTCCCAGCATCACTTGAAGAGACTGTCTTTTCTCCATTATATATTCTTGCCTCCTTTGTTGTAGATTAGTTAACCATAGGTGCGTGAGTTTATTTCTGGGCTCTCTATTCTGTTCCATTGATCTATGTGCCTGTTTTTGTGCCAAACCATGCTGTTTTTTGGTTTTTGTTTTTAATTTATTTATTTTTGACTGCGTGTGGTCTTTGTTGGTGTGCCCGGGCTTTCTCTAGTTGCGGTGAGCAGGGGCTACTCCTCGTTGCGGAGCACAGGCTCTAGGCACATGCTGCACTTCAGTAGTTGCGGCACGTGAGCCGTTGTGACTCACGGGCTCTAGAGCACAGGCTCAGTAGTTGTGACGCACAGGCTTAGTTGCTCTGTGGCATGTGGGATCTTCCCGGACCAGCGCTCGAACCTGTGTCTCCTGCATTGGCAGGTGGATTCTTAACCAGGGAAGTCCCACCACGCTGTTTTGATTTCTGTTGCTTTATAGTATAGTCTGAAGCCTGGGCGGGTTATACCTTCAGCTGTGTTCTTTTTTCTCAGGATTAATTTGGCAACTCATGGTGTTTTGTGGTTCCGTATAAATGTTAGGATTATTTGTTCTAGTTCTGTGAAAAATGTGTTGGGTATTATTTATTTATTATTATTTTTTGTGGTACGCGGGCCTCTCACCGTTGTGGCCTCTCCCGTTGCGGAGCACAGGCTCCGGACGTGCAGGCTCAGTGGCCATGGCTCACGGGCCTAACCGCTCCGCTGCATGTGGGATCTTCCCAGACCGGGGCATGAACCCGTGTCCCCTGCATCGGCAGGCAGACTCTCAACCACTGAGCCACCAGGGGAGCCCGTCTTGGGTATTTTGATAGGGATTGCATCAAGTCTGTAGATTGATTTGGGTAGTATGGCCAGTTTAATAATATTGATTCTTCCAATCCAAGAGCAAGGGATATCTTTCCATTTCTTTGAGTCATCTTCAGTTTCCTTCATCAATGCTTTATAGTTTTCAGTGTACAGTTCTTTCACTTCCTTGGTTAAGTTTATTCCTGGGTATTTTATTCTCTTTGATGCGATTTTACATGGGATGTGTTTTTAACTTTCTCTTTCAGATGTTTCATTATGAGTGTATAGAAAAGCAACAGATTTATGGGTATGAATCTTGTATCCTGCTTGTATAAATAGTTTTAATAAAATTTGTAAATGGGAGTATGTCCCCTCAAAAATCCAAGTAGGCCCAAGAAATATTATTAGAAAACTCTTTTTTTAAAAAAATGAATTTATTTATTTTATTTGGCTGTGTTGGGTCTTCGTTTTTGCTGTGTGAGGGCTTTCTCCAGTTGTGGCGAGCGGGGGCCACTCTTCATCGTGGTGCGCAGGCCTCTCACGGTCGCAGCCTCTCCCATTGCGGAGCACAGGCTCCAGACGTGCAGGCTCAGTAGTTGTGGCTCATGGGCTTAGTCGCTCCGCGGCATGTGGGATCCTCCCGGACCAGGACTCGAACCCATGTCCCCTGCATTGGCAGGCAGACTCCCAACCACTGCGCCACCAAGGAAGCCCCTAGAAAACTCTTTAATAAGCATTTGGGGGAACTCCCTGGTGGTCCAGTGGTTGAGACTCCATGCTTTCACTGCCGAGGGCTTCGGTTCAATCTCTGGTCAGGGAACTAAGATCCTGCAAGCCACACAGTGCAGCCAGAAAAAAAAAAAAAAGCATTTGGACACTTCTGTGGAAAGTGTAGTCAATAAAATGTCACACTTGGATTCTGCAGACAACTACATGTGACCGAGGGTCTGTCTGCATGGATTTCATGCCACAGCTGGGCTGTTCAGGTATCCTGGGGAGTGGAACACAGGTGTACTGTGCCTGGTCCAAGGAGAATGCAAATTGCTAAGAGTGACGGCTGTGCCACACGGGAGAGCCCCGATTGAACAGTGGGGCCTCCAGGAAGGTTAATAGGTTAATCTCTCATCCCTCTCTGCTGGAGCTCAAGATAGAGAAGGACTTAACTCAGAAAGAACTGTGGGTGTACCTTTCATCACATGGACTGAACTTCAGTGAGAGTCATAGAATTCCCACGAAGTTTTTGAGAAGTTTCGCCAGCTGAGACTGAAAAGACGCAGACAATACAGAACAAAAAGAGGCCATCAGAACCCTCCCCAATCCATCAAATTCTACCGACAGGAAGTAGGCTGAGAAACCCACTCAGCTGCAAACACATGCTTTCTTTCATGAAAAAGGGAGGACTCAGACGACCAGGACCCAGAGAGCAGAGCCAAGAGCCATGGAGAATTCTTCCCAAACCTTGGAAGCTGATCAAAGAACTTCCATCATGTTCCTGGCTGGATTGCAGAATTGCTTTGGACCATGAGACTTCCTGGTGGTCTAGTGAGTAAGACTCCATGATCCCAAAGCAGGGGGCCCGGGTTCGATCCCTGGTGGGGGAACCAGATTCTGCATGCATGCCACAACCAAGAAGTCTGCACGCCTCAACTAAATATCCTGCATGCCACAACTAAGACCCAGCACAGCCAAAATAAATAAATAAAAATAAATAATAAACAAATATTTTTTTAAAAGAATTGCTTTGGACCAGTCTGGTCCACTGAGCCTCACATTTTCTCCTTCTTTTAACAAGAATGTCTGTGGCAGTTATCCTGCACGGAGGTTATAAGACTGCAGTCAAGGCATCAGCCAGAATTCCAGTCATCTCAGGGCTCAGATGGGAGTAAACAAGAGAAGAAGCAGAAACAGCATGAGCCGATCGAACAACAGTCTTTTATGTTCGTGGAAATGAAATTCAAATAACACGCAACTCACCACTTTAAAGTTGCAATTCAGTGGCATTTTCTGCATTTGTGATATTATGCAATCCATACCCCTCTCTAGTTTCAAAACTTTTTCGTCACCACTAGATGAACATCCTGTACCCATTCAGCAACCACTCCCCATTTTTCCTGTCCCCAGACCTTGGCAGTCAACAGTCTGCTTTCTGTCTCTATGGATTTGCCTATTCTAGACATTTCATGTGAAAGGAATCATGCAGTATGTTTGGTATCTGTTTTTTTTCCACTTAACATAATGTTTTCAAGTTTCATCTGTATCGTAGCACATGTATCACTACTTCATTTTTTTTTTTAAAGACTTTATTTTTTATCAAAGTTTTTTTTTTTTTTTGCAGTACGCGGGCCTCTCACCGTTGTGGCCTCTCCCGTTGCGGAGCACAGGCTCCAGATGAGCAGGCTCAGCGGCCATGGCTCACAGGCCCAGCCGCTCCGCGGCATGTGGGATCTTCCCGGACCGGGGCATGAACCCGTGTCCCCTGCATCAGCAGGTGGACTCTCAACCACTGAGCCACCAGGGAAGCCCCTATCGCAGTTTTAAGTTCACAGCAAAACTTCATTCCTTTCTATGGCAGAATAATATTCTACTGTATGGCTATACCATATTTGGCTTATCCATTCATCCATTGATGGACATTTGGGATGTTTCCACATTTTGGCTGCTGTGAATAATGCTTCCATGAACATTTACAAACAAATATTTGTTTGAACACCTGTTTTCAGTTTTGGGGGGTATACACCTAGGAATGGAATTGCTTAGTCATGTGGTATCTATGTTAAACTTTTTGAGAAACTGCCAAACTGTTTTCCAAAGCAGATGCACCATTTTATATTCTCACCAGCAATGTATGGAGATTCTAATGTCTCCACATCCTTACCAAGACTTGTTATTTTCTGTTTTTATGGGGTTTTATTGTTGTCATTTCATTGTAGCTGTCCTAATGGGTGTGAAGTGGTATCTTATTGTGGTTTTGATTTGCATTTCCATAATGATCAAGGAGGTTAGATGTCTTTCCATATGCTTTTTGGTTATTTGTACATCTTCTTTGGAGAAATGTCTATTCAAGTACTTTGTCCATATTTAAATTGGGTTGTTTGCCTTTTTGTTGCTGACTTGTGAGAGTTCTTCATATATTCTAGATATAGAACCCTTACCAGATATAGGAATTGCAAATATGTTCTCCCATTCTGTACGTTATCTTTTCCCTTTCTTAATAATGTCCTTTGATGCACAGAAGTTTTAAATTTTTGTGAAGCCCAATTTATCTATTTGCTCTTTTGTTATTCGTGCTTTTGGTGTCAAATTTAAGAATCCATTGTCAAATCCAAGGTCATGAAGATTCACCCCTATGTTTTCTTTTTTTAAGTAGAATGCAATATATTTCCCTCTGTATTCTCTCTCTCTTTTTTAGAAGTTTTATTTTATTATTTTATTTATTTATGTATTCATTATTTTTATTTTTGGCTGCGTTGGGTCTTAGTTGCAGCACCCGGGGTCTTCTCTGCAGTGTGAGGGCTTCTCTCTAGTTGTGGTGTGTGGGGTTTTCTTTCTCTAGTTGAGGCGCATGGGCTCAGTAGTTGCAGCTGGGGGGCTTAGTTGCCCTGCAGCATGTGGGATCTTAGTTCCCTGACCAGGGAACCCACGTCCCCTGCATTGGAAGGCAGGTTCTTTACCACTGGATCACCAGGGAAATCCCCCCACCCCTATGTTTTCTTCTAAGAGTTTTATTGTTTTAGCTCCAATACTAGGTTGTTGATACATTTTGAGTTAATTTTTATATGTGGAGTGAGGTAGGTATTCAACTTCTTTGGCAAGTGGTTGGCCTGGTATCCCAACACCATTTGTTGAAGAGACTATTCTTTCCCTACTGAATGATCTTGGCACCTTGTTGGCAACCGATTGCTCATAGATGTTTGGGTTTATTTTTAGTCTCTCAGTGCTATTCTATTGGTCTATATGTCTGTCCTTAAGCCAGAACCAAACTGTTTTTGATTACTATAATTTGTGTGTGTGTGTGTGTGTGTGTGTGTGTGGTACGCGGGCCTCTCACTGTTGTGGCCTCTCCCGTTGCAGAGCACAGGCTCCGGACGCGCAGGCTCAGCGGCCACGGCTCACGGGCCCAACTGCTCCGCGGCATGTGGGATCCTCCCAGACCGGGGCGCGAACCCATGTCCCCTGAATCGGCAGGCGGATTCTCAACCACTGCGCCACCAGAGAAACCCTGATTACTATAATTTGAAATAAGTTTAGAAATCAGGAAATGTAAGTCCTCTAACTTTGTTTTACTTTTTAAATATATTTTTGGCTATTTAGAGCCCCTTGCAATTATGTATGAGGATTGGCTTTTCCATTTCTGCAAAACATTGCAGTTTTGATAGAGATTACATTGTATCATAGATCGCTTTGGGGAGTATTGCCATATTAAAAATTATGCAGTTTTCCAGCTCTCAGGTCCTGCTTCCAAGATGACCAAGAAAAGAAGGAACAATAGTCGTGCCTAAAAGGGCTGTGGCAACATGCAGCCTACTTGGTGCACCAACTGTCCCCAGCGTGTGCCCAAGGGCAAATCCATTAAGAAGTTCATCATTCAGGGGCTTCCTGGTGGCGCAGTGGTTAAGAATCCGCCTGCCAATGCAGGGGACACGGGTTCAAGCCCTGGTCCGGGAAGATCCCACATGCCGCAGAGCAACTCAGCCAGTGTGCCACAGATACTGAGTCTGCACTCTAGAGCCCCCGTGCCACAACTACTGAAGACCGCACGCCTAAAGCCTGTGCTCCACAACAAGAGAAGCCACCACAATGAGAAGCCCACGCACCGCAACGAAGAGTAGCCCCTGCTCGCTGCTACTAGAGAAGGCCTACGTGCAGCAACGAAGACCCAATGCAGCCAAAAAATAAATAAATAAAAATAAAAGAAGTTCATCATTCAAAACACAGTAGAGGCTGAAGCCATCAGGGACATTTCTTTTTTTAAAAAAAAATATTTATTTTATTTATTATTATTTATTTTTGGCTGCGTTGGGTCTTCATTGCTGCGCGCGGGTTTTCTCTAGTTGCAGCGAGCGGGGGCCACTCCTTGTTATGGTAGGCGGGCTTCTCATTGCGGTGGCTTCTCTTGTTGCAGAGCACAGGCTCTAGGCCCGGGGGCTTTAGTAGTTGTGGCACGTGGGCTTCAGTAGCTGTGGCTCGTGGGCTCTAGAGCGCAGGCTCAGTAGCTGTGGCGCATGGGCTTAGCTGCTCCGTGGCATGTGGGATCTTCCCGGACCAGGGCTTGAACCCGTGTCCCCTGCATTGGCAGGCGGATTCTTAACCACTGCACCACCAGGGAAGTCTACAACTGGGTATCTTGATGGGAAAAACATTAAATTGGAACTCTACTTCACACCACTTACAAAGTGCATAAATTCTAGCAGAACTTATTGTGAAAAGCCAACTTTTGGAAGAAAACACCAAAAAAAATTTAATTTTGAAACTTAGGGTAGAAAAGGATTTCTTAAAGGGAATATAAAAAACACAAATCTTGGGCTTCCCTGGCTACTAATGAGTCTTGGAAACATTAGTAGCCAACACTTAAGAGCACTGATTTTGTGCCAGGAGCTATGAAGTGTCTTGTCTATTCTTTCATCTTCTCATGTGATCCTCTCAAGAACCATGACAGTTACGTGCAAATGTTACCCCAGGGAGGCTCAGGGAGGTTAAGTAACTTGCCTAGGGTCACACAGTAAACAGGAGAATAAGGGAAAAAATGAACGAGGTGTGCCGCCCTGCAGCCACAGGTTCTCCAGCCCATCCAGGCTCTCTCTGTAGCTGCCAGGGCCCCTCCATCTGCCCCAAGGATGCCAGGCAGGCACATTAGGAGAGTGCAAATGAAGGAGCCCTGCAGGGTGGGGGTGGGGACCTAGACGTGAGGACCTGGGGCCGAAGAGCCCTGCAGGCTGAGGGCGTCCTGGAGGAGGCTGCCGGGCCCCACTGATATTTTCATCCTGTAACCTGATCTTTCTCCTTATCGGGTAACTTTCTGCCAGGCCCTCCCAGCGATCACAGAGCAGCCTGGAGTTGCCAGGTCCGGTGAGGCAGCTGCCAGAGGTGCCGATGTGTAAACCAGGAGGAGGCCAGCCTAGCTGGAGGAGCTTCGGTTAGGCCAGCCCGGGTGCCACTCCACTGCCAGACGTGGGCCCGCGGCACCTGGTGGGGGGCTGCGCAGGCTCCCGGGAGGATTGGTCGTCAGCAGAGGCAGGGGTGAGACGGGCCAGGAGCGGAGTCGACACGCGTGGAGGCAGCATGTCAGGCAAAGAGGGCAAAGGCTCGGCAAAAGGATCCAGGGTCGGGGCCCAGACCTGCGGGGTACCTGGGGTCCCGGGGTGAGGGCCGGCAGCACGAGGTGCAGGGAGAGGAATGGGATGTGAGGCCACAGGCTGGGGGCCGTGGTCCCGGGGCCTGGCTCAGCACAGGGAGGTGGGCGCTGCCCTGCCCCAGCTGTGCACGTGACCTCCGGCCCGTCGTGCTGTCTAAGCCTCACTCCCCGCCCCCCACCCCCACCACCCCGCAACCCCTGTGACACCCAGGAGTGCCCTCGGAAGAACCCTCCAGCCCTGGCCTCTGCTGGCCTGGCCCCAGGGGTAGAGGCAGACCCTGTCCTCCCTCGAGAGGCTCCCCAGGCTGGGGGAGGAGGTGGCGTGTGGACAGACGGGGGCCCGCCCGGTGTGGTCCGGGCTGTGATTGGGACGTGCCGGGGAGTTGGGACGAGGGAAGCTTCTTGGGAGGTTGTAGAAGCAACACTCACTGTTCATTTCTGATTCTGGAAGCATCAGATGCTCACTGTAAAAAAGTTGGAAGCTGTAGAAAGCTGTAGAAAGCTGTCCACGTTCCTCACTGCAGTTCCCAGGGGTCTGGCAGTGCTGCCCCTGGAGATTCTCCCCATACCCACCCTGGGAGCTCTTGGGGACCTCAAGCACTAGCTCCCCTCCCCATCCCGCCCAGGACTGACCCCCGAATCCCACCACCGCAGTCAGCCTTTGGCGGGGACATTTCGGAGCTCCTCCTCTGCCAGAACGAGGTCGACCTGGCTCTCAGGAACCTGCTCGCCCAGATGAAGGGCGAGCCCGTGGCCAAGAACATGGTGAGCCCGCGGGCCTCGTGGGGCGAGTTCCAGGGCGGCTGGGCCCAGGCCCAGGGAGAGCTGCTGACTCTCTTGGGACCCCTGTCTCCTTGTGGGGACTCCACTGCACAGGCAGCTCGAGGACTCTGGGAGAGTGGGCTTTGGGGTGATCCTCGGTGGGGCCTCACTGTCCGTCCCACACCCCAGCTCTCGCAGCTGGACTCGGCCTTCACCCGGAAGGAGCCCTTGGGCCCGGGGCTCGTCATCGCCCCCTGGAACTACCCCCGTACCTAACCCTGGTGCCCCTGGTGGGCGCCCTGGCGGCAGGTGAAAGAGAGCCTCCTCCTTCCCGCCCCCTGCCAGTCCCCCCAGCCTCATGGCCTCACAGCCGCCCACAGAGCCAGGAAAGAGGGGCACCAGGTGGCTAAGAAGGCCTGGTTCTCATCTGGCCCACCATCCCCAGGCTGTGTGGCCTTGGGGCCCGCACGGCACCTCTCTGAGCCATATTCTTCCCCTGAAGGTGGAGTGGGGCCGGCACCTGCCCTGCAGGTGTGAGGACTGAATGGAGACGGGGAGTGGCTACAACTGGCCTCCTCCTCGCCCCGCCCCTCCCCTCCTCTCGGGGAACTGCGCGCTGCTGAAGCCCTCGGAGATCAGCAAGAGCACTGAGAAGGTCCTGGCCGAGGTGCTGCCCCGATACCTGGACCAGGTGAGGGTGGGCCTGCTCCTTCAACATCTGCGTCCCACACCCGCACCCCTGCCGGTAGGAGGTCCTGCAGTGTCCCCTGAGCCGTCTGTCCCCGCTTGCAGAGCTGCTTTGCCGTGGTGCCGGGCGGGCCTGAGGAGACGGGGCAGCTGCTGGAGCACAAGTTCGGCTACATCCTCTTCACGAGTGAGGGAGGCCCGGGCCAGTGTCCTGGGGGAGAGGGACATTGACAACGGGATGGAGAAGGCCGTGGAAGGAGGAAGTGGTGGCCAGTGGGGTGGAGCATCCCAGGTGACAATCAACCCAGGCAGGCAGGCCTGGCACGGTGGGATCCTGGGGCAGCAGGGCAGGGGGCATAACCCAGTGGGTGAGCCAGGATGGGCTGGGAAGGTGGTGCCTGAACCATCTGGCCAAGGTCAGTCGAGGCTTGGGGTCAACTCTCATGTCCCCAGGGGGCCCCCAAGTCGGCAAGATCGTCATGGCTGCTGCCGCCAAGCACCTGACGCCCGTCACGCTGGAGCTGGGGGGCAAGAACCCCTGCTACGTGGACGACAACTGCGACCCCCAGACCGTGGCCAACCGCGTGGCCTTCTTCCGCTATTTCAACTCCGGCCAGACCTGCGTGGCCCCCGACTATATCCTGTGCAGCCCCGAAATGCAGGCCCGACTGCTGCCCGCCCTGCAGAGTGCCATCACCCGTTTCTACGGCGAAGACCCCCAGAGCTCCCCAGACCTGGGCCGCATCATCAGTGAGAGGAATTTCCAGCGGCTCCGGGGCCTGCTGAGCTGTGGCCGCGTGGCCATCGGGGGCCAGAGCGATGAAAGCGATCGCTACATCGGTGAGTCCTGCCCTCCCTGCCACCGTGCCCAACGCCCAGCCCACCCCAGCTAAGGCCCCTCCACGCTGGGGGCCACAGCTGGGCCCCGAGTCTGGGCCCAGCCTGTAACCTCGGGCCCTGAGGCTCCCCGACCCCACTGCTAGAGCCCAGCCTGGTCCACGGCTCTGGCGCCGCGATTCTGTGACACTAGTGTTCCGCGTTGCCGTGTCTGAGCCCAGAGTTTTAGGGCTCAGTTTCCCAACTTCAGCCCCAAGATCTGCTGCTCCACGGGGCCATGACCCCAGGCCCTATGAGCCCACGATTCCTGGTTCTGAACTGCAACAGCCCGTCCCGAGCGTCCGCTATACTGTGAACAAAGCAGCCCCAGTCTCCTGGGCCGAACGGCTCAGAGGGTGACGCTGCTCCCCAACAGGTGGGGACTTGGGACCTCAGATCCGGTCACCCTCTGACTGTAAGACCAAGGTTGAGGGGCTCTCTGGACCCCCTGGGCCCCGCTCAGGCTGGGGAGCCCCTCAAGGTCACTTCCCGGGGGCTGTGGGGAGATCACCTTCCCCAGAACGTCCCTGAGCCTGGAGCCCTGGGTCCCTGGGCCCTGCCTGCCCGAGGCCCCAGCCCTGGGGCTGAGCCGTGCCCTGTGCCCGGGCAGCTCCCACGGTGCTGGTGGACGTGCAGGAGACGGAGCCGGTGATGCGGGAGGAGATCTTCGGGCCCATCCTGCCCATCCTGAACGTGAGGAGCCTGGACGAGGCCATCGACTTCATCAGCCGTCGGGAGAAGCCCCTGGCCCTGTACACCTTCTCCAGCAGCAACCAGGTGGGCTGGACAGAGGTGGGAGCAACAGAGGGGCCCAAAAGAGTGAGACTGGTCACCTCCCCTTTCCCGGCCCACTGGTGAGGATTAGGGCAGCAGGTGCCTCCAGTGTGACTATAATCCAGGCCACTGGACAATGGCTCCCTGCACACAGGTGCCTGGCAGAGACGGGGGGCAGCATCAGGAAGCTACCAACACGTGGCCGGCCACCTGTGTGCCCTGGCCGGGGCAGCTCCCGCCCGGATGAAGAGGTGCTCTTTCTATCTGGCCTGCCCCAGGGCAGCCCTCTTTTCCTCAGTCGTGCAAAAGTTCTGTATGGCGAGCAGAGCCCCTGCAGGGGGATGGGGCAGAGCAAAGGTGGGACCCGGCAGGCAGAGTCAGCCTGGCCGCCATGGAGCCTGTGCATTGCTGCTGCTTGTGACCCTCGCTGCCGCTTCTCAGGGCCACGGACTCCCCTCTGTGAGCTCAGAGGGGCGACACTCAGTAGAGGATGGAGACAGAGGAGACTCCTCTGCTCCCCGTGGAATGACGAGCCGACCCTCCACCCTGGCCTCCCTCCTCCCACCAGGTAGTGTACCAGGTGCTGCACCGGATCAGCAGCGGCCCCTTTGGAGGCAAGGAGGGCTTCATCTACCTGACTCTGCCGTCCCTGCCACTAGGGGGAGTCGGTGAGCCCTGCCCTGCTTCACCCTCCAGCCCCAGCTCCCAGGGAAGCTCGGGTTGGCACCCCAGACCCAAGAAGGCCCAGTTTTGCCTTCCCTCACTGTTGATCCAGGCCCCAGGCCTCTCAAGGCCTCAGTTTCCTTATCTGCAAAATGGCTCTTAGAATGGCCTGGCTTTCCCTGAGCTCCCTGCTGGGCGGTGGGCTGCTGCTGAACAGGCCCTCACTTCCGTGCCCATGCAGACAACAGCAGAATGGGCAGCTACCACAGCAACTTCTCCTTCGACACCTTCTCCCACCACCGCGCCTGCCTGCTCTCCCCCTCGGGCCTGGAGAAGCTCAAGGACATCCGCTACTCGCCCTTTTCTGCCTGCAAACAGCAGCTGCTCAGCTGGGCCTTGGGCAACCAGCGCTGCATCCTTCTGTGGGCACCCTGTCCATCTCCAGTGCCCCATCCCCATGACCCCCCTGTCCTGCTGTTGCCCAGGTGCTCAGTGGCCCCCCAAAGGCCGGTGTCCTATCCAGGAACACAAAGATCCTGCTCCTGGGGCTTTGTCTGAACAGACCCCTGGCTGGGCAGGACCTCTGGGACACTGGCCCAGCCCCTTTCAGGGCCAAAGTCCCATCTGCAGCCTCCTGACAGATTTGTTGACCCTCTGCTTGAACATACCTGATGACAGAGAACTCACCCCCAAGGTTGGGCAGCTCTGGTGGTTAGAAAAGACTCCCTCACGTCAGATCTATAAATAAGCTCCCAGAATACAGAGTGACTTCTAACAGCTCCAGTCACACCTGGTTTGGGGAGCTGGGTTTGTCTGACTTGAAGTGATCTGGTCTTGAGCTCAGATCTGGCCAGTCGGTGGTGTCAGCCTAAAGTGTGTTATTTACAAGGACTCTGATGGTGTGTGTGGGATCTATAGGAAGGAGCGCAATGGTTGATTAGTGATGTCTGCTATGGGCACAGGAGGGGGTTGTGAACATGCTGGCCACATCCGTCATTCCTGCTGTAATCTCCCAGAAGGAGGTCAGGGCAGGCAGAATCTAAATCTGGTCTCTTCATCTGACACATGGGAAACCAGATTTAGAGCCAAGATAGGGCTGAACTGAGTTTATACGGTAAAGCAGGGCAGAGCTGAGTAACATTGGGATTTATGGTTTCGTGGCCCTCATTTGACTCACACAGAACCCTACCCGTCCCTGCAGTAGCTCTGTCACCTAAAAAGCTTGGGTTTGCATCAGTCCATGGCCATATTGTTACTGGGTGCCTTTGGGCATGTCCCTTAACTTCTCTGAGCCTTATCTTGTAGAATGGGTTTCCCACCTACCTCTTATAGTTGGTGTGAGTGTTAAATGGGATCATATGTGTCTGGGGCCCAGGGGCCCCCACCCCGGACATAGTAGAGTCCAGACTCTCATGTAAGTTAAGCCAGCATTGAGCAGAGGCCCTGGCTGCAGAGGTACCCCTGGCCACACACCTCCCAGAGCTTCCCAGAGCTCTGTCACAGTCACAGTTTTTGCGACAGCAGCCTCTGCTTGTCCAGCAATCATGGCATGCTGCTGTCCCAAGGCTTGGGGGTGGTCCCAGGGTCCCTTAGGGCTCAGAGTTCAGCTTCAGCCATAGATGCTGGTTCCACTCTGGGAACAGGCCACAGAGTGGGTCATTAAGAAAAAAAACAATATGGGGTGAGTCCTCCTCCCACCCCCACCCCAGGACACTAGGCCAGCAAGAAGGAGTGGGCAGGGTGGTCCTGGGGGACATAAAGGAACACCTGATATGAGGGTGCTTTGAAAGGCTGACAGGAGGGGGTGAGCAGAGGCCAAAGGGGGACTCAGAACCCGGTCAGGATGGTAGAGGGTCAGGCGGGGGCTCCAAAGCCCCTGGACAGGCAGTCCAGTGGTTAAGACTCCATGCTTCCACTGCAAGGGGCGCGGGTTTGATGCCTGGTTGGGGAACTAAGATTCCACATGTCGCGGCGTGGCCAAAAACAACAGCAGCAGCAACAACAAAAAACAAAGCCACTGGACAGTGGCCCTTGGGTGTGGCTCCCAGGTCACGTGGCTCTCCTGAGCCAAGACTTACAACTTTGTGGGATGGTTCAGGTTCTGACCCCTCTCTGGGCCTCAGTTTCCTCAACTGCAGTGAAGAAGTTGGACCTTTGGATACTCATGATGCCTCTGCCTTCCATCAGGCCAGGCTCTGCTGTGCATGTGTCCGTTCTCCAAGCTTGCACCTGCCCCTTTGCTCCCTCACGCCTCACAGCTGCCTGGACCCAGGAGGGAGCCTCATTCCCATTTCACAGGCAGGACCCAAGGCCCAGAGAGGGCACTGACTCCCCAAGTCACACAGCTTGTCAGGGAGGGGTGCCAGAGCCAGTAGGGGCTAGGGGCCCCCTCTGCTTCCTGGGGCTCAGAGGTGTGACTCAGCAGGCCTACCTCCAGACTGTTCTCACTGCTGTGGCACGCACACACATTGGTACACGCAGCACAGACGTGAGTACACAGATCCTCAGACACCAGCGCACACACTCCTTTGGGATTGGGGGCTGCTGTTCCTGGGAGCTCTTGCCCTGGCTCCCAGATGCCCTTCCATTCTATAAACACTTTCTGAGGGTGTGGAGAAAAGGGGAGCCTCCTATACTTTTTTTTTTTTTTTTTTTTTTTGCGGTACACGGGCCTCTCACTGTTGTGGCCTCTCCCGTTGCGGAGCACAGGCTCTGGACGCGCAGGCTCAGCGGCCATGGCTCACGGCCCAGCTGCTCCGCGGCATGTGGGATCTTCCCGGACCGGGGCACGAACCCGTGTCCCCTGCATCGGCAGGCGGACTCTCAACCACTGCGCCACCAGGGAAGCCCCCTCCTATACTTTTCATGGGAATATAAATCAGTGCAGCCACTATGGAGAACAGTATGGAGATTAAAGAAACTAAAAATAGAGTTACCATATGATGTAGCAATCCCACCCCCGGGCATATATCTGGAGAAAACTTTAATTCAAACAAATATATGCACCCCAATGTTTGTAGTGGTATTATTTACAATAGCCAAGACATGGAAGCAACCTAAATGTCCAACGACAGATGAATGGATAAGGAATGTACAATGTAATGTACAAATGTACAATGGAATAGTCCTCAGCCATAAAAAGAATGAACTAATGCCATTTGCAGCAACGTGGATAGACCTAGAGATTATCACACGAAGTGAAGTAAGTCAGAGAAAGACAAATATTATATGATATCCCTTATATGTGGAATCTAAAAATTAGTACAAATGAACTTATTTACAAACGAGAAGCAGACTCACAGACATAGAAAACAAATTTATGGGGACTTCCCTCGTGGTCCAGTGGTTAAGACTCCGTGCTCCCAATGCAGAGGGCCCAGGTTCGATCCCTGGTTGGGGAACTAAATCTTGAATGTATGCCGCAACTAAGAGTTCGCATGCCGCAACTAACACCCGGCACAGCCTAAATAAATAAATAAATAAATTTAAAACAAAAACGAAAAAAACACACAAATTTATGGTCACCAAAGAGGAAGTGGGGGAGGGATAAATTAGGAGTATGGGATTAACATATACATACTACCATATATAAAATAAAAAACAAGGTCCTATTGTATAGCACAGGGAACTATATTCAATATCTTGTAATAACCTATAATGAAGAATTTTAAAAAGAATATATATATATAACACAATAATGTAAATCAACTATATTTCAATTAAAAAAATTAATTAATTAAAAAGAAATATATATACCTTCTAAGACGGGGACGCTGGACCCCAGCCCGGGGAAGTGAACCTTTCCAGGACCCCCTTAAGGCTGTCCTCCGAGAGCTGGGGGCCCACCACCTCCTGGCAGGAAGCATTCTGGTCTCCAGCAATCCCCCAGATAGCCAGGGCTGCTGCTCAGGCCCTTCCTTCCTTCCCAAGAGGCCCAGCACGGAGAGAATCAGCAGAATCCCGGCAGCCTGGGAGGGCCTCTCAAAGACTGCGGCTTCTGCCTTAGAAAGCGGGGCCTCGAGGCCCCTACCCTGAGCTAAGCAGGGAGCAGGGACCCAGAGGGAGGCAGACACCCTACTGACTTGCTCCACCACCACTGGCCAGGGGGTCGGCTGAGTCGCTCAACCTCCCAGAGCCCAGGTCCAGCCCCGCGACCAGAGCGAATGATAGCTGCCCTCCGTTTGCGGCCTCCAGGGCCATTGCCCATGAAGATTCAGTGACCCCACCCCCCCAGCTACCCTACTGAGGTACCAGCAGGCCTGACAGGTCCCACAGCTCCACCTATGGGGGTGAGCAGGAAAGCAGGAAAGTGCAGGGTGAACCCAGCCCTCACGAGGAGTTGGGTGTGATCTGAGCAGCTGCAAAGAGGGCTGGCCTGGAGGGAGCCCCAGCTGCTGGGCCTGGTTCTGGAGCAGGGCTGACACCTCCTGGGAGGACTCAGCCTGGTCATGAAGAAGGCCTGGCACCAGACACCTGGTGGAGGCCCAGCTTCAGGGCCCCAGTGCTGGCACACAGTAGGCACTGGTGACCTGACGGTCACTGCCCAGCAGTGCCTCCCTCCTCAGGGACGACTGGACCACCCTCGGCTCCTGGGGAAAGGACAGGACTTGGGGCCACGTGCAGGGGACTCAGTCTTCATCCTTCCCCCCTTGTCCCTTGAGAGCAGCAAGAGGAGAGTGGGCTCAGATTGGACACCACCCAGGTTCCAATTCCAGTTCTGCCTCTAGTGCCCTGGGTACCCTTGGGCATCCTGTCTGAGCCTCAGTTTCCACATCTATAAAATGGATCTGAGGGTCATTTCCCAAACAAAGCATGTTGAATCATTTGAGTCATACCTGTCCCTGAAAACGATCAAAAACAATGTAATATTTTGAAGTTGTTTAAAGCATCAAAGAGCTGTAAAGCTGGGACCCCACAGCTCATAGCCCTTTAGGGTAAAGGGTGACCCAAGAGTGACCCTGGCCCTCTGAGGGCTGCAGGGACAGAAGCATGTTGCTGAAGGGATGGAGGGAGGGGGATATTCCTCATCTGGGTGGCCACCAAGGTGTCAGGCTGGCTTGGATGGTGTCAGGCAGGCTTGGATGGTGTCAGGCTTGGATGGTGCAGGCTTGGATGGTGTCAGGCTGGCTTGGATGGTGTCAGGCAGGCTTGGATGGCGTCAGGCTTGGAACCAGAGCCCTTACCTCCCAACCTGCCCCCTTCTGCCTTGGAGGCGACTCCTCCAAACCCTGCTTTACCCCTCTCTTCCCTGCAACATTAAACTGTCTGGAATGGGTGGTTAGCTGCACTTCTGTCCTTGGAGGCCAAGGTGGAGGGCCTCAGGAATGCCCACACCCCAGAGTCTGGGCTGCAGACATCGCAAAGCTCTGCCCAGTGCTGCTGGCATCCCTGGGAGCACAGAGTGATGGTAAAGGTGGCGACACATGCTGAGTGGCAGGGCTGTGAAGGAGGCTGCGCTCCTGCCCTCAGCCTCGTGTGCCCAGATGAGGACTGAAACTGCAGCTCAGGGAAGCACCTGCTCAAAGTCGAAGCAAAACATGGGACACCTGCCATTCCACGTTTCGGTGCTAAGTGGGAGGCTGGGGTGTGTGGTCCTCGAGGGGCCAGAGTCTGGCCGAAGGGTGCACAACACCACAGGCAGTGACCACAGGTATCAGGTGAGGGTTGCGGGAGGAGTTTGAGAATCCGATCAATAGTCCAGGTAGGAGAGCTTCTAGAGAAAGTGACATTTAAACAAACCAACACCTATAGAGTAGAAATTGTGGAGGACGGGGGTCGCGAGGAGAGAGAAGCTCCCAGCGGCGGACGGAAAAGCAGGGAGAAGGCCGGGGGCTGGAGTGGGACCTTTGGAGCGAGAGGGCGAGGCGCGTGCCACCCAGTGGAACCAGGAGAGAGGGCCCGGAGGGTGGGGAGGGCCGAGCACTCCTCCCGCGGCCCCAGGCGTCTCTGCCCCATAGACCCCCTAAACGCCGACCCCGAACATCTTGGAGCACTTCCTCTGAGGTCCCGGACCCCCGCTGGCGCGGAGAAACGCGGGTCCCGGCGGGGCCTCAACAGCCAGACACCCCGACTCGCGAACACCGCGGTCAACACGGCCGAGCCCGTTTGCCGGGCCAGGCGCGACCCCAGCTGCTCTAGGCGTTCGTAAGGGACATTCTCCAGACCACGCACGCCAGCTCCGCCCCACCACAGGCCCGCCCCTCTACCGGAAGTCCAGGCTGTCTGGTGACGCCCCTTCTGGCCACGCCCCACAACTCGCGGAGAGGCCCCTTCCCGGCCTGGGCCCCGCCTCTTAATCGGGCTCCGCCCCATGAGCAAGGCCGATGCCGCTACGGAACCCCACCCTGCGGGTAGACTCCTCCCACGGTCCGGCCCCCAGATGCCCGAGACACCCTGGAGTGCGTACTTTGCCCCTTCCCTCTCGCCGCCCGGTGACCTCGGTGTCCTGGCCGCGCTGGGCCGGACATGCTGCGCGACTGCCTGTCGGCGGAGGGCGAGCGGCGCTGCCGGCGGTTGCTGGCGGGGGCCACGGCCCGGCTCCGCGCGCGACCTGCGGCGGCCGCGGTTCTCGTGCCGCTGTGCTCGGTGCGCGGGGTCCCGGCGCTGCTCTACACGCTGCGGTCTAGCCGCCTGGCCGGGAGGCACAAGGGTGACGTCAGGTACACCGGCCGGGAACTCCTCTCCCTTCTAGGAAGAGGCCGCTGAACCCGAAGACCGCAGGGTCGTGGGCAAGGCACTTAGCCTTTCCGAGCCTCGGTTTCCACCTCTGTAGAATGGGTCTGGGTCTGAGAGCCCGTCCGGCAGAGGGCTATGGCGGGAGTCAGCAACCCACGTCCCTCCGCCCCGAATCTGGCGCCGCAGGTGGTCCTGCCCGGGCGCCGTGCGGATCGCTCGACACTTGGCTCAGATCTGTGTCCCCCTCTAAAAAGGCAGGACGCCGCCCCCTTCCGGCGACAACTTGGAGATTCGTGTTCCCAAGCGGAGGAAGCGTGCGGGGCGGGGCTACCTGGCTTCCCGCCCTGGCCCCGCCCCCGGCGGGAACTGGGGACACCCTGGGTTAATGTCAGCGCCTCTGGGGACACCATAAGCAGAGTTTGCATGTCTGAGCCCCAGGGCCTCTCTCCCTTACTCCCGTTGTTCAGGGCAGTAAATCCGGCCTGGAGAGGTCGTGTAGCTTGCCTAGCCCTCTGCAAACTAGGGGCAGAGACGTTATTTAGGTGGGTCACTGCCACAGCCTCCACCCCCACCCCTTCACGGCCCCAGCAGCCCAAGAACCAGGCTCCCTGTGCCTGTTCAGTTTCCCAGGTGGCAAGTGTGACCCCGCGGACCGGGACGTGGTGCACACAGCCCTGAGGGAGACCTGCGAGGAGGTGGGCCTGGTTGTGCCTGAGGAGCACGTGTGGGGTGTCCTGAGGCCCGTGCACGACCAGGTAAGCACGCCAGGCCCTTGAAACCACCACCGGCCCTTACCCCATTCAGCCCCTCTGCTTGCCCTGGGCTAGGAGCAGGGACCCCAGGGACAAGGAGGGTGGTCATGGACGGTGGCAGTCACGGAGCGCGGTGGGGACACCTGCCTGGCAGTTGTGTTCCATCCTCACCAGCCCATCAGGAAGGGGCCAGGGGTATTTTATCCCCTTTCACGAGGGATACTGAGGCTCAGGTCCTGGGGTGGAGGTGGCTCCAGGGTGAATCAGCTCTGCTCTGCTCGGTGGGCAAAGGTTGGGGAGGGCTTCGCAGGGTAGGCAGGGACTGAATGACCATTGGGAGATTTTAGGGTAGTAAAAGTAAGGGAAAAAGTAAGGAAAAGCGAAGGCCCAGAGGCCTGAATGGGTCTAGTGTGTTTGGGGGTCCTGAGTCAGTCAGCGTGGCTGGAGCAAGTCCAAGGGCAGCGGCCGGGTGGACCTGGCCCGCACTGCTAAAGGCTCCTGGAGTCTTCCTCTCAGGCTCCCTGCCCCAGCCCCAAAGCCCTGTCGAGGCCATGCCTCCCCTGACTGCCTGCCCTCCTCCTGCCTCAGCAAAAGACAACTGTGGTGCCAGTGCTGGCCGGCGTGGGCCCACTGGATCTCCAGAGCCTCAGGCCCAACCCTGATGAGGTGAGTGGGGAGATACTAGGGGTGGAGTCTGAGTCGTCCAGATGGGCGGAGGCTGCAGTGGCCAGTGCTCTGTCTACCCTCTCGCTGCCTCCTGCCCACAGGTGGATGAAGTGTTTGCACTGCCCCTGGCGCATCTGCTGCAGGAACAGAACCAGGGCTATACCCACTTCTGCCATGGTGGCCACTTCCGCTACACACTGCCTGTCTTCTTGCACGGGCCACACCGGATCTGGGGGCTCACGGCCGTCATCACTGAGTTCACCCTGCAGCTGCTGGCACCTGGTGTCTACCAGCCCTGCCTGGCCAGCCCCGAGCTGCCCAGGGGCTGATGACCTGGCCCTGAGCAGCCCCTGCCTTTGCCCTGCCATGCCAGCTCCACTCCAGGACTGAATAAAGAGCCTTTGCCAACTCCGTGGCGACTACACCTTCTGCACTGGAGCCCAGACCTCGGGCAGACCCCATGGGACAGCTGGCCTCCTGGCTGGGGTGCCTCTGGATAATCACACTGTTACTTGCTGTGCCCACTTACTGTGTGCCAGGTGCCTGGAGTCTTTTTTCTCATTTCACTCTCACCACAGCCCTGTGAGATGGGGCCAGCGCTGTCCCTGGCTGGTGAGACTGAGGCTCAGGGAGGGTAGACACCTTGCCCAAGGTCACCCCAGTTTGGGATTTGAACCAGGCCCTCTCTGACTCCAGAGACCAAACTCTTAGCCACTACACTGTACGAGCTCCTGTTCCATCTTCTGTGCCTGGCTGACCATATGCTGGGCAGTAGGCATCCAGAAAGGAGCCCTGCATGCTACTGCAAACCTCTAACATGCCAAGCTCCCACCATATGCCAGGTGCTATGCTGGGGTCCCATCTGCACCAGCCAGATGCTACTCTGCCCGCTGGGGGTGCTCAGTCTGTGGGAGATCTTAGACCAGGTCACACAGATAATCATGTGATTGTACATTAATTACTCACAGATATGTAATGGAATTATGTATCAATCATAAATCTCTGTGAGAGAGTTGAAGGGGTGGGCAGTCTAACCTTGACACGGTAGGCTGGGCAGTATTAGGCAGGACAAGTGATAGAAAACCCCACCCACTAGCTGACTTTGCCAAAGGAGGAATGGCGATTACAAACTCCAGTGATAGACCAGCTTCAGGCATAGCTGGATCCAGGAGCTCAGGGACTCTCTTCTTTCTGTGCTCTCCACTGTATTGGCCTCACTCTTAGGAGCATTCCCTACTCCACAGGGGTGAGAGGTGAGGAGAGGGCAACAGCTCTAGGATGGCATGGTACCAGCATCCCATCAACAGAAAACAGCTTCTCTTTCTGGGCCAGTCTATCCCAGAATTGTACTTTATTGGCCTGCTTCGGGTCACATGCCCTTCCCTGAACCTGTCACGTGGCTGCTGGATTTGGAATTCATTGATTGGCAGGGTCTGGGGTACAGGCCTGGGGAGCAGGGTGAACCTCCTAGAGTGAGAGTAGCGAAGGGGTGGCCCCCAACCCCTGGGAAAAGACAGGGAAGGCTGAGCAGGTAAAGGCAGCCATGTTCCCCTGCAGGGAGTAACCTTGAGACCATAGGTAAGCAGGAGCAGGCTGGGTCAAAGGGCAAGGGAGGAAGGTCTGGGCAGGGCAGAAGGAGAAGCACGTGCACACAGCTTGAGGTGCTCTAGGGTGTGTGTGTGGGGGGCCCAGCACTCAGGGGGCCCCAGTGGGCGGCCAAGGGATGGGTGAGGATTTTATTCCCGGCTGGCAGAGGGGGAGAGGTGCCGAAGTGATCGGATTCACGTGTTAAGAAGCTTGAGCTCCAAGGGGACCAGGTTGTGGTGGCACCCCCACCCTGTCTCCACAGAGCCCTCCCCACCGTCCCATCTCCCCTCCCCACCATCCTGCCCTCCACACCCCTCCCCCTTCCCACGTGCCTCCCCACACGCTCTCCCCCAACCCTTCTGTCTCACCTACCCCTTCCACCCCACACTCCCCTCTCATTGCCCTTCATAACCCTTGTGTCTCCTCTGGCCCTCCAGCCTCACCCGGGAGCAGGGCCACGTGATGGCGGCTGTGTGTGAACTGGGGAGGGGTTGGGGGAGAAGGAGGGAGGCTGGGCCCCAGCACTAGGGAAGGGGCCCTTGGGGTGGAGGGCAGGGAGCTGCTGGTCTCCTGGGCCCCAGAGAAGCATTCTGAGTCCCGCTCCTTCCCGCTCCCCCAGGGCCACACTCTGGCTCTCCGGGTCACCTCTGTCGGGTCACCTCTGTCAGGCGTGTCACCTCCCTGCGACCCAACCCAGATGGAGGCGCTCTCAGAGCAGTAAGTAGCCCAGCCGGCCTACCTGCCAGCCCACGGGGTCCCCCTCCAGGCTGGAGGCCCCCACCCCACCGGCCTTGACCTTGCGCTCTGTTCTCAGGTCCCAGCTGCTGCCCGGGACACCGCCGCCCCCCACCAACACCCTCAGTGATACCTCCTCGCCCTGTCTGGTTGGCCTGATGTGGTGCCCTCATCTCCGGTCCTCAGGGGATTCTCTGAGTCCACCCTCCATGTCCAGGCCCCCATGGCGGGCACGGCAGGCTGGGGGCAGGTGAGCGTGCAGGAACACATGGCTATTGACGTGAGCCCGGGCCCATCCGGCCCATCCACCTCATTTCCAACTACTTCCCGCACTTCTACCCCTTCGCTGGGCCCGCCCTGCGCACCCGAGACCTACACCCTCCAGTGACCCCCACCATCCGCTCTGCATCCCAGTCCCAGCCGGACCCAGAGCCAGAGGGAGACTCAGACGACAGCAGTGAGTGGGCGCGGGGGACAAGGGGGACCCTCTGGGCCCAGCCCAGCCAGGATGGAGTCTGGGGCATCCCAGGCTTCTGACCGGGGGAGGGGCAGGGCAGGAGGCATGGTGCCAGGGCGAGGTTGATGTAGAAGCTGACCTGCCGGCCACCTGCCCTTAGCCACCCTCGGCACCCTCGAGTTAACTCTGTTTTTTTTTTTTTTTTTTTTTTTTGCGGTAAGCAGGCCTCTCACCGCTGTGGCCTCTCCCGCTGTGGAGCACAGGCTCCGGACGCGCAAGCCCAGCGGCCACGGCTCACGAGCCCAGCCGCTCCGCGGCACGTGGGATCCTCCCAGACCGGGGCACGAACCCGCGTCCCCTGCATCGGCAGGCGGACTCCCAACCACTGCGCCACCAGGGAAGCCCGAGTTAACTCTTTTTGACACGGACAATAGCACCCTGCACTGCACAGCTCACCGTGCCAAGGTGAGGATGGGGCGGCATCCCTGGGTCCCAGGTGTGGGTCCTGGGTCTGTCCCACATCCACTGTCTCTTCCCAGGGCCTCAAGCCACCAGCCTTGGGCTCCGTGGACACCTATGTCAAAGCCAACCTGCTGCCCGGGGCCAGCAAGGTGAGGGCGAGACACAGGCCCCTACTGCTGCCCCTTGGCCAGACACCCAGCCTGGAGCACCCACCTGGCCTGCCATGCCCCTCTTCCCCAAGGCCTGGACCTCAGACAGGGAGTCCCCCGTTGCTGGGATGTGCAACTAGAGGCCATATGAGGGAGGGGGACCAGGCTGGGGCCTGGGGCCCGACGAGGCTCTGACCCTCCCTGCTCGGCTCCTAGGCCAGCCAGCCACGGACACGCATGATTCGGGGCACAAGGGGGCCTGTCTGGGAGAAGACACTCATGGCTTCACCCTCCAGCACGCCCGGCGCAACACCCTGCGGTGAGGATAGGGCCTGGGCCACAAGGGGGCAGGGCCGAGGTGGGGGTGAGGGCTTGCCTGGCCAGGTCTGACCTGCATGGCCACCAGGCTGTGCGTCTGGGAGGGCCCACGGCTGTGGCAACGGCGGCGGGCGCCTCCCCTGGGGAGCTGCGGGTGCCCCTGGGGAAGCTGGTGCCCAACCGAGCCAGGAGCTTCGATGTGTGTCTGGAGAGGCGGAGGCTGGTGAGTGGGCTGGTGCACAGGGTGGGGCAGGGAGGGAGGGAGACCTGGCAGTGTCTAGCTGAGGGGACCGGGCTCTCTGCTCTTTCAGACCAAGAGGCCCAAGAGCCTGGACACAGCTTGAGGCAGAGGCTGGAGCCAGTGGAATTTGTCCCTGGTCTGAGCTGGGAGGGCAGGTCAAGGTCCGGGAGAGAGTGGATATGGTGGGGCTCCACGGCTGCTAGGTCTGCCCGAGGCAGGGTGGGTACCACAGTCCTGGGGCTGGTAGCCATAGACAGGCCCTTGGCAGGAGGCAGTGATGGTGACCGCAGGGGATTTGCAATAGGAAACCAAAGACCTGGGCAGAACCCCTGCAGCCCAGCAGGCCCCCCGGCACCTGCAAGGCTGAGGCAGGGCCCTCCGCAGCTCCTCCACAGCCGGAGGGCCAGGAGCTGCTGCCCCGCCCCCTAGCGGAGCCACATGTTGCTGTGACTGTCGGTCAGTCGAGGCGAAGCTGCGGAGCCCTACCGGGTGGGGCAGCAACCCGCCACAGCACTGCCTAGCCCAGACCCTGCACAGCAGCCCCTTGGCTCATGGAGCACTCCCTTACTGAGAGCTGAACGCCAGCAAGGTGGCTGGGCTTTTGGCAAATCAAATCCCTCATTAAGTGCGGGAGAAGCACATTCTCTCCAAGGCATCCTCCCAAGTCCTTTGGAAGCACCAGGGGCCGAGTGTGGCAAAGGATGTTCAGAATCTGGCCGCTTGGGCTGCGGGGTGTGGAGGGTGGGCTTTGTAGCTGAACAGATCTGTATGTCCTTGGGTAGAGAACAGCCTCTTGGAGCTGCTTCTGTGGCACCAGGCTTACCTTGCAGGAGGGTGGTGACGGGTACCTAATGGCAGGCCACCTAGGAAGCTCCTAGCATGTTTGTGGCCCTTAGGGACATCAGTTCCCTTCCCCTCCACGACAAAGATGCCCCGAACTGGCCAGTGGCCTGTCCCCCTGGCCGTCTGGCTTGCCTGGGCAAGCCCGACCCCTTCTCAGGCCCTGGAGGATAGAGCTGACCTGGAAGTTTCCTTCCAGGGCACTGAGCCAATAACTTTTTGTAAACTGAATCATGAAATCAAACCACTGGCCCCAACTTCTCTGCAGCCGGTTTGCGTTCTCACATCCAGGCCAGCACTGGTGGGTGGCTGGTCTGTGGGCCACATGGGAGCTGACCCCAAGCCTACCCACTGCAGGAGGAGGTGGAGGCTGAGGTAGCCGGGGAGGAGCATGGGTGCATCCTGCTGTCACTGTGCTACAGCTCTCAGCGGGGCGGCCTGCGGGTGGGTGTGCTGCGCTGCACCCACCTTGCCCCCATGGACGCCAACGTCTACTCGGACCCCTTCATCTGTCTGTGAGTGTGAACAGGGGTGGACAGGTGGACAGTGTGGGTTCCTCAGAGCCCCTCTGGGGCTCACCTCTCCCACACCTAAGTTGACCCCGTTCTCCCCGATCAGTCACCTGCATCCAAATGGAGGGAAGAAATCGAAATATAAGGCCAGGGTTCGGAAGAAGCCCCTGAACCCTGAGTTCAATGAGGCAGGCCAGGGCTGGGAGAAGGTGGTCCCGGCTGCTGGGGGTGGGAGGAGGGGGTCAACGTCCCGCCTCTGAGGGCACAGGCCCCAGCTACTGGGCCATTCACCTGTCTGAGTCTGTTTCTGAGGCTGAGAAGGACCCAAGACCGCCTCCCTTCTGCCTTCCTGCCCCCTTCCCTGCAGGAATTCTGCGCAGGCCCAGGGGAGGAGCTGGCGCAGAAGACACTGCTGGTGTCCGTATGGGATTATGACCTGGGCGCAGCTGACGACTTCACTGGTGAGTGGGAATGTCGAGGAGCTGGGGGGTGGGCCCAATGGACTCCCACACGGCTCCTAACCTGTCCCCCAACCCAGGCGGGGTGCAGCTGAGCAGCCAGGCCAGTGGGGAGCGCCAGCAGCACTGGCGCAAATGCCTGGGCCGCAGTGACCAGCAGCTGGAGCTGTGGCACCCGCTGGACGGCGTGCCCCTCCAGCTCAGCGACTAGCGGGGGCACCGGCCTGGCCCTACTCACTGCCCGTCCCCCAGACTGGCCTGTGGCCGCCTCCATGGAGCTGGGAGGACCTGGGGCTGCCTCACCCACCATGTCCACCCCTAGTCAATTGCTTCCTTCCTTCCCCCCTTTCAAATTCACCCCACTGCCAAATCATTAAGCAAGAATAAACCTCTCCTCCAAATCAGCCCGGACTGCCGGTTCTTTCCCTGCCCATCGCCTCACAGGGCAGACTGGGCCCTGTCCTCCTTGCTCCCTCCCTCCAGAGGCCTACACTGGGCCAGGCCCAGGTCTGCACCCCAGGCCACAGTTTCCCCCTCCCCACCCCTGCTTCTTGCACTGAGGGGTCAATGCTCAGGACGGTCTACGACAGACTGACGCACAGGAGGCAACTTGTGCTGACCTATTCCTCCCAAACCTCCACCTCTGTCTGGGAAATAAGCCTCCAGGAATAACGGGCCTCAGAGGCAGAGTGAAGAACAAGCCCACGGAGAAGACGCAACGAGTGGGCAGCACTCGCTTTATTGTCCAGCCATCCAGGCCGATGGATGCCAGCCCAGCGCAGTGGGCTCAGGAAGCGGCTCGCCTGGCCTGCTGCTGCTGGGCGAACCGCTGCATCCGCTCCTCGAGCTCCGGCCGGAAGTGTCGGATCAGGCCCTGGGGGTGAGAGTCGAGGTGCTGGGTGCAGCAGGGCCTGAAAATCCCCCAACACCCCGGCTCTCAGCACCACCCCCAGCACCACGCAGCAGGGCAGCAAGTACCTGCACGGGCCAGGCAGCTCCGTCGCCCAGGGCACAAATGGTGTGGCCCTCTATCTGCTTGCTGATCTCCCACAGGGAGTCGATCTCAGCCGGCTGCGCGTCCCCCTTCACAAAGCGGGCCATCACCTTGTTCATCCAGTCCACACCTGAGCCGTGGCAGCAAGAGGGCCTGAGGATCTCCCTAAGCCGGGGTCGGGGGGACGGAACTCGAGGGGCGTGGGCCACAGGGAGGGTGGGGCTCAGAGCAGACACAGCAGGCGGGGAAGCAGCAGCTGTTTATTCAGGGTCTAGTGCCCGGCCCAGGCCTGGCGTGAGCCACAGAGAAAGCCCCCAGCCTGCCCAGCACGCTTACCCTCACGGCATGGGGTGCACTGGCCACAGCTCTCGTGCTTGTAGAACTCGATGAGGCGGGCGATGGCTTTCACGATATCCGTCTGGGGAGACAAGAGACAGTGAGGGGGCACCCAAGGCCTGAGCCTCAGAGCCCCCCGGCGGCACACCCTCCTGATTCCAGTGGCACTCAGGCTGTCTCCTCCCCACGCCCTGGGCATCCCGCCCTGCCCAGGCTCCACGGGCTTGTCCCCCAGAGAAGCCTTGCTCCCCGCCTCTCCCACCTCGCTGTATCTCAGATGACAGTAACCGGGACCCAAGATCTGGCAGGGGTTCTCCAGAGGCCCCGGAAGGGTTACTAACCAGGCTGACATAAGGCAGGGGCTGGGTGGGGAGCGTGGGCCAGCCCTTACCGAGCGGTCCATGACGATCACGGCAGCCGTGCCCAGGCCCGTCTGTGCCTGCGCCAGTGCGTCGAAGTCCATCAGCACCGTCTCACACACGGACTTGGGGATCAGTGGGGTGGACGAGCCGCCAGGAATCACAGCAAGGAGGTTGTCCCAGCCACCTGTGACACCCCCTGGGGCCCCAGTCAGTCCCCAAAAGGATGGATGGTCAGTGCTGGAGCCGGCACACCTGCCTAGCCCTGGGCTCAGGACCTCTGCTCGCCCCAGCCCCAGCTCCTGAGGCTCCCCTACCCTGCTGGCTGGCCCCAGGGCTCACCGGCGTGCTTTTCAATCAGTTCCTTCAGCGGTATAGACATCTCCTCCTCCACGGTGCAAGGGTGGTTGACATGGCCAGAGATGTTGAACAGCTTGGTGCCTGAGTTGCGTTCGCGGCCAAAGCTGGCAAACCACACACCCCCTCGGCGGCAGATGGTAGGGGACACGGCCACTGTCTCCACATTGGCCACGGTTGTAGGGCAGCCGAACACTCCTGTGGGGGAAATGGGATGAGAAATCGGTGGCTTCCAGTGGATGGGGACAGGTTGCGGCGGGTTTCCTGTCAATGGGGTATGTCCAGGGTCCTGCTCTGGTGGCAGAGAGCCCTGCTTTCACCCCTTTGTTATTCTCGCCCCCCACTGGACCCCAGATTCCAGCAGGAGCTGCGCTGCCTTTTTACCAACCTGCCCCGAGTTCCCGGAGGGTTGGAGAGGACTTGGGTATCTGACGTGGGAGCTGAGGCAGGATGAGGTACTGTAGATGGCACTGGTAGAGCCTCTATGTTGTTCCCACCCTGCTCTCTGTGTCAGGCGCCCAGTGCAGAAGGGACTCAGAAATTCCCTAAGAATGACCAGTGGGGACCTGAAACCAGATCCCGGACTCCACAGGACACAGGACACAGGACAAGGCCCAGGATCGGGCCAGGCGCAAGGGCTTACCCACGTCTGCAGGGAAGGGAGGCTTTAGGCGGGGCTTGCCCTGCTTGCCCTCGATGGACTCGATGAGTGCTGTCTCCTCCCCGCAGATGTAAGCCCCAGCCCCACGCACCACAAACACGTCCAAATCGTAGCCGGAGCCGCAGGCATTCTTGCCAATCAGACCAGCCTCGTAGGCCTCTCGGATGGCTACCTGTGGGACAGGGGTGTGAGGGCACGGTCCCCAAGAGTCCAGAAACACTGTGTGTGGGAGGGGCACTGGCCCAGTGAGCCCATCACCAAAGTCCAGAGCAAAAGCTCCCTTTGGACACAAGCAGAGGACGCTCTGGGAGGGGGTGGGGATTTTTACGATGCATGTGCTGCTTCTGTAATAACATTTAACAAATTCTCCAACTATATGTATTTTTAAAGACTTTAAGGAAATAATGAAAATTTCAGCAAATAGTTTCTCCAGGTGGTGGATCTGTGGGAGAGTTTTCTTTTGTGTGTGGTTTCCTATCTTCATAATGAGCGAGTACTGCTTCTGAGTAGAGGAAAAGACCCTGGATGCTTATTTTTAAATATGTAATAACATTTACACATAATGCTACCACATGCCAGGTTATTATTCCCACATCCTTCATGACTGTCGTGTAGGAACCTAATAGAAACGTGAGGCTTTGGCCCTGGACCAATTACTACAGGTGTCACTGAGCTGAGAATTACTGAAATGACCCCTTGACCCTTCAGGAAAAATGCCCATATGGGAGTTCTCCAGCCTACCCCTGCCCCAGGAGTCATGGAGCCCTGGAAAGAGTCATGGAGTCCAAGCTGAAGCTCTGCAATATACAGAAAGAGACAGAGGCATTGGGGGCCATGTCCCACTCAGGACACAAGGCATGCAGGAGTGATCACCACTCTCCTAGTGCGACCCCAGCCAGATCAGGAACTAAAATCTAAGAACAACTCTGCCTAGGACTGGGGCATGTAAGTGCACACTGAGCACCTTCTCCGCTGTTGACGCCCCACCCCTGCCCACCTGCAGATTGGAGGCCTCATTGTAGAATTCCCCGCGGATGTAGATGTAGGCGGCACGGGCACCCATGGCCCGGCCCCCCACTAGGCAGCCTTCCACCAGCTTGTGGGGATCGTGGCGCATGATCTCCCGGTCCTTGCAGGTGCCCGGCTCCCCCTCATCTGCGTTCACCACCAGATACTTGGGCCTGTGGGGGCCAGCAGGTCAGTTGGGCTACAGGGCCACCAGGGTTGGGCCTTCAACCACATGCCACCCCACTCCACCCAGGGAAGCCTCCTCTGACAGCCAATCCCTCTTTGTCTTCCTGACATGTTCCCAGGGGCTCTGCTTGCTCACCACCGATGACAGGGAGCTCACTGCCTATTCCGTATTTGGATGGCTATGACCACAGGAAAAGTCTTTGTTCTGTCCAAATGTCTCTCCTAGTGCTTTCCCAAGAGCCCAAATCTGCTTTTGGTCACAAACAGCATTCCGTGAACCTCCACCATATCTCTGGAGCCAAAAGGAGGCAAAATAGCTGACATTTAGCCATTGCTTTCTATGTGCCAACCAAAGCGCAGGCCAAAAGCTGTATGAACATTATCTCTTTCATCCCTGCACGATATAATATCCATTTACAGAATAGAAAATTGAGGTTTGGAAAGGCCAGGAGACTGCCCAAAGCTATATGATTAAAAGGCAGAGCTAGGAATTGATCAGTTAAGTCTGACTGAGTCAAAATTTTGTGTTGATTCTGCTACCCCTCAAGTCTCCCCTGAGGAAGACCAGAGAGGACTGAGGCCCACCTGCTTGAGCTCTGGTTATGTTTCCCCACTTCCTTCATTCTCACTTTCCAAGGAAACAGCCCAAAGGCCCAGGTAAGCCAAAGCCACCCCCAAGGTGTCTCCTGCAACCCCATTTATGTCTGCCTACACACACCTGCCATCTGAGGGCTTATTCATGAAGCTCCATTTAAGGCCAGTTGGGAAGCCAGCACCTCCACGGCCCCGCAAGCCCGACGTCTTGACCTCACCCAGGATCCAGTCAGGCCCCTTCAGCAGAATCTCCTTTGTCTTGTACCAATCACCTCGACTCTGGGCACCTTTCAGCCTGGACAGAGTGGGGAAGGCAGTGAGGGGGAGGCCCTGCCTTGGGAACCACCAGCCTAAGGGCACCATCTCACCTCCAGTCATGGCGGCCATACAGGTTGGTGAAGATCCTGTCTTCATCCTTCAGCGAGCCAAATGAGGTTTTCTTGGGCGCTGTCTGGGGACACAGAGGGTCAGCAGGCCCAGCAGAGCTCTGGGGTCATGAGCGGCCAGGCCAGAAGGTACAGAGTCTTGAGTACCCCTGATTAGAGACGGATGGGCTGGGAGGAGGGCAGGGGCCTAAGCCTCAGAACCCTTCATAGCATCATAGCTGCCATCACCACCTAGTAAGCACTTCCTATTAGCAGGCACGAAGCTAAGCTTTCTATATCCAAGACCCCATTTCATCCTCATAACCTCGAGACAGGAATGATTTCTTCCATTTTACAGAAGAGGAAACTGAGCTTATGAAAGGCACACAGCCCAAAGGAGCAGATGAAATCTAAGCTCAGGTGTGTCCGTGGCCAAAGCCCACACCTGAACCACAGCACATACAACCTCCCTGAGCCCAGTGTGATGCTGTCCATTTACTTGTCTGGCTGTGCTGCTGGACCAAAACTTGGTTAGGCCAAAGCCTTGTGTTACTAAACTCTGCTGGCGACAAAATGCACTTTTTTCCGAAGGAAAAGAAATGCCTCACTACGGCTGGGACACAAGATGACGGAGGGAGACCCGCCCGGGAAAAAACTGTTGAGGAGAGATGGGTCTGGAATTCCACGTGACCCAGTGAGGAGCACCCCAGCTGAGGGCTAAGGGAACCTGGCTTCGAGACACCCAACCCCTTAAAAGCCAATATGTGGATCGGAGCGCTGAATGAAGAATGAGGAGGCGCACGGCCCTCTCCAAAGCTATTGTCTGCATATGTAAAATGGGTCAGTGTCCCCTTCACGCCCTACAAAGCTGTGGCGGGAAAGGAATGAGACAAGGACGCTTTGCCACCTGCAAAATTTTCCGCTAAGTCGCGCGGCTGTTAAATAAGGGAAGCCAAGGTGCCGGAGGGCTGGGGGCGGGGGTGAGTCAGCCTCCCGTTTGGACCCGTTCCCCTTCTACACCCAAGCCGGATCGGCAACCTTCCTGCCGGGCTGCGGAGATGAAAATGTTCTCTAGAAGGCACTACAGACCCAAGGGATGGAGCGCGCACAGGCGCGGCAGCGAGAGCCGGCCCGCGAGCACCCCTGGCCCGAGCCAGGTCAGGCCTCACCGTATCGCCGCTGAATCGCACAGACACCCGTGCGGGGAGCGACCCGCCGAGCAGCCGCCGTGCCGCCAGCATCGCGGGGTCCAAGCCGTCAGCTCCCGCTGTCACCTTCACGGCTCTGAGGCTGAGGAACCGGCGCGACCTAGACGCTAGGCGGCGCACAGGAAGAACGTCACGCGTCCTGGAGCCGGCGGCGCGCCCAAATTTCCCTGCACCGCTCCCGCCCCGCCCTTGGCCCCGCCTCCTCGTAGGAAGGCGGAGAGGCCGGAAGTGTCCTCTCTGGCGCTGAGGCTGCTGGGAGATGCAGTCCCGCGGGCTTTCGGATCGCCTTTCTCCTTTCGCGGAATTGGTATTTACTTTCTTGCTTGCCCGCGCTGCTCCATCGCATTAGCCCTTGGACCCTCAGCCTTTCAATCCCCAAGTAAACAAACCTCGCATGTCACCTCTGCTGGTTCTGGTGTTTTCTGCAAGTTCCGCATTTCGCGTGCTCCTGTTGTACGCACAAGCGTATGGGGGAAGGAGGAGAAATCAGATCGGTGACAGCCCGACCCTCATGACCGCCTTGTAATTATTCCATCCCCCCGTCCAAGCCCTCCCAGACTATGATTTTCCCCTCACCCACTACGGGCACCCCTGGGCTTAGAGAAGGATTGCTCATTAACCGCAGGGAGCCGGGGCAGACTGGGGGTTGTTGGCGGAGGTCTCCCCAGAGGAGATGTGTCTAGAGTCCTAGGTTGGGGTGAGGCCAAGAGGGTGGAGATAGTCAGTGGGTGGCACATCCTCTTGCTAGTGCAGCTAAACTCTCCCAGCCATTCCTTCCTCAGCCCCTGTCAGGAGAGTTTGGCACTTGATGCTCCTGCGCAAAATCCTGGAGCGGCTCCTACTGCCTCGGCAACCTGGCATTTAAGGACTCAGTCACTATCGCGCAGGTCGTCAGGCCCAGGCCACATCATGCCCACTCTCCCCAGGACCTCTTCCTCTTGGGGCTTTAGGGCATTTCTGCCCACTCCCTCCCCACCCCACAATGCTCCCGTGACCTGAGGAGGGCCTCTGTTCTTTGCCTTCTCTTGAAGTCTTGGAAGCCTGATTAACGCGTGTTAATCAGTTTGTCAGTTCTCTGGAATCCTTTGGCTCTGAGTCCCATGATGAACATGTCCATTTTGGTCTGCCCTCCCCAGCTCCTCTATTCTCTTGTCCTGTAATAATCCTTTCCTATCTCTCAAGAGATGTGCCATTTACAAAGTAATATGTCCTTATTTTCTCATATATTCCCCACAGTAGCCCTGGATAGTGTTAATTCTATTTTCTACATGAAAAAGATTGAGGCCCATGGAGGTTTCATCTCTTGTCCATGGGTATGAATCTGCTGAGTGATAGAGCTAGAATCAAACCCAGGACTTTCTTCCTTCCCAAAGTGCCCCAGACACCAGCACACATATGACAGTCATTTCAGGATGTCAGTGGTGTTTCCAAAAGAGGCAGCAAGAGCCTGGGCACCTTGTCTGAGGACTCACAGATGTGTAGGGCAATACCAGGCCCAGGGCCCAGCAGTCCTGACTCCCAGCCCCAGGCCCCCTCTCCTGGGAAGGGAAAGAGATTGCCCAGACAGAGCTGGGGATTACGCACCTAATCCGGAGCTCAGACCCGAGTCCATGGATCCCTCCCTCTGGGGTGGCAGAAGGGGGGCAAGATGGAGCCAGAGGGTGGATTCTCTCCTCATCCCTATCTAACGGGGTCAAGGGAACACAAGGCCATGGGGAGAGGGCAGCCGGGGGATGCTGTGGATGGGAGATGCTGGTCATGGGCCCGTGGGAAACTAAGAGTGAGGGGCAGGAGCTCCAGTTTGTCCAGCGCCAGCCTCTGTGCCAAGCACTTGCCATGTGTTATCTTCTTAATCCTCCCACAACCCAGGGCATGGGAATGATGAGCCCCCATTTTCAGAGGAGGACAGAGTATATTAGCCATGCTGAGTTGCCTGCTCAAGACGGCACAGCTGCCAGAACTCGGCCTGAGGTCTCCTGACCC
The DNA here is from genome assembly GCF_026419965.1 of Kogia breviceps. Classification (NCBI taxonomy): domain Eukaryota; kingdom Metazoa; phylum Chordata; class Mammalia; order Artiodactyla; family Physeteridae; genus Kogia; species Kogia breviceps. The sequence continues at coordinate 17,540,926 of NC_081316.1, read as the reverse complement.
TCAGTCCTCCACTCAGTCCCCACCCATCTAGAGCACCCACTTGCCAGGCTCCACTCAGTATCACCTCCTCCAGGAAGCCCTCTTCCAAGGCATCCCAGACCCTGGCTCTCACCTATCTCATCCTATGCCACTGTCCATGTCTGTCTCCCCTACCAGCCTCCAGGCCAGAAGCTGGGAGGCATCCAGGATGCCCCTCTGTCCCCATATCCACTGCATCCTGTCAACTCTGCCTTCTGAACACACCCTGTTCCCGTGCCTTCAGGCCCCGCCCCATGGCAGTGACCCATCAGCTTTCACCTGGAATTTTGCAAAGCCTCCTTGAGGCCCCCCAGCCTCAAGTCTCGGCCCCCACAATCACTTCTTTGCACCATGGAACGAGCAGGATTGTTGTAAACCTTGGATCCATTTTGCCCCTCTCCTGCCTGAGACCCTTCGTGGTTCCCCCATGTCCTCAGGACAAAGCCCAAGTCCTTGGGCCTGGCACTCAAGGCCCATGCTGACCTCTCCAGCTCCAGCTCAGATTTTCTCCAGGGGATCTCTTCCAGTTTTGTTAAAATGAGGTGTGCCCCTTTCCACCTTTTCCTATACATTGCAGGAGTTTTCTGAGGGTAAAAGTTATCATCTCCTGAAGTGTAACTAGAACTCACCGTAAGGCCATCTGAAACTGGGCGCTCTGCTTAGGAGTGATCTGATCACCATTTCCATTTATTTTATGGCTATTTGTTTATTTCCTTGAGGCAATTTTGGACACCTATACTTTATATTAGTTTATTAAATATTATTTATTTATTTGGCTGCATCGGGTCTTAGTTGCAGCACGCAAGATCTTTGTTGTGGAATGCGGGATCTTTCATTGCAGCACGTGGGCTTCTCTCTAGCTGTGGTGCGCAGGCTCAGTAGTTGCAGCGTGCGGGCTTACTTGCCCCAAGGCATGTGGGATCTTAGTTCCCCAACCAGGGATAGAACCCACGTCCCCTGCTTTGGAAGGTGGATTTTTAACCACTGGACCACCAGGGAAGTCCCTGAACACCTATATTTTAAAGAATGTTTTCTTGATGGATCGTTCCTTTTTCTAATATAAAATATTTCTCTGCATCTCTTTTTTAACAATTTTGCCTTGAGCTCTATGATCTCTGATATTACTATTGCTACACCAGCTTTCTTTTTATTAGTATTTGGGGGTTTTTTTTCTTTTTCTTTTCAATCTTTCTCTTGTTTTAGGGATGGCTTTTAAAACAACATCCAATTAAATTTCATTTTGTTTTATTTTAACTCAATCAATCTCTGTCTTTTAAAAAGAGAGTCTGGCCTGTTTACATTTATTGGTATTGCCATTGGAACATATATCTTCCACATTATATTGTGTTTTCTATTTAGCATTCTTTCTCTTTATTTCTTTTTCCTCTATTTTCTGGACTTCTACTGAATTAACTGAGTTTTCTTTGTGCTATTCCCTTCTTCCCCAGTACTGGTTTGAAAGTTACACATTTTATTTCTATTTTTAGTGGTTTCCCTTACATTTTTTTCCTTCCTTTTTAAAAAAAAAATATTTATTTATTTATTTTTGGCTGCATTGGGTCTTCGTTGCTGTGCGCAGGCTTTCTCTAGTTGTGGCAAGCGGGGGCTACTCTTCATTGTGGTGCACGGGCTTCTCATCACAGTGGCTTCTCTTGTTGTGGAGCACAGGCTCTGGGTGTGCGGGCTTTAGTAGTTGTGTCGTACAGGCTTAGTTGCTCCGTGGCATGTGGGATCTTCCCGGACCAGGGCTTGAACCTGTGTCCCCTGCAGTGGCAGGCGGATTCTTAACCACTGCACCACCAGGGAAGTCCCCTCCCTTACTTTTTTTTTTTTTTTTTTTTTTTTTTTTTTTGCGGTACGCGGGCCTCTCACTGTTGTGGCCTCTCCCGTTGCGGGGCACAGGCTCTGGACGCACAGGCTCAGCGGCCATGGCTCACGGGCCCAGCCGCTCGGCGGCATGTGGGATCTTCCCAGACCCGGGTACGAACCCGTGTCTTCTGCATTGGCAGGCGGATTCTCAACCACTGCGCCACCAGGGAAGCCCTCTCCCTTACATTTTTAACAGTCATGACAACATTTCTTTTTCCAGCAAAAGCTAGTTCATATGTCTATCCTCCTGCTGAATATGAAACAAAAACAGGTGTGCTGCTTCCCTCTGTCCTTACTTCCATCCCAAATTCTGCACTCCTGTTTTCTGGATTGGCCCTGTTTGTGACCTGGCAGGGAGGGCATTTCTGGCCCCCTGTCTCATGGTCCTGGTGGAGACCTGGCCTCACTCATGGAAGGCTCTCAGCCTTGCTCTCCAGCACTGGATACAGACTGAGGACTTGGCCCCAAGCCTGTGCATTTGGCTTGGCTGTGTTCCTGCTTCCTGGCTAAGTCACAAGGCTTCAGCTCCCGCCCCAGGCTGTGGGTTTCTTCCTATTTCTTTCTTTCAAAGAGAGCCTTATTTCAAGTCTACACAGAATTCCCCTTTTCATTTCTATGTGGTTGGAATGTCATTATTAACGCTTTTTTTCCTTCTCTGATTTTGATGTGTTTGAGAAGGACAGGGTGCATTTCAGGTTCTACTCTAATATCTTGAACTGGAAATCTCTCTCTCTTTTTTTCCATTAATTTAAATTCGAGAAAGTAAAGTCAATCAGTCATGGCTGGTGAGGTACACACAGGACAATGTGAGTGCATTTGGGGCAAGCAGCACAATTAATTAATGATGCATGTGACCCAGCCTCCTTCCCTGCTCTCCAGGGCAGGATGCCCTCACATGCTCTGCAGACTCTCGTCCTGGCGTGAGAACCACTCCCTGTCAGGCTGCCAGTGTCTCAGTGTCCCTCTTTGGCTCATACTTGTCCTGAAGTACTGGGCAGCATCTGCAGTCTCCAACAGGGAGGACCTGTGAAGTCTCAGTTGGGCACAGGTCCCAGGGACCAGTACAGTCCGCTCAGCCCACCCGCCCTGGCACCAGATCCACACTCAGACACCCAGTAGATCAGGTCTAGGTATCTGGAGTGTCTCCATGTTGGTCCTTTTCCCATTCCCAAGTTGTCCCTTGGCATTCTGCCTACACCTCCTTTGTCCCTTAACACAAACGCTCTAGTCTCTTCTTTGCCCTGTGTAGCCCTTGATGGCTATTTGGGAGGACAGGTACCAGGAAGAGTTTACACACCCCTTGACTAATCCCAAGCTGTTAGAAATGTGAGACTCAAGGTTCAATGTTTTTGTTTGTTTGTTTGTTTGCGGTACGCGGGCCTCTCACTGTTGTGGCCTCTCCCGTTGCGGAGCACAGGCTCCGGACGCGCAGGCTCAGCGGCCATGGCTCACGGGCCCAGCCGCTCCGCGACACGTGGGATCCTCCCGGACCGGGTCACGAACCCATGTCCCCTGCATCGGCAGGCGGACCCCCAACCACTGCGCCACCAGGGAAGCCCCGATTTCAAATTCTTTATCCCTCGTGTGTGGTGTTTTTCTGTCTCCGGAAGGTTGCAGGGTCTTCATTTGCCTTCTGGGGGCTCTGGAATTTCACGATCTGCTTTTGTATCAGTCTTTGGTCCTTCTTCATTCAATGTGCTGGGCTCTCATTGTGCCTTTCAACATGAAAGCTCATCTTCTTCAGTCCTCAGAAAATGTATTATTCATTTGATAATCTGCTCCCTGCGATTTTTTTCTACCCTCTTCTCTCCCTCTCTCTAGGCTTCCTCGAATAATACTGTTTTCCTCATCTTTCCATGCTTTTATTTTTTGTTCTATTTTCATATGTATTTTTCAACTTTACCTTCTGAGATTTTTCTTTTTTCTTTTCTGATAAATTTATTTATTTTATTTCTTTATTTTTGGCTGCGTTGGGTCTTTGTTGCTGCGCGCGGGCTTTCTCTAGTTGCAGTGAACAAGGGCTACTCTTTGTTGCAGAGCCCTGGCTCTAGGCGGGCAGGCTTCAGTAGTTGTGGCACGCGGGCTCAGTAGTTGTGGCACACGGGCTTAGTTGCTCCTCGGCATGTGGGATCTTCCCGGACCAGGGCTCGAACCCGTGTCCTCTGCAATGGCAGGTGGATTCTTAACCACTGTGCCACCAGGGAAGCCCCTGAGATTTTTCATTTCTGCTATCATATTTTTAATTTTTCCGGGAAATGCTCTTTTTAATAGCCTCCTTTTATCCTCCAGATGTAATAACTTTTCTTATCTCCCTGAAGATACTGATTAAAGTTTATTTAAAGTTTTCTCATGCACAGCATGCACAGTCTCTATCTTCTCTGAGTTCCTTTTCCCCCTCCTGTTTATTATTGTTTCTCTCTTTTATGTTAGAGATTTCCCTCAAATATCTGGCAATTGTTTGTTGTCCGTTGATATTTGTCGTGTTAGGAGCGAGCAGGAAGTTTGACGGAAGTTCTGGGTGACTGAGGGGACTGTAAACTTCCTGTTAGGTTTGCTGGCTGCAGACTTTCATTGGATCAGTTTCCACTTCTAGCGGAGGCCTCCGCTGCTCTCCCAGCCGGGTACGGTCCTCTCTGCGCATGCTCCGGAAGCTGGGCGGGAGGGCACGGCGGAGGCGCGAATGGAGCTTGGGGACCCGCCCAAGGCTCGCAGGCTGCTAGCCCCGCCCACTGCGTGTGGCCAAGGGCGGGAGGCCAGACCAGGCCTGTGCAGCGTCAGGCCTATGCCGGCCGGCCTCGACTCCTATGCCGCCAAGTTTGTTCTGCAGCAGTAGGTGCCTGGAAACCCACCGAGTAGGCACTGGGTCGGCTGGGGTAGGAGGAAGCAGCGAGACTTATAGTGGTGAGCACCCCCGATTGTTTGGAGCCTTGTTCTGCAGCAGGGTCATGCCCCTGGCCACCCTAAGGCTCTCCCTTAATCCTTTATGCCAACAACCTCAACGCCAGCTCCTACCTCCCCTGCTTCCCCCGCCCCCCGCCCCGCATCTTGCCCCTTCCACGTTCCTGAGCACTGGCCTCTGCCCAGGACTTTGGATGCTGACCTTGGCCTTCTCTGCTTCCTGGCAAAGTGGGCAGTGAGAGGTGCCACTCAAAGTTCTTCCTGGGGAGAACTTCCTTCTCCAGGGCCCTTCAGGGCTGCCCACCTCGGCGGGAGGCAGCAGCCCTGCTGTACAGAGCCCTGGGGGAAGCCCAGCTCCTGGTTAGCCCCCAGGGCCCTCCAGGCCAGGTGTGGCAGGTGCAGGCACATTGGCAACGTGAACCACGAACTCCTGCAGTTTCCTGAGTCCTTCATGTGTCCTGGAAGCACACCATCTCTGACTCCCTGTTCTCATGGGCAACTCAGACTAATCCTCTGGTGCCCCCTGAGTGTTCAGTCTCCTCCAGGGCCCAGAAATGAGCCAGGGACTGTTCCTCAAAGGAGAATGTGTGGGCTCCTGCTTTCCCCCTACAGGATTTCTCCACTCAAGGTAAATGCCTGAGGAAAAGGCTTCCAGTTGCTGTAGCTGGGGTCACCTCTCTGCAGAGGAGACTGAACACATAACGGACAATGGCCAGACCGTGTATGGAAAAAGATCTGACCCACCACCTGCAGCAACCTGCCTGGAAACCAACATCTTATCTACAGTAACCGGACAGGAAGCCAGCCCATTATAGGTCAGACTTGTAGGAAATCAGACTGCTATCTCTAGGAACAATCCGGGAAGCCAACGATACTCCTTGTAAATAATCACCCCAAATGTCCAGGACTTGATTAATAAGTGACAGCTTCCTTTATTTTTATCCCCCTTTCCAACTTAGGACCAACCAGAGGAAGCCAAATCTGCTCCCCTAAGCAGTGACATAGGATGCCCCCACTTCCAGTTAGCCCACCTACAGCTCCCCAGGCCGACAGCCTCCATTCAGGGCACAGCTGAAGTCTCCCTTTTCCCCCATAAAGCTTCCTCACTCCTCTGTCTGCCTTGGAGCCAGCCTTTGGCAGTGGCCGATTCCCTTGCTGGAGCCAGTTCTGAGTGTACAGCTTGCTGTCATTTGCTGGTCTTTATTTTCACAGAGGGCAGCTAGAACCAGCTAGGAGGGAAGTGGAGTTTCCAAAAGAGAGGTGAGGGAGGTGCTGAGGTCAGGAGATGGTGGAGTGCAGAAGGTCTTTATCAGTACGTGGGGGCGGGCCTTTGGGATGCAGTGGACTAGGTGTGCAAGTGCAGCGCCCTCCCAGGCAGGAGCAGGCCCGGCCCGGCTCTGAAACCATTCTTTGCTCTCCCCAGTGCCCAAAGTCACCTAGCCATGGTCTCCAGGTCCAGGTGCTGTCTCCAGGAGAATCTGTCCCACTTTGACCCTGCAGCCAAATGTCCAGGCCAAGGAGAGGGCTGGGCCCTTTAGTCTCTCTCTGATCACCTCCCTCAGCTTGCGTGTCTTCCTCCACTCCCAGATGAAGACATCTTCTCAGTTCCCCATCACTGACAGTTCTTAGGGGCTGGTCTGGGAGAGCCAGAGGGGCCTACTGTTGGAGTGAGGAGAATACCCCAGAGTCATAGCCCCCTCCCCTTCCCTGATCACCTGCAGAGGCAGGACAACGTTGGGAGGTGACTGGATTCCCTTAGCCTGAGCTGAGAATAAAGGATAGATCAGACAGGATGGGTCAGGTTATGCTGCAATAACAACTGTAAAATGCCAGCAGTGTAAAACCACAAGGCCACTGCTCAACCACACCACGTGTCCTGCTCCATGTTGTCCTTGGAAGTGATTCACCCACTCTGTCCACAGTCCAACATGACCAGAACATGTTATATGGCCCCTCCCAACTGCAGGGGGGGGGGGTCAGGAAAGTATCACTTTCCCAAGTATCATCGGTGAGCAATAGAAAAAAGTCTCTTGCAAAGAGGGCTGCACGCTGTTGGCGCAGCCCCATGCTCCCAAAAGGCCTGATCCAGGCCTCCTTGCTCTTTTTCACAGTGCAAAATCCATTGTGTGTGTTCACCTAATGTACTTAGGCAGTCTCCTGTTGACAGACACCTGTTGTTTTCAACCTGTTGTGATCACAAGCAATAATATAACCTTGCTGGTGCCTCTATTCCCTCTTCGACAAGTTAAATGTTCTGTGACTCAGTTACCTCATTCATAAATAGGGATAAGAGTACCTACCTACTCAAGGGTGGTGAGGACTAAGGAAGGTAATATACTAAAGCATTTAGTATAATGCTTGGCATCGAAGGTAATCCATTAGCTTTAGCAATTATTATCCTTATTTGCAAGGGCAGCTATAGATGGTTCAAGGATACATGTCTCTTCAGTTGTTTAACGGTACGCGGGTCTCTCACTGTTGTGGCCTCTCCTGTTGCAGAGCACAGGCTCCAGACACGCAGCCTCAGCGGCCATGGCTCACAGGCCTAGCCACTCTGCGACATGTGGGATCTTCCCGAACCGGGGCACGAACCCGTGTCCCCTGAATCAGCAGCCGGACTGTAAACCACTGGGCCACCAGGGGAGCCCCTGTCTCTTCAGTTTTGATCCACACTTCCTGAAGCCAATGTCCCCCAAGGGCAATGTCTGTTCCAGCCTCTAACCCATTTCCCCAGCCACCTGCCCAATGGCACTGCTCTCAGCTGTTCTGTGCCCCTGGGGTGCTCCTGGGGTGCTCCGAGGGTGTTCGGGCATGAACTGAATCATGGCTGCCCTGATGCTGGAGCCATGATTGCTCTGACACCATGAATGGCCCCTAAAGTGGGGCTCTGTATGTGGGATGGGTGCAGGTACCCCTCTGCCAACCCACCATCCCTGCAGCATGCAGGCAGGACACCTTAAGTCACTGCAGAGCTGCTTCCCTCTGGGCCCTCAAATAACATTTCCTGGAAGTCTCACCTACTTTGAGTTCTCTCAGCAATGAGAGAGGCTGACTTACTGAGCGGTTCCCTGCTTTGGGCAGGAGGCTCTGATGCTGGGCAAGGCTCCCTAGAGAAGGGTCTGCTCCTCCAGGCTGCACCAAGGGGGCCTCCCACAGGCCCTTCCCTCCAGCCATCTGTGGGAGCCCCGAGAGCCACCACCTGTTCGCACCCCAGTGCCTCCCCACTGTGGACACGCCACAGCCAGCTCACCTAGGCTGGGTCATTCTCTTCGCCCAGCTAACAAAGATGGTGAGAGAAGGCAGGAGGCGAGCCACCTGGATCACCCAGTGTTGCTCCCGTGCCCACGACGCACAAGGAAGAAAGGAGAGCCCCATCTGAGCAGAAGGGACTGACCCTCCCACCGACCTAGCCGGGGCTGCTGAGCGGCTCAGCACCTCCCCAGGCCCCTCCTCAGCCAAGGGCCGCTCAGCTCCCACAATCCTGGATGGAGGCTCTCTGGCAGGTGGCCTGCTGAGAGCAGAAAGCATGTTTATTTAAGTGAGCCTGTTCTCTGTAGACTGTGGGGATCTCCAGAGCAGGGACCATGGTTGATTTCTCTTCCTGCTTCTTTTTTTTTTTTTTCTCTTTGTTTCTGGAGTTCAGTAAACACAGAGCTGGTTGAGGGCTCCAGGAAGACACGCCATGTTTTAGGATTCACGTATCCTGTCCAGCTGCCTGTCCCTCCCCCAAGCGTGAGAGGATCAGGGAGCCCCCTCACCAGAAAACTCAATGCTCACAGCGCTGCTTCCCTCTTGGAAACTTTATTGGTCCTAGGGAAAGAGAAGCAGGCAGCTCCCTGCCTCTTGCTGAGAGTGCCACAAGCCCTCACTGTTTCCTGTTGCCATTGATGGGGCGGTTCACGTGCTCCGGGGAGGCCAGGAAGGCCTGGAGCTTGGGCCGGGCGCTGAGGCGGGCCACGTAGGCCGAGAGCAGGGGGAAGGAGTCCAGGCAGCTGGAGGCCAGGACCTGGTGAATCCGAAGCAAGTCCAGCAGGTTGTAGTCGGCAAAGGAGATCTGCGGGGCAGAGCGGGACTCAGTGGGCGTGGGACGTGGGAGGCAGGGGGCCTGAGCCGGTCCCTTGGTCTGCCCAGCTTTGCTGAACCAATGGCTCACGTGCTCTCTCTACACCGGTTTGCCATCTGTAAGAAGAGGGTGGTGCGGAAGGGGCGGGACAGGGCCAGCTCACCTGGTTGCCCACGATGAAGGCCTGGCCACCCTGGTTCTGGGACAGCAGGGTCTCAAAAGGCTTCAGGTGCTGGGGCAGTGCCTTCACATAGTCCTCCTTGCCCGCCTCCTGCCAGAAAGATGCCACCACGTATCATCCTCCTGACCCTCACGCTGCTGCACGCCCGGCCTCTTCCCCTGCCGAGATGTCCCCTCCTGTCTGCCCCATCTCAGTGAATCGTCACTCACCCAGCCCCCGCCCCTCCTCTCCTCACTCCCCACCCCAGGCTACTGCCGCATCCTGTCCATTTCAGCAGCTGATTCTTCGCTAGTCCACTCTTGCCACGATCCCTCACCAGACTGTTGCAAAAGCCTTGTAGGATCTTTCCGGATCTCACAGACACCTGCTTAGACTCTGCTTAGACTCTCCAAAGAGAGCATCCAAGCCAGCTGGTTCAAGGCCTTCAGGACCTGGGCCTGCTGCCCCTCCAGCTCCATCTCCTGACGCTCTCCCTCCCTCTCTCTCTCTCACACACACAGGCACACACACCTTGCCTCTGCTAAACTGGTCCCAAGTCCCTGAATGTGCTCCGTGCCTGATACCTTGTGCACCTGAAAGTGCCAGCACCCCTCCTAGAAGCTGACTATAGAGCCTCCTCCTCCTGCACCTGGCTCCAGGAAGTGCTCCTGACCTCCCCCAGCTGCGGATCAGGGACCACCTCTGGCTGGATGTCTCCTGTCCTCACGCTGTTCTGCCATTGCCTGCTACTTGACTGGGTCCCTCCCCCAGGCAGGGAGGCTGAGTCTTGTGTCCAGTCCATAATGGATCTAGACGCCCCGCAGAGCCAGAAGCAGCCCAAGGGAAGGATCAGTCAGAGCTGCGTGAGGGGTGTTGTGCAGGGTGAGAAGGAAGCCAGCCCCTTTCTTTCTTTGTCCTCAGTGACCAGCCCTGTGTCCGTGCTTACGTAGTTTGTGTAGATGAGGGTGGCGTATTTGCAGCGAAGGTCCTCCACACCATCATTCACCACGTCCACCAGGGCTGCCTCCCGCTGGTCCTTCCCATACAGCCCTGGGGTGGCAGAAGAGCAGACAGCATGACGGGGAGCCTGACCCACCAGACAGGCCACGTGGCTGCCTGTGAGCCTCGGCCGGGGAGGAGGGAGGAGGATGTGGATGAAGAAAAGGACCCTCTGAGTCCATGCTCAGAATTCAGTGGGAGGTGGCCTGCTACAGGGCAAGGATTGCTAGACAGACCCGGGCCTGACCTTAGGCAAGTTAGATAATCGCCACTTGCCTCCGCTCCACAGGGTTGCAGGACGATTTGATTTAAATGGAAGAGGCTCAGGGGGCCAACACTGAGCAGATGCTCAGGAACGCTGACTGATGCCCGCCGACCCCTGCCCTGGTGGGCCACCTGCAGCCTCAGGACTCACCGAGGGAGCGGCCCAGGTGACGCAAGATAGCATTGGACTGGTACAGGGTCAGGTCTCCATCCTGGAACTTGGGGAGCTGCCCGTACAGCTGGAGAAATGCACAGCTCTGTCAGAGGTGCTGAGCTTGGCTGCCCCCCACCCTAGTTTTGCCCCCCAGTGCCCAGCCCCTGACCCGGAATACGACAAAAGTACTCACACAGGAGCCCTTGAGTGAAGGCCAGCTCTCCATGGTCACCACCTCTTCCTTCCAGCTCTGGTCCTGGTCGGCCAGCAGCATGCGCATAGCCTCGCAGCGCCCTGGGGGAGGGGAGGACGGGGTAGTGGGGATGGGCAGAGACTCCAGCCTCGCAGCGCCCTGGGAAAGAGCCAAGGAGATGAGGACTCCTCCGATGATCTTCCAGCACACCGCGGAGGGACGGGCCAGGGCCGGGAAGTTGCGTACTCCAGCAAGGGGCAGCTCCGGGGCACAGGGAAGGCGGAGCTAGTAGCCACGTGAGGGAGGGATAAGGGAGGTTGGGGCCTCCCTCAGGTGGGTGAGGGGCGTGGGCTGCTGCAGCCCCCAACCTCTGCCTTCCCTCCCTCCCCGTCACAGGCCCCTACCTCGAACAGGGAAGTAGACGATGGTGTAGGGCGGCACTGCAGGATGCAGAGAGAAATCTGTTAGCGTCTGGGAGAGGCGTGTTCCGGGGGAGAGGGCGCCCGCTCGTCCTCCCTGGGGTCGCATCCCCTGTTCGGGGCGCTGTAGGCCCCCCGAGAGCCCCAACTGCTCCCCAAAACCCTGGGAGCCCCCTCGGAATCCCCCAGGGAGCCGCAGGCTGCAGGGACTCACTGATGGCGACGCGAAACTCAGCAGCAGAAGCAGCGGCGGCAGCAGCAGCGGCGGCGGCAGCGGAACTCCAGCGCCCGCGGCGGCGGCCCCGAGCCTTATATGGGTGGGCGCGCCCCGCCCCGGCCCGGCCCACCCCACCGTGCTGAGTCACCGCGCTGGCCGCGAGCCGCTCCTCCGCCCCCCGCCCCGCCCCTCAACCACGCCGCGCAGACAGTCCCAGATGGTTGCATCCGATTGCCGAACGTCCAGCCGGGGTCGATGGGCTCACAGCTAGGGCTGGGTTCCAGAAACTTCCAGAGGCCTGAGCGGGAGCGCAGTCCAGCCCCTTCCCCTGCTGGGGTCGCACACCCCAGAGACACAAACCCTTGCGTGTAGACACTTGTTCCCAGATGCTGTACAAAGACGGACACACCCCCTGTGCACCTATGCGCACACACTCAACTCACACCCCAAGTTGGGTTTTCAGACCCATCCGCCGTTTGGAGGCCACCTTCGGGGTCTTGTATGAGTCACGTACCCCGCTGCTCTCTTCTTACTTTTTTACTCTAAATTACCTCATTTCTTCAACTCAGATACGCTTACCTTCACAGGAAACCTGTTTCACTCCCCTACATGGAAGCAGGCACCACTTGTGATAAGTAGGCATGGTAAAAATCGCGACAGGAGAACGATATGGTTTTTGAAATTTATCTAGACAATGGGACGCTGGACCCTCCCTTTTCAAAAGTATCACTGGCAAGGTTACACGTTTCTGGCACGATAACACCAAGCTGATCACTGTCCTTCAGTTCCATCAGGATTGAGGGCAATTTTAAAGGATTCCAGGACGAGCACCAACGCTGTTGAACCCCATCTGTCCACCGGGCAACCCCTTTCTGGGGGTTCAGGCCCTACTCTGGGTCCCCCAATGGCAGTGATGGAGAAAGCTTCAGTGAGGGTTGTCCAGGCGGTATTTCGTAAAGACTCCTCTCCCTCCCCCAATGCTCGCTGAGTGGGCTGAGACTGCAGGGGAGCCAGACCCCACGTGGGGCCTGGGCTGGGCCCTGGGCAAGTTCTCCGAACACATCCAGGTGGCAGCTTCTGGACTTGGTGACTGTGTGGGGAAGGAGGCCTCCAGGGAGACCGAGATGGGGACCCGGGAGGAGAGGCAGCCACTGGGAGGACATCGTATGTCCCGTGTTGGACCTACTGAGTCCAGGTGTCTGTGGGATTGGCAGGGAGGAGGGGGTGTCCAGAGGCAGAAAGAAAACCCAGGCAGGAGTTCGGTGGAGTCAGGAGAACCACACTCCCACTAAAGGACTAGTGCTCTTCTCCTTTCTTCACTTTTGACATCTCTTACACCACCCAGCCCTCCCCACCCCAGCAGTGATTCTTCAGGGGTGATGCAAAGCTTGAAAAACACCATCAATTTATAACTTTCTAAGTGGATAATGAAACGATCACTTCCTGACTGCACCCTCTGGGACTGGTGCAGGCAAAGGTGGTACAGGCAAGGACAGGCACTGTTCTGAGGCAGACAGTTCTGGACCCAGGGAGGGCTGGGCCAAGCCAGCAGCAAGTGCCTGGGCCTTAGAACAGGCTCCAGGTTCCCGCCCAGGGGGCCAGGACTTGGGGTCTCTGCCCCTCCCCCATTCACAACCCTCTTCCCTCAGGTCCCACCAACACCCTTTTTATCTCTTAACACACAAAACCCTCTTCCTCTTTTTCTTCCAGAAGAGCTTCCTTTGCTCCTTTGACCTGAGCTAAAAGCAACCTGAGATTTGCCTTCCCCAGTTCTGAACCTGGTATTCAGTGAGCTACAAAGAGCAAACAAAAAAATAAAGCAAAGAAACAGTTGCAATTTTATATCAAAAAATAACCTGAACAGTTCCCTTCCTGCTACATTCTCTCTTCGCAGCAAATTCCACAGCCCTGACAAAGACAACACACCCTGCATCTCCAAAGACACACTCACACAACCCTTTCACACACTGTCACACACATTCAAACACACCTGCACACACACACGCAAAATGATAGGCACTGAAGTCTCACCAGGCAGCACTGAGGCCTCCTCCTCTAAGCTCTCCAGGGCCTAACAGGGACAGCCAGACCTCAGGGTCGTCCTGTGTAGGCAGGGTGCTAGGTCTGGGCAATTGAAGGGGAGGGGAGGGGAGTGGAGCGGGGGAAGTGGAGGAGGGGGCGGTGGCCCTGACTGGTGTTCCCCTCCCCCACCCGTCCTGCTGTGGCCGCAGCTCCACGTCTCTGTCCCTTTCCCATCGCTCTGAGTAGACATCAGCCCAACTCAACCTCCCTGATGGCCCTGGGTGTGCAGGAGCATTTGCCTACTCCCAACCTCCCTCCCTGTGCCCTGTGGACGGACCATCAGAGACCTCCAGGGTTCATTTTAGCTTGTCTTGTCCCTCTGTCCTCCCACAGCAAGGTTGCAGGGCAGTCCTGGACTGTTCCTGCATGCTGGACCACGGCACAGGGTGTGTGTGTGTGTGTGTGTGTGTGTGTGTGTGTGTGTGTAGCACGCATGCTCCTCAGATTCTAGTCCATCATCATTGCTAGTCCATGCTGGTCCTGCCCTCGCCATTTGTTTAGTTAGTTAGTTAGTTGTATGTGTCCTTTATCCCCACATTCCATTCTCACTTCCTGTGGGAATAGTGGGACTGCTGCATCCCTGGTATGTGAACACTTGAGTTGCACAAGTAGCGCCAGGTTGCCTTCCCCAACGGCCGCACCAGCCCACACCACAGCCCAGCTTCTCTTGCAACTCACTCCAGCCCCACGTGCCCCCAAGACGTGGCATTAGCAGCTTTGGAATGTTCGCCAGTCAAATTGGTATAAAGTTGTTCTAAATGGCGTCTCTCATTACTAAGATTTTGCATCAGCTCTTCATGTGCTCCTTGGATTTTGTTTTCCTCTTCTGGGAATTGCCTTTTCATATCTTGACCATTTTCTAGTTGATTTGCTGCCTACTTCCTGTTGATTTGCAGGAGTTCTTCGTTTATTCGAGATTTTAATGTTGGGGCTTCAAACATTACAAATACCTTCTCGGATTCTGTCTACCCTCTCTCTTTACTTTGTCCTAGGTGTCTTTCATTAAACTGTGTCGTCTAATTCATCAGGAGGTTTTTTTGGGGGGAGGGGGGCAGTAGAGTGGTTGTGTTTTGTGTTTTTGAAACTTTGTTTAAAAGTCTTTTATTACTGGGGACTTCCCTGGTAGCTCAGTGGTTGAGAATCCGCCTGCCAATGCAGGGGAGACGGGTTCGAGCCCTGCTCCGGGAAGATCCCACATGCCGCGGGCAAGTAAGCCCGTGCACCACAAGTAGTGAGCCTGCGCCCTAGAGCCCACGTGCCACGACTACTGAAGCCCATGCACCTAGAGCCTCTGCTCCACAATAAGAGAAGCCACCACAATGAGAAGCCCACGCACCGCAACGAAGAGTAGTCCCCGCTCACCGCAACTAGAGAAAAGCCTGTGCGCAGCAATGAAGACGCAACGTAGCCAAAAATAAATTTAAAAAAAATTGTTTTAATGTCTTTTATTATTGCATGTTTTAATGATAGGAGAGAATATATGGAACATTTATACCTATGTAACTTATAAGAAGGCAATGTTTTCTAGGTAACATATGTTACCTGAAAAAAAAAAAATGCTACTGTGAATTTATCAAATTTCTACAAAAACTCCAACTGGAATTTTGATTAGGACTGCATCACGTTTAGAGATGAATTTGGAGAGAACTCACATCTTTATAACTTTGTCATCTTACCCTACATCATGATCTATTTGTCTACCTATTCAGATTCTCTTCTATATCCTTTATTAAAATTTTCTACCAAGAGGTTTTCCATATTCTTATATGTTACAGATACTTTGTATCTAAGATCCGTTTCTTTGTTGTTGTTGTTTCTGCGGTGCGCGGGCCTCTCACTGCCGCGGCCTCTCCCATGCGGAGCACAGGCTCCGGACGCGCAGGCTCCGCGGCCATGGCTCACGGGCCCAGCCGCTCCGCCGCATGTGGGATCTTCCTGGACCGGGGCACGAACCCGTGTTCCCTGCATCGGCAGGCGGACTCTCAGTCACTGCGCCACCAGGGAAGCCCGGATCCGTTTTTTAATTGGGTATTAGAGATGAAGAGAAATTCTAGAAATACTATTGATTTTGTAGGTTTCTATCTAGCAATGTTGCTGAAATCTTATTGATTCTAATAGTCTGT
This sequence comes from Kogia breviceps, assembly GCF_026419965.1. Classification (NCBI taxonomy): domain Eukaryota; kingdom Metazoa; phylum Chordata; class Mammalia; order Artiodactyla; family Physeteridae; genus Kogia; species Kogia breviceps. The sequence goes on along the minus strand of NC_081316.1, from coordinate 17,525,467 downwards.
TGATTCCAAAGGGCCTTCTAAATGAATGCTCACATCATATGCAAATAATGAGAATTCTGCTTCTGATCTTAAAGAGATACATGAGCATGAATGAAGAAGGGAATGCCTTAACCAAACCCCCATTTCTCTCATGGCTTGGGGTGGCCTCTCCCCTGGTCAGGATGTCTGGGCTGGGGGTTAAGGGCCATTATGTATGATGTTTGCTGTGAATTTTTGGCATGGAAGCTGCACGAGTTCAAGAAGTTCCGTTTTACTCCTAGATTAGTAAGAATTTGTATCATAAATAAATAACAAATCTTTTTTAAAAAGAGACATTATTATTATTATTATTTGGCTGCACCGGGTCTTAGTTGCAGCACGTGGGATCTTCGTTGAGGCATGCGGGCCTCTCTCTAGTTGCTCAATAGCTGTGGCACGGGGGCTTATTTGCCCTCATGGCACGTGGGATCTTAGTTCCCTGACTAGGGTCAAACCCGCATCCCCTGCACTGGAAGCCAGATTTTTTAACCACTGGACCACCAGGGAAGTCCCAATAACAAATCTTGTTAAATGCTTTTCCTGCATTGCTTGATGTTATCACATTGTGTTTCTCCTTTATTTTTATTAGTGTAGAGAATTATAGTGATCCGTTTTCTAATGAATTCCTAGAATACTTGATCATGATGTATTATTTTTAATACAATATTGTGTATTTCATTTAGGACTTTTAACATCTATGTTCACAAATGAAATGAGCATGTAATTTTCTTGTTTTGTTCTTATCTGGTTTTAGGAATTAAAACATCACTATCCTCATAACATTTTCTGGGAAACTTTCCCTGGTTTTCTATTATCTGGAATAACTTGTAAAAAAAATAGAAATTATTCACATCTCTTTATCCTTGATTAGTTTTGTAAAAAAAAAAAAATCTGCTATCTTATGCAGAAACAGCTTTTGTTTTTATTAATGTTCTCTATTTTCCTTCGGGTTTTGTTTGCTGTTTTTCTCTTTATTATTTCTGTGATTTAAAAATTTCTTTTGTTATGCTTTCCCAACTTTGTGAGTTCAATGATTTGCTCATTTATATTCAGCTTTTTAAATTTCCTGATAAATATATTTGAAGTTATATTTTTTCCTTAATGTACTCTTTAGCTGTGTTCCACCACTTTCAACATGTAATGTTTCTGTTCATTCAATGATACATATTTCTTCATTCTTGCCATGATTTCCTAATTAACTCAAGGATTATTTAATGATATAGTATTTAATTTCTAAACATAAAGAACTTTTAAGCTATCTTTGAGTACTAATTCTTAGATAAATTTTATCAATTTCAGTTGGGAGAAGCTTCTCTCCATTTTGTTTTTAATTTCCAATTTTATTACATTATGGTCAGAGAACATAATGAGTCTCATATTTATCCACTGTAACTTACTTTTATTTATGGTCTAGACCATAGCTTGTTTTTGTAAATGTTCAGAGGTACTCCCCCCAAAATCCATTTTCTGTTGGATGTAGATAATTGTTCATTCCTGTGACGTTGGTGTTTATTCTTTTTGTATGTTCTATCAATATATGAGAGACATACAGTATTATTGTTGTTTTATCTATAGCTCCCTGCAGTTCTATCAGTTTTCACTTGATATCATGTGAAGCTTTATTGTTAAGTGTATATATCTTCTTTGTCTATTGTACCTTTTATGAGTTTATAACATCCGTGTTTGTCCATTGTGATTTTCAGCCTTGAATTAAATTTTTTCACATGTTAAGATTCCCACCTTGGCTTTCTTTTTAGGTATGTTCATGTGGTAGATCTTTCTCTATCCTTTTACTTTTTAATATTTCTGTACCTAGAAATTAACACAACATTGTAAATCAACTATACTTCAATTTTTAAAAATAAATAAATATAATGGAATGTTATTCAGCCTTAAAAAATTTTTCTGTACCTTTAAAAAAATTGAAGCAATTTATATTCAGTAAAATGCTCAGATTTTTAAGTGTACAATATGATGCATTTTGATAAATACATGTACTCATGTAACCGTCAGCCAATCAAGTTACAGCACATGCCCACCACCTTGGGAGTCCCCTGGGCCCCTTCCACTTCACCCTCACACTCTGTAGACAATGGTGCTTTGTTTTCTGTCACCATAGATTAGTTTTGGCTCTTCTTGAACTTCACCTAAATGCAGTCAATCAGTAAGTATGTAGTTTCTTTCACACAACATAACATTAAAAATTTTTTTATATGAAGGGATGCTTTACAGTTAAGTTTATCCTTTTGAGTACACAGTTTTATGAATTGGACAAAAGCCATCATTACAATGAAGATATAGAACATTTTTATCATCCAGAAAGTTCCCTTGTGTTCCTTTGGGGTCAGCCCCTCCCCCTACCTTTAGCCCCTGGCAACCACTGATCTGCTTTCTTTCCCTATAGTTTTGTCCTTTTTCAGAGCGTCATAGAACTGGAATCATACAGTATATTGCATTTGGAGTCTGGCTTTTTTCACATGGCATGACACATTTGAGATTCATTCATGCTCTGTGTGTGTCCGTGGTTCTCTTCTTTTTATTGCTGAAGAGTATTTCGTTGTATGGCTGTACCGTAGTTTATCCAGTCACCACTCAAAAGGGCATTGGGTTCTTGATGATTAAGAATAAAGCTGCTTTAAACACTTGCTTGCAGGCTGTTATATGAACATAAGTTTTCATTTGTCTTGGGTAAATATCTAGGAGAAAGATTGCTGAGTCATATGGTGAGTGTATGTTTAACCTTGTAACACGTTGCCAAAGCGTTTTCCAGCATGGCTGTGCCATTTACACTCCCACCAACACAGTATGTCAGAAATGCAATTGCTCTCAAACCTCACTAGCACTTAGCGTTGTCAGCTCTTCCCCTAGATGTTCTAATAGGTTTGTGATGTCAGTTCATTGTGGTTTTTAACTTGCATTCTTCTAATGACTAATGATGTTGAACGTCTTTTCATGTACTTATTTGCCATCCATACATCTTTGTTGAAGAGTCTGTTCAATCTTTTGCTCATTTTTACTTGGATTGTTTGTTTTCTTATTACTGAGTTTTGAGAATTCTCATATACTCTGGATATGAGTCCTTATTAGGTATAGGTTTGCAGATATTTTCTCCCCATTTATGGTTTGCCTTTTCATTTGCTTAACAGAGGCTTTTTTTAATTTTGAAGTTTTTTATTTTGATGAAGTAAAATTTAGCAATTTTTTTCTTTTGTGGATCATGTTTTTTAGTGTTGTATCTTAGGAATCTTTGCCTAACACAAAAATATTTATGTTATGCTTTCTTCAAGAAATTTTAGAGTTTGAGGTTTTATACTTATGTCTGTGATCCATTTTGAATTTTATAAATGATGTAAAGTGTAGGTTGAAGTTCATTTTTTTACATATGTACAATTGTTGATGTCCAGTTATTCCAGCACCATTTGTTGAAAAGACTATCCTTTCTTCATTGACTTGCCTTTGTAACTTTATCAAAAGTCACTTGACAATATATGTGTGGGTCCACTTCTGGACCCTCTATTCTGTTCTGTTAATCTGTATATCAATCCTTTCACCAATACCACACTATATTTATTTCTGTAGTTTTATAACTGCTTGAAATCATGTAATGTGAGTCCTCTAACTTTGTTCTTCTTCAAAATTGTTCAGGCTATTCTAGTTCCTTTGCTTTTCCATATAAATTTTAGAATCAGTTTAGGATTATTGTTGAGATTATGTTTAATCTTTAATTCAATTTAGGGAAAGCTGACATTTTAACAATATTGGTACATCACTTCATTTATTTAGATCTTGTTTAATTTCTCTCAGCAATATTTTGTAGTTTCATAGCACATGTCCTGCATAAAATTCGTTAAATTTCTCCCTAATGTTTTTGGATGCTACTGTGAATATATTGATGCTATATTGATATGAATATATTGATGCTACTGTGAATATATACTGTGAATATATTTCAAATTTTATTTTCCAATTTTTTTGCTAGTATATACAAACACAATAAATTATTTTATATTGACTTTGTATTATGTTACCTTGTAAAATTCACTTTTAAAATTAGTAGCTTTTTTTTTTTTTTTTTTGTGGTATGCGGGCCTCTCACTGCTGTGGCCTCTCCCGTTGCGGAGCACAGGCTCCGGACGCGCAGGCCCAGCGGCCATGGCTCACGGGCCCAGCCGCTCCGCGGCATGTGGGATCCTCCCGGACCAGGGCACGAACCCGTGACCCCTGCATCGGCAGGCGGATTCCCAAGCACTGCGCCACCAGGGAAGCCCTAAAATTAGTAGCTTTTTTAAAAAATAAATTTATTTATTTTATTTATTTTTACTCTTGGCTGCGTTGGGTCTTCATTGCTGCGCGCGGGCTTTCTCTAGTTGTGGCAAGTGGGGGCTACTCTTCGTTGCAGTGCGCAGTCTTCTCATTGTTGCAGAGCACAGGCTCCAGGTGCACGGGCTTCAGTAGTTGTGGCACACGGGCTCAGTAGTTGTGGCACACTGGTTTAGTTGCTCTGTGGCATGTGGGATCTTCCCGGACCAGGGCTTGAACCCATGTCCCCTGCAGTGGCAGGTGGATTCTTAACCACTCCACCACCAGGGAAGCCCTAAAATTAGTAGCTTTCTTAAGCTTTTTTCAAATTTGGAATTTTTAAAATTTCCTATTATAATCTTAGTTACTAGCATATAGACTTACAATTGTTTTTTGTATACAGACCCTATAATCTGTGATCTTGCTATACTCATTTATTAGTTCAGGTTGTTTTATAGATGCTGTAGGGTTTTCCATATTGTGTCATCTGTGAATGAAGACAGCTTTACTTTTTATTTTAAATGTGTATAGAATAAACTACCTATATATACACCAATCTCCTTTCTTTTTCCTGGGTATTCTGAAAAACTACATTTCCCAGACTCCATTGCAGTTAGGTTGAGGCCATGTGACTGGGTTCTGGAATGTGGGCAAAAGTGATGTATGCCACTTTAGGTATGGCTATAAATTGTCCCACACAATCATTCTTGTTATTTGTCACTTTCTTTATTCTTTGGTTTGGTGATTGATAGGACCCCAAGAAAGCCCCCAAAAAACAGAAGAACCACAGATGGAAAAAGCTTGGATCCCTGAGTCACTGCCTGGAGTAGAACACCCCAGAATTGCAGCTCAATCTACATTAGACTGTGATGTGAGGGAGAAAGAAACGTTTATTTTGTTAAGCCAAAGAGATTTCAGTGTTTGTTTGTTACCATTGATTAGCTTACCTTGACAAATACTGAGAGTATCTTTAGACAACTATTATTAAATATTTAAAAGAAAATCTAACTTGACATTATGTTTCAATTGGTGAATATAACCTATTTACATTTATTGTAATTCCTGTTGAGTTAGGATTTAGTTTTGCCATCTTATTTTCTTTTCCTTGATATTTTTAAACACATTTTCCTTTTGTTCTTATGATAGTTGCTCTTAACCTAAGAGACTTGGTAGGAGGAAGATATAAATATTGATAAGTTTAGGAAATCAATAAGGGTATATAAAAGTATCAACATCTATACCTTCCCTACACCAAGACTCTTAGTCCTCCTTTCCCCCATAATGTTGATATTACCTAGAACTTTAATTCTGGGTTATAATGGATATATGGCCTCTTTTTCTTTTCTTTGTCCCTAGCTTTTTAAAAAGATGACAAAAAAACTTTATAAAGTTATTCAGTCATCTTTGGTTCCACATGCCCTGCACCATCTCTTGTATGTTTCTTTTCTTACTTGAGCACTTCCTCCCAAAGCATTTTCACTATGAATCTTCATGTAGCAAACCCTCTGAGGCCTTGCATGCCTGAGCATGTTGCCATTACACCCTCATATTTACATACTAATTTGGCTGGATATAAAACTCCAAGTTCAATTTTTTTCCTTTAACATTTAAAAAATATTATTATTTAGTCTACCTGCATCCATTGTTTCTACTGAGAAGTCTATGTCAAATGGAATCACGTTCTTTTGCAAATGATCTCTTTCTTCGCTCTGGAAGCTTTTATAATTTTCTTTTTTCACCTCAGATATCCTTTAATTTCACTCTAATTGTCTAGGTTTGGCACTCTTGGTTTCCAAACTAGCTTTCTGGTTTGGCGTACTCAGCTCTTTTAGCCTGAGGTTGATCAGCTTTCTTTTCTTTAATTCTGAGAAATGTATCTTCATTATTTCTTCCAAGATTTCCTCTTCTCCATCTGTTTTGTTTTTTTTTTTTCTTGGCTGCGCTGTGTGGCATGAAGGATCTTAGTTCCCCAACCAGGGATTGAACCCTCAAACCCATGCCCCTTGCAGTGAGAGCACGAAGTCTTAACCACTGGACCACCAGGGAAGTCCCTCCTCCTCATCATCTTTATTTTTCTCTCCTTCTGGGACTTGTATTTTCTGGATAATTGTCCTTCTATTCTATCCTCTGTATTCCTTCACTGTCATTTATATTTTTTCCTTTTTAGCTTTCCAGAGAGAATGCTCTACCTGATCTCTCCCTCATCATTTCATCCTTCATCATATGATTCAACCCATCTTTTTTGGCTTTTCTCAATGATTGTTTTTATATATAATAATATTTCTCTTTGGTTTTTTTTTTGCCATTTCCTGTTTCATAATGCCAGTAACTTTTCTTATATCCGTGTATATTTTTATTACGTGTATTCTCTGTCTGTGTGGTCCACTAATTCTGCTTCAGATGATCTATTTGTCTTCTCGGATGTCTTCTCCAGGGCCTGTGAGATCATGTCCCCTGGTGGAATTTGTCATTTTGTCTGGTAATACACCAGCCTATGGTTTCAAGGAGAGCAAAGGAGATGAGCCCCAGACACCACCAGACCACAGCCAACTTCCCTTCCTTTGCTATCATTTGAGGTCAGAGCTTCCCTTCAGATCCTTGGGGAAGCACATCGATAGGGGTGGCTTCCAGGTTCTAATGAGCCCCCCCGGGGGCTTGTGGGGAAGCATGGAAGGGAGAAAGCCCAAGGCCGGAGCAGTCCACTCTTCTCCCCAAAGCCTCACCCAGCAAGAGTTTTGCAGCCCTGATATAACCCTGGTGAAGACTGCACTAAAGTTGGGGTAGAGCACTGACAGCCCTGATAACTCCAGGAGTGGTGAGAACAAAGTGAACACTGCTCCCCTTGGATATCTTTCTATTGCCCCTCCAGCCACACTCAGCCCCTGCCCCCACCCTACACATGCACACACACTTACACACATGAATCCACACACATGCATCTATATGAATACACACACCTGCACACACACACAGGCACACATGCACACACACGCCCTGTACACAGACACACACAACTTCAAAACAGCTATCATTCTCCTGAAGGGGGTATGGCTCACTTGTTTTGTTTAATTTTGTTTTTTCCTGAAATTCTCACTCCTCTTTGAAGTTTCTTCAGGATTCGTATCAGAGAGGAAGCACACAGCATGTGCTCCTTCACCATCTAAACCAAAGTTTGGCCCACTATGGACCTCAGGTCATCACCTGCTTTTATGAATACATGTTTTATTGGAAGCCAGTCACTCATTCATTTATATAGTATCTATGTCTGCTTTTGTGCTACAAGGACAGAAACAAACAATTGCAGCAGAGACTATGTGGTCCTCAAAGCTTCAAATACTTGCTATTTGCCCTTTGCAGAAAAGTCTTGCCAACCCCTGACGTAGACCAAGGTCCTAAGCCCCAGCTTCCTGGAGAAGCTAGACTTCCAGTGTCATCAATTTTACCTTCACCAAGAGAGTTGCCATGGAGTCCACCATAGCAACGCCCTCGCATCCCCTTTCAACGCCCAGCACCTCCCTGCCATCCTGGCACTATAGGTGATTCCAGTTCAGGGTGGGAGGCACTGAGAGCTCCTGGAACATCTCCCAAGGCTGAGCTGGGCACCCCTCGCAGTTCTCTTACCACCTCAGAGCATATGCCCGGTTTCTGAGCTAGCTGCACACCTCTGGGTGCCAGCAGACAGAGCTTTCTTTCTTCCCACCCTTATTGAACACGTTCCATTGAAGGAATCCTTCTCTCTCCCTGGAAGAAATCAAAGGCACATCCATAGCTTAACTCTGAAGTCATAAAAGCTCTTCTAGGCACCTTGGGGTCATTGAATGGTCTGGTCCAGTGTCATCTTCAAAGTCCTGAACTCATCCAACTTGGAGCTTCACTGAACTCCAGCTTGGGTCAGACCCTGACTTGGAAGCTGGAGGTGGGAGGGAGTAGCCTCCTCTACCATATTCTAGCTTCTCTTCACTCACCACCTCCAAGAGTAAGGTTTAGGGGCCGGAAATATACTCCAAAGAATTTCTCACTCTCTGTCTCTTTCCCCTCAACAATTTTATGGGCTTGCGATGAGTGATGAGCTAACAGTGGCCAAATCGGTTAGGTGGTCTCTTAGCATGTCCTGTGTGGGTGGTCCATCACGTCATGCATATGTGGGGATACTTGGCAAGCATAATATCGTTCCCAACATTTGGACCAGCCACAGCTGAGACAAGAAACTGGTTTTACTGTCTTGTAATTCAGAACTCCAAGAACAGCCAGGGCTCCTCCTAAAAATCAAGGATTCCTTGCCGTGTTCCTGCCTGGGTGGGTCCCACTAAGGTTCCACTCAGGAGCTGGGGGTCGGGTCTGCCCTTCATCAGTGAATCTGGGTCTGAAAACTGGTCAGGTCTGCAAACTGGACAAGGAGTGTGACCTTTTTGGGGCCAACCGTCCACAGCCCCCATCACCTACTCTTGATTTCTTCGGGTGGTCCATCCAGACTGGGCAAAAATCATATTGGCTGACCATTTGTTCTGCCCCTAGAAGCACTGAGTACTAATAACCATCAAAATATTTATCTAGGGCTTCCCTGGTGGCGCAGTGGTTGAGAATCCGCCTGCCGATGCAGGGGACACGGGTTCGTGCCCCGGTCTGGGAAGATCCCACATGCCGCGGAGCGGCTGGGCCCGTGAGCCATGGCCGCTGAGCCTGAGCGTCCGGAGCCTGTGCTCCACAACGGGAGAGGCCACAACAGTGAGGCCCGCATACCACAAAAAAAAAAAAAAAAAAAAAAAAAAAATTTATCTATATAGAAAACAAACTTATGGTTGCCAAAGGAGAGGGTGGGTAGGAGGGATACTGGAAAATAATCTGGAAAAGGACATATATTTTGGGTTGGCCAAAAAGTTCATTCAGTTTCAAGTAAAAATAAAAGACACATTTTTCATTCTCACCAAGAACTTTATTTTAATTTTGGCTGCTTTGGGTCTTTGTTGCTGCGTGCAGGCTTTCTCTACTGGCGGCGAGCAGGGGCTACTCTTCGTTGCGGTGCGCAGGCTTCTCACTGCAGTGGCTTCTTTTGTTGCAGAGTACGGGCTCTAGACATGGCTCACAGGCTCAGTAGTTGTGGCTCGCGGGCTCTAGAGTGCAGGTTCAGTAGTTGTGGCGCACAGCCTTAGTTGCTCCGCGGCATGTGTGATCTTCCCGGACCAGGGATCGAACCCGTGTCCCCTGCATTGGCAGACGAATTCTTAACCACTGAGCCACCAGGGAAGTCCCTTACCAAGAACTTTATTGAACGATGTATTCACTAACTGAATGAACTTTTTAGCCAACCCTATATATATATATATATATATATAAAATCTTTGCTGTACACCTGAAGCTAACACAATATTGTGAATCAACTATAGTTCAATTTTCAAAAAAAGAAAGAATAAGAGATCAGAAGTTACCAAAAAATAAAATAAAATCAGACCACTTTGGTTTTTGTTTCTTGGTCATTTGTTTCTTCCACAGAAGGAAAGCAATTAGATTTAACATTTCCATGGAAGGAAATTAGTGATCATGTTGGTAGATTCCTGGATTCCTGTAAGAACTATGTGTTTCCTGCAGTTTAGATCCAATAGTTTGATTGTAAGATTTGTTCAGAGCGTAACCTATTGTGTACGTGAGGCAGGGAGGGAAAATCCCACCTCTTTCCAGACTTTTGAGACCCTGGGCCTTAGATTCATCATATGTAAAATGAGAGGGTTGGTCTAAAATGGAGCTCCTCAAATGTGACTATGGACATTGGGGCTGGGTAATCCTTTGTTGTGAAGGACTGCCCTGTATATTGCAGTTTGCTTATCAGCATCCCTGTCTTCTCAAGACGAGCCAGTAGCCTCCCTGGGATAATCTAGAGTGTCTCCAGACAGCGCCAAATGTCCCCTGGGGGCACACAATCTCCAGCAATTGAAAACCACAGGTCCAGAAGGACTTCTTCATTCTCTCCTTGCACTTAAATTTGAAATGCCTCAGAAGCTCCAGCAATAGTCAGAGCCATGGTTGCACTTTTGATGTTTTATGTTCATTTAGGGAGACATTGTCTACTGAGAAATGTTAAGATATTTTCCCTCTTCTCCCTCTTTATCACCATGACACCAAATTACTGCTCTGTAGTGAAAAAACAAACAAACAAACATATCTCTCTATGGTTAGGACCTGGGCTGCCCCTCTGATTCTGCCGTTTTGTACAGTAATCACTCCCACTTCCTTCTGGTGGGTCAGCTCCCAACTGGCTACATTTTTGCAGGGTCCTGGCATCCCCATTGCCGCAGGGAGGCCAGTTCTGTACAGCTTCTCCTACCGTCAGTCCTGGCCTGCCGAGAGGCATTGCCATTGAGCTTCTCACGGATGGTGAGGCCCTCTTGACAGCACATGCCTTACAGCTTTGGTAAATGTGGGGTTTCCAGCCTTACACAGAATATCCAGGCTTGCGTGCCTACTGTTTTTTTTTTTTTTGGCCGCACCATGCGGCATGAGGGATCTTAGTCCCCCCAACCAGGGATGGAACCCACACCCCTTGCAGTGGAAGCGGGGAGTCTTAACCCCTGGACCATCAAGGGAAGTCCTGCGTGCCTACTTTTTTGAGCCTTATACTTGTACCTCCCACCATCTACCATGGCAATCCTGGCATTTCTACCTCACTTACTGTGGACATTGCTACTAAGAGCCACGCTAACAGCTTAATTGCCCCATTTCCTGGGGTCCTTGCCAGAAATTAAGTCCTATAACCCTGGGAACTGTTCCCAGGTCAATAAACTCTCCTTGGTCCAACGGTGTGATCTTCCCACCTTTGATCACCGTCCAGTGCCTGGCACGTTCTCCTGGTACATGCTGGCTGGGTCCCCAGCCCCTTTCAGTGTGGTGTCTTTCCTCCCTTCTCAGCCCAGCCTGTCCCCACCAGGTCGTATGGTGGCGTAGCCTAGTTATCTGCACAGTGGTCGGGAGAGGCTGGGGGGCTGCACGCCGTCTCGCATCTTCTTCAGGCAAGTGGGGTAGGGGTGGGGGTGAGCATTAACCCTTAACAGAGAGGGATGGGCCACTTCTGGCTTGAGGGTTCAGGGGAAGCTGGGGATTCAAGAGTTTGCGGGGCAGGGGGTGTCAGCCCAGGTGTTGCCATGCCGTATGGCAGAGTCTCCTGACCTGGGCACAGCAGAGCTGCCTCACTGGAAACTGTACCCTCTTTAGAGCTGAGCTGCTCTCAGGATTAAGTCCCAGGCCTGGCACCCTGCCCTCCAGCTCTGCAGGGATGTGGAAGCCTAGCTATCTTCCTTCACACCCCTTAGCTTCTCATGCCGATTCACCTTTCTCAGCCTTTCACTGTCTTTCTCCCAAAGCGTCGATCAAGCTTAGCAATGGACACCTAATTCTGCCGTCCTTGTAGGTACAATTGCCTTCCTATTTCTCACATGCCTGATCCACCTCACCAGCCTGTGCATTCCTTTCCTTTCCACTGCTTCCCTCTCCCCCCAGTTAAAGTATAGCAGTCATTCTGCTACCTGAGCCAGGCTCTCTCTGTCACCAGTGCGATGCATCTTCATTGCCAGTTGGGTGATGGGTGGCCCTGCTCCAAACTCCCCTGAGTGTCGCTTTCTCGGGCTACTTTTGGTACCAGCTGTTATAGGTTGGGATCCCCAGGAAGCAGAGCTTGGCATGGGGGAGGTTTATTAGGGAGAGTTCTTGGGGTCAACACCCACGGGAGGGAGAGGAAGGAAACAGGATTGGGTGGAGAGATAAATCGGGTGGCAGTGGGGTATCAGTGAAGGTCTGAGCCAGTCCCATGGGAAGCATGGAAGCTGGGTGGTTCTGGAAGATTGTCCCGAGTTGGGACAAAGGTTGGGTGTTTATACTCCAACCAGTCACTGGGCGTGGGCAGGGAAGGAGGTGTGAACTCAGGCAGGCGAATGTGTTCCTAAGCAATTCCGAAGAGGGCTGACGCCCAGGGCTATTTGCCACCAGGCTGCACAGGGCTGGGGAGTAAGTCCCAGCACTTCTCGGCAGGGCAGCACAGCATCTCCCCAGAGAAGAAAACTGAAAACCAGAGCCAGAAAGCATTCTTGGAAGTTCAAAATGATTGCCAAAACCAAAGTCTAACTGAAGGGTTGCAATATAAAGAGACATTTTATGACATTTTAAAAAGAGGTAAAAGTAAGAAAAAGATGAGACCTGGAAAATGAAACCAAGCGTTTAGACATCCAACGAACAGAACAGAGAAAATGACATTATCGCACAAGTGAGATGAGAGAATTTTGCGAGCTAATGGACATGCATCTCTAGGCTGAAGGACCTCAAGGATCCAGGAAAATGAAGAGGAAAAAGACACACGCCTACAACCATGGCTGAGGAGTTTTACAACACCCAGAATGAAAAGAAGATCTAAAAGCTTCCCTGGAGACAAAAAAAAAAAAGGCTGCCCACAAAAGAGTGAAATCAGACTGTCCTTGGGCTTCCCCCGCCCACCCCTCGAGGGTGGAGGTGAGAAGACCACACAGCCATGGCCTTCCAGGTAGGGGTGATGGCGGAGCAACTAAGCCCACAAGCCACAACTACTGAGCCTGTGCACCACAACTACTGAAGCCTATGAGCCTAGAGCCCGTGCTCTGCAACAAGACAAGCCACTGCAATGAGAAGCCCGTGCACTGCAACAAAGAGTAGCCCCCGCTCGTTGCAACTAGAGAAAGCCCGCGCGCAGCAACGAAGACCCAACGCAGCCAAAAATAAATAAATAAATTTATTTTAAAAATTAATAATAATAGCCCTGCCACCAGATAGACCACACCTCGCTTCTGCGCAGCTCTCCAGGGCCGGCCCGTGTCCGGCCTGCTTTGCTAAAAGCCTGGAGAGACACAGTTAGGGTCCAGAGCCGAATAGGCCTCCACGAACTGAGCAATAAAGAAGACAAGTCCCCTGCCCTCGTGGCACTCACATTATAGTTCCCCATCTGGGGCTTCAGGGTCAAGAGCGCAATGTTGGGGCCAGGAGGCCTGCGTTCAAGTCCTAGCTCCCCGGCACTCTCAGGGACCTCAGCCTTGCCCCGTAGAACTTTGGGCCTCACTTTGCTCGCTTGCAAAGTGAGGATAAGCTGTGGGGATTAAATGAGATGATACTTGGCACATAGCAAGTCCTCAGTCCAGGCCAGCGGTCATTCATACTGGGCCTGTGTAGTCCTGGGGCTGCGGAGGACCCCGAGCCCTTCCCAACACGCCCCTCCACCCCAGGCAGAGCCGCAGCCTCTTCTCCTCGCATCTGACCAGCTTAGCAGAGGAAAGGTGCTCAGAGCCCACTGTGCCAGCTCAGGATCCAGACCTCTGTCCCTCCCCATCTCTCCTGGGATATTCCCAGATGCCTTTTCTGCTCCCAGGATCTCTGCTCCCTGAGGCTGACTCCAGGGAGTTCACACCACCTCAGAGCCACCCCTACACCTGCCAGGGACCGAAGAGCTCCCTCCCAGTGTGGGAGAAGCTGGGGTCAGGACTCAGGCCTAGGCAAGGTTTTTCCCTGCCCCTTCCTGACACACACCCTCAGACCCCCAGCCAGGGACCGTCAGGTGCGGGTCCTGGGCAGTGGGGAGAGCACCCTTCTTCTCTAGACGCCAAGGTTCTGGCACCCTGCTGAGGCACAACCAGGGTGTGCAGTGGCTGGGAGGCAGGCTCGCCCCAGGAAGAAACTTAGCTCAGAGAGACAGGACCAGAGCACGCGGCCAAGAGCCACAGGACCACCCTCCCCCCACTCCTTCAACAGCTATTTCTTGAGCATCTACTAAGTGCCAGGCACTGTTCAAGGCACTGAGAACTCAGCAGGGGATGAGACAGAGTCCCTAAGCCCGTGGAACCTGCCTTATATCTTCCTCCCTGTGCATTGAAAGATTGTGTCAATAAACGCCTACAGGAGTAAACATATCAGTCCCCCCCAACACTGGAAAAACTCACAGAAACTTTTACTACAACTAGCCCCCGCTGTCTTAGGCTGGGTCTCCCCAGAAGGCAGAGCCCGAGACCAGGACATGTATGTGGCAGCTGATTTGGGATAGTGGTCCAGGAAGCACGAATGGGGAGCCAGGGAGAGTGGGGCAGATCTGGAGATGAGCCAGCATGCCTAAAGTCAGAAGCATCCCTCACCTCCCAGCAGACTGAGTCAAGACATTCGCTTTCGTTTGAGTGGGGTTTCTGTGGCTCGCAGTCACAATCGTCCTAACACAGATGCGAGGAGACGGTATTAGCAGTGAGCCCTCCACCCTTGTGGTGGGTGGCACATTTGCGGGCTTCACGAGATGCTTGGTAGAGCGTAGGAGAAACTCTGCGGTCAGACCGGGGACTTGTCACCACAGTCAGAGCAGGGCTTAGGCGGAGGCCACCAGGAGTTTCCCTGGAGGCCATTATATAAAACAGAACTGGAATAAACCAGTTATAGAGCAGCCAGTATACTCCCCACCTTGATTCCTTAAATAACTGGTTAAATAGGAATTGGCCCACCCCCCTGAAGTGCTGAAAAAGGAGAAAAAAAGAACTTCTTGATAACATTGCCTCTCTTTGCTGAGTATTTTTGCGAGGCGTATTCACTAGAAGTCATTGTCAGTTGAAAGTCAGAAATTTCAAACCAAATGCTGCATGGGGTTGTGCTGGGTGTTGGCCGCAAGTAACTTATTTTATCATCTACGTTGTAAACCCTAGAATGTGCCTCCCCGGTAGGTGTGGTTCAGAGAACTCCCTTCCCCTGGCTGGAACTCAGAGGAGACAGGACAGCAGCCTAAGTTAGCGTGACAGAGTCATCTGGAAGGAGCCTGGGTCCCCAACACCACGGACAGCGGATACCAGGCTCGTCCAGATGACTCTGGACTTCTAGCTGAGCGAGAAAAAGCTTCTAGCCTGTTTCAGCTGCTGTTTTTTGAAGGCTTTGTAACTTCAGTTGAACTTATATCCAATTAATACACAACCTGAAGCAAGAATGAGAACTACAGAGAAGTAGGAAATGGTTACGAGGGGTTTTTTCCAGTCTCTGAAAGTGAATCTGTTTCTATAAACAACGTTGTTTTCGTTTGTTTGTTTTTTTTTAAGCAGCTTCTATGTGGCCAAACTAAATACATGATGACTAAATATTTAAAGACTGGTTTGAAGGGGGAGCAAATTAGTAGCCACCTATGTCCATATTTCACAGTCCAACCCTCAACGTTAAAAATAAAAGTTTTCGCTGGATATCTAGGATGGATAAACAACAAGGTCCTACTGTGTAGCACAGGGAACTATAATCAGTATCCTGTGATAAACCATAAGGAAAAAGAATATATGTATGTATAACTGAAGCACTTTGCTGTACAGAAGAAATTAACACAACATTGTAAATCAACTATTCTTCAATAAAATTAAGGAAAAAAAGTGTCTGCTGTCTTGAGATATTCCATGTGGCAATATTACACAACCCTCGAGCATAAGAAAAGGTGTGTGACATCATTAGTCATCAGGGAAATGAAAACTAAAACCACAATACCTTCTTTTTTTCGTTTTTAAAAAATTTTTTAAATTTATTTTTGGCTGTGTTGGGTCTTCGTTGCTGCGCCGGGGCTTTCTCTAGTTGTGGCGAGCAGGGGCTGCTCTTCATTGCGGTGCGTGGGCTTCTCATTGTGGTGGTTTGGCTGGGCTGTTGCTGTCCAGGGTCTCTGTTTTAAACATAGGTTTTTATTATTATTTAGGTATGGCAAGGCCAACAGATCAAGAGGCAACTTCCATCAAAAAGACAGTTTGTTTCTCACAGATCCCAAGAGAACGAGGCATGCCACACCGGGGTTGGGGGTTGGTGGCCCGAAGATGCACCAGGGTCGTTCCAGAGGCAGAGAAAGATGGGGAACTGTGGGCAGAAGTCTTCATTGTGGTTCCCATGGAAAGAAACGCGCAAGGCAGGGTAAGGAGTCCCTTCTAGACAGCTTGCTCACATGGACGGTGAGGTAGTGCTGGCTTTGGCAGGAAGCCTCAGTTCCTCGTCACCAGGGCTGCTTGAGTGCCTTCGTGGTGGGTGGCTGGTGACCCAAGCGCGGGAGTTAGGAGCAACCACTCACCCATTGAAGGATATCTGGGTTAGTTCCACTTCGGGGCTGTTATCAATAAGGCTGCTATAAACATTCATATACAGGTGTTTTGTGTGTGACAGCGAATTTCCATTTCTGTGGGATAAATGCCCAAAAGCGCAATGGCTAGGCTGTACAGTGGCTGATGAAGTTGAATATATTTTCATGTGCTTATTTTCCATCTGTATCATCTTCAGTGAACTGTCTCTTCATGTCTTTTACTTTATTTTACTTGTGGCTTTAAAGTGCTTCTGGCCTGATGGTAATGTAGCTGCACTAACTTTCTTTTAGTTAGTGCCTGCACAGCATGTCTTTTCCATGCTTTTACTCTCAACCTCTCTATATCCTTACGCATGAAGTGTGTTTCTTATAAATAGAATATAATTTAATGTTCTTTCGTTTGTCATTTTGACATCCTGTGTCTTTTATATAGAGCCTTTAAGTCTATTTACTTTTTTTTTTTTTTTTTTTTTTTTGCGGTACACGGGCCTCTCACTGTTGTGGCCTCTCCCATTGCGGGGCACAGGCTCCGGACGCACAGGCTCAGCGGCCATGGCTCACGGGCCCAGCCGCTCCGCGGCACGTGGGATCTTCCCGGACCGGGGCACGAACCCGCGTCCCCCGCATCGGCAGGCGGACTCTCAACCACTGCGCCACCAGGGAAGCCCTATTTACTTTTTTTGACCTAAACTTTTCCTTTGGAGATAACATCTTGAAAAACTGTAGTGTGACATCACACCCAGGATATTAACATTGATACAATCTACCCATCTTGTTCAGATTGCCCTGGTTTTAGTTCGACTCATGTGTGAGTGTGTGTGTGTGTGTCTAATTCTATGCAGTTTTATCAACCTGTGTAGGTTCTCGCAGCCACCACCACAGTCAGGACCCGGAACAGTTCCTCACCACATACTCTGTTACCTCATCTTTTATAACCACACCACGCCCCTTCCCCACCCCCCTCTCCTGTCCTTAATCTCTGGCAACCACAATCTGTCCTCCATTTCTTTTTCTCCTTTTTTATAAATTTATTTATTTATATTTTTGGCTGTGCTGGGTCTTCACTGCTGTGCATGGGCTTTCTCTAGTTACAGCGAGCGGGGGCTACTCTTCGTTGCGGCGTGCGAGCTTCTCATTGTGGTGGCTTCTCTTGTTGTGGAGCACAGGCTCTAGGGCTGTAGGCATGCGGGCTTCAGTAGCTGCAGCACGTGGGCTCAGTAGTTGCAGTTCACAGTCTCTAGAGCGCAGGCTCAGTAGTTGTGGCGCACGGGCTTAGTTGCTCCGCGGCATGGGGGATCTTCCCGGACCAGGGCTCGAACCCATGTCCCCTGCATTGGCAGGCGGATTCTTAACCACTGCGCCACCAGAGAAGTCCTGTCGTCCATTTCTATAATTTGGTCACAACAAGAATGTTATATAAATGGTATCAAATAGTATGCAAGCTTTTGGGATTAGCTTTTTTTTTTTCATTCAGCACAATTCTCTAGATTCCAGTTGTCCTGTGTATCAGTGGTTCATTCCTTTTTATTGCTGAGTCGTATTCCTTGCTGGAACATCTGTCCTTGTGATTAGAAACAAGTCACTAAGTCCAGTCACACTCAAGGGGTAGGAGATTGGTTCCAAATTCTGAGGGGAAAATTGTCAAAGGGTTTGTGGACTTATTTGGAAACTATCACAGTCTCTATCAGCTGAAGGCACAGAAACTCAACTCCAAAAGAGAGCCATGTCTGGGACCACATAAACAAACCAGGGGAAGGACAGAGTGGATCTGGCCTCTTGGGGACTGGAATTGTGGCCTAAAAAACCTCATTCTCTCTCCCTCTCTCTCTCCCTCTCTCTCTCTCTCTCTCTCTCTCTCTCTCTCTCTCTCTCTCTCTCTCTCACACACACACACACACACACACACACACACACACACACACACAGGCTCCACTCTCTCAGCTGTAACCAACCCCACAGTCTGCTCCAAAGTCACACCCTCACAGACTCCTGTACAGAAAAGAAAGCTCTGGTCACAGAGGGAGCTCCTGGCACCTGGCCAGCACTGTCCAGGCTGGGTCTGGGGGGACTCTGCTGGGCTCAGCTCCCTGTGAGGGCTCACACCTTGGACCACGCACTGTGCCTGGGGCTGGGGCTTGGTGACTAGCTGGACTTGGGTCACATGTGTCTGGAGGACAGGGCCTCGTACCGGCAGGGGATGATGGGTGCTGGCAGGGTTGGAGGAGGAGATGCACACAGACATTGCCAGGTCAGAGCTGAGCGGCCATCCAGTTGTGTGTCTAACTCTGCGTGGGCCGGATTTATGAGCCAAAGTCCCAGTTGCCCTGTTTTTGGAATAACAGGAAAAAGCCACTGCTTCAAACTCTCAAAATGGTAACTTTCCATAGGTGTGGCCTAATCCATAGGTCTATCGGAAGACTTAAACGGAGGACTTAAACGTACTGAGCCTGAATCTTTGAGAAACCACCTCTTTCTTATTGTTGACACCCTTTTGAGCCAGAACCCAGTCATGGATGCAGCCAATGGGTGAGCCAAAAGCCTTCGTTTCATTTTCTCCCCTGGGTGCTTCTCTTAAGAACAAGGCTCATACAAATAAGTTAAAGGGACAGCAAGCAAAGCCAGGCCAAGGCCTCCACAGTGGCCACCAGTGCCCCTGCCCACCCGCCGGAGCCTCTGGCACCTGCCTGGTTCTAAGTCACTCCTGCTCCTGAAACTGGCCTCCTGCCCACTCCTTTGGCCCCAGCCCCCTCCCTTCTTCCCTTTCCGAGGACCGCCTAGGAGTTCCTCAGCCCTGGGTTTGAATTCCAGCTCTCCCGTTGATAAGCTGTGTGGCCTTGGACAAGTTGCCTTCCCTCTCTGGTTTGGGTTTCCTCCCTTGAGGGGGTTAAGTGCAAGAAGTCCCCAGTATGGGGCCAGAATGGAGCGGGGCCACCAGGTCTGTGAACTAGGACAGGCCTGAGATAAGAGACCCTTATGAAACAGGCTCGGTTGATGGGGGTGAGGGGGGCACTACTGAGGCCCTGTGGCCTCCCCCATGGAGGTAGAGAGTCGCAGACACAAAGAGGCAGCTCTTGCGGGTGTTTGCACACCCATTTCCTGACGGGTAAAGGTGAGTCAGCACCTCACCTGGGGGCGGGGGAGACAGAAATTAACCTGATGGGCTCTTTGACCTCAAAGGAGGAGGGTTGGAGCAGAGACCACTGGGCAGACCAGACCCCACAGAGTGGAGCTACAGGAGAGGGGGAAATGCCCAGGGCACCTGGCCACAGCAGAGGGGCAGTGAGCTGAGGGCTGATCGGGCGTGGCCATGGGGGGTGGCGGGGAGAGTGGGGGTCCAGAGGAGACCACAGGAACAAAGGCTGGGAGGGGCGGGAGGGCTGGGCTGTCTGGAGAGCCAAGAGCAGCTCTAAGGGTGAACCAGGCAGGGGGGTGGGGAATGTTCTGGAGACCAAAGAGTTCAGATCTAGGAGGGCCTGGCAGGCTCCTCAGGCTGCGGACTTTGCCTGAAGGGCAGCAAGAAGCCATGAGAGCTCTGCACTGGGAGTGCCAGGCATTCTGGAATTATCTGACTCCACTTTGTCCAAAGACCCAGCGGGAGGGGCCGGACAGGCTGAGGGTGCCACAGGAGGCGGGAGGCGTTCACAGTCTTTCGGGAGGGGAGAGACGGGCTGCGACCGGGCAGGTGGCAGGGTGCTCCGGCCGAGGGCTGACAGAGGCTCCGGGAGCTGGAGGAGACCCTTGTCCACTCCCCCCACCACCCCGCTCCCGGCTTCCCAAGCAGCATGAGGAGCCCAGAGCTCCCAGGTCTGCCTTCAGCCATACACCTGGGCCCTGCCTGCGGGTGACTGTGGGGGACACAGAGAATGGACAGCGTCGGCATTCACTCGGGTGAAACACCCGAGCGTGCGTGTCACTCCCAAGCGGTATGTGTGCACAGCACCTGAGTGTGCAGAGACCAACCGCCCTGCCCGTGCCGGACGACAGAACTCATCACAGAGACGTCGGGGACTGTCTGTCCCCTACACGGTGCCCCTTCTCCCCGATGGAGATGGTTCCCAGGTTGCCATGGCCATGGGTACCCCTGGGGAGGTCAACCCCCTCCTGCAGGAAGTTGTCCAGGGTAGGTCTTTGAGGTTTGGGATCTCATCTTCCTCTCTGGACTTGGGACTCCTCTTTGTCTCCTGGCCGCTCTGGGGACCTACGGCTTTTCCAGGGCCCAGCCCAGCCCTCATCTTCCGAAAAGCAGCCTGGGAAGGGGCAGAGGGCCCCCTGTGGCCACCCGGTCCCTCAGTGACCACAGCACAGCTTTCCTCTCACCACGTTTATTGGTTCCAAGGGCAGCCCGTCTGCCAGGGGAGGCCGAGTGGGCTCATATCTTGCGGCTTCCAAAGATGGGGCGGTTCACGTGCTCCGGGGAGGCCAGGAAGGCCTTGAGCTTGGGCCGGGCGCTGAGGCGGGCCACGTAGGCCAAGAGCAGGGGGAAGGAGTCCAGGCAGCCGGGGACCAGGACCTGGTGACTCAGCAGCAGGTCCAGGAGGTTATAGTCTGCGAAGGAGATCTGCAGGACAGGGGGCGGGAGGGGGTTTGAATGGGGTCAAGAGAGAGGGGGGCTATGGGGTCCAGAACTCTGGCTACTCCAGTGAACCAGTCATGGCCCTGCTCTGGTCTCGGTTTGCCCTTCTGAGAAATGGACCTACAATGGGCTGGACCCAGCACTCACCTGGTCGCCCACAATGAAGGCCTGGCCCCCTTGGTTCTGGGACAGCAGGGTCTCAAAAGGCTTTAGGTGCCCCCGCAGCTCCTGAACATACTGGGCCTTGTCCTCCTCCTGTGAAAGAGAGCAATGCCCGTGGCGGCCCGTGGCATGTCTGGCCCGGGCGGCCTCCCAGCCCCGGCCCTGAGTGCAAGCCCGGCCTGCTCACATGGTCGTGGTGGATGATGTGGCTGCAGAGCCTGCGGAGGTCCTCCACACTGTCGTTCACCACGTCCACCAGCGCTGCCTCTCTCTGGTCTTTGCCGTAGAGCCCTGGGTCAGCGGCCAGGCAGAGGGTCAGGTTCGGTCTAGGCTGGTGCCCCGCTGCTCCCCTCTCCCCCAGAAGCCTGCAGGCCTCAGGGCTGGGAAACCAGGTCCCCTGCGTCGGAGGGTCCTCTTTGCCCAACTCTGCTGCTCCCATCTCCACGAGCCCAAGGAACATACCCAGCAGAAGCCCACGCTTGTCTTTGAGACCACACCCTGGGTCCCTGGGAGTCAGAAATTCCCTGCCCACATCGCCCCAAGCCCTTCCTCCAGGTTCTCCCCCTGCACGTGGGGGCCAAGCCTCTGATCATGCTTCCCTAGGCCAGAGGAGTGGCTGTTTGCGGGGCCTGGACGGAACTCGGCTCTGCAGACTGGTGTGTCCGAGTGCAGGAGAGCGTGGGGTGGGAGGCGGGGAAGCAGGCCGCGGCTGGAGGCCTCTGTCCTCTCACCCTGGGGCTGCAGAAGTCAGGGTGGGCCTGGGCCTGGCTGCTCCCACTGCTCTTCTGTCCTCCTGGGACCCCCCTTCCCCGCCAAGACATCCAGTGACGAGGCAAGCACCTCCCTGAGCCACATTCCCGGCACCCTTGAAACAAGGCCACAGGCCTGCTCACTGTGCATGGGTTTTCCAGATTCAGATGAGGCCAGAGCAGGAAGAAACGGGCAGGAGGTCTACTCTGAAGCTCCTGGGCACACCCACAGTGGCTCTAGCCTATAGCAGCACACACGTGGCGGCTGGTGACTGCCTCTGAGCTGTCATCCAGCAAACAGGCGCAGTGAACCCATGTGGTACTGACTGGCTGGAGGCTAGCCAGACCTGTACGGCCCCTGCCCTGGGGGGTGGGGGAGACCGGCAGCCCCAGCCCTATAACCGAGAACCCTCCTAACCCAGGCCCTGCCCCTTCCTCTAGGGCCATGTGGCCTGCCCTCCAGCCACAGGACCGATGGCAGCAACTCAGGCCCCAGGACATCTTGGCGGGACCCTTCAGGTGCTTTTCTGGACTGGGCTGCCTTCGACCTCAGGACTCACCAAAGGAGCGGCCCAGGTGTCGCAGGATGGCATTGGACTGGTACAGAATGAGGTCTCCATCCTGGAACTTGGGGAGCTGCCCGTACAGCTGGGAGGGGGAAGGGCTCGTGAGGGGCGCTGAGCTCCGCTGCCCCGCACCCTCGTGCTGCCCCGTAAAGGCCCAGCTGCTGCCTCAGCACGGTCACTCACACAGGAGGCCTTGAGTGGGCCGTGCAGCCAGGACTCCTTGGTCACCACCTCCTCCTTCCAGCTCTGGCCCTGGTCGGCCAGCAGCATGCGCATGGCCTCGCAGCGCCCTGGGGGAGGGGAGGACGGGGTAGTGGGGATGGGCCGAGACTCCAGCCTCGCAGCGCCCTGGGGAAGTCAGGAGTATGGGAACTGGACCTGGGGACAGGACAAACTCTAGCTTCCGAGCCTGCTGCGGGGCACATGGACCGTGGAGAAAGAGTGGAGCCCCCGGCGTGTCTTGCGGGGGGGGCGGGGGCGGGGGAGGACAGGGAGGCCCACAGACCCAGCCCACAGCGCCCCAGGAAGGGACCAGAGACAGATGGATAGAGCGCACCGCCCTTGGCTCCAGAGAGGATGAGGCCCGGCCTGTGATCCCGGCCCCGCCCTCCGGGGGATCCCGCCTCCGCCTCCCCCTCCGCCTCGGGCTGTCCAGACTGGGAGTCCTGCTGGGGCCCCTGTCTGTGCCCTTCGCCCTCCTAAGGGAGCAGGGGCCGCACCTCGGGTCGGGAAGTAGACGATGGTGTAGGGCGGCACTAGGAGAGACAGGCAGACAGGACGATGAAGGAGGACCCCCGCAGGCGGGCAGACTGGGGGTCAGACCGCTAGGAGAGGGGGTGGCTCAGCCGGCCCCTCCCCCCACCCGGTCCAGACCGTACTCACTGACGGCGGCGGAGTGCAAGTGCGGCAGGAAGTGGGGAGGACCTGCAGGCCTTATATTTAAGGTCCTGCTCCACCCCGCGCCCCACCCCAGAAATCCGCCAAGTCACCGAGCGGATCTTGATCTTGGTGGGGGCGAGGTGTGGGTGTGGTGAAGCAGGGCCCGAGGGGCGCACCTGCCCTCTGCAGGGGCTCATCCTGCCTGATGCGCAGTGGTTTTACAAGAGGCACCCACACTTAGCAGCACACAGTCGCTACACCTGCTCACCGCCCCGGAACACACAGCATCCTCAGGGCCCCCAGAGGGCCAGGACTGAGCACCGCAGCACCAGCACACAGTAGGTGCTCCATAAATGCTTTTTGTTGAATGGATGCTATTTCAATAAACACCCATTTCCGCATCCTCTCTCCTTGATAATAATAGCAAACCCTTAGGGACTGAGGGCTGCCCTGAGAACTTTACACGTATTACAACCTTAAGACTTGGTCCTGTTCAGATCCCATCTTACAGAGGAGGGAACTGAAGCACAGAGCGACTTTCCCAAGGTCACACAGCTAGTAAACAGGTCTGGTTGGTTTCAGGAGCCTCACTTTTTTTTTTTTTTTTTTTTTTTTTTTTGCGGTACGCAGGCCTCTCACTGTTGTGGCCTCTCCCGTTGCGGAGCACAGGCTCCAGATGCGCAGGCTCAGCGGCCATGGCTCACGGGCCCAGCCGCTCCGCGGCATTGTGGGATCCTCCCGGACCGGGACACGAACCCACATCCCCTGCACTGGCAGGCAGACTCTAAACCACTGCGCCACCAGGAAAGCCCCATTCTATGGTTTTTAGTATATTCAGTGTTGTGCAATCATCACCACTAATTTCAGAACGTTTTCATCACCCCGAAAAGAAACGCTGTACCCATTAGCCATCACTCCTCATCCCCACGCCTATTTTGTCACTATGGATTTGCCTCTTCTGGATATTTCATGTAAATGGAATCATACACTGTGTGGCCTTTTGTGTCTGGCTGCTTTCACTTAGTAGAGTGTCTGCAAGCTTCATCTGCGTTGTAGCACGTGTCAGTACATCATTTGTTCTTATGGCCAAATAATATTCCATTGGTTGGATATACACATTTTTCTTACTCATTTATACATTGATGAACATTTGGATTGTTTCATTTTTTGACTATGAGTAACACTGCTATATACATTTGCGTACAAATTTTTGCGTGAACTGATGTTTTCAGTTCCCTGAGGTATATACTGAGGACTGAAGTTGCTGAGTCATATGGTAACTCATTTTGAGGAACTGCCAAACTCTTTTCCAAAGTGGCTGC
Source organism: Kogia breviceps (assembly GCF_026419965.1). Classification (NCBI taxonomy): domain Eukaryota; kingdom Metazoa; phylum Chordata; class Mammalia; order Artiodactyla; family Physeteridae; genus Kogia; species Kogia breviceps. The sequence goes on along the minus strand of NC_081316.1, from coordinate 17,500,826 downwards.
ACCATTTTATAAACCCAACAGCAGCATATGAAGGTTCCAACTTCTCCACATCCTCACCAATTGTTATTGTCTGTCTTTTTTCACTTTAGTTATCCTAGTGAGTGTGAAGTGGTGTCTCAATATGGATCTGTGTATGGTGCTTACCAGGTGCCAAGCCTGGGTTTGGCTTGTAGGGAACTGAGTAGAGAAGGAGACATCGTTTGCCATCAGAGGAATCACAGCTCAGCTCAGAGTAGGAGGAGATAAACAGACACATCTTTTTTTTTTTTTAGAAATTCTTATTGGGTTTTGTTTTTATTTTTATTAATTTTTTTTTTTTTTTTGGCCATGCTGTGCAGCGTGTGGGATCTTAGTTTCCCAACCAGGGATCGAACCTGAGCGCCCTGCATTGGAAGCGCAGAGTCTTAATCACTGGACTTCCAGGGAAGTCCCCACTTCCTGGGTGGATAGGTGAATAAAGAAAAAGGCTTTATTCACACATTAATTAGTGTGTCTCAGCAATGAGTGGGCTGGACATCATGGGAGACACTGAAAGAGATAAGATATGGTCTCCACCCTAATGGACTCTTTGAATGAAGACTATAAAGACCTACACCAGCAGTCCATCCACCCAGCCATCTATCCACCTCCACATATCTATCTGTCCATCCATACACCAATCTACCCGATCATTCAGCCATCCAACAACCAAACATTAGACCAGGAGTCCATCAAAAAATCCACCTCAGGCTTCCCTGGTGGCGCAGTGGTTGGGAGTCCGCCTGCCGATGCAGGGGACACAGGTTCGTGCCCTGGTCCAGGAAGATCCCACGTGCCGCGGAGCGGCTGGGCCCGTGAGCCGTGGCCGCTGAGCCTGCGCGTCCGGAGCCTGTGCTCCGCAACGGGAGAGGCCACAGTGGTGAGAGGCCTGCGTACAGCAAAAAAAAAAAAAAAAAAAAAATCCACCTCTCGGGACTTCGCTGGTGGCACAATGGTTAAGAATCCACCTGCCATTGCAGGGGACACAAGTTTGAGCCCTGGTCCGGGAAGATCCCACATGCCACAGAACAACTAAGCCCGTGTGCCACAACTACTGAGCCTGCGCTCTAGAGCCCGCAAGCCACAACTACTGAAGCCCGCGTGCCACAACTACTGAAGCCCACACGCCTAGAACCCATGCTCTGCAACAAGAGAAGCCACCGCAAGGAGAAGCCCACTCACTGCAACGAAGAGTAGCACCCGCTCACCACAACTAGAGAAAGCCCGTGCGCAGCAATGAAGACTCAACGCAGCCATAAATAAATAAAATTTTTTTTAAAAAAAGAACATAAGACATCCACCTCTCGATTTACTCACCTACTACTCATTTACCTACCCAATCATCCTCTGCTTGTCTATCCATCCATTTTTCATTCACCCACCTATCTATCCAGCCAACTGTCCATCTGTCTATGCAACCGTTTAACCACTAGCCTGTCACATCACCTACCTATCCTTCTATCCAGTCAGCGGCCCACCTGTCCATCCATTCATCCACCCATCCATCCACCCATCTGTCCATCTGTCCATCCAGCTACTCAGTCGTCCATCCTTCCAAGCACCAAACATTCAAACACCAATCCATCAAGTCATCCTGCCACCCGTCCAACTACCCACCTATCCACCCAACCATCCGTCCATTCATTTGTCCACCACTGATCCACCTGGTCATCCTGGACACTGGAGCTGGACACCAAGGCTTTGCTCCTTCATTGAAAATACTTCTACCCACTATACCCTGACCAGTTATAGTCCCCACTCCTTTGGCTTATACTTTGGGACACACGTTTCTCAATACTTCCCACCTTCTTAAATGGTTATTTAGACGTGTCATCTTTCATCACATGTGACATCCACCATTTTTTGAACGCTTCTTATGTGCTGGGAACCTGCTAGGCCTTTTATCATTTCATTTTCACAGAGGCACCATGAGACTGAGACTAGGTCCACCTCCACTTTCCAGATAAGGAAAACTAAGGCTCAGAGAGGTGAAATACCTTGCCTAGGGTCACACAGCAAATGCCTGGGGGACCCAGGCCTGCAGGCCCTTTCTACAACCTTGCAGAAAACAGGAGCATTCCTGTCTCTGAGGGATGCTTGCAGTGTTTCCGGGGATGCAGTGCACTCCTGGCCTCCGGGAGCACATGTGACCCGGGGTGCAGAGGGGCTGAAGGATGCTGAAGCTGAGCCTCCAGATGATCAATGTGAATGGTCACAATGGGCCCTTCCCATCCTAGACCACCGGCCGGCGTCCACTCGCCTCTCAACCCTGGCCTTTCCTTGGATCCTCAGACCTGCCCAGGGCTTTGTGGAGGATGTCCCCTCTGCCTGCATGGCCACCCCATCTTCTTGTGGCCACTCCCTTCATCCCTCTAACCTTGGCTCACAGGTCACTTCCTCAGCCCCCGGTCACCGCAGGCTCCCCGCGCTCCTCCTCTCCACTGCCTGCGGGGCCCTTCCCTACTCCTTGCTCCTCCACAGCCGGTCTGAGGCAGGGACTGGTTCCCAGCACCCAGGAAGCCACACAGCAGGGGCTTCACCAACATTTGCTGAAGACTGAGTCTCTGAAGTTTCCTCCAGCCTCTTGCCACCATCACCCTTTCCAGGGATTACCACCCCTGCCTCCCTCCCGAGGGCCTCCACCCACAGACCCTGCTGGGTGCCGGCGCCCGGAACACTCCACATTCACAGCTGATCCCTGCCAGGGATGCTGGCACTTGCCCAGGGCCAAGTTAAACATTGGTGGGCAACGCCTAGAATGCCGCCCCATACCCCCTTCTCCCCCATGAAGCCTTCCTGATGCCTGGGTCTGTGCCCCCATGCACTTGGAGGCTGTCTCTTGGCCCTTTTCTGAATTAGATGTGCCTGAGAGCAGGGCCTTCAGGGCAGACGGGGTCTGTCGTGTGGCCCCAGCAGCCGGCCCAGGGCTGGATCCCGGCAGACCTGGGATGTTTGCAAAAGAAATACGTGAATGGATGGCCGTGAGTGGCCGAAAGAGGCCAGAGCCACCAGCTCAGGTGGCAGGTGCCTGGTGGGATCTGGTTCCCTTGGACAAAGGTTGATGCGGGGGGCAGGTGAATAAATCATGAGGGGCCTGGAGCAGGGCCGGGGCAGGACGACTGACCTCATTCGGCGAGGTGAGGGGCAGGCAGCTGCACGGTAAGTGGGCCGGGGCATAACAAGGGGGCACAAGAGGCCACTGCGGGCTGCCTGGCCTACGAGGTCCGCAGAAGCTAGGTGGGAGGTGCTGGCAGGAGGTGGGGAGGAGCGCAGAGGTAGCCTGGGGTTCTGGGTGGGGAGAACAGGGGGCGACTGGGGCAGGGCTTGAGGGGGATGGTCTTTCCAGAATCCAGGAGCCATCCTGGGAAGAGGGATGGTGGGGAGAATAGGAAGGGCAAGGATGGACAGACAGAAAGACCAATGTCAGAAATAATCTCACGCAACAGAGGGAGGGGAGTGACAAAGAGATGGGGCATGAGTGGGCAGAGAGACCCACAGAGACACAGCTGGACAGATTGTCAGCAGAGGACAGGGGGTGGAGAGGGGAGGGCAGGTGAGACGGACGCAGAGAGACACCCACGGGGCAGAGGGGGCAGAGAGGGGCAGAGAACAACACAGAATCAGAGGTGGAAGAGGATGTGGGGAGACGCAGAGCCCATGAACCAGAGAGGCCGGTGTGACGCGGAGGACCCCCGGGGCGCAGTCTGTGGCCAGCATGAGGGTGGCAGCTCAGGGGAAGGCTAGGATTTCAGGGAGGGGCTGTGTGAGGGGCCTGGGGAGCTGGGAAAGACAGGAGCCTTGGAGGGCCTGGGGGCTATCGGCCCGCGGAGCGAGGAACGGGGAGAAGAGTAGCAGGAACCCTGCTGTGTGGACCACATCCACAGCTGCCCACTAAGCTGTCCTTCCGCAGGACCCTGGAGAGCGGAGTGGGGCAGCGCCCCGCAGGCGGCTGGAGGTGCCAAGCCCTTGTCTCCATGGCCTTTCCCCAGGGCCCGGCAGATGGCAGCCTCCCTACGGGGGACCCCAGCCCCTCCGAGGGCACTCCAGGGCCTAGCCGGGCCCCTGCCAGCCCAGCAGCCACCAGACGGCGGGCGCTCCTCAAGGAGCTGGAGACCCAGGTGCAGGCCGCCTACGGGCAGGTAAAGGGGGCCGGGGTATGGGGCCATCCTCAACTGGGGGACCATGAGGGGACAGTGGGGATGCCACACCCCAACCGGGGCCCGCTGGACCAACCCAGGGCTGAGCCCAGGGAGGGGACCTCGGACGTGCACAGTGATGGAGGGGTCAGCAGTCACTCAGCTGCCCAGGAGGGAGGCTGGCATCTCTCCCCGCCTCTGCCCTCACTGAGGCCTGCTTCCAGCCCACAGAGCCCGAAGTCAGCTGCCCTCGGCTCCTTGCCCAAGTACAAGCGGCAGGGGGCAGGTCCAGTCAGGTGTGCCGAGGGCAGGCTGGCTGGGTGGATGCTCTGAGGTGAGAGCAAGGGTCCGGCAGGGAAGGCCAGGGGCTTCCTGGGTCTGCTGTTCTGGGGAGAGATGACCCAGCCCGCTCTAGCACAGAAGCCACCTGGTTTCCTCCTCCCAGGTCCGGCTCTGCTTCTGAAGACATTAAATCTCTCCTGATTAGAAGAGATTAGGGGTAGTGGTGGGGGGGGGAGGGTCCTGGAGAAGGGGTGTCTGGAAGACCCTCCGGAGTGAGCATGGGGAGGCTGTGCCTTCCAGGGGGGCCTCACGCCCCGAGTGGCCCCCCTCACCAGCAGAGATGTTCAGAGATAATCCCAGATTAGGACCCAAGCCCCTGTGCCCAGGGCTCCCCGCCTGCCCACCCACGCCCGATCTCCCCCACAAAACCCTAGGAAAATCCCCTGCAGTGCTCCCAGACTCTCACTGGGAGTGGCTGGGGGCTGGTGGGAGCCCACAGCATCCGCTGAGGCCCAGCCCTGGGCTACCCCCAGGACTCCAGGCCTGGCATGGTTCAAGGGCCTATGGGAAACTGTGCCAAGCGGCCCCGACACCGGGGGCCTAAGGTAGGAGGGTCAAGGGGGAAAGCCAAGGCCAGAAGGCTGGCTGGACCCTGAAAGGTTCTGGTGGTGGGGGCAGAGCCCTGTGTGAGGCTGAGCTGGGGTTACAGCACAGCTGGGGGCTGGAGGGGTGGGTTCCCAGCACCCTAGACCGAGATTTTCCCTGGCAGCCCCCAGACTCTGGCCCGTCCTGGTCTTGGCTCCTGAAGGCCAATGGGCCTCCCCTGCCAGAGCTCGTCAGGCCCCCCAGCTGCCCACTCAACTGCCCCGTCCCTGCTGCTCCCCTGCCCTCTGCTAGTCAGTCCTGGCCTGGGAGACTCAGCACGTGAGCTCAGGGTCTCACTCTGCCACTGGCTTTCTGAGTGACCGTGGCCAAGTCTCTTGCCTTTTCTGGGCCTCGGTTTGCCCAACTGAACAGTGAGGGGGTGGACCCTTCCAGCCTAGAGTGTTGTTGATGGTGAGGGTCCACTGTTCTGTGCTGGGTTCTAACGATGGGAGAGGCTGGTGAGGGAGGCGGGAGAGGGGTCACTGTCCCAGCTCATGGCCGGCTCTGCTGCAGGACTGCCGGCAGTGGCCTGGCTCCCCGCCAAGGGGGTCCCGCCATGGCCTGGGCCCCAGCCCTGAGGAGCTGGGGAGCCCTGGGCCGGGTGTCCAGGGCTGCTACTCCGTGCTCAGCAGCCTGGTGGGGCCTGCCTGCGTCTTCCTGCGGCCCAGCATCGCCGCCACCCAGCTCGTATGTAGACATGGGATCAAACACGGGTGAGACCCAGGGAAACATGCCAGGAAAGAAAGAAGAGGGGGCAGAGAGCAATCCAGAGAAGTGGCAGAGACAGCCACCGAGAGGATGGGCAGGGAAGGGACAGGGCTCCCAGGAGAGGGACAGAGAGAACAAGAGAGACATATGCTGACACTGAGGCCCCATGGCCAAGCCCGAGGTTCTGCCAACCCCAGATCCATCTCTGGCTAATGGAGCTCCGGCCCTAGAGAAGGGTGGGCACGGGGGCCAGGGTAGAGGGGCCGGGTGCCCAGGTCCATCAACAGGAATGGTGGGAGGAATGGGTCGGAGCAGTGTCACTGCTGGTCCTGTGCCTGCATGTTGTGGGGGCCCCAAAGGACAGGAGGAAGGGATGCAGGTGCCTGGGGGGTCCAGGGAATTCTTAACCCCTCTGTGTCCCCTCAGGACCGGGAGCTGCAGCCAGAGGAGATTGAAGGTAAAGGGTTGGGGAAAGAACTAGAATTTCTGGAGTGCGGGGCATTGGGTGGGGGCCTGAGCAGGTTCCAGGAGGAGCAAGGAGGCCGCAGGGGATCCATGCGAGAATATGGGGACAAGACTGAGCAGGGAGGGGTTGAGATAACCCCCAGCTGTCAGTACCCTCGTCCCACTTGCCAGGTGGGGCACAGTCCTCTTTTTTTATTTGTTCATTCAGCAAACACTTCCTGGGTGCCCACTGTGTGCCTGGCCCAGTGCTGAGCACTGGGAAACGTGGCAAACTGGACAGATATGGCCTGTGTCCTCTGGAGTCAGACGTCAGTAAGTCAACTACAAGTACAAATGGTGCTAAGTGCTCTCAAGGAAGTGAACAAATGGGCCAGAGGGGGCTGAACTGAGAGGGAAGACCTCCTTGAGTACGTGACTTAAGGAGCAAAGAGGATGGGAGAGTGTTCCAGAATGTGAGCTCCATGAGGTCAAGGATTTGTTTCTCCCTCCCCCTTCCTTCCTTCCTCTTTCCTTCCTTCCTTTCTTTTTTGTTCATTCCCTTTCTTTCTTTCTTTCTTTCTTTCTTTTCTTTTCTTTTCTTTTCTTTCTTTCTTCCTTCTTCCTTCCTTCTCTCCCTCCTTCCTTTCTTTCTTCCTTCCTTCCTCCTTCCTTCCTTTCTTTCTTTCTTTTTCTTTCTTTCTTTTTCTTTCTTCATTGCCATATTCCCAGTACCTAGAGCAGAGCTTGGCACATAGCAGATGTTCCTTAAATATTTGCAGAGTGAATTAAAGGAATAGCATGTACAAAGGCCCTGAGGCAGCAAAGAGAAATGGGTGTTTAGAAAGAGGAAATGATTGGACCAAGGGGAGAAGGTCCAATCCAGGATGGGATCCAGTGGGATGTGGGGGAAGGACTGACTCTGACCTGCCTGGCAGAGCTGCAGGCCGCCTTCCAGGAGTTTGACCGAGACCGGGATGGCTATATCGGCTGCCAGGAGCTGGGAGCCTGCATGCGGACACTGGGCTACATGCCCACAGAGATGGAGCTCATCGAGATTTCACAGCAAATCAGTATGTGCCTGAGACCTGCCCCACCCCCAGTTCTCCAGAGGCCATGTGCATGGCCAGGGCAGCTGGGAAGCCCAGGGAACAGAGGTGTCTACACAGGTTGGCCCCCAGAGCTCAGGACCTTGGTCATTCTCAAGGCAAGCTCTCTGCCTCCAGAGAATCTCACCATCCCCTAGGATGTGGGTGAGTCAAGGACCATCACGATCACTTTTTAGATGAAGGCAGAACTCTTATTATCCCCATTAGGAGAAGAAAGTCAGTTCTTAGGGAAGCGTGGGTGCTTAGCAAAGGAAGTGGATGGAGCCAAGATCTGAATGCAGGCAGCCTACCCAGAACCCAGCTCTTTATGCTTCATTCCCAACAGAGGGAAAACAGGATTAAATAAGAATAGGAAGCCAAGGAAAATCAGTGTGTAGAAATTCTCCACACTGAGTCTCTGAAAGGTTAAGCGACTTGCTTAAGGTCACAAAGTCAGATCATTGGAGCCAGGACTTGAACCCAACTGAACTCTTCAGAAAAATTAAGGAAAGCCTTCAGGAGACACAGATGACCCAGCCTGTGAGACCCAGAGGGAGCGAAAGGCCCATTTAGTGGGGCAGGGGAGAGGGACACAGGCCAGAAGGGGAGGACACAAGGCAGAGGACGCCAGGGCTGGGCAGGGGTCTCTGACGGTCCCAGGTCTCTGATGCGCGTGGCCCCCAGGTGGCGGGAAGGTGGACTTTGACGACTTTGTGGAGCTGATGGGCCCCAAGCTGCTGGCTGAGACTGCGGACATGATTGGCGTCCGGGAGCTGCGGGACGCCTTCCGGGAGGTGGGGTCACCGGGACTGGAGGGGGCGGGGCCTGCTTGCCTGCTGTGAGTGAGGGGCTGCGCGAATGAACGGTCCGGTCTGTGACCTGATGCCGCAACCAACGCCGCCACAGTTCGACACCAACGGGGACGGCTGCATCAGCTTGGGTGAACTCCGGGCGGCCCTGAAGTCCCTGCTGGGAGAGCGGCTCAGCCAGCGGGATGTGGACGAGATCTTCCATGACATCGACCTCAACGGGGACGGCCTGGTCGACTTTGAAGGTACCGCCCACCGCTCACCAAGCTCAGCACAGCTCGCCCTGGGAGGGTTTTAACGGAGGAAGAGCCTTAATCCGTGTGTGCCAGGCGCTGTGCTGAGCACGCCTGTGTCCTCTCCTAGGTAATCATCACGAGAACCCAGGAGGAAGGAACTCTTATTATCCCCATAAGCAGGAGAAGAAAGTCGGTTCTTAGGGAAGCATGAGTGCTTAGCAAAAGAAGTGGATGGAGCCCAGATCTGAATGCAGGCAGCCTACCCAGAACCCAGCTCTTTCTCTATGCTTCATTCCCAAAAGAGGGAAAACAGGATTAAATAAGAATAGGAAGCCAAGGAAAATCAGTGTGTAGAAATTCTCCAAGGTAGGCCCCAAAGTGTTCCTGGCTTCCTAGCAGCCAAAGCAAAGAGGAAAATAGGTTCAGTTACAAGATTTGGGTTTTTTCCCTGTAAGGCGAAGCCCCTCTTCCTGGCCTATTCCCTACCAGATTCAGGGGACTCCCTTGCACGCCCTGCCTTGACCACACTCCCTCCCACCTCAAGGCCAGTATATTAGCCTCACTCCTGGGGAGTCCAGAGAGCAGACCAAAAAACGTTGGCTTTGTCCTGGCAGAGTTTGTGCGAATGATGTCTCGCTGAGCCTGTACAGAAGCTGGAGGCAGCAGACAGGACTTGGCACCAGAGCCACTGCCTGCCAGTGTGATCCTGGAGCCCCTCACCTCCAGCTGGGACCCTCATCCTCTCCTCCCTGCCCCCGCCTGTGTGCCACACCCTTGCCTGCCCTCACCTCCACCCCCACTCGTCCACCAAGCCCCCTTGCCCGTCTCTATTTCTCTGACAATAAAGCATCTTTGAGCAGCTTCCACCACTCACTTGTTCACCCTGCAGGTATTTGACCCCCAAAAGTGAAGTCCCCTCAACTGTGAACTTTGGGTGGGTAGGGCCCCTCCCCGGATCCTGCACCCAACCCAGAGCAAGTGTTGGGAAACGTCCCCAGATGAGTAAACCCAACCTGCTTCTCCCAGAGCTGGGTGCGCAGTGGCCCCTCATCCTGTGAAGGGCTCCTGCCGGACCCAGGATGACATGAAAGGAGCACGTGCCTGTAGGCTTTTCCCAAGCTCCATCCCATTTCCTCTTAGAGGGGTGCTGCTCGGTGCTCCCTCCAAGAAAGAACTTGCTGGTCGGCTGGGAGGAGTCCTCTTCAGGACATACCGCAGCTTTGGGGCTGATGCCTCGCTCTTCCCGGGAGCCCCCAACCACTGACCGAGCACATAGGTGGTCTCTGCTCCGAGCTCCCCTCCAGGTTAGCCGAGGTGTGGTCAGTTCAGCCTCGAATCAGAAGCTGTCTGCCCCATCCTGCTTCACCGTGTGTCCTCTTTTTTGCGTCCCTAACTTCAGCTTAGTGTCTGCCTCCCAGGGAGACCAAATGACACATCTCCTCACTCCAACCCTGCCATGGTCTTCGTAACCCCATGTGCCATACTGAGGAACCCCAGAGGCCGGGCGTCAGCGACTTGCTAGAGGTCAGGCAGCTCCACTGCCATCTCTCCCCTCCAGGCCATGCAGCGCGTGCTGCCAGATTTTTCTTCCTGAAATGCCATTTTCATGTTGTCACACTCTATACAGAAACTGGCCATGATCCTTCATTGCCCCCAGGCTGGTCTGGCCCCTTTGCCTGGCACCAGGAGGCTCCGGGAGCATGAGGAACTGGCATACAGTCACACAGGTTAGGATGAAGCAGAGGTGGGACTTCACCCAGGCCTGGGGACTCTAAAATCACAGTGCCAACAAGAAAGGGCACCTCCAGGTCAGAGTAGACCCAGGACAGGCCTCAGCCTCCCCAAGCACTCCCTGACCAGAGGGCATTCCCACCTGCTGGGAGGGATGATGGGCTTGATGTCCAGGTCAGGAAGGGAGAGGAGCTTTCAGTGCCTGTGCCTGGTCCTCACCATTGCTGCTGCCAACAAGATGGCCTTAAGACAGAGCAGGCGGGCAGCCACCAGCACTCTGCTCAGCCTGCAGCTTGGACCCCGAGGTGCCAGGGCTGGCTGCCGCAGCCTCAGCACCACTTGCCTGGCAGATCGCAATGAATGCTTAATCCTCAACTGGGTGATCTCTCCTGCCAGTCTGGCAGGCTTGGGGCTGAGGAGTTGCCCCAGCCCCACAGCTTGTCTGGGAGCCATGGCCCACACTCCCTCCCACCACCCTCCACTGGCTGGCACAGATGGCATTGCTGCCTGAGGGGTCTGTCCCCTCTGCAGGGCCTGGGGAGAGTGATGGACAGGTGCCAGGGGAAGACCAGAGCAGGCTCAAGGTCACCCTCCCACGGGCCCCAGCTTGTCAGGCCCTGTGCCTGGAGCAAGGGAGGGGGGATGATTGGGGGGATGCCCTTAATTGGCTGCCGTGTGTCTGCTGGCATCGGAAGTGCCCACAGTTCCCCCAAATTTCACACGTGCCCCCCCACCCCAGAAAGGCTGTTAGCACAGAAGTTCCAAACAGACACAGCTGGAGCAGGCAGCAGGGCTGGGAGGAACAGGAAGCAGGCAGCGACTGTGCAAGCCAAGAGCCCCTTCCCCACCTAAAGGGGGCGCCTGCCACCCAACTCCACCAACTGCTGCCCGCTGGAGCAGGCCAGAGCTACGGGATCTTCTGGTTTTCCAAGAGAAGCTGTCAGTTGAGATTTTTACCTTAAGTCCACTTTAGATAGTTGGAGTATAATATACATTCAGTAACGTGTACGAATGTAAAGCTCAGTGGATTTTTACATGTGTGTGCACCCGGGTAACCATAACCCAGATAAAGATATTACATCCACTTATTTTATTTCAGAGTAGTTCTAGGTTTACAGAATTATTTTGAAGATTGGACAGGGAGCTCCTAAATACCCCACACCGAGCTTCTCCTATGTGTTAGTCAAGGTTCTCCAGAGAAACAACCAATAGGAGGGGTGTGTGTGCATGTGTGTGTGTGTGTGTGTGTGTGTGTGTGTGTGTGTGTGTGTGTGTGTGTGAAGATATTTATTGTAAGGAATTGGCTTGGGTAATTATGGGCACAGAGCAGTCCCCAGATCTGCATTCAGCAAGCTGCTGACACAGGAGAACTCGTGACACAGTTCCAGCCCAAGCCCGAAGGCCCAAGAACCAGAAAAGTCAATGTTGTAAGTTCCAGTCTGAGAGCCGAAGACTGATGACCCCGCTCAAAGGTCAGGCAGGCAAAATTCCCTCTCACTCAGCCTTTTTTTTTTTCCCATTCAGATCTTCAACCCACATTGGGAAGAGCCATCTGCTTTACTTAGTCCACAGATCCAATGGATGTTAATCTCATCCAGATACACCCTCACAGACACACCCAGAATAATGTTTGAACGAAGGTCTGGGCACCCCATGACTCAGTCAGGTTGACACACAAAATTAACCATGACACTCTATTAACATCTTACGTCAGAATGGTACCTTTGTCACTGCTGATGAACTAACACTGGCACATTAACTGAAGTCCACATTTTATGCAGATTTTATCACTTTTTCTCTTGTTCTGTTCCAGAGCGCCATCCAGGACACCACATTACATTAGGCATCACGTCTCCTTAGGCTTCTCTTGGTCATGATGGTTTTACAGAATTTCCTTGTTTTTTAAAATTATCTTGACAGTTTTTTAAATTTTTTATTTATTTGTTTGTTTATTTATTTGTTTGTTTATTTATGGTTGCGTTAGGTCTTCGTTACTGCTCACAGGCTTTTTCTAGCTGCGGCGAGCGGGGGCTACTCTTCGCTGCTATGAGCGGGCTTCTCCTTGCGGTGGCTTCTCTTGTTGCGGCGCATGGGCTCCAGGCGCATGGGCTTCAGTAGTTGTGGCACGCGGGCTTCAGTAGCTGTGGCACGTGGGCTTCAGTAGTTGTGGCTCGCGGGCTCTAGAGCGCAGGCTCAGTAGTTGTGGCTCGCGGGCTTCAGTAGTTGTGGCTTGTGGCCTCTACGGCACAGGCTCAGTAGTTGTGGTGCACAGGCTTAGTTGCTCCGCGGCATGTGGGATCTTCCCGGACCAGGGCTCAAACATGTGTCCCCCTACACTGGCAGGCAGATTCTTAACCACTGCGCCACCAGGGATGTCCCTCTTGACAGTTTTGAGGAGGACCAGTCAGGTATTTTATAGAATGTCCCTAAATTGAGATTTTTCTGATGTTTTTCTCATGATTAGAATGGGGTTCTCATCCCAACATATGAAGGGTGCATACTGTCAACATGACATCACTGATGATGTTGACCTTGATCACCTGGCTTAAGGTAGTGTTTGTCAGGTTTCTGTGCTGTAAAATTACTCTTTTTCTTTCTCCTGTTACATACTATACTCTGGAAGGAAGTCACTATACACAGCCCACGCTTAAGGGGGCGTGGAGCATTATAATTCACCTCATTAAGGGCTGAGTTTCTACATAAATTACTTGAAATTCTTCTGTCCAGGAAGTTTGTCTCTTCTCCATTTATTTATTTGTGTACTCATTTTTACATCAATATGGACTCATAGATATTTATTTTACACAAGTTATAATCTAGTACTATTTTTTTATTTTCTTGCTCAAATTGCTCTACCTTTGGCCATTGGGAGGTATTTCACTTGGCTTCTGTGTCCCTCTGACATTCCACCATTATTGTGGGTGTTTGGGTTTGGGGGTTTTTGTTTCATTTTAGCATTTTCTTACTTTCTGGCACTATTAGATGCTCCAGAATGATCTTGTATATTTCCTGCCCCAGTCCTAGAGTCTGCCATTTCTCCAAGGAACCCTGCTTCATTTTATTGGAGAATGGTATTCGAAACCAAGATCTGGGTGCAAGCTTGTTTCTAGGCCCTCTCAGCTGATAGAGTGATGAGATATATATGTACACTAACCTGTGAACGCAGAAATTTAAAAATATTTCTGTATGTAACCAACTGTATTTATATCAAGCTAAACATGAGTTCCTATTGATACCTCCAACTCCAATCCATTACCACATGGATCATTCTAGCCTCCTCCTCCTCCTCACTTACCTGTAACTTCTCATTCCAACAGTGAGAAACCACCCATTCTACACAGACATAATTTTTGATTCCAGGGTACATGTGTAGCGGTTTCCGAATTGGTAACCCATATCCCCATGGGAAACCACGTCATCAACTAGGGTCCAGCGCTTATATGCAGTGCTTTTTGTCTTTTTCTTACAGACACCACTCATTTTCAGACTAGCAGCACCTTATTTCCCCACTCCCTTCACTGAAGCTGTTTCATACATTTGTGATACAGTTTGATTCTTTTGTCATATTCTGCATTCCATCATGGGATCCCCTGACCTCCTAAGTGATTTTTTAAATCATTAAAAAATGTTCGTGATTGAAGCTCACTCTTTGACAAATGCTTAACGTCTTGTATTTACCATAACAGTATCATACAGAACCATTTTACTGCCCTAAAAAAAAAAATCCCCTATGCTTCACCTATCCAATTTTACCCCTCACCAGCCCCCAGCAATCAGTACTTTGTTTACCTTCTGTATAAGTTTTCCTTTTCCAGGATGTCGTACCATTGGAATCATACAGTATGTGGCTTTTTCAGATTGGCTTCTTTCACTTAGCAATATGCCTGTGTCTTTTCATGGCTAAACATTTCCTTTTATTGCTGAATAACAGTGCATTGTATGGAAACATCACAGTTTATTTGTCCATTTACCTATTGAATGCCACCTCCTCTGGGAAAATGTCTGTGATGTCACAAGGAAGGCCCCTTACTCTAAATTCCAATGTGCCCTGTCCCAGTCTCCACATTGTCTTACTCTATTGTGTGGCTTTGCTTCCCTGTCTACCTTTCCTTGAGACTAGGAGCTCCTTGAGGACAGAAGCCATGGCCAGTTCATTTCCATATCAGTGTCCAGCACAAGGCCTGAGATGGAGGATGGAGTCAGAAAATATTCGTTGGGTGAATGAATAAATAAATATCCTGGGGATGAGGAAGATCTACAGACCTGGGGGCATGATAGATACACAAGGTCAGAGAGGTTTTGAGAAGTAGCCTGGGAAAAAGGGTTAGTGTTTGGAGGACAGTCTAAGGTCTAGAGTTGTGAGGAATGAGATTTGAGGTGAGTGGTCTGGGTGGAGAAATGGATAGGAAAGAGGAGAATGAAACAGTAAGCACTTTATGAATATTCACTTAATCCACACAACACCCCTAAGAGATAGTTATTATTAGCGTCCCCATTTTACAGACGGGGAAGCTGAGGCCTATTGAGGTAACTTGCCCAAGGGCAAATCGCTAGCTGAGGTGGTTTGACATTCGAACAGTTAGTCTGACTCCAGATGGTGCTGTAGTCCATGGTCCAGGACGGCGAATGTACAGGGCCCGGCATGCAGTTAAGTACTCAAGGTTAGCTGTTCCTGCTATTGTCGTTATGAGGCACCGGCGTGGGGCCTTGGGGGGGGGGGTGGGATACAGGTTGAGGAGCCTTTGAGGTTGCCCAGCCTAGACCCGAGGTCCAGGCAACTGGGAGGAAGAGGCTTATCAACAGCGTTGGTGACGGACCCGTTGCCATGGGAACAAACGGAGGCCTCATGAGGGCGCATGCGCCGATCGAGGACAGGTTGCTGAACCGGTGAAAGGTGACGTAAAAGCGCACGGGGTGGGGCGCAGGGTTGGGAACGTCAAAGCCCTGCGTCCTCCTGCACCCAGAGCTGAGGAAAGGCGCGCGCTCGCGCGCGCGGCGGCGACGGCGGCGGCGCCGGCGACAGCAGCCCAGCTGGACCGGCACCGGGCAGCGGGAAGCTAACGTACGAAGCAACGTGAGTGAGGCGCGAGGGCGGCACCCGAGCCCGGCAAGCCCAGCTCGGCGCGAACCGCGGCTGACCAGACCCAGGTCCAGGCTTCCGAGGCCCCGCCTCTCGGGCTTTGGGACTAATCGGATTGAGAGCGCGCCGGCCCGGGCCGCGAACTCGCCAATTGCGGAGGGCGTCGGCCACCGCCCAATCCGAAGCAGACAGGTGCGAGGTCCGGAAGGCGGAGACCAATCAGCAGCGGTTGCGGCCTGTTGGGGCCGGTCTCGGCCAATGAGAAGGCCCGAGTGACATCTTCGCGCGCCAATCGGGAGTGAAGGAGCGTTCCTGCCCGCCCGCCCTTCCGGCCTGAGCTCTATTTACCAGGGGCGTGCTGCCGGCTTGCCAATCAGAGCGCGGCTGAGCGGCCAGGCAGCCAACCCGGGAGGAGCGGCCGGCCGGCGTCTGCCGCACCCAGGAGTTGGGGATGTCCTACAAACCCATCGCCCCCGCCCCCAGCAGCACCCCCGGCTCCAGCACCCCTGGGCCCGGCACCCCGGTCCCTACAGGTGAGGATCCAGCTCCACCCCTGCTTGCCTGCCTGGGCTGTCGAGGTCTCGAAAAGAAGACGGCCTGAGTTCTGCAATACTGGGCCTGCCGCCTACCCTCGCTGAGCCTCAGTTCGTTGGCCTGTGAAGTGGGCGTGGTCACGTAAGGGCTTGTTGGTGAAGCGCAGGGGGAGGGGTTTGTCCTGAAGTTTAGCAGCCTGGAATGAAGCCCGTTGGAGGGAATCGGGCGAATCTGGTCCGGGGCTTGGAACGTCGGGGCGAGGCGTCCCTGCCCCGCGCTGACCTCTTACTGGCGCATGTTGCAGCCGGAAGTGTCCCATCGCCGTCGGGCTCGGTGCCAGGAGCCGCTGCCCCTTTCAGACCACTGTTTAACGACTTTGGACCGCCCTCCATGGGCTATGTGCAGGTGAGTGGAGCCGAGGGATTGCCTATGGATGGGGACTGGGGGCCCTTCTTGGCCTGAGCTCACTGCCCTGTTCTCTTTTGACATAGGCAATGAAACCACCTGGCGCCCAGGGCTCCCAGAGCACTTACACCGACCTGCTGTCGGTCATAGAGGAGATGGGCAAAGAGATCCGGCCCACCTATGCTGGCAGCAAGAGCGCCATGGAGCGCCTGAAGAGAGGTAAGTGAGGCCAGGCCCAGTGCCCCTGCCCGGGAGACAAACACTGGACAATCCTTCACTAGGTAGGGAAGGAAAGACATCTGGAGGCCACCTGAGCCAAGCCTAGACTAGGGCCAGGATCACTATCCAGAGAGGCGGGGTTCTTTGTTTTTTTGTGTGTTTTTTTGGCCACGCCATGCAGCATGCGGGATCTTAGTTCCCTGACTAGAGATCGAACCCATGCCCTCTGCATTGGGAGTGTGGAGTCTTAACCACTGGACCACCAGGGAAGTCCCCCAGAGAAGTGTTTTAAATTGAATTGACATTGAGTTGATTTCCAGGGAAGGACCAGGGAGTTTGTATTTCAACAGGGCAAATTTGAGGATTAACCTCTAAACCTCTAATCTCATCCAGCCCCTCATTAGATTATAGTCCCTTTTACTGAAAGGAAAGGGGGTGGAGAAGGAGGGTGTTTTCCACTGGCGGGTGAACTTGGGACTGTGGAGGGTCGCTGAGATCCTGTATGTTACTTCCGCATCCACACCCCAGGCATCATCCATGCCCGGGCCCTAGTCAGAGAGTGCCTGGCAGAGACAGAGCGGAACGCCCGCACGTAACAGGACTCGACTCCGCCTCAGCATCTGGACCTTTCCTGGCCACTGCAGAGCACCTGCTTCTCCCTGGCCTTCACCCCGAGTTGCACTTCCCATCCTGGGCTTCCTGTCCTGTGTCCTTTGGTGGGTGCCCTCAAGGAACCAGTGGGCGGCTCTCACTCCAGTCGGCAGCACTAACTGGAAACCCCCAAAAGAGGTAGCAGCGAGGTCACTGTGAATCCCACCCATGACCTGCCAACAGTGTTGATCCAACTGGAGCTTCCTCCTTTCTGTGGCCCCCACCACTCAGCACTTACCAGGACTTCTCACTACTTTTCCCAGACCCCTTCTCCCCAGCAGGGCCTCAGAAGGCCTGTCGCCTCCCTGCCCTGTCTCCTGGGCCATGGCGACTCTTTTCTCAGTGTGTCTTTTGCTAAATATGCCCTTTTTGTATAAATAAAAGATAATTTGGAGTTGTTCTCTTAGCTCGTAGTTTTTCTGAGTCTGGTGCTTTGGCTAAGCCTGGATGGGCGGAAGGTGGGGTGCAGTGGGTGGGAGAGAGGCCCACGGAGCCTGGTTTTGCCTTGCCTCCACTGTCCATTGACCTTGAGTGGAACCCTGCCCTTCTCTGGCCCTCAGCCTTCCAGCTGTAAGTAGTGGAAAGGGTTGAGCTCCAATAGCTGAACGCCCTGCCCTCCTTCAGGTGATGCCACCAGGGGGCAGCGCAGGGCCTTGGCTGCTTCCACAGCTGGAGGGCACTGTCTCCAGCCTGAGCCTAGAGGGTTCTTTCTCTGGACTAGCTGTGCCTAGATGGCAGAGATGCCAGTTCACTTAATCCACACCCTCACATGCCTTAATGCCCTAACATCCTAAGCTCGCAATCAGCCCTGAAGGCTCTGAATACACCCCATCTCTGAGTCCTCAAAGAGGAAAGAAAGGGAGCATTGCTGCTTCCCTCCCCACAGGACCCGAGAAACAGTCAAGGAGAGAGAACTGGTTTCCAACATGGGTGAGACCCAGCTCGGTGCTGCCAAACACTGTCCCAGTGCCTTGTAGCTGACTGGGTGTGGTCCCACGATCCCAACCCTAGGCTGTCTCAGCCTTTGCGCAGGATCTGGTGGCCATTGACCAGACTTGTGGACCCAGAAGATATAGGTGGGGAAAGCCATGGGTCCCCATTCAGGGACTAGCGCAAAGATTTGGAGTGACTGCCTCTGCCTGTGTGTGTGGCAGGATGACCCTAGAGGTCTGGGGCACTGGAACCCCACCGGCTAGGTAGAGGCAAGTCAGAGACCAGCTTCTGGCTGCACTTTGGACGGCGAGGCATTTCCCCCACCCTGGGCCCCAGGATCCAAGGCCCTGGGAAGTTGGGAATGGGACTCTGTCATATTTCCATAGCACACAGGAGGGCTGGGCCAGGGTGGAGGTGGGAACCCAGAGTGCTTTGGGGATCCCAAAGAACCACGGGACTGAGAAGCGCCAGTCTTTGGAGAAGGACCTCTTCTTCCCCCGCCGCGTAGGGGAAGGAAGAATGGGGCCGCCCTCCTCCGCCGCGGGCGGGGCTCCCCGGACCCGGCCCGGGTGCGGGGGAGGGCCGCCGGGCCCAGGAAGGGGGCGGGGCGGCCGCAGTGACGCGGCGGGCGACGGGGAGGGGACAGGACAGCAGGGGCACCGGCGGGCAGACCTGGAGGAAGGTCGGGGCCATGGGCCCGCGCTTCGCCTCCAGGGGGTCCGGCCACCGCTGGAATCCGAGGCCGGGGCTCGGGGCACTGGGGACTCTGACCCGCCGCCCGTCCGCCCCCGCCCGTACCGGGTGAGGGGCGCCCGCCCTAAACTAGAGGTGAGCCGGGACGTTGGCGGGCGGGCCAAGAGCACGGCGGGGGACGGGGACGCCGGGGAGCAGAGGGAAGTGGAGACAACGGGGGCCTCTCGCCTGCCCAGTGGGTGCGAGGTGTAGGTAGGGGCTGCAGCGAAACCGGGGCGCAGGTGTTCGGAGGGGGGTCTCTCAGGGCGGGGGCCCGTGGGACACTTCTGCCTCAGCCCGAAGAGGGGTCAGCAGCCCTCGGGAAGGATGATGGGGCGGCTGCGTAGACAAGTGCCAGGGGTCCAGAAAGGATGCTGGGAAGGGGAGAGTTGGGGACTGGGCTGCCGGCCAGGGTGGGGAAGGCAGGTCTAGGGGGCGGAGGTGTTAGTTATCTGGTCTTTGAAGGTAGGTTCGGGGGCGGGGGGTGGAGAACACTGACAGAGATGCTGAGAGGAGGGGTGCACGGGGCTGCTCCGCGTAGAGACACCCCGGGGGACAAGGCTCTAAGTGGACGTCCAAGAGTCGGGGACACGGGACCGACTCGTGGAAAGGGATGCAGGAGGCGGGCCCCGAGGGGCTGGTTGTGGAAGGCGGGTCCGGAAGGAGGGGCCCGGGGGTTCCTGGGGGCGGGTCCCCGAGGGATGCCGTTCCGAGGGGCTTGGACGCGGACGCGGCCGAAGAGGCAAGGCCGGCCCGCCAGCCCGCCGGCCTGAGCCCGCGGCTCCGGGGGGCCAGCGTCAGCGCGCGGTTGCCGTGGCGATGGGCGGGCGGGGGGCGGGGGCTACGCGGAAAAGAGGTCAGCGCTCAGCCTCGCCGAGGCTCCCGGCCCCCCGCGGCGCTGGCTGCAGAGCTGGGCTCGCCTCTGCCTCCCCTGCGGCGAGCCCGGGCATGGGGTCGCCGGGCCCGAGCCCCTCGGCCCTCGCGCAGGGCTCGGGGCCGCGCGCCGCCGCCCCGCACTGACGGCCGCGCGGTGTCCTGCGCCAGCGGGAGCGGAGGCCGCGCACCGCCGGCCGAGCGCCTTCAGGATGCTCATCAAGGAGTACCACATTCTGCTGCCCATGAGCCTGGACGAGTACCAGGTGGCCCAGCTCTACATGATCCAGGTGAGGGCGGTGGGAAGTAGGCGACCAAGGCGCGGGGTGGGTGGAGGTATGCTTCATGTTGGCCGCAGGAGCGCGCAGGCCGCAGCTGGGATCAGGGGCGGGGCCCAGCTCAATCCCCCTCCAGTCCCGCTCTGGGGTTTGGAAGGGCTCAGGCCAGAGGAGGAGAGCGAGCTTCCCCGATCGGATGTAGGGGAGAGGTGATGGGGGTTAGAGTCTGTGGGAAGAGCGGCAGAGGGGCCTAGTGGTGCCTCCCCACGCCAAGTGCCCAGCCCCTCCTGTGCGCTCAGTCCCCATCCGACCTCCTTTAAGCCTCCTTAGAACGTGTAATCCTTAGGGGGTAAGCAAAGGAGCGCAGGAGGGTGCCAAAGAGCAGGAGGCAGAAAGTGAGGAGTGGTTCCAGGTGGTAGGGAAAGACTGGGAGGGGTTCCCAGAGGGTGGAGGACCTTGGCAGCCCCAGGCGGTCAGGGAGATGGGCTGAGGATCAGGCCCCAAATCTGTCAGAGAGAGGAGCAGGCAGGGACCCCAGATGCTGAGGTCTGGGCCAAGAGGAAGGGCGTAGAGGTCTGGCCCTGGACGTCGGGAGGAATGAGCCAGAGCAGGCTCTCAGGGAGGGGAGGAGGTTGGTGCCCGTTCCAGACGTGCTCCCCAGAAATGTGGGACCAGAGTCTGAGCAGACAAGGGGGCTGGGATCTGGCCTCAGAGGGTTAGGTGGGCCACGTTCAAACTCCAGAGCTATGTAAGGACGGGATCTGAGCGCTCTCCAACTATGAGGGGTGTGGCAGGAGCTGGTGTTGGGGTTCTAGAAAGGTGGGGGCCCCTTTTACTCTCCTGGATTCTTCCAGCCCACCCACCCTGGCCCCTTGCCGGCAGCACATGCAGCAGGCACCCACCTCAGGAGCTTACACTGGCTTCCCCTCTGCCTCTGCCTCGAACAGTGCCCCCACCTCACACCTGCTCAGCACCCTTCCCCCAGGTCATCTTCAGATCAAGGTCATGTTATCTTCTCTATGAGGACTTCCCTGACCATCCTATCAAAATTGCAACCCCCAGCCCTATCTATCTCCCTTACCCTATTCTGTGCTTTCTTTGTACCACAGCACTTAGCACCTTCTAATTTGCTTTTTTTGGTTTTCTGTCTGTTATCTGTCTCCCTCCACTGGAACTGTAAGTTGCACAGGGGCAGGCAGGGGTCTTTGTTCTGTACATCAACAGATCCCAATTAACATAATCCCAAACAATGCCTGGAATAGAGCAGACAACAAATACTTGAATGACTGAATGAGTCCTGGCTTGCAGAACCCCATAGGGGACTGGACAGCGGCTGTAATCCTGACCCCAGGAGCTACAGGGGACCAGGGTCGGGTTTCAGAGAGTTAGAACGGCTGGGACTAGGGCCTCAGAGCTGCACAGGGGACCAGGCCTAGCTTGGGATCCCATCTCAGGAGCTGATCTGGGGCTGAGCTGCCCATTCTACTCTTGCCCTGGGCTGCAGAAAAAGAGCCGAGAAGAGTCAAGTGGTGAGGGCAGCGGCGTGGAGATCCTGGCCAACCGGCCCTACACGGATGGGCCCGGTGGCAGTGGGCAGTACACACACAAGGTGTACCACGTGGGCTCCCACATCCCAGGCTGGTTCCGGGCACTGCTGCCCAAGGCCGCCCTGCAAGTGGAAGAGGAATCCTGGAATGCCTATCCCTACACCCGCACCCGGTGAGTGGGTGGGGCAGGTTTGGGGCCAGGAGGGGAACAGCCCTGGTGGGCACAGCCGTGACCCTCACCCCCACCCTCTGCCCAGGTACACCTGCCCCTTTGTGGAGAAATTCTCCATTGAAATAGAGACCTACTACCTGCCTGATGGGGGTCAGCAGCCGAATGTCTTCAACCTGAGTGGGGCTGAGCGGAGACAGCGCATCCTGGGTGAGGCCTGGAACCAGCGGGGGGACTGTGGAGCCCCTCTCAGGACACCTGCCACCTCAACAGGCGGCCTCTGACAAGTCCCAGGCTCTCTCCCCGTCTACGCTTCCTGTGCATGAAAAGCTCCCCTCCCAATCCCGAGGTGGGGGCGGAGTGGCAGGGGCCAGAGGGGGCTGGTGTTGCTCAGTGCTGCCGGAACCCCCCCAGATACCATCGACATCGTGCGGGATGCAGTGGCCCCAGGCGAGTACAAAGCTGAAGAAGACCCCCGGCTCTACCGCTCGGCCAAGACAGGCCGAGGACCGCTGGCTGATGACTGGGCACGCACAGCAGCCCAGACGGGGCCCCTCATGTGCGCCTATAAGCTGTGCAAGGTTGAGTTCCGCTACTGGGGCATGCAGGCCAAGATTGAGCAGTTCATCCACGATGTCGGTGAGCGCCCAGCCTCGGGAGGTTCTATTTACTCAGCGTGCACCAGGCCGCGCGTTTGAGCCAGGGATGCTCCCAGTCTCCAGGAGACACAGAAACATAAAGCCGTCATTTCCGTTTGATGTGGTGGGCACTGAGGCTGAGGGGTGCCGCACAGCCTAGCTAGGGGTTGGGGGAGCCTCGCCTTGAGGTACGGGTGAGAGTCAGGAGGGCAAGAAGCTGACGACGTGATCTCTGAGGTCCATGCCGGTTCTGACATTCAGAGATGCTGCTTCTCATCCATTCAAATTCTAAGACTCTCCAGTGTTCTGTGGGTCAAGCGAGACTTAGAGACCTCAGGAGGGTCACCAGCTCTAACCTGCAACACGCTAAGGAGTGCAGGGCAAAGCTGCGACTCTTTCGTTCTCTCCGAGTCCCATCCTTTGGCCCTGGTATCCAGGAGGCCCTTTTTCGTGCCCCCCCCCAAACTAACCCCACAGTTCCTGTGGCTCAGCCCTGCCCCACCTCCCAGGTCTGAGGGTGGACTACCTATAGGTAGAAGGATGGGGGTGTCCAGGCACCTGGGTTCCATTTCACCTCGGACCCTCATGGAACCTCTCCTCCAGGGAGCTACTTCCCATCTTTGCACCTTAATTTTCCCTTGTGTAAATGAGGAAGAGGTTGGGCCAGATAGTAAAAAGCTAATATTGATCACCACATGCCCAATTCTCTGCTAATCACTTCCCATGCAAGATCTCCTTTAACACCCCCAACACCCCTCAAGGTAAGGACAATTATTATTTCCATTTTACAGATGAGGAAATTTAGCTCAGAGAGTAATACAGGCACCTTATCTTAAATTTGGAAAAATGCCAAAAAGCACAAATTTTAAAAAATGAAACTCACCCCCATATAACCACTATTAAGATTCTGATGTATTTCCTTCCAGAAGTTTATAACAATAATTCAATAATCATTATGACTTTATTCCCTAGATATTGAAGTCTCTAACTTTATTCCTCTGCTTAGGATGAAAATATCCCAGAATGGGTATCATGTTTTGCTTCATTAAGTGCCAACACTTCCATTAACTCTTAACACCTTCATTAACCATCAACAATTTCATTAACTATCAACGCCTTAATTGTTAACTCTTCTGAAGAAGTCAGCAGGAAGCCGGCTGAAAGAAGCAAGAACAAACATTGCTCCCAGCTTCCCAGGGTGTTGGGGTGGGCTCAGCGCTCAGAGTTGGGGTGTCCAGAGGGATAAAAGAGGCAGTGGGCAGGGAGGGACGTGGGGCAGGAAGACAAATGCCCCAGTTTCCACTCCCGTCTCCCGGGCAGTGCTCGCCCTGCCCTCCTTTGTGGCCCTGGGTGGGTGGTGTGCCCAGGGGAGCCATTACCTGAACTCATGGGCTGGGCATGTGGCTGCAGTGGCAGGGGAACTCGGGGCTGGGGCATGTGGGTGGGGAGGGCACGGCTTTGATGCCTGGGCGCCTACAGGTCTGCGTCGGGTGATGCTGCGGGCCCACCGCCAGGCCTGGTGCTGGCAGGACGAGTGGACGGAGCTGAGCATGGCTGACATCCGGGCACTGGAGGAAGAGACCGCCCGCATGCTGGCACAGCGCATGGCCAAGTGCAACGCAGGCAGTGAGGGGCCCGAGGCCCAGCCCCCCGGGAAGCCAAGCACTGAGGCCCGGGCTGGGGCCAGCGGCGCTGGCACCCCCGATGGGCCCGAGGTCCCCCCGGGCCCCGATGCCTCGCCCGATGCCAGCTTCGGCAAGCAGTGGTCCTCTTCCTCCCGCTCCTCCTACTCGTCCCAGCATGGAGGTGAGTCTGAGGCACGGGGACGGGAGGGAGCGGCCCTCAGGCTGGACTCCCAGGCTGAGGCCAATGTGGCCCTGCAGGGGGCGTGTCTCCCCAGACTTTGTCCGAGTGGCGCATGCAGAACATCGCGCGAGACTCTGAGAACAGCTCTGAGGAGGAGTTCTTTGATGCCCACGGTCGGCACCCCAGACCTGTTGGGGGTGGTGGCGGGGGAGGTCCCTGAGCAGCTCCCGCCAGCCCATGACGCAGCCCCTGGTCCCTTCAGAAGGTTTCTCGGACAGTGACGAGGTTTTCCCCAAGGAAATGACCAAGTGGAACTCCAATGACTTCATCGACGCCTTCGCCTGCCCCATGGAGGCAGAGGGGGCACCAGGTAAAGATCCCGCATCCAGTTGCCAGCCACCAGCACTCCGTATGCGGTGGGGACTTGGAGAACAACTCATTCCTAAGTTTAATGGGGTCCTAAGATGAATGTCCGTCCAGAAAGGGTGCTCATTAAATACACAGACGAATAACGAGCAGATAATGGGTGGATGGATGGATGTGTGGCGTGTATTCAGGGTTCAGACACAGCACAAAGAATGGAGAAATTCATTTGGAGTCCAGGAAGGCTTCGTGTGGGAGGTGATGTCTCAGCTGGATTTTGAAGGATTGGACGAGCTCTGTCCAAAAGAACTTTCTGAGACGATGGAAATGTTCTAGCCGCTAGCCACAGGTGGCTAGCAAGTACTGGAAATGTGGCGAGTGGGACTGAGGAACTGAATTTTGTATTGTATTTTAATTCATTTCAGTTTAAATAGGCACATGTGACTAGTGGCTACCATATTGGACAGGGCAGGATTAGAAGGAATTTTCCAGGCAAACAGGCCTTGTGTGGAGAAGCATGCCTGTCGGCAGCAGGACTGGCCATGTGCAAAGACGCAGAAACGTGAAATGACCTGGGAGAGTCGGGTGTGAGGAGAGGGTCAGAGGAAGATGGGCGGCGAGGGTGGGTGCTCAGGCAGACAGCAGAGCAGGGGTACCTGAAGTACCAGATGAGGGGATCCCCACAGACCCCTCAGTCTCCTTCACTGGCTTTCCCCATCCTGCAGACCCTGGAACCGAGTCCACCAAAGAGATCGGGGACGGGGCCCGAGCACCCAGGGACCCAGAAGTGAGTATGGTCGGCCACCCCGCGTCTCATTCTGCCCACGCACTGGCCAGGACACTGCTCTGACGTCCCCGGCACCCACTCTGTGCCCTGCAGGGCCCGGATGGAGCAGGGGAACTGGGGACAGAGACATGTGCAGTACACGCCCTCTTCCTCATCCTGCACAGCGGCAACATCCTAGACTCAGGCCCTGGAGACACCAACTCCAAGCAGGCGGATGTGCAGACGCTGAGTCTGGCCTTCGAGACCGTCACCCGCGTCCACTTCCCTGAGGCCCTGGGCCACGTGGCACTGCGCCTGGTGCCCTGCCCACCCATCTGCGCCACTGCCTATGCCCTTGTCTCCAAGTACTGGTCAGGCGGGGGAGGGTGGGGGACACACAGGGTCCCCAAGGTGTGGACAGCCACTTGGGGGCTCCTGGGACCAGAGAGGCCCCATGGGGGGAGGGGGAGGAGGCCAGGAAGCCAAACTCCTGGGCTAGTCACCTACCCAGCTGGACTTCAGTCTCTAGTCAATGGCTCCATCACAAAGGCCTCTGGGATACTGATGGTCCCCACAAAGGCCCTCCAGTGCCAGGACTTGCCAACAGGTCAAGGGGACTTGAGGGGGCAGTGGAGGGTCTGGAGGCCCCCCACCCATCCATTATATCCCCCCCTCCTACAGCCTGAGCCCCTACAGCCACGACGGTGATAGCCTGTCCCGCTCCCAGGATCACATTCCACTGGCCGCCCTGCCGCTGCTGGCCGCCTCATCCTCCCGATACCAGGGCGCTGTGGCCACGGTCATCGCCCGCACTAACCAGGCCTACGCCGCCTTCCTGCGCTCGTCTGAGGGTGTCGGCTTCTGCGGGCAGGTCAGGAGTTAGGGATGTTCACGGGGAACTTGCCGCGGGGCCCCCCATCCTCCTGCCTCTGCTGCAGCCCCTCCTGATGGCGCTGCCCTCCCACCCAGGTGGTGCTGATTGGGGACGGCGTCGGTGGCATCCTGGGCTTTGACGCACTCTGCCACAGCACCAGCGTGGGCCCCGGGAGCCGGAGCAGCAGCCGCCGAGGAAGCGTGGTCAGTGGGGCTGGACCTGCCTCCTCAGGGGGCGTGGGTGGCTCTAGTTCTCTGCCCCTGGAGTACGACCTCTCTCCCGGCCTGCCCCCTGCTGCCTCATTCCACCTCCGCTGGGGCTCTACTCTTTGTTTAAGTCCCTACCCAACCCCCAGGCCTCTTTCCTCACTTCCAAATAAGTAGAAATCGACCGACCGTCTCCAGTCCTAAGGCTGTTTCTGTCCCCTATTCCATGCAGAACAATGAGCTGCTCTCCCCGGAGGCTGGCCCAGTGCGGGATCCCCTGGCAGATGGGGTGGAGGGACTGGGCCGGGCCAGCCCGGAGCCCTCAGGGCTGCCTGCCCAGCACACCCACAGCGACATGGCCAGTCCTGAGCCCGAAGGCTCTCAAAACAGGTGACGTTCCTGCCCCATCAACCCCAAACTGGGCTTGTGCTGGGCTGCGGAAGCAGCAGCACTGAGCAGCCTCCTGCCCCTCCCCCAGCCCGCAGACGGTCCCCCCAGCCCCCTCCTCTGGGGAGCCCAGGTGGGCAAGCACAGCCTCCTGTCCACCCACTGCCGCCTCTGAGGCTCCTGATGGCCTCACCAGTGCCACCCGCCTTGACTTCAAGGTCTCCGGCTTCTTCCTCTTTGGCTCCCCTCTGGGCCTGGTGCTGGCTCTGCGGAAAACCGTGATGCCCACGCTGGAGGGTGAGCCCTCAGGGTGGGGGTGGGTTTCACCTGCCCCTCCCCCATCTCCTCTTTGTTTCACCTGAAATGGGGGTGTTTATACCATTCCCCACTGTACACATACGTGGCTTGGCTAGAGAGGGAAAACCTGAGGCCCAGAAAGAAGGGACTTGCCAAGGCCAAGTGTCCCAAAGTGCACCAGGAGGAACTCATACCCACAGATGCTCTTCATGAGAAGGGGTCCAACAGGCATGGGGAACGCTTCATCTTGAACATCAGCAAATCGAAGGCTCTGATCTCTTTTGAGCCGAGAGACCTGTCTCACTTTTAAGCGGGACCCTGGTGACCTCCCAGGGAGTAGAGTCTGGGAAGTGCTGGTTCAGGGTCACACAGCATGTCAGGGTGCTGCTTCCCACAACCCCTACCTCCCAGTATGCCCAGCTGAATCCCCTCCCCCCTTTATCTTCTGGGTACCAGTGGCCCAGATGCGGCCAGCCTGTGAGCAGATCTACAACCTCTTCCACGCGGCCGACCCCTGCGCCTCCCGCCTTGAGCCCCTGCTGGCCCCCAAGTTCCAGGCCATTGCCCCACTGGCTGTGCCACGCTACCAGAAGTTCCCCCTGGGAGATGGCTCATCGCTGCTGCTGGGTATGCTGCCAACCAAAATAAAGGGGCGAAAGAGGAGGGCACCAACAGTGAGGGACGGGTGTGGGCCCCCCCCCCTCCCAGGAAGACATGAGGTAGTTCCCACATTATTGGTTCTTTCTCAGGTCCCCACTCCCAGGACCAGGGAGCCCTCCCCTGGCCCCTTGGGCAGTCTGGATCCCCAAGACCCTCTAACATTCTCTGCCCAGAAGTTGGGGGCAGTGGTGACAGCTGGCCTGAAGGGAGGAGGTGGTGACACTGAGAGCAGCCACCCACCACCGCGGGGGGAGAGGGGCTGCCGTGTCTGTGTGTAGAGGTGCATTGTGTCGCTGCACGCACTTGTGTTCGTGTATTGGTTTGGGGTGTGTACTCATGTGCACGCAAGTGAGTAGCCATTTGGCCCCATGAGACAAGCGGGCCTGGGTCCGGGTGGTGGCGGGAGTCATGCTGGCAGGAATGCAGCTTGGGTGAGCTAGCAGGAGGGGATGCCCCCACCCTTCACCTCCACCCAGATGTGGGGCAGTTCAGCCTCAGCCAAGACCCGACCAGGGAGGGCTGGCAGGGGAGATGGTGGAGGGATGGGGGCCGGGCTGTCCTGGAACCTTGGGTGGGAAGACGGGAGGGCGGCCTGGCCCAGCCCGCCACTGAGGTCGCCTGTCCACCCACAGCTGACACTCTGCAGACCCACTCAGGCCTCTTTCTGGAGGAGCTGGAGATGTTGGTGCCCTCAACACCCACCTCTGCCAGTGGTGCCTTCTGGAAGGGCAGTGAGCTAGGCAACGATCTGCCAGCCCAGCCAGCTGCCCCCAGCACCACCAGTGAGGTGGTTAAGAGTAAGTCAGCCAGCCGCCCAGCCCAGGGAGGGAATACTTATTCCACCTTCAAAGCCCAGCTGAAACCTCCTCGCCTGCAGCATTTGCTCTGGAATGAGCGTGCCCTAGCACCCAACTCCAGACTCAGCAGGGTTGGCGGGAAAGAGGGAGGGAAGAGCATGAGGGGCCAGCCGGGCGGGCATGGGGTGGGAGGCCACCCCCGACTCACTGCCCACCGTGGCCGTACAGTCCTGGAGCGCTGGTGGGGGACCAAGCGGATTGACTACTCGCTGTACTGCCCTGAGGCGCTCACCGCCTTCCCCACCGTCTCGCTGCCCCACCTCTTCCACGCCAGCTACTGGGAGTCGGCGGATGTGGTGGCCTTCATCCTGCGCCAGGTGGGCCCAGGGATGCGGGGGGGAGGGGTGGGGGGGTGGGGGGGTGGGGATGGGAACCGGACAATGATAGGGAGCCGTGGGCTGGGGGAGGGGCAGCCCCAGGCATCCTTCCCCCCTTCACGTGGCCTTGCTGGGTCTGATTCTTCGCAGGTGATCGAGAAGGAGCGGCCACAGCTGACCGAGTGCGAGGAGCCGTCCATCTACAGCCCGGCCTTCCCCAGGGAGAAGTGGCAGCGCAAACGCACCCAAGTCAAGATCCGGGTACGTGCCCTGCCCCTCGAGCCCTCAAGAGCGAGGCCCTGCCTACTCTCCTCAGGATCCCCGCCCCTCAAGACCTTCCGGGGTCCAATCCCGCCCGCCCGCTGGCCCCGGGTCCTGGGTCCTGGCCCCACCTCCTCCTGCCTCGGCCCCGCCCCTGGGTACCAACTGGTCTCCTCCCCTAACCATCCCCCCACCTCCTCATCCTCTGCACCCCATCCTGTCATGCCTCCGCCCCCTCGGAACCACCCTCATGACCTCAGACGGGGTCAGCAGAAGCGCCCACCCCTCGGGCCCCGCCCCTCTCTCGCAGCGACCCCGCCTCCTTCAGGCCGAGCACCCGAGTCTGAGCGCGGGTCCCCCTCACCAGCACCTCCCGCACCCCTGTCACCTCTTTGCTGTGGGCTCACGCCGTCTCCTCCCGCCAGAACGTCACTTCCAACCACCGGGCGAGCGACACGGTGGTGTGCGAGGGCCGCCCTCAGGTGCTGAACGGGCGCTTCATGTACGGGCCCTTGGATGTGGTCACGCTCACCGGAGAGAAGGTCAGGACACAGAGGCCTCTGTCCCGGGTAGACCGGCTGCCCTCGGGCCAACCTCGCCCCAAGCGGGAGGTCCTGGTGCTGCCTCCTGTCCCACGGATAGCTCCCGGTCCCACCAGGTTGAGCCCCCAACCCCGTCCACCCCCGACGACAGGCCCACCTCGGCCCTCCTCCACTCAGGGTCGGGGGGACCCTCTCGTCCACTCTCCCTGCTAGGTGGACATCTACATCATGACGCAGCCGCTGTCAGGCAAGTGGATTTACTTTGGCACCGAGGTCACCAACAGCTCGGGCCGCCTCACCTTCCCGGTGCCCATGGAGCGCGCGCTGGGTATAGGCGTTTACCCGGTGCGCATGGTGGTCAGGTGAGCACGGGGCGGGCCGGGCCTCTGCGGGCGGGGATCCTCTGGGTCCCGCCCCTGTGTCGCTCAAGCAGCCCTTGGGCCGTAGGGGCGACCACACATACGCTGAGTGCTGCCTGACGGTCGTGGCCCGCAGCACCGAGGCCGTGGTGTTCAGCATCGACGGCTCCTTCACCGCCAGCGTCTCCATCATGGGCAGCGACCCCAAGGTGCGCGCCGGCGCCGTGGACGTGGTCAGGTAGGAGCGGCCACCCGGCTCGCCGTGGTGACTGTTCTCCACCCCTGGCGCATGGCGCTAACCGCCGCCCCACCCTGCAGGCACTGGCAGGACGCGGGCTACCTGATCGTGTACGTAACAGGCCGGCCCGACATGCAGAAGCACCGCGTGGTCGCCTGGCTGTCACAGCACAACTTCCCCCACGGCGTCGTCTCCTTCTGCGATGGCCTCACCCACGACCCGCTGCGCCAGAAGGCGGTGTTTCTGCAGAGCCTGGTGCAGGAGGTATGGCGCCTGGGGAGGGTCCCGTCCCCGCCGTCACCCCGGGAGGAGGCCCATCTGTTGTCACCCCCATCGGCCCCCGAACCTAACAGACCGCCAAGGCCCTCGTGGTCCCAGGGGCCCCTTGTCCTTGGGGCCAACTATAGAGATACGGCCGGTCCCGACCCCAGCCGGACCTGGTGAGGTAGACCCTATGGCCTCGACCCGAAACGTTCTGAACCGGAGGCCCACCAGACCCCGCCCCCTGCCTCACGACTCCGCCCCCCGGGGCTGCTGATTGGCCTCTCTGGCCACAGGTGGAACTGAACATCGTGGCCGGCTATGGGTCCCCCAAAGACGTGGCCGTATACGCGGCGCTGGGCCTACCCCCGGGCCAGACGTACATCGTGGGCCGCGCAGTGCGGAAGCTTCAGGCGCAGTGCCAGGTGAGGACCAGGTGACGGTGGGGGCTGCGAGGCAGCTGGGGCATGGGAGCCTGGGTCTGGGCCAGAAGGACCACCCGTGTGTTAAGAAGCACCTAAGGCGGGCGGCTGTGAGAAGGGTGGCTGGCGTCAGGGAAGCTGGGCTCCTCCTAGGACGGGGGTTACAAGCAGTTTGGAGGTGCCGGGCAGGCCAGGATTGATAATATGCTCAAGAGCCTGAGTACTGGTTCCACTTTGGCACAGTCCTGGGCATATGCCTGGACCTTTCTGAGCCTCAATTTCTCGTCTGCAAAATGGAAATGATAAGATGGACCAAACCTCAGCAGTTATCATGAAGAGCACGTGATTTACTGCATGTAGGCATGCACGCAAAGCAAGCGCTTGCAAAACGTCAGCTGCTGTTATCTCCCTCCAAAATCCCATTCTGCAGATGAGGAAACTCGACATGAGGCCCAGAGAGGGGCAGAGCCAGGAGTAAAGGTGCCCTGGCTCAGCCTGGGGTTGGTCAGGCTGTGCCAGGCCTATAATGCAGCCAGCACTGCCCAGGACCCTGGGGAGGACAGGTGAGGGCAGCGTGTGGGCCTGAGACCAGCCATCCCCTCACCCCTGACCACCTCTGCCCGCAGTTCCTGTCAGATGGCTATGTGGCCCACTTGGGCCAACTGGAGGCCAGCTCCCACCCTCATGCCCCCGTGGGACCCTCGAGGGCCGCCCTGGCCAAGAGCAGCTATGGCGGGGCTGCCCCTGTGGACTTCCTCCGAAAACAGAGCCAGCTGCTTCGCTCGAGGGGCCCCAGCCAGGCAGAGCGGGAGGGCCCAGGGACGCCGCCCACCACCCTGGCGCGAGGCAAGGCCCGAAGCATCAGCCTCAAGCTAGACAGCGAAGAGTGAGGCCCAGACTGTGGCTGGACTTGGGTTATTTACTCACACACTTGAGAGGCCCAAGTGGCCGCATGTGGAAGGCTGGGCCCCCAGCCCCACATCCTGCATCTCTGTTTGCCCCTCGGTGTTAGTTCCCTTTCATGTTGGGGGACCCAGCCCTGGGGGTGGGAGAAGGGAGCAGCAAGGGCCCAGAGGCTTTTCCAGTGTGTGTAAATCTATGAAAATAAACACCACCTGCACCCCACCTGATTGCCCACCCGCGTGGCATCACAGGGCAGCCCAGCCCAGTCTGCAGTTCGAGAGATGCTGAAGGGCAAAGAGGGGCCAGGATGTGCCCAGGGTCACGCAACGAGTCAGAGGACAGGGCCAGGACTGGGGCCTGGAGAGTCAGCCTAGCCCCCGCCCTCCCCTCACCACCTGGGCTGGCCTTTCAGTTCCCAGGGGCCCATACTTGGCTTCTCACTGGAACCTCTGCCTGCATTAGCTGAGGCCATGGGATCCGAGGGAAGAGGGTTGCACTGGGAGCCCACCTCACCCGGACACTAGGGCCCCTGGCTTGCACTTGCTTCCTCGCCCCCTTAAGACTGAAAGCTCCCAGGCACCTGAGCCCTGGCCAGCAAGAAACACTTCCTTTGTGACAGAGACCACCCTCACTTCTCTGTCAGGGACACAGGCCCAAAGAGATCTCAGAGTTGGTGAATGGGGAGCTGGGATTAGAACCCCAATTCTTTGCCTCCCCAAACCACCCAAGGATCAGGAAATGAGGGGTGATGACCCCAGCTCTCCCAATGGATCAGCTCGGCAGGCCCAGAGAGAGAGAGAGAGAGAGAGAGAGAGAGATAAATAAGGCCTTTATATACAGAGAAGCATGATACAGCGGGGGCGAGGGGGCTGCTGGCAGCAGCAGTGAGCTGGGCAGGGTGGCCGGGCCAGTAGGGCCCTGTCAGTGGGAGAAGATGCCCCGGAAGCGGGCCCTGTCTTCCTCGTCCTTCTGCCGGATTCTGGCCTCGAGGGCCCGCAGCTCGCGGCTCACGACGGGCGCCAGGGCGGGGTCCAGCTCCAGCACCTTGGCAAAGTCAGCCTGGGCCTCCTGGGCATTCCACACTGCCGCGTGCGCCTTGCCCCGCTTGAAGTAGGCCTTGACGTTGTCTGCAGGGGGCGCCAGTGGGCAGCAGGCACACAAGGGCATGAAGGGGGGACCGGCCAGCTACTTAGCCTGACTTCTGGCACCAGGGGCCCATCACGGGACAGAGCCCATGAGGATGCCAACCCCACCCCGAACCCCCGTTTGTATCTCGCGGGCGCAACAGGGCCCATGGCCCTGCCTGGGTGGACGATATTTGGTCCGGTTCCCACGGGACTTCAGAATGGGGATTTGGTGCCCCGGTGCCCAGTGGTTACGGAGGAGGCTGCCCTGCCGGCCACCCGCTGGCCCACCCCGGCGGCCCCACGCCCGGAGCTCACCATCATACTTATTGAGGATGGAAGAGCAGTGGTCCAGCACTTCGTAATACTCCTGGGCCGCCAGCTTGCATTGACAATAGTTGAGCAGCAGTGGTATGATCTGCAGATCCAGCTGGATCCAGTCGGGGGACCCAGGCTGTTCCTGGGGGCGTGGGGGGAGGGAGAGGGCAAAAGATGCTGAAACCTGGGCCCCCCGGCCCCACCTCACCCCCTCCACTCACCCACTGCAGCCTGCAGGCGGCACCTTCATCTGAAGGTTCTTGAGGCAGGCGATGGCGTCGTAGTACTTGGCGGCAGCCTCCTTCACGCGGCCCTCGCGGTACAACCGGTTGCCCTCCTGGTGTATGACCGGCACTGCCTTTGCCTTCTCCTCATCCGTCATCGCCCATGGGTCCTGCTGGTACGTGCCAGGGTTCTCCACCTGCCGGGGTGTAGGCCAAGTCAGGGCCCAGGGCCAGCCTCTGGGCTGGCCGGGCCTGGGACATTGGATACCAGAAACAGAATCACTTGTTCATTCACTGACCATTCAACAAACGTTTATGTGGCATCTCCTACATGCCCAGTACTGTGCCGGGTTCTCGAAATAGAGCAGTGAACAAGACGGTGAAAATCCCTGCCCTTGCAGAGACCTGAAGGAGGGGGAGGACACTGCCAGGGGTTCCACAAAGGTGTCCTTGTACCTGCCCCCTCCCCACAAGCCCAACCAACAGTCAGTGAGCCCACCAACTCTGGGCGGGCAGGTGGGACCGGTACCCGCTCTGAAGCTGGACACTGGGAGACTGGCGAGGTGCCTGGGGCTTGGTGGCCCCTCACCTTAAGCATCTCGATGTCGAAGATGAGAGGCTGGGGGTTCTGCTGCAGGGCGTCCAGATCGGCGTGGCCCAGGGAACTGTGCTCGTGCATCTGGGCGATGCCGCAGCAGTGCCGCTGGCCCTCCAGGGGGTCTTTGCCAGCTGCAATGTTGCGTAGACTCTTGGCCACCAGCGGATACAGGACCACATGCTGCCGGAGGGTGAGTGGGCACCAATGGGCTGGCTGGTCACCGGCCCAAGAGGCCCAGCCCCCTGCCCCATCACCATCTGAGAAAGGACACTGAGGCCCAGAGAGGGGCAGGAACTGGTTCAGCAGAAACACAGGAGGGCGTTTCCCTCGGGACTCCTCCAGCCTCCCAGCCCTCCAGCCCGGTGTGGGCCTCAGCTCCTGCCACACTTTCTGGCCACCAAACCAAGCCAAGCACCTACGCTGCCAGCCTCCACACAAACACACACTCCCGCTGCCAACCGGTCTCCCCTGTCCTTACAAGCCCAGTGGAATTCTTACCTCTTCCTCCTCCCAGGCTTGCAGCCCACAAGCTGGGCTCCTCACCATCACTGGGGTCCCTCCACATCCTGTTCCCAGCGTCTCTTCTGTCCTGCCCCATCCCCACCCCTTTCAGGGCCTATCTCCGAGGTGGGTTTAGGGCAGCAACCTCAAAACCCTCAGGGGAGACCCTCAGGCCTAGGGGACCTAGGTTTTTTTTTTTTTTTTTTTTTGGCCACAAGTCTTGTGGGATTTTAGTTCCCTGACCAGGGATTGAACCCGGGGCCACGGCAGTGAAAGTGCTGAGTCCTAACCTCTGGAGTGCCAGGGAATTCCTGGGGACCTAGCTTTTGACCTTTCACTAGGAACATCTGCCGGGATTGGTGGGAGCCAGACCACCCTCACCCCAGTCTAGCCAGCTCCTGTCACTGACCCTGCACAGGGCAGACTGCTCTGCTAACATTCATCTGGCCAGCAGATATGTTCTGAGTCTTGGCTCTGGGCTGGCCCACACTGTGCATTTTGAAGGTAAACAGGCCCAATCCCTGCCCTGAAGTAGCTTAGATGCAGACAGAGGACCAGATCCTGGCCATGCAGAGCATGAGGGGTTGGAGAACCCAGAGAAGAGGTTCAAGTCAACCACCAGTAGTCAGGGAAGGCTTCCTGAGGGTGGTGACCCAGGAATTCAGTTTGAAGTGGGAGGGAGGATCTTGGCCAAGAAAGGGATGGAAACACAGGGAGGTGAGTGGGAGGGAGACCCTGCAGGGCCATGTGAGCATCTATGGCTTACACTTTAGCTCGACAGTGACCAGGAGCCAGAGGGGTTTGAAGCAAGGAGTTGTGTGGGTCATTGCATTTGACAGCCAGTCCCTGGCTGCAGTCCGGCTAAGGAAGAGGAAAAGGTGGAATAGGGGCCAGGACGCCAGTGTCCTGGTGGTGTGGTGCCCTGGAGGGAGTCGGTGGTGGCCTAGCCATTGGGCACGGCCAGACACATGCAGGCAGGCACAGGGCATCGGGTACCTTGACGTCGCAGCAGAACTGGGAGATCTCGCCCTCCCGCATGGTGCACACAATGGTCTCCCACACGGGCAGCTTGAACTTCTTGCCGATGATGAGCTCCATGGGCTTGCCGCGCACCCGGCTGTCGTCCAGCACGGTGCCCTCCTCATCACCGCGCAGAGTCCGGTAGTGGAACGTGGCCTGCGGGCCGCAAATGGGATCAGACAAGGGCACAGCCTTCCCTCATCCCCCAAGGACAAGCCCAGCTCACAGCCTGCCGATGGCACAAGGGACAGGGCTCTCCCAGGGGTCACCGCCCACCCTTACACCTGGCTTTACCGCACCACCCAGGTGAGGATACTGTCACCGAGAGGGAAGGGCTCCAAATCACATGGCTAGTGGATGGACGGGCTGGGACAGGAGCCCAAGCAGTCTGGCACTAATCATTCTTTCAACAAATATTTACTCAGCACCTACAACATGCCTGAGCTCTGTGCTAGGCCCAGCAGTGAACAACACAGACAAAAGTCCCTGCCCCTGTGGAGCTCACATGGAACTTCTAGAGGAAAGAGATGGGCCTCAAAATGTGCTGTGTGAGGTCAAGCTAAGTGCTATGGATCAGAAAACAAAATGCAGCAGGGTAAGGCAGGGTGAGTTTAGGGGGCAGGAGTCTCTGCGAGGACAACATTTAAGCAGAGATCTGAGGGAGTTCCCTGGCGGTCCAGTAGTTAGGGCTCAGTGCCTTCACTGCCGGGACCCGAGTTCGATCCCTGGTCGGGAAACTAAGATCCCACAAGCTGTGCTGTGTGGCCAAAAAAACCCAGAGATCTGAAGGGAGAAGCAAGCCAGGCAGATGCTGGGGTAGGAAGGGGTGGGAACTTTCTAGGTCAAGAGAATAGCAGGTGCAAAAGCCTTGCAGAGGGACAGCGTGTGGTGTGCTCACAAAACGGGAAGCCAGTGTAGCAGAAGCAGAGTGAACAAGGGCGAGGAGTTGTGCATCATGGGGTCACCAGGTCAGCAAGGCTGGACCTCACAGAGCCTGCAGGCAGTGGTGAGGAGTTTGTTTTTTCACTCTCAGTTGGGAGCCACCAGGTGGTTCCAAGCAGAGGAGGAACATGATCTGACGTGGGTTCTGCTGCTGCTGGGATGAGAACAGGCTGGAGCGGGGGGAGGACAGAAGCAGGAAGGTGGTTACTGCAATAACCCAGGAGAGAGATGATGGTGGCCTGGACCAGGGTGGTAGTGGCAGAAGTGGTGAGGAGTGGTCAGATCACCGGTGTATTCTGAGGATCTTCTGTGGGAAGTGAGAGAACAGGAGGAGCCATGGAGACGGGGAGGTTTTTCGCCTGAGCAACCGAAAGGCTGGAGGTGCCCTTAACTTAGATGGGAAGGCTTGGGGGGAGCAGGTGACGTTTGAGGTGCCAACCAGACATCCAGGTGGAGATGGTGAGTAGGGAGCCGGATATCAACTTTAAAGGAGAGGGAAGGCTAGAGATAGACATCTGCGAGTGGCCCAGGCATGGAGAGTTTTTAAAAGAGATGAGCCTGGGGCTTCCCTGGTGGTGCAGTGGTTGAGAGTCCGCCTGCCAGTGCACAGGACACGGGTTCGTGCCCTGGTCCGGGAAGATCCCACATGCCGCGGAGCGGCTGGGCCCATGAGCCATGGCCGCTGAGCCTGCGCGTCCGGAGCCTGTGCTCCGCAACGGGAGAGGCAGAGGCCCGTGTACCGCAAAAAAAATAATAATAAAATAAATAAATAAATAAAAGAGATGAGCCTGGATGAGATCATCTCAGGGCGAGTGAAGACAGAAGAGGTCTAAAGACTGAACCCTCCACAGGATATGGTTAGAGGAACCCACACTCTTTACCACCACCCCTAGCCACTCCTCTAAGCTCTGTTTCCACATCAGTAAAATGGGGTCAACAATAGTACCTATCTGTCTTGTGAGAATGAAAGAAAATAAACTTGTGAAGCATTTAACACGGTGCTCATGTGAGCCCTCAATCAATGCCGGTGATTGGTTTTTTAATTTACTTGTATCTGTTCCTTCAGGGTCATTGTTCACAGATCTTCACTATTTTTACAGTGTTCTCTCCAGCTGGTGTCTGTTCTATCCAGGATCTCCCTTGCCAGGACCTTCTTCAAGGCCACCAACCCCCCAGCCCATGGGGGAATCCACCCACATCCACGTCCCTTCTCTCATCTGGGAAAGGATCCCTCTTGGTATCTCTGATCACTAGGGCTGTGCAGCTCTGCCTCAAAGCACTCACACTGAGCAAGGCTAGGATCTCTACCTGCTGGATCTCGGCACAGTAGCTCTTACTTTTGGTGGCCCCAGCATGTTTTAAATGTTAAACTGTTGTAGTCATCAACAAGGTATGTCACTTTAGTTATTTTGGGGGCCAGGATCTTTACTCATTCGCTCAAGATGCATGTCCTATGTGACTGCTCTGCTGGGCACAGGGGCTGCCCCCAGGAAGCTCCTTACTCTACACGCAAGTGGCAACAGGGAAAGGCCCTCCAGGAGGAGGAAACTGCATTAGCAGAACAGGTAAGCCTGGAGATGTACATTGTTTGGCGGAAGTGGCCGGAGAGGCTGGAGATGGGGGCCTGGATGTGCAAAGGAGGAAGATGGGAGGTTATTTATTTCCCAGCCCTTACCTGTCCCGAGCAATGCCACGAAGAGCACTCGGAAAGCTGCCAAAAGGATTCTGGTCTGGCAGACCCAACCTCTGGGCCTGTTTGTTCTTTCGGATGGTGAGTCCCAGGGCCTCAATTTTCCCATCTAAGAAATGGGAGCTGGTCTGTGTTTTCAGGAGGCCCTTCCGTCTATAGATTTTGAACCTTGCAAACCAGGGGCCCCTCCCAGAGCCCAGGTTTCCGGTTTAGGGCCTTCTCCAGCGCTGAGTCTCTGCAAGCAGTAGGGTCAATCCTCTCACCTCCCGCAACCTGTTTATAATGACTGACGGCCGGCCTCCCCAACCAATGTGGCCACACGGCCAAGACAGGGGGCGGGGCAGACGCATCCGAATTCACCCTCTACTTAAATCCAGACCAATCAGCGTCGAGCTCAGCATGTGAGAGGTAGGGTCACCGACCACTGCTATCTGGGCATGCGCAACCTCTCCCCTACAGCCTCCTCCCGCCTTGCATGCGCACCGCCCCACGGACGGTTAAGGGAAGGGGATAAACACGAACCTTGGTTCCATCCTGAAAGTCAGGGAGCTCTCCTCGGCCCTCCTCTATCACACGCTTTCGGATCCCGTCCTCCCGGAGTCTTGCGATGATATCCGCCATCCTCCTTCCCCGCTGCTCTCTTTCGGCAACTTCCGGACTCGCTCGGCAGCTTCCGGACCTGCTTCGTCAACTTCGGCAACTTCCGAGCTGGCGCCATTTTGGCTAAGGGCAGACGCCATAAAGGGCCTGAACGTGGAAACGGACAGTGATTGGTTCTCTGCGCTGCGGCTGAGCGCGCGGGTCTGACTAGGGGCGGGGCCTGAGACTGTCTAGGGGAGGTGAGAGAGGCGGGGCCAGAGTCGGCCGGGCGGGGCGGGGGCGTCCGCAATTGTGTCATTGAACTGATATAGACTGCGCCCTCCCAAGTGGCCGTGTGCCACTCTATTTTAAGCTGTAGGAGCAGTAGAACAGCGTTACAGAACTAGGATGGAGCGGGGGCTGGGGGCCCATCGGTAACGCCACCCCCTAAAACTACTATTTTTGTGTATTCCTTTCTGGGTTTTTTTCTTTTAGCATACCTAGCACAATAGTCGTGACTTTTGCATCCTGGATTTTTCTCTTTAAATATAAATAAATAAGTAAAACTAGGAGTAAGAAAGAGAGGAAGGAGGGTTTCTGTGTTCCTGTGGGGACCGTAAACTCCCCAAGAGACTGACAGTCCCTTGTGGGGTCCTGGCTGGGTGTGTCGTCAACATGGAATCCTCCGCGGTGTCTGGCACATACTAGTTGCCCAGTGAGTATTAGGAAATATAGGAATGATAGAAGTGAGGCACTTCGGGGGTAGTACAACATTTCTCTCCGCCTCTGGAAACTAGCTGTAAAGAATAGCTGTAAGAGTTTTCTGCTCCCACTTTCGAGGTTTAGGTAACCGAATAAAGGGAATGTCTTGGGACCTGTGCACTGTCTGCATTCCATCCTCATAACCGCGAAGAATTATTGTCCGTCCCCTTTGTCCCACGTGCTAAGGGCTTCAGATATTTATGCTGGTTCATTTACCCCCCAAAAGTCCCCTGAGAGAGGTGGAACCTCTGGGGCGAAAGGGAAACATGCTTTGTTTTTAGCTTTTTTTTTTTTTTTTTTTTTTTTTACCCACACAGGAAGTTTTTTAGGCAACTTCTGAAGCAACGAGTAGTCTGTATCTTATACAGATTGCTCCAGAAAATGGAAAAAGAGGGAAAGCCAACCAACATATTTTATGAGGCTATTTTAATCTTGATTCTGAACCAGATAACTATACCATAAGGCAAGAAAAATATACACCCATTTTACTAATAAATAAGTATGAAAAATCCTAAATGAATGTTCAGCTAATTAAATCCACTAGTATATATAAAAATACCTCAATATGCTAAATGAATGTCATTCACAAAAAGACAAATAGTACATGATTCCATTTATATGAGGTACCTGGAGTAGTCAGATTTATAGAGACAAAGTTGAATGATAGGTGAGTGGGGAGAGGGAGGGAAATGAAGAGTTGTTGTTTAATGGGTGTAGAATTTTAGTTTTGCAAGATAAAAAAAAGTCCTGGAGATTGGTTGTACAACAATGTGAATATAGTTTGGGGTTTTTTTGTTTTTATTTTTTTGCCACGTGGCTTGCGGGATCTCAGTTCCCCAACCAGGGACTGAACCCAGGCCACAGCAGTGAGAGCCCGGAATCCTAACCACTAGGCCACCAGGGAATTCCCGTGAATATAGTTAACACTACTGAACTATGCACTTAAAAGTGTTTAAGATAGTAAATTTTAGATGTTATGTGTATTTAAGCACCATTAAAATTTTTAATTTTCTTCTCAAAAAAAAAGCATCAAGATCAAGTAGGGCTCATTCCAAGAATTATGAATGGTTTAACATTAGAAACATCCATTACTGGACTTCCCTGGTGGTCCAGTGGTTAAGACTCTGGACTTCCAATGCAGGGGGCGTGGATTTGATTCCTGGTCCAGGAACTAATATCCCACATGCCACACCACGCGGCCAAAAAAAAAAAAGAAAGAAAGAAATACCCATTACTGTAATTCATCACATCAGTGAATTAAAGGAGAAAAATGAAAACTCATATGATTATCTCAAAATATGCAGAAAAAGCATTTGATGAAGTTTGCTTTGAGGACTATTTATGATAAAAACTCACAGGAAAAAAGAGGAACTTTCTCAGGATGACACAAGCCATATGCAATTAAGTATGATGGAATAAGTATTCACATTCCCTTCAACATCAGGAACAAAGTAAGGAATGCTCTCTATAAATGACGCTGTTTAACAAAGTATTAGAAGTCTTGGTCAAAGCAATAAACCAAGAAAAAGACATGTGAGTGATTATATCTATATAGAAAATCCAATAGAATCTACAGACAATTTTAATAAATTAGAGGGTAAGCAATGTTACAGGGATATAAAATAAGTCACCCCAAATTAATAACACTCTTAATGCTAACTATAACCCACCCCTAAATATAGAAAATAAGTTTCCATTCCCAAAACAATAAAAATCAGAAAGTATTTAGGAAATAAGAACACAGCCCAGGACTTCCCTAGTGGCACAGTGGTTAAGAATCTGCCTGCCAATGCAGGGGACACAGGTTTGAGCCCTGGTCTGGGAAGATCCCACATACCACGTAGCAACTAAGCCCGTGCGCCACAACTACTGAGCCCACACGGCACAACTACTGAAGTCCGTGCACCTAGGGCCTATGCTCCGCAACGAGAAGCCACCGCAATAAGAGGCATGCGCACCGCAACAAAGAGCAGCCCCCACGCACCACAACTACAGAAAGCCTGCGTACAACAACAAAGACACAATGCAGCTGGAAGTAAATAAATAAATTAAATAAATAAATTTTAAAAGTTCCCAGTCTCAACAATCCTGGACATATTTAAAAAACAAAAGAAAAAAACATTGACCTAGTACTTACCTGCGCCAGGCACTGTGTTATGCTCCTTACTGTGTACTAACTCATTTCATCATAAATTAATGTTATGAGGGAAGCGTTATCACCTCCACCTGACAACTGAGGAAACTGAGGCACACAGAGGTTATGTAACTTGCTCAAAGCAAGGCCAGGACCAGGGTGAAGTGAGTCATGCAAGATAGAATCCTGCTTTTATTTAAAATGTTGATATTTTGTTTACCATGGAGTTTGATTTGATTCGATTTTTTAAAATTTAAATTAAAAAAATAATGCATTAAAATATTATTGATCTTGCTTAGATCGTTTTTGACCCACCTCCTAGAGAAATGGAAATAAAAACAAAAATAGGGCTTCCCTGGTGGTGCAGTTGTTGAGAATCTGCCTGCCAATGCAGGGGACACCGGTTCGAGCCCTGGTCTGGGAGGATCCCACATGCCGCGGAGCAACTGGGCCGGTGAGCCACAGCTACTGAGCCTGCGCGTCTGGAGTCTGTGCTCCACAGCAAGAGAGGTCGCGACAGTGAGAGGCCCGCGCACCGCGATGAAGAGTGGCCCCCGCTCGCCGCAACTAGAGAAAGCCCTCGCACAGAAATGAGGACACAACACAGCCAAATAAATAAATGTATAAAAACAAAAATAAACAAATGGGACCTAATGAAGCTTAAAAGCTTTTGCACAGCAAAGGAAACCATAAAAAAGACAAAAAGACAACCCTCAGAATGGGAGAAAATATTTGCAAATGAAACAACTGACAAAGGATTAATCTCCAAAATATACAGGCAGCTGCTCATGCAGCTCAATATCGAAAAAACAAACAACCCAATCCAAAAATGGGCAGAAGATCTCAATAGAAATTTCTCCAAAGAAGATATACAGATTGCCAACAAACACATGAAAGGATGCTCAACATCACTAATCATTAGAGAAATGCAAATCAAAACTACAATGAGGTATCACCTCACACCGGTCAGAATGGCCATCATCAAAAAATCTACAAACAATAAATGCTGGAGAGGGTGTGGAGAAAAGGGAACCCTCTTGCACTGTTGGTGGGAATGTAAATTGATACAGCCACTATGGAGAACAGTATGGAGGTTCCTTAAAAATACTAAAAGTATAGGGCTTCCCTGGTGGCGCAGTGGTTGAGAGTCTGCCTGCCAATGCAGGGGGACACGGGTTCGAGCCCTGGTCCACGAGGATCCCACATGCCGCGGAGCAACTGGGCCCGTGAGCCACAACTGCTGAGCCTGCGTGTCTGGAGCCTGTGCTCCGCAGCAAGAGAGGCCGCGATAGTGAGAGGCCCGCGCACCGCGATGAGGAGTGGCCCCCGCTTGCTGCAACTGGAGAAAGCCCTCGTACAGAGACGAAGACCCAACACAGCCAAAAATAAATGAATAAATAAATAAATTTTTAAAAAACAACAACAAAACTAAAAGGAGAACTACCATACGACCCAGTAATCCCACTACTGGGCATATACCCTGAGAAAACCATAATTCAAAAAGCATCATGTACCACAATGTTCGTTGCAGCTCTTTTTACAATACAGGACATGGAAGCAACCTACGTGTCCATCGACAGATGAATGGATAAAGAAGATGTGGCACATATATATACTGGAATATTACTCAGCCATAAAAAGAAACAAAATTGAGTTATTTGTAGTGAGATGGATTGACCTAGAGACTGTCATACAGAGTGAAGTAAGTCAGAAAGAGAAAAACAAACACCGTATGCTAACACATATATATGGAATCTAAAAAAAAAAAAAAAAACGGTCCTGAAGAACCTAGGGGCAGGACAGGAATAAAGATGCAGACTTAAAGAATGGACTTGAGGACACAGGGAGGGGGAAGGGTAAGCTGGGACGAAGTGAGAGAGTAGCATTTACATATATACACTACCAAATGTAAAATAGACAGCTAGTGGGAAGCAGCCGCATGGCACAGGGAGATCAGCTCGGTGCTTTGTGTCCACCTAGAGGGGTGGGATAGGAATGGTGGGAGGGAGACGCAAGAGGGAGGAGATATGGGGATATATGTTTATGTATAGCTGATTCACTTTGTTATACAGCAGAAACTAACACATCACTGTAAAGCAATTATACTCCAATAAAGATGTTAAAAAAGTTTTTTGAGCTCATAATTTTCACTGGATATTAAAGTTTATGCCATACTATATATGTATGTATAAATATATATATATATATATATATATATATATATATATATATAAAATTGATGTTGCTTACTGAGTTCTTTGGTGTCCCCTTAAATTTTTCACCCAAGGGGAGTGCCTCAATCGCCTCAGT
The DNA here is from genome assembly GCF_026419965.1 of Kogia breviceps. Classification (NCBI taxonomy): domain Eukaryota; kingdom Metazoa; phylum Chordata; class Mammalia; order Artiodactyla; family Physeteridae; genus Kogia; species Kogia breviceps. Next base: position 17,456,952 of record NC_081316.1, on the reverse strand, counting down.
CTAGTCCTGGCCCTCCAAGATCCCAAAGCTAGTGAGGAGAAGACTGGAATTCCAGTGCAGGAAGTTTGGCTCCAGAGTCAGTGAACTGTCTTGTTGCAGCACATTCCTAGACAGTAAAACTATCAGGCCCCTGGAATACAATGTTGGAGACTATTTTTGTAATCTCAGGGTGAGGAAATACTGCAAACAAGACTCAAAAAAGACTTCCCTGGTGGCTCAGTGGTTAAGAATCCACCTGCCAATGCAGGGGACACGGGTTCGAGTCCTGGCCCTGGAAGATCCCACATGCCGCGGAGCGACTAAGCCCATGCACCACAACTACTGAGCCTGCGCTCTAGAGCCCCTGAGCCACAACTACTGAAGCCTGCGTGCCCGCACACTGCAAACGATGAGTAGCCCCTGCTCGCCTCAGCTAGAGAAATCCCGCGCACAGCAACGAAGACCCAACACAGCCAAAAAAAAATTTTTTTTAAGACTCAAAGAGCACAGACCTGGTGGACTATATAAAAATGAAGATTGTTCTTGAACTAAGGGCACCTTAGACAAATAAGGAGACAAAGACAAACAGGGAGGAGATATATGCAACAACAAAAGCCAGCCGGAAAAAGGTTAGAAACCCAATAGAAAAAAAAAATGGACAAAGGATAGGAACACACAATTCGCCGAAGAGTAACCACCGTGAACTGACAAGTGTATGAAGAGCTGTTCAAATTCTCCCATCGTCAGAGACCCCAGAGAAAAAGAGGCACAACTTTAGAGTCATCAGCCATTACAAAGCTGGAATACCGAGTGCCTAGGGAAAACTGGAACCTGCGTGGTGGGTGTACAAATTTGTACAGCCACTCCAGAGACCATCCATGGTACTTTGTGAAGTCAAGTGTGCATGTACCCTGTGGCCTGTGAGTCCTACTTCAAGAGGGATTTTCCCACACTTCATAAGGGGACAGTGTGAAGATGTTCGTAACAGCGACTTATGTGATAGGGGCATTGAGGCCAAGCTAAGTGTGTATCATTGAGGGGTGTTGTGGATAATAAAAGGGCTGGACACTTAACACGGTATGCCACACGTAGCCTGTAGAAGCAAAAATGAGATGCAGGTTGGAACAGACAAAGGACACTAGAAGGAAAACCAGCAAGATCCAAATAGAATCTGGTTTAGTTAATAATAATGTGCCAATGTTAATTTCTTAGTTTTAACAAACAGATCGTGATTATTAAAAATGTGCATAGTAGAGGAAACTGGGCAAAGGATATATGAGAATTCTCCGTACTATCTTTGAATGTTTTCTGTAAATCTAAAATTATGCCAAAATAGTTTATTACTTTTTAAATAAATTTAATTAATTTATTTATATTTTATTTTTGGCTGCATTAGGTCTTCGTTACTGCGCGCAGACCTTCTCTAGTTGCGGCAAGCGGGGGCTACTCTTCGTTGCGGTGTGCAGGTTTCTCATTGCGGTGGCTTCTCTTGTTGCGCAGCAGGGGCTCTAGGCACACGGGCTTCAGCAGTTGTGGCATGGAGGCTCAGTAGTTGTGGCTCGCGGGTTTAGTTGCTCCGTGGCATGTGGGATCTTCCCAAGCCAGGGATCGAACCTGTGTTCCCTGCATTGGCAGGTGGATTCTTAACCACTGCATCACCAGGGAAGTCCAAAATAAAGTTTATTAGATGTAAAACAAACAAACAAAAATGAGATGCAGGTGGCAAACAGTGTTGAGTGTAAAAATGTAAATAGAATGAGTTTTATACATGATACCATGTTTGTAAATTGCAAACACATCCACACACGAGCCAATGCCATGTGGAGTAGGGGACCAGACAGAATTCAAGGCAGCCGACTGAACACACTGATATGGGATCTGATGAAAGGAAGGAGGAAAACGGTGGAGAGGAGGGAAAATAAATTACCGTAACTCAAGAGCGGCCTTGTTCATAGTGATGATGTGTCATAAACTGAGAAGCAGGATTGACTCAGCTCTGTACACGAGGTCATAAAATGAAGTGGGTTGGGTGAGTGGAGGAGGATGAGCACCCCTAGAGCTAGGTGGACCTGAGTTCAAATCCCAGTTCTCACTTGAAAGCATTTGGGATTTGGGCGAAGCACTCATTCATGTGGTCCACAAATATTTATTGATGATCTACTTAGTGCCAAACACTGTTCTGGGCACAGTGGACAGTGGTGAATAAGACAGTGTAAAATAAGGTAATTTCAGGTAAGCACTGTGTGATGTGAAACTGACTTTAGATTGCATAGTTAGAGACGGCTTCTCTGAGAGGTGACACTGGAGCAGGGACACCGATGATGAAAAGATCCCCCTGTGAAAGAGCAAGATTAAGAGCTTTCCAGGCATAGAGAAAAGCACGCACGTGCAAAGACCCTGAGATGGGAACGAGCTGGCCTGTGTGGCTGAGTGAGATGAAAGAGGGGCAGAGAGGGACTTGATGCGGTTGGGAGAGGTAGGCAGGGACCAGAGCTTTGTGGGCCTTAGTCAAGAGTTCACATATTACTCTAACCACAGTGGAAAACCAAGAGATGGTTTTATGCAGAGGAGTGACTTGGCAGCATACTTTAATTTAAAAAAAAAGTTTTATTTAAGACTAACACACAGAGGAAAAGGATCAAATGTTTTAAAAGACCACCTTGCCTGTTGCGTGGAGACAGAATTGGAGGAGAATGCAAGCCTCATAAGCTCTCTGAGCCTTTTTCCACATTTGCATGGTAGCGACAATCCCCCTCCCGCGCAGGGCCGTGGTGAGTAAGGGTGGGGAAACGGTCCTCGGGAGTCTCCTCAGCACTCGAGGAGCGGGCTGGGATGCAGACGGCTCCAACTCCGGCCTGAAAGCTTGGCGCGTGGCAGCCCCTCCAAGGCCCATGTACAGACCAAGGGATTGCTTCCGAGAGGCACCCGCTGTCGCTCGCCGAGGAGGCCGCTGGGCGGCGCGGCGAGCCCAGCTCGGTCCGGACGAGAGAAGGCGCGGGCACTAGTCTGCTCGGCGCTCGGCAGCTCTGGCCTGCTGAAGGCGGACGGGGGCGGGGCCGTTATGTAAGGGCGGGGCCTCGGCCAGGGCGCCGGACCGTCGAGCAACCTAGACGACGGCACGGGGCGGGGCGTGCGCGCGGGGGTGGGACCGGCGGGCGCCGATGGCGACGGTGCAGGGCGTCTGAGCGGGCTGGGGCCATGAGTGCCGCCCGGCCCCAGTTCAGCATCGATGACGCCTTCGAGCTGTCCCTGGAGGACGCAGGCCCTGGGCCCGAGTCCAGCGGGGTCGCCCGCTTCGGGCCGCTGCACTTCGAGCGCCGGGCCCGGTTCGAGGTGGCCGACGAGGACAAGCAGTCCCGGCTGCGCTACCAGGTGAACCGCCCGGCCCACCTCAATCCCCGCCTGGGTCTGGGCAGACCCCAGGCCGGACCCTGGAGAACCCCAACTCGGGAGAATCGGACTAGAGGCCTCAGCCGGAGCGGAAGACCGCCCCCCGGAGGTGGCCACTGAGCCACTTCCCAGGCCCTCTCAGCTCTGATTTCGGTCCCAAGCCACTACTGGAGAGCCCAGAGGCCAGACCTGGCAGCTCGTCCCTCACCCCCAGCTGGAGATCCCAACCTGGAGTCCCCACCTGGGTACTCACCCTCCCTCCCTGTAGCACGCAGGGATGGGGAACTCTTCCGTACCTGAACCAGACTTTGTCCATATTCAGAAGGAGTCCCCTGAGCCCCAGGCCAGATAATCCAACGGGAACCAGCACCCCCTCTTCTGTTCTAAGTCCCCACCCCATCCTTCGCCCCAGAGCTGGAGGTCCCCACTCACATGATGAGTCCTTGCCCATGCCTTGGCTCCCACTAAACTGGAAATCCCCCTTTCCCAGAAGACCTCCACCAACTTTAGAATCCTTTTCTTGGAAACCTGAACTAGATTCCTATGCCCCAAGCCTGGAAACCATTGGCCTGCCCTTCCCTGGCACCGCAAATCCAGGGCCTCCACACTGGGCCCCTGAAATACCATCCTGACAACTCCACCCTGATTCCCAAGCTTGGGAGATCTCCTGGCCCTGGGAGCCTGCAACCAGCCCCTGCTGACTCCTCCCTGCCAAAGCCCCCAGCACCCACCTCCTACCTGGGTTTCAGTTTCTGTGAATCATCAAACCCGTTCTTCGGGGAGAGGAGGGGAGGGAGCAGCTGTCAAGCGGCCAGTTGGACAGCTGTGTGGCCAGTCTGACAGCTGTGTGCGCTGCTTTCTTCCTCGCCACCAGAGGGGAGGGAGGAAGGGCCTGAGCCCAGTAACCCTTCTGAGCCCTGTGTTCTGGAATAGAACCTGGAGAATGATGAGGATGGAGCCCAGACCTCTCCGGAGACGGATGGGGGAGCCAGCACCAGGTCAGGGCCAGGTGGGGACCCACCCCATACTCCTAGCCCCATGCTTCTGTCTCCGGTCCCCAGGCCCCTGCTCAGTCCTCCACCTCACCTCACTCAGCCATCTCACATCCTGTCCTACAAGAGACTCCTACACAGGGTCCCCTGTCCTGCACCCTACCCTAGTGCCAGCCTCACCCACCCACCCCACCAGGCTCTTTATCTTGCAGAAACTCCCAGCCTGGTCTGGCCCCTGTCTTCTCACAGGTCACTTGTCCTACAGGAATCCCCAGCTTTCCTCAACCCCCATCCCTTGAATTCCTCTTCACCCAGTCCCTTCTCAGTGTCCCCTGTCCTGCAGAAACTCCCAGTTCCAGTCTCTGCACCATCCCCCAGGACACCATCATGACTCCTGTCCCAAAGGGTCTCCTTGCTCACCTCCCCTTGCACCCTCACCGGGCCCATTTATCCTGCAGGGATTCTGGCCGAACATCCATCCGCAGCTCCCAGTGGTCCTTTAGCACCATCAGCAGCAGCACTCAGCGCTCCTACAATGCCTGCTGCAGGTGAGACCCTGCCCTGCTCCTGCCACCTGGGGCCCCTGCCCCAATACAGGCAGCCCTGACCATTTCCCCTTGGCTCTCTGGGTGGGGGATGGTGACAGGAGGGGGTGGGCCTCCTGTCACCTCTTTCACACTCCTGCTCTGTTGCCATCCAGCTGGACTCAACACCCTTTGATCCAGAAGAACCACAGGGTAGTGCTGGCCTCCTTCCTGCTCCTCCTGCTAGGGCTGGGTGAGTGCCCCCGAGGGCCCCCTGCATACCCCCAAGAGGGGGGTCCACCCTCCTTTCACTCGGGCTCTGCATCGCATCCCCCTTGGCACACTGAGCCTCCCAGCATCCTGAGGAGGCAGCTGGCTGCCGTGACCCCACCCCCATTTTACAGGTTAGGAAGCTGAGGCCTTGGGAGGGGCAGGTCCAGCCTCCTGGCCACATAGCCAAGAAATCACACATAGTTGAAATGGAGCCTGGTTCCGTGCTCCAAACTTTTCCTTTTTTTTTTTTTTTTTTAAGCCTGTTTAATCCATCAGGGAACAGAGAGTAACAGCTACTATTTATTCTCTGTCTCCTTCGAGCCAGGTGCAGAGCAGGCTTATTTTCCTTCCTTACAGAGGTCACATAGCAAGTGAGCCAAGAGGTAGGGCCACAACCCAGAACCTATATGTAGGGGCAGTGCTCAGAGATATGCCCAGCCCAGTGGCCAGGACTGCAGAGTGCCCTGCCAGCCCAATCCACAGGTCCCCTGTCACTTCCCCTCCTCTGGTGTCTGAGAGCTGACAAGGACCTCTCTCCCACCCCAGATACTCAAGATAGGTAAACTGAGGCCCAGAGCAGGCAGAAACCACAGCCCGCTGTTTTCTAACTCCCGGGCTCCTCATTCTGTGGGGCTGAGGAGTCAGAGTCCCCAAAAGGGATCTAGGGTTGGGATCAAGGGGATCCCTTAGGGAGGGCCCAACTGTGGCACCTGCCCTCCCTCCTCCAGGAGGGTCAGAGTCCCGTAGCTGGAAAGCTGAGCAGCATCATTGCCTCAGCTCTGGGTGTCTGTGTACAGGGGAGGGAGCTGCGGCTTCCCCAACACCTGCGAGTTGCACTGGCCACCTGCCTTATCTCATTTCATCCTCAACACCTGACAGGGCAAGCATTATTACTATCCCAGTTCAAAAGTAAGGACACAGATGCTGCAGAAGAGCCACAGCTGGGAAGTAGATGAGCTTGGATTTAAACCCACATCAGTGACGTTGCCAGGCCAGTGGGCCACCATAGCCCATAAAGGCCTTTTGCAGGAATTAGAAAAAGATGCCTCCTCTGAGTGGGCAGAGCCCACAGCCCTAAGCCAGGGCACAGGGAGTGAGTTTCAACCCCCATTGTACCCTTTTTGAGGTGCTCTGTGCAGAGCACAAACCACACAACAGTCCATGGTGGCCCTTCAAGCCTCCATGCTGTACAGCCCCCCATCTACCCCCGCCATCCCATCCTCTAAGTGGGGACCCAGGACTCTCTCTGCATCTGAAAAAGTGATCCAGCTATGACCACCCCAGCTCCCCCAGTGCCCACTGTCCTTAGCCAAAGTCCACATCCCTCCCCAGGGCCTACAGATCCTGCCAAAGTCCTCAAGCCTGGACCCTTGCCTCTCCTGTCTCGCCAAAAACTGGAAGTTCCTAGAAAGCCCCAAGTTCCCTCCAGTCTCTGGGCCTTTGCCAGGCTGTTCCCTCCATCTGGAATACTCCTCTCCCTTTCTGCCTGTGCCATGCCCATAGCAAAGCCTCTGGAGTCAGATCACCTCCACCTTCTAAATGCAGTCCTGGGCAAGTTACTTCCCCTCTCTGTGTCTCAGTTTCCTCTGCTGTGAAATGGGGATGGTAATACCCGTCTCAGTCAAGGTGACAATTAAATGAGGCACTGCATGTAACACATTTAGCCCAGTGCCTGGCAGCAGCTGGTAGGTGGTCACTAAAAGCTAACTGCTACTGCTGCTGCTGTCCCTGCTCAGCTTAGATGCCACTGCCTCCAAGAAGCCCTCCCTGATACCCCAGGTTCCCGAGCTGTCTGATCACCAGGGTTGTAGCTTAGAGGTTCTTGTTGCTTGCTCCACTAGGGAAGGGCCATGGGGGCAGAGACAGACATTTCCCAGGGCCTGCCAGGTGCCCTGATCTGAAAACACAGAGCTTGGTGAATTTCCCCTGGCAGTTCTCTGCCCAGGGGACCTTCAGCTTAGGCGGGGGGGACACCATTCCTCAGGCCTAAGCCATGTTGGGGGTTGCGGGTGGAGGTCCCCACCCTGCCACCAGCTCCTGCCCTCACCCTCGTGGCTCCATCTGTGTGCAGTGCTGATCCTGACCGGCGTGGGACTGGAGGTGGCCCCCTCGCCAGGTGAGCGCCCCCCTCCTCCCTCCGCAAGCAGCGGTCACGCCCCTCGTGTGCCCAGAGGTCCTCGGCAAGCCCTTCCACCTCCCCCAGCGCTCAGCACCCTCCCGGCAGGAAACGGCCCCTTTTACCTCGGAGAGTGAGACTTGCCCAGGCAGTGACCCCGCAGTCCTGCCCGGGAGCCTCTCTGCCCTGACCCGGCCCCTCCTCCCCTCTCTTAGGTGTCTCCAGCGCCATCTTCTTCGTGCCCGGCTTCCTGTTGCTGGTCCCGGGAGGTGCGAGTGGGCGCCGGGTGGGGGCGGGGGCAGGGGCGGGCCCTGGGCGGGTCCCCGGCACTGACAGACCCCGCCCTGCAGTCTACCACGTGACCTTCATCTACTGCGCGGTCAAGGGCCACCGGGGCTTCCAGTTCTTCTATTTGCCCTACTTTGAGAAGTGAGCAGGCGGCGGCGGACGGCGGGAACCATCGTCGGCACCGAGAGGCCCCGCGCGGCCTCCTCGTGTCCCTAGGGGGCGCCCCTGGGGCCCGCGCCCCGCTTCGGTACCCTCATCTCAAGGGAAAAAGCCCTGCGGGACCCTCGAGGCCCCAGTCCCCTCAGGAGTTTGCTCCGGAAGTTTGGGGCAGTGGGCCTCGGGCCACTACCTGGGCCTGGGAAAGTCGCCCCTTCCGTGCTCCGTGCCTTAACTTATTCTTGGGGGGCTGCTGGGTTGGTGGTGTTTTGTGCTAATAAAAGGGGTGCTTAATTCCAGCCCACAATTGCTTTTTACTTCCCACTTGCCCTGACCAGCCCATCAGCCTGGCCACAGCCCCCTTTCAGAAAGGCTGAGAAAAGGACTTGACCCTGGGGCTGAAGGGCTCTCGGACTGTCCATCTCCCCATGGTACACATGACAGTCCTGATGCTCCATGACTTGCCCAAGGTCACACAGCATGTCAGGGGCAGAGCTGGGCCTGGGGCTCTTCTACCCTGCAAGCCTGGAGAAGACTCTCCCAGTCCTTAGCAGAGTCAGTCCTGCCCCTGTCTCCACTCAGAGAGGCAGCATTGGTGCCTCCCCTGGTGGCCCTGGCCAAGGGCACTCAGATGACACAGGCCTGGGGCCTGGAGGCTGGTATCCTGGTTCCAGCCTGGCTCTGGGGCCCTGGGCTGCCACAGCCGGCTCTGAATGTGGGCCACCAGGACGCAGCAGCCCAGCCTCCTCCACCCACTGCCCTACTTCCCAGGCCCAGAGGTTGGGAGAAGTAGGGGTCAGAGGACAAAGGAAGCAAGCCTGTATAACAGAAAACCTCAGTGATCAAAGACTCTTAGAACCACAGAACATTGGAAACAGACCACTGCAGAATTTTGGAAGGTCCAAGCATCTCAGGATCTCAACAACCAGGAAGCAGAATCTTTGAGAACCCTGAAATCTGAGGTCATAATAGCTACCATTTATCAGATTCTTAGAAGGCGCCACGTCATGTGCCAGGCACTTGACACAGGTTCTTTCTGGTCACCCTCCATAGAAACTGAGGCCCAGAGAGACTGGCTTGGCTGAGGGCAGAGTGAAACACAACCCAGGGCTTCTGTGACTCAGAGGGGGGTGGGGATCAGCAAGCTGGCCGGGGCCCCAGCTGACCAACTGAGGGGCCGGCCGAATGAATGTGGGCCTCGGAGACCCTGTTCATATACTTCGTGTTTACAGTCTGCCGACCCAGTGAAACGCGAGAGCCATTAAGGTATTCGGCCTCCACTGTTATCTGCAGCGGCCAGGACAGTGCCTTCAGATTTCTGTGATTTTGTTGAAAGAATGAGCACCCAGACCCCTGATCTTGCTCCTAATCTCCTGGCCCAGCCGGACCTCCCACCCTCAGCCACCAATCAAGGCACTTTTGGGGGTACCAGTTAGATGCAGGAACTCCTAAATGAGTGATTCTCAAATTAGCTGGGGGTAAAGGACCAGTTTTCATTTCTAATGCAACATGGACCAATAAATACTTTTGTAAGGTAAAATGAAAACTAAAAAAGTGAAATAAAAAAGGTACAGAATGTAAGCCCACAGATTGTATTATCAGATTAATCAGACATAAAATTACATTTCAGTAGATAAAATCAGAACAAACAAAAAAAGAAAAATTATGAACACCATTCATTGAAAGTGGGCAAATTAGCAATTAACACAGAGTTGCTACTACGCTCATAACTTTCTGTCACTTCACAATCTTAGCTAAACAACAAGTGATCCCCAAAGTGGTGATTCTCCATATTATAAGACTATCTCAGGGGTCAGCAAGCTATACCCCACAGGCCCAATATAGCCACCAAGCTAACTAAGAATGGTTTTCACATTTTAGTAATGGTTGGGATAAAAGTCAAAGGACAATAAGCTTTTGTGACACAAAAAAGTTTATAAAATTCAAATTTTTATGTCAATAAGTCCTTTAATTATTATGTATCGAAATTCCAACACAGCCACACTCTGTATTGACTTCGGCTGCTCAGCCATACAAACTACTACAGCAGAGCAACAGAAACCATATGGTCCCCAAAGCCTAAAATCTTTACTGTTTGGCCCTTCACAGAAAAAGTTTGCCAACCCTTGGTCCATATGAACATGTTGACAGAACACTGAATTGCAACGTTTAAAGTTTTAATGTGACCAACATGCTTGATTTTTGCTGGTTAATTTATGTAATGCAAGTTGGATTGACATCAACACCATTCTCAGGAAATGATGAATACCCAAATTCTAAATACGATTTAGTTTTAGTTGGAAAACGCATTAATAGTTGCACACAGATTAAGAACATTAGATTTCCTTAGTGAATTGTGACTCAATTTATCCCTGACGCTCTTTGCCCCATAGCCCATTTTGTCTGATATGTCTGTAGTTATACTAGCTTTCTTTTGGTTAATTCTCTCCTAGTAAATCTTTTTCCAAGCCATCATTTTCAGCCCTTCAGTTGTCATTATGCTTTGAATGTGTCTTTTTTTTTTTAATTTATATTTTATTTTTAGCTGCGTTTTGCTGCACGCAGGCTTTCTCTAGTTGCGGCGAGCGGGGGCCACTCTTTGTTGTGGTGCACGGGCTTCTCATTGCAGCGGCTTCTCTTGTTGCAGAGCATGGGTTCTAGGCATGTGGGCTTCAGTGGTTGCAGCACACAGGCTCAGTAGTTGTGGCGCACGGGCTTAGTTGCTCCGTGGTATGTGGGAGCTTCTTAGACCAGGCCTCAAACCTGTGTCCCCTGCATTGGCAGGCAGATTCTTAACCACTGAGCCACCAGGGAAGCCCTGTTTTTTGTTTTGTTTTAAGGATTATTTCTACCTTGTGTTTCAATGTTTTCTGTAGACTTTGTTTTTCTTCGCTTTTTTCCCTTTCCCAGCCTTCTGCTAGCTTAATCAGGAATTCTTCACTTTCTCCCTTTTCCTCCTCTGTTGATTTGACTATTGAGAATGGAACATTCTATCTCTATTTCTGTTATATTAATGGTTACCCTTACATGATTATCAAAATCTAAAGTTAATCAATGAATCTGTCCTCCTCTAGGAAAAACAAGCATGTCTAGAGTATCCCTTCCCATCTTCCATTTTATTTTTGTCTATTATTTTTTTTAGTCCCTCCTGGTTTTTAAAATCCCCCAAATTATTTTTTATAGTTAATGCTTCTTTAGATCTACCAATATGTTTACTGATTTCTCTCCTATTATTTAGTACATACTCTGGCTTCAATTTCCTTCCCACTGAAGCCATCCCTTCAACAAGAGTTTGTGGGTGGGAAACCTTTCAGCCTTTGTTTGCTGAAAAAAGTCTATATTTCATCTTCATTCTTGAATAAGATGAGCTAAGTACAGGCTTCTCAGTTGGCTTTTTTTTTTTTCCTCTGCACGTTGAACAATTTATTCCATTTTCCTCTTTCATCTGTTGTTGTCAATGAAAAAAGTCTTTGGAGAGTCTAATTGCTAATCCTTGGTAAGTAATCTGACTTCTCTCTAGAGCTGTTTACAAGATTTTCCTTTTGTATTCTGCAGCTTCACTGGCATGCATCTAGATATACATTTACTTCTAAAAAAAATTAATTTATTGGGCTTCCCTGGTGGCGCAGTGGTTGAGAATCCGCCTGCCGATGCGGGAGACACGGGTTCGTGCCCTGGTCCGGGAAGATCCCACATGCCGTGGAGCAACTAAGCCCGTGAGCCATGGCCGCTGAGCCTGTGCGTCCGGAGCCTGTGCTCCGCAGCGGGAGAGGCCACAACAGTGAGAGGCCCGCATACCGCAAAAAAAAAAAAAAAAATTAATTTATTTATTTTTGGCTGCGTTGGTCTTTGTTGCTGCGCGTGGGCTTTCTCTAGCTGCGGTGGGCGGGGGCTACTCTTCTTGGTTGCGGTGCACGGGCTTCTCGTTGCAGTGGCTTCTCTTGTTGCGAAGCACGGGCTCTAGGCATGTGGGCTTCAGTAGTTGTGGCGCATGGGCTTAGTTGCTCTGTGGCGTGTGGGATTTTCCCGGACCAGGGATCGAACCCATGTCCCCTGCATTGGCAGGCGGATTCTTAACCACTGCACCACCAGGGAAGTCCCTATACATTTACTTTTATATATCCTTCTCTGGCTCCAACGTGCTCCTTCAATCTGGACTCTTGCCTTTGTGGAATTCTTTTTATTTCTTTATTTATTTTGGGCTGTGTTGGGTCTTTGTTGCTGCACGCGGGCTTTCTCTAGTTGAGGAGAGCGGGGGCTACTCTTTGTTGTGGTTCGCGGGCTTCTCATCATGGTGGCTTCTCTTGTTGCGGGCACGGGCTCTAGGCGCGGGGGCTTCAGTAGTTGCAGCACACAGGCTTAGTAGTTGTGGCATGCAGGCTCAGTAGTTGTGGCGCACGGGCTTAGTTGCTCCACAGCATGTGAGATCTTCCTGGACCAGGGATCGAACCCGTGTCCCCTGCATTGGCAGGCAGATTCTCAACCACTGTGCCACCAGGGAAGTCCCTCTTTGTGGAAGTCTTTATGGAGGTTTTTCAATCATCATCTCTTTAAATATTGCCTCATGCCTGTTCTCTACATTTTCTGAGACTCCTAATGACTTTTCACTACTCTTTAATATTTTCTGTCTTTCATTCCTCAATGCTACCTTATGGGTGATTTCTCATATATGGCTTCCAGGTCATTAATCTTTTCTTAAATTGTGTCCAATATGCTGTTTACTTTACCCCTTGATTGTTTTTTTCATTCCAATGGCTATATCCTCTATTTTTAGAAGTTCTTTTGGCTTATTATTTTTTTAAATCTTTCTGTTCTGCTTTCGTACCATCCTGTTACTGATAACGGTCTCCTTTCTTTTACCTCAGTTTTTTCTGTTTGTTTTTGCGGTTCCTTAATGGCCTCTTTTACATTGTTTTATGATTTACACTTTGATTGCTGACTCTTCCGTTTACTGCCTCTGCCTAGTCTCCCTCATGGTGATTTGTTTCCTTATGTGATTTGTAATTTTTTGTCATGAGTTCATCTTCAGAAGTGACAGGGTTGTTTGGGTTTTTTTTTTTAAGTCCTATGTGCCCTGGGTTGAAAGAGTGCCTTTCTCAGCAGTTTTTTTTCCTATTTCTTCTGCTTTGCACACCACAGAGATAGACCGCACTCCTGCTTGATGTGCAGACCTGAGTTGCAGGTTCACTGGGGTAACTTTTTCCACTCAAGGTCCTGAACATCTGTACCTCGTCACTTTCTCAGGCTGGTGGGTGGAGGTATATTTTGGTCGCCTTTTCAAGAACAGGGGAGCCCGTTGAGACGCTGGATTGTACTGACGTCATGTCCTGCTCCCCAGCCTCTTACAGGTCTCTTGTCCCTCCTGGGTGTCAGAGCCCAGGCTCCTGAACCTATCCACCTCTGAAGCCCCCATGGCATCTTCTCCTTCCCACCACCCAGCTTTGGGTTCTCTCTTTGTCTTTGGTCCCTGAGGTCATCCCTTTCTTTCACGTTCAGCTTTAAATAAAAACAAAACCAAAAACTTTTCCACATATAAAGAGCGGGAGGTGTCCAGCCACCTTCTCAATTCACCATGTTACCAGAACCAACCCCTACACTGCCCCGTCTTTGCTGCCAGCGCCAAGGAGCTCCCTACCTCCCAAGGGGCTGGAGAGATTCAAATCTTGCTCACACCGGGGAATGATGGGCGGTTGAGGGCAGGTTTCCTCCAGGCAGCTCGGGTGGAAGGGAGGTGAGGATGAGGGTGGGCAGGTGACATCACAAGCCAACTCTCCAGCCAGAGGTTGTCAGGAGCGGAAGGAGCCTGGGGCTGCTGTGTTTCTTTCATCCTGGGGCCTTGTAGGGAGGGTGTGCAGCATGAACCTTGCTGGCGTCTGGGGCCAGAGGGGCAACGGTCTCCCTCCTGGAGCCTCAGTGGGTAGAAAGCATCATCACAAACTCTGCGGGGGAGAAGGGGCGGGGCTTGGGCCAGTCCAGGTCAGCCATGCCAGGAGGCACTGAGCTCAGCCTGGGAGCCGGAGGGATGGGCGTTTGTCCAGGTAGGAGACTCACCATCAAAGTCTACGGTGCCGTCCCCATTGAGGTCCACTTCTCGGAGCATCTCGTCCAGCTCAGGACCCACCAGTGGCTCCCCCAGCAGAGCCGGTGCTGCCTGTCGCAGCTCTGCCACCGTGATTCGCCCGTCCCTGTCCCTGTCAAACTGGGATTCCAGCAGGGCTCAGCCCTTCCTACCCAAGGCTGCCTCTGCCTGTACCCACCTCCACCTTGCCACATCCTGTGCCTGGACGCCCACACCTTGGTCCGTCCACACCCTCCTCCTTCTCCCAGGCTGAGGCCGTGAGCTCCCTGCCCCAGGAGGTCTCTGCAGGTGGACCCCCAGCTGGGAGTGAGCCAAACCCTCTCCGACCCTTCCCCAGCCCTAGTCCCACCCGCTGCAGGGCTCGGGGCCTCCAGAGGCTGAGGCTCCCGGTCTCCCCTGGCCTCCTGGGGGGAGGCCAGTAAGGATGCCGCCCAGCCAGCCGCCCACCACCCGTCTGGACGCTCCACACCTCGCGGAAGGCGATGCGCAGCTCCCGCACCCCCAGCATGTGCGCCGTCTCCTCCCTCAGCTTCGGGCCCATCATCTCCACAAACTCCTCGAAGTCCACGCGGCCACCCACTGCGGACCCAGGCAGAGGGTCACAGTGGTGAGGGCTGGGGCCCGGGGAGGGGCGTCCCAAGGGCCAGCCCCTCCCCGGCTCTGCATCCAGGAAGGACACCTGTGTCCACGTCCCGGGCGGGGGCGGGTCAGGGGGGTAGGAGGCTACGGCCTGGGGCTCCGCCAATGGGGGCAAAGTGCTCTCAGCGAAGCACCGGGTGTGGGGCAAAGACACCAGGCTGTGGAACCAGACAGGCCCCAGTTTCAGAGCCTCCTGGCCCTGCCACCGAGGGCGTGGCCTTGGGTGACTTACTGAGCCTACCTCCTCATGGGGGACAGGGTGCTGATGGGGCTGGGTTCGTGGCTGTGAAGTGCCAGAACCCCACAGGCGGCAGCAAAGACCCCTAAGAAGCATCCCCAGGTTGACCCTGGATTCTAAGGTGCCGCCAATCATAAAAAGCACCAATGGTCCACTAACAGCTTTGGGGAAAAGAAAGAAGCATGACACGAAAATAGTCATGTCGATTGTAAATCACATCCATTTTGGAAACTGTAAAGAAAAAGCAAATGCAGGAGGAGTCCTGGGATGGAAGGGATCTGATATTCGACAAATCGGCTAATGACAATCACACAAGAGCAGCCCATCAGACATTTAATTGCAAGGAATGGCCAGGGTTCTGTCACGCCCGGCCTCACAGAACCTCAGGAGGCTCTCTTCAGGTGCCTCGGGAGGGTCAGCGAGAGAGAGACAGAGACGGCCCTGGTGGCTGGTACCAGCACGGAACACTTTACCTCAGTCAGAGATGGGGGTCCTCGACCTGAGTCCCAAGGGGCTCTCGTGGGTCACCCGGTGCCTTCCTTGTCACCCTCGACCCCTGCGCCCCGGGGCCAGTGTCAGACTGTCCTAGAAGCTGTCACCCCCTCACGCCACCGTCACCGGGGCCTCACCCCACAGCCACCTCCCACCACCTCTCAGTTCCCCTGAACCACGAGGCCCAGAGAGGACCCGGACCCGGACCCGGACCGGGCTGCAAAGCCAGGTGGCTCGGCCGCACCGCCCCGCCCCGCCCCGCCCCAGCCCCAGGCAGGTGTGGTCAAGCACTGACTTCGCATCTTGACATGCTGGGAGACCTCGATGAGCTCCAT
This sequence comes from Kogia breviceps, assembly GCF_026419965.1. Lineage (NCBI taxonomy): Eukaryota > Metazoa > Chordata > Mammalia > Artiodactyla > Physeteridae > Kogia > Kogia breviceps. The sequence goes on along the minus strand of NC_081316.1, from coordinate 17,441,451 downwards.
CTCCGTGGGCATGTAGCCCAGTGTCCGCATGCACTCGCCCAGGTCCCGGTAGCCGATGTAACCATCGCGGTCCGTGTCAAACTCCTCGAAGGCAGCCTGAAGCTCTGCAGGGGAGGGAGGTCAGGCGCAGGCAGCCAGGCTCTGGGGCGCCTCCCACCCGCCGTTGCCAGCACGGGCCACTCACCATCCAGCTCCTCGGGGCCCAGCTCGCGGTCCTGCAGGGGCATAGTCCAGTGTGTCCCTGGGGCCGGCCAGGGCTCTGGCCGCCCTTTCTCCTCCAGCCCCAGCCCACGCTGGCCTGGGCAGGGCCCATCCCGCAAGGGCAGGAGAAGGCAGCTGAAGTCCCGCGGGCCCCAGGAGAAGACATGACCCCCTTCCTGTCCTGGGACCCCGCGCTGCCACAGATCCCTGGGCTTGGGGTCTAGCTCTCCGTCCACTGCCCAGGCCACCCCCAAACTTCAGAAACTCTAGCCCCTCAGCCCAGGCTCCTGAGTCTGGAGCAGAAGCTGGAAGAGGCCTGAGTGTAAGGGGCACGGTGGGCTGAGCCTGAGCCCATGAGTCCCCAACCTCACCCCCAGCCCCCCCAGCCCTGCCCCAGCCCCACCTGACCTTCCCAAAGATGCGGCTGAGCAGGGGCCCGTATGTCCTCTGAGCAGGATCGTGCCGGGGGGCAGGACGATGCCGGTGGGACTGGCGACGAGAGGCGGGCCCCTCCTGCCCGTCTCCAGTCTGGGCGGGGTTCTTGCTGCTCTCCTGGGCCTTGGGGCCCTGCGGGAGGGTCTGCTCCCCAGAGCTGCCAGTGCCCTTCCGGGACCCTCGGAGCCCCTCCGCCCTCTTGCTGCCCCTCCTCCTGGTCAAGGGGAACCCCTCAGCACCACTACTGGAAGCCATGACCCCCACAGGGGGCTTCTGGGGTCCGGGGGGCGGGTCTGGGCCATGCTGTCCCCTCACCTGCTCTGTGGCCATGCGGAGAGGGGTGACAGGGCTCAGAGGTGCAGCACCAGCGTGCACCCCTGCCTCTCCGGACCCATAAAGCTGCTTATGCACCCCCCAGCCTGAGAGCTGATGGCCAGGGATCGGGGCCTTGAGGGGGATTAGGGTAAGTGAGGCAGGCAGCCCAGGCCCTAATCCCAGCCCTCTGCCTGGGAGTGGCCAAGGCAGAGCCAGATGGGTCAGGGGAACCATCCTTAGCGGCACAGCACGCCAGGACATGTTGGCTGCAGTGAGCTTTGGACGCCAGCTCTGCCGCTTATGAGCTGGGAGACCCAACAAATTCACTTCCCTAAGCCTCAGTTGCCTCATCTATAAGACGGAGGCGATATTGCTGAAGCGTCAAAGACAGCCCAGTTGTATGAGATAGGCAGGATTTAGCTGAGCTGAGAGAGGACACGGAGAGGCATCTCAAGCAGGAGGAAGAGTGTGGGCAAAGGCTAGGAGGTGGGCAAGGAGAGGGTGAGCTGTCCACCGTGGCCCCCACGTGGGCGACATCCTGGCCGGAGCAGAGTGTATGTGAAATTCAGGCAGAGACGCCAGACCATAGAGGCCTCGAATCACAGATGATTGAAGGTCATGGGGGTGACCTCGGAGGAGGTGGACCCTGGGGGAACCCAGAGCCTGCCCTGGGCTGGAGGGACCTAGGGTGAGGGGTTTCAGCCATCTAGCCCTGTCAGGAATAGGGGGGCCTGGCTGGTCACTTGGCCCTACTGGGCCGGGGTTAGGGTTTCCCGGCGAGCAGCCCCATGAATGATTGATGTCCTCCCAGCTTGGGTTTCACACCGGCCGCCTCAGTGCCGCCGGGCGCCATGCCTCAGGCCCCGGCGTGGGGCCGTGCGGACGGCCGGACCTCTGCGCAGGCAGGCACGCCCTGCTGCTTCCAGCCAGCAGCCTGCGCCTTACAGGTAAGCCAGGCCTCACCAGCCGGCCCGAGGGGAGCCCAGGGCTCTGATCCAGTAGGAGGGGCTGGAGCTTGCGGTGTGGGGTCTGCCTGAGTAAGGGCCCTGGAGGTGGGGAGACAAGCAGGCTGAAGGGTCAAGTGGCTGGAGCCATGGGCCATGTGGCAGGATCCAGTCTTTCCTGGACATCTAGTTTCTCCACCCTCAGAGGGAACCACCCTCCCCCGTCTAGGGAAGGTGGGGTGAGGGCGGTGAGCCTCTTGGGACCCAGCCACCCTCATCCGCATCGCACGGCTGAGTCCCCTGCCCCCTTTTCCACTTAGTAGCCCCAGGGGACAAGTGGGGGCCACTGTCTGCCCCAGACTCCCTGTCCACCCTCAGATTCCGGTGGGCCCAGGGGATGTGAGCCCTTCCTTCTTGGAATCTTTTTTTCTTTTTTTGGCCGCACCATACGCCACGCGGGATCTTAGTTCCCCGACCAGGGATGGAACCCGTGCCCCCTGCAGTGGACTCTTAACCACTGGACCGCCAGGGGAGCCCGATCTTAAACATGTGAACCCAGGATACCGACTGAAAGGAGCCTGTGACGCTCTGACCAAGTGGCTTTTTTGTTTCGCTTTGGTTTGTTTCTTGGGCCACGCCGTGCGGCTTGAGGGATCTTAATTCCCCAACCAGGAATGAAGACGGGGCCCATGGCAGTGAAAGTGTGGAGTCCTAACCACTGGACCGCCAGGGAATTCCCTAGTGGTTTGTAGAGCGTGTTCCCTGGAGCCCTAAGAGTGCTCTCCCTCCGTTATCCTGAGCACACAGTTTTAGTTCACATAGAAGTTCTGCTATAATATTTTAACTGAAAGATATCTGAAAGCCTCCGGTTTGGTCTGCTTGGGCGCAGTAAGAGTTCCATTTAGCAAAATGGTTAGGGTCCTGGTTAGAGCCCACGTTCCTACCTCTGACCTTGGGCAAGTCACTGATCCTCTGAACCTTCCTCTCCTTACCTGTAGAATGGATTGTATGAGGACTAGGTGAGGTAATCTGTTTAAAGGCCCTGGCAAAGGTCAACTACCCCAAAGGTGACGATGCTGGCCCAGAGAGGGACAGCGACTTGCATGGAGATGCACAGCATCCTCTCTCTTCTTTTCAGCCATTCGTGCCTTCACTGATTCACCAGGCACCCACTCCACGTCCAGTGGGACACTGGTGACCTCAGATGGACACTGCTATGGAAGTCAACCTGGGTGCCGCTGGCCGCGGGCCTCGCACAGAGCTCGACGACGAGGACTACCCCCAGGGCGCCTGGGACACGGTCTTCCTGGTGGTCCTGCTGCTCCTGGGGCTGCCAGCCAACGGGCTCATGGCCTGGCTGGCCGGCTCGCAGGCCCGGCAGGGAGCGGGTACGCGGCTCGCCCTGCTCCTGCTCAGCTTGGCCCTCTCTGACTTTTTGTTCCTGGCGGCAGCAGCCTTCCAGATCCTGGAGATCCAGCATGGAGGGCACTGGCCGCTGGGGACGGCCGCCTGCCGCCTCTACTACTTCCTGTGGGGTGTGTCCTACTCCTCCGGCCTCTTCCTGCTGACAGCCCTCAGCCTGGACCGCTGCCTGCTTGCGCTGTGCCCTCGCTGGTACCCTGGGCACCGCCCAGCCCGCCTGCCCCTCTGGGTCTGTTCCGGGGTCTGGGTGCTGGCCACCCTCTTCAGCGTGCCCTGGCTGGTGTTCCCCGAGGCTGCCGTCTGGTGGTACGACCTGGTCATCTGCCTGGATTTCTGGGACAGCGAGGAGCTGCCGCTGCGGATGCTTGAGATCCTGGGGGGTTTCCTGCCTTTCCTCCTGCTGCTCGTCTGCCACGTGCTCACCCAGGCTGCCACCTGCAGAACCTGCCGCCAGCAGTCCGGGTCCACGGCCTGCCGAGGCTTTGCCCGCGTGGCCAAGACCATTCTGTCAGCCTATGTGGTCCTGAGGCTGCCCTACCAGCTGGCGCAGCTGCTGTACCTGGCCTTCCTGTGGGACATCTACCCCGGCTACCTGCTCTGGGAGGCCCTGGTCTACTCCGACTACCTGATCCTGCTCGACAGCTGCCTCAGTCCCTTCCTCTGCCTCCTGGCCAGTGCCGACCTCCGGGCCCTGCTGCACGCCATGCTCTCCTCCTTCGCCGCAGCTCTCTGTGAGGAGCGGCCGGGCAGCTTCACTCCGGCTGAGCCACAGACCCAAGCGGGCGCTGGGGATCAGACTCCACCAGGGCCAGTGGCCGAGGCCCAGCCACAGGTGAACCCCACAGCCCAGCCACTCTTGGACTCCGTGGCCCGGCCACAGTCAGACTCTCTGGTCCAGCCTCAGCTGAACCCCAGGGCCCAGCCCCAGGAGAACCACGAGGCCCAGCGCCAGCTGGATGCTGGGGCCCAGCCACAGGCAAGCCCTGAGGCCCAGCCCCCCGGAGCCCCGGCCAGCTCAGCCCCCAGCCCCTGTGACGAAGCCTCCTCTGCCCCCTGCACGGATTCCACCCCAGAGGCCCCTGTGGACGCGGCCGAACCTGCTGCCTCTGAGGGAGAAAGCCCCAGCAGCGACCCCCAGGAGGAGGCCCCGGGTGCAGGCCCCACGTGAGAGTCTGGGAAAGCCAGGGCCACCGGGGCAGCGGGAAAGCCAGGGCCACCGGGGCAGCAGAAAAGCTGGGGAGACAGAGGAACCAGCCGGTCAGAGGACGACGGCTGCCGTGGAAGAAGTCCTCGTGGAAAACCCCAGCGAGTCCCTTGGCCTGGCAGACGGACTTGGGCAACGTGAACACGAAGCAGCCGAAAGTCCCGGACAGTCTGTTGTGAGCGTCATGTCCCTGCCTGGATCCCAGCAAGCTCCTCCGTGCTTGGCCCACACACGGTGGTCCAACAGTCCCCTGAGCTACCACAGCTGATGGAGCCCTGCTGGGCTCTGCCCTCCAATGCCCCCCAGACCCCACGGACAGTCTGCCCTTAGCCTGGGTTCTGCAGGAGAAAGACTGGCAGGGTGACCTCTCCGGGCTTGATCTGACCTCCCCTGCTCCTTCCCTCCCTGCCCTCCTTCCTGTCCCAACCCCTAACCGGGATACGAAGGGAGCCATTCATCAGGAGCCCAGGGTCTTAGGAGCCCACAAGCTGGCCTGGCATGGCCAAGCCCTCTCTGCCAGCCCCCTGCACCCAACAGGCAAGTGGGGCTGGGGCAGGACTTCCCTCGGCAAGCTGGTGTGTGCAGAGGCGAGAGCTAGCAAGGCTGGATTCAAATCCAGTGCTGGGTGACTCTGGACAAGCTGATTCACCCTCTGAGCTCCTGTTTCATCTGGCATTGTGAGGATTAAATGAGAAAGTGTGCGAGGTGCCTGGCAGGAACTGGCACACAGTAGGGGCTCAGTGAACAGGTGCTCTTCCTTCATGGACATCCAGGGATGTCCCTGCAGGGGCTGGGGATGGATTGGAGGAGGTGTCACCTGGCCTGAGCATCTGGGATCCTGTGAACTTCGGGGCAGATCATGGGGTCCATGACCAGCTCTGGGCTGCAGACAGCCAGGTGGCCTGAGAGAGCATGGGCCCGCCTCCGTGCCTCGGGCAGCTCCAGGGGACTTCAAGGTCTGCTACGTTTAAGGGTTCAAGTGCTCACCTGCCCATCCCCCACCATGGAGGAGGTACAGAGTGCCCTGGTCCTGCCTCAGCCTGAGCTCCTTCTATACACTCAGCCCAGATGCAGAGATGGGGAGATGTCCAAGCAGAGAACTCTGGGGACCAGTGGCTCCAGAGATAGCACAGGCTCCTTGGAGGTCACACGGTGTCTCTAGGGTGGAGCCAACCTCCTCCCTCTTAAGCTGCAGACACTGCTAGAAAAACTAGGAAGTGCTGAAGGTCTATTTTCAGACTCCCCCCCCACGCCACGCCACTTCCTTTTCATACCCATCACTCTCTACTGGCACTCACCCCACCCAATCCCCAGGGTTGCAAAATCATGAACCCTTTCCCCTTTCACCCCCCGTCCCCCCCATCCTTTCCCATTAGCTCAGCGTTGTGACCTTTAGAAGCTGAGAGATGCCCTTACCACTAGGTGTAAATGACAATGACATTTTACGTGCTACCCTTCCCAGGGATGCTTGCTGTATAGGCAGACTGAAGTGGTGCAGTCAGATTTGGATTCTGGTTCCCAGGTCTCTCTTTGCCTCAGTTTTCTCCTCTGTAAAATGGGGTGATAACATTCCCTTTGCAAGCGTGGCTGTTGTGATCATTAACCAAACCCGGGGATGGAAGCATGTTCACAGCTCACCAGCTATGTGATCTTCAGCAAGGCTCTTGGCCTCTTTGAGACTCAGTTTCCCCATCTGTAAAATGGGGATCATAATAATGGTTCCATTTTCTAAGAGTGTTAATCCCTGTGAAGTGCTCAGATCCTTGCCTGGCATGCAGTGCTTAATAATTGTTAGCAACTAATTCGATTATGCCAGTGGACACCCCCAGGTCTCACTCAGGCCTGGGACAGCACTGACTCCCCAGAGCCCATGTGGCAGCATCCTGCCCACCAGGCATTGCCCCCCCACCCCGCCCCACCACACAGCCTCCTCCTCCACTTTCCAAATGCTTTCACACTCCCCACCCCGTTGGACTGCACACTTCCTGAGGGCAGGGTCTGGACTGATGTCCCCCTTGCAGAGTGCCCCTTTTTCTTCTCCCAGGTAGGGATCTTGAAGCTTTTTCACATGGCAGGCAGATCAGGGACTAAATCCTCAGTGCCAGCCACCTGCCTTCAACTCTGGTCCATACTCCTAACCCCACCTCTTGGGGGAGCTCCCTGGCGGCCCAGTGGTTAAGACTCTGCGCTTCCACTGCAGGGGGTGCGGATTCGATCCCTGGTTGGGGAACTAAGATCCCACATGCCACGCGGTGTGCGGCCAAAAGAAAAAAAAGATGCTACTAACCCTACCTCTTGGAGTGTGGGCCAGCCCCACCTCCAAGGTCCCAGAAGGGAACCCTATTCATAATGGGTACTTGCCATCCAGGAGAAAGAGCAGTGCCATGAAGGGTTTTGTGAGATAAAGAGGAGTTCTCCTCCCGGCCCACAGAGGAGGGTTTTGTATCGGAGGAAACATGCACACCCAAGGCCAGAGAGGATGAAGGGAGGGCTTACCCCCAACATTCCACAGCCCCTCCCCTCACCCCTAACATACTCCATGGGGCTGGGCTCCTGTTGCCCTCTGGAAGATTCATCCCTTCTGCAGGTGAGAGACACACTTCCCTCTCCTTCATAGGCACCAGACATTGAGAGCTGTGAATATGAACATTTTTCAGTTCCACATTCAGGGCTGCCGTTCATTTATTCATTCAGTATACATTAATTGAACACATACTGTATGCTAGGTCTTGTTCTAGGAAATGGGGATATGCTGGGAAACAAGGCAAAGTGCAATCCTCAATTTGTGGACGTCCTAGCGGGACAAGGCAGACAAAAAGCAAATACACAAATAATTAGGGAATTCCCTGGTGGTCCAGTGGTTGGGACTCTGAGCTGTCAGTCCTGGGGGCACAGGTTCGATCCCTGGTTGGGGAACTAAGATCCCACAAGCTGTGCAGTGCGGCCAAAAATAAAAAATAAAGCAAATACACAAAATACTTATACAATATAACATATGGTAGTGATTAAGAACATACAGGGGGAACAAGTAAGGGCCAGAGAGTGATGGGTGAGAGGGATGGTCAGGGAGGGCCCCCAGAGGAGGTGACATTTGAGCAGAGACCTGGAGAAAGTGAGGGATGGAGCCTTTTCAACATCTGGGGGAAGAGCTTCCGGATGGAGGGAACAGGATGTGCCAAAGCCCTGGGGTGCGAAGGGAGGTGGTGTATTTCAGGGTTAAGGAGGGTCAGTGTCACTGGGCCACATGCAGAGAGGATGGAGGAAGGTAACAGGTGGGGGAGGGGGCAATGTCGGAGGGTCATTGATGTGATGAAGGGCAAACGGAGAGGGTTCAGGGTAGGGGAGCTGGTGTGGGCTTTAGACAGACCCCTGGCTGTTGCCTGGGGGACACAACAGAGAGGGAAGCTTTGTGGCTGCATTTCCTCTTCCAAACCACCCACATTCTGGTCCTGGGCTGGAAGGATTGGCCTGTCCTAGGGGTTATGGAGCAGTGGGAAAAGCAAGGATTTTGGAGTCAAACAGAATGCCAGCTTGGAGCGGGCAGATTCTGCCTGTGGGACCCACAGGGATACCTAAGCCTGCCAGGGTGGGATGGGGATGGGGTAGATCCAGGAGGCCAGCCTGCCTCAGGAGCTGGCCAGGAGGAGGAAGACATCTGTGGAGAGACCTCCAGGCCTCGGTGGGAGATGGTTGAGGAACGCAAGGAAGGTTTGAGGGGTCTGGAGGTCATGGCCCTATTTCTCTTTTTAATAAGGAGGCCAGGCAGGACCCAAAGGTGTTCACCGGGGAGAATGAGAGGGCTGGGCCTTCCACTCGCCCCCTAAAACACCACTGTTTTATTTACATTGTACCAAGAGCACGTACCTTTATAACTTGAGGCACGTGAATATATCGCCTGTCCGAGTAGATACTATATTTCAGAGTCGAGGTGGACTCGACCGGGAAGTATGAATTGAGGTGGGGGATTGGGAGGGCGGGCTCCACCCAACCCTGGCGACTCCTGATGACGCCGACTGGAGGAGCAAGATGGGGGAGGGGTCCGGGTCTGCCGCCAGGCTGCCGCACTACGACCCCAGCCCGGCCCCTGCCCCTCTGCCCCAGAGGGACCTGGGGGGCTGCGGGGCGGAGCTCTCTCAGGCCCCGCCCCGGCCCCGCCCCCGCGCCCCCTGCGGTCCCGGCCCCGCACTCCTCAGGTTCCGGCCTGCCAGGCAACAGCTCACAGCCTCCCGCCCCGCCCCTCCGCGCGTGACCTAGGCCCCGCCCCCCTTGAGCCCCCGCCCCCCGCCCCTCTCTCCTCTGTCACTTCCTGATTCCCGCTTCCTGCTTCCCAGAGACTGGGATACGGAGCCACCCGAGGACAGTGCTGCAGCCTCCTGGCGTCCCTGGTGAGCGCGACGGGCCGGGGCTGGGGGCTCAGGCGGGGATTGGGCGGGACTTCGGGGGCAGAGCCGCAGGGGGCTGGGGTGGGGGTCGCCAGTCCGAGGAGCCCTTCCCCTCCGCGGCGCCCCACCCTCAGTCCCAACTCCCCCTGGCCGCTCAGCGTCTCCGCTGCCAGACCGGGATCCTTGAAGTTGGGCTCCTGCTTCACCTTGGACCCTGCTCTGAGGGCGCTCTGGGATGCTCTGTGGCTGGGAGGGGCGTCCCGACCCCCGCCCAGTCCTGCCAGGCCCCCTGGACCGTCCTGGGGCTCCCTTCACATTCCTGCAGGCACTGCACATTCCGTGGGATCCAGAACTGTGGCCTAGCGCGGACCCACAACGGAGATCATTGCGGCCTCCTCTGTCTGTCCTCCCCATCACCCTGCTTCCAGATCCTGGGCGGGAAGGAGCCTTCTGGGAACTGACTAGGACCCACTGAGGAGCTCAGCTGGCATTGGCTCGGGCACCTCCCTCCCACACACACACACGCATACTAGAGGCCGGGGAGAGGCCCTGGGTAGTATCCAGCAGAGCCCCTCAGGACTCAGCAGTGGTTCTTCAGGAGGTCAATGCATTTCTGCCTTCAGATCCCCCCTTGGGGAGAGGCGGCCAGGTCTGCCCTGTGACATCCTGTAACTTGGGAAACCGAGAGCCAGGCAGGTTATCAGGCCCCGGCGCCCTGTTGCATCCTTCCCACTCCCTTCGTGCAGCCCTGGGAGGCTTGGGGGTTGTTGAGAGGGGCAGAGGCTGACCTATGCTTCCACCCTGCAGTCATGTTCCGCAAAGTGGTTCGGCAGAGCAAATTCCGACACGTGTTCGGGCAGCCTGTCAAGAATGACCAGTGCTATGAGGACATTCGAGTGTCCCGTGTCACCTGGGACAGCACCTTCTGCGCCGTCAACCCCAAGTTCCTGGCAGTGATTGTGGAGGCCAGCGGTGGAGGCGCCTTCCTGGTGCTCCCCCTAAGCAAGGTGGGCCCCATCGGGGTTGGGAGGAGACTGGAGCCGGCTTGGTCGCGTCTGCCAGGTCTCTCTGCTCCCGTCACAACCCGTAATTTGCCCATCCCCACACTGCCGGGCAGGTGTTGTAATCCACATTTACTGCCTGGGAGGTGTTAGCACGGATAGGGAAGGTCTGTTTTTTATTGCCACGGAGTCAGAGGCAGAGGCAACAAACGTCTCCTGCTCACCTGGTGACACCTGTGAGGAAGAGGTGGGTCAGGAGGAGGCAGGGTGAGAGTCACATCTGGGCCGCCTGAGGGCCAGGCCAACCGCGTCATTCCCCGTGCACAGAGGGGAGGGCCGAAATTCTGGGAGGGATGGAGCCTGGGCATCTCGGGTCCCCCTTTACTGCCCCCCTCGTGCCTGCAGACCGGCCGCATCGACAAGGCCTACCCGACAGTGTGTGGACACACAGGACCTGTCCTGGACATTGACTGGTGTCCCCACAATGACGAAGTCATCGCCAGCGGCTCAGAGGACTGCACGGTCATGGTGAGGCATGGGGCTGTGATGGGGGCGGGGGTTGCAGATGTGGCTCAAGGCTGGTGGCATCGGGGCCAAGCAGGGGCCTCAGCTGCCCTCCCCGCCCCTCGCCAGGTGTGGCAGATCCCGGAGAACGGGCTGGTCTCCCCGCTGACGGAGCCGGTGGTGGCGCTCGAGGGGCACACCAAGCGAGTGGGCATCACCGCCTGGCACCCGACGGCCCGCAACGTGCTGCTCAGCGCAGGTCTGCACCACAGCCCCCGCCCTGCCCCTCTGCACGCACAGCTCCGCAGCACACCCCGCCCTCCCCCAGGCCCGTCCGGCACCCAGCAAGGCTGAGGCCCGCAGGGCTCGAGCGCCGGGTCGGGCCCCAGAGGGTGTCAGAGCTGACGGCCCCCCACCCGGCAGGCGGCGACAACGTGGTGTTCATCTGGAACGTGGGCACGGCGGAGGCGCTGTACCGCCTGGACAGCCTGCACCCCGACCTCATCTACAACGCCAGCTGGAACCGCACGGGCAGCCTCTTCTGCACCGCGTGCAAGGACAAGAGCGTGCGCATCATCGACCCCCGCCGGGGGACTCTGGTGGCGGTACGTAGCCCTGGAGGGCGAGGGTGGACGCGGACTGGCTGAGGGGCTCTCCTGGGGCTCCACGCTGACGAGCACTGCATCTCCCCGGCAGGAGCGGGCGAAGGCTCACGAGGGGGCCCGGCCCATGCGGGCCATCTTCCTGGCGGATGGCAAGGTGTTCACCACGGGCTTCAGCCGCATGAGCGAGCGGCAGCTGGCGCTCTGGGACCCAGTGAGTGGCCCGAGCGGGCGGCCTCAAGATGGGCTCCACCCTGGGCGAGGAGGGCGGGGGTCACCTGGAGAGGCCTGTCGTTCCCAGGTTCTCAGCGTGGCACCTGAGGCACCCAGGACTTGGAGCCCTGCCAGCCTCTCCTCTCCCTGCCCCCTGCTCTCTGGCCTCCCCCACCGCCTCCACCCGCCTCCGTGTCTGCCCACAGTGTTCTTGCCCCCTGAAAGGCCCTTCCCTCCTTTGCTTGTCTGTCGACACTCGGCCGTCCTTCGAGGCCCAGTGCAGAGGTCCCCTTCTCCAGGGAGGCTTCTAGCCTTTCCTGTGAAGTGCTCTGTCCCACAGGCTTAACCTTCTGTCTAGTGGCCTCCAGGGCCCTCTGAGACAGCAGCTAGTGCTGCCCGGCACCCCTGGCTCCCGCGTGGTGGGGACTTTCTTAGTACTTGCATGGTGGCCTGGGGGTAGTCTGAAGGCCTGGAGTAGGCGGGGAAAATGGGCCCGTGGGAGTGGAGGGAGGGGAGCCAGGAGGGCCTGGCGGGGCTACACCGGGTGGGCAAAGGGTGGCAGTGGTAGGGGCAGTGCCAGCCGGCTTGTGAGGCTAGCTGGGGCCAGTCTCAGTGACGGGTTAGGACAGTGAGGGGAGAGGGGAGGCTCCGGCCTGGCCTGACTGCCCCTCAACCCATGTGCCAGGAAAACTTCGGGGAGCCCATGGCTCTGCAGGAGCTGGACTCTAGCAATGGGGCTCTGTTGCCCTTCTATGACCCTGACACCAACGTGGTCTACGTCTGTGGCAAGGTAGGGCTGGGCGGGGCCGGTGGGGACAGGGAAGAGATAGGCAGGCCCGGGTGCTGACCCCCACCCCTCCCACCCTGCAGGGTGACTCCAGCATCCGGTACTTTGAGATCACAGATGAGCCCCCCTACATCCACTTCCTGAACACGTTCACCAGCAAAGAGCCCCAGAGGGGCATGGGCAGCATGCCCAAGAGGGGCTTAGAGGTCAGCAAGTGCGAGATTGCCCGGTAAGAAGGTGGATGTAGGGGGCTGCTCAGGGGCAGGAACGGGCCCAGAGGGGCCCCGGGGTCAGGGGCCAGCCCGTGGGAGGGGCCAGGGTAAGGACTGGAAGGGAAGAGCTGGGAGAGCTGGGAGAGCTGGTAGGGACAGGTTCCACCCATGGGTCCTCCCTCCCCGCCCTTTCCCAGGTTCTACAAACTGCATGAGCGCAAGTGTGAGCCCATTGTCATGACTGTGCCACGAAAGGTGAGGCCACCTAGTTCCCTGCCCACCCACTCCCTTTCTAGCAGACAGACCACACGGGGGTGACCAAGGTGAGGCTTATGAATGGGACATGACCGAGTGTGGGTGTAGTCAGCGGGCTGGATAGATGCCAGCGTGCCCAGCCAGGGGCAGGCAGGGATGAAACACAGGGTGAACTGAGGCCTCGCTCTGCATAAGCCACAGGAGACAGATACTGGGCAGCCTTGGAGGTCTCCCTGTAGGAGGCAAGGCAGGACCAACAGCATGGCTGGGGCAAGGCCTCCAACGAGGGGCGGGTCGTAAGCCAGGTGCAGGCACAGAGGTGGGAATGGAAAGAGGAGTGGGGAGTCTGGCTGCAGTGCAGGCTCCCGTGAGGTGGGGACTCGGCCACATGTGACTCGGCCTCAGAGCCCCAGCTGAGAGCCTTGAATGTGCTTCATTTCTCTCCAGCCAGCGTTTACTGAGGGCACAGGGTAGCGTGCCAGGCACGTCCAGGGAGCAGAGCTGAGGACGAGTTTGACGGGGCCAGCCCCAGGAGCTCACTGTCCACCGGGCACAGACGTGGCTCCCAGAGTCCCACAAAGCCACGTAGCTGGCCCCTGCTTGGGAAGGTGGGGGGAATCTTCAGAGGGAGCTGTCCAGAGGGAAGTGAAAGAGCAGAGCTTTAGAAAGGTCACTAGGGGTCAGGCCACAGGAAGCTTTAGAAAGGTCACTAGGGGTCAGGCCACAGGAAGATGGGTTGACAGGGTGCAAGCTTGGAGGCCAGGAGAGTGTTGAGGAGGTGGCCACGCAGGGTCCGGACGAGAGGACCCTGCAAGTGGGCCCCAGCTGACCCAGACCTCCCCGCCGCCCAGTCGGACCTCTTCCAGGATGATCTGTACCCCGACACGGCTGGGCCTGAGGCGGCCCTGGAGGCAGAGGAGTGGGTGAGCGGGCGGGATGCCAACCCCATCCTCATCTCCCTGCGGGAAGCCTACGTGCCCAGCAAACAGCGGGACCTGAAGGTCAACCGGCGCAACGTGTTATCAGACAGCCGGCCCGCCGTGGCCCCTGGCTCCCCCCGCCCGGGGGCCTCCACGCCTGCTGCCTTCACCAGTACTGCCGCCCCTGGCGGCAGCCTTGCCGGAGCCGGGGTAGGTGCCCCTCAGCTCAGGGTGGTGTTGGGAAGCCCAGGTGTTGCCCAGGTCTGCTGTGCCTGCCTGAACCACTCACTGCCCCTCTCTGGGCCTCAGGCCCCTCTGCCTGATAGTAGATTTGGGGAGGGCTGCAGCTCCGAAACCCCTGCCCCCGCTCCTGTCCCTGCAGGAGGCTGGGAAGCTGGAGGAGGTGATGCAGGAGCTGCGAGCCCTGAGAGCGCTGGTCAAGGAGCAGGGGGAACGCATCTGCCGCCTGGAGGAGCAGCTCGGCCGCATGGAAAATGGAGACGCCTAGACCTCGGGCCCAGTGGATGCCACTCCCCATTCACCTCCTCCTCCCACCCCTTTCTCAGCCTCTGCTGGCAGGTCACGCCAACTCCGGCTGGCTGCCCCTGCTCCCGCTGAGGGTTTCTGGGGCAGGTTCAGGGACCAGTCCACACCCTGACCCATCCTGTGGGATGGAGCCATCCTCTAGGCTGGAGCCACTGCCTGGCTTTGGGCATTGTTACTGGGGAGGGGTTTTGTACCCAGGAGAGCTTCTACTCTGAGGCACCGTCTCCCCGACCCCCACCCAGCCCCCCTGCTCCCTCCCCTGAGGAAGCAGGAGGGATGGGCTCTATATTTTCATTCCAAATAAAATTCTCTTTCTAAAAGCCAGGTTTGCCCTTCTGCTGCAAGGGTGGGACTGGGAAAGGAAGTCTGGACCCCTGGGGACACAGGGCACCCCCATGGATCATAAATGTGGGAAAGGTCTGGGGGACCGTGAGCATCCCCCACCCCGCCCCCCCCATAGCCCCAGCCTGGCCCGAGGAGAGGCCAGTGAGGATCTGGTGTGGATCAGGGTGGTTCTGAGAGGCCCCGGGGTTGGGGGGGGGGTAGGTGAGGGGCGTAGGTCGGGGGGTAGGTGGGTGGGGCGACGAGGGTCCTGTTGCAGGGAGGGCTGAGCAGGGTGTTGTGGGCAGGAAGCGGAAGCGCCGAGTTAACCCCAGGTGCATCAAGAGCGCAAGCTCATTTCTCGCTCCACACGGCCAGGGCTGGAGGTGGGCGCCCGGCGCTGAGAGGCCAGCAGACCGATGGTGAGCGTGGAGCCTGCTGGGTCCTTGGGGTGGGGGCCACAGGAGGTCAGGGCTGGAATGTCTAGGCCCCGGGAGCTAAGGAAGGAACCCCCGCGGACCCGGGGGCAGGAGCAGCCAGGCAGGGGGCAAAGGCGAGAGACCCGGGATGAGCCCAGGGCAGAAGCTGGGCCTTCCTCTCACCTCACATCAGACCTGGGCCTCCCTCAGATTATGGGGGTGGCCCCACCAGGGCCCCACTCCGTGCCTGACCCCCAGGTGGACTCTCACCTGCTCTGCTCGGGAGCTGGGACTGGGCACAGCCTCTACTCGCATCCCTGGAGCCTGGGCAGACAGTGTGGGGTGGGGGAAGGCTTGTTTGCGTCTCAGCACCCCTCCCCCCGCGCACCCCCCACCTGCCTTGTTCCGACCGCAGGTTTCCTCTGGCAGCTGCACCCACCTCCCCCAGCCCCTGGCCCTGCGAGGCCTGAGGCCCCAGGGACAGAGAGTTGAACGGAAATGCTGCAGCTGGGGCAGTCCCCGTGGCTGGGAGGGAGGAAGAGGGGTCTCAGTGACCCCCATCCTGGGACCTGGCCAAATGGAGGCTACACAGTTGCCTCAGGCTCGGTTCCCCCATCCTGGGCCTCAGGAAGAGCCAGCTGCAACACCAGCCTTGCAGGTGCCTTCCTTCCCTTCCATCCCCTCCTCCGCGGGGCAGTCTTTACAGATTTCTTGAGCACCTACTCTGCCCTAGGAATTGTTTAGGTGCTTAAGCCAAAAAGATCCCCGTCTTCCTGGGGGGAAGATAAAAGTATAAGCATACTAAACAGGCAGAGTTATCTTCTGTGTCGGGAAGTGGGTAGGAGGGTAAAGCAGGGCTGGGCTGCAGGGATGAATGTCAGGGTACTAATCCAGGCCAGCTTAGGCTGCACTGAGGTGACTTGAACCAGGGTGAGCAGGGAGCCATGTGGTGGCTCTGGCCGGGGTGGGGGTGGGGGGCTCCCCAGGCAGGAGCCGGCTTACGTGGTGCCGTGGGAGAGAGGGAGGCGAGAGGGAGGAGGACGCATCGCTGGCGTACGTCACAGAGCCAGGAGAGGCCTGACCGACGAGGACTTGGGCTTTTCTGCTTGACTGCCCCCATCTCACCCAAGAGGCAACCAACCGCAGGCAATGAGCCCCTTCCTGTCTCCCCCCAGGGCCTGCCCTGCGTCCTAGGGCTCTGGACTCTGCTGGCCCTGCCAGGGGCCCCGGGCCCAGGCAGCGGCGCCGAGGACAGCCCGGGCCCCAGCTCCTCGGTCGCTGTCATCCTGCTGCTGCTGCTGCTGCTGCTGCTGGCCACCGGCCTGGCGCTGGCCTGGCGCCGCCTGAGCCGGGACTCAGGGGGCTACTACCACCCAGCCCGCCTGGGCGCCGCACTGTGGGGCCGCGCTCGCCGCCTGCTCTGGGCCAGCCCTCCAGGCCGCTGGCTCCGGGCTGAGCTGGGGTCGCCGGATGAGGACCCGGGGCGGCAGGAGGACGAGCAGGATGAGGAAGATGACTACGACCTGGGTGCCGGCCAAGAGGAGCGTGAATCCCAGGAAGAAGAGCGGCGAGGAGCGGGGCCCAGCCCGCAGGAGGCCCCGGAGCCGGCCGAGGAAGCCTATGGCGATGACACCGGAGGGGGCCTGGGCCTAGGCTCCCAGGGGCCGCTGGGCTCAAGGGGCAGTGCTGAGGCCCTGCTGAGTGACCTGCACGCCTTTGCTGGCAGCGCGGCCTGGGACGACAGCACTAAGGCAGCTGGGGGCCAGGGCCTCCATGTCACCGCACTGTAGGAGCCAGCCCTGGTGCCACATCCTGGTCACTGTGCCTCTGCTTCCCGAGCTGCCGTGGCTGGACACAGCCTGCCCTGGGCTCATGTCACCCACACCCCCGCTTGGAGAGCCTCAGACAGTCACTCCCCCGCAAGAGTTCTAGTCCCCAAGTCTGTGTACCCCTGGCCCCTCCAGGAAGGCCACCCGTCCCCAGGGACACGGGGCAGCCATCTGAAATAAAACCCCTCCGGCCCTGCCATTCTGTGGTTCTGTCTCGGCCCCTCCCATCCCTTAGCAGGGACTCCTCCCGGCACGACCCCACCAGCCCCTGCCCCAGACTGCCCCAGAAGTCCAAAGGAGAAGCCAGGTCAGGGCCGTGACTGAATACTTTAATAACCCAAGGGCACAGCTCAACTGCGGGAGGCCGGCGGGCAGCCCCCCTTGACTGGCAGCCGTAGTCTGCAGTACTTCGTGTTCATGATTGAGGGGCACGGCCACCCCCAGCAGAGACACACTCACGCACACTCGCTCCTGTACCCCTAGGCACAGCCCCAGGTCTCTGGGACTGGCCCGGGGTCTCACTGCCCTCATCTCCACCCACCCTCTTAGCGCCCAGGGCGCCCACGGCCTTTCTTGGACTTCTTGGTCCCTGAGGGGGGTCGGATGGGGAGGGGGGCAGTGCTCGAGGGCGGTGGTGGCGGCGGCGGTGGCAGCAGGAGAGGGGGTAGAGGGGGCTCCATGGGCTCTGGTGGGCCGGGGCTGGGTCGGAATCCCTCAGAGGGCGAGAACTTCAGGGGGCTGCAGGGGAAACCAAGGCAGAGTCAGCATTTACTGGCACGGGGCCAGGATGCAGTCAAGTGCCCACCCAGGCGGCCCCTGCCATAGAAGTCCCCATGGTAGACGGAGAAACAGAGGCTGAGGCTGGTTCAGAGATGGCCAAGGCAGCCCTGGGGTTGACGGCAGAGCCAAAGCTAGAACAGCCGCCGCCTCGTGGTACCTGATGGGGGTCCAGGGGCTGCTGTTGAGGCGCCTGGGGGAGCGCAGTTTGGGCTGGAAGGAGAAGCCCTCCTTGATGCTGTCCAGGACGGAGGGTGCCACGTACGTGAAGCCCTAGGGAGCAGAGGCGGGGCCAGGCGATGCTCAGGGTCCACCACTCCTTGGCCACACCCCTGCCCGTGTCCCCATAACCCTCAGGCCCCCAGACCTCACCAGGAAGGCCTGGTTGGCGCTCTCACTGAGGGCCGTGTCGTCTGGACTGTCCACTGGCGTCTGCCTCGTGAAGTGGGAGTCAAACTGGCTCACGTCCTCCTCCGACTGCTGTGGGCACCCCGGGGGGAGAGTCAGGGGTGTCCAGGACAGGGGCCTCTACCCGCCCCCAAGCCAGTGGGACCTCCACTCACCAGGGAGGGCCGGAAAGGGGGGTCCACGCGGCGAGCCAGGAGGTCGTCCCAATTAACGTGCCGGAAGAAGGGGTGCCTCTGTGGGCAGAGTGCCCCCAAACATGCCAACATTTCACCCTCCGTGGCTCCCACAGGAACTCCCTCTGCCCTAGGGCCCTGCCCCCTGCACCCAGACACCCTTGGGGGCTTGGCCCTACCCCCCTGTAATGGTCCCAGACCCACCTGCACATCAGCGGCGTCCCCGGGGCCACCCCCGATACGTTGGCTGGGATTCCGCTTCAGAAACTGCAGGACAAGGGCAGGGGGTGAGGGTCCCGGGCAGAGGTTCCGATTGTTTCCGAGTGGCCCCAGGGGGTGGGGAAAGGTGAGAAAGGGGTCGTGGCTTGCGGTGGGGGCCCTGGAGTGTGGTCTCCGCCTACTGACACCCTCAGGATTTCCAAGGTTTGGTCCCATGGCCCCTTCTCCACAAAGCCTTTGCTGGCATCACCCCAGGGCACATTCGTGGGGATCCAACTCACAATCTGGATGGGGTGCCTAGCCTCCCACTTTGATCGCCAGTGATCGCCTTTTTTTTTTTTTTTTGCGGTACGCGGGCCTCTCACTGCTATGGCCTCTCCCGTTGCGAAGCACAGGCTCCAGACGCGCAGGCTCAGCGGCCATGGCTCACGGGCCCAGCCGCTCCGCGGCATGTGGGATCTTCCCGGACCGGGGCACGAACCCGCCTCCCCCGCATCAGTAGGCGGACTCGCAACCACTGCGCCACCAGGGAAGCCCCAGTGATCGACTTTTTGAGGAGAGCGGCTAGTGCATGGTGCAGGTCTCACTGATTAGCACTCGGACTAGGGACCTGTCCAAGGTCTGCAGCCTGTCTGCGTCAGAGCTGACGTCTCACACCTCACAACCAGTGCCCCTCATCCCAAAGGCACATCGTACAGGTGGGGGAAGGGGAGTGGGGAGCTCCAGCAACCCTGGCCCATGGAGACTCATGCAGGGCCTGGGAGAAGAGACGGGGGCCGGACCGAGGGCAGGAGGGAGCCAACCTTTTTGACGAGGTCCCGGGCATCTGGGGTGAGGTAGGCGGGCAGCTCCAGCTTCCCTCTGATGATCTTGTCCATGGTTTTCTTCCGGTTCTCTGCAGTGAAGGGTGGCTGGAGAAGGCAGAGGGTGAGAGAAGCCTTGCGGGCCCCCCACCGGGCCCGCCCCTGCCCCGGGAGGGGGCCCTCCTCCCGCCCCCACGCCCACCCTCCCGAGGAGGCTGGACTTGCCGATCCAGTGAGCATGTCGTACATCAGGGCCCCCAAGCTCCACCAGTCCACCGCCCGGTTGTGGCCACTGCGCACCAGAATCTCAGGGGCCCTGGGGGCCAGGTGGAACCATCAGTCAGGCCGAGCCCTGCCTGGCTGTCCTCCCGACCCCTGGGCCCAGCCGGCTGCCGCTTACATGTACTCGATGGTGCCGCAGAAGGTGTGGGTGACGGCACCCTCGTGAATCGACTCCTTGCAGAGGCCGAAGTCCGTCAGTTTGATGTGGCCTGAGGAAGAACGTTGGGGCGGGTCAGTCAGGACCCCAGGCCACCCCACGGGGCTCAGCCCGCCCCACACATGCGCACCCTGGCCGTTCAGCATGATGTTCTCAGGTTTGAGATCCCGGTAGATGATGCCTTGGGAGTGGAGATGGCCCAGGGCCAGTGTGATCTCTGACAGGTAGAAACTGCAGAGACAGGACAGGGTGAAGGCAAGGGGTGGGGGGGTGGGAGTGGAGCCAGGCCCTGGCGGGGAGGGGTCCCTGGACCCCCTCAGGAGAGAGGCTGGAGGTAACACCCACCAGGCCGTGTCTTCCAGGAAGATGCCCTCTCGCTCCAGATGTGTGAAGAGCTCGCCGCCTGCGACACAAACATGTCAGCAGCTGTGTGCTGGGACCAAGCTCCTCTGCTTGCCAAGCCTTGGTTTCTTCTCGGGGAGAGTGGGGCTCGTAATTCCCGCCCTACCTGCCTCCCAGAGCTGCCGTGGGGACTCAATTCAATTCAGCAAACGTCTACCGACGCCTACTCGGTGCCTGGCCCTGTGCTGGGTGAAGCTGGGGACAAAGATGAAGAGACCCAGCCACTGCCCGCAGGACGCTCAGTCTAATGGTGAGACAGACACGCACACAGCTGCTCCAGCGTGCCAGACTGAGGCAACGGCTCTGAGAGCCTGCCAGAAAACTTCGCAGAGGAGACAGGAGGACACCATTAACCCCAACGCGAGGGGACAGATCAAGTCCCTGGCAGCGGAGAGACTTAAAGGGGATGCAGAGACGGAGCGCAGGAAATGAAGCTCCCAGGGCTCATCGGGCCAGATGGGGTCAGTAGGAAATGCAGGCCCGGATTGCTTCATGGCGAGCAGGGGACACCAGGCCAAGGAGGCCAGGCTTGATCCGGGCAGTTCCAGGGAGCCATGGAATTCTGAGTAGGAGTGTTGGGGGCAATCCCGTGCTCTGAGACGATGACCCTGGAAGTTGGTGGAGGAGACACTAGGAAGAGGGTGAGCTGGAGGCTTTGAGGCCAGTTAAGAAACAACTGTGACGCCTCCCCTCCGTCCAAGAGAGTAGAGAGGAGAGAGGACACTGCAGAGAATGAACCATCTGGATTGGGATCTGACTGGATGCAGGGCACACAGGAGAGAGGACCAGGACATGAAGGGCTACTGGAAATGGACAAAACAACCCTCTGGACATCTATACAAACTCCCACCATTCCCATCCACGCCCAACACCAGTGAGGGATACAAGAGGCACTGGACAGACGTTTGCTGAATGAATGAATGAATGAATGAACGGACAGAGGGATGGATGAGGTGGGGCCCCCCTGGCCATTCTACATACCACGTCTCTCCCAGCTCCCCCCAGAGCTCCCTGTGCTGGTTCCCTGGCCTTGCCCACACCCCGGATGGGCCCGCACTCATACCACTGAGGCACTCCAGGATGAGGTAGAGTTTGCCACCAGTCTGGAAGGCATAGGCCAGTTCCACAATGAAGGGGTGCTTCACTGACTCTAGAATGTTCCGCTCAGCCCGCGTGTGTGCAGTGTCCTTGGCGTTGCGCACAATTTTGGCCTGCAGAGGCAGGGATTGGTTAGAAGGGGGGGGCCCCAGGACTCCCTCAGTCCCTCCAGCCATTACCCTTCAGCCATTCTCTATCACCCCATTGTATTTCTCCATAATTCTGCAGCTATCAGCAACCATCCTTTCCAGGGACTGGTTTATTCTAGTAGCACCGTGTTTCTCAACCTCCGCACTCAGGACATTTAGGGCAGATAATTCTTTGCTGTGGGGGGCTGCCTTTTGCATTGTTAGACCTTTAGCAGAATCCCTGGGCTCGACCCACTGGATGCCTGTGGCAGCCCCTCTCTGGTCGTGACTCAGAAATGTACACCGACATTGCCAACATTGCCAGACGTTGCCTCGGAGGCAGTATTGCCCATGGTTGAGAATATACTGCAAAACAATATAATTGCTACTGACAATGAACAAGCAAGTGCCCAAGATAGTGACCATCTCCTCCACCACGTTCACTGCTGTCTCCCAAAGGCCAGTGTAGAACATTGGGAATGGCAGCCACTGGGTGAGGATCTGTCGGCTGAACGAATGACTCACCTTCCTCAGAACTTTCATGGCATATATTCTGCCCACATTGGTGCCCTGCACCTTTCGCACCTGGAACACCTGCAGGGCAGGGGAGACAGGGTCAACCTCCCTCTCCATATCCTATCTTCAAAAAGCCCTACCCTGAAAAAAAAAAAAAAAAAGCCCTACCCTGAAGCTCTGGCACTGGGACCGAGAGGCCCACCCAAGAGTGGGGCGGTAAAGATTTCAAGTCCGATTCTAAGAGGGTTTACAAGTCGAACTTTTTTTTCTTTTAACTTTTTGGCTGCGCGGCATGTGCGATCTTAGTTCCCCGACCAGGGATCGAATCCCCGCCCCCTGCATTGGAAGCACTAGACCGCCACAGAAGTCTCTATAACTCTAATTTGTTTTGAGAACCTCCGGTGCAGCAAGACTGAGGCTGTGAGGCCAGTGAGGAAGGAGCAGGGCCGGTACCTTGCCATAGTTCCCCTTGCCCAGCACGCGCAGCAGCTCAAAGCAGTGGGGCCCGATGCGCTCAGGGCCCGGGTTCACACTGCTCTCAGTCAGCTCCACCTCCTCATACTGTCCCACAGGCCTGTGGACACAAGAAGTTAACGGGCGCAAGCTCCAGTGCTCTTCAGGTCCCCTTCCCCAGCCCATTCCCTCCTCCCCCAACACGACCCTCACTCACTCCAGGCCAGCCGCCCTCAACTCGGCAAGGGGACACACGTCCTGTGAGAAACCGAGGGGTAAGAGCCAAGGGAGGTGCCAGGCTCCCTCCCCACAAGCTGGTCTGCTTGGCCCAGGCGTGGAGAGGGTGAGGAACGGGAGCCATCAGGCGGTGGGCCAGGACTAGGGAGGAGAGCCGAGGGCAGGAAAGGGAGATGCAGGGGAAGGGCTGGGGGCCTGCAAGACAGGTGGGGGTGAAGGTAGGGTCAGAGCCTAATAGCGGCCGGGATCTTAGACAGACCGGGGTCTGCAGGAGAGGAGCCCACTCTGGGGGCGGGGGACCGGGCGCACGAGCGATCCCACCGCCTGGATGATGGGATCGAGCCGCGATCGAGCCGCGTCCGGGCGGACCACTCACCGCGGGGCTAAACTCTGGCTCGCCCTCGCCCTCGCTGCCTTCCTCCGTCTCCAGGTCCAGGTCAAACACCGCCGCCATGGCTGCGCCGGCCCCGCGGGCCCCCAGGTGCTTACCCAGCAGCGCTCTGACTGACAGGCCGTCCCGGGCCTTACGTCATCACTCCGCGACGGCGGCCTCGCGCGCCGATGACGAGAGAGGCTGCCCCTCCCGCGAGCTGGCGGCGAGAAAAGTTGGCGTCCGTCACAAGGCATCTCGGGAATGGTAGTTCCTGAGTGCCGGGGTGCTAAAGCCCGCCGAACCTTCTTCCGCGGGCCCCTCAGTCTTCCCAGCACAGCTTCCTCCGGGGCGGCACAGGAAGCCGACCATTTTGATTCTGGGGCGACTTTGACTTTGGACGGGGCAGAGTCGAAGTGCATGCAGGTGTGAGTGTAAATGCAATTCCCAGCCCTGTTGGAGCCCTACGCTGCCAGGTTGTCTGGGTGGTGGCTAGAGGCGGGTCGAGTATATCTCTCTGTTCGCCTCTGAAAGGGAGCCGGCTGCTGCATCACGGTCTCTAACGTGCCTCCCGCTCGAGGACCCGCAAGTCAGCATTTACTGCTCCGTGCTCAGCTCACTGCTGGGCTTTGTTGCCAGATTCCTGCCGGAAAGGGTTTGGGTCTCACTGATCCACCCGTAATTATGGGCTTGTGCTGTGCGTCAGACACACGAACTTGTGTTTGGTGACACTACAATAATGAACACACCAAACCCAGCCTGTGTGAGTTTAGATTTGGGGATGGATTCTTGTTGGATGGGATTCTGGGAATGTGAACTGGGCCAGACCAGGCCTTGGATGAGTTCTGCTTTTTGGAAGCTGTCTGGGTGTGCATTCCAGTTGGACAGGGGAGGCTAGATATGAGCTCAAATGGACAGAATTCAGGGTCTCCAGGCTGGAGGAGGGTTATCTGGTTGGGTGTGACCCTCATTGTAATTCCACCCTCGGGTTTGGGTCCTGGTGTAGGTGCCCCTAGCAGGCCCCTCGCCAAAGGTCAACCCAGAGGCCTGGTCAGTGTGGCGGTTTATCCTTAGCTCTAGACGCTACGGGTATCCCCTAACTACCTCTCCCTCCCCCTTCCCCATCCCCTGTCTACCTGAGCTTGAGAAGTGTTGGCCAAGTCGCAAGAACCTATCCCAGACTCTGGACGTTTCACTAGTCCATAAGCCTTTATTTGGAGAGGGACGCTTATGGAGCTGTCCACAGCTCCTGTGCAGCACAGAGGCAGAGTTCTTAAAGCAGCCTCCCCTGAATGAGGAAGGGAGTGTAGAGTCTCCTCTGCCAATGCTAGTTAGGTGTGCCTGAGGCCAAAGCACCAAAGCTTGGTGGATAAGGTGCATGGTGCACGGGAGGGTGTTCACATGTCTCAGGGCCACATATAGGAGGTGAGTGGGGCCTGGAAGCTGAGTGGGCAGGTACAACTTAGTAAAAGCAGAAACCTGGACCTTGCATCTTGTCCCTCGACTCTTCATCCACTGTGGTATGACATTGAGGCAGTGGCTTTTCCTCTCTGAGCCTGTTTCCTTTTCTGTAGAATGGGGCAAGACTGTCTGCCTGGAGGGGAGATGGTTACTGCTGACCCCAGGTCACCTGCTTCTACTGCCCAGGCCAAGTGAGGCAGGTGGGGCACTGCGAAACATTGTCAGCAGGCTCCAGAACTAACTAGAATTTGTTAAATGAGGGGGTGAGAGTAGGAGGACGAGGGGTTTAGTCTCAGGCTTTCTTGGGATTTGTCCAAAGCCAGAGGCCAGGTTCTCTCCTGTAGGCAGCAGGAAGAGACAGACCTGGAGGGGTGGGAAGGATGGGCTGGGTTTGGGCCCACTCGCACTAACCTGGGGGCAGGGTGTGTGTGTGTGCACAGTTGTTGTTGCTTCTCCATGACTAGAGTCCTGGGAAGCTATGGGCTGGACTGAGGCCTTCGGGACGGCAAGCAGCCCACCAGCTACTTCTTCTGTGGCCCCTCAAGTCCAGGAGTCCGTGGTGTCAAAATAGCCCTGCCGCTCTGGAACAGACCTGGGGCCTTGGAGGGGACCAGACCTCTCCAACGGTTGGGGCAGGACCATGGGAAGAGAAGCAGGGAGAGCACCAGGGGGCAGAGGGCACCAGCGCGTCCCCTCCAGCACGTTGCCCCTGCCCTCTGGCCCCAGCACTATTTGAAGTGGGACAAGAAGTAGGCGACGGGGTAGTGGGGCCCGTCGATGCCCAGGCCCTGGCAGAGGCCCAACAGGCGGAGACGGGCCTCCGCCGGGCTGGGCCCAGCACAGGCCACACTGCAGTAGGGCTCCTCGTATTCTCCAGGCACCAGGGTCTCCTCCAGCAGATTGAGACGCAGCAGGCCCTGGTCGTGAAGAGCCTGCAGGGTCTCACGGCTGGCGGTGGAACTCAGCGCCTGCAGGTGCTGGGACACCAG
Organism: Kogia breviceps; assembly: GCF_026419965.1. Classification (NCBI taxonomy): domain Eukaryota; kingdom Metazoa; phylum Chordata; class Mammalia; order Artiodactyla; family Physeteridae; genus Kogia; species Kogia breviceps. Next base: position 17,416,466 of record NC_081316.1, on the reverse strand, counting down.
GCACATGACACCCACCAGGTGGCCACGGGCGCGTGGGTGGGCAGGCAAGGCAGGCCGCAGGCCACAGGCCACCATAGCAGCAGCGAGCAGCAGGTCCACACCATAAAGCTCCAGGATCCAGTCTCGCAGGTAGAAGCCACCCATGCGGGGGTTGATCTCGATGAGCCGCGGCCCAGCCCTAGTCAGCTTGAGCTCCACGTTGAAGACCCCATCCAGCAGCCCGCAGCCCAGGCAACAGCGGAAGGCTGCCTGCACCAGCTGCGCCTCCTGCTCCGGTGCCAACCCAGTGGGCATGCAGGCCGCCGTCTCAGTGAAGCCAGGCAGCCGTGTGGGGCCATTGTCGGAGACGAAGGCAGCCAGCAGTCTCCCCCCAAACAACACCAGATCCACGTCGTGTTCGGTGCCCTCGATGAACTCCATCAGCAGCATGGCATTGCCCCAGCCCAGCCCGATGCCAGGGTGGTCGGCCTCACCCTGCAGGTCTCGGGCGATCCGGGAAAAGTGCTCATGGCACTGCGACGCGTCCTCCACCAGCCGTACTCCCACTGCACCCGCCCCAAACTCCAGCTTCATGACACCTGGCAGGGGCACCTGACGGACAGCCCTGTCCACGTCGGCCTCGCTCTCCAGTGGGCAGCAGGGCACAGCATAGAGGGAGGGGGCGGGCCACGGTGGGCCATGGCGGCACAACAAGTGCAGCTGGGTGCGGCTCTTCTGCTTAGCCAGGTGCATGGCGGCTGGCGGGTTGCAGGGCAGACCCAGCTCCTGGCAGAGCAAGGCCGTGAGCACCAGGCAGTCATCCCAGTAGGAAAAGCAGCCGTCTAGCTGCAGGCCGCGTGCCCGCACCAGCTCCGCCAACACCCGTGCGTTCTCCTCATCTCTCCGGTGCTCTGTTACATCGAAGTGGATGAAGGTCTGCACCAGCTGGGACGCAAAGTGGTTGGGGTCCGACTCCACTAGGTGCAGCTGCAGAAACCACAGGGCGGTAACACACCGAAATCAGCTCGTGCTGGGCGCTGGGCAATAAGATGGGGCCTAGAACATGGTCCTGGCCCTCAGGGGAGACAGCTTCACCAGTGCTACGTGCTCAAAACGTGTATATATATATATATTTTCGGTACGCGGGCCTCTTACTGTTGTGGCCTCTCCCGTTGCGGAGCACAGGCTCTGGACGCGCAGGCTCAGTGGCCATGGCTCACAGACCCAATTGCTCGGCATGGGGGCTCTTCCCAGACCGGGGCACGATCCCGTGTCCCCTGCATCGGCAGGCGGACTTTCAACCACTGAGCCACCAGGGAAGCCCCAAAACGTATTTCTTGATGACTGGGTAGAAGGTACAGAGGTGGGACACCTAATCCAGCCGAGAGGGTAGGGAAGGCAACCTAAAGGAGGCAGTGCTTAAGCTGGGAGCTGAGTAAGGTTTAGCCAAAGGAAAGATGGCTGCAGGAGGAGGAGTGTCATATAGATGGGAGGGGTGGCAGAGAGGGCTGGTGGACTCTTTCCCACTGGCAGGCTCAGTCTGGCCAGGGTTCATAGGGAAACCACCAGGGTTCGTAGGGAAACCACCAAGGTTAGGGCTTGGGGCTGCTGGTCTGGTGTCCCGAGTGGCCTTTTACTCTTAGCAGGTACAAAATTCAGCTAGGGGCGGGAAAAAGTCGAGACTCCTAACCTGGACGGGGCGACAGACCTCGCCCCTACACTTGGGCTCCAGGCCACCGGCTAGATCGCCCCGCGCAGGCCCCGCCCCAAGGCCAACCCCGCCCCGGGCCCTGCCTCCACCACTCAGGCCGGAACTTTGAGCCCCACCCCGCCCACCTTGAGTCCGTAGTCGCGCGCAGCCTCCCACACGAACTTCTTGCTGACGCCGCCCGCTCCGAGCAGCAGCAGCTGTTTCCCCTCCATGAGGCAGCGCGCCGAGCGTCGCAGCATCGTCTCCACCAGCGGCGCGGCCGCCGCCTCCTCGGCCGCCAGCCCCGGGCGCGGCGCGGCCCACAGCCCTTCGAGCGCGCCGCACGCCTCCAGACACAGGTCTCCGTTCAGCTCCAGGGCCACGGGGGTCAGCGCGCGGCCGGCCACCGTCAGGGCGAAGTCCACCCCTGGGCCGGGCAGGGGGCGCGGGCTCAGTGCGGGCCGCCTTCGGGCCTCGGGCCCCCCTCCTCCCGTCCCCGTCCGGGGCGGCCCGCACTCACCGAGGAAGTCAGTGCGGACCTGGCGCCCGCCGCGCTGCTCAGCGCTCAGGCCGGCCTCCAGGGTCAGCACGGCGGCTAGCGCGGCCTCGGCCGCCGCCTTGACGCGCTGCCGCACGACTGCCACCTGCGAGGCCTCACCCAGGCCGCACTGGGCCAGCGCCGCCTCCAGCGTCCGTGGCAAGGAGCTCTGGTGCCGCAGAGGCCGGTCCCCACGGCCCACGCTGCACACCACCTGGGCAAGGTGCGGCTCAGGGGACTGGTCCAGGAGGAGTCCGCTCGGGACTGTCCCCGGCCCCAGCACACCTTCCCCTGTGTCACGATTCAGGCCACACCCCTCACTGGACATTCAAGTCCTGTCCTCCAATGTGACTTAACACTGCACAAACCACCTTCCCTGCCACTGCTCGTCTGATCCCCCTGGGGGGACTCTACCCAGGCTTCCAGGCCCAGCTGGGGTCTCTGCTCCCGAAGGGCTCTAAGCATGCTTGGTCCTAGTCCCTACAGCCCTGGGGGCCTGTTCCACCCTGGTGGGCTTAGTCCTAGAGCTCCCTGAGGGCAAGGTTGAGTCTCTCCCTCTCAGCTTGGCCCAGAGCTGTGTACCTAGGAGGGTCCCTAAGCCTCCCTCCTAAAGGGCTCCAGGCCCTGGAGGTTTGTCAGGGACCCTGGGTCAGCCTCTTCTGTGGGGAGGAGCTCTCTGGGAAGGTTTCAGCCCCGGGCCCCCCGTACCCAGCATGGGATACCAGGAAGGGCTCGGGGATGTGGGCGGAGCACAGGAAGGGTTGGAGAGGAGGGAAAGTGTCAGACGGAGTCCTCCCAGAGGCAACCAAAATCCTCCGCGCTCCCCTCCCAAGATTTTGTCCTCTCTCTGCCCAGGGGCCCTCATCAGCTCAGTGGAACTGGGCTGGGGTGTGGCCGCAGGGGCATGACCTGAACCTGCGCCATGCTCACCTTGCTCAGCAGGGGCCTATCACCCTGTGTCCGACAGACCACAGCACAGATACGCAGAGCCAGCTCAGGGCCAGGCGGGGGGGTGCCTGGGGGAAGACGGTGAGGCCTGAGCACAGAGCAGCCAGGAGGCCAAGCCAAGCTCCACCTCTGGCTGGCGCAGGTGGCTCTCACCTGGGAAGGGCAGCCGGGCAGGTGGGCATACAGCCTCCACCAGGACACTCTCCTCCTCCTCCAGTTTCTCCAGCAATGCCAGCACTGTGTCCACCACTGGGCCCAGCTCAGCTCGGGGATACAGACGCATTGCCTGCCGCCCCCTCCAGCGCCAGCCACTGAGCTTCATGGCTACCTGCAGCAGGCAGGGGAAGGGGGCCTCCTCACCACCCCACGTACCTGCAGGGCGGGGCGCTCATACCACAGGAGCTAATGAGTAAACTGAGGTAAGAAGGCAGGAGATTACCACAGAGATGGGGCAGTGGTAGGCCTCGAAGTTGGGGACCACTTCCCAGCAGGACCCGGTAACCCTCCACGGGTCCCCTCCTGCTGGCCTCTGCACAACCTTGGGGGCAGAGCCTGTTACCTGCAGGGCATCACCCAGGGCCTCGGAGTGCAGAAAAGCCCCTACTTCCTCCTTCACCAGTGTCTCCTGGCCCTCTTTGCCATTCAGCTCCACCAGCCGCAGTCCCGGGCTGGCATCCCCTCCCCTCAGCAGTGCCGGCGGCTTGTAGGTGAAAGCCAGGGTAGCTGGTACAGCCACGCCACCCTGCCGAGCTAGCAATCGCCTCGTCAGCAGCCGGTCCTCCAGCAACCGGGCCAGCTCGGCTGAGGCGCCTGTGGGGCAGGTCAGGTCACGAGCGAGCTCAGCTGCCTCTCGACCCCGGCCAGGCCCCAGCCCCAGGCCTGCCAGGAAGTAGGTGGCGCGGCGAGGGGGGACAAAATCGTCCAGGAATGTCAGGCCCCCCGGGTGGAAGCTCACGGCCTTGGAGACCAGCAGGGCTGCCTCGCCCGGCTGCCCTGGTGCTGGCACCTTTGTCAGCCAAGCAGGGGACAGGCAAAGGAGCATGTTTCCTGTGGGCAGAGGGGGGGGGTTGCTGGCCAGGGAGGGCTTCATGCCCCCATGCCCTCCACCTCCAGCCTGGGCCCCTGGGTAGTCGTGGGCAGCTGCTCCCAGAACCCACCCCCACTCGGAGTAGGGCAGCTGGCCCGGTGGAATGCAGGCAGTTGCCAGGGTTGGCGGGTATTTTGGGATGTGGCCGGGCCAGGGCAGGGCTGCCCTTTCTGTAGGAGGGGGTGGGGGAACTCGGGCACACACTCACCCGGGCTCTGGACCCCGCCCTCCAGCAGCAGAGACAGAAAGGTGCTGGGGGATCCCAGAATGCACAAGGTCACCTCCGCCCCAGGGCAGCCTTGAGGAAGAGAACATTGCCAAGCTCACCAGGGGCTCCCCTTGCTCTCTTTCCGCTCACCTTTCCCCACCCCCATAGCTCTGCCCTCACCCTTGGACCCCCAGGTCCTCCCCGGGTATTGGACGAGACAAGTAAAGGGGACAGAGGAAGCTGGAGAGTGAAGGGGAAGCTGCCTGTCCACCTTGCCCTCTGAGGCTAGCTCCCTTCCCTCTGCAGCTGGCCCAGAAGGCACTGGAGGCTGGGTGACTGGAGACGTGGGTTCTAGCCTGAGCTCTGCCACTGACTTTCTGTGTGACCCTTGGTCCCTGTGCGGTGGGGGGAGGAGTCTCTGCACCTCAGTTTCCCAGCTTGTACAATGGGGCCAGTCTGTGATGTTCACGCACTCTAGCTGTAAGCCCTCTGTCCACACAAAATCTTTTGTGGCTGCCTGATACATAAAACAGATAAAGCAGAGGAGGAGTCCTGGGTCCCAGCTGCTAGCTGCCTCCACAGCAGCTCCCAAGACACTTCTGTAGAAGCTTTGGCTCCACAGAACACGGATTGCAAACCCCAGGGCTGGATTTTCTGGGGGTGGGAGGGAAGCCTCGATGACCTCTGACTTTACTGGTGCCAGATGCCCTTGGAAATGCCTGCCTTCTGGAGGTTGACTGGCCTTGTCTCCCTGGCTTCAGACCAAGCCAGAGTCTAGGGGAAGGGGCTGACCTTGACAGAGACGGGAAGCAGGCTGGGCTGAGGGTGCCTCCCTCCTCCTAGGAGCGCCCCCTCCCCCCAGGGCTGCCCCCCTCCGTGGAGCCCTTGGGCACCTGTGCGGGGCACCTGGCTGCGGTCCTGGGTCTCCGGAAGGCCAGCTTGCTGCAGACAGCTCTGCAGGAGACTGTAGTAGTAGACAGTCCAGGCCCGGGCCTCCGCCCCCTCGGGGGAGCCCTTGCAGTCCAGGGCCACGTCATGGCGCCAGGAACCGTGGAAGCAGCCTGGGGGTGGCAGGCCAGAGCCCCCGCCCCATGGGCCCTCCTCTTCTTCCAGGTCCTTGGAGCCCAGGGGGGAGTCACGCTCGGGACCCAGTGGATCCAGGGACAGCTGAGGGAGGCAGAAGTGGTGGGTCTTGGGAAGGGTAGGCAAGGGGCATATTAAGTCACCCAAGGGTATAAGCCCCCCACTCTCCTAACCTTGGGCAGACACTGTCCTAGGAACAAAAGAGGATGGGTTGGGTTGGGTTGGGTTGGGTTGGGTTGGGGGATGAAGGCCTGTCACCAGGAACATGTAAGTGGGAGTGCTTTGTAAACTGTCTGTGCAGTGCCCCAGACGGTGGGAGCAGAAAGCAATGCACTACTGGCTGGACCCCTGCCCCCTCATCCCACGCCCGGGTCTGCCCCAGCCTGGTTCAGAGGGGCAGAGGTTTTTTGCCGGTTTTGTTTATCGAGGCAGCCCTGGGACCTAAAAGAGCCCTGGCACGCTGTAGCTGCTCAATGTTTGATGACTGAAGAATAAGTGAACGAATGAACCAAGCAATCACTCTTGGGTTGCTCTCTTCTCTCTGACCTCAGTGACCCATGTACCATTGTGGAGTTCTGCTGAGACCTAAATATGTGGGTGAATCTGGTCCACGGTCATCTCCAAGTAGGCTGGAGAATCTACCATACGCCCAGTCCTGGGCCAGGCCTCAGTAAGGAAAAAGCTGGCGCCCTTCTTTTCAGATGTTCTGAGTCATGGAAATGCTCACTTTAGATGAAATCTTACACCCTGCCCCTCTCTGAGGCTGGCTGACTCCCCAATGAGGCTGCTCAGAGGCTCACTGTGAACACACGTGCAGACACAGGTGGGCCTGTCCTCCGGGGGACAGGCTGGGCCTCCTTGGGCAAGTCGTAAGGTTTCTTTGGGACTTGTGGGTGCCTGGTGCCTGCCCTGTCCCCTGCCGGGGTGCTGATGAGGCTTGGACCTAGAGAATCACCGTGGTCATTGAGAGACAGCATACTGCAGGCAGCCGGGAGGGCAGAGGTCTGGGCCTCAGACCTGGCCTGGAATGCCGGTTCACGGGTGCCAAATTCTGAGGCTTGGTGCCCTTTCTTAGGAGCTGAGTCCCCTGAGAGCCCAGAATGGGTTCACTGCTATGTTCCCAAACTTAGAATGGGGCAGGGCGCGTGGTAATAAGTTGCAGGATGAATGAATGCCAAAGGGGACCAGGAGTGCCCGCCTCCCAGAGCTGATGGGGGAGAGAGGCAGTGCCTAGCACACAGCAGCTGCTTGTCCCATGGCACACAGAGTGGGCGGTCAAGGGGTGGTGTGTGCGCAGCTGGTCACGGGTCTGTCCGCACAGGCAGCCCCAGGGCTAGGCTTTTACGTGCCCGATGCCGCCCTCTGGGCCCTTCCTCTGATAAGGGGCTTGGGCGTTGGTGGGGAGGGACCAGAGGAGACTCACCATCTCACAGGTGGAGAGGCTGAGAGACTGATGGAAGAGACTGACAGAGAGAGACAGGAGGGAGTCAGGGCGGCCGGCCGGATCTCTACCGCAGAGCCCAGCCCCTAAGACTCTGGGGCAGAGAGGTGGCCGCGACCGCGCCGCTCTCCTGTCCCAGCCAGGAGGTGTCCAAAGCTGCCCCACCCCCACCCCAAGGAAGCAGAGGGATTTCTGACGCCCGGACCCCCATGGGGCCCGCACCCCGGGCTCACACATCCCAGGCTGCGCGGGGCAGGGCCGGGGGTCCTGGCGCTCAGCCCTTCCAGCGGGGGGCGCGCCGGGTCCCCGCACGTGTGTGCGCGCGCTTCTGGGAGGGGTGTGCAGGCGGTGTCGCGGGTCCCGCTGGGGGGCGCGGGCGCTCAAGGTCCCGTCCCCGCGGCCCCTGCCCCGCAGCCCCCTCCCTGGCTCTCCCCGGGGCGCGGGCAGCAGCCGGGGTACCTGGCGGGCGGCAGCGGCTCGGCGGGGCTCTGCCGGGCTCGGCGGGCGGCGCGGACCCGGCGGGACTCGGCGGCGGCGGCACAGCGCCCGGCCGAGGCGGCGCCGCTTTATATAGAAGCGCCCGGGGCATGCCCAGTGCCAGGCGGCGGCGAGGGGGGGGCGCGGCGCGGGGCGAAGTGGCCCGGCCCCACCGTCCTCCAGCCGGGGGACCCGGCAGAACCTCCGCCACCCATCCTGAACCTGGGATGCTGGGGGTGGGCGGGCCCGACCCTGCCAGAGGCAAGGCGCCGGGGGTGGGGTGGGGGGTGGCAGGGAGAGACAAACAGAGGGACAGACAGGACACCTTCGGAGACACAGTAAGTCGAACAGAGGGCCAGGTTCTAACGGATAGCGATCGTCAGAGAGGGTCACAGACTTAGGGGCCGCGGTAAAGAAAAGACAGAGGAAAGAGGGGGATAAATAGAGAGAGAGAGAGAGGCCCATAATGGAAGAGAGATGGAAAGAGGATACAGGGGGAGGAAAAAGCTGGAGCCGGCAGAGACTGGTACCAGGGCTGGCCCTCAGGGGTGGGGTGGCCAGGAGAGCGGCTGGAGCACACAGTCCGGAGCCCTGACCTTGGATGGAGTCCTGAGCTCCCCAGCACCCTGGGCCGCAGCTGCCTGCCAAGGAGCACTGTGCCGTATGGCAGCAAGCACTCCCAGAAAGACCTTCTTGAACAGGGGGTCCCTGTACATATGCGGGGTCCCCCCCTCATCTCTCCCAGCCCCTCCAGAGTAGTGGCCACTAGGTAAGACGCCCCCCACAAGGGCAGTCCCAGTTCCCTGGGATACCCTCTGCCCTGCTGGGGGCCAAGAGGGAAGAGGGTGGCCAGGCTGGGAGTTCTAGTGGGTCTGAGCACAGCAAAGGGAGGGGCTTGTCTACATGATCTGCCCTGCCCATCAACACTCAGGTCAGCTGGACATCCATAGTTATCTCCCCAAAAGGCACATCCTTACCCCCAGAAAAAGCACACCTCAAGAGATCTGGATCACAGCCACATATTCACCCCAAGAGACACACCCAGAGATTCATACCCTCTCAAGTGTTGTCCCATTAGATGGATTCCGATCCTAGATCCAGCTGTGGGGCCTGGGCACCTCCCCTTCCTGGTCTGAACCTCCCTCCCCTCCTGACTTAAATGGGTCTAGTTACCATCTCATAGGACTGGGGTGAAGATTATCACAGCATCCTGAGCCCAGCGCACGTAGGCTACTGTTGCAATTCTCCCACCTACCCCCCAACCCCCCCCCCGGAAACTCAGACCCTCTCTCCAGAGACACCCCCTGACTGTTCCCTAGAGCCTCCTAGGCTGGGGGAGGGTACTGACGGCCCCACAGCACTTGTGGAGGCAAAGGTGGCTGCTTTGGCCCCTTTCTACAACCGTACACAGAGCAGCCTGTGAGGAACCACCCTGTCTACCAGTGGAGGGACCCAGAGAGAAGTGACTTACCTGGGGCCCCCCAGCCCAGCCCAGCCCACATTCCCCACACAGCTTTCCAGGGCTGCTCTGGGCTCCCTAGCACCAGATCCACACTCCACTCCTCCCTGTGGCCAGCGCAGTCTCCTGGAATGAGGGGCGGCCACCCAAGAAGATCCATCCTCTTGCTGAAGGGGTAGCCTGAGCTCCAGGGGGATCCACGGGAGGGAGCAGAATTGGGGCATGGATGTCACCAAAGAGCATGAGATCTGACACTTAACAAATATTAAAAACCGAAATCCAACAGAGTAAGTTTTAAAGATTTTATCTGCTTTATCCAACGGTTCATGAATCAGGCAGCATCCCATCTAGCAGACAGAAAGGAGCTACAAGAAGTTGTGTAAAATGCAAGACTTTTATAGACAGAAGGGAGCAGACCCAAAAAGTTATACTTAGGCAAAAAAGTGGGTTGGTTATTGCAAGATCACTTTCTTTTCCGCAACAGCAGGGGTCTATCAGGCAGATGAACTTGCTAGTGCTGGTCAGGCAATTCCTGATTGACTGGTTTAAGATACAGTTTCCAGGAGAGCTAAAACTGTAATCAAGTTATCTCAGTTTGGTGATATGGGGCCTAGCATAAGTGACCCCACCTTGGGCCTGCTGTCTTGCTTTTTGCTTTTTTTTTTTTTAACTCTTTAAAAAATCATTTATTTATTTATTTATTTATTTATGTTGGCTGCGCTGGACCTTAGTTGTGGCATGCAGGATCTTTAGTTGCAGCATGTGGACTCTTAGTTGCGGCATGCATTCGGAATCTATTTCCCCAACCAGGGATTGAACCCGGGTCCCTGCATTGGGAGCACAGAGTCTTACCCACTGGACCTCCAGGGAAGTCCCTGCTGTCTTGTTTTTAACACAAGCAGTGTAGCATCTGTGGACTCAGTTTTCACTGAGTATATCCCCTCAAATGGGGATTATAGTGCATACATTAGCCCAGGCTTGGCTGGACAGGGGGCACCTGGCAGAAGGTAGCAGTGCCAGCAAACGTTTTTGGACTTGTCCCAGGCACTGTCCAGAGCTCTTTATGTGCCATATCTCACTTAACCCTGTTGGGTAGCAGTTATGAGTCTCTGCCTTTTGCAGATGAGGCAATGGAGGCTCAGAGAGGTGATGTGATTTGCCCAAAGTCACACGGCTGGTGAGAGGAAGGGCTGGGGTCTTCCCTCTGCCAGAGTGTGTGCATACATGCACACAGAGCAGCGTGGTTCTGTGCCCACTCCCAGACTGCCCTGGCTGGGCACCGGCTGTGATGGCGTTTGCCTTGTGGATGCAGAGAGGAAAATCAGGGTTGGGCAACTGCAGCTCAGCCCGGGGCCCTGGGACTTGGGGCAAGCAGGCTGGCAGGGCAGTCTTGCTCTGTTTGTGTCAGGAGAGCCTGGAGGTCACCTGAAGCTGAGCTGAGCCAGGTAGGCGTGGGGTGACGAGAGGCAATCCCTGGGTGACTGCCCAGCTTGACTAAACAATAACTATCATAGCAATGAGACAGGTAGAGTGCTCTTGGGACTAGGGTGGGAGCTGTTATTATCCTATTATCTGTAGGAGGAGACTGAGGTTCAGAGAGAGTGAGAAGGCCTTTCCCATGCAGGGACTCTGCAGGGAGTCCAAGCCTGGCCTCCGGACAGTGTGGGGATGGGGGGACTTATGGGGTGGGTGGCAGTCGAGATGGAGACCATGGCCCCCCATACGGGCGTCCATTTGCCCTTCCACCTCTTTGCTTGCCCCCACTCCTGTCCCCTGGGCTGACCCGGGCTGATGGACATCGCTGTCTGCCATCCCAGCCTTGGTCCCCACAGGCTGAGCACTCTCTGATGCGTGCCTTGCCTTCTGTGAGCCCCTTTCCAGGCAGGTTTGCAGGGAGCTGGGGCTGCACAACCACTGAGTGTGGTTGTGCAGGTTGCTCACTGCACAAAGATACCCTGCTGAGCGGTCACTTCCCTTCTGTCCCGAAAGGGATGCATGTACCTGGGGGAGGGGCGAGCTGAGCGCTCGGAGGGCAGGGAGTGCAGGGCAAATCCCATAAACTCCCTGCAGGTTCCCCCACCTACCTGCTCCCAGAGGAGAGTCCATGAGACACCCGCCCCTAAGCCTAAGGCGTGGTCTAGCTGGCTCCGCCCCCAACTGTGACCCTGGGCTGGGCGCTCAACCTGGCCACCTCCCCCTTCTCTAAAGAGGCTCTCAGTGCCACCTGCAGAGAGAGGGTGTGGGGGTCTGAGAAAGGGTCGGTGAACTGCAGGGGACTGTGTTATTATTAAGCTCCAAGTACCCTAGTGGGGTGGGGAGGGGGAGGGAGGGCTCAGGAAGCTCTCTTTAACTCACAGGAGCCCAGCCCCTGGCCCACACTCAGAACCTAGGCTGGGGCGAGACTGGGGGGCTGGGCAGGAGCAGGAGAGAGAGAGCAGCCCCAGGACAGCAGAGGGAGGTGGGTGTCAGGCTCACGGCTGTTGATACGGGGGGGAGCGGTGAACCTTGGGTCTGCCCTGGGCAGTGAAGCTTTGGCCCAGTTGCCTCCCCTCCTGAGCCTTAGTTTCCCCCCAGGTAAACCTCAGTTCTGGGTCTGGACCTCCGTGAGTCCCTCCTTCAGGGGGAGGGATTGGTGTGCCCAGGACCCAGGGCCTGGCCAGTCACACGTGGAGGGAGCGCCACAAGAGCGTATGTGGAGGGAGCGCGTTCCTGCAGCCGTGGCCCTGTCACTAGATCTGAGGGTGCCAACGCTCCAGCTCAGCCACTGAGAAGGATGGCTCAAACACGCCACCACTGCCACTTCCCTGGCGGCCCAGTGGTTATGACTCCGCGCTCCCACTGCAGGGTGCTCCGGTTGGATCCCTGGTCAGGGAACTAAGACGCAGGGGGACTGCAGACTCTTTCTCTGGGTACTGCCCTCCCCCTCCCCCCTTCAGGGGAGGGCACCCAAGGAAGCAGGGAGGCAGGGCACCCGGAACGGGCCCTGCAGGAACATAAGCCAGCCCCGTCGTCCTGGCGATGGCTCCTGTCCCAGGCACCTCAGGCACCCACGGGGGCAATTAGCGAGTGTGGGAGGGGTTTCCACAGCGGCAGTCCCCAGGGGGTGCGGCTGGGGCTTAGTCAGGGGGCAAGGGCTGGCGGGCCCTTCCTCCTTTGTCCGGGCACACTAGGCCTTTGTTCTCAGCTGGCTCTCTCTGAGGACGGGACCAGGACCATGCGTGGGGGGCGGACCTGGCTTAGGGTGCCCACACCCCTGGGGGGATCCTGAGCCAGCAGGAAGAGGGAACAGAAGAGGGGATAGAGCCCCCCTTCTGGGCCCAGCATCCGCTAGGGGAGCCCTCTGCCCCCAGGTACAGAAGCCTTACCTGACCCCAAGAGGCTGGGCACTGCAGCTTAGCTCCTGGTGCTGGTAAACACCTTCCAGCAGCCAATGGGCGGCCTCAGTGTGCCCCGAGGCGCCAGGGCTGGACTAGGAGGGGCGGGGCTGTGAGGGGAGTGAGGGCCGGAGGGGAAGGAGCCGCTGGTCCAGGGTAGAGGCTGGAAGGCATTCCATCTGACTGCATACGGGCTTCTGCTCAGACTTTATTGCAGGCCTCCCCGGGAGCCTTGGGGTCCCCTAAGCCCAGCCTGTGCCCCTAATCTCACCCTCCTTCAGCGCCAGCTTGATGGCTTACAAGGGCCCAGGCACCAGGACAGCTCCATGGGCGGATGATGGGCCTGGGTCCCCCAAACCTCACTCTCTCACCTTCCTTCATCCTCGAGCCTGACACAGTCCACGGGAAAGAAGCTGAGGCATCCATCCCGGCTGTAAAGCGCGGTGCCTACTTTGAGGCTGGCATCCACCGTTCAGGCTATTGGGGTTGGGGGACCCCGAGTCTCTGGTACCCCTCAGAAGTGGGACCTTCAGAATCGGGTGTCCAGGGAGGAGGTGGAGCCTCGATGGGACCTGGCGGGGCTCTCGATAGGGGGGGCCCTGGACCGAGTCAGCAGCCCATGGAAAGTCTTGCCTCGGGTCTGGGGCTTGCGCCGTGGCGGTCTGGGCTCCTCCGGGGGCTGCACCACGATGCGGGGTACCTCGGGCCTGGTGGCTCCCCGGGTTCCTGCCAGCTGCTGGGCCTCAAAGATGGCTTGGGCCCCAGGCAGGCGGGCCTGCGGCCTCGGGGGTGGCCCAGATGCCGACGTGGGCAGCTGGGCCAGCTGGGCCTTGATCTCCCGCTGCAAGTCCTGTTCGGACAGGGCCACGCTGTGCACCTGTGGGGAGCAGTTGACACTGAATCTGCCTGGCCTGGGTGAGGGCAGGAAGCGACGAGATCCCCGTGGGGCGGGCAGGACACAGCCGCAGGAAGTGGCTGAGGGGCTGACAAGCAAAGAGACTGAAGCAGCCACAGAAAGCCACTTGAGGCCTGGGGTTTCCACATTCTCTGCTGCTCAGAGGACAAGAACTGAGCCCCGGTTCTTACTGTGACTTCCCCCTCTGGGACTCAGTTTCCGCAACTGTGCAGGGGGGCTGGGCCATGGCAGAGGGCGGGCAAGGGGCACCCACCTGGGGCATGAAGACCTCCTCCTGCAGCTGGGTGGGCGGGATGGCTCGAAGGGCGCCGAGCGTCTCCAGGAGCCCTGGGCAGGCCAGGCGCTGTTCAGTGGTGCCCAGGGCCAGGCGTACCAGTGTCAGCCCCACGCGGAACAGCACCTTCACACCTGCAGGCCGGGGGCTCACTCAGTTGGGGGGCCAGACCTGGGCTTCCTCAGTCTGCACCTGAACCTGCCCTCAGCCAGACTCCTTCCACCCTCCTGCAGCTCTGCTCCTGTGACCCAATGACTGAGAGCAGGGTGGCAATCTGAGAGCACTGGCCAGCATGTCTCAGCGGCCACAGACACTTCTGGGCAGAGCAGCCTGCCAGGAGCCAGGGGCTACTGAACGCCTCACGCCAAGCCTTCTCATTCTGGGCCTCAGCTCCTCGTCCCTCCAAGGAAGGGCTGGGTGGTGACGTGCAGCCCTTTCCAGCTCAGACCTGTGACCTTCTGATTCTAGAAAGATTCTAGCCAGAACTCCTCAGCTCTAAGCCAAGAGCATAGGATACACGTGCACATAAACACGCACACACGCACATGGGTGTGACCTTGGGCCTCTTCCTAGAGCCTCAGAATTCCTTCCTGGTAGCCTCAGGTCTGCTGAGAACAGCAGCGAGGTCTGGTGACAACTGTGACTTGTAAAGGGACATCATCACCGTTATGAAAGGGAGCCTGAGGCAGAAGGCAAGGGTAGCCCTGACGCGGGTGGGGGGGGTCCTGCCCTGCCCTGCCCTGCCCTGCCGTCGAGGTCTGGGTCTGCAGCGGAGGACATGTAGATGGCGACCTGGACACCCGTGGCCAGAGCTCTAAGCCAGCCTGAAGCCAACTGGGCATACAGCAGGTGCTCAATAGATGTACTGATTGATTTCTACCATCTTTTTGGTCCAACCACCCCGCTCTTGGCACGGCACCTCTCCCACGTCCGCACCCCCAAGTCAGTCGTCTGTAGCCTGGCCTCTCCGCCTCCACACTGGCCCTGCAAGTTTGCCTCTTCCATAGAGCAGCCACGAGCACCTTTAAACAGCACTCTCCCCCTGCCACCCCCCTACACTCTGGCACATCCTTTGTTTTATTTTCTTCACAGAACTTATGACAATCTATAAATATCTTGTTAATTTGGTACCATCGCCTCCCATCCCCACCTCCACCAGAATGTAGGTCTCGCTCGCTCAAGTGGCCCTGGCTTCCAGAGCAGCGCTGGTCTCCGAGAGCGCTCACCAAGGGCCCGTGGGGCTCCATCGGCCATGCCCCCACTGTGCCCAGTCCCTGAGCTGTCTCACTACTGGGATCTCTGCAGCTCCTGCCCTATCTACCTTGGGGAAGCGCCCCCCGCCTCCAGCCCTCCCCCAAGCAGATGGTGCCCTCCCTGTGGCGGTCTCACCGCTGGGGGTGGGGGCTATCATTCATTACACTGGTGATCCGTGGCCAAGGGCTGGGCCGTTTCCCCGGAGCCACAGGGCGCTGTCACCCTCAGCACACCCCAGCAGCCAGGCCCCAGGCCAGGACTGGCAGTGGCGGTGGGGCAGAGCGGAGCTGGCACCCTCATCCCCTCTGCACACCAGGCACCCGGGGCTCCCGGCCCAAGTTCCCACACCTGCCCCCGCCCACCGGGCCAGCCACCCACTCACCCTCGCTAAGGAAAGCGTCCCAGACACGCAGCACGGTGGGGAAGGGCAAGGAGCGGGCGAAGAGGCACAGGAACCACTCGGGCAGGTAGAGCAGGGGCCCGACGCCCACCTGCTGCAGGTGCTTGTACACACGCGGGAGCAGCCGCCGCAGCAGGGCCGTGAATACCTCGGCGTCCAGCTGGACAGCCTCCTGTGGCCACGTCCGTCAGAACCTCCACTCCCCAGGCCCCTCCCCGCCCCCCGCCCAGCCCCTCCCCCTGTGCCCTCTGGCCCCATCCCAGCCTCTCACCATATGGGGCCCGTAGTAGCCAGGGAGGTAAACCTCGCAGATCTGTACCAGGCACCAGAAGGCCTCCTGGGGGCGGGCACAGGCCTTGAGTGCCCACCGCAGAGGGGACCACGGAGGGGACCGCAGGGCGGGGGAAAGGGGCGCAGGGGAGGGTCTGGACACCATCTGGGGTGACTCTGGAGCCAGGAGCCTGGACTCAGTGCTGGGGCTGGTGGGGAGGGGCAGGTCTTACCAAAAAGCTTCCTGTTGCCCAGATAGAGGCCTACCAAGGGGTGTAGGGAGTTGGAAGTCACCGGGCTCGGGGGTTGAATTTGAGGGTCACGGGGTAGGGGCTCACTGGCCAAGGCTAGGGAGGGTCCCCCAAGATCAAGTCTTGGGTTCTTGGAGTCACTGGGGTCAGGGATCATGGTCACAGGGTTCAGAATCAGAAGTCATGAGGTCAAGGTAATAACATCCAGACTCCTAGATCATTGGGGCAAAGGTCAGGGCTCAGGGTTCCATGTTCCTGCAGTCAAGGTCGTTGGGTTTGAAGGTCGCTGAGGTTGGTGGTCATGAGGCCCTGGGTCACTCACTAGGACAGGTTTGGGTAGGAGTCAAGGATCCCAGGTCCCTGAGGCCAGAGTTCCTGGGGATGGAGGGGTCATGGGTCCAGGGCACAGGATTACTAGGTCCCTAGGTCACCAGCGTTGGGGCTCATGGATCACTGGGGTTAGGGGGTCAGGGTCTTGGGTCCCCGTAGCAGGGTTGAGGGTACTCACCTCTGGGGGCAGATACATGAGCAGCACGGCAGCCACCGGGCCCTGGGCCTGGCAGTAGCCCTGTTCTGGCCGATATAGGGTGTAGGCCTTAAGCACCTGGAGGAGCCCCTGCTGCCTGTGCCAGAAGACCCCGTCAGGGGCCAGTGCTCCGGGCATCCCCTCCCCGCCCTCTGGCGGCCCTTGCCCAGGCCTCAGCCCCCCGAGGGCCTTGCTGGGTCCTCTGAGATGCAAAGATATAAAGCCGGGGCGGTGGGGGGGACTAGGCCAAAGCACCTGGGGGTTGCGGGGCTGGGGGTCCCTGGGTATCACTGGCCTCGTACCCGTGACCCTGGGGTGACACAAACATCTCATGCAGGGGGAACTGGCGGTGCAAGTCCCTGCCGATGGTCTCCAGCCACTGTGGATCCCCAGGGGCCTCAGCCAGTTCCTGTGGGTGGACAAAAAGGTTGAGTGTAGAGGCCCAGAGTGGTGAAGGGCCAGGGGAGGGGAGGTGGGACCCCTGCCAGTTCCCTCACCTGATAAGTGCCATGGCTGTTCTCCTGACACACATGGGCCCCGCACAACAGGGGCCAGCACCGGGCCCGCAGGGCCGAGGGGATGCCTTTTCGGCACTGCATCTTTACCTGTGGATGAGGCCAAGGGACCCCGTTAGGCCAGCAACGCCAGCTTCCCCTGCTCCTGTCGGCAGGCCCCAAGCACAACCTGTCATCAGGCAAGAGCCACTTTGGGTAGCAGGGAGAAAAGGCAGGAGGTACTGGGACACGGGAGGGGTGAATTTTGCCAGGGCATGGGCCGAGGCACAGGGGGCTGAGCCACGGAGGCCTGGGTGGGGCCACTCTCCCCCTCACCTTCTTGTACCGCCGAGACATGGTTTTCTCCCAGCGTGAGGTCATCTCCACCCACTTCATCTCCCGCTGGCGGATAAGGTCTGCAGGAGGGTGACCTGGCCTGGGGACACATGGCACAGGCGTCCAGGCGCTGGGCAGCTGTTACCCAGAGCCCACATCTGCCACCCTTCATTCTACCTGGGTGAGCCTAACTCCTGGCCCTGGAGATCTCTGGGAATCTCTGGGGCGGGGTGGGGACCTGTCACCCAGGAGTTGCCAGTGGTTGTCATGGGGACAGGAAAGGATGTGGCTCCGATGTGGGTGGAAGCAGGAGAGACTGAAGGGGGTGTGTAGGTGTGTGTTGAGGGAGGGGCTTGTTGACTGTCCCCCAGGATAGGGACACAGACAAGTCATCGGGGAAGTTGGGTAGACAGAGTCCTGGACTAGAAGCCAAGAGTTGTGAGGTGGAGTCTGATTCTGTCTCTGATCTGCTGTGTGACCTTCCTATCTGTCTCTGGACTTGTCTTCCTGTCTGTACATTGGGAATGGAGAGGATTGGTGGGGGAAGAAGTGTGGGTTCTGTGACCTGGATCTGGGATTCCCAGGCGAGATTAAAAGGGGAAGAATGTTTGGCCCCAGAGGTGGGTGGAAACCCTCAGAAACTGGGAGTAAAAGAGACATACAGGGACCACCTCCCGCAGCCCTGCTAACCTTAGGATTCCATCTGGAACCCGAGAAGGGATGATACTGGCTGAGTCCCCAGACCCTCCCAGGACCCTCGAGGTTGGACCTCACTCTAGAATTCAGCCCTCATCTCCCACCCTTATTCCCAGCACCCCAGTGCCCCACCCCATCCCTTCCCTACTTACCCTGGCTCTGCTGAGCTGCCCCCAATGAAGCCATAGCGGTCAGCCTGGCGATATGGGCCAGGCCCACTCAGCTCTGAGTCAGACCCCAAAGAGCTGGAGTCATCCTGCAGCTCACCAGGCTGCACCAGGTCCTCCCCCAGGGCCTGGGCCATGGTGCTGCAGACCCCTGATGCCACAGGCTGCAAGATGTGGGGAAAGCCAATGTGAGAGGTGGCTCCTAGCCAGCCTAGGGCCTGGGCTCCTATCCAGCCAGGCCCCAGCCCCAGGACCTGACTGCGTGGTCAAAGGGAGCAGATTTCAGGGTATCTCTCCAAGCCCCTTCTGTACCCTCTTCTCTTGTGGGGTGGCGGTGGAGCATGGACCCAGAAGTGGCAGAAAGGCCGGGCCCCTGTCCCCTGCAGCCCAGCTTACCTCCTTGCTGCACCTCACCTCCTCCTCTCACTTCCTCCTCAGCCACAGCTTCGGCAACCGGCCGGGGGGCCCCTCCTAAGTGCGTGGGGAGGGGGGTAGTTACCCCTTCCTGTCCCGGGCTCTTCCGGCTTGCCCCCCTGGCCCTGGGCCATGGGCTCCTCCCACCATCCCGGTGGGCTGGGTGGGTGCAGGCTTGGGTTCCTGTGCTGGGTGTGATGCGGCCAGGGCCTGCCAGAGGTAGAGAGGGCAGGCTGCCTCCAGATTTGAGGTCACTGGCATGTAAAACACTCGATTCAGGGTTCAACGAGTATCACGGTGTATTTAGTGTTTGCTCTTTACAAAGTAATACTTTCAACATGCACACAATGTAGCATTACTATGCTACTTAAAAGGCAAGGATAAGACATTACAAAAAGTAATAATTTAGCATGCACCACAGGCAGCGTGGACCAAAATGAGCTCGGAGTACAGCAACAGGTGTCTGGATCTACCTAGTCAGTCACCCGAGGGCCCCAGACTCAGGAGGTAGAGGTCCTCCGTGAATTTGAGGCTAACTCTTACTATCTCTGAGCCTCAGTTTCCTTTCCTGCACTTCAGGAGCTTAATCTGCACTGTTTGGGGAGACCCAATGAGTTACCAATGAGGTCACATCACTTTCCCGACCAGGACAGAAGTGGAAAGGACTGCTTAGCCCTTGAAAGAGAAAAACAACTTCCAAAGTACTTCCGACCGCACCTCCTCGGAACATCGGAGGGTGACTCCTCAAGGCCGGAGCTAGGCTTGACCTCGCCCCACGAAGCCCCGCCTACCAGGCAGGCTCCGCCCCAGACACACGAGTCAGTCCAAGTCCCGCCCCCTGACCGAGGCCCCGCCTCTCGTGCCACCGCGACCCCTGCGCCCGGCGTCCGGCGGAGGCGCTAGAGCGCTGGGGCAGCGGGCGGAGCGGGGAGGGGCGGGGCGGAGCGGGGAGGGGCGGGGCGGGGCGGGGCGGGCGGCCTAGGAGGCGGGGCGGCGAGCCGGGGCGGGCGGAAGGAGCGCCAGGCCGGAAGGAGGCAGCGGGAGGGCGGGTGGCAGGAGCGGGCCCGGAGCTGCTGGGGCCAGAGCGGCGGCGCCGCCATGTCCGACAGCGAGAAGCTCAACCTGGACTCTATCATCGGGCGCCTGCTGGAAGGTTGGCCGGGACAGGGGAGGTGGGCGCCGGCCGCGCCCTGGTCCCCTGCCTGGCCCGGAAGTGGCGCGCGGGTGGACTTGCCCCTCCCAGGGCCAGCTTAGACTGGGCGGGGACGGGCCGCGAGGTCCCGTGGCCGCAGGTGCCCCCCTTTCCAATCGCGGCGCGCCTGGGAGGTCTGGGGTTGCTCCCCTTGCCAGAGCAGGGCGGGGGCGCACGGGTTGGCCAGGGCTCTTGGGGTGAGAGAGAAATCCGAGAAGCCTAGCCCCCCCCAAGCAAGGGGTCCTGTGTTCTGAGGTTTTGGCAGGCCTCCGCGCACAGCAATCCCCCTCGAGTGTCTTGAGGGTAGTTGGGGGTCTCGTCCCTTGAGGCTTGAGGCGGGGGTCCCAGGAGGCTCAGCAGCAACAGCTGCCCCTGGGCGAGGCGGGGCCCGGGAGGCCCAGGCGCCCCCCAGAAGTGCCTATGGGGCCACCCATGTCACCCACCCTCTTCTTGCCTGAGGGTCCTGTTGCCTCATTCCACTCCCAGTGCAGGGCTCGCGGCCTGGAAAGAATGTACAGCTGACAGAGAACGAGATCCGTGGTCTGTGCCTCAAATCCCGGGAGATTTTCCTGAGCCAGCCCATTCTTCTGGAGCTGGAGGCACCCCTCAAGATCTGCGGTGAGCCCCCTGCCCGGACCCCTTTGCTTCCTGAAAGTGGGTACCGCCCCCCCCAGCCAAAGTCCCTGGATCTCTCTTCCCTTGAGGCCAACCCTGGCCCTGGGTTCAAGTTTAGACTGCATCTAGTGCTGACCTGGTTCTGTGTGTCACAGGCGACATCCATGGCCAGTACTACGACCTTCTGCGGCTGTTCGAGTACGGCGGCTTCCCTCCAGAGAGCAACTACCTGTTTCTGGGGGACTACGTGGACAGGGGCAAGCAGTCATTGGAGACCATCTGCTTGCTGCTGGCCTATAAGATCAAGTACCCCGAGAACTTCTTCCTGCTCCGTGGGAACCACGAGTGTGCCAGCATCAACCGCATCTACGGCTTCTACGATGAGTGTGAGTGGCCTGAGCGTCTGGGGCTGAGCGGGTCCTGAAGGGCTCTCCCGGCCATTCAGTGCGACCCTCGTGTTGAACTTGTGGCTGGGGTAGCAGTGTTTGACAAACACCTGCTAGACTGAGCTCCGTGAAGGCAGGGCCGGACCAGTTCACATCTCCTCGCCCTGCCCTCCTGGCGTGGGTCCTGGTGCTTGGGAGGGACGTGGTGAATGGTTGCTGACGGAAGGGCTGCCAGCATTCTCATGCAGGGCCTTGCCTGTCAACACTCCCCTCCAGTGCATCCGTTACTTAAGCACTTAGGATGCCTGTCCGGACTGGACTCTTATCGGCCAGAAGCTGAGAGAGACCAGGCCCGGTCTTGGCCTGGCTCTGCTTGTGTGCAGGGGGGTGGGTGCCAACCCTGAGGTTGTTCCAGAACTGGAATTCTGGGGTTCCTGTGGACTCAGCTGCTTTAGAATTCCTCCTGGGAGGCAGTGGGGTGGGGGTTGGGGGGGGCGGTTTCCCTTCTTGCCTTCCATTCTCTTCTCCCAGCTGTGTCTGAACAACACACAATGTGCCCTGGAAGGCCCAGAGACCCACACTGAGGGTGGGGCAGACAGGCCTTCTCGTGAGCCCTCTCCTTCCCTCTGGGCAGGCAAGAGACGCTACAACATCAAACTATGGAAAACCTTCACCGATTGCTTCAACTGCCTGCCTATTGCTGCCATTGTGGATGAAAAGATCTTCTGCTGTCACGGGGGTGAGGGCGGCTCTGGGCCGCATGGCGAGGGAATGCTTGGGCAGGACCAGCCTGGCCATATCCCTGGGGGATTTGGGACGGAAGTTTTAGCTGGAGGACACGTTCTCAGCCACCTGGAACAGCTCTACCTGGAGTCCTGGTTTGGATATCACTTCTTCCACAAAGTAACCCCGCACCCCAGCGTTAGGCTGCACTCACTGTCGTGTCATGGCCTCGGCTTCTTGCGTGGAGTTTGCTTGTCTTTCCCCAGGGAGCACTGTGCTCCGTGAAGGGACAGGGACTTGAAGAGGCAGAAGGCGATGAGCTCTGCCTGTGCAGGCTCCCAGGAATCCAGGAGAGGGCAGAGGGTTGGGGGAACAGAGGCTGATTGGCAAAGGCTTCCTGGAGAAGGGAGGGCCCTGGTTTTGAGGCTTGAGGAAGTGACCTGCCCCCGGTGCCCCCCAGGCCTGTCCCCAGACCTACAGTCCATGGAGCAGATCCGGCGTATCATGCGGCCTACAGACGTGCCAGACCAGGGCCTGCTGTGTGACCTGCTGTGGTCTGACCCTGACAAGGACGTGCAGGGCTGGGGCGAGAATGACCGTGGCGTCTCCTTTACCTTTGGAGCTGAGGTTGTGGCCAAGTTCCTGCACAAGCATGACCTGGATCTCATCTGCCGGGCACACCAGGTGGGCTGGCAGCTCTGGTCTGGGTGGCAGTGGGGGCCGGGCAGCAGCACCTGCTGAACTAACTGCCCCCACCCTTGTCCAGGTGGTAGAAGATGGCTATGAGTTCTTTGCCAAGCGGCAGCTGGTGACACTCTTCTCAGCTCCTAACTACTGTGGCGAGTTTGACAACGCAGGCGCCATGATGAGCGTGGACGAGACGCTCATGTGCTCCTTCCAGGTGGGGGTGGAGGTGGGCATGGAAGGGGCGGGGGGCCCATGGCTCAGCCCCATGAGCCTGACCAGCTTGCCTCTTCTAGATCCTCAAGCCCGCCGACAAGAACAAGGGGAAATATGGACAGTTCAGCGGCCTGAATCCTGGAGGCCGGCCCATCACCCCGCCCCGCAACTCCGCCAAAGCCAAGAAATAGCCTCCGTGTGCCCGCCCTCTGCCCCAGATGGTGGATTGTACAGAAATCACATGGCTGTGAGGGTTTGTGCTGGCCCCTAGGGCCGCCCATCACAGGGAACACGGAGCCTTGGTGTATTTTTCTTTTTTTTTTTTTATGAATCAACAGCAGCGTGCAAACCCCCAGGGCTCCTTCCACCTGCACCTGCAATGGCTGCAGGCAGGATCCTGGGGCTGAGGCTGCAGCTCAGGGCAGAGCAGGGCCAGATTGTGGGTCCCCAGCCTTGCTTGGCCTCAGGGCTGGCAGCCGGATCCTGGGGCAACCCATCTGGTCTCTCGAATAAAGGTCAAAGCTGGATTCTCGCCATGGCGTCTGTCTCCCTTGTCCCAAATGCTGTGCCTGGCGACCCTTCTGCCTAGGGCCACTTGGGAGGCTCGCTGGGCATATGGGGCCCCAGCCAGGGAAACACCAGCCACGTGCTCAGGTCACAGGGGCCCTTGGAATTTCCAAGCCAGGGCCAGAGTTTTAGAAAAGCAAGCAAAACAGTGTGTGCCGGCCACAGGGGATCCCCGTGGTGTACCCAGGATCTGAGGGAGGGACAGGTCCTGATTGGCAGAGAAGGTAGATCAGCAGAGGCCAGCAGCCCCACCTTGATTTTTCTCTTAGGGAGGTGGGCTTAGAGAAGGCAGGCCCCCAACCCTGGCCACGTGGTTGGATTAAGAGGAGAGGGACCTCCCAGCAGGTGGCAGCTCAGCACCAAGACTGGGAACAGGCATGATCGACTAGGGGCTGAAGGGAGACGACAGTACCCAGGCCAGTCACAGATAGCCGAGCAGGGCCTGGGGCCTGGGGGAGGCGGCAGGACCAGCCAGCTGAGCTCCAGCACAGCCCACCTCTACCACCCACCCTGGAGAACTGGCCCCGCCCCTGGTTGGCGCTGGGAGGTGGGGATGCGTGGGGAGGTCCGGTCCTCCAAGGACTTCTCGGCTCAGCCCTCCCCCTCGCTGTCCTCAGCCAGCACGGGGCTGGGGCCCTGGGGAGAGTGTGCAGGGGCCAGGACGGAGCCAAAGAACAGCGAGCGGAACTGGCGAGAAAACAGAGGAAGCCGAGTGAGCTCTGGAGGCTGCTCCCTCCCCTGCCTCCGTCTCCAGCCAGCCCCTACCTTCTTGGGTGGGGGAGTCCCAGGCACTGTGCTGGGCTCGGTGTCATCTTCCTCCTCTGAGTGGGAGCCAGGGCTACGGTGGGGCTGGAGGCCAGGTGAAGGGGAGGTGGAGGGCAGTGTTCGCGAGCCCTCGCTGCCCACGGTGGTTTCCATGGCGATCATGTAAGAGTCAATGTCATCAAGGGCAAAGTCGTCCAGGTGGGGTGTGCTGTAGGACCGGGAGAGAAGACGGGGAACAGAGGCAGGGCCCCACCTTGGAGGGCTCAGTGGGGGGCTGCAAAAGCCCTGTGACCATTGGTGGCCTCTTGGTTTTATTACTTCCTGATTTGGTGGGAGGGGAGAGGATGCCTGGGGTTAAGTGGCTGCTTCCTGGAGGGGGTGGACCTGAAATCCTTTCATCAGAGTTGAGGTAGAGGCCTGAGGGAGGCATCTTGGGGGCCACTTTAGCTCAGCTGGGGGAGGGGAGCAGCAAGTCCTGTAAGCTGGGCCACCTGGGGCCCAAGCCTGCACCTTCCCAGGGGACAGGAACTGGAGAGCACTGGGGCCCAGGGACATGCTGGGCGGAGGGCCAGGCCAAACTTCCTCTGCTTAAACTACACTGGGCCCATCCTCCCCAACCCACCTGCCCTTTCAGCCACCGGCTTCCCAGCAGCGCTTTCCCTCCTTGGCCTGGGAGGAGGCTCGGAGGGGAGGCCTCAGCCAGAGAAGGAAGCCAGCTGGACCCTGGGGACACTTCCCTGGGTGGGGGGAGTCTCTGAGTACAGCTGCCCAGTAAGGTTGAGCCTGCAGGGCCGGAAGCTGTGAGCACTGCAGGGCCTAGGGCCCAACAGGAAGTGGGGGGAGGGGGAGGCGCAGGCGCTGGGAGCAGCTCGCTCCCCAGGGTGCACAGAGGTGGGGAGGGGGAGGAGTGGGTGGGCAGCGCTCTCACCTGTGAGCCTGAAGCTGAGGCACTGGCCGCTGGAGCTCCGGGGCGCACAGGTCCGGCTCTGAGAGCGTGGCCAGGACAAAGTGGCCGTCTAGCAGAGAGTCCTTGATGGCAAAGATGGCTGGCCTGGGCAGGTGACGGGTCCAGGCAAGGTCAAGGCCCCTTGGCTCCTGTCCCAGAGCCCTCCCCTCCCTGTCCTGAGGCTGGGAGTTACCTGCCCGGGCCATCAAAGTAAATGCTGAGAGACAAGTTCGCTGACTCAGCGAAGCTCAGGAGCCCCTGGGAAGGGAGAGGCAGAGCGCTGAGGCCCCCGGCCCGCCGGCAAGGAGAAGCGGGTGGCCCGGGCAGTGAGCGCGCGTGGGGCAACCTCACCCGGAATTCCTTGAGGCAGAAAGTGATGGCCACCCCTTCCTGGGCCTGCAGCTGCTGGAAATCCTCACCCCCGATGCTCATCTCGGTCACCATGGCTTTGGCGGCACTGTCTGTGGGGTCAGCAACAGGAGGAAACCCGGGCCATGCCCCAGCCCAGCCCACCTCTGCCCCCTGCCCCAGGCCACGTCTGGTTCCCTCACCTGCCTCCTCCTGGTAACTACGCAGGATGACCCTGTGGCCACGGCCAATCCCCAGCGTCACTTCGGCCAGCGCAGGCGGGAAGGGCAGGACAGCCTCCCCCAGGACCCTGTGGGGAGGGCATGGCATCACCCCAAGACTCAGCCCCTTCCAGTGGCTTTGCTCTCAGGACCTGAGGCAGGACGGTGACACACACCAATGTCCAAACGGAACCAGGCCAGGCCCAGCATGCCCCCAGGGAGGACAGGAGCCGGACATGGTCCCTGCCCCGTCCAAGGCTCCCAGGCTGTCGTGGGAGGAGAAGTCCACTTGCAAGAGACGGGGCAGACAAGAGCAGAGCCCACAGAAGACAGCAGGAAGCACAGGTTGTTTGTGCTGAACCAAACCGGGCAGGAGGCACCTGGCCACCCAGGGGTGGGAGACCATCCCCACACTGTTTGCATAAATGCAGCCTTCAGAGAGAGCCCTCAGATCCTTGTCTAGTAAAGACACACGCTGATAAACAGTTACAGGTGAAATAACATCTGGAATTTGCCTCAAAACACTTGGGACAGGAACTGGCGTCTGCTTTTATATGAATTTTAACTTGTCCATAAAAAACAGAGAAACGGGCTTCCCTGGTGGCGCAGTGGTTGAGAGTCCGCCTGCTGATGCAGGGGACACAGGTTCGTACCTCGGTCCGGGAGGATCCCACACGCCGTGGAGCGGCTGGGCCCGTGAGCCGTGGCCGCTGGGCCTGCGTGTCTGGAGCCTGTGCTCCGTAAGGGGAGAGGCCACAGCAGTGAGAGGCCCGTGTACCACAAAAAAAAAAAAAAGAAGCCGCCTGCCAACGCGGGGGACACGGGTTCGAGCCCTGGTCTGGGAAGATCCCACATGCTGCGGAGCAACTAAGCCTGTGTGCCACAACTACTGAGCCTGCACTCTAGAGCCCGCGAGCCACAACTACTGAAGCCCGTGCACCTACAGCCCGTGCTCCGCAACAAGAGAAGCCACCACGATGAGAAGCCCGCACATTGTAACGAAGAGTAGCCTCCGCTCGTTGCAACTAGAGAAAGCTTGCGCGCAGCAGCAAATACCCAATGCAGCCAAAAATAAATAAATAAAAATTTCTTTAAAAATTCCTTTGTTTTTTAAAGGTATTTTTTTGTATTATGTGTAACAGACAAAATTATTTAAGTCAATAAGTTTTTAAGGAATTTCACATGTTCTGATTCTTTCCACTGCCAATCACCTTAGTTCCTCCAAACTCATAACCTTCAAGATAAAATAGCCCTTTCAGAAATAAGCTGTCATGTGAATCAGCCCCCAGTTCTCTTAGTTGGGCTTCTTTGATCTCCAATGGAATACGGACACACTTCAGAATTCCCCACCTGTAATCTCTGGGATCCAATTTCCTCAAGCGATTTACTTTAGGACCATGTTTAGGGTCAGGAGGTGGATCTGCCTGGTTCTGAATTTGACACCTTCTAAAAATGTATTCGGTTCAAATCGTATTCACTCCTAAGCCATCACACCCTAGAACAGTACAGATTGTTGGGATAGGCCAATACCTAAGATTTAAAAAGTCTGACTCTTTTTCCAACGATGTAGATTTACGGAAAAAGCCCCATCAGGATAGATCTCAACACAACTGCTCTTTTTAAAAAAGAAAGAGAAAGGGCTTCCCTGGTGGCGCAGCGGTTGAGAGTCCGCCTGCCGATGCAGGGGACGCGGGTTCGTGCCCCGGTCCGGGAGGATCCCACGTGCCACGGAGCGGCTGGGCCCGTGAGCCATGGCTGCTGAGCCTGTGCGTCCGGAGCCTGCACTCCAGAGGCCACAGCGGTGAGAGGCCCGCGTACCGCAAAAAAAAAAAAAAAAAAAAAAAAAAGAAAAGAAAGAAAAAGAAAAATCCTCAAAATACAGACCACAGATTGATTCCCTCTTTCTCTACCCAAAGGGATCCTGGGCAGTGCTGTTTCAACAGAACTCAGAAAAACAGAAAGTCAGGACCCAAAGGGACCTTGAGGTTACCACGTCCTTCGGCTACCAAAAGAAAAGAAACACAAGACCTTGGGTTACTTGGATGCAAGTGGAACCCAGCAAGTGGGCGAGTGGGAGGGGAGCCTCTCCTCTCTGCTCTTGGCTTCACCAGGGACCTTTGCATCTGCTGGAGTCTCCTGGGCCCTGCACAGTCCCTCTGATTCCCCAGAACAGCTCCATCTCTACAGCTGCTTATTCAGGCAGCCCTCCTGGACCATGACTTCCCCGCCCAGCCTCCTTGCTTGGCCTCCTGCTGGGACCCCTCAAGGCCAGAGTCCAGCCAGGTAGGAAGAGAGGCTGCCCCTGAATGGGGGTCATCCCAGAAGGATGACGAGGCCAGAGAAGGGTCATGAGTCCCTGAGCTACAAAAATTAAGGGACCTTCAAAGGTGTTCAGGCCAGAGAAGACTTGAGGGCAGGCCAGAGACCTGTTCTCTGACAGAGGAGTCAGAATGGGTCTGAATGGTGAGAAAACCAAGTCAGACCTTTGAGGTGGAGAATACAGACTCCAGAAGACAGTGAGGAACATGGAGCAAGGGAGAACCCAGCCCCTCCTCACTCCAGCCTCTGCCCTTAAAGAGCCAGGCAAGGACCTAAAAGCAAACCAGGTTGGATGAACTCCTCGAGGTCTACAGAAACCCTGTAGGGAAAATGGAGGAGGTGCCTTCTTAAACTGACCGTTGAGGCCCAAAGAAGGAAGAGAGAAACCAAAGCCTCAGCTTGCAACCAGGGGGCACGCTCACCTTGCTGGGGCACAGAGCACATGGGGGCACACGGCTGGGTCGAAGACAGCCTGCAGGGACTCGCAGTCCTGGAAGGACAGGTTGTGAGTCTTCTTCACCCCTGGATGGGCAGACAGGGTCTCAGTGGGCCTCGCCAACCTCCACCCAATGCCACAAGGACGACCTGGCCAGCCAGCTGCTCACTCACCGTATTTGCAGTACAGCTGAACTACCAGGCGGCTGCTCCTGCCATTCAGGAAGATGCAGCATTTCTCCACGGTCTTCTCCAGCATCGCCAGCGAGCGGAAGACTGAGAGGAATGACTAGGCGATGGAAACACATCAGCCCAGTGCTGCGCCTCCACCAGCCAGCTCTCACGTTCCCTTAGGCTCTGGCCCATCACAGGCTCAGCACTGTCACACCAGGAAAGGACCTCCCCCACACGCAGACATTTACACCCTTCCAGGCCTTCGTTCATGCTGTTCCCCTTGTCTGGAATGCCTTGAAAGACCTGCTTACCTTTCAAGGACCAACTTGAATGTCATCACTCTCTGCAGGTCCCTGGCAGAATCAATTAGCCTCTCCATATCTCCCATTACCCCCTGTGGATGTCCGTACTATGCCCCTGCGCTGCATTTTGCATTGGATTGCTCCTGCATACATTTCTCTCCCCAGCTGGCACCTAGTGTGTGCCTCAGAGCAAACGCACTGTGGTAGAGGTTTCTGGGGGAGTGCACTGCCACTGCTGAGGGAGGGGCCTCACCTTCATCAGGATCTTACAGCGCAGCGGGTCCTGACCAGGGGTGGCCGCCTGGTACTGCTGGAAGAAGAGCGGGGCAAAGAGGAAGCAGGCATAGGCCGAGCGGGAGGAGTTCACGGTCCGGAGGGAGAGCTGGGCCAGGAAAAGCAGGGAGAGGGAAGCAGTCACCAGCAATGTCAGGCCCAGCCCTCTGGCCGGCTTTTGCTCACACACTTGACCTAATGGCCTCCACTTCCACCATCGTCTGCTGAATCCCTCCCTCTCCTTCCAGTCAGAGGGTATCTTCTCCATGAAGCCTTCCCGGAGTGCCCCTCAGCACCGCTCCCGCAGCAAGGACCCTACACAGCTTTCAGCGCGGACCCCACCCGCCCCCGGGCACTTCAGGGAGGGCAAATGCTCTCAATTCACACATTGGTCTGGGAAGATGACAGGGCTCAAGGTGACGTCCCAGCAACAGGGGAGGAAACTGTAACTCAGCAGACAAATCTGCCCACCGGCATCCTATCTGATGGGGGCGAGACTCGAGTCCAGGCTAGGGCTCCCTGTGGGAATCTCACCCCCCCCCCAATACCGTGGCTCCTCACCCCGTCTTCCAGGGGCTCCAAGTAGAGTTCGTCCCCGATACGGGACAGGGAGTGGACGGCCTTGCCGAGCACTGCGGGGAGGAGAGGAGAAACACTGGTTTGCTGGCGCCTTGGGACGTCCCACGTGCCCCCAGCCCCCGGCTAGCCCCAATTCACCCTTCACGTTGCTGCCCGTAACCAGACACTTCATGCTGCTCCCCGCGGCCGGGCTGTGACAGGCGGCGGGCCCCGGACTGGACCCCAGCTCGCTGCTCCCCTCCGGATCTCCGCTGCAGCCGCGGATGCCCCGGGTTCTCTTCCCGCGCACCGCCCCCGGCAGCCCCGCCCCCGCCTCCTCATTGGGCCACACGCCTGCACCTCCGTCACGTGAGAATAACGCTTGCCGGCTGCGCCATCACGTGACAGAGTCCCGCGGGGGGGAATCACGTGATCCGGGAGCGCCGGGCGCCTTCCTGGTTTGTCTCTTCGCGGGGTCCAGGGCCTCCCTCGGCCCTTCAGCGCCCCGGGTGAAACGGGCCTGTCAGCGGGGCCCAGCGCGCTGCGCGCCCGAACGCAAGGCGCTCAAAGGGTGTGGGGGAGCGAATCCGGGGATGTGCGGGCGAGCCCGCCTGGGTCACTAATTTAGAACGGGTTTTCTGGGCGTCTGTCGGGGGTACGGGGTCGAAGGCAGACCGTCGCACCCAATCCGAGCCGGGGACACGCACAGAAGCAGCAACCACTGGCACTAAAAAGAAATTAAAGCACGTTGAGGCAGGATCCCGGGGTGGGAAGTGGCTGTTCGCTCTGGCTTCGAGGATCCTGCGTTGATCCCGAAGAAGAGAAGATTCTCCGAACAGAAGGGGGTAGAAGGGTGTGGCTGGCAGGGGAAGGCGAGAGTAAAGACTCAGCGGTGCATGGGGCTTTACCCCCGTTGGGAGGGAAGTGGGTCTGTGAGAGGAGGGCTGAGCGCTGCCAAATGCTGAGGGTCACTAACGGGAAGCGCTGGAAACGTTTTCGGAGGGTAGACGCATGCGTATGTGGCCCTTTGAAAAACGACCAAGGCACTGTGCCAAAGGAGGGGCTTCATCGGCGGGCAGGTCTTCCCCTAGTCCTGGGCCTCGGTCCTCTGCTGCGTGAACTGGAAGGGAAGTCCTGGAGGGGCTCCCTGACCTCTAGTTCCCTGCAGCACCCAGTGTGCTTTGAAGGGGCCTGGGCACCACTGCGTTCCTTTAGGGCCCATCTGGACTTGCCCCTCTGGTACTGTTCCCAGTGAGGAGGCCATGTTTGTCCGTGGGCCCCTTACCCTCCTGCTCCTGGCCTGCAGTTCTGGACCCAAGTTTGTTTCTTCCTCTCCTTGCCCTCAGCTCTGCTCCCTCACCAGGTTTCCCTGGAGCACTGGGGGAGGTTATTCTTGCCTTTTGGGGGGTCCGTGTAAATGGTACCACCTCTACCCAGGCATTTAGGTCAGTAAACCTGGAGTCATCCTTGACCCCATGCTCTCCCGCACCCTAAATACTACAAGCCTCCAGCAAGCCCTGACTGCTCTGCCTCTCAAACAGATGGCAACTTTGTCCTTCTCTCCCATGTCCACGGCCATCGTCCTGGCTCAGGCCACCATCATCTCTCACCCAAATGACTGTGGGAGCTCCCTGGGTGGTTCCCTGTCTCCTCCAGTCCACTCTCCAACCAGCATCAATGTGACCTTCCTAAAATGTCAGTTGTGTCACACCTCTCCCTGGTGTAGACCCTGCAGTGGTTCTCAACTACTATACTTGCCATCAAATCTAAACCTCTTGGGGATTCCCTGGCGGTTGGTGGTTAGGACACTGCGCTTTCACTGCTGAGGGCATGGGTTCAATCCCTGGTGGGGGAACTAAGATCCAGCAAGCCGTGAGTCCTGGCCACTCCCCCAAAAAACATTCTAAACCCCTTATCCCAAACCTGCAGGAAGGAGATGGCCCCACCCATCTCTCTACTTGTCTGTGGGCTTCCTGTGCAGCAGAACTGGCCCCATCAGTTCCCTGAAAGAACCACATCCTTTTCCACCTTGGGATCTCTGTAAAGCTATTCCCACCACTTGGAATGCTCTTTCCCCTTCTCACATGCTGGCACCTTCCCTTCCTAGGGCTCAGCTTCAGTTGCCCATCCTCAGATAGGCCTTCTCTGCTTCCGCCTCCACCCGCGCCCCCCCCCACTCCCCGCATTGTCTAGCTAAGCCCTTGCACTGGGTTATCCATAGCACTTATCCCAACTCAACATTATTTCATAGTGTCTACTTCTTTAATGCCCCTAGTTATGTCAGCCCCATGAGGGCAGGGACCTAGTCTGTTTTGTTTGTTACTGTATCCCTCTACCTCCCACAGGGCCTGGCCCTCAGCAGGTGATCAGTAAGTATGCATTCAGTGAATAGGTGTGTGACCCAAGTGTAGCTGAGTTGCCTCTGGTTCCCTCGTAGCACGTATCACGGTGCTGTGATGAAAGGAACAAAACTTGCAACCTCTGACCACAGTCCAACCCTTCCGTGGACAATAGCTGTCCCCCCACATTCTGTGCAAACCCCCGCCCCCCAAGGAACCTAGTATTCGTTATTATCTTCCTTACTTTCCTCCTTTTCTCTGGATCTCGCCCTCTCTCTTTTTATTCCAGTGAAAATCAGCAGAGCCTTCATGGCTTCTTCACCTCTTCCCCACCATTGCCAGAGCAGCCCAGCTGGAACAGAAGATAGATGCCAAAGCTCCCTGGAAGGCAGGGAGGGGAAGGTGTGACTAATCGCACACCCGTGTCTCTGCCCCTGACACCTATGGGACCAGTAGGGTCCTGTGGCACCGAGGTCTTTTGGAGCAAGGCCCTGGAGGAAGGGAGAGGGAGACATAAACACTTTAGGACTTTCTTTTTTTATTTTAATATTTATTTATTTGGTTGCACCAGGTCTTAGTTGTGGCGTGCATGTGGGACCTAGTTCCCTGACCAGGGATCGAACCCGGGCCCCCTGCATTGGGAGTGCGGAGTCTAATCCACTGTGCCACCAGGAAATTTCCAACGCTTTAGGACTTTTGATGAGTCTTTCTTCCGCTGCACACACACACCTGCCAAAAGTTGGGAATCACCTGACCCTTCTGAAGGGTTCAGACACGAGAAAAGAGCCTAGAGCCGGGACTCGGGAGTCCTGGGTCTCTGGTCTGTGCTTCAATGCTGACTTGCTGTGTGACTTTTGGCTAGTCCCTCCGGTCTCTGCGGCTGTACAGTGTGGTTGGTGGCACGAGATACTCATTGAGGTCCCTTCCCACCTTGACGTGCTGTGATCCCGAGGGGGCCCTTCGGCTTCCCTGAGACCCTCACCTAGCCACAGCTCTGGAGAGGAAATGGAATTGGCAGGCCTGCTTCCCCCAGGCTGTGGGGTTGGAAGGGAGTTCTCCAATCGGAGGCCAAGCAGCCTCTCCAGGCTTGCAGTTGGCATAACCAAAAAGGCCTTTCAGGTCCGGAAGGGAGAACACACTACGGGGAATGAGGACCTTGCGACTGTAGCCCTGCTACAGACAGCCTCAAGCAAGTCGAGGCCCTTCTCTGAGCCTGTTTCCTCTTTGATAAAATGAAGGGGTTGGATGAGATGCTCTCTCAAGATCCTTTCAAACCGCACATTCTTACAGTCTTCGCCATACCCCGCAGTAGAGATGGTCTCCTGCAAGTACACAAGTATGTGATTGTGTGTGTGTGTGTGTGTGTGTGTGTGTGTGTGTGTGTGAATGTCGGGGGTGGATATGGGACGGATGAAGGTGGTTACCATTTCAAACTTTTAAACTAATTTTCTGTCTGGAAATTTCTTCCGTTCAACCACTGCTTCTCACTCAACTGGATACGTTTGAAATCGCAGAATCCTCAGATCTCAGTAATTCGTTCATTTAACACATGTTAGACGCACTTTCCTAAGTGTGGGAAAGAGAGCACACGACGAAAATCCCTGCCCTCATGGGCTTCCACTCAACTGGAGAGAGACAAACCAGAGGGCCTGACTGTACCAAAGCCTCTGGCAGAGCCTGCTGGGCTGCGCACACGGGAGATGGGATTTGCCTGGTGACTCTGGGGTTGCTGAGTGGGCAAGGGGGCACTGAGCTGGCGGGGCTCTACTTGCCCACCTATCATGCCTTTGTGGCACACCAGGTGCCTCGAGCCCCCAGAGGCAAGCCCTGCCCGGCCCTTCTTGTTCACTGGCATTTCTCCCAGCAACCAGAACAAGCCTGACACATAGCAGTGGTTTAATAAACATAGGTCAGATGCCCCAAGAGTATAGGGTTCAGAGAGGTTACAAGACTTGAAGCCAGGGACTTTGCTGGTGGCACAGTGGTTAAGAATCCACCTGCTAATGCAAGGGACACGGGTTCGAGCCCTGGTCCGGGAAGATCCCATGTGCCACGGAGCACCTAAGCCCGCGAGCCACAACTACTGAGCCTGCGCTCTAGAGCCCGCGAGCCACAACTACTGAAGCCCGTGCACCTTGAGCCTGTGCTCTGCAACAAGAGAAACCACCCCAAGGAGGAGCCCGCGCACCGCAACCAAGAGTAGCCCCTGCTCGCCGCAACTAGAGAAAGCCTACATACAGCTATGAAGACCCAACACAGCCAAAAAAAAAAAAAAAAAAAGGCCCTAGTTCACATGGTCAGTGGTGCTGTTACTGTGATTGCTGTGTCCTAGCACCTCCATCTCTGGAGTGACCTCCTCATGGTATTCTGGGGTCAGGACCGGGGACAAAATACATCATCAGCACGGACGAAGCCAGGGTGAATCCATACTAGGAACTGAGAGGGAAATCCCCCCACAGAAACATTACAGAGGAAAGTTCTGTAGGTCAGGAACTGGAAAATACTCAGAGAATTAGGGTTGGGGTAAAAGTCAGCCCCAAGAAGAGGTGTGGGTGTAGGCGGGGCTGCGTGCTGCCCCTTGATTCTGGGCCCTCGGTGTGCCCTCTGCCCCACCAGCTGCTGGAGGCTGGCATGAGGTAATGGCTGTGCCCGCATTGCCAGGCTCTGGGCACAGGTCAGAGACCAGGTCCCTTCAGACTGCAGGGCTGAAGGTGGAGGGACATGGGACGGCATTTTTTTTTTTTTTTGCGGTACACGGGCCTCTCACTGTTGTCTCTCCCGTTGCGGAGCAAAGGCTCTGGACGCGCAGGCCCAGCGGCCATGGCTCACGGGCCCAGCCGCTCCGCGGTATGTGGGATCTTCCCAGACCGGGGCACAACCCCGTGTCCCCTGCATTGGCAGGCGGACCCTGAACCACTGCGCCACCAAGGAAGCCCTGGGATGGAATTTTTAAACCCGCAGATGGGAAGGAGAAGCTCAGGCTTGTTCACCAAAACCTGGCATGCTGGAGTTACAGGGCCCCCTTGGAGCACAAGTGAGGTAAGTTTAGGACAAATCAAAGGCAGCGTGCTTCAGCCAGCAGGGGAGGACTCCGATGGAACTCATTACCCCAAGATGTGGTCTCAGCTGGAAGTATAAATAGCTTCACAAAAGGTTTAGATAAATCTGTGGATGACAGCTCCATTCATGTGTTAGAAGGGAAGGAAGCCGTTTGTGGCCTGCGGGCCCGTGGGGAAAAAGCATCAGGGAGGCGACCCGGCCTCCCTGAGACCACCCCTTGGGGCCCCTGTTGGAGGCCGGCTTTGGGCCTAGGGGACCCGGGCTGCAGTGTCGGTGTTCCTACAGCCTGCAGCCCAGCCTGAGTCCCCAGGCCCTTTCCTCAGTGCCCCATCCCTCGTCATCCGCTGTTTCGGGAGCCATGGGACCACCCGCCCTGGGGAAAGCGCCCTGTCCTGGCTGTCCCCTAGGCGGCCAGCAGAGGGAGACAGACACCGTGTCCAGTCCCAGCTTCCAGCACAGAGACCAGGCTGGTCTGCCCTGGGGAGGGCAAGCGGCACCCGAGGGTCCCCCAGCTCGGTGTCCAACACGGGGCTAGGCGCCCAAGGAGGGAGGGGCCCAGAAAGCATCCTCCCTGGCCAAGGTGGGCTTCCTACAGTGCCGGGGGGAGGGGGGAGGAGGAGAGACTTCAGAGAACTGGGGTCAGGGTGGGGATGAGGCCACTAACTAAGAGCAGGGCTGCTCTGGAGCCATCTTCCCTCTGTCCCTGCAGACCTCCAGCCCCTGGCGGGCAGCGTGCAGTCTCTGTAGGACCACGCTGTTCCGCGGGCACATACAGGAGATGCTTCAGAAAGCCTTGGGGGGTGGGGTGACTGAGCCCCACAGGCCCGAGTGCCAGCTCCTCCCGGCCCAGGAACCGATCCCAGGCCAGGTGTGGTTCCCCAACTTTGGCTGCTTGGCTTCTCCCCAGCCACCCTCAAAGTCTCCCTTGACGTCCCCCTGACCTCTGACCTCTCCCTCCCTTCTCGGCACTACAGCCGTTCTCACACCTGTCCGAGCTCCTGAGTCCCTGTTTCATTTAACAATGAAATTTTCATTTTGCAGCCCTCAGCGGCTGAACCTGACACGTGCTCAGCGTGCTTTGCTGTGGATCACGAGGTGGACCTCGGAAAGGAGACTTTGGGGCCCGGCGAGCTCCTCACAGACAGATGGGGGCTGGCGGCCGGCACAGCCAGGGTGGGCTGTCTCCCCAAGTCGCTTCAGAGCTCACTGTGCCCTATGTCCATCCTTCCCGCTCTGGCCGGCCCTCCTCCAAGACACTGACCCCCTATGAGGAGGCTGTCTGGGATGCTGAAGCAGATGATCAGGTTCATTTCTCATTGGAGGAAAGCTGAGCAGCGGCCCAACTCCAGAACTCTCTAGAGTTCTGCGTCTGTGCCCAGTGCGGGGAGTCAGCATGGGGGTGCTGGGGACAGGCCTCGGGAAGAAGACGGAATGGAAAGAATAGAGTAGGTACAGACAGACAGACTTGTAGACATGGAGGCTTGCAGGGGTCGGGGCACATCATTAGCAGAGATGGGAGGATAGGGCATGAAGGGCAGAGAATAATAATATTTAAACTTGTCGCGTGTTAAGTGCCAGAGATTTGACTTGTGTTAACCAAGGAAGGCACCATTATCATCTCCCCTGTCTTATGCAAGAGAAAACTGAGGTGTAGAGGGGTCAAGTGGCTCGCCCAAGGTCACACAGCTGGTGAAGGCAGAACGGCACCCTCACGTGCTGTCAAGCTCCCAGCAGTGCTGGGACAGCCCCCCAGCAGTGCTGGGACAGCCCCCCAGAGGTACTAAGTGCAATCTGTCCTCTGACCCCGCCCTCTCCCGGGCCCACTGTGGAACCCAGACAGTTTGGAGAAAGGCTGAGAAGGCTGAAGGAGGAAGGCCGGTGGGAAGGAGGGGGCAGAGCAGCAGTGACTCAGCAGGGCAGGATAAGGATCTTCCGGCAGGATAAGGGAGAGGTAACCCCCGCTCCTCTGCCAGGGTGCCGGAGTCACAGAGCCCGAGGCATGGGTTGTTCAGGGCAATGGAACATCCCGGAGAATGGCGGGGGAGCTCCTGGCGGATGGGGGTGGTGATGGAGCCCCTGACAGTATCTCTCCTGCCCCTGTCCTCACACAGCCATCACCCTGACATCCTTGCAGATGGGGAGCAAGCCCAGGTAGGGCAGGGGAGAGGCAGGCGGCAGGACCTGGTTCCTCTCCTCGGCTGGGAGGCAGGGGATATGGGCGCCGTTTTTCTCGGGAGGCCTGAGCTGGGCCAGGTGTAGGTGGGGGATGCAGGGCTATTGCTAAGGTAGGAAGAGGTCTTTGGCCTCCGGGTTTCCGCTGACATCACAGCCAGCTCAGGGTGAGGCAGGGCCCTCTGGGCTCCTGCCCCTGGAAGAAAGGGGAAAGTGCACTCCCCTCCGCCTTTCCTCCTCCTGCTGCCCTCGGTGGCCCCCGCGCCTGCACAGTCACGCTGGAGTACGAGAGCCCAGCGGTGGAGGAGAGCGGCGCAGGTCCCTGGTCGGTCGGGCCCTCAGGAGGTACAGCCTTGCCCTGGCTCTGTGTGCAGGCAGCCGTCTGCCTTACGGCTCAGTGCTCATTCCATGATTCAAACTCACTGCTCTGCTCGCGGAATCTACAATTCCAGCTGAGGGGACTGAGTGCTCCCGGGCTGGCACCTCTCACCGACCCAGGAGGGCCATGTGGCATGGCTGGCCCAGTCAGTTGTGTGTGGAGGGTCGTGGGCAGGAGAGCCCAGGTCTCCTGCTCCAGGCACATGGGGACTCTCTGTCCTAGAGAATGTGCTCATGTCCTGAAGAGGGAGACCAGGCGTGCCCCAGGTTAGATGCCTCCTAGCCACGGGGTGCTCAGCACGTGCTGCTGTCTCCGCATCCAGCCTCTTCTCCTTTGAAGGCTCCCTGCGCGCCTGCGCCATGGGGGCAGTTAAGAGGTCGAGGTGCTGAAGGCAAATGGTCCTCAGTTCCAGCCCTGGTTCTACCTCCTGGTGTGACCTTAGACAAGTGATTTCATCTTCCCAAACCTCAGTCCCCTCGTGTATAACATGGGAAAACAACAGTTCTTATTTTCTAGGGTTATTGTGAGAATGGAATGAAATCATTCACATAAAGCCTTACCACAGAACCGGACTCGTGGTGAGAGCTCAGTACGTTTCAACGCTTGCCATGAGTTAAGCCTGAGAAGCGCAAAGGAGCAGTGTGTCGCCAAAGAATGCCAGGCGTTGCAGCAGGCTGGCGGAGTCTCTGGGGCCAGCCACTGCCTCTCCTGCCTGCGCACAGGCCAGCCTCTGCCTCTCAACCCCAGGGCCTCTTAGGTCTCCTCTCTGTGTCCCTGGCACCTGGCATAGAGTAGGAACTCAAGGAATGTTTGGTGAACAAATGAATGAATGAGTGAATGTCCTTACTTATCTCTGTGGGCTTCTCCAATACTGCACTCCTGCTCACCCACCAGGAGGGGACTGGACCGGAGGCTTCCCCAGACACCCCAGGGGTCAGGGGTCAGGGCCCCTTCAATGCCAGTTCTGCATCCGTGTGGGACGTGGGGCCTTTTGGGCATATAGAGAGCCTTCCCTGGGGATGCCACTTATGGGGGGAGGAGGGGAGGCAGGAGGGAGGGGTGGAACCCTAGCCTGTCCCTGCGCCAACACCGACTCACCCCCAGCCCCTTGGAGGGCAGCACAGTCCTCTCTGGGCGCCAGCCCTGCCCCCTACCCAGACACACCCTCTGAGGCCTAACCTGCCACCCCCTGCAGATGGTAAGGACTGAATTCTGGAAGGCCAGAGAGAGCATCAAAACAGCAGCCTCCTCATCAGCTCACTGATACTCCCACCATCCCGTGGGAAGGGAGGCAGAGGTGGTCATAGCGCATCCCGCTGAGAGGTGGTGGGCTTGTCCCAAGGCCCGCCGCCCAATTGGAAGCCTGGCATCCTGACTTCCAGTCCTGCCGTCTGCCCTCGGCCCACCGCAGGCAGCCCTGTGAGCTACACCCGGTGCAAGCGACGGTGGGGCTTCGGCCTGTGGTCGGTTGCCGCTGCCCCTCCTGCCATCCCGCCACATTTCCACCCAGAAGCTCCACCTCCTCCCAGAGCTCTCCTTCCCTCATCATCCTCTGATCTCAGTTTAGTGAGTGTCCCTTGTCACAAGACTGTGAAATTCTTGGAGTCAGGGGGTGGGTTTTCCTTGTCTCTCTGTCCTTTACAGGACCTGGCACCCAGCAGGGGCTCAGGAAATACCTGTGCAACGCTTCTTGGGACAGATGGACCTGGAGCTCAGGGGGCCAGTGTCTCCTCTAACCTCTGCCCTGCCCCCAGCAGCAATCCCAGATCGTGAGAGCTGGCAAGGCCCCGAACAAGCACCCCTTTCTGAGAGCCACAGGGGTGCAGGAACTTCCCCAAGGTCCCCAGCTGGAAGTCAGAGGGCAGCCACCTGCGCCCACCACCCCACAGAACGCCTGAGGGGCTCTCGCTGCTCTGCTTCTCCCTTCTCCCCGCAACTCCCTCAGCGCAGCCCCCTTTGGAATTTGGCAGAATAAAGGCACAGTCTTTATTCTAGCCCCTACCCCAAACCAACTGGCAGCTCCTAGCCTGCTGCCTCTGCCCAGACATGGCAGAGGGGCACTGGCAGCTTGGAGGAGTTGATTTTCCCTTTGGCAGTGGGGGAGATGGGGGAGGGGAGAGGCTTGCCCCACCCCCCCATCCCGTCCCCGCCAGGTGAGGGGAGAAGGCAGGGATGCAAGTCCAGACAAGAGGCCGAGGAAGAACACGACTTCCCCAGCTTGTAGGGTCCCGGCATCTAGCCCGGGGCTGTGTGGAAAGCCAGTTGTCCCTGCACCCAGCTGGCCTGGGTCCCCACTTCAGAGCTGCAGCCCTTGGTTCCTGCAGACGGAGGCTTTCTCTCTCGACTCCCTCCCGAGGTGAACATTTGCTGGCGGGGGTGAGGGCATGGGAAACTTTCCTCCCCTTCCACTGCAGTCCGCTCCTCTTTGTGTCTCCTGCCCCGTCCCTTCTTTTCTCCCTCCTCTTCCCTCAGCACCCCCCCTTCCTTCGGCTCCCCTCTCCCTCTTTCCCCTTTCTCCCCTGGCCCCTCCTCCTCTCCCGTGTTGGGGCTGCTTTCTCCCTGACTCAGCAAGGTGCTTTATAAGGTGCTGAGGGACTCAGCCAAATCCAAACCACATTGTCTGTGCAGACACTCTCCACAAGGCACAGGCTGCACACCAGGGGAGAAGGACTTGAGAGGCTCCCTTCTCCCCCTCCCGCTCCCGCTCCCCTTCCTTCCGTGGCTCCCTCCCTCTGAAAGGGTGGCTGCTAGGGGACCTCCTGGCCAGCCTCAGTGCCAGTCACCCACTGGGCATCTGCCTCCTTGACCTTGGCCTGGGCATCAGAAGATCTTCGGGCTCACTGGCCAAGAATGTCATTGAAACTCCACGGCATTCTGGCTGGGGGAGGGGCGGGAGGGAGCCCCCCCCCAGCACTTTTGCAAAGGGCCCCTCCAAGGCAGGTTTCATCAGAGCTGCTCCTGACGCCCCAGAAAATCCCCTGCCCCCAACCCCCCGCCAGCTCCCCTTTCTCAGCTCATTTTCTCCTCGTTTAGGAAATGAAAGAAAGCGGGGGAAAAAAAAAACCCCAAAACAAACCCAACAACAAAGTCTGTCCCACTCCAGTGAGGTAATTGAAAACAAACTTCTTCCCCACCCCCCCACCCCCCCATCCCAGTTCTCGAAGTGCAGAAATGGGAAGAGCTGCCCTGGGAACCCAGCACTGGTCATGCCCACGGCTGCCTGCTCTGACCCACAGGCTGGAGGGGCTATGGCAGGGCGGGCAGGGTGCCCTTCCTTCTGGGGGCGGGGGGCGGGGGGGGGAAGGTGGGGCCCAGGGCAGGAGTGGTGAGCGCAGGCTCTGATGCTATTCTAGAGAGGAATCACCTCTCAGGTCTGGCCCACCACCTCTCCCTCCTTGAAACAGCAAATAAACAACAAAAGCAACTTATTACCAAGTGATTTAACTGGCGGTCCGGTTCTAGAACACTCAAGCCTTGGAGACCAAATGACCGTCCCCCAAGAAAAGTCACAGAGTGGGGATGTCTGCAGGCCCCCAGATAAGAGCTGTTTCCTTTGCACGTTCCTTGGCAGCCCTCTGTACAGGGAGGAAGGGAGACCCTCCAGGGAGGGTCTAGGCTATGGGTGCCCTAGGGATCCCGCCCTGGCAAGTCCCAACCCAGGCCTGAGGGAAGGACGGAGGGAGAGCACTCCGCACTCAAAGCACCCCCACCCCAGCACCGGAAAAACCCTACAACCCAAACCCCAAAGGCAGGAGAAAGCCAAATGACTTCTTGGGGGAAGCATTTCACAAGTGGGGACACTTGGTCTGTCCATCGCCTTGAATTCGAGCGGTCCCTCTGAGTCACCCCTGAAGCCTCTGGTGTTGAAACTGGTCCGGTGCCTCGTGCTGATTAATGAATTACAAATCCCCCACCCATGAGCACTCTCCTGACGGCTGGGAAGAAGAATGAAGAACGCTGTGAACTTGAGGGAGAAACCCTCAGCCAAGTGCCCTCTTCTCTCCTCCACGCTGGGCAGTGGGCCTGCGTTGCCCTCTTCCTGCCCCCCGCGGGGCACTGTGAGCCGGTTAGTCACCTGCCCCAGACCCGGAGCCTCGCTTAGGCTCAGCTTTTGGAAATGGGACAGGCGGCGGGACAATAGGCAAGGGGGGCGGTCAGCCCAGACAAAGGGCAGCAGGAAAAACACCATCACTTGCTTCGAAGCCAGCTCGCTGGCATTTGGGAGAATGTGTCATTGCATTTACTCAGGGGGAGGGGGGAGCGGGAGGGGGAGGGGAGGGAAGGTTAGAGATGTGGAGGCAGAGGTAGGGTGAGAGCTGGGACCCCGCCGGGCAGATGGCAGGCGCCCCGGGCCGACACCGAGGGAGAAGAAAAGGAGCGACCGGCCGGCTCACTCCCCTGGCTCTTGGGAGTTTGCAGAAGCACTGATGCCCTCCCGCCCCCACCCCCAGGAGGCCCAGGGTGGTACCGCCGCAGCCTCGCCTCACCTCACCCCCCCTCGGTGTTGTGGCAGGGAGAGGAGCCCCAGAAGCCCTCCCTTCCCTCCTCCCCCCTCCTCCCCCCACTCCGGGGAGGGCCGCTACAATTTGTGGTTACAGCTTTACACGTCAGAAAAAAAAAGTTTGCAGAATGTCCCACACCGAAAAAAAAAAAAAAAATCCGAAAC
Organism: Kogia breviceps; assembly: GCF_026419965.1. NCBI lineage: Eukaryota > Metazoa > Chordata > Mammalia > Artiodactyla > Physeteridae > Kogia > Kogia breviceps. The sequence continues at coordinate 17,374,844 of NC_081316.1, read as the reverse complement.
CGAGCGAAAAAAACCTGCGAGTGGGCCTGGCGGATGGGATTATTAAAGCTTCGCCGGAGCCGCGGCTCGCCCTCCCACTCCGCCAGCCTCCGGGAGAGGAGCCGCGCCCGGCCCGCCCGGCCCCCGGCCCCATGGACTTCCGAGCAGGTAGGAGCCAGGCGTCCGAGGCCCCGGCCCCCGCCCCCGCCGGGAGCCGCGAGATCCGGTTCCAGTCCTCCCCCCCGGGAGTCGCGAGCCGGGGCCCGGCCGGGGAGCCGGGCGCTGCCCCCGCCAGCGGGGCTCGGGCCAGGCGAGGCACGGCCGGGCGCCTTCGAGAGGGGCCGGGTGGGGACGCGGCATTCCTTGAGTCCGCTCGGCGGGGAGCCCCGGCGACCCGCAGACCTGGGAGGCGGCCACCTGGAGCCCGGCGAGGCGGGGTCGCGGGATCCCGGAGGAGAGAGCCCCGCGCCGAAGTCGGGGAAGCGCGTCCGCGGCGGGCGCGGGTCTGCGGGAGGGAGACGCGGCGCGCGGGGAGGAGGGGGCCGGCAGAGGAAGGGGGAGGGAGGGAGGCACGGGGAGCCCGAGGCCGGGCCGGCGGGAGGCTAGGAGAGGCCGACACCTAGGGCCGCGCCGCTCGCCCTCCCCGGCCCGCCGGGAGGGGAGGGCGGGAAGGAGGGCGGGCGAGAGTAGAGAGGAGGGCGGAGGGCAGCGCCGAGCCTGGCTGGTCCGGGCCGCGCCGCGGGAGTCGCGGCTGCCTCGCTGCGCGCCGCGCGGCCGGAGCCCACCATGCTGCCCGCAGCGGGGGAGCCGGCGGCAGGTAGGGGCCGGGCGGCGGGGCGGGAGGCGGCAGCGAGTCCCCCGGGCCGGCCCGCCGTGGCCTGGGAGTGATTAGTGCGGGGGGCGGGCACAGCCCGGCCGGACCGGGCAGGAAAGTCTGTCACCGGCCGGGGAGCGGAGGCAGCGGCCGCTCGGCCCCGGCGGCCCGCGGGGGGGCGGGCGGGCAGGGCAGGGAGTTGACGCGCGGGAAAGGGCAGCGGCCCGGCCGAGCCCGGAGCCCGGCGCCCCGGACCCCGCCCCCGCCCCCGCCCCCGCCGCCGGGAAGGGAGAGACCGGGCGGGAGCGGGCGGGGGCGGGGCCGGGGGCGCGGGGGCCACACAGGGGGACGGCGCCGCCGCTTCGGGGAGGGGGCCGGGAGCGAGAGGTCACCGCCGAGCGGGGAGGGCCGGCCGGGTTCTCGGGCCGAGCCCCTCGAGGGAAACCCCAAGTCCCCGGGCCTCGCCAGAGTCCCTTCATTCCCGCTCACCCTACCTTCCTTCCCAGCAACTCCACACTGCGCTCCAGAAGCCCTCCCCAGACTCCCAATCCCGGAGGACGCGTCCCTGTTTCCTCCTGCGCCCGGCCTGGCCCTCCCCCCGGGGGTGGGAGGGGGCTGCCAGGAGGGGAGGGGGCTGAAGGCTCGGCTCGGCCGGAGCAGTCCGAGCCGCGGAGAGAGGCTGTGGGTGGAGGCACTGGACCCACTCCTCTGTCAGGCGCTCTCTGACCCTGACCCATACAGGCTGACACCTCTGAGCTTTCACTGTCCCCACGGACCCCCTCCCGGCTCCAGGAGCACACAACTGTCCCCCCACCGTAGGACACAGGGATACATCCCCCTGACAGATCAGACCTGTTTCCCCCACTGGCTCAGACACCCTCGCTGCCCTGGAGCCAGGCACTCAACCAGGGGAGGAAACGGGCATCAGGCAGAGGTGGCAGCATCTGTCACCCAGCAGCCCCAGAAGTCTCTCCTCTCAACTGATGTAATGGCTCCCTCTCCCCCTGGCAGAGCCCTGCACTGGGCCCGTTCACACTTCTGCACACCACCCCTCGGCACCAGCTACTCCATTAGTGACACTTCACATTCCTCCCCACAATCCCACCTGCCTATTCACACCCTGGCTCCGGCAGCTCCCTCTGAGCCCCTCCCATACCCGCTGGATAACAACACCCTTTCAAGCACACCCACACAATTGCCGGACTATTTCCTTCATTTTGCCCCCGTGCCTTCTGCTGGCTGCCCAGATCCCCGGCTCCACCCAGGGTCCTCTGCAGCACGATCAGGACCCTCTTGCTCCAACAAAAGCCCAACTCCTGGGTGGGAATGGACTCCACAAGGCTGGAAGGCTGGCCCGCCCATCTGTTTCTTTCCCTGGGCCTCAGTTTCTTCTTCTGTCATTTAGGCTGGACGAGAATGGCAGGGAGGGGGTTTCTGAAGAGCACAGCAGCGATGGAGCATCGCGTGGTTTGGAATCTCTTCGCGTGCACAGTGCAGCCCCTTCACACAAGCCCAGTCACCTGATGGGCTGGTGACAAAGTGAGGTCTCCTGACTTCTGGGCCCATGTGCACCCACTCACTAAGCTGATTCTCAGTTGCCTGGGGGATAGGGAGCCAAGGAGAGGATGGAAGGGAGAGAAGGAACAGAGGGGAGGGTAGCCAGCCTAGAGGACAAGGAAAGATGGACTGTTTCTTTGGGCCCTTCCCTGAGAAGGGAGGCTGGGAGGTGACCCCCAGGGCCGTTTCCTGGATCTCACACCACAGTGGACCCACCACCCCCTAAACCGCTCGTCCCTTCAGTGCACCTCAACAGACCCCTCCAAGGTCACCAGGATGCCAGTCCTGGTCTGGCCTGAGGGTGGGGCCTCTCCTCTGGCTCCCACATTCAGCCCAACACCTCTGGAGCTTTGCGATGCCTCCCCTGCTGGCTCCTACCTGTTAGGCTGAAGGCTCTTAGCCACCAATCCCAGGTGCACAGTCTCCTGGCTGACTTGTCCTACCCACCCTGACTACCCTGGTGCATTTGCACTGCTGAGCACCCACCTTCACTGCATGAGGTCAGACGGGGGAGACAGGCTGAGGGTGCAGCTGCCTAAACACGAGTACACGGGTACGCCTGCCTGTGCAGCCGTCAGGGTGGCCACGCACTTGCGTGGGCTGAGTGTGTGTGTGTGTGTGTGTGTGTGTGTGTGTGTGTGTTTGTTCATGAGGGGGGGCCTCGGTTCCCAGGGCCCAGGGATCTGGATGGAATTAGGGGCTGGCCCGGGTGGGGGCCAGGATGGGGGGTGGGGGGGCCGCAGCAGGAAATGTAAGCTGCTCTCATTAGCTCCTCACGTGCTCAGCTGGATTTATAAACACAAGGGAAGACGGGATGTAAACAATCAGTGGGCAGCAGCCAGAGGCAGATTTGGGGCGGGGGCTGGGCGGGGGGCCAGGACTCGGGGAGGGGGCCCAGAACACAGCCCCCGGTGGCCGGTCCACCTGCACACCATGAGCCTGGAGAGGAGGATGGATGTGAGGGCTCCAGGATGCCCACTGGGCTTGCCCTCCTAGGAGCATAGGCAAGCGGAGAGCTGTGCTGAATTGCAGTACTCACGACTAAACCACAGGTGTTCCCTGCCCCAGACGGCTTTCAGTTTTGCCCCTTAAGATATGGGACATCTTGCCCAGGGTGGAGGCTGTCCTAATAGAGGGTAGAACCCTGTCACCTTACTCCTCTCCTGGCTTCTTCTCCCTCTGGATTTCTGAGGCTCCTTCCCTCTTTCTGGTTCTCTCCATGGGTCGGTCCCGCAGCTCCTTCAGCTCCCCCCCCCCACCCCCACCCCCAGCCTTCAGTGACACAGTTACCTCAGAACTGAAATATTCCTGGAAACACCGGCCTTGTCTGGTTAATTTCATGAGCCGTTTTTCTGCCCAGATGACTTCCCTCTTGTTTTTCCAAAGGCTTCTCCCCCTGCTGTCCCTGTATAGGGAGCCAATCCTTCCCAGGGATGTCCTGCAGGGCCCAGAAGGGGAGGGGGCAAACAAAGCCCAGAGCTGGGTTCCGGACCCCGACCCGTACCCACCCCCTCCCACCGTGGGCCAGCCAGAGCCCAGCCCCAGAACTCTGGCTAGCAGGGCTGCCCGGAGCAGGGTGGGGTCAAGAGGAGAGCCTAGCTGTCAACTGCTGCTTCAGCTGGGACCCTCGGCCTTGCCACTAACTGCGAGAAAAGACCAGACTCAATCCTGAAAGCTACCTCAAGGCTGCAAGGACTGCTGCCCACCTCAGCAGGTCTCCAGCCTCTGAAACTAACCCCACATTGTACCCAAAGGATCCTGGAGGTGACTCAGCCAGATAGCCAGGTTGAAGGCAGCAGAGGAGAAGGGCCTGGAATTGTGCTGGGATGTGAAGAGTGGAGAATAGGAAGGAACTCAGAGAGTCAGCAAGAGCTAGGGGTGGAAAGGGAGAATGAGGAAAGGACCGTTTGGGAGGGAAGCCACAGGCTGCAGATGGGGAAGAGGAAAAGGGGAGCCTGTCTCCCCAGGGAGCAGTTATGAGCCTGATCCTGCTTTCTGTCCTAAAACACATGGGTGGGGCGCGCGCGCGCGCACACACACATACACACACACACACAAAACCTTGAAGCAAGAGCCCTCCACCTGAGAGGGCAGGGTTCCTGAACTAGTGGCAGCCCTGCTACTGCATTCTGTCAGTGAAGCCAGCCAGTAAAGCATCTGAAAGTTGGGACTGACCAGCTGCGCCATTGCAAAAGTTCCCACCTGAGCCCTGCACTCTGTAAGAGACATTTCATAGAGTGTGAATCCTAAACCCCTCCTCGTTTGTAACCCTCTCTAAAGCCCTGACCCAGTGTTGCGGCTAAGTCTAAACCTACCTAGTCTTAATCCTTTCTTAACTCCACACTTATCTTAAGTACAATCAAATTGTTAAACCCCCATCCAACTTATTTCTATCAAAGCAACGTATGTCATTGTAGAAAATTTGACAGTATGTAACATAAACTAGAAGAAAGAAACCACTCGTGATCTCACACTTACCCAAGCTCAAAGCCCAAACTAGCCCTATTCTTGCTGACAGGCCATGCATCACCCCATCTGACAGCTAAATCAACAAATTCACAAACCTTAGCCCCAGCCAACCCTCTGCCTGCCCAGACCTAACCACATCCCCCAGCTGGACTCAAACCTCAACCACACTCAGTCAGCCAAATCCCAATAAACTAACCTGAAGCTTTGAAAGGAACCCAGTCCTTAAACCTAACCTAGCTCAACGCCAATTATAGCCTTACTCTTCCCTGAGCCTCATTGCCACTGCCGGTCCTAGTGCCCCCTGAATCCTGGCCTAGTGCCCTCGACCTTGGACCTCACCTAAAAGCTGGGAAAATCATATTTCCCAACTGCCTAGTCTGTCCTCACAGCATTGACCCCTGGCCTCTGGTACCCTGCGGGGCCCAAACCCTCCAGCACCATCAGCAGTCAAGTGGAACTCCTCGGCAGATACATCATATTCTCCCTCTCTCCCCTCCCCCTCTCCCTCCCCCTGGCCCCTCTCTTCACCGCAGGCTGATCACCAGGTCTCATTCAGGTCAAACTTTTCCCCATCCAATACCCTAGAGGAGAATGGGGCAGATCTCCATGCTGCAGCCAGCCTTTCAGAGTGACACTAAATCTCCTTCCATCTAAGCCGATCCTTACACTTTCCACACCCGGGAATCAAATCCCAGAATGTACCCACCACCGCCTGCCCAAGCCAGCCCCGTGTCCTTCAGCCTGCCCCTGGTGGTCCACAGCTCCACCTTGCCTCTGACCCCGGTGGTCTGACCCTACGTCCTGCCTCTGGCTCAACTCCCACTCGTGGCCGCCTCTGGGGCGCCCCTCTCACGGCTGACTTCTCTCCGTTTGAAGCTCTGACACGTGCTGTTTCCCAACCCCTTGGCTCCCCCGAAGCTGCAGTGGGACCCAGAGGGTGGGAGAGGAGGCCGAGGTACACCTGGAACCCGGGAGTACTGATTCTGATCCGCAGTCCCTTGGCCTGGTCCCCCATGTACACACACACACGCACGCACGCACGTGCACACACGCACATACACATGTCGGCGCACATAGCGACTTAGCTGATGGCACAAATACTCTCCAGTACCTCCTGGTAGACACACAGGCCAAGTCCTCTTCCTCAGACACAGACATGCCTCCATGCACACACTTTCTCAGGCCAGGAACACTCCCCTCCTCCACTCCCGCACCTCCCATCTGGTGGTCCACCCTCACCCCCTCCCAGCCTATGGTGGGGACAGACACCGGAGGGGCTGCTAGCTGCTTCCTCGACTGGGCCCAGGCCACCCTCACGCCCCTCGCCGTCTTGTCCGCAGGGGACTCGTGGGGGATGCTCGCGTGCCTGTGCGCAGTGCTCTGGCACCTCCCTGCGGTGCCAGCCCACAACCGCACCGGGGACCCGGGGCCTGGCCCCTCCATCCAGAAAACCTATGACCTCACCCGCTACCTGGAGCACCAGCTCCGCAGCTTGGCTGGGACCTATGTGAGTATCCAGGGCCGCTCAGGGCCTGGGAGTTGGGTGAAGGATGGGCGTGGGGGAAGAGAGGCCAACGGTGGGGGTCCTGGTGAATGATGGGGTGATGGGGAGGGGCTTTGGTTCCAGGCAGTCTCCCAGTCTGCTCTATCTCCCGCCCTTCCTTCTTAGGGAGGGTGCCCCCTCCTCCCCGTCCCTGGCCCCAGGACGAGGCATGTGGGCAGGCCTCGCACCCGCCTTGGCCCATCGCCCCGCTGGCTGCTGGCCCAGCTGCCTGCCTCCCCCTGGGGGCCGGGGAAGTCTCCTCTGTTTACACCGTGTTGTGGTGTCTCTCGCGCACGGGTGGGGCTGGGTGGGGATGGAGGGGCCCCACCCCCCATGCCTGTGTTCCAGCTCGTCTCTGCCCCAGACCTGGGGCCCTGCTGCTCTGGACCCATGGGCCTCCCTTCTGTCTGCCTCTCCCATCCTAGCTGGGCCTCCTAGGGGGGACTTGGGGGAAGGGGGCTGCAGGGAACCCAGGCCAGGAGTGGCAGGGGGTTCAGGGTGCGGTTGGAAGCTGTGCCATAAGGATCTGGGGGCGGTCCAGAGGTGCTCAGAGAGCCCAGTAGAGGAGGAAGGAGGGTCAGGGTTCCGAGGACCGTGGGGAACTGGCCCCTCTTCCCGTGTTCCTCTTCCACATCCCAGACCCTACTTTGGAGCCAGGGAAAGAAAGGGGAGGAGGGTGGCGGGGGGAGCTGGCTCCGGCCCCAGGATACACCGAGGAAATGAGTTTGTCTCTGTGCTTGTCAGCGTGGGAACCTCCCCCGGGCCCTTGCCTATCCCAGGCCTCGCCCCTCGCTTCTCCCTTTCTCTCCCAGCTGAACTGTCTCCCTCACCCTTTCCCTGGGCCCCAGGCCTCTCCCCGGAGGGTTGGCAAGGCTCTCTCCTCTGCCCTAGACTGTCTTCGATACCCTTCCTCCTGCCCAACTCTTGAGATGGCCTCAGTTTCTTCCTTCTGCAGCCTTGCGCCTATGAGCGCTTCTTTGGGGGCTTAGCGAGTACCTTGTCCCCTGCCCTTCAGCTGGTGGACCATGCATGCCAAGGGGCAAAGGCAGCTCGGATGCTCTCGGGCCCCTCTGCCTTAACACCCGCTCTTCCCTCTCTGGTTTCCCGTCCAGAAAACCTTTGCTTGACTGCTACCCCCCTAGCTCCGGACCCTTTTTCTCCCAGGGCTGCCAAATCTCTTGAAGGAGTGGTCTGCAGCCTCTGCCTCCACTTCCTCTCCACCCACTCACTCCTTAACCCCCTGCAATCTGGCTTCCAGGCCACTGGAACGGTTCTCTCCAAGGTCGTCAGGCACCTCCTTCTTGCCAAACCCAATGGCATTTCGAAGGTTCATTCTCCTCGCTCTCTGTTTTGCAGCCCCACTGCTGAGCGATGCTGCCTTCTTGAACTCCTCTCCTTGGCTCTGACTCTCCTGGTCCACCTTCACCTCTGCAGCCTGGCCTCCTGGGTCCTCGTGGCTCCTCTTCCTCTCTGTCCTGCTCCCACGGTGGGCGCTCTCCCAAGGCTGGTACTCTCAGCCAATCGGCACGTCCTTCCTGAGTTTCTCCTGTGTGTTACTCTCTTTCTGCACTTCTCCATAGGAGAGCTCATCACCCCCATCGCTTCAACTGTCACCTCCATGCAAATGACTCCCTGGAGAAACTTAGGGGAGGCCCATGAACATAGCGGGAGGTGGGGCCGGTGTCAGGGGACACAGGAAATAGCAGCTTTGGGGGCAGGTATCTCCCAGCAGGCAGGTGAGCTGCCTTCTCCGCCCCCCTCCCTCCCCATCGCCCTCTCCTTTTCACAGTTGAACTACCTGGGCCCCCCTTTCAACGAGCCTGACTTCAACCCACCTCGGCTGGGGGCGGAGACTCTGCCCAGGGCCACTGTCAACCTGGAGGTGTGGCGAAGCCTCAATGACAGACTGCGGCTGACCCAGAACTACGAGGCCTACAGCCACCTCCTGTGCTACCTGCGTGGCCTCAACCGCCAGGCCGCCACGGCCGAGCTGCGCCGCAGCCTGGCCCACTTCTGCACCAGCCTCCAGGGCCTGCTGGGCAGCATCGCGGGCGTCATGGCAGCTCTGGGCTACCCGCTGCCCCAGCCTCTGCCCGGGACTGAGCCCACCTGGACCCCTGGCCCTGCCCACAGTGACTTCCTCCAGAAGATGGATGACTTCTGGCTGTTGAAGGAGCTGCAGACCTGGCTGTGGCGCTCGGCCAAGGACTTCAACCGGCTCAAGAAGAAGATGCAGCCTCCGGCAGCCGCGGTCACCCTGCACCTGGAGGCCCATGGCTTCTGATCCCTGACCTTTACCACCGTCTCTTTCCCCTCCCCCTTCAAGCCCTGCTCCCACTCTGGGAGGGAGAAACGCGTACACCGACACTTGTTGAGCCAGGAGACAGAAGCCACGAGCCTCTAGCCCTCCCTGGACTGGGAGGAGGGTGTAATGCAGTAAGGCCCATCCCCTCCCCGCTTCCCTAAGTCCTACGGGTCTGGGGAAGAGGTGCAATAGGCCCCACCCCATTTCCGCAGGACGTGATGCTCCAGGGAGCCCACAATGGTTCAAAGTGGTGCAAGGCTCTCATAGCTTCCTGCTCCCTGCCCACCACTTGCCAGTGCCCACCCAGCCCCTCAAGTGGCACTGCCAGCAAGCGTGCCTGTAGGGCAGGGAGGGGGCCACCATCGCCTGTGCCTTTCTGGGGTGAAGCCCTTTGGCTGCCCTGCTCTCCTTAGATGGGTGTTGCTCCCCTACCCCCAAATAACTCAATACATCCGATTCAGGAAACAAACACAGTGGCAAGTCCAAACAGGAAGAGGTGGGATCTGCATTGGAGGTAATCCTGGAAGCAGAGGGGCAGGGACAGCCTGGACTCAGGGGTCCCCGAGGCAGCCGGTGGCACAGAGTGGCAACCAAAAGGACATTGCCTTGAATTTTCTCGCCAGCCCCAGGGTGCCTCCTCTCCGCCCCCTTTCCCAGGGTATCTGTGGGTTGCCCAGGCTGGGGAGGGCAGCCATAGCCACAGCCACAGAACTTCCTGAAAGTTTACATTGCAGTAGCATTTCGGGGTGCGGGGGGGCAGCTCCCCCAGGCCCTGCCCCCCAGCCCCACCCACTCATGACTCTTAAGTTTGTTGTATTAATATTTATTTATTTGGAGATGTTATTTATTAGATGATATTTATTGCAGAATTTCTATTCTTGTATTAACAAATAAAATGCTTGCCCCAGAACTTCATCTCTTTGCTTGGCCTTGCCCCGCCCCCTGGCTCTCCTCCTTGTCCTCCGGGCCTTCCCGCCTCCTCCCCCCACCCCACCCCCACCCGCCCCTACACCTGCTGGTGGAGGGCCGGAAGCCCAAGGGTTAGCTCGGGAGATGCCAAGAGCTGGGGAAGAGGCTCTCTCCCCTGCGTCCACTGGGAAGACAGGAACACGGCAGACTCCGCTCCTGCCCCTCCACCTACCCCCCTTCTAGCCCTCCCAAATATCTGCCTGTCGCTTACCTTCCTCCTCCCAGCCTTTGCTCATGTACCTCACTTCTCCGGCTTCCTTTAGTGGTCTTATGGGTCTGTCCCCCTGCACAGCTGTCTGTCTGCCCTCCGGTGCTCTCTCCGAGCCCCGCGCATTTAGCCCTCAGCTTCCCCAGGACACCCACCTGTGGCCGGCTGCCCGAGTCCCTCAGCAGTGACCCTCGCCTTCTCAATACCCTTCATCTCCCAGGGAGGGCGACAGACTGAGGCCAAGTATCAAGTCTCAGCTGTGACTCTACACTTTTCTCTCCAACATAAAACAGCCGATTAGGGGGATAGAGAGAAACTCATATTGGACTGCAAGCAAACAGGAACAGATGCTGTTTGAGGGGTGACCTAAGGTCAAATCCCAGGTCCATAACCTACCAGCTAAGCGACCTTGAACAAATGATTTAAAGCTCTCTATTGTCCAGTTTCCCCATCTGTAAAATGGGAATAATCGATACCTTTATAAGAACGTTGGAAAGGATAAGAGAAACAATGAAGGTAAGATGCTTGGCTGAGGCAGCGGCGAATGTCTGGCGTGTCAGGATGCTCTGGTGAAGAGCCACGGGGTAGATCAGTGGGCTAATTGCTCCCAGGTAATACGGGGATATTTTACCAGGGCCTCCTGGAGGCAGTACCCTAAGCAAAGGAAGTAGCAAAGATGGTGATGTCAATCAGTTGACAAATATTTTAAAGACCTAATTACCTGCCCATCACCTTGCTAACTGGTGTTGGAGAGCCTAAGGAAGTCCAAGGCCTGACTTGGCTCCTGCCCTTAACAGAGCCTGCAGTCTCTCTGGGAAGAGAGAGAGCTTACCTGAGCCGATAAGAAACAAAAGCACGCTCACGTGATGTGCACTGGGAGATAGTGACACGTGCAGAGCCACCAGAAGAGGGGGAGCTGGGAGTGTAGGTGGAGGAGGACAGGACCTGCTTGTGGGCGTGGCGAGCCAGGCTCTGCCGAAAGTCCCTGAGTCACCTGACCCAAGTTGGGGGGAACATGTCCACCCAGAGGAGTCCAGGCTCTTCTGGCAGAGACGGCTGCCCAGGTGTGGCCAGGGGCAGCTGCAGGCCCCACCACCAGCCTAACTGGATAGAGAGGAGAGGGCCTCTGGGCTGTCTCCATCCAGAGGCTGTACTGTGAGGCACCTAGCAAGGGGCTAAACGGGATACAGGGAGAAGGAAGGTAAGTCCCACGCTACGTACTGTGAGCTTCCTGGGGGCAGATTCTGTCTTCCCCATCTCTCTGTCCAGCACCCAGCTCAGGCTCAAGCTCAAGTCCAAAGAAGGTGTTCAATGAGTGTGTTGAACAAAATCCGTGAAGAGGGACCGCCCCCCCATCCCCCCATCTTCACCCCCTGCCAAATGCTAGAATCCAAAGCAGAATTTGATTAAGTGCAGAAAGACGCAGGCAAAATACTATTTAAGTCAAGAAGGAGGGAGTGACCGCATCCAGTTGGGCGAGGGCCCTGCTGGTGTGCTGGGCTGTGGGCCCCACAGGGCAGGAAGTGGTGCCTGAAGTCCACGCTGTACTCCCAGCGCCTAGCACACAGTAAGTGCTTCCGCGTGGGACCTGACGCCGTTCTTGGAGGATGGGCAGGACAAGGGCTGCTGTGTCTGCCTCCCTTTTAAGCAGGTAGCATCGTGAGGGCAGCCTCCACCATGTATTCATCTTTGCACCCCTGCAGCATTTTAGCACAATGCTGGACACAGGATAATGTACTCGATCATTTGATTTAAACAGATTTAAAGAGTGTCAAGACAATAGTGTGTGAAAAGCCAAGAGAAGAGAGTCTCAAGGAGGCAGCTGATCCGCAGTGTCAGATGTCCCAGGAGAGCGGAGAGGAGACTGGGGGGGTGGTCTCCTCCCTGATGACCACCTCTCTGGTAATCAGGGAGTCACAGGCCACCTTGGCGAGAGCAGTTGAGAGACACCGAACTGTGAGGTTAAAGATGGAGATGGTGAGAAGAAAGTCGGAAGGGTAAATCTATTTCCTCCGGAGTTTGGTGGCAAAGTCAATATCTAGAGGGAACAGCAGGATCACGGAAGGTGTTTTGTTTGGTTTGCTGTTGCTGTTTTTATAAATTTTTATTTATTTATTTATTTATTTATTTATGGCTGCGTTGGGTCTTCGTTGCTGTGCACGGGCTTTCTCTAGTTGCAGAGATTGGGGTCTACTCTTCGTCGCGGTGCGCGGGCTTCTCATTGCGGTGGCTTCTCTTGTTGCGGAGTATGGGCGCTAGGCACGCGGGCTCAGTAGTTGTGGCGCACGGGCTTAGCTGTTCCGCGGCATGTGGGATCTTCCCAGACCAGGGCTCGATCCCGTGTCCTCTGCATTGGCAGGTGGATTCTTAACGAATGCGCCACCAGGGAAGTCCCCTGCTGTTGTTTTTAAATGGAAGAGATCAGAACATGGTGTTGCTGTGTGAGGGGTGGTGGCTGGAGAAGGATTGAGAGGTTTGGGGAATGGAATCAGGGACAAACAGAGGAGAATCAAAAGGGTTGCTGTGCAGCCATGTGGCACCAGTGATATCAGCAAACACATCTCTGTCATGGACTCATCGGCATGATTGTGACATTCCCTGACATTTCCTAGCAAGCCAGAGGTGGGGACAGAGCGAAGACAGGGTATTGCCCAAGGCTGAGGACAGGCAAGCAGGGATGGCAGTGAATCAAAGGGCGAGAGACTCTAGAGGGCTAGAGATTGCACGCCCGAGTGGCTGCGAGCCCAGGGCTGCATATGCGCACAGGGCGGGGAGTAGAGGGAACCGGTGGCAGGGGTGGGGGGCCAGGGGGTGGACGCAGAGGGGAGCCCGGCCAGAAAGGGCATTTCAGAGTTTGAGTTCTTGAACTCTCCCCCAACAGTTCCCTACTGATGAGGTCAGGGGTGTTGAGTCCTTCCTTTGGGTTTTGGTGCTGTGAACCATGAGGCAGGTAGCTCCTGATGAATGACAGCTCATCAGCTTTTCTGTGAACGGGTTTGTCATTTGTTTTCCATCCACAGCTGCTTCAGGAGAGGTGATGAGTTTTCATTGGTTATCTTGGGTTCCACCTCTTAAGTACAGTTTTGTAGTCAGGGGCCCACGTACACAGACGTCAATTTAAGAACCTGGAACACCTAGGGCCCTGCAGAGTCACCGGGGGAAGGGCATTATCTCTAGAACGCCGGCTGCTCCCAGGAAGGTTAGGGAGAGTGGGAGGGAAGGAGAGAAGGCCCTGCTCCCTGTCGCCTCCGGATAGCATGCTGTGGAGGAGACATCTCATCCTCATCCTCATCTTGGGCGCCTGGAAACACCCCTGTGTTTGAGAGGATTCACACAAGATGGAGAACTGTCACTGGGGCAAGGCAGCTTTTGGGGTGCGGGAGTGGATGGAGTAGAGGCTCTGCTGGGGGGTGGCAAGAGGCACCTCAAGGTGCCTCAAGGCAAGTCATGCCTTGCCAGCTTCCTCCTTTTGCAAAGACTGACCCATATCCAGGACTTAGGTTCCCCTTGGTATGTGGGGAGACTCACTGAAGCATGCAACACACACACACACACACACACACACACACACATTCCCCACTTGCCATAGCCACCCCAAGTGGGGAAGGGCCAAGGGAGGCCCTTGTTCCCCTTAACCTACAGGGCAAGGGCTAGTGATCCAGGCCTGGCTGAGCGCTCTGATGGGTGGCTCCCTCTTAGCTCCCCCTTATTCTCTGGAGCCACAACTGTCCCTGCCTTTGTTCCTTCAATTCTTGAGCTCCCTGACTCAGCCTGGTTCCCCAATTTCCCAGCAGTGGACAAAGCCGTTGTCAGTAGGCTGGGGGTAGGGGCATTGAGGGAGTAACTGTGAGCTTTAGAACCAGAGCTCTGGCCCTTTCCCCATCCTTCAGCATCCCTCAGCTTTCCTAGTACAGAGATCACCTCTAGGCCCCTCTCCAGTTTGTCCTGATCGCCAAGGCTAGGCTGATGGGGTGGAAACTAAGTAGGACCTTCCTCCCAGCTGGACAAAGTCTGACACCTGGTGGCCAAGGTGAGGAATGGCCAGAAGGGCCCCTTTTCAAATCTCCCTAGGATTTCCCTAGAGCCAGGAAGGCCAAGGTGAAAGGGGAGGTGATGGGAGGAGGTTTGGGCGGGGTGTTTGGGACAGAGCAGAAGAGACATCCTGCAGCAAAAAACTCAGACCTAGGGGAACTTTTGCCTTCCACCGGGCTCCCGCCCCTTAAGCCCACGAGGCCAGAGAACCTGGAGCAGGAGGAAGGAGGGTGTCTGGGAGGGTCAGGAGGGACCAGGAGGAGCTGCCTGAAAGAATTTTGGCCCACAGGGTGGAGAATGGGGCCCAGAGTGTGTGAGTATGTGGGGGCCAAGGGTGTGGGTCTGGTGCCCAGAATCTCCAGCTCAGGGGGGGTGGCAGGGCCTGAGGGCCTGAGGAAGGGGGATGCAGGGAGAGGGAAGGAGAGCGGGCTACGCCCCGCAGCCCACTGGGCCCCAGGCAGCTGCTTCCCTCCCTCCACCTGCCCCCACCTTCCTAGCTCTAGCTGGCTCTCCCCACAGGCCCCATTGTGAGCTGGGGGAAGGGAAGGGACTCTTAGGGCGCGTGCGCAGTGCTGAGGCCCCCCCCATCCTGCCACATTGTCTGAGCTAAGCCAGGTCTAATCCCCCTTCCCCTCGGAGCAGTCAGTGGTGGGCCCCAGCCCTAAAGAAGGTGCTGGGATCCTGTTCCAGTTCTTTTCTCTCCTTTTCTCTTGCATTGCCCTAAGACTCTGGCCTTGGCCGTGAGGCAAGGGCCTTGAGTGTTCCCAGGCCAAGGTGCAAAGGTCACTCCTGCCAGTCTCATCACCAGCCTCTGGGGATCGGGGCTGACAAGGAACCTACGCCTGGGTCTCTGGAAATTTCCTGAAAGAGAGAACTTAACCCCCAGGTCAGACCTCTGGCCTGGGCTTCCAGCCTGAAGCCTGAACTGTGACAGGCCCCAGGACAGCAGTTTTGGGGAGAGGCCAGGAGATTGCCTGAATAGGGATAGGGGTTCCAGGAAGGAAGGTTAAAAGCGACAGGCAGAGTTGGGGGAGTAAAGAGGGAAAAGACCTGAGGGTGGGCAGGCCAAGGTCTGGCCTAGTCGTGCCAGCACAACTTAGGACTCCAGATGCCATGTCAGGGAAGGATACCAACTGGACAGAGATGGCTCCAAAACCCCTGGTGCCTCCACTCCTTCGAGCCTCGGGGCTCGATCCTACTGCTGTCCGACTAGGCGAGGGGGCCAGTGCTGCCTGTGGAGAGCTCCCTCAACTCCAGGCCAGAAAGCCAGTCCTAGGGTGCCTGCACTTGAGCTGATGGCCTGGACTAGGACAAGCTGAAGGCCAAGGGAGACACCTTCCAGGCTGGGTGGGAGAGGCTGGCAGGGCTGTGGGCAGCTGGCAGGGATGGCCCAGACGGTGCCCAGAGAGCAAGCCAGGGTGCCAGAGGGGAGAGGGACTAGCTCAGGCGGCAGTAGGAGCCGTAGGAGCCGCTGTGGCCGCCCAGCAGCACACCCCATTTCACGCTCCCTGGGCGGTGGCAGGGCCCCACGGCTATCAGCTTTCAGGGGTGGGAGGGACCAGGAATGAGGAGGGGTCTGCCCCACCCATGGCTCCCTACTCCCTCAGGGCTTTGTGGGCGCAGGAGCTGGGTGCCACACACCTCCAGACATGCCCTCTGAGGAGGGGTGGTCAGTCCCACAGAGCCTGGGCACCATCCCTCCCTGGAGTGCTCTGTGCCTGACTGGACCCCACATGGAAGCCCTTCCCAGGCCTGGTGGAGAGGGCCTCCCTGCTTCCCTCCCCAAGGCAGCAGGGCCCCTGTCTCCCTCAGCATGGGCCCCACTTAGTCCAGGAGGCAGAAGGGGGATTAGACCAGGCCCAGCCCAAACAGCAAAGCAGGGAAGGGCCCTCCAGCTCCGTGCAGTGCACCCTGAGCTCTCACCCCTCCACTCCGCCCTCCTTCAGGAAGGGCTGGGGAGGGCCAGGCGGGAGGAGGCCCCTGAAGACATGGCCGGCTGCATCCCGCTCCTCCTCTTTGGTGCTCTACTCTCCAGAGCACTCTCCTCCCATGTGCCCACAGTCCTCCTAAGGCAGAGTGCCCAGACCCCAGAGCAGTGCGAGAGGGGGAAGGCAGAGCCTCTGAGCAGGCCCTTGCACCCCGGGGAGGAAGAACAGGATGGGATCTCTGGAGGGTGATCAGAGCTGGGCTGGGCCTCACACGGATTCCCAGACTCCCAATGGCCAGCGCTTTCGCCTGCTGCCAGGAAGTTGGTGAGGAGGAGGCGGGTATAGGGGTGAGTCAGCGATGACAGGAGCCCAAGGGACAAAGGTCATGGGTGGAGAATTGAGAGACTCTGTTTACAGCAGCCCACCTCCTCCAGGAGGTCTTCCAGTGCTAAGCCAGCCTCAAGGTCCAACCCACTCTGACCCTCTCTTCCCCCTTTTCCTGTTTGTTAGGAATTTTATCCTTGCGCTGACAATTTGTGTGTCTGTCTGCTTGCCCTTTAGCCTGCGAGCTCCTGGGGAGCACGGAGGGACAATGGTTTTCTGGGGCCCCACCATTGCCTGTGACTATCAGTACTTCCTACTTCTTCATTTTATCTTGTACCGCATGGCTTGAGGGATCTTAATTCCCGGAACCAGGGATCAAACCCTTGTCCCCTTCAGTGGAAGCGCTGAGTCCTAACCACTAGACAGCCAGGGAAGTCCCCAGTACTTCCTACTTTCAAGAACCCATTTCTATTTCAGTTGAGTGAATATGTGGGAAGGCGCTTAGAACAGTACTCGGCACACTGTAAGTGCCATATATGTGTTAGGTTTATTGTTGGAATTTTTTGCTCATACACTCACAATGGGGCGGATTTTACTGACCAAGGACTGGGGACCCAAACGCACTCTGGCCTCCTGCGCGGTGTGGAATCTTCCTGACTAGAGGACGGGCAGGGGCAGGCTGTAGGACCCCAGGAGAGCCGAGGAGGCAAGCACTCGTCTGGACTCAGAGTGGGCAGTGTCTCTGGGCGCAGTTTTCAGAACCCATGGGCTTCTCTGCGCAGGTCTCCTGGGGCCGGTGGGGGTGGCGTGGGAGCCGGGAAGGGGTCGGGATGAGCCCCAACTCTCTCCGGACCTCCAGACCTGCCCACACAACGCTCGGCGGGCCAAGGGGCGGGATTGGAAGTCTCCGGCTGGGCTCTGGGGAGTTACACACCGGCCACGGGGATTAGTGAGGCTGAAAAGAACATTTGCCTAGGAAGGGAAAACGGGAAGTGAGAGGCTGAGGATAACACTCTGCAAGTCCCCAGAGACCCGCTGCAGACCAGTGGCGGGGGGAGCAGGAGGAGGTGGTGCCGTCTGGGGATATCATGACAGGTCCCCCACCCCAGCCTCACCCCTTCTCCCCCAGAACGCAGCTGCATCAGCTGCCCCGCCCCCTCTGTCTGCACCACCTGCCATTGGCTGGGGATAAACCCCGCCCCTCAGAGGAGGCCTCCCATTGGCTTAGGTCTTTGCTGTTTGCATGCTTGTGGGGGTGGGGGAGAGGCGTCATTCCTTGGAACCCTCGGACTTCCTTTCTGTTTGTCTGGGTCATCCGTCTGCCCATCGCTGGCCCCAGGCTCGCTCTCTGGCCCCAGCCCTCTCTCACTCTCTCTCTCTCTGCAGCTGTCTCTCTCGTGCCCGCTGGCTTGTCTCTCCTTCCCGGCAGTCGCCTCCTTCTCCGCCTGCCTGGGTGGCCGCCATGGGCCGGAAACGGCTCATCACTGACTCCTACCCTGTAGTGAAGAGGAGGGAGGGCTCCGCTGGGCACAGCAAGGGGGAGCTGGCACCAGAGCTAGGTCTCTGAGGTGTGGGAGGGCGGGAGGAGTGGATGTGAGGGACACGAGAGGACGTGGGCAATGGAAGGCGAAGTGAAGTATGTTCTCTACTTCCTACACCAGACCTAGCAGTGGACAGCAGAGGCAAAGGGGCGGTGAGGGCTGGGGAACAGTGGGTCAGCTGTGAGGCGAGGGGCAGGGGACCAGCCCGGCAGGGCACAGGCTTGGGCAGGCCTGAGCAGCATCATGTCATTGCAGGGGAAGAGCCCCAGCCTCCGAGCGAGGATGAAGCGGAGATGGAGCTGCTGAGGCAGTTTGACCTGGCCTGGCAGTATGGGCCCTGCACAGGTGAGAGCCCCCTCAGGCCCCGAGAGCACATCCCGGAGCCAGTCCTGCCACCCACTCGGCGCCCAAGCAGCCCCAGCCCCTGCCTGATACTCTCAGCACTGTCTCTGGACACCAGGGGTGTGGAGGTCCTGACACACCCCTCCACCCACACTCTCTAGCCTGGACGCTTCCCTGCCCCCCACGAGGCCCCACTGTCTTCTTTCCACCCCCGCAGGGATCACACGGCTGCAGCGCTGGCATCGGGCAGAGAAGATGGGCTTGGAGCCTCCCCAAGAAGTGTGGCAGGTGCTGCAGACCCACCCCGGTGATCCCCGCTTCCAGTGCAGGTCAGAGGCCGGTCGGGGGCTCTCAGGGGAGCCAGGGACTTCTCCAGGCACCACCAGCCTGCTGGTCCTGGATGGGGGCCATCCTGACCTGAAGAAGAAACAGGTGCAGCCTTGGGGGGTCCTCACTGAGCAGGCAAGAAGGTTCTACAAGGTGCTGGGCTCAGGAGGCAGAAGCTTGCCTTAATACTTATCTCTGAGCTAATGGTGGAGGAAGGGTACACTAGGGCCCAAGGGTCTATTTGATACTGAGAGGTTGGCCAAGGACTATAGGCCGTGGCCAAGAGCTGGGGCTGGTGAGAGCAGATCAAGAGACTTAACTGACTCGGGTTTTTCCCTCCATCCCACACTCCCTCGCACAGCCTCTGGCATCTCTATCCCCTCTGAAGCACCACCTAAGACCTCTCGCCTGCTACTTGAGAACCTCCAGACACAAGCTAGAACAAGTTGCTGCCCCTCGGCTCAGCTCTGCTGTGGAGAACGTTTGGCAGGAAAGAGGTTCACAGGGAAGGGGAAGAGGCTGAATCTGGAGGTCCAGCCAGCAGGCTCCCGGTGCCGCCTCTGAGAACCGACACAGCCGAAGCCAAGCACCTCCTACATGGAGAGCGGTCTCTGAGGACGAGGACCTGGCCATGACCCTTCTGAAGCCTGCCACATGCCTGACCTGAACACTGCGGTCCTTTGGGATGACGTGGCAAATTAGGCACAGCTTTGGGACTCGGGCAGAAGGCAGAAGACCGAAGAGGCAAAGATGCACTCCGCACCTCAGGCTGGGAATCTGAGGGCAGAACTGACTGAGCTTACGGGGCAAGGGGTTCACTAGTGCTTATCAATAAAGAACTCGGAGCCTGGAAGCCTGACCTCCAGTCTCTTAATGTGGCCTTGCTTGGA
Source organism: Kogia breviceps (assembly GCF_026419965.1). Classification (NCBI taxonomy): domain Eukaryota; kingdom Metazoa; phylum Chordata; class Mammalia; order Artiodactyla; family Physeteridae; genus Kogia; species Kogia breviceps. The sequence goes on along the minus strand of NC_081316.1, from coordinate 17,355,616 downwards.
CTGGCAGCACCCAGCAAGTTGACAGGTGGGAGAGAGCTAGCACCATGCTTTCCTGCAAGGTGCGAGTGCCTCTTCCACTGCCTAACCCTAGACCTGAGAGGAAGGAAAGAGAGGCAACTTAAAAAAAAAAAACCAACGGTCAGTCCTCACGAGCGCTGAGCAACCTCTGGCGCCCCCTGGTGGTGCACACTATTCTAGCCACCTTCCCTTACCAGCCAGGAAAACCCCACTGGACCCACCACCTAGCCTGCCCAGGGCTGCCCACCTCAGAAAAATGGGTTCTTTGTCAGAGCAGGATCCATGGGGCCCATGACTCATAAGGTCCAGACAGACATACACATTCCCAGCAAGCACCTGTACTTCCCACATGAGGGCCACCTGGATCCAAAGCAGGGTTGGGGGAGCGTTTCAACCTGCAGGACCTGCTCAAAGATGGCCATCATCTGAGGAGCTGTGGTAGGGAACTGGATGGTCCTGGAGATGGAGAACTGGCCGTATTCAGAAACAGCGCTTAGGGGACCCTGGGACATATGACATGGAGAACAGAATCAGTACTCCTTTGAATGGTGTTACTTCATTTGATACATCAGCCCTCCATCCTGGAGCAGATAGAGACAGAACTATTAACTCCTTGGGAACAGGCCTAGAGGGCAATCAAGTGGCTCTTTTTTTTTTTTTTTTTTTTTTTTTTTTTGCGGTACACGGGCCTCTCACTGTTGTGGCCTCTCCCGTGGCGGAGCACAGGCTCCGGACGCACAGGCTCAGCAGCCATGGCTCAGGGGCCCAGCCGCTCCGCGGCACGTGGGATCTTCCCGGACCGGTGCACGAACCCGTGTCCCCTGCATCGGCAGGCGGACTCTCAACCACTGCGCCACCAGGGAAGCCCCCAAGTGGCCTTTTTAGTCCCCATTTTATTGAGCACTGACCATGCCTCAAGTACTTTCAATGTATTATCCCTAAATTTCCTAAAAATCCTTCATGGTAGATTTTACAGAGGGAAACTGAAGCGCAGCCGGTTGTCCAAAGTTGCCCAGAAGCGCCAGCAGCAGGTATGTGGTGGCGCAGAGACTGGGGCCCGTGCACTGGGCTCTTCCCGTCCCCGCCGTGGCCCTGCCCGGCTGCTGAGCGCCTGCTGTGTGCTGGGCTCTAGAGCTCTTCTGGGCTGTTAGTGGTGAGGAGGTGGACAACACAAACGTGTCAGTATCATGTCAGGCGGTGGTCAGTGCTGGGCAAAATTAGGGTGAGAGGTCAGAGAATGCCAAGGGTGCTGAAGAGGTTGGTCAGGGGAGGCTCTGACAGAGTGGCATCGGGCAGGCCGAAGGGACAACAAGCACAGCCTCCCCAAGGCAGGAGTGTTTCCAGACTGGCCCAGGGGCAGCACAGAGGCCAGGGGCCGGGCAGAGGGGGCGAGGAAGCGGGCGGCAGATGAGGCCAGAGAGGTAGCAGGTTGGTCCCATAGGGCCTTGCGGACCGGGACGAGGAACCTGGATTTTATCCTGAGTGAGAGGAAAACACTGGTGGGGTGGGTCTTAAGTCAATAAATAACAATCAACCTTACGTCTTCAAAGCATTACTCTGGCTGTTGGTAGAAAATAGACTGTGGGTTTGGGGGAAGAAGAGGTAATGAAACCACTCAGGAGGCTACTGGAGTTGGCCTCGTGAGAGGTGATGGTGATTTAGCCCCGCGTGGGAGATGGAGGCGGTAAGAAGCGGCCAGCTTCTTTTCTTTCTGTATTTTGAAGGGAGAACGAACCGACAGGACTTGCTGATCAGCTGGCTGTGGGGTTTAAGAGAGAGAGGAGCCAAGGATAACTCCAAAGGTTTTGGCTTGAGCAACTGGAAGAACAGAGTTCCCATTACTAAGATGGGAAAGATTGCGGGAAGGGGAGGGTGGGGCGGGGAATCAAGGGTTCAGATTTGAGGTCTGTGACACATCCAAGCTGGGGAGTAGGCAGTGGACATGCAAGTCTGGAACTCTAGGGAGAGCTCTGGGTTTGAGATACAAATTAGGGCATCTTTTAGGTGGCATTTAAAGCCGTGTGTGTGGGTGAGATTACCTGAGTGAGTATAGTTAGAGGCGAGAAGTGGTCCGAGGACAGCCCTGAGGCTTCTGTGCTTAGAGGCAAGGGAGGAGAAGGCCTGAGCAAGGAGACCGAGGCGGGGCCAGACTGGAGAGAAGTCAGGAGAGGGTAGGGCCTGGGAAGCCTGGGCAGAGGGTCAAAGTCTCAGGTGCCTCTGAGAGGCTGGTAAAATGAAGCCTGAGAAGAAGAGCACGCTGGACCCGGCAACGTGGCGGTCACAGGGGACAAGCAGCTCCCACAGAGTGCTGGGGATGAGACCGGATGAGACGGGGAGCATGCTGATCTTTTCAGAGACCTTTTACTGTAAAGGGAGCAGAGAAACGAGTGGCCACTAGAGAGGGTGTGGGATCAAGGAACCGTTTTGATTTGTTGTTCTGTCTCGTCTTTTGTTTTAGGTAGAGTGATAGTACAGCGTAATGACCCGGTGAGGAGAGTGATCCCACAGGGAGTCTTTGTGAAGGTGAGAAGGGCCAGGACTAGGACACAAGGAAGAGTGTGGACTTAGACCGGAGCATCCACGGTGACAGGAAGGGAGGCAGAGGATGTGGGAGTAGATGCAGGTAGGAGGACACGGTTGGGGGTGGGAACATTCGAGAATCAGATGTTTGCTGACAGCCTGGTGCGCTGGGAGGGATCTGATGTTTAGTGAGCGCCAACCCATGCCATCTGCTGCACTTCACGCCGTCTAGTTGACTGCTCAGAACCATCTCATTAGGTGAGTATTATCCACGCTCACAGATAAGGAGACCGAGGCCGAGAGGGAAAGTGCTCTGCTTCATCCGTGAGCACCAGGGCCCAATTCCCACCCGGGTCCGTCTTCTCACTGAGTTACCCCACACCTGCATTCCCACCCGCACCTGCACTCCAGGTGTTTAGGGTGGCGTTGAAGAGATAAGACCCACCCATGTGGAAAGTTAAAAAACAAGTTAAAAACCTTGCTACCTTGGAGCAAGTAGGAAGGTATAGACACGCAGTTCTCAGGAAGGAGAGAGTGTTAAAGGGACCCCTCACTGCAAGGGCCCTGAGCACAGGACTGCCACGTCGGCATGGCCCCCGCCTTACGTCATCACGCCTGGCCCCTCAACCCACCAGGCCCTGCTTCTCAGACCTTTCCACTGCAGAATGAATGCACACTCGCCACCGGGGCCACTCTGAATATTCTTAGTAGTTGTGTGTTTTCTCTTTGGCCAGTTTTGCATTCTACTCCATGATGTGTGTGGAGTAGTTGCTGTAACGTAAAAATGGCTGAACTTACTTACCCAGTAGAATGAACCCCAGGAAGATGCATTCCTGTGTGGCCTATGGCTGGTTTCATATACCGCGACACGCCCACTACCACCCAGCCGAGGCTGAGCTGCACTGCAGAAAGCACCAAACAAGCGTGTGTTGGGAGGAAATGGGAGGTCAGCGGCCCTTGAAGGGTGAGTAAGAGTCAGCAGACAGAGAAAAACATTCTAGACTGAGGGACTGGGCTGAGCAAAGGCGGTGAGGAGAGGTGGGTGTGTGTGCCCAGGGGAGATGTGTGCAGACTGCAGCACTTGCTCTACAAAAATCAGCGCAACCCAAAGCTAACGTTTCGGTGCTTGCTCTGTATCCAGCACTGTCCTAAGTGCCTTTTATCCTCACAGCAATCCTAGAAACGATTATAAACATTTTATAACGCAATTTAGAGAGGAAATTCAGGCACAGAGAGGTTAAGTACTTGCCCAGGATTACGTAGCATGTGACTGAGGAGAATAAATAGGATTTGATCCCAGGGTCCCGCTCCAGAGCCTGCACTCATATCATGTGGGGTAACACTAGTGAGGTGGCCGGAACAAACACAGGTTCTTGAGCCTGAGACAAAGGAGTTTGGACTCATCGATGGTGATGAGAGTGCCTGAAGGTTTTTGAGCAGGAAAGAGACAGGATAAAAATAATCATTCTGGAGAATCTGTCTGACCAGACTAGACAGGGAAGAAACTGCAGGCAGGAGGGCCAAGTAGGAAGCTATAAAATATTCAAAACATGGGTGTTGAGACCTAGATTAGCAGACAGTGCAAAGGACAAAGAGCTATACGAGAGGCTGCAAAGGAAGCTGGCAAGACTTGCATTTGGGAAGGAAGGATGGGGAGGAGCCGTCCAATATGACTCAGGTTTTGAGCTTGGGTGGGTGAGAGAATGCTGGTGCCATGGGCAGAAAAAAATGGAAACTGGGAGGGGAAGACAGGCTTGATTTCATGCATGTTTAGTTTGAGATGACCACAGGACACCCAAATGGAAACATCTAGTAGGCAATGGAAACCCGGAGGTCAAGTCCAGCAGCAAGGTCAGAGAAGGGTGTGGAATCCAGGGGACAGAGGGGAATCACCTGCCAGGGGCTGACATTTGAGCCCATGACCATGGATGAGTTCTCTGAGAGAGGAAAGGGAGACAGGGTGAGGGTGCAAAGATAGGACCAAAGACGGCACTTGGGAAAATTCTCTCTAGAAGAAGGTGAAAGAAGACCAGCAAAGAAGAGGGGAGAGTGTCAGAGTGGCAGGAGAGTCGACGTAGTGTCCGGGAGGTTCCCGAGAGCTTCACAAGTGGTAGTGGCTGGTGTGATGGTGCCGAGACGTCAAGGAAGACCTCATTACGAGGAGGTGGAAAGGTACAGGATGGCTCACCCTAATTCGGTCCCCACATTTCATGCTTCCCTCTGTCCTTGTTTTGTAATTCTCGCTGGCATCTCAGCTGTCATAGTATCTACCATGCCACACCCATCAAAGAGGGGCACAATGCTTCATTCTTTATTGACTCAGGTGTGGCAGCATTTATCCACCCTCAAACTCTGACAAACTCACTAATAGAGTGAGGGCTTAAGGAGCTAATTTACCAAGCAACTCGAGTAAACAGGGAAAGGAAGACATTTCTGAATTAGTCTAGAAGTAGATGGAAGCCACAGTGGTGCCAGCTCGAGCGAATTTGGGTTAACACCACCTCCAGGACTGAGGGGCCCCTCAACATGCTTGCTCGTTTTCTCGGCAGGCAGGTCTCCAGTTCATCCACCTGAGTCTAATCTAGAGAACAACTTTGTGCCGGGCACAGCACAGGCAAATCAGAACCCTGGTCCCTAAGCTTCAAGAACTTACTGCAGTGCGAGAGAGAGACAGGAAAGATGTATAAGAGAATTTTAAACGCTGCCACAAGACGGATGTAAAATGGACTCTGGGAACTGAGACTTCCTGAAAACGGCCCTTTAGCTCAGCATTTTAGGGTGAGTAGCGGCTTCCACAAGGCGGACAAGGTCCTTGGTAATTCTTGAGTCCTACTTCAGTGCTTTGTCTCTTGAAGGAAAAGGCACTTCCTAGAGACCTCCTGTGGGGTGGAAGCCTCCCTCGCCTCACCAAGAGGTTCCGATGGCTCCTGTTCTGCGAGTCCCACCTGGGTTGCATGCTGTTGTCTCCTTGCAGCTTTCCCTAAGAAGAGTGAAGACCTCCTCCTCTGCATCCTCTGGTAACCTGGTTATATTCTATTATAGCATGCCACATTGCTGCAACAATACATTTCATTGGCTCCACTGCTGGACAGTATTTTATCCTTATCACCAGTGTAACTAGCACAGGGACTGCTACATAGTAAGCACGCAAAGCTGAAAGAACCTTCCCACTTCACTCACACCTACTGTTTGATTGGTTGGTCCTGTCCAGCCTGTGAGAACCATTTATGTACCAGCTGTGAAGGTCAGTCCTAAACTCCAGGGAAATCTAGTCTCCATCTAAGTCACTTCTGGGGGTTGTGTGGCCTTGACGGCAGGAGCCATCTTTTCCTAGAGCCTTCTCGTCAAGGAAGGCATCAAGGCTGTCTGTCAACTTCAGAAGCAGGCTCCTGTTCCATTCCTATTTTGGAGGCTGTGCCGCCACTGGGCCAGCCTGCTGAGTGTTTATCTGAGGTCCTCTCACATGAGAGTGGAGACAGTCATCCTATGCAGAGTGTGGAGGAGAATCCAGCCAACTTTTCTACATGCTCTCAAGAGCATGGCCGCCCAGGATCCTACATTACCTCCCACAATACTGGCGTGTAAACTGGTACAATCCCAAAGACACCAATTTGGCATTATTTATCAAAATTACAAATGCACATATCCCTTTCAGTTCCTATATAGAAATGTATCCTACAGATACTCTTGTATGTATAAAATAACATTGTAGCACTGTTTGTAATAGCGAAGACTATAAATAGCCTAAATATCTCTCAGTAAGGCAACCCGAATGTAAATTGTAGTAAATGATGGATGCTGTGCTGTGAAAAAGTTTGAGGAAGCCCTTTATGTATTGCTGCAGAACGGGATGACCTGTGAAATATACAGTTAAGTGGGAACAAAAGGATTTACAGAACACTGTGCACACTCTGCTATAGTTTAGGTTAAAAGGTGTGTATTCACTTGTTTCATGCATACAATATCTCTGAAAGGACACCCGAGAACTTGATACCACCAGTTGCCTTTGAGAGGAAGGTAGCTTGGAAAAAGGAATGAGGGGAAATTTTTCATTGAATAAGACTTTTGAACTTTGAACTATGTAACCATATTACCTATTTAATCAATCAATAAGAAAAAAAGTCTCACCATATCCATGTTGATGCACTTATTTAACAAGTATTAAAAATAATAGAGGGCTTCCCTGGTGGCGCAGTGGTTGAGAGTCCGCCTGCCGATGCAGGGGACACGGGTTCGTGACCCGGTCCGGGAAGATCCCACATGCGGCGGAGCGGCTGGGCCCCATGAGCCGTGGCCGCTGGGCCTGCGTGTCCGGAGCCTGTGCTCCGCAGTGGGAGAGGCCGCAGCGGTGAGAGGCCCGCGTATCACAAAAACAAAAACAAAAACAAAACAAAACAAAACAAAACAAAAAAAACTGTAAAAAAATAATAGAAACAATACCACTAGGGTAAAAGGGTTACTGTGTCATGCACTGCGATGGCTTTGTGCATATCTCGGCTCTCGTGATGCTGCACCCTTTTTACTATATTCCACTGGGAGAAAAGGGTCTTCCACCTGTCTGTATGGTGGAGTCCTGGCAGTGGGAAGGTCCAGGACTCACTCCCTCTAGAAGGCCCATCTCCGCTTTTACTAGACCTCTGCCAGCCACCTGGCACTGCCCTACACTGGGACAAGAGTCAACTTGTCACAGGGACAGGTTTCACAAGAGTGCAAACATGATGAGTCCAGTATAAGTCCAACCAGTTCATTCATTTATTCATCTAACAAATGCAGAGGGGGCATCTGTTACTGTGAGTAGTATGTGAAATATATGGCTTGGGTCCCAAACCTTAAAGAGTTTCCAGTCTGCCCTTAAATACATGAAAAGATGCACAACTTCACTCCAAATAAGATTGGCAAATGCTAAAACATTTGGACAGTACACTCTGTTGGCAAGGCTTGGGGGAAACATGCAGGAGTACAGAATGGCACAGCCTCTATGGAGGGGAACTGGTGGCACTGATAAGATGACAGCATTTACTTTTGACCCAGCAATCCCACTGCTAGGAATTTACCCTGAAAATTCACTTCCACAAACATAATACACCATACGCATAAGTGTACTCACTGTGGCATTATTTGTAAAAGCAGAATATTGGAAACACCCTAAATTCTTGTCCACGGATTAAATAAACCCACCCAAGGGAATACTGTGTAGCCATTTTTTAAAATGAGGAAGATTTCCATTAGCTGATATGGAGTGATTACCAGGACAAATTGTTAAGTATGTAGTATACTACCTTTGTGTAAGAACAAAGGGGAAATGAGATATATGTTTGAAAAAGGGAACACTGGGAAGAGTAAACTAGAAATGAGTAAAATGGTTACTATTGGGGGTAGGTAAGAATGGGGTGGGCGAGACAGAATAGGAAGGATATTTCTCTAAATATGTTTCCTTATACAGTTTCAGCTCTTGAAGCACATAAACATTTTACATACTCAAAAACATATCGAAAGAGATTTTCAAAAATCCTAAAATTGAATATAAATGGTAACAAATCAATCCAGCTGTATGTCAAATTAATAATATAACCTCACAGAAAAAGAATATAAGGATTCAAGTAAATTTTGAACACAGCTCATGGACTTCGTAAGAACAAAAGAACCACACACAAAAAAAACCTTGAACTTTACTTAGTAGGTTTGTTGTTGATAATGGTATTGGTGTACTAATTCTAAAACTGTTTGGCTGTTTTTGTATTAAAAATAGAAAATAATGAATAAACATATAAATGTTGGGAACCAGAAATTGCACTGTGAAAAAAGGGAAAGAAAATATGGAATGGGGTGGAATTCCCTGGCGGTCCACTGGTTAGGACCCCACGATTCCACTGTAGGGGACACGGGTTCGATCCCTGGTTGGGGAAATAAGATCCCACAAACCTCAAGGAGGGGCCAAAAAAAAAAAAAGGAATGGGGGAAGGTGAGGAAGAGTCCTGAAGTGCTGGATTTGAATTGGAGGTATCGGTATGCTGATTTCTTTTTAAATTAACTTTTTGAAGTATCATTTACCGACAACAAAACTACAGATCTTATTTTATTTATTTATTCTGGCCATGCCACCAAAATAATAGTTATACACCAGTGTAACTACCAACCCAATTAAGATCTAGAACATTTCCATCAGCCCAGAAAGTTCCCTCACTCTCCTTTGCATCCAGTCTCTCCCTCCTCTCCCATCCTAGGCAATTTGACTCCTATCATCAAAGATTTGTTTTGCCTGTTCTAGAACTCATACAAATGCCACCATTCAGCATATCTGACTTATTTCACTCAGTATAGTGTCTATGAGATGCATTCATGTTGTTGTCTATCAGCACTTCACTCATCTTTGTTGCTGAGTAATACTCCATTGTATGAATATACTAAAATGTAGTTGTCCATTTATCAATTGATGAACATTTGGGTTACTTCTAGTTTTGGACTCTAATGAATCAAGCTCTTAGGAATATTTAGGTACCAGTCTTTGTGTAGGCATTTATTTTCATTTCTCTTGTGTAGATGCCAGGGAGCCAAATTGCTGGAAGGTATAACATAATATACATTCAATTTTACAAGAAACTGCTCATCTGTTTTCCAAAGCGGTTCTACTTGGTTTTTTTTGACTATTTAAAGATCTTTTTATTGAGGATTGACAACTGTGCTATCATCAAAGTGGTTCTACCCTTTTACATTCCATCAGCAATGCATGAAAGTTTTGGTCGCCCCATATCCAACCGGCACTTGTTATTGTTAGTCTTTTGAATTCTCACCATTTAATGAGTGTAAAGTGGTACGTCCTCGTGGTTTGTTTTTTTTTCCACATCTTTATTGGAGTATAAGTGCTTTACAATGGTGTGTTAGTTTCTGCTGTACAACAAAGTGAATCAGCTGTATCCCCATATCCCCTCCCTCTTGAGCCTCCCTCCCACCCTCCCTATCCCACCCCTCTAGGTAGTCACAAAGCACCTAACCCTATGCAGCTGCTTCCCGCTAGCCATCCATTGTAGTTTTAATTTGCATTTTCCTAATGTTGAGCATCTTAAATGGATTTATTTGCCATTTGTATATTTCCTTGGTGAAGTGTCTTTTCAAATATTCTGTCCATTTTAACATCAGGTTATTTGGCTTCTTATTATTGAGTGGTAAAAGTTGTTTATATATTCTGGATACATGACTTTTGTTAAATATATGTATTGTGAATATTTTCTCCCAGTCTGTAGCTTGCTTTTTTATTTTCTTAATAGCGTCTTTTGAAGAACCAAAGTTTTTAATTTGATGAAATTTGATTTATCAATTTTTTCTTTTATGGTTAGTGCTATTCATATCCTAAGAAATATTTACTTACCCCAAAGTAATAAATATCTTCTCCTATGCTTTTTTCTAGATGTTTTATTTTTTTTAGTTTTTACTTTAGGTCTAAGATCTATTTTGAATTAATTTTCACTCTTTTGTCCCTGATAATTGATAATTTGTCTCTTCCTTCTTTTTTTCCTTAATCAGTCTTACTAGGGGTTTATCAATTTATTAATATTTTCAAAGAACCAACTTTTGGCTTTGCTAACTTTCTCTGTTCTTTGTATATTTTCTATATAAAAGCATTAGTGAAGAGCGTTAACTTCTGCTCTTCACTATCTCTTCCTTCCTTTGGGTTTAACTTGGTCTTTTACTAATTTATTTTATTTTATTTTTGAGATAGTATTCACATAACATAAAATTCACCATTTAAAAGTGTATAATTGGGCTTCCCTGGTGGCGCAGTGGTTGAGGGTCCACCTGCCGATGTGGGGGACACAGGTTCGTGCCCCTGTCCAGGAAGATCCCACATGCCGCGGAGCGGCTGGGCCCGTGAGCCATGGCCGCTGAGCCTGTGCGTCCAGAGCCTGTGCTCCACAACGGGAGAGGCCACAACAGTGCGAGGCCCACGTGCCAAAAAAAAAAAAAAAAAGTGTACAATTCAATGGTTTTTAGTATATTCACTATGTTGTGCAATCACTGCCACCATCTAATTCCAGAACATTTCCATTACTCTATTATCAGTCAGTCCCAGTACCCCCCCCCCCCGCCAACCGCTAGTCTACTTTCTGTCTCCATGGATTTGCCTATTCTGAATATTTCATTTACATGTAATCACACAATATGTGGACTTTTGTGTCTGGCTTCTTTCACTTAGCATAAGGTTTTCAAGAATCATACATGTTGTAATTACTTCATTCCTTCTTATGGCTGAATAGTATTCCATTGTGTGGATATATCATATCTTGTTTATCCATTCATTAGTTGGTGGACATTTGAGTTGTTTCTACTTTTCGGCTATATGACTAATGTTGCTATGACCATCCATGTACAACTTTTTTTTGTGTGTGTGTGTGTGTGTGATACGCGGGCCTCTCACTGTTGTGGCCGCTCCCGTTGCGGAGCACAGGTTCCGGACGTGCAGGCTCAGCGGCCATGGCTCACGGGCCCAGCCGCTCCACGGCATGTGGGATCTTCCCGGACCGGGGCACGAACCCGTGTCCCCTGCATCAGCAGGTGGATTCTCAACCACTGCGCCACCAGGGAAGCCCAATGTACAACTTTTTATATGAACATATGTGGGGTATATATTTAAGAGTAGGATTGATGGATCATATGGTAATTCTGTTTAACTTTTTGAGACACCACCAAACTTTTTCTGGCTTGCTTTTTTTTTTTTTTTTTTTTAAATTTATCTATTTTGGCTGTGTTGGGTCTTCGTTGCTGCATGCGAACTTTCTCTAGTTGTGGCGAGCGGGGGCTGCTCTTCATTGCAGTGCACTGGCTTCTCATTGCAGTGGTGGCTCTAGGCGCGCAGGCTTCAGTAGTTGTGGTATGCAGGCTCAGTAGTTGTGGCTCACAGGCTGTAGAGCGCAGGCTCAGTAGTTGTGGCGCACAGGCTTAGCTGCTCCGCAGCACGTGGGAACTTCCCAGACCAGGGCTCGAACCCATGTCTCCTGCTTTAGTAGGTGGATTCTTAACCACTGTACCACGAGGGAAGTCCCTTTTTCTGGCTTCTTAAGGTAGAAATGTAGAATATTGATTTTAAAACTTTGTCCTTTTTTTCTGATATAGGCATTTAAAGTTATACATTTTCCTCTAAGTACTTTTTTAAAAAAATTATTTATTTATTTTTGGCTGTGTTGGGTCTTTGTTGCTGTGCCTGGGCTTTGTCTAGCTGTGGAGAGCAGGGGCTACTCTTCGTTGTGGTGTGCGGGCTTCTCATTGCGTTGTCTTCTCTTGTTGCGGAACACAGGCTCTAGGCACGCGGGCTTCAGTAGTTGTGGCACAGGGGCTCTAGAGTGCAGGCTCAGTAGTTCTGGCGCACGGACTTAGCTGCTCCATGGCATATGGGATCTTCCCAGACAGGGCTCGAACCCGTGTCCCCTGCATTGGCAGGCAGATTCTTAACCTCTCTGCCACCAGGGAAGTCCCTCTCTAAGTACTTCTTTAGCTGCACTACACAAATTTTGATATGCTGTGCTTTCATTATTGTTCAGCTTACAATATTTTCTAATTTCATTGTTTTCTTCTTTGACTCATTAGTTATATAGAAATACATTCTTTAATTTCTAAACATCTGTGGATTTTCTAGATATATATTTTTTCTAATTTAATTCCATTGTGATTAGAGAGCATATTCTATGAGATTTTAATCTTTTGAAATTTACTGAGATTTATCTTATGGCCCAGGATATAATCTAGCTTAGTGAATATTCCATGTGTACTTGAAAAAAAAAGTTCTGCATTTATTCTGCAATTATGGGGTGGAGTTTCTTTAATGTCAATTATATCAAGTTGGTTGACTATATTGTTCTGATTTTCTAAATCCTATTGCTTTTTTGCCTAGATATTCTACCAATTATCAGTAGAGGAGTATTCAAATCTCTGACTGTAAGTGTGCATTTGTCTGTTTTTTCCCTTTAGTTCTGTCAGCTTTTTATTTTATTTATTTTTTATACAGCAAGTTCTTATTAGTCATCCATTTTATACACATCAGTGTATACACGTCAATCCCAATCTCCAAATTCATCCCACCATCCCCCACCCCCTGCCGCTTTCCCCCCTTGGTGTCCATACATTTGTTCTCTACATCTGTGTCTCTATTTCTGCCCTGCAAACCGGTTCATCTGTACCATTTTCTAGGTTCCACATATATGCGTTAATATACGATATTTGTTTTTCTCTTTCTGACTTACTTCACTCTGTATGACAGTCTCTAGATCCACCCACGTCTCTACAAATGACCCAGTTTCGTTCCTTTTTATGGCTGAGTAATACTCCATTGTATTTATGTACCACATCTTCTTTATCCATTCGTCTGTCGATGGGCATTTAGGTTGCTTCCATGACCTGCCTATTGTAAACAGTGCTGCAATAAACACTGGGGCACATGTGTCTTTTTGAATTATGGTTTTCTTTGGGTATATGCCCAGTAGTGGGATTGCTGGGTCATATGGTAATTCTATTCTTAGTTTTTTAAGGAACCTCCATACTGTTCCCCATAGTGGCTGTATCAATTTACATTCCCACCAACAGTGCAAGAGGGCTCCCTTTTCTCCACACCCTCTCCAGCATTTGTTGTTTGTAGATTTTCTGATTATGCCCATTCTAACCGGTGTGAGGTAGGTGATACCTCATTGTAGTTTTGACTTGCATTTCTCTAATAATTAGTGATGTTGAGCAGCTTTTCATGTGCTTCTTGGCCATCTGTATGTCTTCTTTGGAGAAATGTCTATTTATGTCTTCTGCCCATTTTTTTTTAAGTAAATTTATTTATTTTATTTCTTTATTATTTTTGGCTGCGTTGGGTCTTCGTTGCTGCGTGAGGGCTTCCTCTAGTTGTGGCGAGCGGGGGCTACTCTTTGTTGTGGTGCATGGGCTTCTCATTGCGGTGGCTTCTCTTGTTGTGGAGCATGGACTCTAGGCACGCGGGCTTCAGTAGTTGTGACATGCAGGCTTGGTAGCTGTGGCTTGCAGGATCTAGAGCGCAGGCTCAGTAGTTGTGGCACACGGGCTTAGTTGCTCCATGGCATGTGGGATCTTCCTGGACCAGGGCTTGAACCCGTGTCCCCTGAATTGGCAGGTGGATTCCTAACCACTGCACCACCTGGGAAGCCCTTCTGCCCAGTTTTTGATTGGGTTGTTTGTTTTTTTAAATTTTGAGCTGCATGAGCTGTTTATATATTTTGGAGATTAATCCTTTTTCCGTTGATTTGTTTGCAATAGTTTCTCCCATTCTGACCGTTGTCTTTTTGTCTTGTTTGTAGTTTCCTTTGCTTGCAAAAGCTTTGACGTTTCATTAGGTCCCATTTGTTTATTTTCATTTTTATTTCCATTACTCTAGGAGGTGGATCTAAAAAGATCTTGCTGTGATTTATGTCAAAGAGTGTTCTTCCTATGTTTTCTTCTAAGCGTTTTATAGTGTTTGGTCTTATATTTAGGTCTCTAATCCATTTTGAGTTTATTTTTGTGTATGGTATTAGGGAGTGTTCTAATTTCATTCTTTTACATCGTAGCTGTCCAGTTTTCCCAGCACCACTTATTGAAGAGACTGTCTTTTCTCCATTGTAAATCCTTGCCTCCTTTGTCATAGATTAGTTGACCATAGGTGCATGGGTTTATCTCTGGGCTTTCTATCCTGTTCCATTGATCTATATTTCTGTTTTTGTGCCAGTACCATATTGTCTTGATTACTGTACTTTGTAGTATAATCTGAAGTCAGGGATTCTGATTCCTCCAGCTCCACTTTTTTCCCTCAAGACTGCTTTGGCTATTTGGGGTCTTTTGTGTCTCCATACAAATTTTAAGATTTTTTGTTCTAGTTCTGTAAAAAATGCCACTGGTAATTTGATAGGGATTGCACTGAATCTGTAGATTGCTTTGGGTAGTATAGTCATTTTCACAATATTGATTCTTCCAATCCAACAACATGGTATATCTCTCCATCTGTTTGTGTCATCTTTGATTGCTTTCATCAGTGTCTTATAGTTTTCTGAGTACAGGTCTTTTCCCTCCTTAGGTAGGTTTACTCCTAGGTATTTTATTCTTTTTGTTATTGTAAGGGTGAATGGGATTGTTTCCTTAATTTCTCTTTCTGATCTTTTGTTGTTAATGTATAGGAATGCAAGAGATTTCTATGCATTAATTTTGTATCATGCAACTTTACCAAATTCATTGATTAGCTCTAGTAGTTTTCTGGTGGCATATTTAGGATTCTCTAGGTAGAGTATCATGTCATCTGCAAACGGTGACAGTTTTACTTCTTCTTTTCCAATTTGTATTCCTTTTATTTCTTTTTCTTTTCTGATTGCCATGGCTAGGACTTCCAAAACCAAGTTGAATAATAGGGGCGAGAGTGGATATCCTTGCCTTGTTCCTCATCTTAGAGGAAATGCTTTCAGTTTTTCACCATTGAGAATGGTGTTTGCTGTGGGTTTGTCACATATGGCCTTTATTATGTTGAGGTAGGTTCCCTCTATACCCACTTTCTGGAGAGATTTTTATCATAAATGGGTGTTGAATTTTGTCAAAAGCTTTCTCTGCATCTATGGAGATGATGGTACGGTTTTTATTCTTCAATTTGTTAATATGGTGTATCTATTGATTGATTTGCATATATTGAAGAATCCTTGCATCCCTGGGATAAATCCCACTTGATCATGGTGTATGATCCTTTTAATGTGTTGTTGGATTCTGTTTGCTAGTATTTTGTTGAGGATTTGTGCATCTATATTCATCAGTGATATTGGTCTGTAATTTTCTTTTTTTGTAGTATCTTTGTCTGGTTTTGGTATCAGGGTGATGGTGGCTTCATAGAATGAGTTTGGAGTGTTCCTTCCTCTGCAATTTTTTGGAAGAGTTTGAGAAGGATGGGTGTTAGCTCTTCTCTAAATGTTTGATAGAATTCACCTGTGAAGCCATCTGGTCCTGGACTTTTGTCTGTTGGAAGATTTTTAATCCCAGTTTCAATTTCATTACTTTTGATTGGTCTCTTCATATTTTCTATTTCTTCCTGGTTCAGTCTTGGAAGGTTATACCTTTCTAAGAATTTGTCCTTTTCTTCCAGGTTGTCCATTTTATTGGCATAAAGTTGCTTGTAGTAGTCTCTTAGGATGCTTTGTATTTCTGCGGTGTCCGTTGTAACTTCTCCTTTTCCATTTCTAATTTTACTGATTTGAGTCCTCTCCCTTTTCTTATTGATGAGTCTCGCTAAAGTTTTATCAATTTTGTTTATCTTCTCAAAGAACCAGCTTTTAGTTTCATTGATCTTTGCTATTGTTTTCTTTGTTTCTATTTCATTTATTTCTGCTCTGATCTTTATGATTTCTTTCCTTCTACTAAGTTTGGGTTTTGTTTGTTCTTCTTTCTCTAGTTCCTTTAGGTGTAAGGTTAGATTGTTTATTTGAGATTTTTCTTGTTTCTTGAGGTAGGCTTGTATTGCTATAAACTTCCCTCTTAGAACTGCTTTTGCTGCATCCCATAGGTTTTGGACTGTCATGTTTTCGTTGTCATTTGTCTCTATGTATTTTTTGATTTCCTCTTTGATTTCTTCAGTGATCTCTTGGTTATTTAGTAACATATTGTTTAGCCTCCATGTGTTTGTGTTTTTTACATTTTTCTCCCTGTAATTGATTTCTAATATCATGGTGTTGTGGTTGGAAAAGATGCTTGATATGATTTCAATTTTCTTAAATTTACTGAGGCTTGATTTGTGACCCAAGATGTGATCTATCCTGGAGAATGTTCTGTGTGCACTTGAGAAGAAAGTGTAATCTGCTGTTTTTGGATGGAATGTCTTATAAATAGCAATTAAATCTATCTGGTCTATTGTGTCATTTAAAGCTTGTGTTTCCTTATTAATTTTCTGCCTGGATGATCTGTCCATTGGTGTAAGTGAGGTGTTAAAGTCCCCCAGTATTATTGTGTTACTGTCGATTTCCTCTTTTATAGCTCTTAGCAGTTGCCTTATGTATTGAGGTGCTCCTATGTTGGGTGCATATATATTTATAATTGTTACATCTTCTTGGATTGATCCCTTGTTCATTATGTAGTGTCCTTCCTTGTCTCTTGTAACATTCTTTATTTTATTAAAAAAAATTTTTTTATGTGTCCCTAACTACACTCAAGTATTGCTTGTAGTTATTATTATTATTATTATTTGCAGCACGCAGGCCTCTCACTGTTGTGGCCTCTTGCGTTGCGGAGCACAGGCTCTGGATGCGCAGGCTCAGCGGCCATGGCTCACAGGCCCAGCCGCTCCGCGGCATGTGGGATCCTCCTGGACCAGGGTACGAACCTGTGTCCCCTGCATCGGCAGGCAGACTCTCAACCACTGCGCCACCAGGGAAGCCCACGTTCTTTATTTTAAAGTCTATTTTATCTGATATGAGTATTGCTACTCCAGCTTTCTTTAGATTTCCTTTTGCATGGAATATCTTTTTCCATCCCCTCACTTTCAGTCTGTATGTGTCCCTAGGTCTGAAGTGGGTCTCTTGTAGACAGCATATATATGGGTCTTGTTTTTGTATCCATTCAGTGAGACTGTGTCTTTTGGCTGGAGTATTTAATCCATTCACGTTTAAGGAAATTATCGATATGTATGTCCCTATTACCTTTTTCTTAATTGTTATGGGTTTGTTTTTGTAGGTCTTTTTCTTCTCTTGTGTTTCCCACTTAGAGAAGTTCCCTTAGCATTTGTTGTAGAGCTGGTTTGGTGGTGCTGAATTCCCTTAGCTTTTGTTTGTTTGTTTGTTTTTGTGGTACGTGGGCCTCTCACTGTTGTGGCCTCTCCCGTTGCAGAGCACAGGCTCCGGACGCACAGGCTCAGTGGCCATGCCGCTCTGCGGCATGTGGGATCTTCCCAGACCGGGGTACGAACCCGTGTCCCCTGCATCGGCAGGCGGATTCTCAACCACTGCACCACCAGGGAAGCCCCTCTCTTAGCTTTTGATTGTCTGTAAAGCTTTTGATTTCTCCATCGAATCTGAATGAGATCCTTGCCAGGTAGAGTAATCTTGGTTGTAGGTTCTTCCCTTTCATCACTTTAAATATATCATGCCACTCCCTTCTGGCTTGTAGAGTTTCTGCTGAGAAATCAGCTGTTAACCTTATGTGAGTTCCCTTGTCTGTTATTTGTCATTCTTCCCTTGCTGCTTTCAATAATTTTTCTTTGTCTTTAATTTTTGTCAGTTTGATTACTATGTGTCTCGGCATGTTTCTCCTTGGGTTTATCTTGCCTGGGACTCTCTGCGCTTCCTGGACTTGGGTGGCTATTTCCTTTCCCACATTAGGGAAGTTTTTGACTATAACCTCTTCAAATATTTTCTCGGCTCCTTTCTGTCTCTCTTCTCCTTCTGGGACCCCTATAATGTGAATGTTGTTGCATTTAATGTTGTCCCAGAGGTCTCTTAGGTTGTCTTCATTCTTTTTTCTTTATTCTGTTCTGCAGCAGTGAATTCCACCATTCTGTCT
The DNA here is from genome assembly GCF_026419965.1 of Kogia breviceps. Taxonomy (NCBI): domain Eukaryota; kingdom Metazoa; phylum Chordata; class Mammalia; order Artiodactyla; family Physeteridae; genus Kogia; species Kogia breviceps. The sequence continues at coordinate 17,337,571 of NC_081316.1, read as the reverse complement.
TCCAGGTCACTTATCCATTCTTCTGCCTCAGTTATTCTGCTACTGATTCCTTCTAGTGTATTTTTCATTTCATTTCAGTTATTGTATTGTTCATCTCTGTTTGTTTGTTCTTTGATTCTTCTAGGTGTTTGTTCTTTAATTCTTCTAGGTCTTTGTTAACATTTCTTGCATCTTCTCAATCTTTGCCTCCATTCTTTTTCCGAGGTCCTGGATCATCTTCACTATCATTATTCTGAATTCCTTTTCTGGAAGGTTGCCTATCTCCACTTCAGTTAGTTGTTTTTCTGTGGTTTTATCTTGTTCCTTCATCTGGTACAAAGTTTTCTGCCTTTTCATTTTGTCTATCTTTCTGTGAATGTGGTTTTCCTTCCACAGGCTGCAGAATTGCCGTTCGTCTTGCTTCTGCTGTCTGCCCTCTGGTGGATGAGGCTATCTAAGAGGTTTGTCAGTTCTGTCAGCTTTTATTTCATTTTTTGTAGCTCTTGTTGGGTGCGTATACATTTAGGATTATATCTTCCTTCCTCAATTGACCCTTTCTTGATTATGAAATGTCTCTCTTTTTCTCTGCTAATTCTCCTTGTCGTGACATTTCTTTGTCCAATATTAATATAGCCATACCAGCTTTCTATGTGCATAGAATATCTTGTTTCACCCTTCTACATTATGTATGTTAAAATTATACCTCTTTTAGATATATACAGGTTGAACAACAGAGGTTTGAACTGCAGGGTCCATTTATACACGGATTTTTTTTTCAATAAATGCGTACTACAATACTAAACGATCATCAGTTGGTTGAAACTGTTGATGCAGAACTGCAGATCGGGGGGGCCAGCTGTAAAGTTATACTCACATTTTCCGCTGCAGGGAGGGTTGGTGCCCCTTAGCCCTGCATTGTTCAAGGGTCAACTATAGTTGGGTTTTGACTTTTTATTTTGACCAGCTCTGTTTTTTAATTGGAGCATTTCTATTTAATGGAATTATTAATACAGTTGGGTTTAAGTCTGTGTTAGTTTGCAAGGGCTGCCATAACAAAGTACCATGGACTGGGTGGCTTAAACAACAGAAATTTATTTACTCATAGTTCTGGAAGCAAGAAGTCTGAGATTATGGTGTTGGCAGGGTTGGTTCCTTCTGAGGGCTGTGAAGAAAGGATCTATTCCAGGCCTCAATCTTTGGCTTGCAGACAACCATCTTCTCCTTGTGCCTTCACATAATTTTCTCTCTGTACATGTCTGTGTCCCAATTTCCTCTTCTTATAAGGACAACAGTCACATTGGATTAGGGTCTACCCTAATGACCTCATTTTAACATAATACTTCTGTAAAGACTCTATCTCCTTGGAAAAGTAGGATATAATAACCAAGGACAGGGTTTATTAAATAAAGCTGTAATTAGTATTAAAAAAAATTGTTATTACAGCAGAGATTGGCACAACATTGTAAATCAACTATACTTCAATAAAAAGAAAATAAAGTCAGAAAAAAGATTATATATTGATCTATATGTATATGTATCTGTATATTTGTATGAAATAAAGGAGCTTATCTTTAATGAAGCTAAAAAAAAAAACAACAAAGACTCTATCTCCAAAAAAATAAAATAAAATAAAATTTTAAAGACAAAAGAAACAAGACTGTGTCTCCAAATAAGTCACATTCGGAGGTGCAGGATTTCAATGGGGACACAATTCAACCCATAACAAAGTCTATCATCTTGCTATTTGTTTTCCATTTGCCCCATATGTTCTTTTTTTATTATTATATTTTTTAAATTAATTAATTAATTAATTTTTGGCTGCGTTGGTTCTTCGTTGCTGCACGCGGGCTTTCTCTAGTTGCCGCGAGTGGGGGCTACTCTTTGTTGCGGTGTGCGGGCTTCTCATTGCGGTGGCTTCTCTCGTTGTAGAGCACGGGCTCTAGGTGCACGGGCTTCAGTAGTTGTGGCACGCGGGCTCAGTAGTTGTGGCTCGTGGGCTCTAGAGCATAGGCTCAGTAGTTGTGGAGCATGGGCTTAGTTGCTCAGTGGCATGTGGTATCTTCCCGGACTAGGGATTGAATCCATGTCCCCTGCATAGGCAGGTGGATTCTTAACCACTGTGCCACCGGGGAAGGTCTGCCCCATATCTTCTTTTGTTCCTCAGTTCTTTTCCTGACTTCTTCTGAGGAATTGAATATTATATTTATATTAATATCATACATAATTAATGTTATAAATGTAATAGTATTAATATGATATAATTGTCACACATTATAATTCAATATTAAATATAATTAATATTATACTTTGTTTCATCTCTTTGCATTTTAGCTATACCTTTTTATTATTTTTAATGATTGCTCTAGAAATTATAAATATGTATCACTAATTTCTCACAGTGTAATTGAACTCCATATTTCACAGAAGAAAAAACTATAATATAATCTAGTCTCCCATTTTTTGTACTATTATCATATATTTTATTCCTACATATGTCATAAACTGCATCTTACAATTATATTACTTTTGCTGTAAACAGTCATTTGTCTTTTATGGAAATTAAGAGAAGAAAAAAGCCATTCTTTTATAATTACCCAGAATTATCAATTCTGTGGCTCTTCATTCCTTCCTATAAATCCAAGTTTCCAAATTTCCTTTCAGACTAAATAACTTCATTTAGCATTTCTCACAGTGCAAGTCTGCTGGCAATAAATTCTCTTATCTTTCATTTTTCTGAAAAAGTCTTTATTTCTCTTTCATTTTGAAGGATATTTTCATTGTCTATAGAATTCTAGACTGAAACTCTCCCTTCATCAGCAATTTAAAGGTGTGATTCCATTGCCTCTATCCCCCTTTTCTTCCTATCATTGTACCCCTATATGTAAGGTGTCTTAGTGGTTCAGCATCAACACTAATGAGATAAAGCAATATTAAATGATTGAAACAACGCAAGAGAGAACATGTCCCTTATGTAGTATTCTTGCAAAAGGTTTAACCTGAATCTAATTGTGAGGAAACATTCAAAGAAATTCCAATTGAGATATTTTACCAGAAAACTAGCTTGGATTCTTCAAAAATATTCTTCAAAAATATCAATGTCATGAAAAACAAAAGGGCAAGAGGACTTGTCTAGATTTTAGGGATATGTGGAGAAATGTAATTAGTCTAGATAATAATACTGCACTGTGAAATTTCTTGGTCGCCATGGAAAATAGTTTGCCAGTTCCTCATAAAGTTAAACATAGACTTAGCATATGACCCAGCAATTCCACTTCTAGGTATATACCTGAAAGAATTGAAAGCAGGGACTCAAACAGATACTTGCACATCCGTGCTCCTAGCAGCATTGGTCACAACAGCCAAAAGGTGGAAACAACCCAAGTGTCCATCAACAGATGAGTAGCTAAACAAAATGTGATATACACATACAATAGAATATTATTCAACCTTTAAAAGGAATGAAATTCTGACAAGGCTACAACATGGGTGAACCTTGATGACATTATGCTAAGTGAAATAAGCCAGACACAAAAGGACAAATATTGCATGATTTCACTTACATAAACTACCTAGAACAGGCAACTTCATAGAGACAGAAAGTAGAACAGAGGTTACCAGGGGAGGATGGGACATTTACTGGGTACAGTTTCTTTTCAGGATTATGAAAAAGTTCTGGAAGTGGATAGTGGTGATGGTTGCATAACACTGTGAATGTACTGTATACATGTTTTTTTTTAACATCTTTATTGGAGTATAATTGCTTTACAATGTTGTGTTAAGTTTCTGCTGTATAACAAAGTGAATCAGCTATATGCAACGCAACTGTATACTTAAAATGGTTAAAATAGTAAGTTTCACGTTATATATGTTTTACCACAAATTTTTAAAAAGGATATTGTGGTTACATGAGAAAATATCCTCATTTTTAGGAGATATGGGCCAAAATATTTAGTGGTGAAGTGTCTTAATGCCTGCAACTTATTTTTAGTGGATCTAGGGAAAAAGAGAGAGAAAAGAGAAAGAAATGTGGCAAAAGGTTAACAACTGGTAAATCTAGATACATGTTCATTGTACTACTCTTTCAACTTTTCTGTAAGCCTGAAGATGTTCAAAATACAAAGAAGGTGCTCAATAAATATTTTTAAATGAATGTGAGAGAGGACCCTTCCAGACAGAGAGAAAAGCAGGAGCAAAGGTTAAGAGGAAGAAAAAGTGCTTTCAAGAAACACTGAGGGGCTTCCCTGGTGGCGCAGTGGTTGAGAATCTGCCTGCTAATGCAGGGGACATGGGTTTGAGCCCTGGTCTGGGAAGATTCCACATGCCGCGGAGCAACTAGGCCCGTGAGCCACAACTACTGAGCCTGCGCGTCTGGAGCCTGTGCTCCGCAACAAGAGACACCACGATAGTGAGAGGCCCGCGCACCACGATGAAGAATGGCCCCCGCTTGCCACAACTAGACAAAGCCCTCGTACAGAAACGAAGACCCAACACAACCCTAAATAAATAAATAAATAAAAGAAAAAAGAAAAGATAGAAACACTGAGGGGGCTTCCCTGGTGGCGCAGTGGTTGAGAGTCTGCCTGCCGATGCAGGGGACACGGGTTCGTGCCCCGGTCTGGGAAGATTCCACATGCCGCAGAGCGGCTGGGCCCGTGAGCCATCACTGCTGAGCCTGCGCGTCCGGAGCCTGTGCTCCGCATGGGAGAGGCCACAACAGTGAGAGGCCCGTGTACCGCAAAAAAAAAAAAAAGAAAGAAAAAAAAAAAGAAAAAAAGAAACACTGAGTAATCTAGTTTGATTTGATTTGAGTCAAAGGTGCATGCTAGGACGTTCTGGGAGATAAAGCCAGAAAGGTAGGTAGGCTGTGTGCCAAACTGGAAAAGGTCCTGAGCTAAAGAACAGAGAGCCTGTACTGTTCCTGGCTAGCAACAGGGAGCCCCACGGAAGGCAATAAACATGGCAGTAACATGTGAAGTGATGGAATTCTTCTGCAAGATGAATCTAGTCATGATGCCCTGGACAGACCAAAGGGCATCACGGCTAGGAGGCTGTTCAGTAGTCTAGGCATCGGAGCAGGGACTTGGGCCAGGTGGAGGAAGTGGGAATAAAAGGCAACTGTTTTGTGAAGGACCTTCAGAATTTGATAACTGAGTAAACGTGGAAAGTGTGGGTTATCAACCTGAGGTTTACACCTGGGTGTCGGAGAACACAGGAAATGGCAAAGTCAGCAGGAGAGGCTAGTTTGTAGCTCAAGGCTCAAAGATGTGAACTATAAGAAAAAGGAGTAGGTTTGATTTTATCCCTGCCTTCCTGTCAAATGGATACTTCACAGGCCCTCAGGCTGTCAGACAGGGTCCAATCAGAACCAGAATTCTCCATTGGACCCGCCTCACCTGGCCCCACAACCCATCCCCGGGACCAGCAGGCCCTTAGGGCTGACTGGTACCCCGAGTCCTTCTCTGGTAGTGTCTCTTCAGCATCTCCCCTGGTTCCTTTCCACTTAGCCCGCACGTAGTTCAGTCTTCTTGCCCTAACTTGCCCTCTTTTCAGAGTCCTTTTTCCTCAGTAAGAGGAGAGGAATCAAGTATCTGCCCAAGAGCACCCATCCTGCAGCATGCAGGCCAAGACCGGCACTCCTAAGCAGCTCAGGTGTGGGTGGGCCAGGGGTGGAGGGAGCGAGGGAAGAGATGATAGAGCGGGGCTGAGGAGGTCAGCACAGGGTGGTGGTGGGGGGGCGGGCAGCAGGGACCGCCTGCAGCATATCTGGCTGCAGGGAGACCCAGTAGGCCTTGCTCCATCCAGCCCCACCTGCCATACAAGACACCCAGCAGTACTGGGGTTGGTGGAGGGGGTCTCTGCTTGCCAGCTCAGTCATCCCACCGCTCCTCAGAGAATTCCATCTGTTGTCCCTAAACCACTTACTCTATCCCCATGGCACTCAGCCCTCCTCTCCCAGTTTCCCATTTCTGTGTAGAAGATAAAAGCTTGAGGTCGGCAGGAGTGCGGGCATTCTGATGAGGCAGAGCTCAGCCTAGCGCAGGAGCGTTTAGGATACGGAGACAATCAGGCTGTGGACAGGGCTGGAGGAGGCGTCCAGCTGAGCCACCAGTGAGGGTGGAAGCTGTGGAGAAAGTCAGAGGCCTTGGAGTCAGTCCACCAAACCAAGAGGTGAGCTGCACAGCAGAGCGTGGCCTGCAGAGGCAGGTGGCTGCTGTCCTGGGCACAGCTGCCCAGCTCCACGCCTTCTCAGGCCGCATGAAGATCAATTATGTGGGGTGCATATAATCAGCTCCTTCTCCTCGCCCCAGCCTCCAGGGAGGAGCAGCCTCCTTCACCCAACCTGTCGCCTGCCACCACAGTTATGTCTGGCCTGAGTTAGGCTGGCACGGGGGGTCTTGCTCTAGCCCGGGCTTGCTCTGGGTGACCCTCCCTGCCACACCTGCCTCCCCAGCTCTACCTCCCAGGCTCACTAATCTGCCATCAGGCGTGCCAGGGGCTGGGGGGTGGTGTCACGACCCAGGCCAGGGAATCCCACTGGGCAGCCTTTGCCAGCTTGCCTCCCTACCCACTGGGAAAACAGCTTTTGTATTCTTGGTCCTCAAGCCCAGACACAGAATCCCTTACAGTGTGCCAGCTCTCCAGGGCGTCTGCCTGGGAACGAGCAAATCTGGCAGAGTAAGGGGAGAAGCGCCAGCTCTGGTGTGACCTGCTGCCATGGAAACAAGTCAGTGACTAGCAAGGGCGTGAGAGTGAGAGGCTCTGGTCAAATATGTCCAGCGACAGAGAAGCTGGGCTGGAAAACTGAGGGAAATGGGCAGGGAAATCTGGCTGAAATGGGAAGGACGGAAAGTCCTGGTTTAACTGCAGGTTAGCCTTACCGGGAGGCAGATGGAACACCTTTAGTGACAGACAAAGCAGTGGAAAGATTACTGGTCTCAGTGCCACCACTGGCTCTTTGATCTAAACCTAAAAATTCATATCTCTCAGAAGGGAAAGTTAAAGTCGCAACATAAGACTTTGCAGCTGCTGTAAATTGCAATGGCTCATCACGCCCCTGAAGCAGGCTGATGTAGGCCTCCATGGCAGGCCCTGAGCTGCACCAGGTCTGAGATAATTAAGGCTTCCCGGGGCACTTCTATACACAGGAATCCTGCCACACCCAGCAGGCACTTACCTGCAGCCAGTGGGGTAGAAGCAAACTGGAGAGGCAGGACAGAGAAGAAGCGCAGGATTCCGGGGTGGGAGCACAGGCTGCCAGGAAGAGGGTGTAACAGCTCACCTTGGGTCACACCTCCAGGAAAAGGAGCATTTGTGGCTCCCAGAAGTCCTGCACCATCCCACATCTAGGGACAAAAGAGACAGTCAGTTGTGTCCCATCCTTTCCTTCGTTGTACTCACTTAACCTCTCCCCAGCTTCCTTGTTCTGAGGATGACTGCACCCTCTGTGAGCAACAGAGGGTCCGAGGGGACGTCTAAACAGGACTTGGGAGGCTTTGCCCTGTCCTCAAGCCATTTTCCCTTCAATCTTCTCTGCTCTGCCTTCCTCTAGCAACAGCTCCGTCCCAGCTCCTAAGGAAGTTCTCCACTCCCGAGGTCATGGGACAGCTGCTCTGAGTGGTCTGCTTCAGTGCTAGCTCCTGGCGCAAGTTCAGCCCTAGGCAGGCCTGTGGAAGGGCAGGGCCTCGAAGTCAGCCTGAAGATGGTGCTGAGAGCCAGCTTCATGCCCTTGCAGCAGCTGCAGGCCTCAGCAGTCTGCTGGTGTGGTGCGCGCAGTTTCCCACTCCCAGGTGGGTCACAGCTGGGAGAGAAATGTCTCGGGGGAAGAGTGGGCCATTGAAAAAGAAGAGCCAAGAACAGACACAAATGCCACAGCAGCCAAAGGAGTGTCCATCATTGGTCCTCAAGAGTGCTTCATGATCCTGTGCTGTGCTTTCCTCCCCTTGCAGCTGTTCAGCTCAGTTCTAGAGAAGGAGACTCACAAACCCTCCTGCCCATTCACGAGACCCTGTTCACGCTGCTCCCAGTTGGCTGGTCCTGCACCAAATATGCCGACGATATGGCCCTGGCCCCATCATCATCTGCCTCTTCACATTCTTCCCCTGGAAGAGCGTCTGTAAGAAGCATGTGAGCCTAATAAAAGGGCCTCAGGGTAATAGAGAGACCACATCTCGCTTCCCCTCTGCAGGAAACTCACAGCTCCCGTTCATTCACTATTATTTACTGTGTGCCATCCATGCGCCAAGCTGGGAATAAAAACACTGACCAAAACCCAGTCCCTGTCTTCTAAGACCTCAGTATCTACAGACATTTCTCCCCCATGTCTCAGGGCTGTGGGGAGGGTGCCCAGAATATCTTTTCCCTCCTTCTTAGCATATCCACATTCTCCACATCCTTCACAGCCCAGCACAAATGCTGTCTGCTCCTTGGCTCTCATCATATAGCCACTTCACAGTGGTGTCTCCTGCCTCTGAATGTTCACAGCACAGTTACCTGCACCTCTCTCAAGACATGTCACTTTCTACTTATATGTGTTTTGTATGCATAGTTGATCTTCTCTGCTATACTCCATGTTTCTTGAGGGCAAATATCATCTTACACATCTTTGTATCCTTTGGAGTCCCCCCCAAAATACCACATGCATAACAGGCGCTCAAATAATACTCATGGAATACGGCTTCCACATAAAGATGCCTGTTGGATGAGTGAAGTCTTGTTTGTGAAGCTATTGGGAGTTCTCAGATTTAAAAATAATACATTTTCATCACTAATTAAAAACTCCTTATTAGAATTTTCCCTATTAATACAAAGCTTGAACTCAATATAGGTAACATAGGATTCTTATGTATCCCTTATAACTGTATATATATATCTAGTCTTATGTAAATGGTATATTATGTAAATATTATAATTCAATAGTCAGCTGTTTCTGCACTATAACATATAAGTGCTCACATCCTGTGTGTATCTTATGCAAGTGAAAGTATCTTCTGCACTACGTGGTGTCCAGCTTTTCACTCTTCCTAATGCTGTGTGGTAATGATATAACCCAGACTACAGCTGAATGGAAGAGATACCCTGGCCATGAGCACCCAGCCTTGGGTAAGCAGGCTCAGGTTTCCCCATCAGAATCAGCCTATAAAACCATCCTTCCTAGGAGGACAGATCTGCCCATCAACAGAGGAAGTGGGGACTTCCCTGGTGGTCCAGTAGGTAAGACTCCGCGCTCCCAATGCAGGGGGCCCCGGTTCTATCCCTGGTCGGGGAACTAGATCCTGCCTGCATGTCGCAACTAAGAAGTCCGCATGCCACAACTAAAGATGCTGCATGCCACAAATAAGATACGGTGCAGCCTAAATAAATAAATTAAATAGAGGACGTGACTCCAAAAGCTAAGAAAAGTTCTCACAGTGGCTAAGGGATGTTTTTGAAAATATCGTAACTGATGGCTGGGACTGGGACAGCGCTTATTACGGGCAGGCTAAAAACGTACTCCAGTTAATCATCAAAAACCTGTGGTGGTTCTATCATTACCCCCAGCTTTGCAAATGAGGAAAGTGAGGCTCAAGACATGTAATCACTTTGCCCAAAGTCACATACCCAAGTGTCTCTGACTCTAGATCTTGAGCTGAGATTCTTGCTCAAAACATCCAGGTCCCTTTGTTTCTTTTTGCACTTGGTGTGCAATGAGGGGCAACGACCCCCTGTCCCCTAGAAGAGACCTTAGGGATCATCTGCTTCAACCTCCTTACTTTACAGACAGGAAACTTGGGCTCAGAGAGATAAAGGGACATGTCCCTTAGGTCACACAGAGCCAGGGGCTGCTCTGCAACGGAATCACAAGGTGCACAAGAGTACCAGTCCAAACTCCATTTTACAGAGGGGGAAGTGAAGCCCAGTGCGCTGAGCGCAGGTCCCGGGTCCATCACAGGCAGAGCCGTATCCAACCCTGGGCGCGCTCGTTATCCTGCCCGGCGTTACCAGAACCTTCACCTGGGGCGCCAACCATCAACTCACCGGCCCGCGCCTCGGGAGTACTTGTCGGCGGCGCGCAGGCCCTCGGCTGGGAGTGACAAAGCGCTGACGTGGAACGAGCGGGGCCGCGCAGGCAGGCCAGAGTCGGACATGGCCTCGCTAACCCGGGCCTCCCCTGGCCCCTTCGCCTCAGAAGGCCGAGGCCCCAGGAGGGCGCGGACGCCCAGACGCCGAAGAGAATTCGGAAGCGCTGGCCCCGGAGGGAGGCAGGGTCGCCTGGCCTCCTCTCCTCAGGCTCCTACTTTGCCCCCTCAACAGTGTGTAGACCCGGTCCTGGCGCCGGAGAACCTGACGGGGAGCAACGGCTCGACCCTCAGCAGGGTCTAGCCACCTGTACCTAGGAGGGCGAGCGAGGTTGCCCTGGAAACGCAAAAAAAAAAAAAAAAAAGAGGCTATTCGCGCCTGCGCGGACGCGCTAGGCACAATGGGAAATGTGGTTTCCGGGCTTCACCTGGTGGCCAGAGGAAGGGACGCAAGGTGGCGCTCCAGCGTCGCGGTCCGTTCATAGCCGCAGGGTTCCCCTGCCGCCCTGGGCCCTTTCTGGGCGCTACCGGCGTAAGAGAGGCCGCGGAGGCCTGAAAGGTAGTTTCTCTTGAGGAGACGCCCTGGTTCGTGACTCGTCCGAGGCCGGGTCGAGCCGGCCCCGACGGAGGGAGAACGTTGTGGAGGTGGGAGCTGGCCCAGGAGGGACCGGCTGCCCGAGGGACCCGAGCTCCTCGTCGCACAAGTGTTCTAGTCGGGCCGGGCGACCACTCCGGTTCTAAGAGGCTCCTGTATCGGGTGGGAGTTAAATTGGGACCCCGTGAGCAGAGCCTGTCCTGACCATCCCTCCGGAGTCCCTGCCCATTGCGTTGACTGCCCTGGAACCACCTTCTCCATTCCCGAGTTAGGCCTCTGGATTGAGATCTAGAAACCTAATTGAGGCTCTGTCGGAGACCCAGTTACTTCTCTGAGCCTCAGTTTCCTTATTTCTAAAACGGTGGTAATTGTAATGGCTCCACTTTCTCCTCTGAGAGTGTTGCAAGGTTCGTATGAGATGACTGATGTGCAGGTTGGACAGTCATTTAAGAACATAAACAGGGCGTTCCCATTCGTTGTAAATTAGTGCAACTTCTTACAAGGAAATTAGGCAGTGCCCTTCAGAGTTAAAAACGAAGAATGAAGCTGCTTCGGCAATTCTAGAAATATGTCCTACGGAATTAGTGGCCATGTGTGCACAAGAAATTATATACAAGGGTACTTAAGCATTACTTGAAATGGAAAAAAAAACCCAACCCCAGAACAATGTAAATGTCCTTCAGTAGATGACCACTTAAATCATGATGGATTCCATAAGAGAATATGTGTGCTTGTTTTAAAAATTAGGCAGAGCTTTCTGTACTGATGTACAGCTCTTCTGTGATATGAAAAAAATTTTTCAAAATGCAGAATAGTATGTTAATATGCTTTAATTTATACTTAAAAAAGAATACACAGATGTATTTGATGACTTAAGCATGGAATGTCTTTGGAGGGCCTTAGAAGAAGCTGGTAACAATGGTTGCCTGTGAAGGATTGGAGGACAAGATGGGAGGGAGACACTCTTTTCATTTTATATCTTTCTTTTTTAAACTGTGTTTTTTGCCCCTTTAGCAATTTGTATGAGCTTTGTCTATACATACAGTTCTTTTTCTTTTCTTTTCTTTTTTTTTTTGGTCATGCCATGCCTTGAGGGACCTCAGTTCCCCAACCAGGGATTGAACCCCCGACCACAGCAGTGAAAGCCCGGAATCCTAACCACTCGGCCACCAGGGAACTCCCAGTGTACATATAGTTCTTAATCATTTGTCTGTATTTTTGATGCAGATAATTTTACCCTCCAATTTTTGTTTCTCCTCGTGCTGAATTCTTACTTCTCAGAATCCTCCATAGATTCTAGTGGGCCAGCTCTGAGTTCATGATTGGATCCTGCCTTCCCAGCTGCACAGACTGCAGGAGGGCAGGGCCCGACCTTGGCTTCCCTCCTGACATTGTTACCCCCACTGTCCCCGAGCCCCAGCCCAGAACTGCTGAAAGGGCAGTCTGGGTGGGACTCATGGGTGGCTCTAGATGGCAGGCAGCCCCTCCCTGCTCAGCAGGGTTGACCAGCCAAATGGATCAAGAATCACATCTGGCTTCTCTGTACCCCACCTTGTGACCCTGGGCCTGCTACCCACAGACAGGTACAAATGATTCCTCTTCTAGAGAGCATGTTGAGGCTGAATTCTGTCAGTGTACAGAGGATGCGTATTGTTAAAATATCAAAGCAGGAGGTGGGGTCTAGGGATTTACTGGTTTAATCCTTTTGTCTTACAGAAAGAAACAGAGACTTAAGATGAAGAAACTTGTAAGTGATACAGCTGGGGCTAGAACCCAAGTCTCCTGCTCCTCCATCCGCTAGGGTTAGAGCAGTGCTGGGGGTCCCACCAGGGTCTGAGTGAGAGATTCATTCCTAAAACTGGGCGTGAGGTCTCAATCAATAAGAACATTTGCTGCCAGCTCCTATCTGAGGCCTGCTTTGAGGGAAGGAGCTGCACCCATCCACTCCCAACCCCCAACCAAACTAGAGTGTTATAGGGCAGAGCATATGATCTTGGGAAGAGGGGAGAGAAGTGACAAAGATGGACCCACTTACTCTTCTTGAACACTGTAATTGAGCAGGAGGAACCCCTAGACAGAGGGGAGGGCCCACCGAGGGTCCTTCTTCCCTGGCAGTGATAGGCTGGCTTGGAAAGTCAGGCTCTCTTGCATTGTAGCAAGAAGAAGATTCTTGGGACCCAAAGTGTGCTCAAGAACTAGCATCAAGTGCCCAAAAGGAGCCTTAGCTTCTGTGACGGGCTTGGTCATGTCCACATAGGCATCGACAGCTTCCATTTCCTCACGGGTAACTCCCTTCCACTGCCCCGACAGAGCCCAGCACCTGCTGTCCAGTGTAGACTTGTTCCCCTGCCGACCTGCCTGAGGGGGGCGGGGCAGCTAGCATTTACCCAGGCCTTGCCCCGGGGGGTGAGGGAGATAGCGCGACCTCCCCTCTTCTCCTCCCCCTTCTTCCTCCCACTGCACCCCAAACATACCACTCCCCAAACTGGGAACTATGAAGAGACTGGAAGGGGTAAGAAGAGGCCACACTCCTTGTGCAACCAGAGAAACAGTGGACCAACAAGCTTTATCATAAAATTGAAAACAATATGAAAATGTTTTTTCTTTCTAAGTACAAAGCCAGACACTATTAAGACTATGAAAAACTGGCCAGAGGCCATGAAGCTCCGAAAGAAGACTCTCTTTGGCGTAGTGCCCTGTGCTCCAGTGCAGTGCAGGTGGAGGGTGCTGGGGGCAGCAGAAGACTCAGGCTGCTTACGGGGGGGTGTGAGGGAGGCTGCTGACCGGCCAGCCCCATCAGAGGGTTCTGGCTCCCCACTCCTCAGGACCTCCCAGGTTTGGGGACTGAGGTTACTCTCGGCCTCTGGGGGCCACTGGTTCTCTGCAGAGCCCCAGGAGTGAAGTGGGGTCGGGGCGATGAGGCGGACAGGAGTAGGGGAGGGAGGACCATGAGGCTCTCTGCACTGAGAAGCTCTGTTTTATTCCATGGCTGCAAGTGTGTGTTTCAGGCAGCAGTTGAGGATGAAGCTAGGGTACTGTTGCCCCCAAAGGCACCTTCAGTCTCTCTACCACATCCCCAAATGTGGAGGAAATCTTGAGCCCTTGGACAGGTGGACACGGGTCTGAGACTTAAGGCTGTAGGTGCTGAGGCTGTAGTGACGGGAGTCTGGGGCCTCCTGGGGAGGAGCTAAGAGGAACGTGGACAGGCCCACAGGAGTGAGGGGGTGCTCATCCCAGGAGCTGCGTTCGGCGCCTCTGTTTGTGTCTAGGGGGGCGTGGGAGTGTGTGTGGGCTCACACCTCGCCCTCCTCGCCACTGTCATCCACGCTGGCCTGCCTCACCACCTTCTGCTGCCTGGGCGTGGACGGACAGCCAGCCTCCTGCTGCTCCTGGAAGGCCTGGGTCCGGCTGGCCACCAGGGCGGCGCTGTTGAGGGCAACCACAGACTGGCGGGACTTCAGGGCAGGCCAAGGCCCCTTGCGGGCCTGCTGGCCTCCCTTGGCGCTTGAGAGCTGAGGGAAGGGCTGTGGAGGGTCTTCATCAGAAAACTCCTTTGAAGAGAAAACCTGGAAGGATGAGAGTATAAAGAAGAGTCACGGGGAAGTCGTTCCAAGGCAGGGGCACGGAGCACAGAGCCTAGAAAAGGGTAGATGCAGAGCATCTGTTGAGTGAATACAGAAAAAGCTACTACAGGTACTCACAGGTCAGACTTCCCTAGAAGGGAAGGTGGCACCCCAGCCCCACTGCCACTGCTCCTCAGCCCTCACCTGTCTGGCCCCCAGAAGACCTCCTTAGCTCCCCTGCGCCCGCCACGTCCTCGGGGTCCTCTCCTCTCCTCCTCCTCTTGCCCCCCGCTGCTTTGCACAGTCAGTCCCATGAGCCACAAGGGAAACATCTTCCGGGTGCTGGGCCCTGGGCTGGGTGCCAAGTGAGGACACCCTGCCTTTAGGAACACACCCACCCACCCATCAACCATCTGTTCCTCCCCCCAGCCTTCCACACCCAGTGCCACCTCCTCCAGGAAGCCTTTCCCAAATGTTCCTGTCCTCTGTGAGGTGAGCTCTCCTTCCTCCGGGTCAGCGACCTTGGCCTCAAGTCACATGGGGGGCCTAACTTCCTAAGGCAAGGGCCAGGTCTTAACACTTGTGCCCTGCAGCGCTTAGCACAGAGAGGCTGCTTAGCTACTCAGCCAGCACTTCGGTTGTGTGAGTGCTATGACCCCTCTGCACGCCATCCCTCGATGGGTTGCCCTTCCGATTTGGGAGGGGGTGCTGAGATCATCTTATCCACACCCATCTGGGGTCAACAGGTGGTTGTGCAGCTCCTGGCCTGGGGAGGATGCTCCTTCCAAGGCTGGGCAGCCCTGCCGCTTAGGAGGCAAGTCCTCTCATCAGGCTGAGAGCTGCCTGCAGCCGCCAGCCTAGGGCTAGTTTGGCCGTGGAGCCCACCAGATGGCCCTGTCCCGTGACTGCTCTCAGGCTCCTGTGGAAGGCAGCGCTCACCTGTCCTCATCGGGTCTCCTCGGCTGCTCTGAGGGGATGAAAAGGAGCTGCCCAGGGTGTGGTCCCCCTGCTCAGGTGCCCCCTGCTCAGGGCCAAGCCGAGCCCCAGTCCTGGACTTTCTCCATCCTCAGGCCATCTGCCCGCCCCCTCCTTTTGGGCCCCACTCTGCCTCAACCTGGGCTCCTTCCTTAGCCTCAGCCTCACCTCTGGCAGGTCACCGTCCCCTGAGGTGCTTTCCAGCTCTGATGATGGCTCCAGGAGGCTGATGGACCTCATAACCCCGCGGAGGTTGATACGGGGCCGTGACCCAGGCTCTTCTTTTGGGGCTGCCTGGCTCTCCTCCAACCCCACCACATTCAGCTCCCCACTGCCCCCGGGTTCTGGCTGAAGAGGTGGGAACGGTGTAGAGACCTCGGGGGCCAGGGGCTCCTCTGGGGAGGCCCCACCCACTTTCTGCTCCCAGACATGGCTCTGCCGGCTGCGAGGGGGTGGCCCTGAGTCAGTTTCCAGTGACCCAGCCGCAACCTCCAGCACCCACCCCCACCACCCCCTTCCCCTTGGCCCCCACTCCGTACCTAGCTGTCAGGATGCCCTGATAGGTCTGCAGCTGGCGCAGGAAGCCAGGGTTGGGGCGGGCGATGGGCCGCAGCTCCTGCACATGGCGCAGAGCCTGCTCCAGGCTCCAGCCGTACTGCTTCATGGCGTAGGCGATTACCGTGGCGGCTGAGCGGCTGACGCCCATCTTGCAGTGGACCAGCACCCGGGTGCCCTGCGCTCTGTGGAGGCCGAACCAGGTCAGCTTCCCCCTCCCCCGCCCCCTTGCTGTGCCGTCAGGGTCGGGGAAAGGCAGGCAGGTGGTGGTGGGCTCACCTCCCAGCGCAGAGGGGAGAGGAGGTAAGGACCCTGACGGCCAGAAAAGCTGAGGGCAGAGCAGGCAGGAGGAGGGCACGGGCCCCAGACAGCAGGAAGCTGGGACGGGGCGGCGGAGGGGTGGGACTGCCCGACCTTGCAGCCTCCACGAAGCGGTGCGTCTCCTTCCAGTGGGGCAGCAGCTGGGCTGACTCCTCATCCCAGAGGCGCACGTTGTGGTAGGTGAAGCGCTCGGGGTAGAAGTTGTCAATCTCCCGGGCCGTGTTCAGGATGTGGGTCACCCTGCAGCGCGGGGCACAAGGCCAGGCTGACGCGGCCGTGGGCGCCAGGCCCGTTGGCCAGCGGGGCCGGCGGACCCTGGGCCTTACTTTTCCTGGTTCTGAGGGCCCGGTGGGGGCGGCATGGTTGCGGTGGGAGGAGGAGATGACGGTGACCTTGAGCAAATCGGTTCACCCCACTGGGCTTGAGTACTGTCCCCCCGCCCCATCCCCACCCCGCTTCCAGGTAGCTGCTGGGCGGCCTGCAACACACGCCCTTCTGGTATCGTCAGGAGTCAGTTAGAGAAGGGCCTCTGAGTTCAGCTGCGATGGGTGGATCTGCAGCAGCCGGATGACAAGGGTCACAGCAGGTCTCCCGAAAGCCCATGGTGGACAAGTGACAGGAGCTGTTGGCAGCGGGCAGCCAGGTCTCCTGTGGGAGCGGGGCCCTCCCTGCTCCCAGAGACGCGGTCAGGCGAAGAGGGGCTTTTCTGCTTTACAGCTGGGGAGGTTAAGACGGGGCCAGGGAGCTGCCAGCAGACCAGCAGGGTAGCTTGTTCCCCTGTCCCCGCCTGAGCCATGCGAGGGCAACAGCCCCAGGGGCGGAGCTGGAAGCAGAGCTAGCTGCTGCTGAGAGGGTTCTGGGGGTTTCTGGCCAGGTTTCCCCACGGGGGAAGACAGAGGGCGGGCAGTCCTGGGAGGGCTCGAAACCCTACCTGTTTCTCTGCAGCTCCTCCAGGTTCGCTGCGTTCCACTCTGAGCCCTGTGAACACGGAGAGAGCGTCATTGGCCCTCTCCCCCAGCTGCAGCAGGCCCCATCTCCCAGCCCTCAGCCTGCAGTTCACCAGGTAGAGGTGGGGGAAGATGCGGGACGCCCGGTCTTGCTGGGCCATGAGGAACAGCATCTGGTTGTCGATGAAGTCGCGGTACTGTTGGAGAGGGCATCCCAGGCGCAGCTCCAGGGCCTGGCGGATCTGCAGGCAGGAGGGTGAGGAGAGGCTGTGGGCGCCTCGCGAGTTTCCCGATGCCCCAGCCTTCCCTCTGGGGCCTCTGAAGACAATACTCTGTCCCATCAAGGCAAAGAAGCTGAGGCCAGACACGTGGGAACAGCTCAGACAGGAGGAAAGCTAAAGTGGGAAGGCTCCAAGGAGAGGACCAGTCTGGGGCCCAGCTCTCGCCCTGGTCCCCGGCACCCTGCCCACCTCTTTGGAAGTGATGCTCTCCAGGTCACTGGAGTCTAACACCTCCCACAGCTCAGCCCGGATCGCCTGCTCCATCGTCTCCTGTCCCGAGGGCCTGGGAACCGAGCCCGTCAGTCCAGGGGCCCCTTCCCCACTCTGCCATGGCACACCCCCCCCCTCCCCTCCCTGTACTGACCGGCCGGGCTCAATGCTGGGAGGCCGCAGAGACTCCAGGTCAGCCATGGCCGTCCACTCGTTGAGGCAGCTCTGGTCAGAGCTCAGTCTGTCCTGGTAGTGGCTGGCCCAGGCGAGGGCACTGCCCCCTGGCACAAGACCACTGCCTAGAGCCGCCTCACATGCCTGGTGCAACACCTGGAGCGTGGCCCTGGGACAGAGGAGAGGCTGGGTCACGCTGTCCTCCCTGCTGCCCCTACCCAGACCCTGAGCCATCTTCAAGACCCAGCCCCTTACCACATGGTCTGGATGCAGACTGGCTTGAAGATTCGACTCTGCCCACCAGATGTCACACTGAAGCCCCTGTGGGAGACCAGGTTGGGGGGGAACCCAGCTCCTGGCTCTGGGACAGGGCCCCCTGAGAGGCCTACCCACTAGCCACCTAAAGCTGGTCCTCAAAGTATATACACATCGTCTAAACTTCAAAATAAGCCCTGTTTGCCAGACATGGGGCAGCTGAGACCCAGAGCAGTTAGGTCACTTGCCCAGGATCACACAGTGAATCTCAAGTGGAGCTGAGAGTAGGCCCAGCCTAGAGTTCTGCAGTTGCTCCCCAGTACCCACCACACCCCTGCACCCCTCCCCACCCCCATACATCACACTTAGTTATTCCACCCTCTGGCCCCTCTGCTTTCCCTTCCCTCCAGTTGCCACCTCTTACCCGTCTCCATCTAGGTACACCTGGGTGTCACTCCAGAGAGGCAAGACCAGGCCTAGGGTGCAGCTGGGGGAGCTGGGGGAGCTGGCAGGGACAGAGGGAAAGCTGTTGTCGCCCAGCATCTCACTTCCTCTCCCTGCTCCCTTCCTCTCCCTGCTCCAACCTGCTATCAGGGAAATCCACACCCAGAAGGACTGTCTCATCCTGGCTCAGATGTTCTCTTGTGGAAACTACCAGCAGGTAGCGGAGCCTGGCCGGCCGGGCCGCCTCCAATTGGGCTGCCTGGGGAAGACAGGAAGGGAAAAGCCTGGGGTCACGGTGGCCCAGAGGACCCTGCTCCCCCCACCCCCACCTGACACAGAGCCGGGCCTAGAGCAGAACTGCCACCTGCTCCCTCCGCACCCATCCTTCTCTTCCCAGATACCAGATCAGTGGTTACAATCTAGTGGTTCCCAACTTTGGGATCTCATGGTCCAATAAAACGTTTAGAAAGATTTTTCTCAGAGAGGGTGTGTGTGAAAAGAAGGGGAGAATGGGCATGACAGATTGCCCTTTCTTTTTTTCTGCCTAGGAAGGAGGTTTAAGAAACACCTTTCCACTTGCCATTACCATAATTTGACTCAAGGAATGTTTTTCACCAAAGAAATATTAAGGACAGTTTCACAATAAAGGATGGTGCTTCTGTGGAATGAATTCTGCCTTACAAAAAACTGACTGCATCTGGTTTTTCCCATTTTGCTGCAGACAGTGAGATCGTTCCACAGGCATCTGGGAACTGGTCCTCACTTTCCCGCCTGTGTCCCATTCCCGCACGGGCCCCTCCAGCACACGAGCCCGCGGTGGGTGCTCAGCAGGCCCCCCCCCGAGCACCAGTTCATTTGTGGGCAACTCACATAGTCAGGAAGGTCTTGTGCTGGTTGAACAGAAACCCGCCTCTGGGTGATTCCCAGCTCTTGGACCTAATCTGACCCTACAGGCTCACATCGGACAAACCTCCCCATCCTTTCCCAGCTCTCCAGAGACCCGAAGACGTGGCCGGATCACCCTGTTAAGACAACTCTAGCCGAAAGAGCAGAGTCATTGGGGTTTGGGTAACCGCTACGCTCCCCAGGGGGCCCCCTGCTCTCACACCACTGCTCCCCAAACACACACACACTGGCCCCATTCCACCCTCTCCTCCCACCTAGGGAGTGGCTCTCTTCCCCCTTTCAGAGGGCCAGAGGGCTCTGGACGGGGCCCTCACCAGGCGGATGTCGTCTTGTGGCCTTAGCAGCCCCACCATGAGGCGCAGGTGCTGACTCTGTTCCTGCTTCCTGGAACTCTGGGGCCCATGCCCATCGTCTGTCTGGTCCCCGTGGGGCTGCTCCTCCCCGGGGGGTTCCTCCACTGGTTCAGAGCTGGCCTTGGCTGCGTCTCCATCATCGCCTCCGTCCTGCAGTCCCAGGACAGCCCCGCGGAGTACTGCAAAGCTCTGCCTGGCAGGGGAGCAGGGAAACCATTATGGCCCATCGTAGCCCTTAGGACAGGGGTGTGTCAGAATCACCTGGAGGGCTTGTTAAAACAGGTGTTGGACCCCATCCCCAGAGACTCAGTGGGCCTGGAGTGGAGGCCTGAGAATGTGCATTTCTAACCAGTTCCCGGGTAATGCTACCCCAACACTTTGGGAAGCACTGCCTTGGAGGCTCTCAAGCCTCCAGCCCATCTATTCTTGTCTGAGGAGGGGTGGAAGTTTCTTCCTTTTCCTTCCTAACTCAGTAGATACTGTGAACCTGGTGGGGACTCAGGAGTCCTCAGGCCCTGCCGTCCCATGCTGCCCACTGGCTCATGATCACTGGCCAGAGCCAGGTCCAGGACAGTGCGTGACGGAGCTCCAACTGACCAGGGGGAAGACGAAAGCAAAGGCAGCCAGCTGTGCCCACCAGCTGTGCCTACTGGCAACACGGCCCCACATAGTGTGTAGTGGGCTTTGGCTGCAAGTCCTCCAGGATGGCGGTGGCCAAGGCTGGCGGCTGGACGGAGGTGCGCGTGTTGGGAAGAGGTGCTCACCTTCGCTGGAGCCGGCTTCTGCGCTGGGACACCTGGTCCTGCTGAAAAAGCAGCCCCCAGGGCAGAGTGAAGCGGCAGGGAAGGATTCTCCTCTCCCCCGTCTCGGGGGCTGGCTGCTGTGGTGGTCGGTGGAGGAATCGCGCCCCCCTCCGCGCACACCGCCCACCCCCGCAGCGGGGAAGGGAACCAGAAAGGGGCTCAGGTCCCCTTCACGCTCCAGTCCACTCTCCACGTGGAGGCACTGGGGGAGCCCGGGCCCAGGTTCAGGTCCAGCGGCCGGAGGTAAGGGGGCGGGCGGCCGCGGCTGGAGACGCCTGAGGCTTTGGCCCCCGTCTGGGCCCAGAGCCGGGTAGGGCCTCCGCAGGCGGTCACGGCTCCGGATCTCGCCTTGGTCCGAGTTCCTGATTGCCTCGAGATTCCCCCCCAACCCCTCCCCCCACAGCCTGAGACTTGAAGTCCCCTTCGGCACAGCCCCAGGCTTCAGGGGAGGCTGCGCGTGGACAGCAAGCACTCCCCCAGGCCCAACTGGCAGCCAGCTGCGCGGGCAGGACCACAGCGAAGCCAGACTCACCGTGGGCCCCACAGGCGTGGAGTGGCCACCGGCCGGGGGCGAGCGGCTTACTGTGACCAGGGCCATGGGACCAGGCCGGGGGCACCTGGGCCGGCAGGGGCACAGCACCCTCCCGCAGCCCCGCGGACAGCCCCTGCCCCGCAGGACCAGGAAGGAGAGTCCGGAGCCACCAGGGCCTGGCACCTCCTCGAGGGCGGACCTTAAAGGGCCAGACACCCGTCCAGCCCGGCCTGAGGAGCCCGCGAGCAGTGGCCACCGCCCCTCCCTTCGCGTCTCCACAGGTTCGGTCCGCCTCGTCCCCGCCCCCCGAAACACGTTGGGGGCGGGGCGCAGGTGCGGAGCCCGGCAACGGCGGCGGGAAGGGGCAGCCTACATTGGGTTCAGGGTTTGGTCCCTCCTCACAGGAGGCGCCCCTGGCCCCGTCCTCCCTGCTCCGCCCAGTTAGGTCACCTGAGCTGTGCTCTGGGCCTCAACCGTTCTGCTACCAGCAGAGATGGGACCTCGGGAGGAAGGACTGAGGACCCGGGTCTCGGAGAGGGCCAGAAACTGTCTTAAGTGGGGAGCACCCCAAACTTCTTTCTCCTTGCCGGTTGGCCCTGGCGCTTCCACTCAGCATGAATCACTGAGAGACACTCGAAGCTTCAGCGGATATCAGGGTGGGTTTAGAACTAACCCATGAGGCTCAGAGCCGGTCCTCACAGGGCCACGTCAGAGGTGAGCAGGGCAGGGCTGAGCAGGTTCCCGGCGGCGGCAGAGGGAAGTGACTTATCTAACGTCACTGCAGTAGAACCTGCTGGAGTCAGGTCAGGAACCCAGGCCTGGGGTGCAGGGCCTCCTCTGACCCGGCAGTCTGGAGACCCAGCCTTTCCCCGTCCCTGACACGAGCAGGGGTGGGTTCCCGGAAAGCCAGACTGTGTGGCCGCAAGAACCGGGGTCTCCAGTGGGTGGGACAGGGCTCGGGGGAACTGACGTTCCCGGAGGCACCTACTAGCGCACCTGACACCTGTCGGCCCATTTTACCCTCCCAGAAGCCCTGGGGGTGGGAGGTGGTCTCATTTACAGCTGAGGAAACTGAGGCTCAGAGAGGCCAAGGGGACCACGGTCAGGATTCAAACCCAAGTCTAAGGCCACTGCCCACAGTGTCTCCCCTCGGTGCCCCCCAGCACTCCCCCCCAATGAGCGGAGCAAGCCTGCTGCTGAGGGTCTCTTTATTTCCATCTCAGTCTCCAACGCAAGCCCACCCCCAGGGCTCCAGGCCCCAAGCTCAGCAGCAGCAGAGCGTGTATAAATAAATAAGTTACAAAAGTGGGCGGTGGAGCAGCCCCGGACAGCCCTCCGGAGGGCCGCACTCAGTGCTCCGTGAGTGAGAGCTGCAGGGTCCGCTCCAAGTCTTCCTCCTCCTGCTGCCCCCGCCGCTCCCGCTCCTCCTGCTCCCGTGAGGACAGCTCCAGGGCCAGGCGAAGCTGCTCCTCAAAGCTCGGGGGGGCCGGGGACGTCCTGTGAGGGGATCCCGGACCCCCAGGCTCTAGGGACATCTGCAGGCTTTCCTGGAGGGCCCTTCCGGGCGAGGCATGAGAGGGGAGAGCATACCCGTGAACGCCAAGGCTGGGGAGGAGGCCAAGGGCTGGGACATGGCTGTGGAGGCCGAAGATAAGGACAGGGAGGCTGGGACCCGAAGACCGGAGAGAAGAGACAAGGCTGGGCCCCGTCTCCCCATCCCTCATGCCGCTCTCTCTGGTGGGCAGCACGGAAGATGGAGGGTGGCCTCAAAGAGGGTGTGGGGTCCTGGGGCCAGCACCTCCCTGCTACTTAACCCCACCAACCAAGAACCCCCTGGCCGGCAGGGTCCTCGAGGCAGGGCAGGGCTGAGACATGGACCTGGCAGGTCCTGGAGGGCCTCACCGCTCCAGCTGAAGCTGCTCCTCGTAAGCCATGACCTGGGGAAGGTGGGCACCAGGCCGGGTGTTGGTCAGGGCTTCCCAAACAGTCACCTGCAGCAGCCAGAGCCCAGAGCTGTCACCTCTGCCACCCCTGCCCACGCCCAGGGCCCAGCTCCTGCCCGCACCCCACCTGCTCTGCCTCTGTGCCTGCCTCCAGCAGGCTCTGCTGGATGGCAAACTGCAACAGGTCGTCGTCCTCGTCGCGAAGGGGCTCGCTGTGCTCTGCACCCAGCACGCTGTACCCGTCGGGCACCTCAAACACAGCGGGGTCCACCTCACAGGGGAAGGGGCTCGCTGGATGTGGCAGAGGGGTCGTGCTCAGCCCCTGGTGCGCAGAGACCAGCGAACCTCACAGCCCCGCGCCTGCCCACGGCGGTACCTGAAGCTGCAGCGGCAGAGCCGGGCTCCGGCGCCCACACCGAGCTCAGGGGCTCATCACAGCCACACAGGTTGCTGAAGGTGATGCGAGCGTTGAGCACGTGGAAAAGGGGGATCTCTGTGAGGAGAAGTCGAGCCTGAGCCAGCCCTGCAGCCCGTGCCCACCCCACTCCGGGGGCCCTCCTGCTGCCCGGCCCACCCTCTCACCAATCTTGACCGGGAAGCCGGGTGGGAGGCGCAGGGTGATGAAGTCGCGCAGCTTGGCAAAGTGAGCGTTGCTGATGGCCATCAGGTCGATGATGGGCATCACCTGGTCACCCAGGGAGAGCGGGTGCTCCTCGCTCAGCCACAGTGTTGCCTTGAACCTGCCCGGCCAACCGCAGGACGTGGGTCAAGGAACCTCTGGCGGCCCCTCCGCTAAGGCGCACCTGCTCTGGACATCTGCCTCTACTGCTCTCCACCTGGCCCGGGGGGCTCTCTTCTCTGCTCAGCTGCTCCTGCCTGCCTCCCCCAGGAGCTTATGTCCTTCTGGCCCTACAGCCTGAGCTGCCCCCCGGCCCTGGGCTCAGGCTGGGCCCCGGGTGCTTTGTGCCAGCTCAGCTCTCCTGGGTGAGGAGGGCAGGGCTGAGCTCCTGGCTTCAGTCCCGCCTCGTCCACAGCCCTGTCCTCCTCCTCGGCCCACAGCCAGCCAGCACGTCGCACTTCGCCGTACTCTGGGTCCCACACAGCCCGACAGTTCAGGACCCCACTGCTGGGGTCGCATCCCAGCCCCGCTGCTGCGTGGCTGAGGGAGTCCACGTGAGGTTCCTGGCACAGTGCTGGGCCCACCGGACGCGCTAGAAGTCACGGCTCATCAGAGCCTCACAGCACCCTTGTGAGCAGGGGGCCAAAGGCAACTGTTCTCATTTTGCTGAGGGGGAGACTAGACTCTCAGAGGGGAAGGTGATTCCTTGGGCCACGAAGCCAGGTGTTAGAGCTGCGTGCCCTTCCTGTCTGCCACAAGCTGGCCCCCCGCAGGTGCTCGTTCAGTTGAACAGAAAACCATACATGGGTGGTGCTGCCCATTCATTCGTTCACCAAGAAGAGCGACCAGTCCCCTGAGCCAAGCCCCGAGCTGGGTGCCAAGGACCATGGCTGAAGCAGACCCGGCCCCGGCCCCCAGGGAGTGAAGTCGAGAAGGCAGCCAGCTAGCTGGGTGAGTGAGTCCCCCACTCCAGGAGGCCCTGTGTGTGACAGGGTCTGCAAGGGCTCAGGGGCACCAGGCAGGGTCCCCTGTCCCAGAGGGAAGCCCCTCGCCAGCCCCCAGACCTCACCTCTGTACTTTGCTGGACATCTCAATGGGGCGACCGATGTTCCTCGACTCCAGGCTGAAGTTGGGGTCAAAGTACTCGTCGGGGGAAATGGCGGTGGGGTTTGTGGGGCTGGCTGCCTGTTGCACAGGAGCCTGGGTGGCCCCGGGACCAGGCTTAGCGCTCGGGAGGCGCCAGCCCGGCCCCGCCCAGCGGGCCCTGCCAGTCGGCCCCCAGCCCCCGCCCCCCCAGCCCCAGCTCACCCCATTGTGGGAGGAGTGCTGCTGGGCCATCCCAAGGAAGGACTGGAATGGAGTCTTCCCCCCTAAGGAGAAGGGGTGGAGCCCATGAGGGGACCTGGGGCCACTGCCCCCACTGCCCGCACCTAGCCTCCACCCTGGGAGCCTCCCCTGTGGTGGAAGGCAGAGCAGACGGGAATGGGGAAGCCTTCCAGCTGGTCCCAGATACTCCGGCCCTGACCCCAGATCAGGGTGACCACCCCGTACGGTGTGACCGGGCAGCAGGCAGGCGCACCTGGGTTTACCTTTGCTCCTCGACTTGTCCTGATCGGAGAGGTGCTCCGTGCGTGTGCGAGTCACCAGCTCCACATTGGTGGCGCTGTACACCTGGGGGGCAGGGGGGGGACACGGGGGGAGCTGGGGGCTCAGAGCCTGCTCCCCACACTCAGCCTCACCAGCACAGGACCCAAGTCCTCCTGTCCCCAGGGACAGATAGGATCTCGCTCCCCACAGTGGAGGGGGCGGGGTCTGAACCCCGGGGAGTCACTAATGAGGGTTAAAATGCTCCTGGCTTCATCTCGGTGATCTGGGTAGGGGCCCGTGCTGTGGGTAACCCCTGCATGCTCAGCAGGGGCTGGGCACTCGGGCCCCACTGAGTTCCCATGGCCACACAGGGCATCCGGAGCCCATGGGCTGCTGGGTCACTCCCTCCACACAGGGTGGATGTGGAGAAGGGGCAGAGTTCCTGGGCCTCGTCTCCTACCCCAGCTCCCACCACTAGCCTCTCCTGCCTTGGCCTCGTAGCCGCTAACGGTTTCCATCTTCTCAGACCGCCAGCCCCAGATACCACATTTGTTCCTGAAACAGACCAAACAGGAGCTCATGAGGACCCACACCCCCCAACTCTGGCCAAAGTCGTCCCTTCCAAAGACCCCCTCCAATTAGCCTTCCCACTGTGAAACACACAGGGGCCTTGAGAAGGCTGCCTGGACAGCTGGGGACAAATGAATAGAGGACTGAGGACTAGAAAGTACTGGGGAATTATTAATTTTTGCTAGGTGTGATAATGGCGTTGGGGCTCGGTTTAAAAACTTCCTTATCTGTTAGAGTCACACGCAGAAGCATTTACTGTTGAAATGATACGACATCTGGGACGTGCTTTAAAATAGTTGGGGGAAAAAGAAAACAGGAAAAAAGTGAGGAAGGGTAGATTCAACAAGATTGGCAAAATGTTGGGAACTCCCTGGCGGTCGAGTGATTAGGACTTGGCGCTTTCACTGCTGAGAGGCTGGGTTCAATCCCTGGTTGGGGAACTAAGATCCCACAAGCTGTGCGGAGTGGCCAAAAAAAATTTTTTTAAAACATTGGCAAAATGTTGATAAATGCTGAAGTTGGGTGATGAGAACATTATACTATTCTCTCTTCTTTCATATGTGCTTGAAATTTTCCATAATAAAAATTTAAAAATAAAAGTATGTCTGATTCAATAATAATAGTGGGAGACTTCAGTACCCCACTTTCAATAATGGATAGGACAAGTAGACAGAAGATGAACAAGGAAACAGAAGACTTGAACACTACGAACTAGACTTGATAGACGTCCTTAGATCACTCCACCCAACAACAACAGAATACATATTCTGCTCAAGGGCATGTGAAACATTCTCCAGGATAGACTATAGGCTCGGCCATAAAAGAAACCTCAATACAACTGAAAGGACAGAAATCATACACAGCATGTTCTCCAACCACAATTGAATGAGGGCTTCCCTGGTGGCGCAGTGGCTGGGAATCCATCTGCCACTGCAGGGAACACGGGTTCAAGCCCCGGTCCGGGAGGATCCCACGTGCCGCAGAGCCATCTGGACCCGCGAGCCACAACTACCGAGCCCACATGCCACAACTACTGAGGCCTGTGCGCCTGGAGCCCCTGCTCAGCAACAAGAGAAGCCACCGCAATGAAAAGCCTGCTCACTGCAACGAGGAGTGGCCCCTGCTCACCAAAACTAGAGAGGGCCTGAGCGCAGCAGCGAAGATGCAACGCAGCTAAAAATAAATAAATAACAACACCAAAAAAGCAAACTTAATTAAAAAAAAAACTGAATGAAATCAGAATCAGTAACAGAAAAAAGATGACTTGGGAAATTCATGAATATGGGAAGAGTAAACAACACACTAAATAACCAATGGATCAAAGAATAAATCAAAAGCAAAATCAGAAAATACTTTGAGGTGAATGGAAACGAAGATACAACATACCAAAACTTATGGAACACGACTAAAGCAATGCTTAGAGGGAAACTTATAGCTGTAAATAACTAAATTAAGAAAGAAGATCTTAGGGGCTTCCCTGGTGGCACAGTGGTTGAGAATCCGCCTGCCGATGCAGAGGACACGGGTTCGTGCCCCGATCTGGGAAGATCCCACATGCCGCGGAGCGGCTGGGCCCGTGAGCCATGGCCGCTGAGCCTGCGCGTCCGGACCCTGTGCTCTGCAACGGGAGAGGCCACAACAGTGAGAGGCCCGCGTACCACGAAAAAAAAAAAAGAAAGATCTTAAATCAATTAGCTAACCTTCCATATTAAGACACTGGGAAAAGAGCAAACTAAACCCACAGCAAGCAAAAGGAAGGCAATAATAAATATTAGAATGAAAATTAATGAAGTGGAGAATAGAAAAACAATAGAGAAAATCAATTCAACCAAAAGCTGGTTCTTTGAAAAGATCGATGGAATTGACAAAGAGGGAAGACTCCAACTATCAGAATCAGAAATGAAAGAGGGGGCATTACTACTGACATTACAGAAATAAAAAGGATTATAAATAAAAGAACATGATGGGGCTTCCCTGGTGGCGCAGTGGTTGAGAATCCGCCTGCAGATGCAGGGGACACGGGTTCGTGCCCCGGTCCAGGAAGATCCCATATGCCGTGGAGCAGCTGGGCCCGTGAGCCATGGCCACTGAGCCTGCGCTCCGCAACGGGAGAGGCCACAACAGTGAGAGGCCCGCGTACCACAAAAAAAAAAAAAAAAAAAAAAAAGAATATGATGAACAACTGTATCCCAACCAATTAGATAATTTAGATGAAGTAAACAAATCCTAGAGAGCCATAAACTACCGATACTAACTCAAGAAGCAGTAGATGATCTAACAGACTTTACAAGTAAAGGGACGGAAGCAGTAAAAACAAAAGCAAACCAAAAAGTACCCACAAAGAAAAGCCCAGGCCCAGATGGCTTCACCAAAGAATCCCACCGAACTTTTAAAGAAGAATTAATACCAATTATTCACAAACTCTTGCAAAAAAATAGACAAGGAGGTGACACTGCCTAACTCAGGTACTAAAACCAGGCAAAGACATTACAAGAAAACTATAAAACATTACCTCTTAGAAATATGGACACAAAATAGTAGCCGACCAAATCTAGCAACATATGAAAACAATTATACACCACGACAAAGTGAAATTTATCCCAGGGATACAGGGTTGGTTCAACATCTGAAAATTAACTGATAGCAACACATATCAATAGAATAAAAATAAAAGTCACATGATCATATCAACAGACACAGAAAAAGCATCTGACAAAACCCAAACCCTTTCACGATAAAAACACTCAACAAACTAGGAACAGAAGGCAACTTCCTCGGCCTGATAAAGCATACCCACAACTAATGTCACACTTAATGATGAAAGACTGAATGCTTTCACCCTTGTTTCTTTATCAGAAACAAAATAAAGATGTCTGTTCTTGCCACTCCTATTCAACATTCTACTGGAGGTTCCAGACAAAGCATTTAGACGAAAAAAAAAAGGAAATAAAAGGCATTCGGATTAGAAAGGAAGAAGTAAAACTATTAACAGATGGCACGATCTTACATATAAAAAATATGAAGAATCCACTAAAAACCCATTAGAACTAAAAAATGAGTTTGACAAGATTGCAGGATATAAGATCAATATATAAAAATCAATTGTAATTTTATAGATTTGCAATGAACAGTTCAAAAATGTAATCAAGAAAACAATTCAATTTATAATAGCATCAAAAAGAATAAAATACTTAGAATAAATTTATTTACTGTAAGTGTAAAACTTGTACTCTGGAAACTACAAAACATCATTGAAAAAAAAGATTCAAAATGGAAAAATATCCAACGTTCATGGCAGAAGACTTAACATTATTAAAATGGCAATGCTTCCTAAACTGTTTTATAGATTCAACACAAACACTATCAGAATCCCACCTGAATTCTTTGTAGAAATTGACAAGCTGAATCTGGAATTCATATGAAATTCCAAGGGACCCACCCAGAATACGTAAAATAATCCTGAGAAAGAAGAACAAAGTCGGAAGACTTATACTTTCCGATTTCAAAAACTTACTACAAAGCAACATGTGATTAAGACAGTGCACAAAGAGAGTCTTACAGATCAGTGGAATAGAATTGAGAGTCTAGAAATAAACCCATACATCTCTGGTCAACTGATTTTTCCACAAGGGTGCCGAGACAATTCAATGGGAATTAACAGTCTTTTTAACAAACAGTGCTGGAACAAGTGGATAGTCACATGCAAAAGAATGAAGTTGAATCCTTACCTCCCACCATATACAAATATTAACTCAAGATAAATCAAAGAGCTACGTGTAAGAACTAAAACTACAAAACTTTCAGAACAAAACATAGGGGAAAATCTTCATGACTTTGGATTTGGCAAAGTATCATTAGATATGACACTAAAAGCACAAGCAACAAAAGGAAAAACAGATAAACTGGACTTCATGAAAATTAAAAACTTTTGTGCTTCAAAGGACACCATCAAGAAAGTGAAAAGACAACCCACAGAATGGGAGAAAATATTTACAAATCATGTAGTTGATAAGGGATTTCTACCTAGAATATACAAAGAACTCTTGTTAACTCAATAATAAAAAGATAACCCAATTTTTAAAATGGGCAAAGGGGGACCTCCCTGGTGGCGCAGTGGTTGGGAATCCACCTGCCAATGTGGGGGGTACGGGTTCAATCCCTGGTCCGGGAGGATCCCACATGCCGCGAAGCAGCTTATCCCGTGCGCCACAACTACTGAGCCTGCGCTCTGGAGCCGGTGAGCGGCGACTACTGGGCCTGCGGGCCAACGGCCCTCCCCGTGCACCTAGAGCCCGTGCTCCGCAAGAAGAGAAGCCGCCGCAATGAGAAGCCCATGTGCCGCAGTGAAGAGTGGCCCCCCCGCCCGCCGCGGCTGGAGGGGGCCCGTGCGCGGCAACAAAGACCCAACGCAGCCAAATTAATTAATTAATTTTTAAAAAAGATAAAATGGGCAAAGGATCTGAATAGACACTTCTCCAAAGAAGATATACCAACGGCCAATAAGCACGTGAAAAGATGCTCAACATCATGAGTCATAAAGGAAATGTAAATCAAAACCACAATGAGTACCACTTCACAACAGCTAGGATGGTTATAACCCCAAAATAAATAAATAAATGAGCGGTAAGTGTTGGTGAAGATGCGGAGAAATTAGAACCCTTATATACCGCTGATGGGAATGTAAAATGCTGCAGCAGCCCCTTTGGTAAACAGTCTGGCAGCTCTTCAATTAAACATCTGTGTTTAATTACCACATGTCACCACAGGACCTAGCAATTCCACTCGCAGGTAAATACCCAAGAGGAAGAAAATATATGTCCACACCAAAACTTGTACACTAATGTTCAGAGCAGCATGCTTCACAGTCAAATAGTCAACAGTCAAAAGGTGGAAATAATCCTTATGTCTGTCAATGGACGAATGAATAAACAAAATGTGGGATATTCGTGCAACGGACCTGGCCATAAAAAGGAATGCAGCAGTTACATGCTACAACTTGGATGAACCTTGAAAACATTACGCTAAGCAAAAGAGGCCAGTCACGAAAGACCATACATATTGTATTATTCTATTCATATAAAAATCCAGAACAGGAAAACCTATAGAGACAGAAAGTAGATTAGCTGCGGGGAGGGGATTGTTGATTGTTAAAGGGAGTTGATTGGGAGTCGATCGTTAAAGGGTACAGGGTTTCTTTCTGAGGTGACGAAAATGTTCTAAAATTGGACGGTGGTACCGGTTACATATCTGTGAAGATACTAAAAACCACTAAATTGCATACTTTAAATAGGTGAACGGTACAGTCTACAAAATTGTATCTCAAGAAAGCTGTTTTTTTAAAAAAAGCGTTTCTGAAGTCTGTTATTGGAACTGGGGCACATGTTGTCAGAGAAATAACACCCTGCCGGAAGGGTGGGCTCCTAGGCTACCCACAAAGGACTCTGGCCCAGACGCAGCTGCACCGCTGAGAAGCCGATGCTGCTGCAAACAGCTGCCCTGCACGGCAGCCTCAATCCTTGTTTTATGGGCAAACGCGTGAGGTCAGAAGTCAGGAAACTGGGGACTCCCTGACCCAGCCTCCTCCCAGGGAGACAGCTGCCAGTATAGACAGGCGTGCAGGAGCTGGAAGGTGCCACAGGACCCAGGACCAGCAGGTGGTCCAGAAGAGACACTGGGCCTGCAGGGACCCCCTCCCCCTCCTGAGCAGCCTCTGCGAGGGGCTCAGCCTCCCAGAAAGCCTGAACTAGAGGCTCGAGGGCACTGCTTACGGTGTGGCCAGGCCCCAACTAACCTCTCGAAGGCCACATTGCGAGTGTCCAGGTGGGTGGAGACGATGGGAGAGGTGAGGCGGCTGGCCACGTGCTCCTCGCTGGGCCGCATGGCGGCCAGCAGCGCTTCAGGATCGTGCAGCGGGAGGCCCAGCGTCTCCGTGTGCACCAGCTGCTGGTCGTGGTCAACTTCCATCACCAAGGCTCCCGCCTCTGCCAGCCGGCGTGGGGGTGTGAGGGGGACAAATAACTGCCAGGCCCAGACAGTGGCCAGAGGGCTATCGTGGCGCCCTCAGCCGCCTCCTGCTACGGGGTGCGGCCTCAGCCTCTAGACGCCCTCCACCCCCGCCTGCATTTCCACACCTAGAGACAGAGGCAGAGGACAGCACTGTCCTCACAAGCCACAGGAGAACCTGGGGGCCCTGGCCCGCCGCGCGCCGGCGGGGAGCCCCCGAGCTCACCCCGGCCCTGGAAGATGAAGCTCCTCCGGCCGCGTTGCCAGGCCATGTGCTCAAAGCCCAGGAGGCTGGTGTCCACCCGTAGGTTCGCACCCCGCTTCCACACGCGATACACGTCACTCGGGCACATCTTGGACACGAGGGGCACTGCAGGAGGCACAGAGGTCACTGAGGTTCCTTCCCAATGGCCCCAGCCCAGGCCCCTGAGAGCAAAGAGGTCCCCACTCACCCCAGCTGGTGAACTCCCACTTCATCTCCACGTAGAAATCGGGGGCCTGAGACACACCAGAGCACAGATCAGGGTCCTGCCTGCAGCGGGGCCCAGTGGGCCTAGAAAGCCCCTTGTCCGCAGGCCCCCTTCTGGGAGACCAGCCCTTCCCCAACCAGGGATCAAACCCAGCCCCCCACAGCGAAAGCGCGGAGTGCCAACCAGGGAATTCCCTCAGCGAGGCGCGATGTGCCGCCGTGGTCCAGCTTTGCCCCCGACCCAGCCAAACCCCACCCAGGAAAGGGTGGGCCAAGTGGGGCCTGAAAGGTCTGCAAGTCATCAGGCTGTAAGCATCTGCAAGCCTGGGGCCAGGCTCGACCTGGCCCCTAGCCCACTGGGGGTCCCTGGGGGAGCTTCTGCCCCCTCTGGATCCCAGTGTCCTCATCTGCAAAGGGGGCACAGTGACCCCCTGGGGGCCTGCCCCTGGGGTGGAGGGCACAAGGTAGTGTGCTCTCCCAGTGGGGTCCCCCCTACCCACCCACTGCGTGCTTTGAGAAGGGTGGACAGGAGTCCAGGCCGCATCCACTAAGTTGGATGAAATCCTCCTCCCGGGTAATCTGCATTAACTAGGAGACCCATGATCTAAAGCTCTGCTGAGATTTCTAGCACTAGAGGACCCTCTATGCTGGCAAAAGGCTTTCTCCCCAAAGGGCCCACTCTCATTCATGTGGGCCTGGTTGCCTCTCTTTCCTACATGAACCTGGGCTGGGATCAAGAGAGAGGGACCTCACTGACAGTGTCAGGAAAGCATGCTGCACAGGCTGGGTGCCCTTCCAAGGCCAGGCCCGGCAGGGTTCCCCCACATAGTCTGTCATGGTCCCCTCCATGGCGCCCCACATCCCCCCTTACTGGCCACACCTCTACGTCCTGCTGTACCTGGCGGAGTTTGTTGAGCAATTCCGGAATGCCAGCCAGCCTCTGCGTGGCCCTCTGGTAGTCCCGATACTGGAGTACCAGCTGCACCATCTCAGGGTCCCCAGTGCTGACTGCCTCCTGCAGGACTGGGGGCACTGGGCTGCTGAGGGGAGCTCTCTAGATGGCTCCAGGCCTGGCCATTCACTCCCACACACCACCCCCCCGCTGCCAGCCTCACGGGAGCCCCCTTGCCCTCTGCAGTACCTGCCCAGCCCTGGCAGCTCTCTTTGCCCACGTTGGCATTGTGTCGAAGGAGGACTCTCACGGACTCCAGGTTCCCCAGGGACACGGCCAGCTCCAGGGGGGTGCGCCCCCGGGGGTCTTCCTGTTCAATGTCGTGCTGGGGGAGATGAGACACTCAGCACAGGGCAAGTAAGAAGAGGCCAAGGCAAGAAGGCCACTGGGATAAACAGGGATGGAGGTCACGCAGGAAACAAGGACAGCACACAGGTGGTGGAAATGGCAAAGGGTGGCCTCAGTGTCCTGGCAAAGGAGGAGAGGGGGTAGGTGGGAAGGGCCTGCCCACCTCTCCTTCCCTCTGCTTGGGACAGAGCTGGGGGCCCGGTGGTGGTGGGCAGGGGTGGGGTGGGGGGAGGGCCTGGTCAGGTAGAGGTGCAGCTGCCGATGTCAAGAGTTTGGACTGACTTGGCGACCAGGACCGGGCTGCTTTCCTCAGCCTGGCTTAGGGGTGGTGCGGCGCGAGTTCGGAGGCTGGATGCAGTGTGAAGCGGGGAGACCGACAGGGCACAGGCCCAGCGCTGGGAGCCGAGGCCAGAAGCCCAAGCTCGAGGGGCAGGTGACCTCTCTTCTGGGCCGGGGAGAGGGAGCCGGGCAGGCGGCCTCCCGATGCAGACCACAGATTTGGGTGGGGGACCAGGAGGACGGCCCGGACGCCCGATGGGCCTCACCTGGCGGCTGTGCAGCGCGGCCTCCAGTTCGCGGTGCCGGTTCGCCCAGACTAGCCGATGCAGCGGGAAGGTGGGGCCCGGGCCTGCCATGCTGGGCCTCAGCGCCTCATCCCGGGCGGGCCGGCGGGGGCAGCCTGGCTCCGCCTCGGCTTCGGACCTGGCGCGGCCCCCTCGCCTCCCGTCCGCGCCGAGCCGGAGCAGCGCCCACCGCAGCCCCCGCGCCCCCGCGGCAGCGGCGGCAGCGGCGGCGGCGCAGGCAGAGGGGAAGACGGATTCGGCGGGCCCGGCGGGCGGGGCTACGCCGAGGCGGGGCGGGGCGTCGGGCCTGGCGCGCCCTTGCTTCGCAGCCACGGAAACCTCTGCCCGGCCGGCGCTCGCCGGGGGCGGGCGAGGGGTGCTGCCCAGCAGCCCTGGTGACCACGTGCGCCAGGGCAGAAGCCAGGGCCTGCGTCTCAGCCCGGGTCTCAGCCGGGAAGGGTCTGCGGAGGGCGTTCCGGAGGGCGGGGCCTGCATGCAGCTCCGCCAGCAACCGGCAGGGGGCGCCTCAGACACGGCGCAGACCCATCCTGGCCGGTCCGGAAGGGGAAGGAGGGAGTCCGGAGACTGGGCGGTTCGGCGAGGGGCGGGGCCGGGGTCCCAGGGACGTGCGCGCGGGTGTGCGCGTGCGTGCTCAGCGGGCCGCGGGCCGGTGGCTCTTGGGTTACGCGCGTTTCCCCGGCCATTCCTTGCCTGTGTCCCCCGTCTTCTTACCCCAGACCCCGCGGGTACCGACCAGGCCTGTGTGTGCGAGTGGGATGCGAGGTGCTGGGTTGCCTCCCCATCACCTCTGAGATGCCCCTAAATGCTGACCAGCTTAGCCTGAAGCACCTTCCTCAGGGACCTGGGCCAGTGTTTGCTGGTGGCACGCCACAGGCTGAACCTTGCCCTGGGGTGGGGGGTGCACTGGAGTCAGGAATGGGGGTACGGGGCGGGTGGGGGAGCAGGCCTGGCTAGCTCTAGATCTTCTGGAGGGCTGTTCACCGTGAGTGGCTGCTTTCATCCACAGCCTGCATCCCTTCTGCAGAGGCTGCACTTTGCTGCCAGTGTCAGGAGAGGAAGGAGAGTTTCGAAATCAGGGCCAGCCCCTCCACCCACACCGGAACCAGGGTGCAGGCCTCCGTTGGCTGAGCTCTGGTGTCCTTACCCTGGCCTTAGCCTGGGTTTTGGTCCTGGACTTGGTGAGGCAGTGGCCAGGCTTGGCCAAGGCTGACCTTCTGGTTTCAGTCTCCCTATTTAAAAAATGACCAGATAGTTTGATGTAGATGTTTGAGCTGCGTCTCTGGGCTCGGAGCCCCTAGTTGCCATTTTCACCCTGCCCTCTCACTGTGGCCAGGTGGCTCCTGTGCTCTCTGGGATCACTTTGCTACCCTATGCTGTGGTGTCATCAGGTCACTGTAATGTCCTTGGGTCTAGGACAACTTAAAGGCCTCTGAATGTCCAGAACTCTAAAATCAGTCCCTGCCGGCTGCCACTGCTGCAGCCTTCTCTAGCCTCCACCTTCCTTAAAAGGGGCTACCCTGTCTCCAAGCCCCCTTCACCTCAAATCTAATGGGACTGTCTCCGGCCCAGCCTCTCCTGATTTCTGCGGCCTTGGACACAACTCCCCCAGCCCCAGCCCTTGACTCCTAATTCCACTGTCTTCTCAACCCTTTCCTGGGGCCCCTGTTGTCCCTCCCCGACTCCCAGTCGGGCTTCTCCCAGCTGAAAGCCTGTCTGTTCCCACTGTCACCCTGATGCCACCTCCAGGACCACATTTCAGCTCCCTCAGGGACACCTCTGTGCCCGCTGTCCCATGCAATCCATCAGCAGGTTCCAAACCAGATGCAGCCACATTCACCCTCTTCCCTTCCGGCCAGCTCTGCTCCCAGGCTGTTGTGACTGAGTGATAGCACAGGCCTCCTGCTGTGCCATGTTGGACCCCCACCTCTGTCTCATCCCCAGGTCCCGCCCATCCCACCAGGCCACGTTCTTCCCATCTGACCCCTTTGCATCTCTTCCTTTACCACCACCACCATCATTATGACATCTCTTCCCTGGACAGAATCACTGGCCCTTCACCCATCTCCCTGACTCCTGTCCTTCATCTCCTTCCACACATCCTGCACGTGGTAACAAGCAACTTGTTCTACAGCCAGCTCTCATCACCCAGCCCCTGTCCAGAGCCTTCCAGGTTCAGAGTGCATCTCCATTGCCATCTTCGTCGTGCAGTCACTAAGTGCCCCTGGGCTCTGGGGTGGGTTCAGCCTGGCATTCAGGGCCTCCCAGGCCTGGCTCCTTCCCATAGTGCTCCTGCCAACCCGAGCCACTCCCAACTGCCGGGTCCTTCCCTGCATCGGAAATGCATCCTCACCTCCTCCACCCCAATGCTGGAGGCCCAGCTCAAAAGCCATTTCCTCAGAGACTCCGTGGAGCCGACTCCTTGCCAGCAGAGTCCTGCATGGAGCAGGCAGCAGCGACATCACCCATGGGGGCCCAGACGGCAGGGACTTGGGGAAAAGAAAGTCGAACAGAGACTCTGGGTACATGAGGCCTGGTATCCCTCAGGCTCAGGCTTCAGGGACCTCTACTGGAGGCTGCACAGCAAGGCCAGAGGTGAAACCAAAGCCAGAGAAGGCTAAGGCCAGAGACTGCGGTGTGGCCCCAGGGGCAGAGGTGCTCATCTGTCCACAGGGGTGCCCTCAGCATGGGTCCTGGAGGGCCAGGTGGGCTCGGTCAGTCCAAACATGACACCAAGCACCAAACGGCAGGCACCTCCTCCTGCCTCCCTGGCAGTGGGCGGAAGACCCCCTCTGCTTCCGCAGGGTGGGAGGGGCGGAGTGGGAGCCCCAGGGTGCTTGGGCCTGGGCTGGCTGTGGATGCCTGCTGTGGAGGTGGAGCGGATCTGGCACCACTAAGACCCTCCCTCCTCAGGCCCCAGCCCCGTGGAGACTGAAAATGACCATCGGGCACAAAAGAGTCTGACACAGCTAAGGAGTCAGGCACCATTTTTTATAAAAACGCGTATATCATTTTTCACTCTTTAAAATCACATTCAAAAATCGGCAAAGAAACGCCCCGGGGGGTGAGTAGATGGGAGGGGAGGGCCTGCTGACCCAGCCCCGGGGGAGAGGGCGCGACACCACACACGGCAGCGACTGGCATGAGGGGGCATGCTGCGGGCGAGGTGGCGCCCTGTGGGCAGTGGCACTGATGGGACACGGGGCTCTGGGGCTGGATGGCCGGGGGTGCGCGCGGAGCGGCCTGGTGTGGGGAGGGCTGCCCCACCCGGCCCCCTCTCGCTGTGCTGCCTGGCCAGCCCAGGCCAGCCCCCTGTGGTCCTGGGCAGAAGAGGTCCTGCCCAGCCCGGGGAAGGGGGGCTCGGGGCCAGGAGAGGCCAGTGTGGCACAATCCACAGGTGCCTTTCTGTGGTCCCTGAGCCTGAGTGCTTGGGGTGGGAAGAAGAGGGGGCTTCGGTGAGGGCAGCAGCAGCCGCTGCCAACGCCACCCTCCTGGCCAAGCCCCATGATGTCCGGGGAAGGTGGGAATGGGGGACGCTTCCCAAGAAAGGGTGCAGGAGCCTAAGTCACGTGGGAGGCCCTGGGGTCATGGAGACAACGGGCCCCCTTTCCTACCGACTAGCCGGAGGGCGGGTCAGTGCAGGGCTGTGTCCCTGTGACAGGAGGGGCCACGGTGGGAAAATTCAAGTAGCATCCCTGCCCTGCGGCCTCCCCTGGGCTGGGGAACGCCGGGCCACCCAGCTAGGCTGTGGGCACAGAGCTGGAGGTGGCCCAACTGCACGTGGCACCATCCCTGGGGAAGGGGCAGGAGGGCCGCTAGGGGCGGTTGCTCTCCCTGCATGGGAGGACACCGGGGGTGGGTGGCCCCGGGGACGGGGCCGAGGATGGCTGGACAGTGGCTGGGTGGGCGGCAGCGGGAGCCAAGGCAAGCGGGCCCCTCCCTGGAGGCTGGGGCCACAGGAAATCACAATAATTACAAAATAAAACCTTTTCCGCTTGGCGGGAAAACAAATAATAAAAATTCAACAAAATAAATTAGAGGTTTATAAAAGGCGGGCGGGCAGGAGGGCGGCCGGGCGGGTGGCGGCAGCAGGTCAGAGGCCGTTGGCGCTGCCGCGCTGCACCAGCGGCACCTTGCTCAGCTCCACGACGGGCGAGCGCGGCTTGTTCTTCATCTTGGGCACCCGCTGCACCAGTTGCTGGGCCTCGCGGTAGGCGTCACGCAGCTCCTTCTTCCATTGCACCAGCTCGGGGTCACTCTGAACACACCCCGAGGTCTGTCAGGGGGGCCCGAAGGCCGCTCTGTCCCCGCCCCCACCCCGGGCCCCCACTCACGTCGCACTGCAGGACAAACTGCTTGCCGCCGCGGATCTTGAGAAGGAGGCACTTTCGCTCCTTGATCTGTGTCTCCTCCACCGACTGGATCTCCTCCATGGTCAGCAGGCTCTGCTGCAGGGCAGGGAGCAGGCGGTGAAGGCACGGGACAGGCCCCGCCAGCCGCCAACCCCAGGGGCTCCCGGCCCCGGCCCCTGTCCACTCCTTACCGGGGCCTCGCCCTCGCCCCGCCACTCGAGCCGGTTGGGGAACAGGTAGAAGTACCGCCGCTGCCACTGGGTCAGGAAGGGGTTGCCCATCTTGGACATGTAGCCGTGCATGATGCAGTCCTTGCCCAGGGCGTAGTCTGATGCAAGAGAGTAAGAGGGGGACTCAGCCAGGCCCACTCCACCCGGGCTTGAATCCTAGGTCGGCTGCTCTCTGGCTGTGACCTTGGCTGAAACCTGAGCCTGTTTCTGATCTTTAAAGCAGGCACTGGGCGCCCACGGCAGCCACCGACCCTCACCTTCCTCGTGGCCCAGCTGCTTATTTTTGGTTTTCTTGCGAGCCTCCAGCCGGTCTGTCTCAGCATTGATGGTGTCGAAGACAGTCTCTGCCACCTCCTGCTGCCACCGCTCCGAGATGGTGAGGGGGAAGTTGCGGTAGAGTTCCTGGTCGCTGTCCAGTAACTTCACCGCGGGGACAGGGAAGAGACATCCATCAGCCACAGGCCTGCCTGGCCGCAGGGCCCCGGGACAGGGTGGTCTGGTCCAAACACCGCCCCCAGGGATGTTTGGGGAGGAGAAGCCTGAGGCCCAACAGGCAGACTGGGGTGGCATGGGGGTCTCACGTGGCAGAGGAGGGAGGAGGATGCCAACCGTGCTGGGCTTAGAGATCAGGGCTGAGAGGCCAGGCAAGGCCCAGTACCTTGATTCCTTTTGTGTCCTCCTCATCAAAGGAGCCAATGTCGAAGGCATCTGCCGCATTCACCTCCCCTCGTGGGGGCATTAGCGGGGGAGGGTACTGCAGCGGAACAGGGGCTGAGCATCAGCACGGGGCAGGGGCTGCAGAGGGCCCCACCCGGCCCCGGCCTCCAGGCTGTTACCTTCTGCAGGAAAACCATCTGCCAGTCCAGGGAACGGAAGAAGGGGCTCTCCTTCACTTCCTGGGCCCTGTAAGGAGAGCGGGTCATCGGGGCTCGGCACCACCCAGGCCGGGTGGGTGAAGCCTGGGCTGTGGGACAGGTGACCCAGGTTAACTCCCGGTTCAGCCACTCTCTGGCTCTGTGACCTTGGGCAAGTTCCTTAAACCTCAGCCGGTTTCCCCATCTCTAAAATGGGGAGAACAGCAGTTCCCACATCGTAGGGCTGGCGTGAGTTTTAATATTGTGAATCTTGCAACGTCATGCCCGGCGCTTAGTAAATGTTTAATAAACATGAAAAGCTGCTGTCCTCATCATCTGTGTTACAAGGCCCCTTGGGAAGCCGGTCCACACCCACCTCCAGCAGCTGCAACGCAGGCAGCCCTCCCCCTGCCAACACTGGGCAGGGCTGGCCACGCCCCAGCTTGTGAACTCTTCAAAGGAGGCTGGGACCATGCAGGAGGCTCCAGTGACAAGACACAGGCCTTGTCTTCTTAGGGGCAGAGGCTTGGGCAGACTGGCCCAGCAGCCCACCGCGGAGCCCTGGACACAGCAGCGTGGACACCACCCAGGGCCCGGCAGGGAGGGAAGGCCTGGGACAATGGCCCTGGTCTCAGGCACTCACCCTCGGCCCAGGCAGCCTAGCCTCCTGTTGACGTCCCTCTGTAGCAGCCCCTCCAGCAAGGAGCGGAGCTCGGGGGAGAAGGAGTCGGGCAGCTCCACAGCCTGCAGGGAGGAGTGGGGGGACGTTGGCAGAAGCCCGGGCCCCATTCCAGCTCTGGGGCTCCTGAGGCTGCTTGGGGCAGAGGCGGGAGGGTCCAGGCCCCCAGCAGAGGGAGAGCTTCCTAACTGGCCCCTAGCAGGCATCTCTGCTCTGACGACAGAGAGAGGAGAGCCTACCGGGAAGGAGGCCAGAGTGGGGTTAAGCAGCTGGAGACGGCTGCTGGTGGGTGACACCCCTATGCCCGCAGGAGACCCCAGCCTCACTGTGGCCCCCCCCATGGACTCCGCCCAGCCTCTTCCTCCACGCACCATGGTCAACGTCATTCTGTCGATCTCATGCTTGTCTTTGGTCTTGTGCTGCCGGAAAGGGCTATGCCTGGGCAAGAAAGGCCGAAGTCCAAGGTCAGAAGACAGGAATGGGGAAACTGAGGCAGGCAGCATGAACGATTCTTGCCAAAGCCAGGGACGGTGCCACCCCTAATGCCCGGGCAGCAGTGGGCCCCCTGACCCCCCGCCTCCTTTCTGGCCTGGGGAAGAGCCTGTCTCTGTCCTGTCCCACTTGCCCTGGGATGGCCCACTCACCCTCGCAGCAGCTTGAAGAGCATGCAGCCCAGGGAGAACCAGTCAGCACTGCTGTCGTAGGCCACGCCCTTCTGCAGAACCTCGGGGGCCATGTACCCGTGGGTGCCCCTGTGGGAGCGAGGAGGCCGTGAGTGGGTCCGGTGGAGGGTGCGGGAAGGGAGAGGGGGCCGGGGCACTCACACGCTGGCATGGGGCTTCTTCTTGGAAAAGTCGCAGGCCAGGCCCAGGTCTGAGATGCGCACGTGGCCGTGCTCGTCCAGCAGGATGTTGGCCGGCTGCGGAGGAAGCCCAGTGAGCCGTCCCCCGAGCAGCTCAGGACGGGGCCCGGCCAAGCAAGACGCCAGCTGGGGTGCCATCTCTGCTCTAGAGGGTACGGGTGTCCAGGGACAGGGCCCCGGGTCGGGGGCGCGCGGGTGAGGAGCCGGGCCGGGCCTGTCTTGGGAGCGGGGGCAGCCCGTGCTGGGAGGAGGGCGGGGCCCCTCACCTTCAGGTCCCGGTAGACGACAAAGCGGTTGTGCATGTGCTCCAGGCCCAGGATGATCTCGGCCGCGTAGAAGCGCATGTCGGCCTCGGAGAAGACCCCGTGCTGGGACAGGTGGTAGTGCAGGTCCCCGCCTGAGGGAAGCAGCCGAGCAGGGGGGTGCTCAGCTCCCACCCTGGCCCCCAGCCCCGAGGTCCACCTGGGGCCAGGCCGGGCGCTCACCGTTCATGAGATCCAGGATGAAGCTGAGCTTGTCTGGCGTGTGGAATGCGTACGACATGCAGACGATGAACGGGCAGTCCTAGGAAGGGGTGGAAGAGGAGGTCAGCGGGGGCTGTGCCAGGTTCGGAGCCAAAGGCTGAGCTGGTGGCCAGCTGCCCGCTCACCCCGGTGCTGACGAGGGAGAGCATGATGCGCTCGTTCAGGGCCAGAGTCTCCCCTTGCTTCATCTTGATGCGCTTCTTGTCCAGACACTTCATGGCATACCTGCGGGGGAGGGGCTGGCTGGTCAGGCGGTCTGCTGGCACCTGCAGTGCAGGGCCCCAGGGGCGAGGTGGGGTGGGCAGTCCTCAGGGCCCTTGTGGGGGAGACTAGACACCACGACAAGCGTATGACACACAGAGACAGAGAGAGGACAGGAGTGCTGGCGGGCCGGGGTTCCGGGGGCCACGGCGGGTACCAGAGCAAGAACCGTGTGTGGCCCTCTGCGGACACCTGCCCATTCAGGGCCCTGCCACCTGCCCTCAGGGCACCCCTCCATGGCCCTCCTCTCCCTCAGGCACGCCACCGAGTGCTCACATCTTGCCCGTGTCGGCCTTCCGGCACCCGTAGACCTCGCCGAAGCCCCCTCGGCCGATGATGCGGTGCACGCTGAAGTCGTTCATGGTCAGCTGCGGGGACGGCAGCGGCAGCGGGGTCACTGCAGGCTGCCTGGGCCCCGCTCTGGGGCCACCGTCACCACGTGCTTCCCTGCCTTGAGCTGTCTCCGCTGGGCTCCTGCACCAACCCCACAGCCCCGCCCCTGGGCGTTGAAGGGTCGACTGCCCTGGCCTCCCCGGCCCCGGCCCAGCCCTGGGGCCCGGGTCCCTGGGGAGACGGCTCGCCACGCCCACCCAGCCCACTCACGTGGATGTTGAGCTCCACATTCTTCCACTGGCAAAATCGTGTGAATTTATCGCTGCGAA
Organism: Kogia breviceps; assembly: GCF_026419965.1. Classification (NCBI taxonomy): domain Eukaryota; kingdom Metazoa; phylum Chordata; class Mammalia; order Artiodactyla; family Physeteridae; genus Kogia; species Kogia breviceps. The sequence continues at coordinate 17,295,127 of NC_081316.1, read as the reverse complement.
AGAAGAGACCAGGCTCAGTTGAGCCTCAGAAAGTGAGTGAAATGATGCTGGGGTGACCGGCCTCACCCATTACCATCCCTGGGGCTCCCGAGCCTCAGTGCCCTCTTCTGGGGTTGCCCAGGAAGACTGCCAGCCCGAGCTGCCCCCAGCCCCCACAGTGCCGGCGCTGCTGTCTGTCTGTGGGTTCCTGCTGGGATGAGCTCAGCTTAGAGGTGAGGTCTCCAGTCTGACCCCGACCTCCTGCTACCACATCCACAACAACGCTCACCCCATCCCTGCGTGCACACGTCCAGTGACACACCACTCATTCCCTGTGAAGCCCCCGCTCCACGACTAGGCAGCTGGGACATTAAGAAACCTGTTCCCTGCGTGGAGTTGAAATCTCCCCACAACTTCCACGCACCACGAAGGCACAGTGGGCAGCGGGGTGGGCAGTGTGTCCTCTCGTGCCCATCCCGACCACCGGCCTGACGCTTCTCAACCCCAACGGGCCCAGCAAGGGGCTAGACGGTCCATGGGAGGGAAGACGCATGGGTGGTCCCTCGCTCCCTTTCGAGCCTCCCTGGACAGGTTTGGAGGTGCCTGGTGCTGAGAAGGGTGGGGCGGGAATGTCGGGGAGTGTCTGGGAGGTGATGGCCTCTTAGCAGCCCCCGCACTGGCGTGCAGACAGCCCCAGGGGCCCGCGCGTTGGGGACTAAGCAGGCTGGCTTCTCTCCTCCACGCCATCCACACCCCTTCTCAGAGCGGCCCTTCCCCACCTTCTGCTACCGCCCACACCCCGCTCTCACCTCTCAATGAATTTCTGGAACACATCTCCTCGGAGGTTCTGACAAATCTCTTCGATGTATGGCTAAAGGAGGAAGCGGGAGGTTGGTGGCTGAGCCAGAGCGGGAGCCGACCAGGCTCTGGGACCCGTGCTGCCCAAGGGGGACCCCGGCTGGGCTGGGCGGCAGCGGGGAGAAGCCCAGCACACACCTGGAAGAGATCCGGAGGCACCTGCTTCTTCACCAGATGGCCCTGGACGTGCTCGGTGGCACTTTTTGAGAAGGGCTGGGAAAGAGAAAGGTGTGTTCATTTTCCACGGGTCTGTCCCTCCCGTCCCCACGCCCATGCCGGCACGCGGGCCCGGGCACTCACGTGTGAGCAGGCCAGCAGCTCCTTCATGATGTAGGTGTCAAAGATCTCCCGGCTGCAGGCCAGGCGCTCCTCCTCCGTCTCCAGCTTCTCGTATTTCTTGATCTAGAGGACAAGATCCCCACAGGTGAGCTTTGGCCCAGCGGGGCGCAGGGGTGTCTTACAGATTCAGCGAAAGCAGCCCAAGCCCTGCCCCTTTCTCCACGCACAGCAGGGCCAGGCTAGCCCAGCCTTACCCCCTCGTAGAACTCCACCAAGGGCTTGGCCTCCTCCAGGTGCTTCAGGCAGAAGTCTCGGAAGAGCAGGTACCCTGAAAGCAAGCATTGTGCATCACGCCGAGCCACATGCCCCGCAGAGGCCTGCCCATCATGGAGGGTGGGGTGGGCTTGGGGCTTCCTGGGCAGAACTGGCCAAGGAGGTGGCAGAGGTGACCTCTGCCCCAGGCAGAGGCTGGGCAAGGTGGCCTCGGAGGCTGTCGCCAACTGAAGATTCTTGGATTCGGGGTCGGGGCGCCTGCATCTCTAACCCTCTCAGAATCTGCTTCCTCAAATGGTGGCTAGAAAGTGACAGGTGCCCTGGTGAGGCAGAGGTGGGGAGTAGACTCTGGCACCCGGGTCCCCCATCCTCTCACTGCAGTCTGGGGCCTGCAGCTCCTCAAGGAGGGCGACACACCCACAGGTCAGGCTGTGCAGGGGCAGTGAGATCCACCCGGCCCAGGCCAGGGCTGCTGCGTGGGGGCAGGAAGGCAGCCTCTGGGTGGGGGCATGTCCCTCTCCCTGGGCCTTCCACCCCCCTCCATCATCTGGCTGATTCTCACAGCAGCCACGAGAAACAGGCAGACAGGGAGGGCAGGTCCAGCTGGGGAAACCGAGGCTGAGGGAGACCTGTCAGGCAGGCAGTGTGTGGCAGCATGAGGAGAACTCAGGGCCCTTCTGTCCAGTGGCAGGTCCTGGGAAGGACAGGCCCGAGAGTGTGGCCTTGGTGCAGGGGGCCTCAAAGGGCATGGGCCTCTGGGGAAGGGAAGAGGTGAGACGCGCTGCAGGAAGGGCTCACGGGAGACCTTGCGTGGGCTAGGCCTCATCCTCCCCAGGGATGGGGGCCAGAAGCCTGGCCCCAGAGCGGCCCTGGAGGGCAAAGCAGAAGGAAGGGTGGTCTCTACTCCCTCCAGCCCAACATGGGTGACCAGGCTCGAGCTGGGTGGCTTTCCACACCTCTTGGGGGCACCGTCCCCAATGCCTGGGCACCTCTGCCAGAGCTCGCGGCCAGCACTTCTGGTAAGGGCAGACTGGCCTTTCGATAGTGTGCCTTTAGTAACCTGTGACCGGGGCTTCCCAGTGGGCCAGGGGCTTTCACTGCCACCGCCTCACCTGGCCCTCCAACAGTCTTGGGCAGCGGGGCTCCTGGGTCCTAGCTCCCAGGTGAGACTCAGAGAGGTGAAGCAATGTGCCAGGTCACACAGCACAGGCAGGGGACCCACACTACGTGCTTCCCGACACACTGACTCGCTAAGCCTGACCTCCAACGCCCCCGATCTCCGGAGCTGTGTGTGGCCGGAGCCTGCTTCCCTGAGCCCCGCCTCACCCTTCCCTGCGTGCCAGGTCCGTGGGCTGGACCCACGATGCCTCTAAGACACGGGCACTGAGGACGAGGAACGGAGGGGCCGGCCAAAGCAGGCTGCTCACAAAGAGGGCCCATGGGGGCGGGGGGGGGGGGGGGAGGGGGTGACCACAGCCCGGCGCGGGAGCCACAGGAAGGGCCCCGCCCCTTCCTGTCAGTTCTACCAACGGCCCCGAGCAGCTGTGCCTGCACCAAGGGGAAGCTGCAACTCTCAAAAACAAACCCCAAAGGAGGAACTTCCCTGGCGGCCCTGGGAGACTGCCGGCCCCACCCCTTCAGGGGGCTCCGGGGCCGACGGCCAGGGGCTGGGAGGGCACTGCGTCACCACCCTGCTGCCACTGGGGGTGCTCGCTGGCTGCCCTGCCCCCTGCCCCGGTGGCTGGGAGGCCAAACCTCCTGGGAGAGGGAAGCACAGTCCAGCTGGCTGGCATGGGGGCAGGAAGGCGGCCCCGGCGCGCTCCTGCCCACTCCCCACCCCCTCCCCCTGGCCTGGGCAGCTGGACGAGCAGCAGAAGCCCCAGGACCGGCAGAGTCCCCACCGCACTCACCCAGCTTCTGGGAGAAGATCTTCTCGAAGGTCACCTCGCCCCGGTCCTCCAGGTACTTCTGCATGACGCTGCGGATGCTGAAAAACACAGGGGCCGGGGTGACCTGGAGCCCCCAAGGCTCCTGTCAGGCCTGCGGGCCCAGCTTCCCTGGAAGGTCGCTGCTTCCTCTCCCAGAATCCAGAGTGGAGGGCACTGCTGGTGGGTGTCATCGCTCCCTCCAAGAAGGCAGCCACCCCTGTTGGACCTGACCGTGGCCACACCAGAGGGACCTGAGCAGTCCTGTGCCTGCCTGCCAAGGCCCTGTCCCCCAAAGCTAGGGTGCCAGCAGGTGGCTGCTGAGGAGCCTGGTCCCAGCGCTGCCTCATCTGGCTTTAGGAACTTGGCCAAACCTCAGAAGCCAGGACTCACCCATCAGCAAATGATGGGTCATGAAAATATGGCCCATCCTGACAGTGGGATACTACTTGGCCAGGAAATGGAGTGAAGTGCTGGTGTACGTGTGCGTCACAGTACGGATAAACCTAAGGGTATTCTGCTATGAGAACAGTCAGTCACAAAAGGCCACATATTATATGATTCCATTTATACCACCTGTCCAGAACAGGCAAATCTACAGACAGAAAGCAGGTTAGTGAGTGTCAGGCTAGAGAAGAAAAGGGGAATAACTTCTAATGGGCACAGGGTTTCTTTATAAGGTGATGGAAATGTTCTGGAATCAGGTAGTGGTGAAGGTTGCACAACACAGTAAATGTACTAAAGTCCACTGAATTGTACACTTTAACATGATGAATTTTATGTTATGTGAATTATATCTCAATATTGAAAAAGAAAAGCCAAGCCTCAGCTCCCGTGTCCCTGATGCCCGAAGTAAAAACCCCTGCCCCTGGGTTACCTGGGAGGGCAGCAGAGCAGAGGCCGCTGTTGTGACCACGGAAGCCCAAGCCCCCACTCCCCGCCCCTGGCTATCTCCCCCCACTGCCGAGTGCTGTCTGGGAAAGCCACACCTGGCTACGCTTCACGCCTCAGTCACCTCTTGCTGTCCCTTCCTCTCCTTTCCTGGGCCACCTGCAGTCCCGCCCTGCCAACCAGCTGTGGTCCCATTTGGACCTCACTAGCCTGGGCTCCAGCTGCCCATACTGAGGGCCGTGCTGGGCAGTCACGCCTGAGACTGTGCGATGCTCACAGGCCTCAGGATACGTAGGGCTGCGAGCAGGCCACGGGTGAAGAGGAGTCTGTATGCCCGCACCCCTGCTGGAGCCCAGCACAGGGCCCTGCTGCCCGTCACCTAGTGGAAGGTGCCGCGCAACACTGCGCCCCCAGGCAGGCCCTCCCAGTCCTGCACCGGTAGTTCTGTGACATCAGACAGCATGAGACGAAGCCTGAGCAGGGCCCTATCACCTGGAGGAGACTCAGGCAGGAGAGAATGTTCCACGTCATTGGGAGAGGCCGTGTGGAGAAGGCAGAACCTCACTGGGTTCCTCAAATGCCAACAGGATGTCACCAGGTGACAAAGCCCAGGGCAGCTGGGTGGGCATGGGGGCAGGCAGGGAAGGCCTGGCCAGGGAGGAGCCACGGGGCAGGCAGGAGGCTCAGCAGACAATGCTTGGGAAGCTCGGGCCAGGGCGGCAGGTGAGCGGACAGACTCTCCCGGGGGCACACACGGGAGGCAGCCCAGGTAGCTGATGACCCGGGGCCAGGAAGGAGGGGAAGAAACAAGGTGGGGTAGGAGCAGGCTCGTCTGTTGGATGGATGGATGGAAGGACAGAAAAAGAGCTGGCGAGGCCAGCTTGGGGTCTTGAGGCCCTGGGCCCCATCAGAGAGGGGGCCTGAGGAGAGAAGGCTCCAGGCAAGGCCAGTGCAGCCAGCAGATGCCGCCCAACCCCTGGCCTGGGCTCGCAGGCGGGGCGACTCCTGCCCTGTCCTGCTTAGCACTTTCCTTCTCAGGTGGTCTGGGTGGAGGCCCGGGCCCTTGTCCGCATTCGGGCCACGCAAGACAACATGGGAGCATGCAGAGCCGGCGTGGGCAGTCCTGGGGCTGTGACCCCTCCCCCCAGACGCTCGGAGATGCTGTGACCTCCTCCAAAAACTGTCTCCAACAGGAAGAAGGGTGCCGATGGCCTGGGCAGCCCTCCTGTGTCCCCACCCTGTGTCTCCAGCCGACAAGAGAAGAGCCCCACCTGAGGGCTAGCGGGCCAGTGGCCCTGCACTACCACGCCAGAGCCGGTTCCCTCCCGGAAAGTGAGGACGCCCTCCACAACCACAGGGACTCCAAGGCCGGGACGTGGCCCTCAGCCACGCTGGCACACTCTCCCCTTCGGGGGCCACACACCTGCTCACGTCCACCAGCCACCATCAAGGACACATCTCCCTGGCCCCGTGGGACTCCCAGGGACTCAGGAGATGAGACCAGCCCCCAAGTCCCTCGTGCACTCCACGCGCATCAGAAGCTAAAAAATCTGTGACACTGAGCAAGACACAGCCCCCACCCTGGGGCCTGCAGACTGGAGACAGGGAGCCCAGGGAGTCTGTGGGGCGCAGTCTGTGCCGATCTCTCAGGGCTCCCAGCTCTGCGAGGGACAGCTTGGGGCCTCCCGTTTGGACAGGGAAACAGGCCGGGGGGTGTGCTGGGTGGAGCTTAGCGGGGTGGGCCCAGTCCAAGGTAGCAAAGACTCGGCAGGGTCACGAGACCAGGCAGCCGGGAGGTAGGGGTGTGGAGCCCGGGGACGCTGCGAGGGCCAGATTTCTCCTGGGAGGTGAACAAAGCAATAAAGAGGGAAGAAGTATCACAAAATGTCAATCTTCCATGGGGTCAGAGGGAACATCCAGACAGGAAGATGTGGGTGACAGGCAGGGTGACTCCGGCCTGTCAGATGACCCCCCGGGGCAGCTGTACGTGGCCCCTGCAATAATCATTGGGAAGCCCCCTACCCCTGAACCAGCAAGACCGGCACCAGCTCAGCCAAGGCGGCACGATGGGAATGCCCAGCCCAGAGCAGTGCCGCCACTCCCCACCGCAGGCTCGTGGGCTGGACGTGCAAAGGCCAGGAAACACGCTCGCAGAGGGCCTGCCCGCGAGACAGCGGAGCCGGCGGCTCCTCTCCAGGCATGGTACCCGGCGCAGGCCTTCTGCCCTCCCGGGGGCTCTGCCACCGGCTCGGCCCAGGGCGCGGAGGAAAGGCCCAGGCTCCGTGCCGCTCAGAGGCCAGACCCTGCCTCCCTCGGAAGGCTGCACAGGGTGGATGGCCACAGCATTCTTCCCAGCCCGCAGCACTTCCACTTTCTTCCTTAAAAAGAAAAAAATGTTTTCTAAATAAAATAAACACCGCCCCCCCCAACCAAACATGAGGTCAGACTCAGCGGAGTCCTTGAAGGAGAGGCCCCCAAGGCTGCAACGTTAGGGTTTCCTGTCCATTCCCACGGGACTGGGGCCCAGGGAGCTGGCAGGTTAGACAAGTGTGTTATGGGGGATGCTCACGCCAGGGTGGCAAATACAGGCTGGCACAGGAGGCGGTGGCGGCCTCCTGGGTTGGGTCACCTTCATCTCCTACCCCCTCTCCCTGGTACTGGCGGAGTCTGAGCGGCAGCGGGCCGAGAGCGGCATTCCTGTCCCCGCCCAGGTCAACAACTCTGATATCCAGGAGCACGTGGTCCCCAGATGGACTCTAGGTTGTCCAGAGAGCCCAGTATCTGCACCTCCCCGCCCCAGCCCCAGCCCCGGCCCCCGACGGACCCAGCCCCTCCAGGGAACGGCCTCAGCGGCCTTTGTTGCAGGCCTGGGCTCCAAAGGGCCCTCCCCACCTCCCTCCTTGAGGCCAGGCCAAGTCACAGACTTTAAACGTCCAGTTTCCCCACTTGTAAAATGAGGATGTCAACAAATGCTGAATCGTCAACACTGAGCTGGCCACTGAAAAAGGAGGAAAGGACACAGCAAGAGGAGAATGCAGCCCTGCTGCGAGGGCCATCAGCTCCCTCCCTCTCCTGAAGGGGGCCCTCCTGCTGGAACCCCCAGCACGCGCCTCCTTCTGGAATGTGATCAGAAGCTCCCCAGTCTTGCTGGGGTCTCAGCCCCACACCTGCCGTGTCCTCAGAGGGTGGGGCTCTGACTGGCCCGCCCAGAGGCTGGGCCCACAAGCACCCTGAGCCTGAGCGGCTGCCACTCCACTCTGCTCAGACCAGCCTCGCCTCACGCACTCGTGCCGCACAGCCTGGGGGCCCCAGTGGGCAGAGCCCGATACCTGCCCTGCCAAAGGAGCAAGGGCCCCCTGGCAGGAGCTGCCCGGCCCCGCTGCCCGACAGCCAGGGCTGCTCACTCCAGCTGCTCTGAGGAGCACGCCCAGCCTGACACCAGGGGAGACAGCACTTCCGCCCTCCCAGCCCAGAGCGCGGGCTGGGGTGATGGGACGGCAGGGAGAGGGTAAGGGCTGAGGGGAAGGGCTTCCGGCCCCTTCCGGCACCACATGGTTCAAAGGGAAAGCTAAGTCCTTCACTCTGTGGCACACGGGCCTCACAGATGACACCCACTCAGGGTCACAAACGGTAGCTTGTATGGACCGGGAGGGACCGCAGGGTCAGAAGCAAACACACTCATCTTGACGGTGAGGAAATCGAGGCCAGAAGAAGCTGAGTAGCTCACTCTGAGTCCCAACCAAGTTAGTGGCAAGAAAATATCCAGCCCTCCCCGAGAAAGGGCCTCCCACCAGGCAAGGGCCTACCCCAGCCTCTGCCGGAGAGCTGGGTGCAGAGTCCCAGGGGACCCCGGACTCTTGCCCTGCCTGCCTTGCCCTCCACCCACTGCCAGTGACTGCGGGAGCCCAGCAGGCTGGGGGCAGCCTCGGCTGGCACCTGGCCGGCCAAGGGCCATGGCTCCTATGCTCCCGTGTGACGGCAATGCCAGAGCCACGAAACCTCAGGACAGTGCAAGCTGGCCCGGGGGCTTCGGGCCTGGCGGGTCTGGTGTAGCCACGCCGGGAACCGTCACACTCTGGGAGACGACGACGGTTAAGCCAGCAGATCAGAGGCTGTAGCCACGGTTGGGGCGCTCCTCCGTGGCATTTCCAGGAAACCTGGCACCGAGGTGGCAGCAGCACGAGAAAGTCCCCTGGGGCTTCTTATTAATATTCCTCAGTGACTCTCCTTGGGGCCGACAACATCCTCTGAGCTCGAGAACAGGGCCACACACTAAATGGGAAAGACCAACCCTAACAGCCAACTCTGGAGCAAGTCCCAGGCCAGGGAAGAGAAAATGACAGCACGGGGCACCGCACACATGAGCCCACCACGAATGTCTGCAGCGACCCAGGTTCCCCAGGGCATGGTGGCCACAAAGTGACAGCTTGCAGGATGTGCGGGAAAAGGCACTCCAGCGGCCTTGTCACACATCACGACTTCTACACCCCGCAATCCACTGCTGCCATCACCTCAGAACAAACCCAGAACAACTTCCAGGGCTCCCTGCCCTGCAGCTCCCAGAAAGGGGGCTATCCCCGACCCCAAAGCCAGAATGACCTCCAGAGTCAGAGAACTTCCCGCTCAGAGAACAAAGCTGCCAACAGATTCACACCTGAAGACCCACTTCTGAAACCCCGCTCTTTGGCCCGCGGAGACGCTACCTTCCCTGTCAGCAGCAATGCAGAGAGGGCAGGTTATTGTTTTAGAAAAGGCTGCAGCCAAACGCCTCATTTTTAGTACTCCTGTTTGAAACAGATTAGTGAGAACGCAAGTGTGACTCTGGCTTATGTGTCCAGCAGAGGACACTGGCCCCTCAGGGCCACAGGAACAAAGGGCAGGTGTGCTGGAGGCTGTGCGTTCCTCAAAGACTCTCACGTGCTCGTGGCTTCTGCTGTGTGTTCTGAGGCGGGAGCGTAGTATCCTGGAAGCACCAGGCGTGTGCACACAGCCCGACCCCACCGGCCCCCAAGCGCTCGGCCCCCCTGCAGAGCCTCCCTGGGTGCCCGGGGCAGGCAGGAAACACCCCTGCAGAGCCTGCCTACACCTGATGTCACCGGGAGTTTACTACAAGGAATTAATCGTGCATGAATAGGACACATTTTTCCTGGGTTGACAGAGCCCAGATTCCCCGACACACGGATTCCAACCTGTCATGCTCACGCGCCCTTCAAATCCTTTTACTGAGGGAACAGCAGGCGGGCGAGCAACTTAATGGCAAAAATGTGAAACCCCATGATCTGGAAAGGAGAACAGATGGGAAAAGATGTCCCGGAGACCCATTCCTGGGGAACGCGGGGGCTTCAAAGGCCCAGAGGGAATGACTGCCCAAAAGAGGATCTTGTTTTGTGGGGGGAGGCGGGGGCGGAGAATGCTGCTACTGGAGTGGAAAGTTCTGGGTAAGGGATAAAGGCTGAAAACAGCAGGGTTTCTCTTGGTGATGCAGAACTGGAAGGAGAAGGAAGGGAGAAAACCACTCCTTGCACCTCTTCCCTCTACAAATCAAGGGCAGGAAGTCCTGGGAGCAAAGAGTTAACAGGAACGAAGAAGCAGCGGAGGAAGAGCTGCAGGTCTGGGAGACGGGGAAGCCAGAAAAGGGCAGGAAGTAGGAAATCCACCGTGGGGGAGGGACCAGGAAAGGCAGAGCCGAGAGAATGGGAGGCTGCAAGAGGCACCCGGCTCTGACATCTGCCGCAGGGGCTGCCACTGTCACCAGGGAGGGCAGGGACATCTCCTGGGACCACCCAGGCCGGTCTCCTCCGCCAGGAGCCCAGAGATTAATTACACGAGGCCTCCGTGGTCACATGAAGCAAATGACGCTAATTGCAGGACTGCTGCCGCTGCCGGGAAAGCGAGACAGCGGCTCCTTCAGGGAGAGGCCCAGACCACAGACCCCGAGGGCCGAAGGAGTGGAGAGCTCACCAGTGAAGGGCAGCCTCTCATTTTACCGAGGTGGAAACGGAGGCAGGCTGGGCCAGCATAAGGGACGTGCTGGGGCCCATGTGAGCTGGGACTGTGGTGGGATTAGAAGCCAGTCTCCTGATTCCAGCTGCACAGCTGCCTCCCTCCATGAGAAGCGCGAGAAACGGGTCTGTTTCCTCGGATTCTATAGGGTGACAGAAGGGAAGGCCCCCGTGCCAACTCAGAGTGGCAGTGTGCCCAACAGCTCCTGTTCCGCAGCGCTCAGAAGTCAGAGCTATGATGCCAGCCCCAGCTCCCAGCCAAGCCACAACCCGGGCACCAGCCGCAGGGAGGCTGCCAAGAGGGACCACCCCAAGGTGGGAACGACTCCAAATGGCACCTTGTCACAGACAAACCGCGGCCTTCGTCCCTGGCCCTGACCTCGCGGGTGAGGGGGAGACGTGACCCCAGGCATGGAGCCGCCTCCTCCGTGCACTAGCTTTGCCAGAGCAGCTCAGCTCTGTCCCAGCCGACGGCGAGGGGCTGGGCCTTGATGGTGCCGGGGCTGCCCTTGTGCTTCCGGGCCAGGGGTGCCAGCTGGCACATTCCACAAAACAAGGACCGGGCTGAGAGCAGAGGTACAGAGGAGTGTGTGGAAGAAACGATGCATAGCAGGGACAGAGCACTTGGGAGTCCAGAGACCCCAAGTTCAAGTGCACCTTGCCCCTGTGACCAAGTCTCTTCCCCTCTCCCAGCCTCAGCTGCTTCAACTATTAAGTGGGAAAATACCACCTGCCATGCCTGTTTCCCACAGTCATGAAAAGGATAAAATGGAGTAAAAAGCACTTTGCAAACTGGGAAGTGCCAGGCAGACGTAAGATACAGTCATAATGATCTTCAGGGCAGGAGACATCTGACCCAGGGGATGGGCGAAGCATAAAGCAAAGGGTGGCATATCCTACGAAGTGGGAGGACTGGATTCCTAGGCCCTTCCCCAGCCTTAGCTCACTAACAGTCACGGCTAGGGCCTCTAGTCCATCTCACAGGTGTGGGCAATCTGCCCAATGCGGCGCCGCCAGACGGTGACCCTACCTGAGAACCCATGACACCTGGCTCTCGGTCTCCTGCTGTGTTCCCCTAAAACTCACAGCTCACCTGGTTTCAGACACTATACACAGTCCTGATGTTTCTTGAGCAACTACTACACGCAAGGCATGGCCTTGCCAACCTCACAGGTTGGTTTTTGGATCGACTGAGATGACAAAGGTCAAAAATAAATAATTATAATTTCCACCATTACTCTTATCACCACCATCAACATCACAGATGTCAAGGGGAGAGGAAAAGAGGAACATCTTGTTGCTCACGGTTCTAACACCTGCAGAGCCAACCCAAGGCGGGGCCCCATCAGGAGCAATGCATTCTGAGGCGAGATTACCCAAATGCAGAGAGTTCCAGAAAAGGCCCCGCCTCATACTTTGCAGAAGTCCAACCTGCCAGAGGGTCTTGAGGCCAAGGCCACCAAGGAGAGCCGCTGTGAGACCTAGAGGGTGACTCCCCCATTTCCTCCCTCGTGGCTTTGTCATTTCTGAACTCATTTTTGTTCTAACTGTCGCCGCTCCCTGGACAGCCCACAGCTGACAGTCAGTCTGGTTCCCGTTTTGAGAAATCTGATTGCAAATGTCTTAGAAAAAAAGGGCCCTAACGGCCTTTTCACAACACAGGCCAATTTTCCTCTCCCAGGGCTGGTGTTCAGTCAATCTGAAACCCAGAGAACGGGTCACAGAGGAAGGCACCAGAGACGTGGGCACCGTAACCCCTCCCCACCACCGCAGCCTTGGGCCCCGCTTCAAACACTCAGGATGCCACAGAGCCACGGTCCTTATTTCACACCATCCACATTTCACAGATGAGAAAACCGAGGCCCAGAAATGGGAAGGGACTTGCCCAAAGTCACATGATAGGACCAGGAGAGCTAGGACAGGCCCAGGCTCCTGGGCTGGCAGGGCACCAGCATGGCAACTCTCAGGCAGGGATGGAGGAGCTTCTGGGGCTGGCCTCACCACGCAGCATGAGACATCGTGGTGGGCACATGGCTCCTGTAGATGCAGGATGGCCAGGCCCCCCTGGCTCAGGCCACAGTGGTGGACACAGTGTGGAACCAGAAGCCAGAAGCCCCGATCTGGTGGCCAGCCACCACCCTGGATGCCGGTGACACTGGGCAGGCCACTCGCCTCTGGGCCTTCAGCTTCCCCACCTGCTCCACGGGGACAAAACCACACCTGACCTACCCGCCCATGGGCTGCTGTAAGGCTCAGGCAATGGGAAAATACTCTAGAAGCCGTAAAACGCTGGACAGCCTCAGCTATTGTCCATATCCTGTCCACTCCTGTGCCCAAATCCTGAACAGCTGAAACTTGGCTATCAGGTGCAATGATATCAGTTACCTCACAGAGAGGTGGCAGCTGTGGTCCAGCAGCTGCAGGGGTGCTGGGACGTCCCCTGGCAAACAGCACCCACGGGGCACCACAGGCGGGCCTCACCAGAGGACGGATTCGAGGGGAGAGGGACTGAGGGATTGTGGCGCACACCATACCCCGCTCCCACGCTACCGCGGCCCCCAAAGCACTCTCAATCCCCACCCCCGGCCAGGTACCCGCCAGAAGAATGGGGAGGATCCGGGAAGACTTGTCTGCCCCAAACCTCACAGAAGTGTCCACCCGAGGGGGGCCAGGGACAGGGGTGGTGGAACCCCAAGGCGGGGATGCTGAGAGTAGGGGCGGCGAAAGGATGGGCGATATAGTCAGGCCAGGCAGATGGGCAGGCAGAGGAGGGGACTCCACGGGACCCGGGGCCACCCGGAGGAGGAGGAAGGGGAGCACGAGGGCCCTGGGGGAGAAGGCAAGAGCGAGGGGCTGACGGAGAAGGGGGCCAGACGGAGTGTGTGAAGGGAAAGGTGGCAGAGTAGGGCAGGGGCACTGGGCGGGTCGGGGAGCCAGTGCAACTGGAAAGCCCCGGCGCTGGGGCGCTCCCGGTTCAGGTGCACAGGGCCTGGGGCGCAGGGGTCCGGTCAGGGCTGCGGGACGCGGAGAGCTGGCGGGGCAGAGGGGGTCTCGGGGCCAGTGCCCGGGTGGTCTGGGGCTGCGGGGTCGGGGCTCGGGGAGCGGGGCCGAGGGGCCGGCGGGCCGGGGCCGGCGCCCGCCTCACCTGGGCTCGGGCAGCAGGATCTTCTTGCTGGCGCGCGCGGCCGGCGTGGCCTTGCTTTTCTCCATGGCCATCAGGTAGCTCACATCGGCCAGCACCGCCTCCAGGTCCGCCATCTTGGCGGCGGCGGCGGCCTCTCCCGCCGCTCGGCTCCGCTCCGCTCGGCGCGCTCGGCCCGGCCCGGCCGCTCCGTCGGCCTCGGGCGCCGCCGCCTGCCTGGCCCCGCTGGGCGCCCGCGGCTCCGCTCGCCGCGGCTCACAGGCGGCGCCGCCCCATGGCGCCGGCTCAGGCCCGGCCCCGGCTCGCTCGGCTCCCGCCGGGACTGCAGTCGGGCCGCCGCCGCCGCCGCCGCCGCCACCGCCGCCGCCGCCGCCGCCCGCGCCCCGGAGCCGCCGCCGCCTCCGACCCCGCCTGCCGCGCACAGCGCCAGCGAGCCCGCGAGGAGCCGGGCGGGCGGGCGGCGGCGCCCCCTGGAGGCCGCGCGGGTTGGACCGAGCCTGACCCCCGCGGCCCCCAGACCCTGCCTCAGCCCCCAACCAAGTCCTCGTCTCTGTGACCCCGACCCGCAGCCATGACTCTGACCCCAGACTTGGAACACGACAGGGACCCTGGCCAGAAGAAGACCCTAGACCCAGACCTTGACCACAACTCAGATCACAACTCGGATCCCACGCTCCACGACAGACCAGGGCTGTGACCCCAGACTGCCATTGCAGAACGTGATCCCAGGGACTTGGGTCTCCGACTCTAGCTACAACCCCTGACCCCTGACCTTGGACAGAGTCGGAAACCTGACGCCAGACCCGGATAGCATTCCTGACCCCAGACTCCAAACAGGACCCCAGACCTAGACCTTGGACCACCACCTCAGACTCTGACCATGACCTCAGATCACCACCCTGGGCCCAACCTCCTTCAAACCCAGATCCTGACACTGACCTGCGACCCGCAACAGGACCCCAGATCCCGATTTTGGACCATGATCCCAACCACAGACCACCACCTTAACCCCATCTTGGTTACTGACCCCAACCTTGATTCCACCCCCAGACTCAGACCACTATCATGACTCCAAACCCTGGACTTAGGGGCAGGGCCCAGACCTGGGCTTGGACCATCAATCCCAGACCAGGGTTCTAGACCCAACACCAAAAACTCTGGACACGGACCCAGGACCAGGACATCCAACCGGGACCCAGACTGGACCTAGAACACTTAACAGGCCACCATGGACCCGGGACCTGACAACTGCAGTCAGACTCCAGACTTACCCCAGTCCCAATCCCCATTCCTCCTGCTCCAGACCTAATCCAGGCCCCCAGGACTCCCACTCAGGACCAAGGACACTGCACCAACACCACTCCCCGCCCCGGACAAGAATCATCGATTCCACAAAGTGGGAACAAACCTCTCTCAGCCTGGGAGGGCACCCGGGTCACTGTACTGCCTGGCAAGGGAAACTTACTCTGCTGAGAGCCCCCAATGGGGGGGATCCATGTATCTCAAAGCAGCACCCCTTACTCAACACACCCTCGAGAGCCTCTCTCTGCTTTCCAAGGTGACAGGATCCCCTCCCAGTCCTGGGCACATGGAGCCAAAGCCTCATGCCAGTTGGTGGGCCAGTAATTAGAACCCTTTCGCAAAGCATAGGATCCCCCCGCCCTGCCCCCGCTCTTTGCACTTCTCAGGCTACCTTCTGAGATCAGCCTCGGCAGAGCCTGGAACCAGAGTACATCAGGATGGTGAGGTCTCCTCGTCAGTGGGCAACACCACCATCCACCCAGATACTCAAGCCAGAACTCCAGGCATCATCCTTGGCTCTCCATCTCCCCCTTCCCTAATCTGTCACCAGACTCTCTTATCTGGCCTCCAGATAAGAATCTTCTTAAACCTGTCTGCTTCTGAGGATACCCACAGCTGCTGTACTGATGCAGGCCCTGACCAGAGATGCCTCTCCCAAATCTAGATCTGATAGGGTTACTGCCTGCTTAGCACTGAGAAGCAGTGCTCCCGGCCTTCTGGGGCTGCTGAGAGTGGGAAATCAGAGGGGGCCCACTCTGCCCAAAGCAGATCAGGTGAGCAAGTTCCTTAACCAGCAAGTCAAGGTCTTGGATGACTGGGTCCTGCTCCCCTCTTGGGCCTGTGTTGCCACCATCCCCTATGCCTGGGGTCCCCCCACCAGCCTACCCATCAGTTTTTACCTCTGTGCCTTTGTTCTTCCGCCCTGTGTCTGGAAGCTCTCTGTGTGCCTTCTTCCCTGGCTAACTCTTGCTCATCCATTAAGACCCACCTCCTCCAGGTAGCCTTCCCCAATCTCCTGCCTCCAATTCTGTTCATCTCCAGTTCTGCACTAACTGCCTACTTCCTTGATTTGAAAGCATCGTCAATTGCAAGATGCATCATTTCAAGTTTTTGACAGAGGGGTGGGATGTGTGTGTGTGTGTGTGTGTGAAGCTTTATTAAATGTTTGCATGCATTGGAAATGCATCCTGATGTTAGAAATGCTAACATATAAAAAAAGGGTTCATACCTCCTCCCACTGTAACTGAAGCTCCCAGTTCACCTCTTGCCCCCAGTGCCCACAATGGGACCTGGCACAGAAAGGTATAGTCAATGTTGGATGAATGAATGAGTGACTGAGTGAATGAGCGCCACAGCCCAAGGTGGCACATGGAGTTTGGGGTAGAAGATGGCCAGAGGCACAGGAGGATGTGCTAGAAGGCCTCTAACTTCCTCTCCTCCCACCTCTCCCCAACCCCTTGGGACTCTAACTACGGCCACCTGGGGTTTCTGGAACCACTCCTATTTTAAAAATCCCGTCCAAAGGACTCATCAGACCAGAGTCCCTGTGAATTCTGAAAAGCCAGCCATCCTGCTCCCGGAGGTGGCCCACCTCCCCGACACCACCTGAAAGCCCAGAAGGCCCTTCCCAGCCACTGCCCAACCCGCAACCCACCTGAAGCTGGGGTTGAAGGGGAGAAAGAGAGAGAGAGAGAGAGAGAGAGAGAGGGAGAGGGAGAGGGAGAGGGAGAGGGAGAGGGAGAGGGAGAGGAGAGTGAGAGGGAGAGGGAGAGGGAGAGGGAGAGGGAGAGGGAGAAGGGGAGGGAGGGAGAGAGGGAGGGAGGGATGGAGGGAGGGAGGGAGAGAGGGAGGGAGGGAGGGAGGGAGGGAGGGAGGGAGAGAGAGGGAGAGAGAGAGGGAGGGAGGGAGAGAGGGAGGGAGAGAGAGGGAGAGAGAGGGAGAGAGAGAGGGAGGGAGGGAGAGAGGGAGGGAGAGAGGGAGGGAGAAAGAGAGAGAGAGAGAGAGAGAGAGAGAGAGAGAGAGAGAGTCTCCAGGGCACCCCTCACTGATTCCTGAGACCCTGGAAAGCAGCTCTTGGAAGCCCTGGGCTGGGGAGAGGTTGGTCCCAGCGCGGGCCTAGGGAGGCTTTTTTTGGGTAGTGCTGCCCTCTGGTGGTTGAGGGAAGGTCGATTGTCAACCTGCCTTTCCAGGCTGGCTTCAGTCGTTTTCAACCAACTTTCATGCCTATACCGTGCCAGCCTCTGGCTGGAATGCTGGGAGTGAATGAGGAGTGGAACCCCACCTCTGCCTAGCTGGCAGGACTGCAGATACATCATTACCTGGCATCTCGCCCAGATGACTAATAGGTGTTGCAAATTTAACGCATCCCACACTGAGCTCTGTCTCCGAACCCAGCCCGTTCCCACCTGCTCCTCTCCTGCCTCCCCATCTCAGTAGTGGCTCCTTCGTCCTCCGAAAAAACCCAGGAGTCATCCTCCATTCCTCTCTTCCCTCACTTGCCTCTGCTGCCCCCCCTGCCCCCGCCAGCCTGTCCTGTCGACTACCTGGTGTGTCACCCCAAATCCTTCCACTGTGCCCTGCTAAACCTGATCTGAGTCCCATCACCTGGCGCTGCATGGCGCTGATGCCTGCACCAGCCTCCTCCCTGCCTCTCCTCCAGCCAGAGATTTTTGTTTATTTATTAATTTATTATTATTATTAAATAAATAAATTAACTTATTTATTTATTTTTGGCTGCACTGGGTTTTCATTGCTGCGCGCGGGCTCTCTCTAGTTGTGGCGAGCAGGGGCTACCCTTCGTTGTGGTGTGCGGGCTTCTCATTGCAGGTGGCTTCTCTTGTTGCAGAACACAGGGCTCTAGGCGCGTGGGCTCAGTTGTGGGAGCACAGGCTCAGTAGTTGTGCTGTGGCATGTGGGATTTTCCTGGACCAGGGCTCGAACCTGTGTCCCCTGCATTGGCAGGTGGATTCTTAACCACTGCGCCACCAGGGAAGTTCCTATTTATTTATTTATTTATTTTGGCTGCGATGGGTCTTAGCTGCGGCGGGTCTTAGCTGCGGCACGCGGGGAACTTTAGTTGCAACATGCGGGAATTAGTTCCCTGAGCAGGGATCGAACCCGGGCCTCCTGAAGTGGGAGTGTGGAGTCTTAACCACTGGACCACCGGGGAAGTCCCTAGCGAGAATTTTTACAGGCCTAAATCTAACCCTATCTCCAATGACCACCCCTGCATTTAGGAGAAAACCCACCCCTCTCTGTGGCCTGTGAGACCAGCAGTCTGGCCCCTGCCCATCTGTCTGAGTCCACTTGCCCTTCTCTGTGCCCTTTATTCTCCAGTCTCTCTGGTCTTCCTTCTGTCACTACAACAAGTCAAGTTCATTTCCACCTCTGGGTGTTGACTTTATAATTCCCCTTGCCTGGAACGACCTTCCTTTCCCTCCTTTCCGGCAAGAAAGACTCCTGCTCGCCCTGCATCCCGAGGGCTGAAAACTTCTTGTTCATTTTTAGTGAAAAAAAAAAAACCTTCCTGTTCAGGGGGCTGTCCCCGGGTGCCCCCATTTGTTGTGGCCACTGGTGCACTCTTCAACCCCCACCATGGGCTGGGCACAAAGTTAGGGCCACAAGGAGAAACAGGATTCAGTGGTGGCCCAATCTGGTGAGGAAGAAGACCCCTAAATGAATGCCTCTAATTAATCTGGCAAGAGCTATAATGTGAGGAGATGGGGCACTCAGGAGAAGAGAGTCAGGGGAAGAGTTGGGGAAGGTCTTGAACTTGACATTGTATGCACGTGAGTATGAGTGAGTTTGGGGGTGAGGACTGGCATGTGCCAAGGCCCAGGGGTGCAAGTTTCCTCCTGCTGGGGCTTCCCCTCTTCGTCTCCATCCTGGGGTTTGAAGATACAGGAGGATGAGCTTGAGGGCTTCCCAATCTGTACACCTCATCAGGGGTGTGCAGACTGACCAGGAGAAACTCCTGCCTAAAGTAGACAGCCACCTCTTTGATGTCCCGGGGCCCAGACAGTGCCAGGCTCTGGCTAGGCTTCTGGGACTTCACCTTATTTACTCACTCACTTATCCAACAATATTTGTTGAGCTCCTACTACATGCCAGGCACTGGTGCTTGGCCTTGGGGATCCAACATAGAGACAGTGAATCTATGGGCAAACCATACATAATAATAAACACTGACACTTACTGGGTTCTCCCCACGTGCAGGGCACTGTTCCTAGAACCCAGATGATCTCATTTAATGCTCAAAACATCCTTATGTGAGGCAAGTGACAAGTTATTGTAAGAGCCAGCAGCCTCCTCAGGTGAAGTCGGGGAAACCTCTGCGGACTGGCACTTTTGCCAGAGCTAGGCTAGGAGGGAAGCAGCTTTGTTAAGGGCAGGGAAAAGAGCTTTCCAAGAATGTGGAACAGCAAGTGCACAGGCCCTGAGGGAGGAAAGAGCCTGGTTATAGGAGGTTCCTACATCTCCAGGAGACAGGCTCTTTTCTCCCTCCCGCACAGTCCACGGACCTTGATGGCCCACAACTCTGGGCCAGGCTTCCAGACGCTGCCTCCGCCCGACCCACTTCCTTGGAGCAGCGGCTCTCCTCGGATCCCTCCGTAAGGTCACTAGCCCCAGGGCTGCCCCGGGCCCCAGTCTCCTTTTCCGCCTTGGAGCTTCAGCGCGACGTGGCCCCGCCCCTGAATCCGGCCCCACCCCCGCCCCCGCCCCTGGCGCCCTCCCGGGGGGCCGTTCTCAGCGCGCATGAGCCTCGACATCCGAGGCTCAGCCTGGCGCTGGGTCCTGCTGCGTTCCCACCGTGGGTGTCTGTGCCTTGACCCTCTCAGCCTGCCTGTGAGTGTCCCAGTCAGGGTCTCGTAGCCGCCACCGGCCCCACTGTGGCGACTGGTACTTGCCGTGTCAGGGGGAGGGAGGATGTGTGCGGAAAAGACCTGGGGTCAAATGCTAGTGCCACTTCCTGCTGCCTCTCTGGGTGCCTTAGGCAAGTTACTGAACCTCTCTGAGCACTGCCTTTCTCATCTGTACCCGGAGCGCCTCCCTCATGGCCCCACTGGATTGTTTTGAGGATAAACGGAGGTGATGTGTGTGCAGTGTTGAGCCGAGGGAGATGGCTTGCTGAGTGGCCACTGTCCTGAGTGCCTTGGGCCTCACTTGTGCCTCTCTCTCAGCGTCCTCCATGGTCTCTTTTCTCTCATTTCTCTTCTCCCCCCCCCCTTTCTCTACCTCTTTCTCTGCCTTTCCTTTTCTGAGTCTTTCAGGGTGTTTCTCTCTGGGTCTGGGTCTCTTTCTGCTTCTCTCTCTCTGTCTTTCCATCCTAGCACTGTCATGGCACAGTCTGGGGGCATAGCAGCTGGACTTCTGCCCCCCTTTAGCTCTCTGGAGTGGAGCAGGTGGGGAGGCAGAAGCGCCAGGCTGAGGGCAAAACAGGTCCTCCCCGACGTTGGGTGTCTGCTCTCACTGTTTCCTGCCCGTACATGGGTGTCAGCGCTGAGGTTTCCTTTCCGGCCTGGCACCTGGAAAGGTGGTGGTAGGGCGAGTCTCCCCAGCCAGCAAGTGCCAGGCCTGCTCTGCTGCTGGCCACCCAAATGGCACTTAGCACAGAGGTGGCCTGGGAGGGTGGGGGGAGCTGTTATTGGCCCTCTCCCCAGGTCTAGCTACATCATTTGTGGGGTCCACTGCAAATAAGATGCACGTCCTCTTGCTCAAAAATTAAGAATTTCAAGATGGTGACAACAGTGCATTAAACTAAGTGTGGGGTCCATCTGAGGGCAGGGTCCCGTGTGGCTGTGTGGGTCACTCACCCATGAAATTGGTCCTGCTTCCCTCTCCTATAAATCCACTTTTCATTATGCTCAGTAAATTTCCTTATCCCTTGACTCCCAGGACAGATGAAGCGGGGGAAGCAGAGCTAGCTAAGTCTAGCCCCACCCTTAAGAAGTTCAAAATGCCATGGGAGGGCTTCCCTGGTAGCGCAGTGGTTAAGAATCCGCCTGCCAATGCCAGGGACACGAGTTCAAGCCCTGGTCCGGGAAGATCCCACATGCCACGGAGCAACTAAGCCCGTGTGCCACAACTACTGAGCCTGTGCTCTAGAGCCCGTGAGCCACAACTACTGAACCCACGTGCCACAGCTACTGAAGCCTGTGCGCCTAGAGCCCGTGCTCCGCAACAAGAGAAGCCACCGCAATGAGAAGCACGTGCACCTCAACAAAGAGTAGCCCCTACCTTACTCACCGCAACTGGAGAGGGCCCACGTGCAGCAACGAAGACCCAACACAGCCAAAAATAAATTTTTTTTAAAAAGTGCCATGGGAGGGGGTGTGGACAAACACCCAGCCTGGGTGCTTAGCAGGCACGAGGGAGCTGGGGTAAAGGCTCAAGCTCCAGAGTCCCAGGCCCAGAATTCACATATGTCCCAGCCCTGCCACTGACCCTTCACTTTACCTCTCTGAGCCTTGGCTTTATAGAATGAAGGCACCTACCCACCAACCCCTGCCCCGGGTGGGGTATGGGCGTGAAATGCCATTGCTTGTACACAGAGGCTAGGGAGCAGGGCGGATAGGACCAACTCTGCAGCCAGTCTCTAGGTTTTACTAGCAAAGACACTTTAGGCAAATGTCTATAACTCAGTTTCTCATCTTTAAAATGAAGATAATAATAGACTTGCTATGTATTTACAGTAGCCAAGACATGGAAGCAACCTAAATGTCCATCGGCAGATGAATGGGTAAAGAAGATGTGGTCCATATATACACGATGGAATACTACTCAGCCATAAGAAAGAAGGAAATAATGCCACTTGCAGCAACATGGATGGACCTAGAGATTATCATACTAAGTGAATTAAGTCAAAAAGAGAAAGACCAATACTATATGATATCACTTATATGTGGAATCTAAAATATAACACAAGGGACTTCCCTGGTGGTCCAGTGGTTAAGACTCGGTGCTTTCATTGCCATGGCCCTGGGTTCAATCCCTGGTCAGTGAACTAAGACCCCACAAGCCATGCAGCACAGCCTAAATAAATAAATAAATAAATAAAATATGACATGAACTTATTTATGAAACAGAAACAGACTCACATAGAAAACAAACTTATGGTTACCAAAGGGGAAAGGGGATGGGAGAGGGATAAATTAGGAGCTTGGTTAGCAGATAGAAACTACTATATATAAAACAAACAACACGTCCTACTGTATCGTATGGGGAACTATATTCAATATCTTGTAATAGACCATAATGGAAAGCAATATGAAAGAGAATATGTATATATACATGTATAACTGAATCACTTTGTTGTACACCAGAAACTAACACAACATTGTAAATCAACTATCCTTAAAGTAGAGTTGCTGCGAGGATTCAGAGTTACTTTATGTAGGTGCTTAGAACAGTGGTCAACACATAGTAAGTCTCAGTAGATGCCAGCTGTTTTTACTATGTTGTTGCCTGTGAAAGGTACAGTATGTCCAGGTTAATCCCTTCTGGTTGGTGGGGAAACAGGAAAGGCTTCTGGAGGAAGAGGTGTTTGAAGGAAGGATATATTTTCATAGTTGTGAGGGTGACACACCCTGAACACAGCAAGCCTGGTGACTACAGAGGTGTCCAGTTTGAGGCCTCTTAGGAGCACCTACCACCAACCTGGTGCTTCTCATTTTACAGATGCCAGTGGCAGGATGAGTTTACACATGACTGGAGTGTTACACATGAAGACTGAAGATTTTTGTGCGTGCCTTAGGAAGATTAATTCATAGCTGAATACAGGTTAGATTGGAAACAGACCAAAAAAACCCCATCTGGTAGCATTAACACAAGAAAGGAGGGGAAAGATGTATGAGGTAGTGAATTTGGAGAACATGGCAACAAACTGGCTGTACTGGGGAGGCACAGGCCTCTGGGTATCCAGTCTACTGGGAACACTCAACACTGTTGCTTGGGCATCTATTATGTGTCAAGCTCTGTGCCAGCTGCTGGGGATGACATGGTGAGCAACACAGTCTGATCCCTGTCCTGGTGGAGCTTCCCAGCTAGCTGGGGAGACTGATTTTAAAGGAGTCCTAAAAACCAGTAGGGTGCTATGGCAGCATATGATCCAGTCTTGAGCAGTCTTGGGAGATGGCTTCCCAGAGGAAGTTAACATGTAAACTACAGAAGGTGTACCAACAAAGGGAACAGCAAAGGCCCAGAGATGGTGGAACTGAAGTTAGCTATGAGAGTGGAGGGGAGTAGGAGGGGCAAATGGTGAGTGAGGAAGCTTGGACTTCATCCTGAGACAGACACACTATTGGGTTTTAAATAGAGAAGTAGTCAAATCTAAGAGAAATGTTCTGGCTGCCAACATGGAGGACAGGGGCTGGCCTAGAGGCTGGGAAGCCTCAGGGCTCCTGCTGGGGTCAAGGCTCTGGACAACGCAGGCTTCACCTAGGGTGGCAGGCATGAGGTCATCGAGAGGTGGACGCTGGGCTCTTGTGATATTTAGATGGCAAAACTGACAGTCTGCCTTCCCCTGCAACATGCAACATGGCCACATCCACATCCAACCTCCGGAAGTGGACTGGGAACCAGCTCACCATCCAGGACCCCGTGCTTTTCCAGAATGTGCAGCAGAATTGGAGATGGTCCTTAACACCTTGGTGAGTAGGATGGGCAGGGATCCCCAGGTGCCCTAAAGGTAGTGATGACAGCCTCCTCAAGACCTCCCGGGTGGGATTTCAGCTCTCCTGAGATGGTTCAGTCAGGGCTGAGGACAGCACGTCAAGACAGTCGTCTAAAAGCTGGAAGCCTGTACTCAGTGAGCAGCAGGACACGGTGGGACAAATGCCGAATGGAGCCTGTCTGACATACACCTTGTGCGGTGACCTCAAACAGCACTGTCCTTGAGAGGCCTGTTCTACACCTGTAGTGGTTGGAGGTTGGCCTTGGCTAATGGCTGTCCAGGATGGCAAGATTAGAAATCCCCAGGCCCGCTCTCAGGAGAGCATCACAGGGGTCCTTCCCAGCTCTCCTTGAGGACTCTGTAGGGCCACTCCAAGCACTGCTTTGTGGGGAAGGGGTGGGGGTCCAGTAACCTCATACTTAAATTTTCACATCTATTAAAAAGTTCCCCTTCATGAAGTAAAATGTTTTGGTGTTTCCATAAGCAAGTGCTGCTTTTTGATATTCAAAAAAAGAAGGCAAGACAAGTAGTAGAGGCACATAGCAGTTCTGCTGCTAACTCAGGGATGAAGCAGGAACTGCGGGCCTGGGGCGGGGCGGGGGGAGGGGGAAGTGGGAGGCGAGAGCCTGCAGGACCTTCTGACTCTTCCTCTTTCACATGGGCGCACACACACACACCAAGGCAGAAAAGGTTTTGTTGTTGTTGTTGTTGTTTTTAAAACCTTTTTATTTAAAAAAAAAAACCAAATCAAAATATTCCCCATTGGAGGCTATTTCTTTTTTTGTCTTTTAAAAATTTTATTACACAAATATCTCCCATTCCCACATGTCAGAGGAAAGATGTCCTTGCTCTTTCTAAAACCAATAGTGGAGAACGTTTAGAAAACAAAAGTCCAGCTAGCTTCCCTCCTTCCCTGGCCCAAAATAACCCCAATGTGTCAACTGAGATAGCATGACTTGTCCCCTTAATGCTTACATTTAATTTAATTTTTTAGCACAACATTGGAGATTGACTCTAAATCAGCAACAAAAAATATATATTTACAATATTTCTCCGAAAACAAAAACACAACCAAACCCTTTAAACATAGTGACTTTAGGAGTTTTATTTATGGAGCAGTTATTTTTTAATCACCAAGTGATTTTATATTATATATATATATAAATTTTCTTCCTTTCCTTGTGGTCTTTCGCCCCGGTGCTCGGAAAGATGGAGGCAGGGTGTCTGGTCCCGCGGTCTGAGGAAGGCAAGCTCTCCTGGCAAGGCCGTGTCTAAGAGCAGATTGCAGGAAATTCGGCGAACTCCCAGGTTCCTCTGTCCCCAAAGAGACATTTCTTTCCTCCACATGGACCAACCCTCACCTCTAAAAACCATTTTCCCCCTCACAGTCCCAGAGAAAAGGAAAACCCAGCAAGGGCACAGGTCCATTGGCTGCCACTCCTGAGGTCCCTTTTCTGCTGACCAATTTACGTGCGCGGTAAAAATGCTTGTTTTTCCAAACCAAAAGCAACAAAAATAGAAACCAAAACCCAAAACAAACCATCAGCTTGGAAATTTCTGTAGATGAAACGTCCCAAAGTCAGAGGCACTCTCCCGGCACAATCCCTGCTCTGAAGGGGTCTCTCCACCTCCCCTTTTATAAAAAGACAAGAAAACAAAACAAAGTAATCTTTTCAGTATTTTCCACAGGAGCAACCAAAAAAAGGCAGGAAGCTTCCAATTATAGGTCATTAACAATAATATTAATAAGGTTTTTGCTCAATACCCAGGGTTCTTTACAGAGAAGTTCCCCTAACTGAGGCACTCTGGAATAAGTCACTGGCATTTCCTCAAAGTTTCAGCCCCAGTTGGCTGGGGCCTGGAGACCAATGGAAGGGGCAGAGGGTCACGGGAGCAGACTGCTGCTTTTAAGGTGCAGCCAAGAGAATCAGCAGATTGGAAGAAACAGACACAATGCCACCCCCTCACAAGACCCAGTTTTCTCTTAGGAGGCCAGTCAATGCCAGGGTCAAAGCTGGGCTAGGTGGCAAAGAGGGAGCCCCTCTGCCTCTATTGCTTTGGAAGTGGCAAGGGTGCACGTGGCGTCTCTCCTTGGGGTGGCTCACACTTCAGACCCCTGGTGCCTGGGCTCCTTCCCCTCCCCCAAAGGGCTTCAGGAGGAGGAGGGCCTGAGACTGGGCTGCAGGAAAGGGGCCAGGAAGGGATGGGCTGCAGGACGAGAAGGGGGGCAAGGTTGTGCTGTCTCGCTATCCTTACAGATGGGGAGCAGAGTGCAAATCCGCATCTATCATTTATAAGCTCTCGCCACAGGCTGCTGCTACTGAGCATCTCCTCACACACTTAAATATTGACCCAAAAGAAATTCCGACCTTTCTTTCCTTTTTTTTTTTTTTTTTTTTTTTTTTTAAAGTGCAAAAAGCTCTCTGCTGCCCTAGAGAGAGGATCTTTGGACAGGCCGTTCAATGCAAAGTAAGAGGGGGCAGCTGATGGGGCTCGACACAGGGCGGTGGAGTGGGAGATACCACGCTCCCCTCCTTCCCTCCACACACACGCTTAATACACTCAGCCACACACACAGAGGCACATGCACACCCCCTTCCATGGCTGCAGGCAGAGGGCAGGTGACTGGCTTCTAAGCAGGACCTCCCACCCCTCCAAAGGTGCCAGATCAGTGAGCCACTGGGGCTAGACACAGGCCTGGGCTCTGGTGGCTACGGGACACCTGAGGCCCGGAGCCTGCTGGGAGGCAGGTGGGGACCTGGCCTAGTTCTCTGATACCCCCAGCTGGGGGAGACAGGCTGCTCCCTCTGAGGACACGCATCCTGGGAAAGCCCTATTCAGGCGGGAATAAGGTAAGTGTGGAAAAGGGCAGGGCACGCCAAAGAAGGAGGGGAACGGGGGGAGATGGTGCCTGTCTCAGAATCTGCCTGGGAAGCAATAAAATAGGGGTGTCCCTGGGGTAGACAGTTCCAGCTCCTCTGAAGAGCCTCAACCCCAATAAGTGCAATAAGGACTTCACAGAAACTAGCAGGCAAGTCTGGGCTGGGGGAACCTCATTATGTGAACTACCACGAGCATCGGACAGGATCAAGCTAAAGGACAGGAGAGGAGGGAGAGCACAGACACAACAAGAGGTTTTAGACACCTCAACAGCACCAGTGTGATCTGCATGGGGCTGGCATTCCTGGGGCTGCTGGCCCCTCCTGCATAAGCCGGGAGAGTGTGATGGAGGAGAGACACGCACTGGACACCATAAGGAGAACCTGGCCATGGAGACAGGGCCTCTTCCCTGGGAGTTTGCTCAGAACCAGGTACCGCTGGGGACCATGGTGGGGAGGAGGACCCCAGGGCCCAGTGCAGATGATGGTTGCACAGACACCCCAAACTGAGAGCCCAGCCTCCTGGCAGGCGAGTGAGCGAGTGGGTGAGCAAGCGAGCAGGCACTGTGACAGCACACAGCCTGTGCTTTCCCCTCAGATCAATTTGCTACCCCTTTCTCCTTAGGAGGGAGAGAAGCAGGCAGGTAAGCCTGGTGTCCACCACCCTCTCTGCCCCGCCTGTAAGGGAAGGGCTCAAGGGACAGGAGAGCAGAGAGGGAGTGTGACGCTGGCCTCAGAGCCCGTGCAGGGTCGGGGAGAGAGGCCCTCCTGGCTGGGGAGTCAAGGGAAGATCGGTTTCCTGTTCAGTCTGGGCTGGGTGTGTCTTAGCTGATCTTCTGTATCAGCTTCTCGTCAGACAGGCAGTAGAGACTGTTGATGGACAAGTCTGAGATGAAGTGCTCGCAGGCTTTTCGGGTAATCTGCTTGCATCCTCGAAGGTCGATCAAGGTGACATTGGCGATGCGCCGTAGGTAGATCAGGGTCTGGTCTGTCAATTTATTGCAACCTGTGGGGAAAGTGACCACAAGGACAATGCTATGTGGGCTTCCCTGGTGGCGCAGTGGTTGAGAGTCTGCCTGCCGATGCAGGGGACACGGGTTCGTGCCCTGGTCCGGGGAGATCCCACATGCCACGGAGCGGCTGGGCCCATGAGCCATGGCCATTGAGCCTGGGCGTCTGGAGCCTGTGCTCCGCAAAGAGAAAGGCCACAACAGTGAGAGGCCCGCGTACCGCAAAAAAAAAAAAAAGACAATGCTATGTACACACAGCCATAGGAGCCTCAATTTCCCAGCTTTCCCTCAAAATGCTAAACAAAAGCCCCGTTTTTCCCATAACTACCGCCATCAGCACGGCGGCCTCTGAAGGCCCCCTGCCACTGCACTCCCTGCACTGCAAGGCTCACCAAACTGCAGCTGGGTGGTGGCCGTGCTCTTAGGCACCTGACAACTGCTCGAGGCCTTAGTTCCCATCAGTTACAAAAGGGATAGAGTTCCATGTCCTTGTCCAGATGTCAGGAAACAAATTAACATGGTTTAGTCAACAAACCATGTTCTTTCTGCCCTACTGATCAAGCTCCAAGGAAGGCTGGGCTTCTGGGAGGCAGGGGGCCGTTTGTCACAAAACATCACAGCGCCATACCTGCCATATTGAGCTCTGTGAGGGAGTAACGAGTGGAAGACCCAACAGCGGTGAGCAGATTGGAGGACTGATCGGTCAGGTGGCTGCAGTGACTGAGGTCGAGTCGAGACAGGAGGGGCATGTGGCGAATGATGAGGCGAAGCGTGGCATCTGTGATGTCAAGGCCCGCCAGCCGGAAGTCGGTCATGTTCCGGAGCTTGCTGCGATTGTCCTGACCTGCACAGGCAAGAGAAGGGCCTAGATCAAAATTCTCAACTCTAGTCCAGCTCCAAAGCTGCAGGCAGCTTCAGCTACTTGCTGGCCAGGTCCTCCTGCAGGGGTTAATAAGCAGAACTGCCCACACGCTTCCCTTCAGGGAGTGAGCAGTGCGTGGGGGCCGTTTCTAGGAAACCAGACACGTTTTCTTTCTTCCCAGCTGCTGGACTGTGCCTCACTTACACAGCAAAGGGGTATGTGTGGAATGCTCCTCTCCTTCCCACACTCCCGCACTTTTCTAGACTATCATGGAAACAGCTTTCAATGTTCCACCTCAACCATGAAGCCTTCCTGGACTTCCTTGGGCTTATACTCTCTAAGCCCCAAGCTCCACTTACCCACAAAATGGACTTACTCCTTTCTTTGTTGGTAGTTATCTATAAACAGGTAACCTGTACTTATATGCAGTCCATCATTCTATTTTCAATTTGCATTTTTCTACTCTTCAACAGCATCAGAACCTTAGCTTCTGGGAATGAAGTTCAGCTGAAAGACAAAGCTACCCCAGGAGGAGCACAGAGAAGTCAGGCCCAGAGCACACCTGGTTTATCAGCCGGTGGAGTCAGCAAGTCCCGAATTTGAGGGTCCTTGATTCCTACTGCCCACCGAAGATCAAGGGTCCTGAGAAGGGGGCAGCTGGAGGTGCTGAGGGCAGAGACTGCAGACCAGGAGCAGCCTGCCAGGAGGAGGTCTTTCAGTCCTGCAATAGAAGGAAACAGACACGCAATAAAACACTCTACCAGCCCATCCAGAGCCTCAACTACCAGCTGATCAGACCAAGGTAAATAGATGCCCAGTCTAATGGAGAGAGGGACCATGTCCTAATCTTACTCTAGTAATCCAGCTCAAAGACTCCTATGGCTTTCCTAAATTACATCTAACTCTGGTGGTAAAATGGATTGCTTAGTTCCTACCAGAGTCATGTAAGTGTGAGTGACTTCCTCTTTATCCAAGACCTCAAAATGCTTAAGGGAATAAGGCCTTACAAGGGGCTGATCAAGGCAACATCTTACTCAAATTTCCTCTTCAGTGGCTATGCTGAGCAGACCTGCAGGGCTGGCAGCAGCACCTGATCCTGTTCTCTTCATTGTCTACTGCAGTGATTGGCCTGCCAGTCCAGAGGGGCACCGTGGGGACTGGCAGTTAAGGTGGCCCAGGCTAAGTCTCTTGCTAAGCAGAAAGGCAACAATGGCACAGACTGCTGCCCTAAATTGCCCTAAAGCAATTCTAAGAAGCACTGCCAACAACACAGCTTTCCCTGCCTGCCCTTGGAAGGACAGCACAGGGCTGCTCACCTGGCAGCCTATTGACGAGCCACGTCAGTTGTTTTTTGGAGATGTTGGTCCAACTGAGGTCGAGGCTAACTGGCTGCCTCTTGATGATGCCACTGAGAGCCTGGGGTACAATAGCCTTACACCTACTCAAGTCAATTTTTGTCCAAAGTCTCTTGTCGCAGCACCTGTGACAGAAGGAAAGAGAACTAGCTGTCAACACCTGATGTCCCTTGTCAGAGGAACTTCACCACAGGCTGCTGGAGGCTTCTGGGAAAAGCAGAGCACCTGGAGGATTCACCTTCCCTAGATTCTTCTACATGCAAACAAGGATCATGCCCTGTCATTTTTTTGCCTCAGAGAATAGGGATTACTTGACCAGTTCACCCTGATTTACTCTGGATGGGCTGAGAACAGCACAATTGTTAGGAACACACAGTAAAACAATATACTATAACCCCTCATTTGCATTAAAATGGTATGGCTCCCATCAAAGTATATATAAGGGGACATTAAAAAATTTCTTGACTTCTTACTGCTGGAAGCTACTAGGCTTCCCTATACTCTCTCCCTCATCACAGTCTCTCCCAGCTGCCTGAGACGTAGGGCGCTACGTGGCATATCCACAGTTCATTTTGCCTTGAGCTCCACAAAGAGCCATTACTGTATCAGGTCGAAAGAGGCTCTTTATTAAAATCAGGCCTGGAGAGTCCTCTACCACCCTTGGGTTTCAGTGCTATCTTTACATTTTCTAGCCAGTCCAGACCAGAACTGAAAGGGAGAGGCCTGCCCTTCCACTGCAATCTACAAGTCCATAGGCCACAAATAGCACTGCAACATGCAGGCTTCTGTTTAATATTTTACAGTTCCTGCTCCCCAGCCTGGCTCAGAGTCTGGCTGGCAGGGGAAGAGGAGACGGCACATAATGCAAGTCTTATGTGGCTTGGCCTGGAAACTGAGGGATAGAGCCAGGCAGGCCCACTAGCCCTACGAAGAGAAATATTAGGAGAATTTGGGTAGATCACTTATTAATTCAGATTTGGGAAATAAACTCAAGTTTGCAAAGAATGGTGTCTTTATTTAAAGACTGAAAAAACTTCACCAATGGCACATGAAAATTCTATGGCAGAAACAGGCTGCTTACAATAGAGCAGGGGATCTCGAACTTTAATATTAGTGTATCAGAATCCCCTGGTGGAGAACTTATTAAAAACAGATTGCCCAGCCCTGCCCCTGAGGTTCTGATTCAGTAGGTCTGAGATGGGCCCTGAAAACCTCCACTTCTAGCAAGGTCCCAGGTGATGTCACTGGTCCAGGCATCTCACTTTGGCAACCACTGTAATGGGATTTGACCAGATATAAAGGATATGTCCCAGGACCCAGGAGCTTAAGGGAAAACAATGCCCAGTGGAAATCTTTGTTTATCACCTCTAGGGATTCCACCCCCCTCCCTTGTCTTAACGTTTAACTTGAGAAGAAATGGCAGGTCTCATTAAGAAGGACAACTAAGTCTCAGGAAGCTTCAAAACTGAACTGCTTGCTGGAGAAAGTAATTCCGATCCAGGTTTAGAGGATGAGAATTAAAACTATGGAAAACTGTGAGCCTGTGAGTACTTTCCAAGTTTTTTAAAAGCATGTATACCTCTCTCGTTAGATGGAGACATAACTGAGGCAGGGGCTTAACAGCAGTCATCTGTGTCACCAGCACCAGGAGAGTGACTGGCCTATCACAGGCTCTCAACAAATGTATAACAAGTTCAGTTGACTGGGGAGGTAGGGGGATTATGACTCTCAAGTTTTAGCACAAACTACAAATCCATCCCCCAGGCCCAAATGTACAAATCCATTCTTAAGTCCAGTAAAGCGAGATGGGAAAGTAGCAGGGAGAGGAGGCAAAGGGCCAAATTTCCCTGATGACACCTGCAGGCACAACCGGCCACATATTTAACAGGACCCACCGTCTGGGGAACAGACTGGGTTGATTTAATCCTTTAGGACCCGACAAGCCTCCAGATGCCAAGACACATGCTGTTCTCATATGGAAACCTGCCACCTACTCCCGTACCCCTATTCCTGATCCCTGTATCCCTGCTCACCATTTATACCACGTCTTGCACACTCGCATACATTCACAAAGTTCTCTGCGGCTGAGGTAGCGGAAGACAGACATCCAGACCTCCCGCTGCATCCAGCTTTCGTCTCCATCCTGAGCCCAACTGCCCCGGCCATTCAGCCTGGCTGCACCCCCCTCCTCTGCACTGTCATCTTCCTCCTCCTCCTCCTCCTCTTCCTCCTCCTCTCCCCCCAGCCCCTCCTCATCCCCACGCTGGGGGGTTCGGGCTGGGCAGTGCTGCACTAGCACACGGGGGGAATGGCGGAGGTTGGCAGAGGAGGCCGTGATGGCCTGCAGCTTGGGCACAATGGATGTCCCGTGGAGCTCTTTGGTGGGCCTCTGTAGCGTGACAGTGAGGTACGATCCCCGGATCTTGGCTTTCTCAACTTCAGACAGCTCCTTTTTGCCGCTGGGATTGTTCTCCTTTTCCCGTACCATGGTGCGCTCTGTGGCCTGCAGCCGCAGCAACTGCCGCCGTTTGAAGCGCTCATCGCGGCTGGCACTGTGGTGGTCGCTGGGGCCGGCCCCAGGGGATGAACGAGTCACCACGCCCCGGGGGGAGGCCGGGTCGTGGATGAGCTGCAGCATGGAGGTGGGCGAGTGAGGTGGGGGCGTGAGGGGCTCGTCGCAGCTCCGCAGGGGCCGCAGGACTTTGGCTTGCACGGCTTCTTCGTCGCTCTCTTCCATTTTCCGCTTCTGCAAAACAGGCCCCCAAACGCCACATCAGTGGCTCATTTCTTCAAAACCTCTACACTTACAGGGTCAACCTCACTGTTGCTCTCAGAGGACTAGCGAGAAGGCAGGCGACTGCTTTTCTACGGGGAAAGGGATCTCTGCATCCTGCACGGTGGTCATCTCCTCCGCCTGCAATCTAGACTCTGCCAGGATCAGCAACTGAGCTCACGTCTGTGCTGGAGAAAGCTGATTACAGAGCAAAACCCTCGAAATAGGTCACTTGGGAAATCTACCTGTGACAGAAAGGTCTGTGTCCAAGTACAGAGGAGTGGGATCCAAATTTGGGCTGCATGATTCCATAGCCTGCCCTATTCATCTCTTGTCCCAATATTTTGGTTATAATTCCCTGGGTAAAGAAATTCTTTAAAGAGGCCACAACTCTACCCCTATGCCATCTGACCATTTTAAACACCCAAGAGATGCTTCTGCTGGAAGAAAAGCAGCCTACATATATATTTGAACTAGGATGCTGATTGTGATAGCAGTAAACACTACTGACTTTTAGCTCTAGCAGGGTCTAAGCTCGACCCCTCCAGGATGCTTCTTCCACTCAGTGCCCCACACTGTCCCACGAGACCAACCTCAGGTGAGAGATTAAGCCGAGAACAAGAAACTGCACTGCTCCCAGAGGAATCTCCTCAGGATGAAAATGAGGAATTCAAGTCTGGTGAAGCCAACATCTCACAAAAAAAGCACAACCTCACCCTCTGCCACTTGTGCTCACCGGTCACTTGTCCCTTCCTGGAGCCCATCTTGGCTATGCTGCAATGAAGCCTAACCAATGTGTTCCACTAGGTATCATAGCAGTAGTTCAGATTTCCCATAAGGAGACATTTTGTGTCCCTATGCAACAATTCTGCTGCCTTTTCTCCTTATATTCTTAGATCACTATGGTTGGAAGAGAATGACCAACTTTTGGGTGCTGGCTTTTACAATGTATTAGAAGGTAATACTAAACACAGTACCTGCCAATCCATCTGCTACAGCAAGCGCCCACCACCACCAGCACCAGTGAAGACACATGTAAAAGTTATTACTAAAAGAACTTGCTGCTAGTATAAGAACTTGGAATAAGGAGAACTTTAGCACTAGTCAACTCCAGAAATCCTTGCCATCAAAGATATTTAGACTGAAAATTCAATGACCTCAGTGCCTAAGTGGGAAGAAATAGAAAGAAAACAAGGAAACGTGTCCCTACGTCTGTGCAGGGTACCTGGAATAATCCACCAGGGCATGGATGACTAACACGAGGCCAACGGCCTCCTCTGTATGTGCCCTTAACAGGTCTTGCCTTCCTGGCTCGAGTAACCAGTGTCTTTTTGGCCCTTTGACATTACTGGTGACCACTGGACCAGCAAAAGCAGTAGCCTGGGGCCAAGGTCATGGCACTGATCCCCTCCAGAGGAGGGACAGCCTCTGTAGGACACAATTGGGCACAAGGGCAGGGCTTTCTGCCACAAAGGTGAAGATGACAAAAATGTAAACCTGCCTAACTGGAAACTCCAGTATACCACCGCATTTACCAGCTGACTCAGGTCACTGCCTCCCCTCAAGTTTCATTCCTTATGAGCAGCTCAAGCTCACCTCATTTCCCTCCTCAAACAGCCCAGCTGTGGCTCCTTTTTCAAGGGCCCCAAACTGTAAAAGAACCTCAGGAATTTGCAGACCCCCAAGGGGGACAATATTCAATAATACAAAAAAACAAAATTTAAAACTCAAAAGAAATATAATTAACCAAAGGAAAAAAAAAGATAGCAAACAAAACAATAAAAAATAATCTTGCGGGCTTCCCTGGTGGTGCAGTGGTTGAGAGTCCGCCTGCTGATGCAGGGGACGCGGGTTCGTGCCCCGGTCTGGGAAGATCCCACGTGCCGCAGAGCAGCTGGGCCTGTGCGCCATGGCCGCTGAGCCTGCGCGTCCGGAGCCTGTGCTCCGCAACGGGAGAGGCCACAACAGCGAGAGGCCCACGTACCGCAAAAAAAAAATCTTGCAAATAAAGATGCAAAGGCAAACATTATCCTGAGCTTGATGCTTCCTTCCTTCTCACAGTGCAAGTTTGGAGAAAGTTCCCTTACCTGGGTTTTCTCTGAGCTGTCCTCCTGGTAGCACTTTGGACACTCCCAGCAATTTGGCAATTCCTCATTAAGCAAACCCTCTCCATCCATCTGTAGGCAGATAACGATGTTAAAAATCTCTCATTTAAAAAACAGAAAACCCAACCTGTCTCTTAAGCTTCCTTTATCAAACAATAACACAGCCACATGGTTGGGAAGAGTTACCCACTCTTAAACACACTGGTCCACAGGGGAGAAAGATAGAGAACCATCTGGCCTCACTCCCAGACAGTGGGAAACTGGCCATCCTCACTCTTAGTTACCTGATCAAGTTTAGACTCCAAGAGAAGATTCCCAAGAGTCTGGGTCAATCTGGGGTCTCTTCCCCTGACACATACATTCTCCTGAGGGTCTCATGCCACTTTGTAAAAGGAACTGGACACACAGGAACAGTGCGGTGTGATCTTGACAGCAGGGGATAATGGTTACGACTCAGTTATGGTTTGGGGTCTCTGTGACTCAACTGGTAAATAACAATACCCATTTTACAGGGTAGCGGTAAGGATTAAATGAATTACATACTATATAAAATGTTTAGAAAAATGCCTGGCATGTAGCAAACACTTTGTATTAACCATTGTCATCATCATAAAGATAATACCTTATTTTATCAAATCTAAGATGCATATTTTCACATTTGAATCTTCTGAAATTGGGCTGCTTCTGACAATTAACTGTGCCTTATAATCATTGTCAGCCAGGTGGCAGTCATGACATAGTTGACACCTTCAGGAAGACCAACAAAGTACCAGCACCAATGCACTTTAAAGAAAACTTAAAGAAGAAACAGGTCATACCCAACTTCACAGGGTTATCTTAAAGATTAAACAAGGGACTGCATGTAAAAGAGTACCTTCTTCACCCCGGCTGCACATTAGAATCACTCGGGGAGCTTTTGAACATGCCTGGGCCCAGAGTCCATGACAGAAGAGTTGACTCAACCTCTGCGGTTGAGGTCTGAACCTTTTTTTTTTTTTGAACCTTCTAACTACTTTTTTTGGCTGTGCTGTGCGGCTTGCGGAATCTTAGTTAGTTCCCTGACCAGGGATTGAACCCAGACCCTCGGCAGTGAAAGTGCGGAGTCCTAACCACTGGACCACCAGGGAATTCCTGTTACTATTTTTCTTTTTTTAAAGCTCTCCAGGAGTGCACTGAGCCTGATACAGACTGAACACACATTAAATGTTAGCTGACAGTATTGCTCTCACCATCTTTCAGGAACTAATATCCAGAGATACAATGAAGTATGTAACAGAGGTGCTTAAAGGCATGAGGCATTCCAAAACAGACTAGGCTATTCCAGGATGGCCTGGGGACTCCAAATATACCCACCAGAGGCCAGACCGTAAGCTCCATGAGGGTAGGAACTAGGACTATTTTGTGTACCGGTTTATCCTCAGGGTCCAGCACAGTGCCTGACATTGAATACAGACACTGAATCAAGAGCAGATGTTAGACCACTACATGACCCACAGCTGATGGCCCACAGTAGGGATGCTGGCAGCCTCTCATGACAGATGTTCCACTTTCCTCTGCTCCACTCAGTATCTTTAGAAATTCTATAAGCTGAGACCTCATGGGCCCCTTAGGCCTCTCCTCACCTGGAGGCAGCCAGGATGAACAATCTCGTTGCAGACACAGCATTCCATGAGTTTCTTCTCAAAGTCCTGTGTCTCCTCATTTTGATCCACCTCGCCACAGAGGGAACACGTGACTGAGTGAGGCAGTCTGGGCTACAAGAGGACGAAGACAGAAACCAAGAAAAGAGCAGGCTTAGATCCTTATCATTTCAGCTTCCCTTTAACCAAAGATGGACGATTTGGTTCCTGTAATTCTCTAGTAAACACTTAGAGAGCACAGAGACCGGGTGGTGAGAAGAGAGGTTTTGGCAGGAAAAATGGCTAAGGAAGAAAATGGGGAGAGTCAACTAGCTGAGGGCAAGAGACCAAAAGAGATCAGTTTATTTTCAGTTGGCCTGTCCTTGGCCTCTCAGGTCCTTCCTTTCTAATCCACTTAAAGAGGGGACAGACAGCAGTGATTTGCCCTTCAAATGCTGGTCCCTCATTTGAAAATTGGCTAAGGCTGAAAGATTAAATTCGATTATTTTAAATATTAGATATCTTCCTTCTAAACCCAGAGAAAAAAGGGACAAAATGAAGAAAGCCATAAAGAGAGCAAAACCTTGTCTTCCCAACTCTGAAGTCTACACTATGTGTATTTCAGTCCCTTGGTACCACCCCCCTCCCCCATATTCTTTACCCAGCAGATCACTCACTGCCAAGCACTGCCGGAGAACACAGGACTGCTTCATGCGACCAGGGCCCCCAAACTTCTTCATGTCCCGGCAGTAGTGGCAGACACCACACTCTCCTTGCACACAGGCTTTGCATTTTCGACATCGCACTCGTCTCCGCCTGGCTCCTGACACTATGGGGGAGGCAGCAGCTGGCCTCACAGGTGTTAACCGTGGAGCTGGTTTCATAGTGTGAGGCTTTGTGATGGGGATGGTAGGAACCCGCACCTTTGGCCGGGTCGGGAATTTAAGCTAGAAAGAGAAAGCGGTGAGGTCAAACATATCAGGTAGCTTTAAGGACTGGAGGGGGTAGAACATTATACGGCTTGGCAAACTATGGCCAGAGGGCAAACTGCCCACTGCCTGTTTTTGTAAATAAAATTTTATTGGAACAAAACCATGCTCTTCTGTTTATGTTTTGTCCATGGATGCTTTCAAGCACAGTGGCAGAACTGAGAAGCTGCAACAGACTGTATGGCCTGCAAAACCTAAAAAAATTATCTTTATTTATTATATTTATTACCTACATATTATCTTTACGGAAAAAGTTTGCCAATCCCTTCAGACTACTTCAGCCCCATTCCTCTCACTCTGCTGAGCTGCCCTTCCCTGAAGCTTTCTACGTACCAAAGTCATTCCAGGGGCACTCTAATATTTCCTTACCCTGAATATTACTACTCAGAATACTCCTGAAGAAGATAGTAAACTACTTGAGGCTGAGACGAGTCTTGTTCTTTATAATTCCAAATCCAACCCTGCAACCTGGTACACAGGACACACTCCAATAATAGTTAAGGGCGGAATAAATCTCTATGGTATATGTTTATAATTCTAGCACTTGTATTTTACCCTGCTGGTTATCTTTTCAAGAACAAGGACTATGTCTTCCACTTCTTTAATTTCCCACTGTGCCTTAAGTACTGTTCTGACACAGAACACTCAACAGCCAGGGCCAGAAATGCTGTTTTGAGGCAGTCCCATGTGGCCATGCATGAGCCAAGTGGGACGACACTATTTAGGAAGGAGGAAGTGGTTCTTCAAAGACATCTTTTAGATACACACCTTTATATTCTGCCTAAATGTTCCTGGAATGTGATGGCTCTGCAAGTTTTAGCTGGGGAACCAAAGAAGGGCCTAATTGATTTGCCAGACTCACGACCAGGATCAGAATGCTATCACTGACCTTGACAAAGGACAATATGGGAAAAAACTATACAGGACCTGACTGAAGAGGCATGAAAATTCATAACTGACAATTTATTAACTAATGGATAACTGCTTTCCTCTCTTTTCAATTCAATACTGAAAAGTCCAAATTAAGGGGAACCTTGAGAGTGTGGTCTGACTCCAATATAGACACATTCTAGCCTTTTAAATGTGTATGCAATTATTTTAACTAGTTTTACATCAGATGTATGAAAATAATTGAGTCACCGGGCCAGAAGGATAGGAACTGATCCATTCTTGTCATCTGAACCTGGAGGCAGGTCTCCTAGTTTGACAGTTCTGTTAAGAGAGTCACCTCCAAAGACAGCCAATTATCCTGACTTAAGAGGCAAAACAGAACTGAGTAATGATGTTCTGTCAGTTTACACTAATGCAACCAAAGCTGTCTGCCTCTAGTTGTTCTTTTTCTTCCAGGAACAGTAATGGTTAGCCAGCAAAATGTTTCAGCAGCCTGAAGAGTAATTTCTTACCTTATCCCTTTTCGGCCACTGTACAATAGGGACTCCAGTGAGGGCTAACTTGGGATCACTGTTGGCAAGCTCCTCCAGCAAAATCTAAGGGTAAGATAGGAGAGAAGAGGGGAAAAAAGGACATAGTGAACAAAGAGCCAACCACTCCTAACAGCATCCAGACTTAGCCTCAGTCCCCCTAAGCACCAAGGGGAAGGGCAGGCTGGAAACTGTCTACGTTTTGCCTTCATATAGGGAGAGACTCACTGCAAAACAAATCGAAGATGGAAAAGAACTCAAACGAGTGTAGTACTATCAAGACTTCAAATTTATCTTTGCTTCCAACCCCATACTTGTTTACTTACTGTAACCACTTATGCTTATACTGTGACAAGTGTTGTCACACCGTTCTATATATGACAGTAAAACTTTACCTCACCCCATTTCTCTTCTACACCAGTTAACAAGTATTATCATGTACTTAAATATTGCCTTCATTTTGCAGATGTTATTGGCAAAGTGGCAAAAAAAAAGGATCCACTAATACTGAATTAATAATATGAACAGCAAAGGCTGATTACAGAAATCTCAATCTCAAATCAATCTCTCTCTCTCTCTCTCTCTCTCTCTCTCTCTCTCTCTCACACACACACACACACACACACACACACACACACACACACACAGAGTTTTTTGCCTTTATTCCCATAAAGGGGGGCAGGAACAACCTTAGGGGCAATAGTTCCCATGACTTTAGCCAATCTAGTTTGAATGACTTCAGGTACAATTCTACAGTAAGAAACTGCCACTCAAGTGAGTCACACTGGTTGAGTGTTATTTTGAAACAAATCTTTTATGTTTTAGACAGAAACTTCTGAGTCCCAAACCTTCTAGAAGAACGAAATCCCTCCTCATCTGACCTCATGAGCCCTAAAGCAATGGCAACTGCAAAAAAACACAAATCCAGAAGACAAGTTACACAATTTCTTTCTGGTTGCTTTAGGTGTATACAGGATATTAACTGTTTCAGGGAAAAGTAAACTTTGATCCTGGACAGGCCAGCATGCCTGAGCCATTTTTAATAATAATTCTCATAATCCTGTGGGGTCTGTGCCTAAAAACCAGGACTTTTTGAAGCATGAGGCATTTCTCTACCAAGTTTTTTCATCCTTAACCTAAGGGTCATGCTCCAAATGCATAGTTGGGACTCAGAAAGACCCTTTAACTCATACCCATGAAGCTCCTCCACGATGATCCCCTTTGCCAAATCTCCAGATGCCTCTCACACTCCCCCAAACTGATTTCATGTGCAGACGTTTTATTTACTTCGAGTTGCTATGGCACCCTATTCTGGAGCCTCCTCTTAGCACCACACTGCGTGGGGGTGAAGAGGCGGGGTGCAGTGCCACGTGGGACTAGGTTCTGGTATGGGCTCCTAATCTCCCCAGGGTGAAAAATTCAGGTCCATTCAAAATGTGTGCTAGGGAGTGCACGGCTCCCCTCCCCCACTTCGCACTGCCGAGGAGTAGGACTCTGCCCATTTCCTCTGCCTGAGAGCACTGAGCTGTCCACAAACAGGGACTTTCCACTTTCAGCAAAACAGACTACACAGAAAGATTCGCAATTGTTTAAGAGTAGAAAAGGAACCTAACTACTCACCAAAAGCAGTCTACCTGCAAGACTTCTGTGGGGGACAGGGAAGGGTAGGTGGAG
The DNA here is from genome assembly GCF_026419965.1 of Kogia breviceps. Lineage (NCBI taxonomy): Eukaryota > Metazoa > Chordata > Mammalia > Artiodactyla > Physeteridae > Kogia > Kogia breviceps. Next base: position 17,255,118 of record NC_081316.1, on the reverse strand, counting down.
AAACTGTGTCTGTGTTGGGGTGCGGGGAGGGTGGAGGGGGCCAGCTGTTCACACATACACGACTCAGTTACTAGGGTCTGTGTGGGTGTGGAGGGAAATGCAGATTTCCTTCCAAGCCTTATTTCACCGGGGCCATACGACCAAGCACGTCCTGCCTTCATCAAAAAAGGCAGACTCCAGCTGAGGCCCTTCAAGAAACCATATAAAGAAGCCACCACCCTTCACCAGAGGGGGTTTGGGACAGGGAGCGGGGGTGGAGTGCGGAAAGGCTGACGCCTATCTAGGCTCCTGGCATTCGAGAGAATGTTCAAGCACAAGCCCACACCCGACACAGCCCAGGAAGGGGAAGAGAACCGCGGGCGCCTCAGTAGAGAAGGGGAAAAGATTCCCAAAAGCCAAACGACCCAATCTGAAAGCACATCCCACCAGGAGAGGGAACAAGTGCAGTGACGGCACAGCCAACACCTAAGCATTGTCCCAGACTCACTCGGCAGGCAATTCTTCTGCCTCTTCACCAAGACAAAGTCCCTACAGTTACATACACCCCGAACCAGAAAGGGTTTGCCGCCCGCCTGCCTGACCTTGCGTTTCTCGTCGCTCTGGAGCTGCCGAGGCTCTTGGTTGAAGTTTCCCCAGCGTCTTTGTTTTGCTTTCTGTATTGGAAGTTGTGCTGAAGGACTTAGGTTTTCTGCCTCTAGGAAAAATCCCAATTTACTTGAAAATTCTGCAATCTCCCAGAGCAGCTAAGGCAGGACAGTCGGGCTAACCCCTTCAGGTTACCCAGAGGGAGCGGCGTGCAGCGCTCTAAGCTCCTTCTTGAGCCCTTCAGCTCAGCCGCGGCTTCCTGTGACTGCGAACAATGCTGCTGCGTCACCCACATGCAGCTCCCAGAAATGCTTTGCAACGGAAGATGGCAGGAGGGGAGCCGAGCTCGAGTGAGCGAGCCAGCAGAGGGCCCAGCGTCCTGCGGCAGAGTCAGGAGGGGGTGTGCTGGGCAGGCGCTCTCTGCCCAGCGATTGGAGGAGAGCCCGCGGGGAGGTGAGCCGGCCACGCCCCGCCTTCTCCCTCCCACCGTCACCGTCACCGCAAGAGGAGAACCCAGGGCCGGCCCCCAGGGCTCTTGCTGGCTGACTTCGGAAGGCGCCAGCAAAGGCAAGGCTTTAACCCATTCCAAGTCTGGTCCCGTGTTCATTCGTCCTTGCCTTGGTCCACACCCTTCCCCTAAGGGTCACCTCTTAGGGTCACGGCCAGTGCTCTCACTGGCTGCACACACCGATCTCTCTCCACTCTCAGGCAGACAGCTAGTCGCCCGAAGTTCAGCCTCTGCAGCTGAGCCAGGCCCCGGAGCTGAACTCCTCTGGAGTTACCTTCACTCCCTGAACAACCGGCCTGCTTCACCTGCCCCTCCCCCAGCCCAGTATCCAGAACCAGCACACGTTCCCAGAAAAACCTTCAGAATGACACATTTCAACCAATACTGAGGTATTCAATGCAATACGTCTGTTTAATATCAGCTACTTCCACAACAGATCCGGCCACTGCTCACCACCCGAGGAGGCTCCCACAATGAGAGAACCGCCTGGGCAGCTCTGCTGGCAGTTCCCTCGTGACCAGATCAGACCAGCTGAGGCGCAATCTCAGCTCAAGGAGCTTTACTCTCCTACCTCCGAACCAGGCACAGGGAACCAGGGGAAGTGCAGCTGCCAACTCCACACCTGCCAGTCTCCTGGGACCCTGCCCCTGCCCCTTGGACTACCCCGCCCTCAGGACACCAGCACTCCCACACATCTCCTATGCCTATGCCAGTCGTCTGTTCTGCCTGCCTCTTTCTTGATATTCCCTGGATGAAGCAGCCAGCCTCACATCCTGTCAAGACACCTTCATGCCACTTCTGACAGCCACTCGAGTGACACGTATCACCCACTCTCCACGCACCGATCCACGGTCAGGGTTAAGCTCAGACAGAATGAGCACTCTCTCAGGCTACAGTGTCCCATATATTGGGGCCAGACTTATGTAATTTTTAGACTCTAATAAATGTAACTTGGCTTTTTTGGAAATGACAGAAGCTGCTTTGAAATAAACATCTCAGGCCACTGAGAACCTAGCTCTTAACCACTGGAAACATGCTTATTTATTCTAGCTTATTCCAGGACAGTTGTTTCAGTGAGTTTCTGGTGCAGTCAATGGCCTAATAGGCTCTCTGGGGCCTGGGGCTTTGGATGTCAGGTTCTGCATATTTTAATTTTTACAGTAGTTTACCAAGGAAAAGGAGGGACTTTCATGCTCTTCTGTGGAGCTCTTCCAGGAAATGTTTGAATGGTCATTCTAATCCTAAACCTCATTTGCACTTTATCTTAAGACTCAGAAACCCTGCGTAATTAGTCTTAATCACTGCACTGCCTGGGAAGTCCCTAGCCTATTATGTTAGAAAAACTTTCCTTAACAGGTGTGAGAGGTCTTCTTGGAAAATGCTTGTTTTGGTCTTAGTGTTATCTAACCTAGAGGGATGATGAAGTATGCACAAATACTTGAGAAACAAGTTACTCCAAAACAAAACAAAACACAAGTTCAAGTTGTAGCAAGCAGAAATTCTAAAGGCCACCGGAAAAGGACAAAAACCAGACAGGGCACTAGGACACTCACTCCAGGTAAGTTTTCAAATCACACATTAAACAAGACCTAACTTTTTTCTATTAATTCAGAATAAAAGGCAACAAAGATGAGAATAAGAATATGACATTATATAATACAGGAATATAATGAAAATATTTTTAAAGAATTGTTTTTTTGGTTTTTTTTTTTTCCTGTGGTACGTGGGCCTCTCACTGTTGTGGCTTCCTCTGTTGCGGAGCACAGGCTCGGGACGTGCAGGCTCAGCGGCCATGGCTCATGGGCTCAGCCACTCTGCAGCATGTGGGATCTTCCCGGACCCGGGCATGAACCCATGTCCACTGCATCGGCAGGCAAACTCTCAACCACTGCGCCACCAGGGAAGCCTTCAAGAATTGTATCTATTTTAACCTAACCTATATGCCTTGGAGCTGAGTTATTTAAAACTTTTCAGTCAGTAAGAATATGTGAAATATTACAAATATCTTGTCAGTAAAAATTGCAAATGAAGTTTTATTTACACAAGTTCTTTTTTTTCCTCCTCATCTGGCTTAATGGATTAAATTCTAATTATACTGGGTCCTCTATCAGCTCTTCTCTTTATTAAAAGTGTCAGAATCACTCCCAAAGTGTCAGATGAAGGAAATTTCTGATTAGTGTTTCTGAATTTATTCACAACTGTAACTCTCTGCTTCAGTCCCATCATACTCCTGGGATGGAGCTTAGTTTAGTGTAAATTTTTACATCACAGTTACAAAATAAAATGTTAGAATCTTAGATCAGAGCAGCAGTAGCCAATTGTACCACAAAGAAAAAATTTCAAATTTATAAACTGAGAGCTTTCATTCACCATTTAGATACTGTTGTAGTAATCAATCTGTATCATCTAACAGGAAAGTTTATTAACTGGTAAATTTAAGACTGGCACCTCCTTCCCTTAGAACAGAATTGACCACCTGCCCCTTAGTGTCATGCCCAGCACCTGTAAACCTAGAAGGCACTTACTTTCTTAGCCCACTTAAAATGCCTGCTCCACCACTGGACTGTAAGCCCCCTGAGGGTTTGGTCCACAGTATGTTCGCATATTTATACCAACTCTAAGCCTGATTCCTGGCAGAGAGTAGGCAGGCATTATTCACATTAGTGGAATAAGTGAATTTCATAGATTTGTAACAGTTAATTTTTTCTGTAATAATGATACTGTTTATTAAGTACTTTACTAACATTATCATTAATTTTCACAACATCCCCACTGAGGTAGATGTTATTTTACAGAGGAGAAAACATGCTTTTATAGATCTAGTATCCTGCCCAAAAGTCACGTTTGCCAAGCTTATCAAAATGTTTTAGAGAAAATAGGAAAGTAGAAAAATATTCAATAACACTGAAATTGTTTCATTAAGTGAGCTGGGCAGCCAAATGTATTGATATATTAAAAGCTTCTTTATATAATACACACACACACACACACACACACACATTAAGAGCTCCTTTATTACCAAAATAAACACAAACAGAAAAGTCTGATTAAAAATTCAGTCTTCCAGCTGACTCCCACCATCTTGCTATGAAGCACTGTGAGCAGTTGATATGCCCCCCTCCAGCCCTGCTGTAATGCACACACAAACAAAGACACTTTTTCTTACATTAATGGGATTGCACTATACATGCTGCTCCAGGTCCTGCCTCTTTATTCAACATTTCTCAAGGACATGGCCTCTCAATTTTAGATTAGGAGCCAAGGTTACTCACACCCCTCCCAAATAGGACTTTACACATACATGCTCATTACTTTCCCCTGAACTCTGCCAATAAATCAACACTTTTTAATGCCTCATTTTTCATCTAATTCCCTTCAAACTCTATACTCTATGATCTTTTTTCAACACTGTAGAACATTTTAGAATCTTCAAAGCCCTTTTACCACATCAGTAAAATTGACTTTTCTCCCAGGGAATAGGTAATTATGGATGTCTCGAGATATCCACCAATTTTCCTCTCATCTCTTCTCCTAGTTATCTGTGAGAGTCATACAGGCTACAACAAGAAACAATCCCTCTCTGCAGGAAGGATAAACTCTGGGCTTGCTTTTGTCCTTTGCTGCAGTGTAGCCTTCTATGCTACCACAGCACCAAGTTCTCTAGCACTGCAGTCTCCAGCTGTGCAGTGATTCGGCACCCATCCAACCCAATGCCCTTTTTCTTTTTGGTGATGCTTAGATTCCCAAAGTATTTAAGCCATAAACTCAGTGTTATCTAAAGCTCAGATTAAATATAACTGGTCAAATGTAGGAATAATCCATTTGATCTTAAGTGAAACTACCTGCAGAACTGGGTTCTAAATCTTTTGTCTTCTGGTATTGGGTAAACAAGAGAAGGGATAATTCAAACACTGTCAGTCTGTGCAGTCATCCTACTGGGCCACTCCTTCCTCATGCTCTGGTCTCTATGCCACTCTTAGTGAGCAATGGCAGCCATATTTTCTATGATTCCTGATAAACAGGAAGCTCTCTCTAGACACTTTTCACAGTGTTAAGAGTTCTCTTTAAATGGCTCTTCTTAACTCATTCCCTTTCTTGCTGCCTCCTTTTACTCTGCTTAATATTTGACACAAATCTTTCTACATTTTCCCCTACCACTCTGCCTCTGCAAATATCCTTATTTAACTACATCAGTTAAGGGAGTTTGTGTATTATTATCATGACATTTGACCTGTACAACTGGTTAGTGAATTATAATATGACTTCCTACAACTGGATTCAATGAAATCAAATCCATCTATAGACATCCTTTAGGATTAAAAAGATATTTTTCATGAATCAGAAATACAGATTCCCCACGCCACAAAAACGTTAGTGAGAGATAAACTTAAAAATCTTTCCTCTTAGGGTTGCTAAAGGCAATTATACAAGTTAATAAGTCGCCAAAGTCACGATTTAATGTTTCCTACATGCATCCATGATGGAATAGCTACATGAAAAAAGAAACTTCTGAGGAGTTCCCTGGTGGCCTAGTGGTTAGGATTCCAGGCTTCCACTGCCGTGACCTGGGGTCAATCACTGGTCAGGGAACTGAGATCGTGAAAGCCGCGCGGCGCAGCCAAAAAAAGAAGAAACTTCTGTAGAAAAAAAGATGATGTTACACTCAAACTCTCAGGAAAACATAATTATACACGTCCCATCACAATGGAAAAGAAAAAATGTAAGTGCCCTTTGTTCACTCAGGGGTGGAAAGTGAGTTTGGGAACTGGTTTGTGAGTCTGGAAAAGTAGGCTAAGTTTGTTTTGCTGCACATTAATCATTACAGATATAGGACCACACCCAACTGGAACTTTGTTATTTCCTCCCATAAATACAAGCCACAATAACCACCTGCCGTCTAAACAGCTTTATTAAACCAAACTATAAAACCAACTGTCCAGCTTCTATCACTATGGAGAGGACCAACTTCACTAGGGTACCACCCCTTTTAGTCTCTTAAAGGTTTTACCATTTCACTGATGCATAAATCGTAAGATATAATTAAAATGTCAATCGAAGAAAGAAAAAATTAAAAAATTTAAAAGTCTGGGTCCTATCCCAGTCTTTGGAATTCCTTCCTGAGGTAACTTGCAGAAGGCAGGGAGCACCTTAGCTTGTTGGTTAGTGGTGGCCAAGGGAAAACTTGAATCAGGAATCAGGAATGGAAAAGATGTACTATAAGATATTTCGCCCATCTTCCTTGAGGTCACTAAAATTATTCCTTATAAATTCTTCTGTGGTTTAAAACAATCTACATGACAGGTTTGAAAAATAACATTTACTACAAATGGTGAACTAGCTTTCTAATACACATACCCATGCCCTGCATCCAAGACATAATTCCAAACAGTGATTTAAAGACTTTTTGGTGTTCACATTAATGGTCACTTGTGTGTGTGTGTGTGTGTCCATGGCGGGTGGCATGTGGGATCTTAGTTCTCTGACCAGGGATCAAACCCATGTCCCCCTGCAGTGGCAGCGCGGTCTTAACCACTAGACCACCAGGGACGTCCCCAATGTTTATGTATAAGGAAAGATTTAATAGAACTTTCTCCAGTTCAGACAGATTTGAGAAATCTGGATTCCTTAAAAATAAGCTCATTTCTTTTGAGAGCAATGTATGAGGGTGGGCTGGGCTTTGAAGATTACTAATGCTTGGAGACTTATTGAGAAAGAAGAAAAATATACAACAAGAAGAAACTTGATATAGCAAGAGGATGAATTATGTTTAAAGTGACACATTTCTCAAAAGTTGCCCCAATATATTTAAGTCTTAATACTAGATAAATTTGAAGCTAAATATGTTAAACATGCTCAACATAACCCAACATTTCAATTTCTTTCCTCTAAATCTGCTTGGGGTAAGACTGCTAGAGATTGTTATTGGCCACTTTTGTTCTGAAATAGGCCTCTTTATCTTAGTGTAACTTAAGTTCAAAGTAACATTTCTTAATACAAACATTTTCTCGGGCTCTTCCTTTTTTTAGGGTCAGCCTGAAATCAGCATTTTTAGGACTAGATTTAAGTCCTAACTGAACGTACAAATGTTAGTATTTTCATAACAGGGACCTAACCTCATTCTAGGAATTGAAACACTGTACAGCCCAAACACACACACACACACACACACACACACACACACACACACACACACACACACACACACACACACACTCACTCTTTCTCACTGAACCAAGATTACCCAAAACTCCCAAATTTTCTCTCACAATCCAGAAACCAAATGCCCCAGCCAGATCAACAGCTGTCATGCAAAATAACCAACCCTTACCTTTACATCAGCAATGAGAGCATCTTCATCTTCTATCCCTGTAGGGACACATTTCTTGTGCAGTGGCAGAGACTCCAATTTATCTACAAGGCAACGAAGGCCTTCAAGCTCAAAATGGGTCAGATGCACCTGTCGGTCCTTTCTGGGACTACACTGGGGATCCCATACTTGGCCATTGTGGGAGCCCCGGCTAGAGTCAGAGGATGAGTCCCCAGACAAAGTTTTCTTCAGACTTGGAAGACTTCGGCAGGTTTTGCCCAGTCCATCATAATCCAGGTTAACCCCATTGGCTACAGGGCTAGTGAGGACAGAACGCCTGCTGCTCAAGCGCCGGGGTTCTCGATCTACTGCTTCCTCATCCCCATTTCCAGACTCCAACCCATTTAACTCCAAATCTGCCAGTATGAAGAGAAAATGCAGTAAGAACATGACACGTGGCCATGTGATCAACAAGAGAAATAGGTAGTAGGGGAGGGGCCTTGAGGTTATAAATGACAAAGCTGTCACATTTTAAAAATGGTCTTTCCTATTCCAACCCATTTGTCCACTGTTGAAAACCATTTACAGGTAAAAATAGGATCCTGACCTAGCAGGACAACTGAGGTAACAGTCAACTGGATTTTTAAAAGATTGGGAAGGGTGCAGTCTTTAAACAGTGTGCTAGAAATAAATTACCTATGAAAATAGCTGTAAATTAGTTTCAAGTTCAAAACTTAATTTGGGTATTATGGGATTTCATTCTTTTTTTTTTTTTTGCGGTACACAGGCCTCTCACTATTCTGGCCTCTCCCGTTGCGGAGCACAGGCTCCGGACGCGCAGGCTCAGCGGCCATGGCTCACGGGCCCAGCCGCTCCGCAGCATGTGGGATCCTCCTGGACCGAGGCACAAACCCATGTCCCCTGCATTGGCAGGCAGACTCTCAACCACTGTGCCACCAGGGAAGCACAATTATCTTTAAAAAAAAATAGTATGAAGCACATATATTTAAAAAGTAGTTCTGTTCAAAGTTTTCACCATAAAATTAAGCTTTGAAATTGAAAGCAACATGGCTAATAAAACAAAGTGAATATTTTTTAAAAGAAAGATTTTGATAATCAAAACAAAGTGAAAATAAAAGTTTTAATGACAGAAGAATTTTAAAATGTTAATTGATCCTTTATTATGAAAGTAACACATGTTGACTATTAATAATTTAGAAAATACAGGAAGGTGCAAAGAGGTAAATAAGTCATCCCATATCTCTCCACCCTTGGGTAACAACTCAGTGTGATATATCTTCTTTCCATCTTTTCCTATACATATGTGTATGACTATGACTTGATGTATTTTTTTTTGTAAACCGCGTAATTTAATTAATTAATTTATATATTTTGGCTGCGTTGGGTCTTCATTGCTGCGTGCGGGTTTTTCTCTAGTTGTGGCGAGCGGGGGCTGCTCTTCGTTGCGGTGCGTGGACGTCTCATTGCAGTGGCTTCTCTTGTTGCAGAGCACGGCTCTAGGGGCGCAGGCTTCAGTAGTTGTGGCATGTGGGCTCAGCAGTTGTGGCTCGTGGGCTCTACAGCGCAGGCTCAGTAGTTGTGGCGCACGGGCTTAGTTGCTCCGTGGCAATGTGGGATTTTCCCAGACCAGGGCTCGAACCCGTGTCCCCTGCATTGGCAGGCGGATTCTTAACCACTGTGCCACCAGGGAAGCCCGACTTGATGTATTTTTAAACAAAATTAGGATCATGCTGTCTGTATGTACAATTCTGTATCTTGCTTTCATGTATTGGTGAGCATGTTTCAGAAATGCTAAGGCAAAAAGTATCTTGCTTGGATTGAAGACTCTCCATTTAAATATATGACCACAGGATACTACAGTGTTGGTTCCTCTTTATTTTTAAGGCATGGAACAGTCTAAAAATGTATAACTGAAACTATCTTGACATCCAATAAAATATTTCTCGATAGAAGTTGGGGAAACATTAAAGCACAGAGGTTAAGAAAATACATTTTAGAATCTTACCAACATGGTTTAAGCTGTAGCTTTCCCACTTATTAATAACTCTTAGATCATGAACAAGTTTTTTAATCTCCTTGAACCTTAATGTCCCCATTTGTAAAATATGCATAATAATACCTACACCTCACAGGTAATAATAATAACTTAATGTATATAAGCTGCTTAGTTTGGTGCCTGGAATATAGTAATTATGATGATACGATCCTAGTTTTTATTGTGCCAAAGACCATTCTTTACACAATAAAACATTTTAGACAACTGATTACTCTTCTTCTTTTTTTTTGGCTGCGCTGTGTGGCTTGCGGGATCTTAGTTCCCTGACTAGGGACTGAACCTAGGCCATGGCAGTGAACGTGCCTAGTCCTAACCACTGGACCACCAGGGAATTTCCAACTGATTACTTTCATGAGGAGCTAAGTACTAACAACTTAGACAAAGATGAGATCCAGAATATTTCATTTAGCCCTAGTAATTCACATCTGGGTAGGAGGATCAGCTGTAACCAGTGTTCAACTTCAGTGAATGGATTTGGTACTTCTAAGTAGATAAGTAAAATAGACAATACTGGACTTCCCTGGTGGCGCAGTGGTTAAGAATCTACCTGCCAATGCAGGGGACATGGGTTCGAGCCCTGGTCTGGGAAGATCCCACATGCTGCGGAGCAACTAAGCCTGTGTGCCACAACTACTGAGCCTGTGCTCTAGAATCCGCAAGCCACAACTACTGAGCCCACGTGCCACAACTACTGAAGCCCAAGTGCCTAGAACCTGTGCTCCGCAACAAGAGAAGCCACCACAATGAGAAGCCCGTGCACCGCAACGAAGAGTAGCCCCTGCTCGCCTCAACTAGAGAAAGCCCGCACGCAGCTATGAAGACCCAACGCAGCCATAAATAATTAATTAAAAAAAAAAAAAAAACTACTGAGCAACAGCCTACGGAATGGTCCCAGTCTCACCCTCAGTCCTGCAGAGTATCTTGAAAGTTCATGTAGGTGGAACACTTACCCATGCTAAGGGACTCTTTCTGAAATTCCTTAGTTAAGTGGGAACGGTTGGTTATGCAGTACACATAGCGCTCCAACACGTACCAACACATCTCATAGTAGAATGGATAGCGGAACTTATTTGGAACCTACACAGGAAAAAAATGATGAAAAAATCAAGCAGATAACAATTTTCAAGGAAAGAGAGTAACAATCACTGCAATCATTAGCCCAGGAAAAACACTCTCTAAGTTACCTGCAAACCTAAGTTGTCATGTGGAGCAAGAACTTAAGTGGATCTGTCAACTTAGAAAATGTTGGTCTTGGGAAATAATCACTAAACATAAAAGGTACTTGGAAAGACCATTTAGAACTATCAAGAAGTTGTCTTGTTGAGTGGGAAAGCATCAAAAACAAGTTTCGAGACAGAGAGTAAAATGTTAGTAAGACACAATATACTTAATTGAGAAAATTGTTTTAGGGTTCTTAGGATACAAAGGCATACCAACCACTCTTGCCTTTACTATGGTTTTACCCTGAACCAGAAGGCCATGAAACACAGAATATAATGGAAAATCAGGACATGAGATAAAGTTATATGTTTTTATTATGTCCTTACATATATGAAAGTATGATTAGAGATGCATTCTCAAGCTATATCTAGTCTAGAACATGAGACTGAGTACTTCCCCCACTATTAACTCTCAGCTTGCCTGTCTCATACATTGTAGTCTACCAAGATGGTATGTCCACAAATCAGGTTACTATTCCACGTGGCCTAATCAGTTGCTATCTCTAGTCTTCTTTCCAATTCTCCCCAAAAGTAGCATGAAATTATTCCAGCTGAATTATAATAAAAATAATTTCCCTTTAGATCTACCACAGTCAAGGAAATGGCAAATCAGCATGGATCAATGAGTGAGGAAGATCAACCACGGGGACTATCCTAAATACAGGCATAACTCATTTTATTGTGCTTTTGCTTTACTGAGTTTTACAAATTGAAGGTTTGTAGCAACCCTGCACTGTCAAATGACGGTTAGCATTTTTTTTTAGCAATAAAGTATACTTTAATTAAGGTATCTACTTTTTTTAAAGACATAATGCTACTGTATACTAACAGACTACATATAATGTAAACATAACTCTTATATGCACTGGGAAACCAAAAAAATTCATGTGACTCAGTTTACTGCAATATTCACTTTATCGTAGTGGTCTGGAACCAAATCTGCCATATCTCTGAGGTATGCCTGTGTATTCTGCCCATCTGCTTTTAGAGAGGCCATCTCTCACAAGGATAAGGCAAACAATACTTTTAGGATTGTTTCGAATATGTAATTCCTGAAAATGTTCCCACCTCCTTTCAAAGCTCCATGTCAGGTAGTCTTCCCCAATCAAGAAGACCCAGATGGAAGTCCCCTTTCAAAACCCTTCACTAGGTTACAGGGCATCACTGTGGAATGAGGAGATCACTTTCCTCATTGCAAAGCAGGAGACACATGTACTTTTCATTAGCTTTAAAACGCAGAGGCTTCAGGCTCCGAATCTCGGTCTCTTATTGCCACTACACCTTTGACAACTAGAAGATGTTTATCCACCCTTATTTGAAAATCAAATTAATTTACTTCTGGTACAGTAGGAGGGAACACAAGAATTAATAGATACTTGATCCCCCCCAAACTAAACATAATATACTGGGCTTCTCTGCTCCCCTTTTAAGTTTTATTAACACTTTTCTGAAAGGTCTTTATTAGAAGTTCAGGACAACCCCAAATTCTAAAACCTCTGGATCTCTGTTGAGAGCAGAGTAATACTGACAGAAAATAAATAAATAAAATATAAAATGGGCATTAAACTTTTGATTTTTCACTTGGAACTCAAGAGACTGTACTAATAGTAGCCAAGACATCACACACCCAAATTGTGCCATTACATTTTACCTATGCTGCTAGACACCACAGAGCACAGCAATTTCTAAGACTGGGTTAGAATGTTTTTGGAAGAAAAAATTTTAATACTCATTATAAAATTACTGAGCCTTTAAGAGCTATCAACAGATTACTTACCAACAATCAAGTTCAAATAGTATATTTCTACACTGGCATGGCAAAAGTAACCAAAACATTGTCTTAAATTTACAACACTTTATATTTCTTTCCTAAAGCATTCTCTACACATTCTCTTTTAAGTTAAATTCTGTAAGTTTATAGAAGTTAGTAACATAATAAACATATGTCAGGTTGGTATTGGCAATGTAAAAGCTCGGTGTAGGGCTTCCCTGGTGGCGCAGTGGTTGAGAGTCCGCCTGCCGATGCAGGGGACCACGGGTTCGTGCCCCGGTCGGGGAAGATCCCACATGCCACGGAGCAGCTGGGCCCGTGAGCCACGGCTGCTGAGCCTGCGCGTCCAGAGCCTGTGCTCCGCAACAGAGAAGCCACAGCAGTGAGAGGCCCGCATACCGAAAAAAAAAAAAAAAAAAAAAAAGCTCGGTGTAGAAAGTAAAAAAAACCACTCTGTGTGTACATATGTAGAGGACCCAATGAAATGTTATAGAAACACGGAAGGGTTCCTATTTGGAATGAAAGAATTAAGCCGTTCTTAGGAAAAATGGAATAATATAGCATTTAGATACTGAAATTTGACATTTTCTGATAAACAAAGTCCAGGAAAATTAGACAGATAAGTCAACATCAGTTATTACCAGTTTAACCGTCTGAAGGAAATTTTTCATGCAGAGATAAGGTGCTCATTTTACCTATGCCATTGAATATATATTCTCCCTTTCTTCCTTCAAACTGAGCAAACAATTAAGCTATGGGTATAATAGCTAGCTATTTTTAGCCAAAAAAGGGAATGTTTTTTAAAAACATTTTCAGATTGAATCTTACAGCAGTGTAGGTGGTATTACCTCTTAAAATGATTTTGAGTTAAATAAGAGTATTTTACTATGAAATTATGTAATTTTTCTCTTTTGAAACATTTTAACTATTTTTTTCATAAATTTTATTTATTTATTTATTTATTTATTTATTTATTTATTTATTTATTTATTTATGGCTGTGTTGGGTCTTCGTTGCTGCGCGTGGGCTTTCTCTAGTTGCAGCGAGCGGGAGCCACTGTTCATTGTGGTGCGAGGGCTTCTCATTGCGGTGGCTTCCCATGTTGCAGAGCATGGGCTCTAGGTGCACGGGCTTCAGTAGTTGTGGCACACGGGCTCAGTGGTTGTGGTTCACGGGCTCTAGAGCGCAGGCTCAGCAGTTGTGGCACACGGGCTTAGTTGCTCCGCCGCATGTGGGATCTTCCTGGGCCAGGGCTAGAACCCACGTCCCCTGCATTGGCAGGTGCATCCTTAACCACTGTGCCACCAGGGAAGCTCTCTATTTTTACTGTTACTATAACTTAAAACTTACTACTTACTGTTTTCTGTAGTTTCATTACTTTTAACAAACAAACAGAAGTTCACTTCTATAAAATTTATTTTAAAAGCACTGCATCCTCTCAATTCTAACAGGGCAATCCCTATAACTCCAACAATACCAATCTTATATCTTACGTATAATATAATAGCTCCAGCCAGAATAAATGTTTCAAAATAGGCACCAAAATGGTTAACTGATCATGTTCATAGTAAATTGGTCAGTGACTACTCCTTCTAAAAGTTGTGAATTCTTCATTAATTGTTATTCTTTGATTTTTGATTTTGAAAACTTTCAAATCCACCAAAAAGTTTAAAGAGCAGTACCACTAAGACTTCCACAGCGTCTCCAAGATTAACCAGTTGTTAACATATCACATTCTCAATGGTTGGGGTTGGGGTGGGAAGAAAACCTAACTAAGAGAGGTTTTTGTGACATGAGAAACTTACGTGAAATCAAATTTCAGTGTCCATAAATAAAATGTTATTTTATTTGAGCCATCCTCACTTATTTAAGTATTTCACCCTACAAGGCAGAGTTAAGTGCTTGTGACAGATACTGTATCGCCCACAAAGCCTAAAATATTTACTATCTGATCCTTTACAAAAAAAGTTTGCCAATTCTTGCCTTAAGATATCCACTGTATGTAACTTTCCCCCTATATATCCAGAATGGTTTATCAGCTATGTAACATCCTATGGAAAACTGACAAAACAAGACACACAAATCATTTTCTATAGGGCTTAATTCTCTCACAGAACCCCGGTTGAGAAAGGCAGTATACACATTTATATATTAAAGTACAACAGATTGAGTGTTACATAGTAAGCAGAATAAAGAAAGATATAAGAAACCTCTTCAAATCCAATTATTACATAGAGTTACTTACCCGTGTCCGATCTTCAATGTTGTATATTTTTAACTGCATGGGGATATTGAAGCTATGCAAAAAATTGCCTCCAAACACTAATGTGTCTGTAGGAGTATACACAGCATGAATCCAGCCTAGAAGAAAGGGAATGGAGGGCAGTGGCTGTAAGCACACGTTGTAACATGGCTCTCT